>NC_133425.1:76601500-77823500 GCF_049350105.2 Macaca mulatta
AGGTACACTGCCAAAGGTCACAGGGACCTCTGCCTAGGAAAGCTAGGTATTGTCCAAGGTTTCTCCCCATGTGATAGTCTGAAATATGGCCTCGTGGGAAGGGAAAGACCTGATTGTCCCCCAGCCTGACACTCGTGAAGGGTCTGTGCAGAGGAGGATTAGTATAAGAGAAAGAAGGCCTTTTGGCAGTTGAGATAGAGAAAAGCATCTGTCTCCTGCCCGTCCCTGGGCAATGGAACATCTCGGTGTTTTGGTGTAAAACCCGATTGTATGTTCTGTTTACTGAGAAAGGAGAAAACTGCCTTAGGGCTGAAGGTGGGACTTGCTAGCGCAAGCTGCTCTTTATGCACTAAAAAGGTTTATGGAGATGTTTGCATATGCATATCAAGGCACAGCACTTTTCCTTAAACTTATGTCACAGAGATCTTTATTCACATGTGTTACTGCTGACCTTCTCCCTATGATAATCCTGTTATCCTGCCAGTTCCCTTTTTCTAAGATGGTAAAGATAATGATCAATAAATACTGAGGGAACTCAGAGACCCATAGGGCGTGGGTCCTCTGTATGCTGAGCGTGGGTCCCCTGGGCCCACTTTTTCTTTCTCTATACTTTGTCTCTGTGTCTCATTTCTTTTCTCAAGTCTCTCGTTCCACCTGATGAGAAACGCCCACAGGTGTGGAGGGGCAGGCCACCCCTTCACTGCAGTGAGCCAAGATCGCACCATTGCACTCTGGCCTGAGTGACAGATGAGACTCTGTCTCAAAAAATTAATTAATTAATTAAAAACAACAATAATAACAACAACAAAAAGAAAAAAGATAGATCATAGATATAGTAATAAAAGAAAAAATTAAAACAATAAACAACAAAAAGAAATTTAAAAAGTAAATATATGATAGATAGATAGATAGATAGATAGATAGATAGATAGATAGATAGATAGATAGATAGATGATAGATACATGAGGAGATTTATGATGGGAATTGGCTCACGTGATTATGATCCCACAATCTGCTGTCTGCAACCTGGAGAACCGGAAAAGCCGCTGATCTAACTCCCCCTCCAAGTCTCAAGGCCCAGGAACCAGGAGCTCTGATGTCCGAAGGCAGGAGAAACAGATGTCCCAGCTCATTTTTTGTTCCATGATGCCCACCCACATTGGGGAGGGTGGGTCTGCCTTTCTCAGTCCACTGATCCAAATGCCAATCTTTTCTGGAAACTTCCTCACAGACACATCCAGACATACTGTTTTAGCAGCTCTCTGGAGAATCCCTTAGCCCAGGCAAGTTGACATGTAAAATTAACCATTACAACCTCCCAAATAAACTTCTTGTGCTTGAATCCTACTTCTGGGGGAACCCAGGCCTAGACAGACATATTTCCAGGACGAGGGCACCTGGACCACAGGGGTGAATGTCTTCATGATTCTTGTTGTAGACTCAATGCCCTATTTAAACCAAAGTAATTATCTTTCCATTGCTCATGTGACAGATTCCTCCTGAAGACTAAGGCTGGTAGATGAAATCCTAGGACGTACCCTCGCACAGCCAAATGGGGTCCTGGGGTCCTGGCTGCTGTCCTGATGGCTTCAATTCTGTACTTGGAGACCATCTTTGAGCAACTGATAGCAACCTCAGTCGTTGGAATGATGAATTCTTGATTATTTATTGATTTATTTTTATTACTTTTAAATGTCATTTTGTTTTTATTTTTGTAGAGATGGGTTCTCACACTCACACCCAAGCTGAAGGGCAGTGGCATGATCATAGCACACTGCGGTGATCACATGTGTGATGTTTTGATAGGGCATGCAATTACAAACAATCCAATTATACCCTTTTATTTTAAGATGTACAGTTAAGTTATTTCAGCCACCCTATGAAAGCAACCAACTAACATACATGAAATGACTTAACTGTACATCTTAAAATAAAAGGGTATAATCGGATTGTTTGTAATTCACATGATAAATGCTTGGGACGGATACACCATTCACTATGATGTGCTTATTTCACATTGCATGCCCTATCAAAACGTCTCATGTACCCCATAAATATACACACCTACTATGTGCCCACAAAAATTAAAAATTAAAATAAATGAAGAAATATACGTGAGCTAACCTGTAGGGTTCATCTACACACGTTTTGAAAAATCAAGAGAAGGGCCGGGCGCGGTGGCTCAAGCCTGTAATCCCAGCACTTTGGGAGGCCGAGACGGGCGGATCACGAGGTCAGGAGATCGAGACCATCCTGGCTAACACCGTGAAACCCCGTCTCTACTAAAAAAATACAAAAAACTAGCCGGGCGAGGTGGCGGGCGCCTGTAGTCCCAGCTACTCGGGAGGCTGAGGCAGGAGAATGGCGTGAACCCGGGAGGCGGAGCTTGCAGTGAGCTGAGATCCGGCCACTGCACTCCAGTCTGGGCGACAGAGCGAGACTCCGTCTCAAAAAAAAAAAAAAAAAAAAAAAAAAAAAAAGAAAAATCAAGAGAAGGGCCAGGCGTGGTGCCTCACCCCTGGAATCCCAGTGCTGGGAGGATCGCTTGAGCCCAGGAGTTTGAAACTAGCCTGGGCAACACAGTGAGACTCCCGTCTCTAAAAAATAAATTTTTTGAAATTAGCTCGGTGTGGTGGCACATGCCTGTAGTCCCAGCTACTCAGGAGGCTGAGGCAGAAGGGTCACTTGAGTCCAGGAGTTTGAGGCTGCAGTGTGCTATGATCATGCCACTGCCCTCCAGCTTGGGTGTGAGAAGTAGGATTCTTTGAAGGCTTCTCGTGTCTTACTGCAGTTAATTGCCACGTCTTCTGTGCCCTAATAGCAGTTTAATGTACTTCCATTTTAGTACCATTTAAAGGTGACAGCAAGCTTTAAAAAAAAGCAAGTCATAGAGAGTACAAGAGAAATGATAAGAACTTGGCTGTAAAAATAAATTCACTTCTAGCCTTTTCTGTTCCCATTTCAAAAGTATGTTGCTTGATGACAATTGGTTTAACATTAATCTCAGAAAGACACATTAAAGTCCTAATCCCTGGTACCTTTGAATGTGACTTCATTTGGAAATAGGGTCTTTGTAGAAACAACCAAGTTAAGATGAGTTCATTAGGGTGGGCCCTAACGCAGTGTCTGGTGTCCTTACAGGAAGAGGAAAATCTGGACACAGAGAACAGGGGGCAGCAGGGGATGTTATGTGAAGATGGAGACAAAGGTTGGAGTGATAAGCAAGTCAAGGGACATGGCTCCAAGTCGAGTGGCAGCCACAAGAAACTGGAAGAGGCAAGGAAGGATCCTCCCCTCAAAACCTCAGAGGACCCAGGACCCAGCAGTACTTTGCTATGGCAGCCCTAGCACATGAATGCCCTGCCTGTATAGCACAATGAAGCCACATGCCATGCCTTTGTTCACTTATTCATTCCATAAATATTTGTTAAACATCTGTTCTCTGAAAGGCACTATGCTAATCTGGATTTCAACAGGAAAATGACATGATCAGGTTCCAATTTTAGCCAGGTCACCTAGTAGCAGCAAAGGTGGATTGGAGGAGACTAGAGGTAGGGAGCCTCACAGGCCTGTTCCCGGAGGTTAAAAATAATGACAGTGGCTGGTGGCTGGAGGAGAGTGGACCAATCTGAAAGATTATTTAGGAGGTAGAAATATCAGGACCTGATAGTTTGGTTTTCTGTTTTGTTTTGTTTCGTTTTGAGATAGGGTTTTGCTCTGTTGCCCAGAGCAAACGTGGAGTGCAGTGGTGTGATCACAGCTCACTGCAGCCTCAAACTCCTGGGCTCAAACAATCCTCCCACCTCCGCCTCCCAAGTAGCAGGGACTACAGGCATGTGTCACCATACCCAGCTAATTTTTTTTTTTTTTTTTTTTTTTTGAGACGGTCTCACTCTGTTGCCCAGGCTGGAGTGCAATGGCATGATCTTGTCTGACTGCATCCTCCACCTCCCAGGTTCAAGCAATTCTCTGACTCAGTCTCCCAAGTAGCTGGGACTATAGGTGCATACTACCACGCCTGGTTAATTTTTGCATTTTTTAAAGAGGCGGGGTTTCACCATGTTGGCCAGGCTGGTCTCAAACTCCTGGCCTCAAGTGATCTGTCCACTTCTGCCTCCCAAAGTGCTGGGACTACAGGCATGAGCCACCACACCAGACCCAGCTAATTTTTTTTTTCTTTTTTTTTTTTTGAGACAGAGTCACTCTGTCGCCCAGGCTGCAGTGCAGTGGTACTCCGCCTCCCGGGTTCATGCCATTCTCCTGCCTCAATCTCCTAAGTAGCTGGGACTACAGGTGCCCGCCACCACACCCGGCTAATTTTGTGTAGTTTTAGTAGAGATAGAGTTTCACCATGTTAGCCAGGATGTTCTCAATCTCCTGACCTCATGATCTGCCTGTCTCGGCCTCCCAAAGTGCTGGGATTACAGGTGTGAGCCACCACACCCAGCCAGCCCCAGCCAATATTTTTTTTAAAGTTTTTGTAGAAATGGAGGTCTTGGTGTATTGCTCAGGCTGATCTTGAACTCCTGGGCTCAAGCAATCCTCTTGTCTCTGCCTCACAGAGTGCTGGGATTAAAGCTGTGAGTGACTGCACCCAGCCTCGATAGTTATTTTTTAAATTGAATTTTTGTCAAGCATCCTTGATTGAACCCTAATTACATACATGGTGGAAATTTGGTTTTCCAGCTCACACATCAGGATAACTTATTTTTATGTATTTATTTATTTATCAGCAATGCCTTCTGTATTTCAGTCTTATCAATTCTTCCTCCTACCCATGGGATATTAGTGTCATATAAGTTATAGCACTTATAATTGTTATTTGCCTTCTTATCTTCCTTGTTAGACTTTGAACTCACTGAGGTCAGGAGATAAGATTCTCCAGTTTTCTGTCTTTAATACTCCACATGACACTAGTGTTAACTGCTCTGTAGAATTGCACAATTAATGAATCTTCTTAAATATTGATGGCATAATTTGTGGTCTTTTGTTAGGTGGTGAAGGTTTTGTTGTTGTTGTTGTTGTTGTTGTTTGTTGTTATTGTTGGTTGAGATGGAGTTTTGCTCTTGTCGCCCAGGCTGGAGTGCAATGGCAAGATCTTGGCTCACTACAACCTCTGCCTCCCAGGTTCAAGCAATTATCCTGCCTCAGCCTCCCAAGTAGCTGAGATTACAGGTGCCCGCCACCACACCCAGCTAATTTTTGTATTTTTAGTAGATACAGGGTTTCACCACGTTATCCAGGCTGGTCTCGAACTCCTGACCTCAGGTGATCTGCCTGTCTCACCCTCCCAAAGTGCTGGGATTACAGGCGTGAGCCGCTGCACCCAATGAAGTTTTTCCTCCAGGAGCCTGAGGAAGGCTGTCTGGTTCTCCGTACTGTTTTCCCTTTGTGGGGACAGCAGCTGCCACCTTTGTGGGGACTTTGGCTGTCACTATGGACACTGCTACCTAAGATTTCAAAGATCTCAGTGTTATCTGGTCAACTTATCACCCTGGCTAATTAGAGGTACCATTTAGAAGTGAACTTAATTGGATAATTGCAAAGTAATTTAAATATGATAATATTATCTCCAAAAGGTTAATATTAACTAATTTTAGGTAATCATTTTGTAACCAGAGATATAGAATTGCAAAATAAGGCTGTTGTGTTTTTAATAGCATGAAAACTTTTTGAACTCAGCTTTTATTTCTTAACCTTATGACTGTTCTATAGGCTCCACCCATCCTGTGGGTGGGACAAGTGTCCTCAAGGAAGGACAGACACCTCTTCCCTGCCCCTTCCCAAAATCACTCAAGGAAGAGGATCCCATGGTCAAATCTCCCACCCTCGCCACATATCACACGGTCTCTCACCTCACCAAGCTTCTGCTGCTTCGTCCATAAGATGGGGATAATAACGGCTCCTGCCAAACAGTGCCTGTGCAAGGATTAGAAGATTCGATGGGTGCAAAATGCAGAGAAGGGGGCACACTCTATGTGAACTCCTTTCCTTCTCCAGCCCCGAAGTTCATGTTCTTCTTCTCCCCAAAAGGAGGAGGTGAAAGCATTCTACTTCCTCTGAGAGTATCTTAGAGCCTCCCAAGGGCTGACTGTGTGTGATTCACCACCCAGCCTTCTGCCCTCCCGATGCAAATCCAATTCTGCCATCTCTGGATTGCTACAGAAGCAGCACTGTCAACTTGTGCAAACATGTGTGCCTTGTGAGGAAGCCAGGAGATCTCCAACCCAACACCAAGGCCAGGAGGGGTCTGTTGGTAAAGGCCTCCATGCAATGCAGACCTCCTTGCAACGTAGACCTCCTTGCTCTGTGTTTCTTCCCAAGGCCTCTGTGCAGTGCAGACTTCCTCCCTCTATGCTCTAATTTTCTTCCCAGTTTCCTCTCAGCAACTCACACCTCCACTCCCACCAATCTGTTGGAAAGTTTCCTGTTCCCTCCCTCCCTCTCTCTTCTGCTCTCACCTTTCTTGCTTCTCTCCCACCACAGCCCTACACAACGCACACCTCTCCCTCCCACAATCCAGAGCAATTTGTGTAGCGGCCACCCCATGTGATATCTTGAGTCTGGGCACAAGCAGTTCCTGCTAGTAGGAATGCTCTTCTTGTCTTCTCCACATGGCCAATGCCTACCAATCCTTCAGGTCTTGGAGCAAACATTAGTCTTTCTGTGATGTCCACTCTCCATTACGCTCCTCCAGCCTTGTACGATGTCCCATACCTTCCTCTGTTGCCAAGCATGCTGTGTTCCATATTTGTGGAACAGATGAATGAAGATGCATGGACTAATTTACATTTTTACCATAGTCAGCCATGGGCTTCCCTGACATTGCACCCTCTCAACTAGCTTTCCATCCAGCCATAACTGCCTCGGCCTCCCTTGGTCACCTATAAGTGCCATCTTAGCAGTTCTGGTAACTCAGCACTGCCAAAAGAACTTTCTGTGATTATGGAAATGTTCTGTGATGGCACTGTCCAATATAACAGCCACCAACCATACAGGGTCACAGAGCCCTTGAAATGTGGCTACTGTGAATGAGGAACTCACTTTTTCATTTAACTTCATTGCAATTAACGTACATTTAAATGCAAATAGCCGAGTGTGCTTAGCAGCTACTGTGTTGAACAGCACAGCTAAACTGTCACATGAATAGCTTCATTGAACATCTTCTCCTAGGATGTTATTGCCTGCAGTATAAAGGTCATATTCTTAGAAACGCTGCACAGTGCAATCCTTAAACCACCTACCAGCCCCAGGTAGTGGAGATGAACATGGCTGCAAGTACAGATTCTAGAGCCAGGCTACTGTGATTCAAAGCCCAGCTCGGGGATACTGAGCAAGTTTCTTAGCTTCTCTGTGCCTCACTTTCCTTATTTTTAAAATGGGGCAAAATCACCTAAACTCAGGATTATTGTGAGGAGGACATGGATTCATATGTGTAAAAGAGTTAGAAGAGGGTCTGGCATATACAAAGCTCTCAATAAATGGTCAATGGTCCTCCTGCCTGGAGAGGCCACAACCTCCTCCGTCCCCATCCAAATACTTCCCACTCTCAAGGGCTCAGCTGTGCACCCCCTCCTCCAGGAAGCCTTCTTTCCTAATCCTCCCCAGCATCACCAAGCTTTCCTTCCTCAGAACTCCTATGATACTTCCTATCTGTGCCTCTTGTTGAACAGCTATTCTAGGCAACTAATTATTACTTACTGTGTGTGTACATGACTTCACAGCCAGGCTAAAGGAGACTTAAATTCCAACGTTCCTATGTACTGGTGTCTATTTTTCAACTGCATGCAAGTAACTCAAAATTAGTATGTTTGAGTATTATATTGACCGGCCATTCCAGTTTTTCTGTCTTTCCCAAGAAAAGAAAGGGGGAAAGAATGCTCTAAGTGTCTACTGTATTTTAAGCACTGTGTGACATACACACTTTTACATTGTTTAATTTAAACTTTGTAGCCACTCAGTGAGGCAGATGTTATCATTTCCATTTCAGAGATCAGGAAACTGAGGGTCTGAGATTTAAGTACGTGGTTCAGACATTTAGTTTGTAAGTGGAAGAACTGAAACCCAAATGCAAATGTGATTGTCGGGGTAGCTAGTTTCCAAAGATGGCCTCAAAGGGACCACATAGCCCAGACCCTATAGTCACAACCTTGAGTGGTTCCTCCTCATGGAATTTTTGCCGGCCCTGTGATTGGCTCTAACCAATAGAGACCCTGTCTCAAAAAAAAGTGTTGCATGCACTGCCTGCAGCGGACACTGTCAGTTGCCTACCCCAGGCCATTCCCTCCTTTTGCCTTGCTAATGGAATTTTGACAAGATGCAGGTGGCAATGATGCCACTCCAGGGGTGACTCAGAGGAAATTAAAGTTCATTGGAGGCAATTAAAGTTCATCAGAGGAAATTAAATTAAGGTTCGTTGAAGGCAATTAAAGAGTTCCTGTTCCTCTTTGCCGGGGATTGGTTAGGGGTGGTCATGTGACACAGTTTGATTCAGCCAATGAGGCACAAGAGAAAATCTGCTCAGAGGATTCTGGGAAAGGTTTCCCTCCAGCATAAAATGAGAGGTCTACAAAGAAAATGCTTCCTCTGTCCCTACCTTATCTTCCTGCTTTTGCATATCTCTATGTGAGGCCATAATTTGCAGGGTGATGGCAATCATTCATAACCAGAACTGAACAAGCCAAGAATGAGAAGCCAACCTTCTGAGTCTGGAAGTGTGGAAGCCCTCACCAGGCGAGCTTCTGAGTCACCCAGCACGCCACCTCTTGATGGCTTGATGTCTGCAATAAATGAGCATCTTTAGAGTTTCAGCAGATGTTCTGTTACCTGCAGCCAAAGTGTCTTCCCTTACTCATTGTGACTTAATGATATTGTTACGAGTTGAATTGTGTTCTGTAAAATTCATACATTGAAGCCCTAACACCCCATATGGCAGAATGTGACTGTATTTGGAAATAGGGTCGTTAAAAAGGTGATTACATTAAAATGAGGCCATTAGGTTGACCCCTGATCCAATTTAACTGGTCTCCTTATAAGAGGAAATTTGATTGGTTACAGTGGCTTGTGCCTGCAGTCCTAGCTACTCAGGAGGCTGAGGCAGGAGCATCGCTTGAGCCCAAGTGTTAGACTACAGTGAGCTATGATTGCACCACAGAACTCCAGCCTGGGCAACAGAGTGAGACCCTGTCTCTTAAATAAATAAATAAAATTTAAAAATAAAAGAAGAGGAAATTTAGACACACCAAGAGACAGCAAGGATGTGTGCACACAGAGAAAGATTATATGAAGACACAGCAAGAAATCAAACCCGCTACCTTGATCGTCCAAAGAACCTGATCCCCCCTTTTTTTTTAATGCCACCATGCCTGGCTAATTTTGTATGTTTAGTAAAGATGGGGTTTCACCATGTTGGCCAGGCTGGTCTTGAACTCCTGACCTCAGGCGATCCTCCGTCTAGGCCTCCCAAAGTGCTGGGATTACATGTGTGAGCCACTGCGCCCAGCGAAAACCTGATACCTTAATCTCAGACTTCTAGTCCCTAGAACTGTGAGAAAAAAAAATTTCTGTTGTTTAAGTCATCTAGTCTGTGGCATTTGTTATGGTAGCCCTAGGAAACTTATACAGATATCTGTTGTTATGCTTAATTTATTACCACCAGTAGGTTTTTTGTGGGTTTTTTTGTTGTTGTTTCTTTGTTTGTTTTTGAGACAGGGTCTCTGTCGTCCAGGCTAGAGTGCAGTGGTGCAATCATGGCTCACTGCAAGGTCAAACTCCCCGGGCTCAGGCGACCCTCCCACTTCAGCCTCCCAAATAGCTGGGACCACAGGTGTTTGCCACCATCACCACGACCAGCTAATTTTTCTATTTTTTATAGAGGCAAGGTCTCGCCATGTTGCCCAGGCTGGTCTCAGACTTCTGACCTCAAGTGATCCACCAGCCTCAGCCTCCCAAAGTGCTGGAATTACAGTCATGAGCCACCGCGCGTGGACTCCATTCGTAATTAAAAAACCTTTATCTCATTATCTGTCCCTTGGGTGCAGTTGGGACCTGGATCAAAGAACTTGCCCTTGCTCTTATATAAGAATGCAGTGACACTAACTCAAGACCCAAGACTGGCCCTCTCAGGGCCCATCCACCCATTGACACATCCACCCTTTACTTCATTCAGTAAAAATCCAGCAAACAGCCATCGTGCATTGGAGCTGTGTAGAATTGTCACGGTAAGTACTTTGAAGTCGGGCTGCCTGGCTGTGCTCCTAATTTGACTGGCTCCTCACTGTGAGATTGAGGGCAAGCCGGTTATCTTCCCTGTGCTCTCTGACCTTGAGAATGGTTGTAGGAACACACATCTCATAGGACTGTGTAAGGCCAGGGCGAACCGGTGCAGGAAACTGCTCAGTTGCTTTTCTGAATATGCAAAGATTGACAAGAAGGGAGAGCACAGTCATGTTTTGACTCATATAATTTTTTTTTTTTTTTTTGGAGACAGATTCTTGCTCTGTTGCCCAGGCTGGAGTGCAGTGGTGGGATCTCAGCTCACTGCAACCTTCACCTGCTGGGTTCAAGCGATTCGCCTGCCTCAGCCTCCGAGTGGCTGGGATTATAGGTGCACACCACCATACCAGGCTAATTTTTGTATTTTTAGTAGAGACAGGGGTTTTACCATATTTGCCAGGCTGGTCTCAAACTCCTGACCTCAAGTGATCTGCCCGTCTCAGCCTCCCAAAGTGCTGGGATTACAGACTTGAGCCACCGCACCTGGCATGTTTTCACTCATATGGTTTTATTGTAACCCTTCTAACAAGCCCTGTGACATAAATACTGCCATCCCCATTTTGCTGAACGAAGTTCAGAGAGGTCACGTGACAATAGCTGCAGAGTTGCTGAATCTCAGAGCTGAGGTCCCTACCCTGGTCTTCTGACCTCTAAGCCCTGAGCACTTTCTTGCACCCTGGTGGTGTCGGTTTTTTCCCTGAGACTTTAGTGTATGCCAGACATTCTCATGTAATCCTCACAAGAACGCAGCTTTCACAAGCTAGGAATAAAGAACTCTGACATGGATACACATGTTTAGACCACACAGTGGGATAAACTGGCAAGTTATTGGAGGTCTTACTGGAAAGGTGGATCAAAGGGAAATGCCCTGTAAGAGAATGGGAGGAAAAGGTAAAGGCATTGATTGGTAACTGTCTGAGACAAAGTGCTTTCGTTAGACCCTTTACAGTAGGCTTGAGGTGCTAATATCATTATGCCTCACTTTATAGTTGAAAAAAGAGAGGCTCAAAGAGGGTAGAATGGCCCAGGCACACAGAAAATGGACGAGCTGGCCAGGCACGGTGGCTCACGCCTGTAATCCCAGCACTTTGGGAGGCCAAGTGGGGCAGATCACTTGAGGTCAGGGGTTTCAGACCAGCCTGGCCAATATGGTTAAACCCCATCTCTACTAAAAATACAAAAATTAGCCGGGGGTAGTGGCGGGCACCTGTAACCCCAGCTACTCGGGAGGATAAGGCAGAAGAATCGCTTGAACCCAGAAGGCAGAGGCTGCAGTGAGCCAAGATCACACCACTGCACTCCAGCCTGAGCGACAGAGTGAGACTCCATCTCAAAAAAAAAAAAAAAGAAGAAAAGAAAAAAGGATGAACTGTAATTTTTTTTTTTTGGGGGGGGGGATGGAGTCTCACTCTGTCACCCAGGCTGGAGTGCAGTGGCACCATCTCGGCTTACTGCAACCTCCACCTCCTAGGTTCAAGTGATTCTCCTGCCTCAGCCTCCCGAGTAGCTGCAATTACAGGTGCTCATCACCATGCCTGGCTAATTTTTGTATTGTATTTTTAGTAGAAACGAGGTTTCACCATGTTGACCAGGCTAGTCTTGAACTCCTGACCTCAGGTGATCTGCCCACCTTGGCCTCCCAAAGTGCTGGGATTACAGGCATGAGCCACCATGCCCAGCCAATGAGCTGTAATTTGAATTTAGTTTCAACTCAGGCATGTAGCATCTTTCCTCAGGGTCAGGTCTTTGCAACTCCTGCTGCACACATGTAGGCACTTATTATTATTATTATTATTATTTTTTTTTTTTTTTTTTGAGACAGAGTCTCGCTCTGTCGCCCAGGCTGGAGTGCAGTGGCGAGATCTCAGCTCACTGCAAGCTCTGCCTCCTGGGTTCACGCCATTCTCCTGCCTCAGCCTCCCGAGTAGCTGGGACTATAGGCTCCGGCCACCACGCCCGGCTAATTTTTTATATTTTTAGTAGAGACGGGATTTTACGGTGTTAGCCAGGATGGTCTCGATCTCCTGACCTCGTGATCCACCCGCCTCAACCTCCCTATTTTTTATTTTTGAGATAAGGACTTGCTTTGTTGCCCAGGCTAGAGTTCAGTGCTTCTATCACAGTTCACTGCAGCCTCAACCTCCCAGATTCAAGTGATCCTTCCACCTCAGCCTCCCAAGTAGTTGGGACTACAGGCGTGCACCATCATGCCCAGCTAATTATTATTATTATTATTTTTTTTGGTAGAGACAGAGCCTCATTATGTTGCCTAGGCTGGTCTTAAATTCCTGGGCTCAAGTGATCCTCCCGCCTTGGCCTCTGAAAGTGCTAGGATTACAGGTGTGAGTCACTATGCCCAGCCAATATAAAAAAACTGATGGCTGAGATCCACCTTCAGAGATTGTGCGTCAGTGGGTCTGGAGTGAGGCCCAGCACCGGTACAGTTAGTGCCGCCAACCAGGTGATTCCATGTGTGCCAGGGCAGAAGCACAACCAGAACACACAGCTGTCCGGAATGAATGGCCCAAGGTGCTGGCATGTGGTCTCAGCCCAGACCAGACATCATTATTCTCAGCTGGGTTGCATAAAAGCCAATGCCACTGCCTTTTCTTACTCTACCCACAGAGCAAATGACTGGTTCTTTCTTTAAGCAAAATACATTAAGATGAGTTCATTAACTTCAATCAGTGCATATAGCAAGTTGAATATGAATTTCAGGCAATGGCAACACGCCAAGATACACCAATAATAGGGAAGCTCAGATCAAATTCAGGCATCGTTTTGCCCTCTTGATAGACCAGGAAGTTGAAATGAAGTTTCTTTTTTATTCTGTTTACTTATTTATTTTTTGAGACAGAGTCTCACTGTGTGGCCCAGCTGGAGTGCAGTGGTGCCATCTCAGCCTACTGCAATGTCTGCCTCATGGGTTCAAGAGATTCTCCTGCCTCAGCCTCCTGAACATCTGGGATTGCAGGCGTCCACCACCATGCCAGGATAATTTTTGTATTTTTAGTAGAGACAGGATTTCGCCATGTTGGCCAGGCTGGTCTCGAACTCCTGACCTCAAGTGATCCACCCACCATGGCCTCCCAAAGTGCTGGGATTACAGGCATGAGCCACTGCTCCTGGCCCGTCTTTTTTACTATTCTTTATAGTTTCTGAGAAAAGTCTCTGGTTCCCGTTCATTATTTTTTAAATGGGTACATGAAACATTTTATGTCTCCTTCTTCCAAAAAGAAAATAATGAATTAAGTTCCTCTTTATGATTATTAGAGGGGAGCATCAGGGTCTTTATTAAAAACAAAACAAAACATAAAACCTTACCTGTCTCTGCTGAAGGGGTTCCCTGCTGTGCACCAGACATTCGCATGATCACAGAGCTCACCTCAAAGCTCTCCTAATTCCCAGCATCTCTTATGGCCCCGACTGCCTCTCTTCTTCTTCTGATCATAAACATCTCCAGCTCTTGGATTACGTCGGGCAACATAACAGGAGGCACTGAATTCTCTCTGCTTTTTAGAACCTAGCCCAAAGCAAGATTTTTTTTTTTTTTTTTTTTTTTTTTTGAGACGGAGTCTCGCTCTGTCGCCCAGCCCAGGCTGGAGTGCAGTGGCGCGATCTCGGCTCACTGCAAGCTCCGCCTCCCGGGTTCACGCCATTCTCCTGCCTCAGCCTCCCGAGTAGCTGGGACTACAGGCGCCCACAACCGCGCCCGGCTAATTTTTTGTATTTTTAGTAGAGACGGGGTTTCACCGTGGTCTCGATCTCCTGACCTTGTGATCCGCCCGCCTCGGCCTCCCAAAGTGCTGGGATTACAGGCGTGAGCCACCGCGCCCGGCCTCCAAAGCAAGATTTTTTTTTGGTTAAGCCAAAAGTGAAACTGGAGAGGGAAAGCTGAGGGTACAATAAGAGGATTAAAGATTAGCTATGACACATGCCTTGGAAATTAACCTTTAACCAAACATCTTATAAATAACGCCAGCGCAGCTTCTCCTGTGAATGTAAAGAGATCCTGGGCTCTCGGAGAGGGAGAAGTCACAGCCAGCCAAAAAGGAAAAAACAAAGGCAGAAACGGCTTCAGGAGAGACAGAGATGTGAAGGAAGTGAGGAGCAGGAGAGCAGGAAGGAAACGCAGGAGGAGGGAGCAGCAGCTCCTTTGAACACAGAGGAGCATCTGTTTGCTGTTAAAATCAGTCTCCCTCGGCACCTTGAACGATGGATATAATATTTGGCAGGAATAGGAAAGAACAGCTGGAGCCTGTGAGGGCCAAAGTGACAGGTGAGCATTCTGATAAACACTGGGCTCTTTCTTCTGTTTATTTTATTTTGTTTATTATTTTTTTGAGGCGGAGTCTCACTCTGTCGCCCAGGCTGGAGTCCAGTGGGGTGGTCTCGGTGCACTGCAACCTCTGCCTCCTGGGTTCAAACCATCCTCCCACCTCAGCCTCCCGAGTAGCTGAGATCACAAGTGCCCACCACCAAGCCCGGCTAATCTGTGTATTTTTAGTAGCGATGGGGTTTCAGCATGTTGGCTCCTAGCCTCAAGTGATCCGCCTCCCTCTGCCTCCAAAAGTGCTAGGATTACAGGGGTGAGCCACTGCACCTGGCTTCTTCCTTATGTTTAGATGGACACTTTTTTTCCTGATTATATAAGTAATACTAATTGTAAATTACTTTTGGAAAGTCCAGAGAACAGTACAGAGAGGGGACACATTTTCTGTGAAAATGGTGTGCTTTTACACATTATAACTCCGTTTCCAAAGGGAGGAGAGTCAGTCTCACTGTTCCCAGGAAAAAAGTGTCGGAATGCCCCAGTGGGTACACGTACAATGGGATTAATCTGCATACTGGTGCCTGTCTCAGATGCATGATGTATTTGTGCAAACGTATGCATTCTAAATTAGTTTCAAAATGCTTAGGGGGCGTGCATGAGCTCCCACGCGTGCACATCCACCACGCACACTTGCAGGGGATTGCAGTCTGATGTGATTGTCTGTCAGAACTCACAGGTGTCAGCACCTGTAGAGCCTATAGGAGTAGGACTTTCTATCCTTTAGAGGCCCTGTGGCTCACTTCATCTTTTATATCTCTTGCTTTTTCCTCCTCTTTTGGGTTGCCACTTTCCTCGAACCATCTTGTTTGGTCTCCAAAGGGCAGTTCCTGGTTCTGGACTCCCGGAGTGGTACTCGCTCAGTTTTAAGAACAGCTGAGTCAGCTCAGGCCCGCAGACATTTTCATCTGCTAGATGGACTTCAGTTGTTCATAAGGAGAGGACAACTGTGAGTGATTTTTGTGAGAACATCAGATTGAAGCTTTTCAACTGAGCAATTGCCTTGGGAGTCTTTTGAAAGAAAAAAAAATAGCTTTTATGTATATTTTTTCCTGGTTACAAAGGTAAGGCACAATCTATAGCTATCAATCTGTATATACATATATAGCTGTATGTATATTATATATAAATTAATTAGGAGTGCAATTGAAAACATGGAAGGAAATAAAATCAGCTGTATTTCCAAATCTCTTAAACACTTAATATTTGGGTATATTTCCTTTAACTTTTTAAAACATAGGTAGATGAATCAATAGATAACTTTACTATATTTGTAAATAGTTTTTGGAAAAGCAAATGTATACCGTTAAATTTATTTTTCTCAATCTGACTGTTCATCTGTGCATTTTTTATTTTTTAAAAGGACACCCAAGGCCAGGCGCAGTGGCTCATGCCTGTAGTCCCAGTACTTTGGGAGGCCAAGGAGGGTGGATCACTTGAAACCAGGAGTTTGAGACCAGCCTGGCTAATATGGCGAAACCCCTCTCTACTAAAAATACACAAATTAGCCAGGCATAGTGGCACGCACCTGTAGTCCCAGCTACTCAGGAGGCTGAGGCAGGAGAATTGCTTGAACCCCAGAGGCAGAGGTTGCAGTGAGCTGAGATAGTGCCACAGCACTAGGGTCTTGGCAACAGAGTGAGACCCTGTCTCAAAAAAAAAATAAAAATAAATAAATAAGTAAATAACAGGCACCCCAGCGGGTGAAACCCTGTCTCTACTATTTGGTTGATGCAAAAATAATCATGGTTTTTGCCATTACTTTCAATGTATTTTATTTGAAATTTTGTTTTAAATAAAAGCACAAAAATTAGCCAGGCATGGTGGTGCATATCTATAAACCCAGCTCCTCAGGAGACTGGGCATAAGAATCGCTTGAACCCAGGAGGCGGAGTTTGCAGTGAGCCAAGATCACGCCACTGCACTCTAGCCTGGGTGAGAGAGTGAGACTCTGTCTCAAAAAAAAAAAAAAAGGCACCTATGATACCTACCTTTCCCTGCCCTGGAATGTTATGAATATTTTGTGCCCTTTACACCTCATGTTTAATGACTGCATGAAATCATTGGAAATGTTAGAAAACACGAATTCTAGAACATGAGAGGCTGAATGAACCCCAAAGATCGGCAGCGGTTCTCAAAGGTGTGTCCCCGGACCTGCAGCGTAAGCACCACCTGGGTACTGGGTAGAAATAAACATCCTTGGGCCCCACCCAGACCCATGGCATCAGACACTCTGGGGGTGGAGCTCAGCAAGCTGTGTGTTCACAAGCCCTCTGGTGATTCCAAGGGTGAGAACCATTCCTCTACATCAAGCCTCCCTATTGACAGATGGGAAACTGAGGCAGAAGAGCAGTGACTTGCCAAGGCCAGACAGCCTGCAGAGAACGGACCTCCTCACCCTCCGTCCAGGCCTGGGTTGAGCCTAATCAGTTGGTAACATCCATGGGCAGGCAGCTAGCTAAAACCTGTGCCTGGGTTGACGCATCCATGCAGGGAACACATGCAAAGGTTCTGGCTTTGTAACTGGCTGTGCCAGCACATGTGTGTTCTGAGACCTCTTTGGCAACTTAAGCATTTCCTGCCTCAGTGTTCTTTTCTGTCTGATGAATGTAGCCTGGCACCTCCCACACAGCGTTGCTGCAATGATTAAGTGGTTTAATCCGCCTAGAACACAGTGGCTGGTGTGTGAATGTGCATGAATTTTCTTGTCCTATCTAGGGTTTTAATTATATTCTCAGATGCCTCTCTCCCTGCTCTGTCTCAAGCCTGCCCCCTCTCCTGTGCCCTGGGTGCCTGTGCCTGGCGCCATGATTATGTAGGTGCCCAAGGCAAGAGACTTGACTGTCTTTTTTTTTTTTTTGAGACGGAGTTTCACTCTTGTCACCCAGGCTGGAGTGCAATGGCGCAATCTCGGCTCACTGCAATCTCCACCTCTTGGGTTCAAGCGATTCTTCTGCCTCAGCCTCCCAAGTAGTTGGGATTACAGGTGCCCGCCACCACGCCCAGCTAATTTTCGTATTTTTAGTAGAGACGGGGTTTCGTCATGTTGGCCAGGCTAGTCTCAAACTCCTGACCTCAAGTGATACACCCGCCTTGGCCTCTCCTCATGCTGGGATTACAGGCGTGAGCCACCGCGCTGGCCTCGGCTGTCATTTTTCAGTGTTCCACTCCACATCCCCCCATATTTAATCAAATAGAGGCCCATCAGTTCTGTGTCTTCCATGTATCTTTGTTCATCCATTTCTCTCCATCCCTGTGGAATCCCCGGATCCTCTCTCTGGTCTTCCTGCCTTTCTCAGAGGATTTCCCAGTCCACACCACGTGCAGAGAGAACTTTGGAAGCTCCAGGATCCTATTCCATTTATATCAGGGGTCCCGGACCCTCGAGCCATGGACCAGTATCAGTCTGTAGCCTGTTAGGAACCGGGCCGCACAGCATTACCGCCTGAGTTCTGCCTCCTCTCAGATCGGTGGCATTAGATGCTCATAGGAGTGCAAACCCTACTGTGAGCGTGAACCTGGTTGTGAACGCGCATGTGAGGGATCTAGGTTGTGCGCTCCATATGAGAATTGACCCCTAAACCCCACTGTCCATGGAAAAATTACCTTCCACAAAACCAGTCCCTGGTGCCAAAAAGTTTGGGGACCACTGATCTATATGGAATCCAGAACAGACAAATCCATAGGAAAATAGATGGTGCCTGCCAGGGGCTGGGGGTAAGGGGAGAAGAGGCTAATGCATAAGGGGGATGTCTTTTTGGAGTGATGGAATGTTCTGGAATTAGGTGATGGTTGCACAACATTGTGAATTCACTAGAACCCCCAGAGCTGTACACTTTAAAATGATGAGTTTTATCTCAATTTTTTTTTTAATTGCAGAAAAAAATCTGGTCCTGTCCTTGCCTATTATAACCATCAAATGTGCCCCATTCTTCTGAGGATTAGATCAGGACCCTTAGTGTGATCCTGTTGACCTTCATCCTCTGGACCCTGTTACTTCTGCAGTTTCATTGCTCACAATTTTCTTGCTTGAAAATGATGGTCCTGGCCGGGCGCGGTGGCTCACGCTTGTAATCCCTGCACTTTGGGAGGCCGAGGCGGGCGGATCACGAGGTCAGGATATCGAGACCATCCTGGCTAACACGGTGAAACCCCGTCTCTACTAAAATACAAAAAATTAGCCGGGCGCGGTGGCGGGCGCCTGTAGTCCCAGCTACTCGGGAGGCTGGGGCAGGAGAATGGCGCGAACCCGGGAGGCGGAGCTTGCAGTGAGCCGAGATGGTGCCACTGCACTCCAGCCTGGGCGACAAAGTGAAGACTCCGCCTCAAAAAAAAAAAAAAAAAAAAAAAAAAAAAAAAAAAAAAAAAAGAAAATGATGGTCCTGGCCGGGCGCGGTGGCTCATGCCTGTAATCCCAGCACTTTGGGAGGCCGAGGCGGGTGGATCACGAGGTCAGGAGATCGAGACCATCCTGGCTAACACGGTGAAACCCCGTCTCTACTAAAAATACAAAAAACTAGCCGGGCGTGGTGGCGGGCGCCTGTAGTCCCAGCTACTTGGGAGGCTGAGGCGGGAGAATGGCGTGAACCCGGGAGGCGGAGCTTGCAGTGAGCCGAGATCACGCCACTGCACTCCAGCCTGGGAGACACAGCGAGACTCCGTCTCAAAAAAAAAAAAAAAAAGAAAATGATGGTCCAGTCTTACTAAACAGCTTGCCCGTCTCCTGGTCTTGATCATTCATTCATTCATTCATTCATTCGTTTATTTATGAGACGGAGGCTTGCTCTGTCACCCAGACTGGAGTGCAGTGGCGTGATCTCAGCTCACTGCAACCTTCCACTTCCGCGTTTAAGCGATTCTCCTGCCTCAGCCTCCAGAGTGGTTGGGATTACAGGCACCTGTCATCACACCTGGCTAATTTTTGTATTTTTGGTGTAGGCGGGGTTCCTGACCTCAGCCTCACCTCCCAAAGTACTGGGATTACAGGCATGCCTCAGAGTGTCCGGCCTCCTGGTTTTCATCTTCTTTTTCGGGGTTCCTCCAGAGGCAAGAATTCAAGGCTAAGTGGTTTATTTGGCACGTGATCCCAAGAAACATCAGGAGGAACTCAGGGAAAAAGAGAGAAGGAAACCAATAAATGGGGCATTGTTGAGCCATTGGCTGCTGAGGCCATTGGAGCTAAATCCCCTGGGCGTGGTGTAAAACACGCCTCTTGTGTTCCCAACTGAGGGCAAGGCAACAGTGGGATTTGTCCCCGAATTCTGCATCCATCACCGGGTGAGAGCAGCTTCCAGGGGCATTACCTCTCCGAGGTGCTTCCCACTGTTCCTGCCTGTAAGCACAGCCTGCCCCACCCGCAGTCAGAACCAAGAACGCAGGCAGGGAGCTGCAGGCATTGGCAGAAAGCCGCCCGCAGGAAGAGATGAATTCTGAGACTTGGGTGGAGGCACCAACAGCTTCAGCTGCAGCACCCTGTCTCTAGAGCAGGGCTGTACCCTAGAAAGAGAACCCATGCCACACCCGCACTTTAAAATTTTCTAGTAGAAACATTGGAAAAAGTCAAAAGAAACAGGTGAAATTATTTCAATGGTATATTTTATTTAACACAACAAATCCAAGATATTATCAGTTCAACATGAAATCAGTATTTTAAAAATTGCTGGCCAGGCGCGGTGGCTCACGCCTGTAATCCCAGCACTTTGGGAGGTCGAGACGGGCGGATCACGAGGTCAGGAGATCGAGACCATCCTGGCTAACATGGTGAAACCCCGTCTCTACTAAAAATACAAAAAATTAGCTGAGTGCGGTGGCGGGCGCCTGTAGTCCCAGCTACTCGGGAGGCTGAGGCAGGAGAATGACGTGAACCCGGGAGGCGGAGATTGTAATGAGTGGAGATCGCGCCACTGCACTCCAGCCTGGGCGACAGAGCGAGACTCCGTCTCAAAAATAAAAAAATAAAAAATAAAAATAAAAATAAAAATTGCTAATGAGATGGTTCACTTTTGTTCATACTAAGTCTTAGAAATCTGGTGTATATTTCATTCTTATAGCACATGTCATTTCAGACCAACCACATTTCAAGTGCTGATAGATACCATATTGGACAGAACAGCTCTAGAATGTTCTTTCCTTTTGCCTTTGTGAGGCAAATACCTACTCTCCCTCAAGACTTAACCAGGTTGCCTCCTTCAGGAAGCTGACCTCACCCTCCTGCTCTTAGCCCACCCCAGGGTGGGATTCTGTTTCACACAGAACCTTTTGCTATGTCTGTAGCATTGCCGCTTTTTTTTTTTTTTTTTTTTTTTTTTTTAAATTTTTTGAGACGAGGTCTTGCTCTGTTGTCCAGGCTGGAGTGGAGTGGTGTGATCACTGCAGCCTCGAGCTCCCAGGTTCAAGTGATCCTCCCACCTCAACCTCCCAAGCAGCTGGGACTACAGGCATATGCCACCACAATGAGCTATGTTTTTTGTTTTTTATTTTTCGTTTTTTTTTTGGTGTGGGGAGGGGGGCATTTTTTGTTTTTTTTTTTGAGATAGAGTTTCACTCTTGTTGCCCAGGTTGGAGTGCAGTGGCGCAATCTCGCTGCAACCTCTGCCTCCCGGGTTCAAGTGATTCTCCTGCTTCAGCCTCCTGAGTAGCTGGGATTACAGGCACCCACCATGACCACTAGCTAATTTTTTGTATTTTTAGTACAGGTGGGATTTCATCATGTTGGCCAGGCTGGTCTTGAACTCCTGACCTCAGGTGATCCACCCACCTAGGCCTCACAAAGTGCTGGGATTACAGGCGTGAGCCACTGCATCCAACTCTGAGCTACATTTTTTATTTTTTGCAGAGACAGTGTCTCCCTTTGTTGCCCAGGCTAGTCTTGAGCTCCTGGCTTCAAGTGATACTCCTATCTCAGCCTCCCAAGGTGCAGGGATTACAGGTGTGAGCCAACGCACAACCAGCATTGCCTTGACCACAGTGGATCTTGGGTGTCTGTTTATTCATCTGTCTCCTTAATGGTCAGTGGGCAATTTGAGGACAGGGACAGTGTCTCCATCTGCCCGACATATTATACATTTTCTGGAAACGATTGTAGAGTAAATGAACAGATGCAAGGAGTGGTACTGGGACTACAAGTCTCCAATTCCTTTCCTTGAACATTTCTTCCAGCATTTTGGTTTGCAGGTGGAAATAGGAAACTAAACATTCTCTCTTTTCACAGGCAAGATTCCAGCATGGCTGCAGGGAACCCTGCTCCGCAACGGGCCTGGGATGCACACGGTGGGGGAGTCCAGATACAACCATTGGTTCGACGGCCTTGCCCTCCTGCACAGCTTCACAATCAGAGACGGTGAGAATACCCAGGAGTGTGCTGCCACTGCTGCAGCAAAGGACCGCAAATGCAGTGCCTTAAAACAGCACACATTTATTCTTCTAGGGATTGGAGGTCAGAAGTCTAAATCGGGTCTCGCTGAACTGAAATCAAGGTGTTCACTGGTCCACATTCAGTCCTAGAGGCTCTAGGAAAAAAATCCATGTTCTTCCCTTTTCTACCTTCTAGAAGCTGCATTCCTTGGCCTGTGGCTCCATCTCTCTTTTTTTTTTTTTTCTTCCTGGGATGGTGTTTTCCTCTTGCTGCCCAAGCTGGAGTGCAATGGTACAATCTCGACTCACTGCAACCTCCGTTTCCTGGGTTCAAGTGATTCTCCTGCCTCAGCCTCCTGAATAGCTGGGATTACAGGCATGTGCCACCACACCCAGCTAATTTTTGTATTTTTAGTAGAGATGGGATTTCGCCATGTTGGCCAGGCTGGTCTCGAACTCCTGACATCCGATGATCCACTCACCTCGGCCTCCCAAAGTGCTGGGATTACAGGCGTGAGCCACTGCGCCCGGCCTCCATCTCTATCTTTCAAGTAGCAGCAGAGCATCTTGTCTTGCAATTTCTCTCACTCCTTCCACCCTCACACCTCCTCCTCTGACTGACTTTCCTTCCTCCCTCTTATAAGGACCCTTGTGATTACACTGAATCCACTCAGATAATCCCAGGATAATCTCCCATCTCAAAATCCTTAATCACATCTACAGAGTCCATTTTGCTATGTCAAGTCACATATTCAACAGGTTCTAGGGATTTGGATGTGGAGATCTTTGTGGTGGGTACATTATTCAGCCAACCACAAGCACAGACTTTCCTAAAAAGAAGGCCAAGGTTCTTTTTCAAATAGTTAATCTTGCAAAATAATATACATCCTCAATCAGGTAGGCAAGAGCAGGTGGAAGAGTACAGGAATCAGACATGCCTAAAGTCGAAACAGGAAATGGACAGAGCTGGTGGCCCAGCGCGGTGGCTCATGCCTATAATTCCAGCACTTTGGGAGGCTGAGGCAGCCAGATCACTCAAGGTCAGGAGTTTGAGACCAACCAGGCCAACATAGCGAAATCCCATCTCTACTAAAAATACAAAAATTAGCTGGTCATAGTGGCACACATCTGTAATCCCAGCTACTAGAGAGGCTGAGGCACGAGAATCGCTTTAACCCAGGAAGCAGAGGTTGCAGTGAGCTGAAATTGTGCCACTGCACTCCAGCCTGGGAGACAGAGTCAGACTTTGTCTCAAAAAAAAAAAAAAAGAAGAGTACAGAGCTGGAAAGAGCAAAGCTTCATATACTGCCCATTAAGCAAGAGAGAGCCAGACCACTTATACAACAAGCCAAGGGGTCTCCCTGAGTGGAAAGGGAAATGGCTAAATATAGGGCATCACATAAGGCAAATTCTGAGTTCAGGTGTCTGGCTCATGGGTGGAATGTAAATTCTTTGCTGTTGACCATTGAGCCAGTTTATGCCATAAAATCATGAACTGAGTTCTTACAGAGGTCCAGGATGGATTTAGAGGGCTCTGGGTCACACAGTGGACAGATTTGTGTCCAAACGGTCCAGACTTTGCAAAATTTTTCTTTAATTTCTGTGTTCTAATGTGGGCAAACTGTGATCATGTTAAGTCTCTCAGCCTCAGTTTCTTCGTCAGTAAAATGAGCTTGTTCATCCTTCCCTGGAGAACTGTTGGGATCACTGGAAGTACTGGACATTCTAGCAAGGGCCTGACACCTGGTAGATGCTTAATAGATTAAACACCACCATTGAACAGGCACAGTGGCTCATGCCTGTAATACCAACACCTTGAGAGGCGGAGGCAGGAGTGTCACTTGAGCCCAGGAGTTCCAGGCCAATCTGCGCAACCTAGTGAGACCCCATTTCTATTTTATTTTATTTTTTATTTTTATTTTTATTTATGTTTTTGAGACAAGAGTTTTGTTCTTGTTGCCCAGGCTGGTGTGCAATGGTGCAATCTCCGCTCACCACAGCCTCCACCTCCTGGATTCAAGCAATTCTGCTGCCTAAGCCTCCCAAGTAGCTAGGATTACAGGGATGCGCCACCACACCCAGCTAATTTTGTATTTTTAGTAGACAGGGTTTCTCCATGTTGGTCAGGCTGTTCTCGAACTTCCAACCTCAGGTGATCCGCCTACCTTGGCCTCCCAAAGTGCTGGGGTTACAGGCATGAGCCACTGCACCCGTCCGATCCCATTTCTATTTTAATTTATAAAAAAAAGAATAATCGATTAAACATAAAAATAAAACCCACCATCACCATCTCCGGGTTTGAATCCTAGCTCCACCATCGTAGCTAACATGGATCTAAACTGTATAACTTTGGCCAACGTACTGACCCTGTCTGTGTCTCAGTCTCCTCCTCTGTAAAATGGACACATCAGTAGCATACCTCATAAAGTCGCTATGAGATCCAAATGAATGTGTAAAGAGCTCTGTATTATGTCTTGCACACAGTACCTGCTCAATAAGCATTTGCTCTTAATTTCATGTAACTACTGGCCAGGCACGATGGCTCATACCTGTACTCCCAGCACTTTGGGAGGCTGAGGCGGGTGGATCACCTGAGGTCAGGAGTTCGAGACCAGCCTGGCCAACATGGTGAAACCCCATCTCTACTAAAAATACAAAAAATTAGCTGAGTGTGGTGGTGAGTGCCTGTAATCCCAGCTACTCGGGAGGCTGAGACAGCAGAATCACTTGAACCCGGGAGGCAGAGGTTGCAGTGAGCTGAGATCGCGCCATTGCACTCCAGCCTGGGCAACAAGAGTGAGGCTTCCTCTCAAAAAAAAAAAAAAAAAAAAAAAAAAAAAAATTTATATAACTATTAATTTCTTTTGAGCTAGTCAGCAATTATTTTTTGAATGTGTATTCTATGCCAGTGAGTTGCTCTAACATTTACACATGAATAGAGACACCATGGATGAAAGGCGCGCGCTCCAAGTTTGCAATACCTTGCAGATTTTACTGTGACTCAGCTACAGAATGGGTGGGTCCATATTTTGCTGACAGCACTAAACCTTAACGATTCCTTTCTTTTCGAAACAGAAGTTCCCAATGATTCTTGGAAATAAATACTGTTCTGGATGAGGAACACAGAAGGTAAATGCACCAGTGGTGGCCGGGCGCGGTGGCTCACGCCTGGAATCCCAGCACTTTGGGAGGCCGAGGTGGGCAGATCACCTGAAGTCAGGAGTTCAAGACCGGCCTGGCCAACATGGTGAAACCTTATATCTACTAAAAATATAAAAATTAGCCAGATGTGGTGGCGGGCACCTGTAATCCCAGCTGCTCGGGAGGCTGAGACAGGATAATTGTTTGAACTTGGGAGGCAGAGGCTGCAATGAGCTGAGTTCACGCCACTGCACTCCAGACCGGGTGACACAATGAGACTCCGTCTCAAAAAAAAAAGCACCAGTGGCTTTCCTTCCATGAGGCATTGCTTCTCCAGGCTGCCAGCTTCTCCAGGCTGCCAGCTCCTCCGTGGTCTCTTTCTTTCTTTCTTTCTTTTTTTTTTTTTTTTTTTTTTTTGAGACAGAGTCTTGCTCTGTCGCCCAGGCTGGAGTGCAGTGGCGCGATCTCGGCTCACTGCAACCTCCACCTCCCAGGTTCACACCATTCTCCTGCCTCAGCCTCCTGAGTAGCTGGGACTATAGGCACCCACCACCACACCCAGCTAATTTTTTTGTATTTTTAGTAGAAATGGGTTTTCATCACGTTAGCCAGGATGGTCTCGATCTCCTGACCTTGTGATCCGCCAGCCTTGGCCTCCCAAAGTGCTGGGATTACAGGCGTGAGCCACTGCACCAGGCCCCGGCGAGGTTTTTTTGTGTTTTTACTAGAGACGAAGTTTCATCATGTTGGCCAGGCTGGTCTCGAACTCCTAACCTCAGGTGATTCATCAGCCTGGGCCTCCCAAAGTGCTGGAATTACAGGCGTGAGTCACCACTGTACCAGGCCGAGTCAGTTTTATTAATAATCTGGAATTAGCTGGGAAAATAGGAAACCCAGGAATTATGCCCAATGATTTGCTTTCCCTCCATCTTTCTCTTAGACCTAGGCCGGCGTCTGAGGGTTCATGCCCCGTTCTGCTTGGCAGGCATCACTTTACCAATCTCTGGCATAGGGTGGGAAGGCCCAGAGTCTGGGGAGCCTGCCTGAATTGTTGTATCTTCATCGTCTAGCATGGGGCCTGGCCCAGAGGGGCACTTAGAAACTGTATATGGAGCTGAGATGGTACAGCGAGGCAGTCGTTGTTTCTGTAGACAGAGGCAATACTTTCCCAATAAAACTCTTCAATATTTACTACAAAGAGGGTTTGCTGGGCCCTGCCCCAAGTGTTTCATGCCCATCCACAACTCAGCCCTCCCTATCACTCCTGAGGAGGACAGCCTGGGGACTACCACAGTTTTACAGATGAGGAACTAAGTCCCAGAGAGGCCAAGTCACTTACCCAGAAGCACACAGCTAAGAGTTGGTAAAGGTCGGATATAAACGCAATACTCTCTAACTTCAGAATCCCAAGTCCTAACCCTTGTGCAATTCAGCCCTGTTCCCCCTTCCCACCAGCTCCTGCCTCCCCGTCTCTCCAGCCCAATCCTCTCAGTGCTGCCAGCTTGCCAATGCTGGTGTGGCACAGCCTGGCCTCATCTGTCCTCTCCTCTAGGACTGTCCGTGGCACCCCATTATCTAACAGTGGGAAGATACATCAGAAATATTCAGTTCCACTCTAGCGGGTTCAGAAGAGAACACATGGGGAAGCTGGGGTCCCTGATATGCTGAAAACACAAAGCCAATAAATCTCAGAAGTTGGTTTGTGTGCCTCCTTTCTCAATGAAGCTTTTTTTTTCTTTTGTTTTGTTTTGGTTTTTTTTGAGATGGAGTCTCACTCTGTTGCCTAGGCTGGAGTACAGTGGCGCAATCTCAGCTCACTGCAGCCTCTGCCTCCCAGGTTCAAGCGATTCTCATGCCTCAGCCTCCCGAGTAGCTGGGATTACAGGCATGAGCCACCATGCCCGGCTAATTTTTGTGTTTTTAGTAGAGATACGGTCTTGCCATGTTGGCCAGGTTGGTCTCAAATTCCTGACCTCAGATGATCCACTCGCCTGGGCCTTCCGAAGTGCTGGGATGACAAGTGTGAACCACCGCGCCGGACCGTTCAGTAAAGCTTTGAATCCTGAAAGCTGCACAGGGCTTGAGTGCGTCATAGTCCTAAAAGATAGAGACAGTGTTGGTGTTTGTAACACTCTTCCCAGGTGACCCCAAGCCCTCTGAGGTTTGACAATCCCTCCACAATGGGCCTCCAGCCTGGCTGCCCAGGTCTAACCAAGACCATGTTATTAATACTCATAATCAGAAGAACCATGGGTAGTGAACAGCCTTCGGTAATTTTTTTAAAGCACCCAGGTGATTCCAGTGTAGATGCGGTTTAGGTGCTTAAGACCAAACCTCTAACTTAGAGAAAAGACTTTGGAGCAAGAAACAAAAAGACAGAAAATCGCTTGTGGCCTTCAGCAGAGGCCACCAGAAGTTAATGCTCTCAAAACAAAGAGGGGACCAGAGGTTGTGGTTCACGCCTATAATCCAAGCACTTTGGGAGGCTGAGGTGGGAGGATCCCTTGAGCCCAGGAGGTCAAGACAAGCCTGGGTAACATAGAGACCTGGTCTCTACCAAAAAATCAAAAAATTGGCCAGGCATGGCGGTGCACACCTATAGTCCCAGCGTCTCAGGAGACTGAGACAGGAGGATCATTTAAGCCTTGGAGGCAGAGGCTGCAGTGAGCTGAGATCACACCACTGCACTCCATCCTGGGTGACAGAGTGAGACCTTATCCAAAAAAGAATTTTAAATAAAAACATTTTAAAAATATCAAAGATGTGAACCAAAAAAGCAGAGTACAGAGGGAGAAGCTGGGTGAAGGGTACAAGAACACTACTTTCTGTACATCTAAAATTATTTCAAAGAAAAAAGTTCTTATAAAGCAGGCATAGAGATTTATAAAGCAGGCATAGAGTGATTTCAAGTCTCCCTCATTTATGATATTTGTTAATTTTCCAATAAAATTAATGGGCAAAGTAATTGTCCCATCAGGATTGGAACATTGGAAAGTTTGCTTTTATATATATACACACATGTGTGTGTGCGTGTGTATGTATATATATATCTTCCCTTCTTCCCCAAAATATCAAACTTGACCTAGTTCTAGAAGATCCCAGGCAGGAACACGTCTGTTTGCGTATGTTCCTTCAGAAGGAATGTGGCTAATTGGGCTCTCCCGAAAGCAGGCTGCTGGGGAATGCATGCAGGCTCCTTCTTTAATCTCAGCCTCAAAGTCCAGGGTCAGCCTTGAGTAATTCCAGACACACATTTTCCTGTGGTCACCAGGCACTCCATGCCCTGGGGCTGGATGTTGATAGGAAATGGGCAGCCTGTCCACCAACCAGCCTGGGTGCTTTGCTTTGCTTTGCTTTTCTCTTTCTTCTTCTTTCTTCTCCTTCCTTCCTTCCTTCCTTCCTTCCTTCCTTCCTTCCTTCCTTCCTTCCTTCCTTCCTTCCTTCCTTCTCTCCCTCCCTCCTTCCTTCTTTCTTTCTTTTTTTTTTCTTGAGATGGAGTCTCGCTCTGTCACCCAGGCTGGATTGCAGTGGTGTGATCTCAGCTCACTGTATCCTCTACCTCCCAGGCTCAATTCTCCTGCCTCAGCCTCCCAAGCGGCTGGGATTGCAGACGTTCGCCACCATGCCCAGCTAATTTTTATATTTTCAGTAGAGACGGGGTTTCACCATGTTGGTCAGTCTGGTCTTGAACTCCTGACCTCAGGTGATCCACCTGCCTCGGCCTCCTAAAGTGCTGGGATTATAGGCGTGAGCCACAGCACCCAGTCAATATTTCAAGTGAACAGAATTCAACATTTCGGGTGAAGCACCTTAGCCAATGCCTTGTGGGTGGTGACGCCCAGCAAGAGTAACCAGTGAAAGGCAGGCTGGCTCAAGGGGAAGATTAGGGTGTCCTTAAGTGGGCCTGTATCTCCGTGCAGCATGTAGCTGAGGACCAGTGAGTATGTGTGGCCTTGCTCACCCGCAGGTGAGTCCGCCTGCCACCCGGGTTTTCTTGGACAATGCAGTTTCTTTTTTTTTTTTTTTTTTTTTTTTGAGACGGAGTCTCGCTCTGTCGCCCAGCCCAGGCTGGAGTGCAGTGGCGCGATCTCAGCTCACTGAAAGCTCCGCCTCCCGGGTTCACGCCATTCTCCTGCCTCAGCCTCCCGAGTAGCTGGGACTACAGGCGCCCACAACCGCGCCCGGCTAATTTTTTGTATTTTTAGTAGAGACGGGGTTTCACCGTGGTCTCGATCTCCTGACCTTGTGATCCGCCCGCCTCGGCCTCCCAAAGTGCTGGGATTACAGGCGTGAGCCACCGCGCCCGGCCAACAATGCAGTTTCAACAGCCTTTGTTTACCAAGTGCATGCTGTGAGTCAATGCGCAGAACACCTTACATCACCTCATCTCATTTAAAACTGCCCACCTCACCACTTGAGGTCAGGAGTTCAAGACCCTCCTGCCCAACATGGTGGAACTCCATCTCTACTAAACATACGAATATTAGGCAGGCATGGCAGCAGGCACCTGTAATCCCAGCTACTCAGGATACTGAAGCAGGAGAATTGCTTGAACCCAGGAGGCAGAGGTTGCAGTGAGCCAAGATTGCACTACTGCACTCCAGCCTGGGTGACGGAGCAAGATGTCGTCTCAAAAATAAAAAATAGGCCGGGCGCGGTGGCTCAAGCCTGTAATCCCAGCACTTTGGGAGGCCGAGACGGGCGGATCACGAGGTCAGGAGATGGAGACCATCCTGGCTAACACGGTGAAACCCTGTCTCTACTAAGAAATACAAAAAACTAGCTGGGCGAGGTGGCGGGCGCCTGTAGTCCCAGCTACTCAGGAGGCTGAGAATGGCGTAAAACCAGGAGGCGGAGCTTGCAGTGAGCTGAGATCCCGCCACTGCACTCCAGCCCGGGCGACAGAGCGAGACTCCGTCTCAAAAAAAAATAAATAAAAATAAAAATTAAAATTAAAATTAAAAAATAAAAAATAAAAACGATAAAACTGCCCATCTAGAAGGGGAGGACTATGTGATTCCCAACTTCCAGCCAAGGAGACTGAGGCTCAATGAGATTAAGAGACTTGTCCAAGGTCACCCAACCTGGATGAGATGAAATGTAGAGCCGAAGCCTTGATCACTCTGTCTACTGCATCTCAATACCCTACACAGCTTTTCTTGAGCACCTACTCTGTGCACAGTGCTTTGCAAGCCTCAAATGTCACACGACTCTGCAAGGAATGTGTCACGATCCTCATGTCACAGTGGAGGGGACAGATTCTTGACTCTGACCAAGGTCAAGTGCATGGTTGGTACCTGATGAAGCCAGGATTCATATCCATGTGGAGACTGAGCCTCCTTAGCAGCAGGAATCCTGGCCGTTCTGCTCATTGTTATATTTTCACTCCTGGCCCATCAGGGCACTTAGTAAGTAATGGCTGAAAACATGAACTCAGGGTCTAGTCAGCCGCAAAGCTCGGGCTCCTAACCGTTCCTCCATATTTCTTTCTGCTGCCCAGGAATAAATCTCCCCCTACAGAAATATCTCAGAGAGGATGGGCATGGTGACTTACGCTTGTAATCCCAGCACTTCGGGATGCCAAGGCAAGAGGATCACTTGAGTCCAGGAGTTCAAGACCAGCCTGGGCAATATAGCAAGATCCCATCTCTACAAAAAATTAAAAATTAGCCAGGCATGGTAGCACGTGCCTGCAGTCCCAGTTACTTGGGAAACTGAGGTGGAAGGATCACTCGAGCCTGGGAGATTGAGGCTACAGTGATCTGTCATTGCACCACTGCACTTAGCCTGGTGACAGAGCAAGACCCTGTCTCACAAAGAAAGAAGAAAGAAATATCTTAGTAACAATTATTCACACAGTAACTATCCCTGGAAAGATGTTTGCGTAAAGGGTAGATGATTGTCTGTCTCTTAGGAACACAGATAACCTCCTGAAGACTGGAGGAGGAACTAGCAGGTCTTTCATGATGTCCCTCAATTTATTTTATTGTATTTTTTTTCCTTCTTTGAGATGGAGTCTCCCTCTGCCACCCCGGCAGTAGTGCAATGGTGCAATCTTGGCTCACTGCAGCCTCTGCCTCCAGGGTTCAAGCAATTCTCCTGTCTCAGCCTCCCAAGTAGCTGGGACTACAGGTGCGTGCCACCACGTCCGGCTAATTTTTTCTTTTTTTTTGTATTTTTAGTAGAGACAGGGTTTCGCCATGTTGACCAGGCTGGTCTCGAACCCCTGACTTCAGGTAATCCGCCCGTCTCTGCCTCCCAAAGTGCTGGGATTACAGGCATGAGCCACTACACCCAGCATTTTTTTTTTTTTAATAGATGAAGGCTTCCTACATTGCCCAGGCTGGTCTCGAACACCTAGCCTCACCTTCTTATGTGCCAGGACAACAGGCCTGAGCCACCACTGCCTCCCCTCAATTTTCTTATAATTAGTGTTACTATTATTGTCATTGTGTCCATCCGAGTGCACAGGTGGGAGTCATTGCCACTGGAATGTACATTCAAATCCTTTGGCAGTGGACATGGAAACACAACCCCAAGAACAAAACAAATTGAAACTCTTTAAAGTCAAGATAGCGGTTACCCTGGAGAGGGAAGAGGTTAGTGACCAGGTGGATATATGAGGCTAGCGTTCAGGGGCCTGCTGTGGTCCTGTTTCTTTTCTTGAGGCAGGGTCTTGCCCTGTTGCCCAGGCTGAAGTACAGTGGTGCAATCTTGGCTTACTGTAGCCTTGACCTCCCAGGCTAAGTGATCCTTCCGCCCCAGCCTCCTGAGCAGCTGGGACTACCACGCCCAGCTGATTTTTGTATTGTTTGTAGAGATGAGGTCTCGCCATGCTGCCCAAGTTAGTCTTGAACTCCTGGGCTCAAGTGATCCTCCCCCCCGGGCCTCTCAGACTGCTGGGATTACAGGCATGAGCCACTGCACCCGGCCCCAGGTCCTGTTTCTTGATCAGGATGTAGTTTGGGTGGGTAGGTCCCTTTTGTGAAACAGAAGCAGGCTGGACCTCATCGAGCTGCACGTTTCTGCAGGAGTGATTTCAATTGCAAGGTGCCGACAGAATAGTCAAACTGATTGTTCTTGCTGTGTTAGGATCTTGGTTAAGAGGGCCAGCTTTAGATGCTCATTTCTGGCCTTCGAATCCAGATTACCATTTGCTAGCTGTGTGGCTTAAGACAAGCTGCTTAACCTCTCTGTGCCTCAATTTTATTAGCTGGGAAATGAGTCTGCAGGGCTGTGAGTACCCAAGCCCTTTGTACTTCATTTGGTAAAAAAGTTGGAACCTGTAAGCACTGTTTAGATCGTGCTTTATTTTGCTGCTAATTAACAAATGACTTTATGTTATTTATTTATTTAATTTTATTTTTATTTATTTATTTATTTTTGAGATGGAGTCTCACTGTCGCCCAGGCTGGAGTGCAGTGGCGTGATCTCAGCTCACTGCAACCTCTGCCTCCTGGGTTTGAGCGATTCTCCTGCCTCAGCTTCCCAAGTAGCTGGTAGCTGGGACTACAGGTGCCCGCCACCATGCCCAGCTAATTTTTGTATTTTTAGTAGAGACAGGGTTTCACCATATAGGCCAGGCTGGTCTCGAACTCCTGACCTTGTGATCTGCCTGCCTCAGACTCCCAGAGTGCTAGGATTACAGGATTTATTAAATAAATGAATAAAGGCTGAGCCACCATGCCTTTATTTATTTATTTATTTATTTATTTATTTATTTATTTATCTTTGAGATTGAGTCTCACTCTGTTGCCCAGGCTGGTGTTCAGTGGCACGATCTTGGCTCACTGTAAACTCCATCTCCCAGGTTCAAGCCATTGTCCTGCCTCAGCCTCCTGAGTAGCTGGGACCACAGGTGCCCACTGCCACAGCTAATTTTTTTTGTATTTTCAGTAGAGACGGAGTTTCCCCATGTTGGCCAGGCTGGTCTTGAACTCCTGACTTCAAGTGATCCACCTGCCTCTACCTCCCAAATTGCTAGGATTACGGGCATAAGACACTGCGCATGGTCGATTTTTTTGTTCCCAGTGAATGCAATTCTAGTTGGAGTATTCTACTTGCTTCCAGTGTTGAGTATGAAACCAGATAACACACATAGAGTGCCCAGCAGTGTTTAGCATACCGGTGCTCAACCAATGGTGGCTCTTAGTACTAGTTTCCTTTTCCTAAAATATCAAAAGGCACTGAGCGAGAATTTCTTGGAAACATGTTGTTTCGTCTAAACCCATCCCGTGGCAGTCCATATATGATGCGCATTTCTGAGGTCAACGTTTTGCTTATTGGAATGCAATGTCACTATGTCCCAGGCTTGGCTTTTCCGTGTGTTGTAATTGTACCAACACTGGAAGCACATATTGTACCACGAGAAAGAAATGTGTTCTGTAAAAGAAAAAATCATAATGTCATTTGCTAATTAACAGCAAAAGACAATAAAACACTGCCTCCTTTAGACCCCACCCTGAGGTTTCAAACTGCCCACCAAATAAAGTTCTCAGGGCTGGTGCGGTGGTTCATGCCTGTAATCCCAGCACTTTGGGAGGCCGAGGGGGGCAGTTCACCTGAGCTCAGGAGTTCGAGACCAGCCCGGCCAACAGGGTGAAACCCTGTCTCTACTAAAAATATAACAATTAGTCGGGCATGGTGGCACATGCCTGTCATCCCAGCTACTCGGGAGGCTGAGGCAGCAGAATCGCTCGAACCTGAGAGGTGAAGGTTACGGTGAGCCAAGATCGTACCACTGTACTCCAGCCTGGGCAACAGAGTGACTCATCTCAAAAAAGAAAAAAAAAAAAAGTTACCAGGCCTGCAAATCCAGTAGGACCCCCAAACCCATTTCCTAATTTCATTTCACTCGTGTCCTCCAAATCCCTCTCGAATGTTCCAGCCCAGCTGGACTCAGTGCCTGCAAGAAGGGTCTGCATTTTCCCAACTCTGGGCCTGTGCTTACGGACCTCTTAGCGGGTGAACGGGACAGCTCTGCCCTCTCTCCCCAGCATACTGCAGTCAAATTCTCATCCTTTAAGAGCTATTTAATGCACCACCTCCTCCCTGAAACTTCTCCTGACCGATTCCCAGCCGGGAAGGACCTCCTCTCACCCCTGCCCCAGGAGGAATCCATGGATGTGGGTTTGTTGTTGTTGTTGTTGAGACGGGGTCTCTCTCTGGTGTCCAGGCTGTAGTGCAGTGGTGCAATCTCGGCTCACTGCAGCCCCCGCCTCTTGGGTTCAGGTAATTCTCCTGCCTCAGCCTCCTGAGTAGCTGGGATTACAAGGGTGTGCCACCACGCCCAGCTAATTTTTGCATTTATAGTAGAGATGGGGTTTCACCATGTTAGCCAGGCTGGTCTGAAGCTCCTGACCTCAGGTGATCCGCCTGCCTCGGCCTCCTACAGTGGTGGGATTACAGGCGTGAGCCACCGCACCCGGCCTAGATGTGTTATTTTACATAGCAAAAGAAACTTTGCAGGCCAGGCAAACGCCTGTAATCCCAGCACTTTGGGAGGCCGGGCAGGTGGGTCACCTGAGGTCAGGAGTTTGAGACCAGCCTGACCAACATGGCAAAACCCTGTCTCTACTAAAAATATTTTTTAAATTGGCTGGGCGTGGTGGCACATGCCTATAACAGCAGCAAATCGGGGAGGCTGAGGCAGGAGAATCACTTGAATCAGAGAAGCTGAGCTTGCAGTGAGCCGAGATTCCACCATTGCACTCCAGCCTGGGTAACAGAGTGAGACTCCATCTCAAAAAAAAAAAAAAAAAAAAAGAGAGAGAGATACTTTGCAGATGTGATTAGGTGAAGCATCTTGAGATGGGGGAGGTGATCTGACATTAGGGATGGACCCAATGTAATCCCAAGAGAGAAGCAGGAGGGTCAGCCTCAGAGGAGATGTGATACTGGGACAGGGGACAGGGGTCACAGTGATGCAGCCATGAGCCAGGGAAGGCAGCAGCTTCTCAAAGCTAGAAAAAGCGAGGAACAGACCTCTCCTGGAGCCTCGAGAAGGAACTAGCCCTGTGGACATCTTGATTTTAGCTCTGTAATTTTCATTTCAGACTTTCTTCCAAACTCTGAGATAACGAATATGTGTTGTGTAAAGCCACCAAGTGAGGGGTAAGTCATTACAGTAGCAACAGAAAACTAACACAGGTCTAGAACCATCTGGTATATTTTCAGATTGGTCTCAATGGACTGGTCAAGAGATTTATGCCATGAGTTAGACTCTCTGAAGAATCTGGATGAATTACACATTGAACACAGGTCTGACCCTCTATTGGTATGCAGGATTGGGCATTAGGTCGCCTCCTGGTTGCCTTCACTATCAAACGTTACTCCAGAGAGACTGAAGTGATCAACTAGGCTTCTGGAGGCAGGGCTCCCAGGACTGAATGGGGCCCTGAGGAAACCCACCCCACATATGCAGCCTTCTAGATTAGTCCTCCAGCTCTGCCCCTTCCCTGGAGGGACACAAACAGGGTGGAAGGGATGAATGATTCCTGGTCAGCACTCTCTGACGGGTGACCCTGGGCAAGGCGATAGAATGTTTCCGAGCCTCAGTTCTCTCCTATGGAAAATGGAACTAAGAACAGGTATATTTTGCATTAGCACATTTTGCATTGCTATAAAGGAATACCTGAGACTGGGTAATTTATAAAGGAAAGAGGTTTATTTGGCTCGCAGTTCTGCAGGTTGTACAGGAAGTAAGGCACCAGCATCTGTTTGGCTTCCGGCAAGGGTCTCAAGGGCCTCAAGAAGCTTTGGTTCATGGTGGAAGGCAAAGGGGGAGCAGGCACATCACATGGTGAAAGAGAAAGAGAGAGAGGAGGGAGGGATCTTTTAAACAACCAGATCTTCCATGAACTAACAGAGTGAGAACTCACTCATCACCACGACAGCACTAAGCCATTCATGAGGGACCCACCCCATCACCCAAACACCTCCCCCTAGGCCCACCTCCAACATCAGAGGCTTCAACATGAGATTTGGAAGGAACAAAACATCGAAACCGTAACGCTTACCTATCAGGCCATACTGTTGTGAGTCAGGAGTGAGAAAATGTATGTCTAAAATTATATTCCAGGCCAGGCACGGTGGCTCATGCTTGTAATCTCAGCACTTTGGGAGGCTGAGGTGGGCGGATCACCTGAAGTCACGAGTTCGAGACTAACCTGGCCAACATGGTGAAACCCCATCTCTACTAAAAATACAAAAATTTGCTGGGTGTGGTGGCACGTGCCTATAATCCCAACTACTTGGGAGGCTGAGTCAGGAGAATCACTTGAACCCAGGAGGCGGAGGTTGCAGTGAGCCGAGATTGCACTATTGTACTCCAGCCTGGACGACAAGAGCGAAACTCAAAAAAATAATAATAATAATTAAATTAAATTAAATTATATTTCAAATGCTAATTGTATCAGCCCTGTGTACTAAGTGAGCTTGTCCTGGTGAAATAACCACCTCCTTCCCCCAATAAAACCCCTAACTGACATTGATTTCAAAGCCCTGTAAAGCTGTCAGACTGAGTATGCTGGTTCTTCTCTTGCAGGTGAAATCTATTACAGGAGCAAATACCTGAGAAGCGATACCTACAACGCCAATATTGAGGCAAACAGGATTGTGGTGTCTGAGTTTGGAACAATGGCCTATCCGGACCCCTGCAAAAACATATTTTCCAAGTAACTGCCTGTTTTAAATCTGAGCAAATTTCATGCCTTTTGCTCTCCTTGATGGCTGAAATAACCAGCATTTGCTCCTCTAACAATTCTCGTTAGGGTGTACGAAAATGCCACATGACTGCCCTTTAACCAGAGGTGCTACACAGTTCTTGATCACTGACTGCCAGAGAGGCTAAGAGCATTTGACAGATTATTAGAAGCCCTCCCACATGGCTGGTGGGAAAGGAATTTGGAATCATCTGTCAAAATTACAAAGGCACATTCCCTTCAGCCTAGAGATCTATTGCTTGCATACAAAATGACACATGCAGCAGGTATTTGTCATTTATGGCTGCATCTTTTGTTATAACACGTAGCTGAAAACAACCCAAATGTTCATTAAAAGAGGAGTGGTTAAATCCGTAACAGTAAAACTGTACAAGAAAATGCCATGTAGAAGTAAAAAGGAAGGGGAACGTTCTCTTTGTGCTCTACGGAAACATTTCCAAGATAGACTAAGTGAAAAAAAAAAAAAAAAAAAAGGAAGGTGTAGAAAGAGCACGTTATAAGACGTATTTTGTGTGAAAAAGCAGGAAGAAATCTAGATTAAATTTTGCTTGTACATGCATAAAGAAACTACGAAAGGATGCGTAGGGGACGTGGGGCAGATGGGTGGTGAGGAGAGGGAGAGATTTTTTGCTGTATATATTTTATTTCATTTTATTCATTTATTTATTTATTTAAGATGGAGTTTCACTCTTGTTGTCCAAGCTGGGTGCAATGGTGCAATCTCAGTTCACCATCACCTCCGCCCCCCCAGGTTCAAGTGATTCTCCTGCCTCAGCCTTCCAAATAGCTGGGATTATAGGCACCCACCACCACGCCAGGCTAATTTTTATATTTTCAGTAGAGATGGGGTTTCACCATGTTGATCAGGCTGCTCTTGAACTCCTGATCTTAGGTGATCCACCCACCTTGGCCTCCCAAAGTGCTGGGATTACAGGCATGAGCCACTGCACCTGGCCACTGCATACATTTTAAATAATCTGGGTTAGGATCCATAAGAATGTGTTACATATTTGACAATTAAATTATTGGCCAGGGAATCAGGCCTGCCATCAGTATCTTCTTTCTGAAACTCTCTAGACATAGAAGAGTTATGAAAGAGTTGAAGGGTAGACTGGCCCAGAGATGGAAGATTGCTTCTGCTTTTTTGAGAACTGAAGTCAACTCTCCCATTCCAGTATCCAGCTGTAGGGCTGGCTCAGAGCAAGCACTGAATTCACATTTGCAAATAGGAAGTGTGGGGCAGGAGCCAGTGGGAAAGGAGGAGGAAGGAGTAAACGAATTTAAAACAACCATACTTACCTGGTAGGGGAGATACCATAATCAGGAATTTAAAACCATGACCTGGAGGTCCTGGAACTAATCCTCCTTGTTGTTCCAGTATTTGCCAGTAGAAGGAGCACTCCCCAGTAAAACGATCCAGGATTTGCCAATTTCACCACCGATAAACCCCTCTGGTTTTTCTTTCTTCTTGCTTCGAGTGTACCTTCTAAGCAAATGAGCTATGTGTTCTTAACTCATAATTAGTTTGTTTTCCTTTTTAAATTAAAAACTAATTTCCTGGATAAATTCGAGATAACCAGTGTGGACTCACGTTCCTGGCAAAGCCGTTATCAGCTGCCTTGTTAGGCTTTGGGAGCCATTATGGGTTCATGTATGATTTCCGTAGCACTTCTTGACATACTTTGGAACAGTATGTCTTGCTGGCTCTGATGTCGGAGACCTTTGGGTTTTAGGGAACCCGAGAGGGATCAGCGGGTGACCATGGCATTCTGGCTGACTCACTTCTTAGCTGACTCAACCTGGGGGTGTCTTTGGGGAACTTGATATCTGAGTTCTTAGGATTCCTCAAGTGACCCATTGGGACCCAGTTGCTTTTTCTTTCTTAGTTGAAGTAAAGCATTTTTACGTTTTAGGAAAACGAAAGCCATCAAGGACAGACTCCTCTGGCTGGGTGGACACAGCCACTGACTCTGTTGATTTGCTTTTCTCCCCAGAGCTTTCACCTACTTGTCTCACACCATCCCCGATTTCACAGACAACTGCCTGATCAACATCATGAAGTGCGGAGAAGACTTCTATGCGACCTCAGAGACCAATTACATCAGGAAAATCAACCCACAGACTCTGGAAACCCTGGAGAAGGTATCAACACATAAGTAACCCAGCATCACTTCCTGACTCAAGAAAGGGAGGGTCGGGGACGGCCAGGGTGAAGCTGCTCAGCCTGCAAGGAGCTCACCAGAGGGGTCCCTCCTCTAACACGTTTGGATCCCGTGCCCTAGCGCCACACTTAGTGCTAGGTGCTAGGCAGGGACTGTGTTGTTTTTATCTTTGTGTCTGTTTCAGTTTCCTGGGGCTGCTGTAACCAAGTCCTACAAAAAAGTTTGCTTTAAACAACAGAGATTGGCCGGGCATGGTGACCTACACCTGTAATCCCAACACTTTGGGAGGCCAAAATGGGCGGATCACCTGAGATCAGGAGTTCAAGACCAGCCTGGCCAACATGGTGAAACTCCGTCTCTACCAAAAATACAAAAATTAGACAGGCGTGGTGGCATGTGCCTGTAATCCCAGCTACTCTGAGGCTGAGGCAGGAGAATCGCTTGAACTCGGGAGGCGGAGGATGCAGTGAGCCCAGATTGCACCACTGCACTCCAGCCTGCATGACCTAGTGGGACTGTCTCAAAACAAAAACAAAAAACAACAACCAAAAAAAAAAACAAAAAACAGAAATTTGCTGTGCCACAATTCTGAAGGCTAAAAGTCTGAAACCAAGGTGTCAGCAGGGCCATGCTCTCTGTGAAGGCTGTAGAGGAGGATTCTCCCTGGCCCCTTCCTGGTTTCTAGTGGTTGCCAGCAACCCCCGGTGTTCCTCAGCTTGTAGATGCATCCCTCCAGCCTCTGCCTCAGTCTTCACACTGCCTCTCCTTACAGGTCTATGTGTCCAAATGTTCTGCCTTTTCTTTTTTTTTCTTTTTTTTTTTTTGAGACAGTGTCTCGCTCTGTTGCCCAGGCTGGAGTGCAATGGCATGATCTCAGCTCACTGCACCCTCCTTCTCCCGGGTTCAAGTGATTCTCCTGCCTCAGCCTCCTGAGTAGCTGGGACTACAGGCACCCACCACCACACTCGGCTAATTTTTTGGATTTTTAGTAGACACGGGGTTTCACCATGTTAGCCAGGATGGTCTTGATCTCCTTACCTCATGATCAGCCCGCCTTGGCCTCCCAAAGTGCTGGGATTACAGGTGTGAGCCACCGTGCCCAACCATGTTCTGCCTTTTACAGAGACACAAGTCATTGCATTAGGGCCTACCCCACTGCAGTATGACCTCATCTTAACTTAGTGACATCTATAAAGACCTTATTTCCAAGTAAGGTCACATTCGCAGATACCTAGGGTGAGGACTTCAATCTGTCTTTTTGCAAGACACAATTCAACCCATAACTGTGTTCATAATTCTTGGTACTGAGGGAGTTTAGTGAGAATTTGAATGAACGACTCTGTTGAAACACCTGCGATTCTCAGCGAAATCCTACCTTCTTTGACCTGAAGAGGGAGGCATTAGGCAAAAAGCGAGGGCACAAAAATAAGTGCCCAAGCACATACGTTTCCTGGGAAGAACCAAGTCAACATTTTGGTGAAAATCAATAGACCCACTTTCAATTTTCTCCAACTGGCTGTTCAAAAGTCCGATGTCTCCGCAATACGTTTTAACGATCTGTTGAAGAGATGAGGCTTTTCTTAGCTGTGAAATTATGTCCAGCTGCTTTTAAGCTAGATGGCATCAGTCCAACTGATGACACTTTCCACAAGGCTACAGAGAGGAAATGCTGGAAGAGAATGGGGTTATCTGACTCTGGGCTGGAGGTTGTGTATTTCTAGGGAAGGAAGGGCAGACGGTTGGTCTGCGGCTGCTCCATCATTCTGCAGCTGTGGATTGCAGAGTGAGGGTGATTATTCAGCTCGTTCATGGAGCTTCACTTTGACCAAGTGTTTTTGTAACCTTTCCATTCCCAGAATAATCCTCTAAGAGAGGCCTAGAGATTTATGCTTCTATGCAATGCAAAACGGCAGAATTTAAGCCAGAATGACAGAGCTGTGGCCAAGATTAGCTCGAAGGCTACCTCTCTGCCCAGGTCATTGCTCAGATCTTTCTGCAGTGAGGAATCTTGTTTCCATGTTGAGGATTCCAGCAAGGTCAAGCAGCAGGATTGCAATGATAGCCCCAGAAGCATACCAGCTCCCTAACTCCCCTGCAACCTGTTAACTGTCTGAGCCCCTCAAATCCCCATGTGAAGTCGTATCAGGTCACGAGAGTGAAAGTCTTTAAAAGCAAATTCTGTAACGTTTTCAGATGTGCAAAAATATCCCTCATCTCTCTGAAGCTAGAATCGTCACGTTTTCACAGGGTTTCAACCTTTCTCCTTTGAAAAACCAGTTGATGTCATATCTTGCAGATTGATTATCGTAAATACTTAAAAACAGGAGGTGTCATATCTTGCAGGTCGATTATCGTAAATACGTGGCGGTAAATCTGGCAACGTCACATCCCCATTATGATGAGGCTGGAAATGTTCTCAACATGGGCACATCCATTGTGGAAAAGGGGAAGACAAAATATGTGATTTTTAAGATCCCTGCCACAGTACCAGGTAGGCCACTCTGGGGAATCGAATAAAACACAAACAGCCAAGGCTGGCTCCTTCTGAAGAGTTCTGTTTTTCGTTGATGACACAAGACTCAGTGTGGTACTTTCTCCCATGGATTATTCAGATGACCATGATCTCAGTACTTTCCTTTAGAAGAAAAGAGGAGTTGCTGGGATTCCTCCTGGAAGAAATAAATCCCTTTACTATTCTAATTTCCTTTTATTTAGGCTCCAGGTTATTATTTTATTAGTTTATCCACCCATCTACCATCCATCCATCGTCTACTTACCATCTAATCATTCATTCATCTACCATCCATCCATTCATGCATCTACTCACCATCCATCTATCCATCATTCATTCATCTACTCACTATCCATCCACCCATCTACCCACCATTCATCCATCTATCCATCACCCATCCGCCATCTGTCCACCCCACCCATTCACCACTTACCTAGCCAGCCACCCACCATCCATCCATCCACCACCCGTCCATCCATCCACCCACCATCCATCTACCCACCCATCTGCCCACCCATCATGAATCCATTTATCCATCTACCCATTCTCCCATCCATCCCCCCATCTACTTACCCACTATCCATCCATCCATTGAGCTACCCACCCACCCACCCTTCCGTCCATCATCCATCCATCCACCCACCCATCCACCATCCATCCATCCACCCACCTACCCATTCACCCATACGCTATCCCTCCCTCCATCCATCTACCCACCAGCCATCCACCATCCATATACCCACCCATCCGCCCACCTATCATGAATCCATTTATCCATCTACCCATTCTCCAATCCATCCCCCCATCTACTTACCCACCATCCATCCATTCATTGAGATACCCACCCACCCACCCTTCCATCCATCATCCATCGAGATACCCACCCACCCACCCTTCCATCCATCATCCATCCATCCACCCACCCATTCACCCTCCATCCATTCATCCATCCACCCACACACCATCTACCCATCCATCCATCCACCCACCATCCATCCACCATCCATTTACCCATCCATTCACCCACCCATCATGAATCCATTTATCCATCTACCCATTCTCCCATCCATCGACCCATCCACTTACCCACCATCCATCCATTTAGCCACCCACCTGCCCATCCATCCATCATTCATCCATCTACCCACTATCTATACACCCACCATCCATCCATCTATCTATCCACCATCTATCCATCCACCCACCCAACATCCATCTACCATCTGCATCTACCCATCTATTCACTCACCATCCTTCCATCCACCATCTATCCATCCACCCACCATCCATCCATCTATCTACTATCCACCCATTCATGCACCCACCTACCCACTTATCGATTCATTCATCCATCCATCCATTCAGTTTTTCAGTCTCCTGACAAACCTTTCTATGGTAAGGTTATGCTACCTACTTTCATTCCCAGCCCCTGCAGCCAGGGTTCCAGGGCTGTTTAGGGAGCTCAGCCCTGCTGGGATCCACTCCAGATCCCTGTCCTATTCTCTAGGCCTTCTGGACCTCTTCCATGTGGGGCTGGGATCTTGGAGCAAAGCCCAGACTGACTGTGATTGCATGATCCTGAGGGGGAGGAGGCGGAGGTTCTTATCCCATGTTTGTCCAGGACCCTCCTGGGAACCACACCCAGGAGACTTAGGCCTGTGAAGACAGCTGACAGGACTCAGGAGACAGTGCAGAACTACAACAGTGCTTCCTCTGACCTTCTAGTTTAGGAAAAACTAGTTTCTGCCTGTGATCCTTGCTGCTCCCCCATCCCCCATAGTCTTATAGAGCCCCCTGAGCAAATTACCAGGCTCTGCCTGGAGAGGTGAGCCTCCGAGGTCAGAAGGTACATGGAGTGTACTTGTTAAATAGAACTCTCATTAATTAAGCCAGTAAAGGGATATAGGGGTCAAGCTCAGAATCCTAGAATGCCATACCTGGGGATTGTCTAGGCATTTTCGATTGCGACCTTGTATTACAGAGAAGGACTGTGAGGCTCAGGGGATCAGGTGAGACACCCCAGTCACATAGCTCCCAGGAGCCACTGACATCCTGCAAGCAGAGATCCTCTGAGCACCTGCTCCATGCTGGCGGTGGCACTGGGACTCGCCGTAACCCGCTCCTCCCAGGCCACAGTGCTTTTCGTTTCAGTTTGCACTGTGTTCCATTTGTTTTATAAAGAAAATAACTATCCCACAACCCCACAGCATCCCTCCCACCAGCCAGCTGTTTACAGGGTGCACAGGTGGCCACAAGAGAGGTGGGGAAGTTTGCAGATAACTCATTATAAGCCAGCCGCAGGCCTGGGTGGGGAGGCCTTTTGACCAGTGAGTGACTCATGCTTGCAGAGGAATAAGAAAACTGAACATGTATTGAGCACCTTCCGTGTTTGGGTGCAGGGTGAGGCACATGGATGAGTGCTTTATTTTATTCTGTTTTCTACCTTCACTCTATGAGAGTCATAATCCCGGATAAAAGAGGAGGAAGGCGAAGGGAGCTGTGTTTTCTTGGCTTAACCCTGTGACTCTGACCATAATGACAGCCCATTCCACTAAGCCTAAGTTTCTCATCTATAAAATGGCCATCCTACAGCCTAGCTTGACTATCTGCATTTATATAAAACCCCTAATCATGGCTGGGCGCAGTGGCTCACACATGTAATCCCAGCACTAATCCCCAAGGCAGGCAGATCACCTGAGGTCAGGAGTTCCAGACCAGCCTGGCCAACATGGCGAAACCCCGTCTGTACTAAAAATGCAAAAATTAGCCAAGCGTGGTGGCGTGAGCCTGTAATACCAGCTATTCGGGAGGCTGAGGCAGGAGAATCACTTGAACCTGGGAGGCAGAGATTGAATTGAGCTGAGATTGTGCCACTGCACTCCAGTCTGGGCAACAGAGGGAGACTCTATCTAAAACAAACAAACAGGTGGAGGCAGGATTTAGCCCCCAAGCTATAGTTGAAGACCCCTGACCTGGAGGGCTCCCTCTTGGTTCGGTGGTTTTCAGATTGTATATGGGATGGGTGCTGAGTGGAAGGTCTCAGCCTGGCCCTCTGCAGCAGCCGCAGCAACAACCTCACTATCTGTCTACGTGTTGCTATTTAATGTAAAGGTTCTTTTCAGCAATCAAGTCAGTTTGTAGGTGATGGTGGTGTGGTCTTAGGGGGCCAGCCATATCCTGCACAATTCCTGAGGCTTGCTTTTTGTCTTGCTAGAGGGCAAGAAGCAGGAGAAGAGCCCCTGGAAGCACACGGAGGTGTTCTGCTCCATCCCGTCCCGCTCCCTGCTCTCCCCAAGCTACTACCACAGCTTTGGAGTCACCGAGAACTATGTCATCTTCCTTGAGCAGCCTTTCAGGTTGGATATTCTCAAGATGGCAACCGCGTACATCCGGAGAATGAGCTGGGCCTCCTGCCTGGCTTTCCACAGGGAGGAGAAGGTGAGGTCTGGCTGGACTCTAGCCCAGTGGGTGCTGGCTGCCCGTGGAGGGAGGCCGGTCTGCAGGAGGGTGAAGGTTAAGGGGAGGAAGTGGCATGGAAAAGGGAGGAGGCTGCCAGAGGCGTCTACCCACCTTCCAGCGAGTTCTGGATGGTCCTTCAGAATGACCCCCAGGCCTTTGTACCCCCACGGTGATGAGTCATTGATGTGGCTGTCCAGGCAAGGGGGTGCCACCTTGGGCAAACGTGGAAGCCGTGGCAGTCCCCCTATGCCCAGCAGCAAAAGGAGTGAGTCCTCAGTCCTGATGGAGAACTGGGCTCCTCCCAGCCTCCGCCCCGCTGTAGCGTTAGGGTGGTAGCTGCCAGAGGTTTAGACATTGTAATGACAGTATGTTCCACCAGACGGTTCAATAGAAACCTCTCCTTCCATTCAGGTATACCTGAGTGCTCAAAGTATGTATGCATGTATTGCATGCTTGTATATGCACGTATGCATGTATATGTGTACATGTATATGTGCATGTATGTGCATATGTGTGTGAATATATGTATATATGCATGTGTGTATGTATGTATTACCAGTATTTATTTATTTGTTGGGTATTTTTTTCGGGGGGGTTGTTGTTTTTCAGACAGAGTCTTGCTCTGTCACCCAGGCTGGAGTGCAGTGGTACGATCACAGCTCACTGCAGCCTCAACCTCCTGGGCTCAAGCAATCTTCCCACCTCAGTCCCCCAAGTAGCTGGAACCAGAGGCACATGTCTCTATGCCTGGCTAATTTTTTGTTGATTTGTAGAGATTGGGGTCTTGCTATGTTGCCCAGGTTAGCCTCAAACTCTGGGCTCAAGTGATCCTCCTCCCTTCCCCTCCCAAAGTGCTGGGATTACATGTGTGAGCCATTGCACTTGGTCTTTTTTTTTTTTTTTTTTTTTTTGCTGTTGTCACTTCACTTTTGTAAAATATCCAGTAGTTCTCAGTGTTACCTATTCGAAGAATATACAAGTATAGAAAGCCATGTATAAAATCCTCCCCAATTCACTTCCCCCTACCCTGCCTCCCGTCCACCCCATGTCTGAAGGGAGCCACCACTACCCACTGGCACAGTGTTACTCCACCTTCTCTGCCTTCACGTGCACTTTTAGTTTTTCTTTTCTTTTCTTTTCTTTTTTTTTTTTTTTTTTTGAGGTAGAGTCTCACTCTGTCACCCAGGCTGGAGTGCAATGGTGCGGTATCAGTTCACTGCAACCTCCGCCTCCTGGTTCAAGCTTTTCTCTTCTCTCAGCCTCCTGAGTAGTTGGGATTATAGGCATGCGCCACAATGTCTGGCAAATTTTTTTTTTTTTTTTTTTTTGAGACAGAGTTCTGCTCTTGTCGCCTAGGCTGGAGTGCAGTGGCACATTCTTGGCTCACTGCACCCTCCACCTCCTGGGTTCTAGCGATTCTCCTGCCTCCGCCTCCTGAGTAGCTGGGATTACAGGCATGCGCCATCATGCCTGGCTAATTTTTTGTGTTTTTAGTAGAGATGGGGTTTTGCCATGTTGGCCAGGCTAGTCTCGAACTCCTGGCCTCAAGTGATCTGCCCGCACAGCCTCCCAAAGTGCTGGGATTACAGCATGAGCCACTGTACCCTGCCAAGGCTCCAGTCTTAGATGGGACCTGGCACCTGGCAGATTCTCCCCAACTTGGTCATAGCCAGGGAGCTGGGATGTCAGCACAATGGAACAAGGGGACATGCACACTGGAGAGTCTCTCCAAACACTGTCCTAGTGACTGCAAAGACTCTGGCAGCAAAGCGTCCCTTCTCTCCATGTGAAAGATACACTCATGGAAATACAATAAACAGCTCTCATTTTGGGGGGCACTTTTGCCTGTCTGGTGTTGTGGAGTAGACACAGAACGCAGAATGGGGACACAGTCCCGAGCCTAGTGCCTGGTGGAGCTGGGTTTTGTTCAGTCCCCAGATGCCACAGTGCCAGGCTGAGAGAGGGTGAGCTGAGCCCTTGGTGTGTGTCCTTTTTCAGACCTATATCCACATCATCGACCAAAGGACCAGGCAGCCTGTGCAGACCAAGTTTTACACAGACGCCATGGTGGTCTTCCATCACGTCAACGCGTATGAAGAGGACGGCTGCATCGTGTTTGACGTTATTGCCTACGAGGACAACAGCCTCTACCAGCTCTTCTACCTGGCCAACCTGAACCAGGACTTCAAGGAGAACTCCAGGCTCACCTCGGTCCCCACCCTCAGGAGGTTTGCCGTGCCCCTCCACGCGGACAAGGTAATGGCTTCCAAGGAGGTCCCTTTTCTTTCTAGAGAGATGTGGGCCCAGGTGGGAAGTTACTTTGGCCCTTATTTGATTGACATTGAAATCGAAAACGAACTGTTCTTGAAAAAGAAAAAAAAAAGGTTTCCTTATTTTTCCCAAAGTAGTACCGATTCATAATAAAAACTTTAAAAAATATAGATAAGTAAAAAGGAAAAAAAATCCCTGTAAACCCACCACCTGAGATGATCATTGTGGATATGTATGTTTGTCTCCCAGTCTCTCTCTCTCTGTCTTTGTGTGTGTGTGTGTGTGTGTGTGTGTGTGTGTGTGTATGACTCTTCCTTTTAATCATATTGTACATAATTTTTAACAGCTTTATTGAGATGTAATCGACACAGCATACTATTTGTCCTTTTATTTATTTATTATTATTATTATTATTATTTATTTTTTTTTTTTTTGAGACAGGGTCTCACTCTGTAGCCCAGGCTGCAGTGCACTGGCATGATCTAAGCTCACTGCAACCTCCACCTTCGGGGTTCAAGCAATTCTCTTGCCTCAGCCTCCCAAGTAGCTGGGATTACATAGGTGCCTGCCACCACGTCCAGCTATTTTTGTATTTTTAGAAGAGATGGAGTTTCACCGTGTTGGTCAGGTTGGGTTCGAACTCCTGACCTCAGGTGATCCACCCACCTTGGCCTCCCAAAGTGCTGAGATTACAGTCGTGAGCCACTGTGCCCAGCCTAATTTGCCCATTTAAACTGTTCGACGGCCTTTGGTATATTTTCACAGTTGTGCATCCACCACCACAATAAATTTTAGAACATTTTCATCACCTCCAAAACACACCCCATACCCCTTAGCCATCACCTCCTAGTCCTCCCCTCCCCGTCCCAGGCAACCTGTCATCTCCTCTCTGTCTCTGCGGACTTGCCCTTTCTAGACATCACATATAAATGGAGTCTTAGAATACATGGTGTTTTGTGTCTGACTTCTTTCACATAGCACAGTGTTGTCAAGGCTCATCTGTGTTGGAGTCCGTATCAATGCTTCATTTCTTTTTGTTGTTGTTGTGGTTTTTGCTTGTTTTGAGACAGAGTCTCACTCTGCCACCCAGGTTGGAGTGCAGTGGTGTAATCTCGGCTCACTGCAACCTCTGCCACTGAGGTTCAAGCAATTCTTGTGCCTCAGCCTCCCAAGTAGCTGGGATTACAGGTGGCTGCCACCATGCTTGACTATGTTTTTGTATTTTTAGTAGAGATAACGTTTCGCCATGTTGCCCAGGCTGGTCTTGAACTCCTGAGCTCAGGCAATCTGCCTGCCTCCGTCTCCCAAAGTGCTGGGATTACAGGTGTAAGCCACTGTGCTTCATTTCTTTTTATTGCTGAATAGGTACATACTATCTTACAGACTGCCTTCCTTCCTTCCTTCCTTCCTTCCTTCCTTCCTTCCTTTTCTTTCTTTCTTTTCTTCTTTCTTTCTTTCTTTCTGATGGAGTCTCACTCTGTTGCCCAGGCTGGAGTGCACTGGCACAGTCTCGGCTCACTGCAAGCTCTGCCTCCTGAGTTCACACCATTCTCTGGCCTCAGCCTCCCGAGTAGCTGGGACTACAGGCACCCGCCACCACACCTGGCTAATTTTTTGTATTTTTAGTAGAGATGGGGGAATTCACCGTGTTAGACAGGATGCTCCTGACCTCATGATCCGCCTGCCTCGGCCTCCCAAAGTGCTGGGATTACAGGCGTGAGCCACCGTGCCCGGCCCAGACTGCTTTTCTACCTATTTATGTGTCTAAACATCTCTCCATGACATTAAATATTCTTTGAAACATCATTCTAAACATTTGCCTAATTGTTCATGGCAGGGATTCATCACCATTTGCTTACACAATTCCCTGATGTTGAAAAGCTCTGTTCTTGTGCTAAGAATGACCACCAGGCCAGACATTATCCCCAATTAGGGTGATGTGGCCAAGGCTCTGGGCTTGACTTACAGAGACTTACAAAGTCTCTGGCTCCAGAACTCACTGACTTCACGACTTAATTAATTTAAATGAAACCAAATTCAATTCAATTAAATGTTGATGGCTTACATTGACTAAATACACATTATGTGCCAGGTACTTTGCTAAGCATTTTGTTTTTCTTACCTCACTTATGATCAAAACAACCTGTGGGAAACGTTCCTGTAGAAGCCTCATTTTGGCGATGGACAAACTGAGGCTCAGAGAAGTTAAGAAATGTGGGCAAGGTCACACAGCCCAGAGTGGCAGAGCCAAGACTGGAACCTGCCCCCCTCTGTCTCTAAACCCCCTTTTCTTTTTTGAGATGGAGTCTCGCTCTGTCACCCAGGCTGGAGTGCAGTTGTTTAATCTTGGCTCACTGCAACCTCCGCCTCCCGGGTTCAAGTGATTCTCCTGTCTCAGTTTCCCAAGAAGCTGGGATTACAGGCACGTGCCAGCACACCCAGCTAATTTTTTGTTTGTTTGTATTTTTAGTAGAGATGAGGTTTCACCATGTTGGCCAGGCTGGTCTTGAACTCCTGACCTCAAGTGACCCACCCACCTCGGTCTTCCAAAGTGCTGGGATTACAGGCATGAGCCACCATGGCCAGCCCTAAACTCCTGTTTGTAACTACAAAGGAGTAGGAACTCTGCTCTTCTCCCCAGTAGCTCTAACTCCTAGGAAAGAGCCTTAGATGGTGCACACTTGGGGCTCTGCAGGCCTGGCAGATGGTCCTACAGTATCCAGGGAGCCTTCTCCCACCCTTACAACCCAGTTTCTCAGGTGGCAGGAATTCAGCCACCCTCCCAGCCAGCAGGCAGGGGAGCTGGCATTTGAACCTAGGTTTGTCTGACTCCAGAGCTGGGGTCCTCCCCCATCTCTCCAGTGTTTTCCCACCCATAGCCATTTGTGTATCTCTACCATGGTTTTTGTCATATTTTATATCACCTCTACTTAACATTTAAAAATCCATTTTTTTTTCATTTCAATCAATTCACTCTCTACTTAACTCATTTGGAAAGAAACACATCACTACCCAGTAGAAAGCTGGCAATGCTTGCTGCACAGAGAAGACAAGCATGAGAATAAAATAATGGAAATAAAGCAGAGGTCTTGAGCTCCAGCCAGAGGGCTGTGGCTTGCCAAGACCTGATCTCTCTGTGAAAAAGCAAAGTTTTAAAAGTATTAGGCATTAAAGACATCGTGGCACCTCATTGAGACTCTCCTTGACCTAGTCAGAATGACTGGAAGAGAAAATGGCATTGATTTTCTCCCCCATGTGACTCAGGGCTATTGGATGAACAGCCATGTCCCATGAAATCAGCACATGAGCCCTGGACCCCTGCACCGCTTGCTCCCGGAAGCAGCACAATGCAGCCCCTCAGACTGTCTCCTGGTTCCAGGAAGTACTGAGGGATAACAAGGCACAAAGCTAGTAAGTCTCAAGGCTGACCTCAGCCCAGGGATGGTACACAGAGAGGAACACGCTCCCTCCCACTGCCACACCCTGCAAGATTTTATAACCTTTTATCACACTCGAGAGTGCTTTGCTTCCTTGGAACCAAGCTAAGAATGTTAGCTTGTGTATCTTTAAAAGCCATCATGTGGTCAGGCACAGTGGCTCATGCCTGTAATCCCAACACTTTGGGAGGCCCGGGCAGGTGATCACCTGAGGTCAGGAGTTTAACACCAGCCTGGCCAACAAGGTGAAACCCTGTCTCTGCTAAAAATGCAAAAATTAGCCCGGCGTGGTGGCCCCTGCCTATAATCTTAGCTACTCGGGAGGTTGAGGCAGGAGAATCACTTGAATCCAGGAGGTGGAGGCTGCAGTGAGCTGAGATCCCACCACTGCACTCCAGCCAGGGCGACAGAGTGAGACTCCATCTCAAAAAAAAAAAAAAAAAAGCTGTCGTGTGAACCATCTGCTGCTTTGAAACTAGCAAAGGAAAGCAAGCCCCGGGATGGGTAGCTCCTGCCACGCTTTTTAATTGCTACTTATTGTCCCTTAAATATGTCTTCTTATTGCACTTTCAAGTGGCTCCGCCTGCATATTGAAATCAGAAAGTCAGGCAGGTGGACCGAGCCTTACATGCTCTGATCCAGCGGCTCTGGCTCCATCCCATCCAAAGGTTTATTGGAGAAGCAACTTCAGGAAGATGCTGCCTTTACTCAGATGTCCTCTGGGCCTGAGGCCTTTGCAGGACATTGCTGTCCTCTCTGTCTGCAACTCTGTCCTCCTGGGCTGACACTCCTGCTCCCCCTGGCTGGCTGCACATTGGGTTCCCCTGGAGAGCCCTGAGACCCCCATGTCTGGGCCTTGGCTTCGGCCCAGACCAAGGAAGCCCAGGCCTGGGTGTGGTCTCAGAAATCCCCGGTTCTGCCATGCAGCCATGGGAGAGAACCTCCAAGGTCAGGGCTCGGCAGCATGACCCGGCAGGTGAGTCCGTATCCTCTAACTGCGCCTTGTAGCCCTTTGTCAACATTTATGTCAAGTGTAAGTAACTTGTTCATTTCCCTCTTCCTGTTCAAGCCTAAGTTCTGGGAGGACAGGGACTCTGTCTCATCAGCAGCTCATCCGCTGCACTCCGAGGATGCTCTTAAATACTTGAAATGAATGAATGAATGATGAATACATGAAAAATGGGAAGCAAGGTCTCCAAAAGGGCGCAGCATCTTCCTTTAGCCTTTGGAACCCGTCCCAAGTGAAAAGTACTTCCCACATAGAACAGGCAATAGCAAATTCTATTTAAAAGGCCAGGAGGTCCTGAATATCCCAGATTCTCTTGCTTTGGGGCCAGCTGGGGTCAAAGGAAGGTGGGGCCAGCAGGGCCTGTGGGCACCGTGGGCACCGTGGGCCTGTTTACACAGGGAGGTGTGGGGGTGCCTGAGGCAGGGCTCAGGTGTGGGAGGGGCTCAGGTGTGGGGGTGCCTGAGGCAGGGCTCAGGTGTGGGAGTGGCTGGGAGGGGTATGGGCAGGGCGGGTCGTCTGGACCTTGGCCCTGCCCTGGTCCTGAAGAGCACTGTGTGAGGCCCTAGGTTCGTGTGCACCTGCGCCTAAGGGGCATTGACACGAGGAAACACTTTGGACCTGGAAGGGGTAGCTTTGACGACTGGATCAGTGGGTTTGATTTCTATCTCCAAATGCACAAATGCAGACACTCAAATAAGAGAAGCCACCATTCATGGAGGACTCCCTAGGTGCCAGGCTCTGTGTTCAATGCCTTTTCTGCTCTTAGATCCTGGCAAGAGGGGCCCCTGCTCTGGGTTTGGCACTTAGGAGGTCTGTGGGCCAGCCTTTCTTTCTCCAGCAGGACCCCTACTCCACAGGGTGAGTTCACAGGGCCAAGGCATTCTGCCTACCCAGAGGGGTGCCTCCACCCCCACCCCAACCATACGCTGGACACCTGGGATCCCAGAAGCCCCTGAAGGTCCTAGCCTTGCTTCCAATACCCGTCTTCCGAAGGGCAGACTGTGCCACTCTGCTGTTACTGCCACAGGCCCACGAGGTGGCCAGGCTGACTGTTGCCTTGGTTGTGCTGGCTAGGGTACCCATGCAGTGAGGGATGGAGCCTGGGATAAGGCAGGAAGGAGCCAGGGGCCAGAGACTGCCTCATTCCAGCTCAGAACTCTAAGGAGTCCTGGGTTCTCAATTCACAGTCATCCTTTCAGACCAGCACGGTGCATTGCTGGAACATTCTGTCTATCCAGCACAGTAGCTACTAACCACGAGTTGTTATTGTACACTTGAAATGTGGCTGGCGCAGCTAAGGAATTGAATTTTTAATTTTACTTAAGCTTATTTTTAAATTAAATTTAAGGCTTGGCACAGTGGCTCACGCCTATAATCCCAGCACTTTGGGAGGCTAAGCCAGGCGGTGGATCACTTAAGGTCAGGAGTTCAAGACCGGCTTGGCCAACATGATGAAACCCTATCTCTACTAAAAATACAAAAATTAGCCAGGCATTGTAGCGCATGCCTGTAATCTCAGCTACTCAGGAGGCTGAGACAGGGGAATTGCTTGAACCCGGGAGGCAGAGGTTGCAGTGAGCCGAGATCGTGCCACTGTACTCCAGCCTGGATGACAGAGCGAGACTCAGTCTCAGAAAAAAAAAGTAAAATTAAATTTAATTTAATTTAAATCGCTACATATGGCTAGCGGTTGCCATTTGGGACAGCCAGCTCCACACCATCATGACGGGCTGTGTGTCAAGACAGGGACAGAGATGGTGTTTGACTTAATTTGCTTGGTGTATTTAGACAGAAGGTTGGTGGGCCTCCACTTGTACGTTCCTTCTGGCTCCTGCGAAATTTAGGGGCTGTTAAACGCTTTGCTAATCTGCATCACAACGTTCTAAGTTATTTATGATCCCCCACATCTACGGATGAGAAAGTAACTTGCCCAACTTTGTAGAATTATTCCTGGGATTTGAGCTGCAACTGGAATGTATGCCCGTCTGGCTCACGACGTGTCTGGCCCTGGATCAGCCTGTTTTTCACAACCATTATTTAATTTAATCCTAACATCATGCTCAGATGCAGGTGGAAGCCACCTCACTTATACCCAGCACTACTCTAAAATATGAACCACTCCCCCGAGTTTACACAGACGGAGAAGCTGGCTCTGAGGAAGAGAGGTCTGCTCGAATCTGCATGGAAAACCACAGCGCTGAATTTCATAGGGCAGGCAGCATTCTAGGGGATGATGGTGATGGCTGCTTCTCGTGGGATTTCCCTTAAGTGTAGGGATTTCAGTGCAAGCTTGCAAGATGGTGCTGAATTCTGGCTGGAAAGTGATGTCTTCCTAAAACCGAGCATGCTGGCCACCGAAAGCAGCCAAGTCATGTTTGTTATTGCTGTGGATGGAAAAATTCACGGTTTATTCCTCAACCAGTCCGACCAGTTTGGGGCTGGAGTTATAAGATGTCTGTGCAGACCAACTCCCTAAGAATTAAGGCTGGAACGTGCCCAGAGGCCTGTTGCCGTCACATGCTTAGCAAGGTACCAGAAAGGGCCTCCCACCAGCTTGCAGAGCCATGCAGGTAGAGGCATTGAATGTTTGGTTTTTGTTGTTGTTGTTTGGTTTGTTTTGTTTTGTTTGAGACAGAGTCTCACTCTGTCGCCCAGGCTGGAGTGCAGTGACGCGTTCTCGGCTCACTGCAACCTCGGCCTCCCAAGTTCAAGCGATTCTCCTGCCTCAGTCTCCTGAGTAGCTGAGACTATAGGCACGTGCCACCACGCCCAGATAATTTTTATATTTTTAGTAGAGACGGGGTTTCACCATGTTAGCCAGGGTGGTCTCGAACTCCTGACCTCAGGTGATCCACCCACCTCGGCCTCCCAAAGTGCTGGGATTACAGGCATGAGCCACTGCGCTCAACCAAATGTTTCTAAGATGCCACCAATGGGCCAGGTGCTGGGCTCCTTTGTCTCTGCATTTCCTCTCATTTGATGCTTACAGTCACCCTGCAAAACACATGTCTTGCCCCTTGACAGCCCAAAGAAAAGCTGACTGAGTTGTGCATTCACTCATTAATTCAGCAGTTACTTCCTGGGCACTAGGTGCCAGGCACTGAGCAAAATCTGGTCCCTGGCTTCTTGGGGCAGACAAGCTAAAAGAAGGAAAAGAGTTTCATAAAGAAGATAATTACAGCTCGGGGCCAGTGCCTTGGAGACACTGCAGATTCCGATGGAGTTGTTAGGGAAGGCGTGTTTCTTCCTAGACCTTCGGGGATGGGGAAGAGTCAGCCTCAGGGCCTTTGCACTGCCTTCACCCTCTACCAGCAATGCTCTTGTTTCTGGGCCAAAGAATCAATACAAAGGCCCCAGGCATAGGCTCTGCTTCTCTCCCTGTGACTTTGGACCAGTTCCTTTCCTTCTCTAGGCCTCAGTTACTTCTACAAATCGAGACTGAATTAAACTAATTTCTGAGGACCCTTGCAGTTCAGCTGCTAAGTTGCAGTAAACTTCTCATGCTCTCCAACACAAATGCTGCTATCCCTAAAATAGGTTGGTTTTAATTATAAAAGCCATTTTGAGCCAGGTGTACTGGCTCATGCCTGTAATCCCAGCACTTCGGGAGATCAAGAGAGGGGGATCACTTGAGCCCAGGAGTTCCAGACCAAGTTGGGCAACATAGTGAGACCCTGTCTCTACAAAAAACACAACAATTAACCAAGGATGGTGACGCATGCCTGTAGTCCTCCAGCTACTCAGGAGGCTGAGATGGAAGGATCACTTGAGCCTGGGAGTTTAAGGCTACAGTGAGCTATAATCACACTACTCTACTCAGCCTGGGTGACAGAGCAAGACCCTGTCCCAAAATAAAATACAAGCCATCTTGGAAAATGCAGAAAGTAGAGAAAAGTTTAAATGAGAAGTCAGCCATAACAATAATTTTCCGTTGTCTCGTTCCTCAGTATCTTCTAGAGCCTAACCTGTACTCACCTCCAGTAGTGGTGGCAGCTATAGAATAATAATAAGTGATAGTAGTAGTAGTATGGTAATGATAGTAATAATAATATAACAACAACAATGTCATCAACAGAAGCAGCTGACATTTATCTAGCACCTACTGTTAAGCAGGCATTCTTGTGAATCATTTGTACAGATGATGTCATTTAATCTGCACAATAACTCAAAGATGCATATGCTATTAATATACACATAAGGAAACAGAACTATAGAGAGGCCACGTGACTTGCTCAAGGTCCCATGGTTAGTACATGAGGGAAACAGGGAGTAGTAGATGCTCGATAAATATTTAATCATGCTAAATCCCTCTCCTCGCTTATACTGATGACAGCAAGATACTGAACACAGCAACATCTGATTGTAAATTGAAACCAAGAAATGTCCTTGAAGGTTGTTTTTCCACCGAATAATTTTTATTGCATGTTTGTTTTCATTTCTGTGTGGTAACTTTTCCTAGGAGAAAATACTGAAAATACAGAGAGGCATATAAAAAAGGAACTGAAGTCCCCCATAATCCTCATCATCTGTTGTATTTTTAATATTTGGTATATTTCAGGCCGGGCATGGTGGCTCATGCCTGAAATCCCAGCACTTTGGGAGGCTGATGGGGGTGGATCACTTGAGGTCAGGAGTTTGAGACCAGCCTGGCCAACATGATGAAACCCCGTCTCCACTAAAAAATACAAAAATTAGCCAGGCATGGTGGCATGTGCCTGTAATCCCAGCTACTTGGGAGGCTGAGGCAGGTGAATCGCTTGAACCCAGGAGGCAGAGGTTGCAGTGAGCCGAGATCACACCACTGCACTCCAGACTCCAGTCTGGGCAACAGAGCAAGACTCTATCTCAAAAAAAAAAAAAAAAAAAATTGTACTCACACACACACAGACACACACACATATTTAGTATATTTCTCTGCCTCTTCTCTTTTTTTTTTTTTTTTTTTTTTGAGACGGAGTCTCGCTCTGTCGCCCAGGCTGGAGTGCAGTGGCGCGATCTCGGCTCACTGCAAGCTCCGCCTCCCGGGTTCACGCCATTCTCCTGCCTCAGCCTCCCGAGTAGCTGGGACTACAGGCGCCCACAACCGCGCCCAGCTAATTTTTTGTATTTTTAGTAGAGACGGGGTTTCACCGTGGTCTCGATCTCCTGACCTTGTGATCTGCCCGCCTTGGCCTCCCAAAGTGCTGAGATTACAGGCGTGAGCCACCGCGCCCGGCATGCCTCTTCTCAATGTAACTTTTTTAATGCAGTTGAGCTCAGACTGCATATGCAATTTGTCCTGATGCTGCTTTTACTCAGTGTTGTGTGATAAGCATTTCCCGTGTTGTTGTAAAGTCTTCAGAAGCATCCTTTTAATGACTGCTGCAGCTTTATATAGGTGAATCATCTAGTACTTTAAAAGTGAGAACTTACTCTTAGAAGCACATTAATTTTCCCTGTGAGGAATAAGGCAGGCTCAGAGTAAGAGAAAGGAGTCCTATCACCTTCCAGGTATGTGACCTTGGAGGAGTCACCTTAAATGGCCAATCCTCATTTTTTAAACTGAGACTAAGAATAACAATAGAAAAAGAGCTGCTTCCTATGATTAATGTGAGGCTAAACCAAGATGACATGTATTCAAGCATTTTTAAAAAATATATACACTAAAGCAAATGTTTGCTCTGGATGACACGTTTTTGTTTTACTCTTTGAAAACTGAATTTTTTCAGAATGCAGAAGTGGGCTCAAATTTAATCAAAGTGGCATCTACAACAGCCACGGCCCTGAAGGAAGAAGATGGCCAAGTCTACTGCCAGCCGGAATTTCTTTATGAAGGTAAAATGCATCCTCTGGTCCTGAGATTAGGAAAGGGGCAGATTTTCGTGGGGACCCCAGAGGCCTCTTTACATAATACTTCCCTCCTGTGCACGTACAAGGGCCAAAAAGGAAAGGCTCTTGGGATGCCCCGATGAGAAGCATCTGGGGACATTTCTCTTTCCTCTATCTTCAGCAATGGGTAAGGCCAGCCATGGTGGCTCATACCTGTAGTCTCAGCACTTTGGGAAGCTGAGGCAGGCAGATCATTTGAGGCCAGGAGTTCGAGACCAGCCTGAGCAACATGGTGAAACCCCATCTCTACTAAAAATACAAAAATGAGCTGGGTATAGTGGCACATGCCTGTAGTCTCAGCTACTCAAGAGGCTGAGGCATGAGAATCGCTTGAGCCCAGGAGGCAGAGATTGCAGTAAGCTGAGATTGTGCTATTGCACTCCAGCCTGGGCAGCAGAGCAAGACACTGTCTCAAAAAAATAAAAATAAAAATAGGAAGGCAGTGGGTGGTTGCTGGGCCAGATGACTTCTGCAAATGCTGTCCCTTACTGAACACGGGCTTATTGAACAGGCACAATACCTTTCCATTTCTACCTCTCAACATCCACAATATCCTGCAAAATAGCTGTTATCAGCTGCATAATATGAAGGAGAAAACTAGGCCTGAGAGACCTGGAGCTACACACAGAACGCAGACCCTCTAGAACAGGAGTCACACCCATGGAGCAGGGCTCCCCAGTCTGGGCACCGTCGCCATCTGGGGCTGGGTCATTCTTTGCAGTGGGTGCTGTCCAGGGAATTGTAAGATGTTTAGCAACATTCCTGGCTTCTACCCACTAGAAGCCCGGAGGACCCCTATCCTGAATTGGAGCAGCCAAACATGTCTCCAGACATTGCCAGCATCCCATGGGGGCACCATTGCCATGATGGAGAACCACTGCCCCAGAATATAAACCCATGAGGTGAGGATTGTGTCGCTGTGCTCACAGGGTATCAGCAGCACATGACACAAAGGCTGGCATACAGAGGTCTGTGTTCAATACGTCAAAGTACAGAATGAATGGACTTGTCCAAGGAGACTCAGCTAGAGAGTGGCGCGGTGTGCATTTAAACTGAGCGCATTGGCTGGGTGCGGTAGCTCGCGCCTGTAATCCCAGCACTTTGGGAGGTCAAGGTGGCCGGATCACTTGAGGCCAGGAGTTTGAGACCAGCCTGGCCAAGTTGGCGAAACCACATCTCTACCGAAAATACAAAAATTAACCGGTGTGGTGGTGCATGCCTGTAATCCATAATCCCAGCTACTCGGGAGGCTGAGGCAGGAGAATTGCTTGAACCCTGAAGGCAGAGCAGTAAGCTGAGATTTCGCCACTGCACTCCAGCCTGGGCAACAGAGACTTTGCCTAAAAAAAAAAGACTGAGAGCCTTGTTCCATCAGCTGCCCCATGCCAGGAAGTTTGGGTATCTGGAAGAGCACATCGACTTGGGGACTCTTTTAGGATGACCCTTGGATTTGACCTAAGAATCCACTTCTGTAAAAGGCATCCCATACATCCCATAACCAGTTCTGTGAGGGAACTCATACGCTTGGAGTCTTTAGAAATGAATCAATAGGTGATGCCAGGTTTGAAGGCATCCACCCCCATCCTTGCTCACCCACCACACCACATTTTTTTTCTTTCCTGAGAAGATCATGCTTATTTATTGTTGCAATATTGTGCACACTAAAAAGTGTAACAATAAACAAACTACCCATAATCCCTGCACCTGTGACAGCCCTTTGGGATACCCATCCAGTCCTCCCATCATGCGTGGATTGTGTGACATAGGCCGGGTCCCTTCCGGCGAATTCTCAGACTGCTCTCATTTCATCCCAGCAGTGTCATTCTGTTATTGTTGACATTAGATTTGTTCATGCACATCAAGGCCTTAGTGTGGGGTCTGGCCTATAGGGAGAGTCCGGCCAATGGCAGCAATATTAGAACAGCCCTAAGAAGCAGGTTCAGACAATTGCAAAATTTGCCAAAAGGCAGGCAGCAGAGCCAGGTTTTGACCCCAGCCTTCTCTTATCCCAAAGCCCATTGCCTCTGTATTTGTACTTTTGCAAAATACATTCCATATCATCTAGAATGTTCTGAAGCTGCCTTTTGCACTTAATGAATGTAACCTGAGTATTTTCCCACATCCTGAGGATTCTTCAAAGGACATGGCTATTAAGGACCAGGCACGGTGGCTCACACTTATAATCCCAGCACTTTGGGAGGCCGAGCCTTAATTTCATGTAACTATGTGCCAGGCACAATGGCAATTACAGGCATTACTCATTCCTGTAATGCCAGCACTTTGGGAAGCTGAGGCGGGTGGAGCACCTGAGGTCAAGAGTTTGAGACCAGCCTGGATAACATGGCAAAACCCCATTTCTACTTTTTAAAAAATACAAAAATTAGCAGGGGGTAGTGGGGCACACCTGTAGTCCTAGCTACTTGGGAGGCTGAGGCAGGAGAATCGCTGGTTTGAGAGGGGCCCAGGAACATCTTGGAAATCTCAGGCCTACTTTGAGGTCAAGGGCACACAACTTCTTCTTATTTAAGTATGGGAGTGTTCCATCTGCCTCACCTTCATCTGGGCCTGTCCCCTTGGAAGTTTCACGCTTCCTCATATGTGGGATTGGACATCTCCTTCCCACCTCAATAGTTCTTTCCCCTTCCTGCCCCACTGAACCTAATCAGCATTTATCCGTGGATGTATCTCTACTTCCTCTTCTCTTGGACATTGTATCTTCACCAGCAGCTGGTGGCAACTACCAGGAATATTTCCTAAGAGTTGAACATCCATTTCAGTATTCAGACTTAGAAATTCAATTTGATGCAATAGGCATATATACATATATACACATGTACGGCCAAGCGTACATATATACACATGTACGGCCAAGCTCATGTCTGTAATCCCAGCACTTTGGCAAGCCAAGGGGGTGGATCATGAGGTCAGGAGACCGAGACCATCCTGGCTAACATGGTGAAACCCTGTCTCTGCTAAAAATACAAAAAATACAAAAAAAAAAAAAAAATTTGCCGGATGTGGTGGCAGGCACCTGTAGTCCTAGCTACTCAGGAGGCTGAGGCAGGAGAATTGCTTGAACCCAGGAGAGGGCGGTTGCAGTGAGCTGAGATGGTGCCACTGCACTCTAGTCCAGGCAACACAGCGAGACTCCATCTCAAAAAACAACAACGACAAAAAAAAAACCATATATATATATATACACACACACACACAGAGAAAAAAATAAGATTTTTGATTATGTAAAAATAAGATGATGAAAATTTCTCATAATGAGAAACTTAGATTCTATCGTAGAAAGTGTAAACTATAAGGCAGTTATAACCCCAGCAATGCTTCCAAATTTTTTCTCTTCATTTGTAACCTAGTGGAGATACAGTAATTCTATAGTCAGCATTTTACACTTAACCTTATGGTATGGACACTTGCCCATGTTATTAAAATCATTATTAAATGTTATTTTTCCATAATGTTATTATATAATTCACCAGATTTAATTAACTATTCTCCGTTGACACCATTTTCCACAGCTTCCCATTCTGTTTTAGTTTTTAGTTTTTAATTTTAGAGATGGGGGTTCTTGCCATGTTGAGCAGGTTGGTCTTGAACTCCTGGCGTCAAGCGATCCTCCCATCTCAGCTTCCCAAAGAGCTGGGATTACAGGCATGAGCCACTATGCCTGGCACAGCTTCCTATTTCTTTCTTTTTTTTTTTTTTTTTTTAGACAGAGTTTTACTCTGTGGCCCAGGCTGGAGTGCAGTGGCACGATCTCGGCTCACTGCAACCTCTGCCTCCTGGGTTCACGTGATTCTCCTGCCTCAGCCTCCTGAGTTGCTGGAATTACAGGCATGCATCACCATGCCTGGCTAATTTTCTTTGTACTTTCAGTAGAGGGAGGGTTTTGCCATGTTGGCCAGCCTGGTCTCAAACTCCTGACCTCAAATGATCTGCCCGCCTCAGCCTCCCAAAGTGCTGCGATTATAAGCATGAGCCACTGCACCCAGCCAGCTTCCCATTTCTCATCACACATATGCACATGCATGCACACATACACACATCAGCACTTTTTTGAAAAGAGCTTTAAGAAATTGCAGTAGCCTCTGATTTTAATCATGCAATTCTCTTTGATTTCTATCTTGGATAATTAAAGATGTTTATACACTTAAAACCTAGGTCTGTGGTATGTTGCTCCAGGCCTTTCTGATAGAGCTGGGGTAATTATCAGAGGCTCCGTCCCCTGTCTTTGACCACCTTTGATCCAATCCAGGCTCTAAATCAAGCTCAGGGATCTTGGTGTGGGAACGAATTCTGAGGAAAGGCTACCCAGTCTGACAGGAAAGGTGGATGCTCCCAGCCCCCAGTGATGGGGGCTTCATCCGCCTTCTAATTTCCTTGTAGGCTTAGAGCTTCCACGGGTCAATTATGCGTACAATGGAAAGCGATACCGGTATGTCTTTGCTGCAGGAGTTCAATGGAGTCCAATCCCAACCAAGGTACTGGTCTCTGTGTGTTCACAGGCTTTTCCTACAGTGATTGCGTCTATATGCAATGCTGAATTCTAAGGTTCTGAGACATTGATTAGAAAAGAGGAGGTCAGAGGGAGGTAAGTGTAGGATAAGATAAATTTGAAGTAAGGATGGAAAGCTGGGAGAGGGAGTGGCACCTAATGGGCTAAGGTTTGGGTAAGAGGTTATGGCTGGAGTTTATTCACTGATTTCTTTATTCAATACTTATTTATTGAGCACCAACTATGGGCTACAATGTGGTAGGCACTGAGGGTAAGGAAGTCAGCAGGGGGATGCCCAATCCCTGACCTAAGGAACTCACCCTCTCCAGCAGAGAGGGTGCAGCTGAAACTTAGAGGATTAATTTTGCTTCTTTTTTTTGTTTTGATTTGTTTTTTCCTTTTCATTTAAAAAAATATACAGAAGAGACAGGGTCTCACTGTGTTGTCCATGCTGGTCTTGAACTCCTAGGTTCGAGGGATCCCCCTGCGTCAGCCACCAAAAGTGCTGGATTACAGCCATGAGCCACGATGCCTGGCCCATTGTGCTTCTTAAGCTACCATTTGTGAAACACTTACTGTGTGCTGGTCACTGTGCTAAGTGCTGTGCAGGGATCACTTTTTTAAAACATCTTCGTTTTTCATAACAAAATGGAAAATCTTTTTTTTATTGCAAACAGAGCAGAAATGTCCACAGCCAAAAATTAAGCCTCCACCCCTCCATACCCCAAGCCACTCTCCACTAATACCAAACCTAGAGGGAAATAGGCCTGTTGGGAGATTAAGAGAGATTCAGGGAATTGCACTCTTAAAGCAACAAAGGGGTTGTATTATACTTTAAATGTTTGCATTGAATGTATTCATTTATTTAACTCATATAATATTGCAGTGCAATGCCAAATATAAGATATAGTCAATATTTTAATTTTTAGACGGGGTGTGATGGCTCACACCTATAATCCTAGCACTTTGGGGAGCTGAGGATTGCTTGAGGCCAGGAGTTCGAGACCAGCTTGGTAAACAATAGCAAGACCCTGTCTCTATATTAAAAAATAATAATAAATTTAAAAATATTTTAATTTTTAAAAGAATTCCTTATGCAGTATCAGCTACATGGCGGCCGGAGGACCCATGTTTAAAACTGGGGGAGGAGGCTGGGTGCGGTGGCTCAGGCCTGTAATTCCAGCATTCTGGGAGGCTGAGGCAGGCAGATCACCTGAGGTCAAGAGTTCAAGACCAACCTGGCCATGGTGAAACCCCGTCTCTACTAAAAATACAAAAAATTTGCCAGGTGTGGTGGTACATGCCTGTAATCCCAGGTACTCGAGAGGCCGAGGCAGGAAAATTGCTTGAACCCAGGAGGTGGAGGTTGCAGTGAGACAAGATCACACCATTGCACTCCAGCCTGGGTGACAAGAGTGAAACTCTATCTCAAAAAAAACCAAAACCCAAAAAACAACAACAAAAAAACCTTGGGGAGGAGAGTTAGCTCCTGTCCTTTCTTGGCTGTGCTCACCAGAGGTAGCTGTCATTGGGTGATTATGTCAAAAGTCTATATCTGATGGGCTTCATTTCTGTGTTTCTCCTCGTTGGATGTACAGATAATAAAATATGACATTCTCACAAAGTCATCCTTGAAATGGAGAGAGGACGACTGCTGGCCAGCGGAACCCCTGTTTGTGCCCGCACCAGGTGCCAAGGATGAGGATGACGGTAAGACTCTAAGAAGCCAAGCCTAGTTGCTGCATGCTGCTGATGATCCCCCTTCCCACAGAGACACCATCTAGGGGCAGCTGACCCCCCAGCTCATAAAGGGGGTGGACTGGTGCTTTGAAGTCTACATCTGTCTGGGTCAAAGCTAAAAGGTTAGGGAGTCCCCAAGGCTACCTTTACTTCTTATACCAATTGCAAAGTTTGAGGGTCCCCAAGATACCCTTCGGCTTCAATAATTCATTAGAATCACCAACCTCACTGCAAGCGCTTATGCTCACAGTTCTGGTTTGCAGCAGTGAAAAGATACAGACTAAAATTAGCAAAGGGAAGAGGTGCACAAGACAGAGCCCAGCAGGGACCCACAGGAGCTTCCAGCTGCACTCTCCCAGAAGAGTCACAGATAGCACTGACTTCTCCTGACAATGCTGTGTGATAGTGCTCACAGAATATTATTGCCAGCCAGGAAGCTCCCCGAGACTCTGTATGGAGTGTTTATACTGAGGCCCAGCCATGTAAACATGGTTGCCCGCCTGTGTGTCTGACCTTTATTTAGTCTTCAGTCCTCCTGGAGATCAAGCTCATACCATGTGGCCCAAGGCCCCACCATAAATCCCACTGTAAGGGTAGACTGCCTGGTGTGGCCCAAGGCCCCCATGTATACAAAGATACTTGTACCAAGCAGGACATTTCACCAGTATAGAGGTGACCTCCCAGAAACTGAGGACAAAAGCCAGTCTCCTTTTTAGACAAGTTTAAGTTTTTTACTGCACAAAGTCCATCTCCTTTCCAGTCAGTGACACTAAGCTCTCTCAGAATGCAGAATCTTGGTTTTAAAATTGATTACAGTGGCTAGATCCAAAAGAAATGTTTTTAAGAAATGGAGTCTTGCTCTGTTGCCCAGGCTGGAGTGTAGTGGCATAATCGTAGCTCACTGCAGCCTCAAACTCCTGGGTTCAAGTGATTCTCCTGCCTCAGCCTACCAAGTAGCTGGAGCTACAGGGGCACGCCACCATGCCTAGCTCATTCTTTGTATTTGTTATAGAGAAAGGGTCTCACTGTGTTTCCCAGGCTGGTCTCTAACTCCTGGGCTCAAGCAATCCTCCCATCTTAGCCTCCCAAAGTGCTGGGATTACAGGTGTCAGTCACTGCACCTGGCCTGGATCCAAATTTTTAACAATGCATAAGCACGTAAATGTTTCACGGCGCCCCTGGAAATGTGTATTTGTGGCCCACCTCTATTTTCTAGGTTTCCACTTGACTGAATGATCCTTCCCCTTTCATTCTCAGAAATGCTTCAGAAATGCCCTGCCCACAGCCCTGAGGAGGCTAAGGAGGGTAACTAGAACCATAGGTGGGGATGTCACCTGGCCACGCTGGCAATGGGGCTGCCACACCTGCAAGGAGGGCAGGCTGCCCCACTTGAGCCTGCCAGCTTCTTCCCTCAGGTGACAAGGGAGTGGTTTTCCACCTGGGTCTTGTCTTCCTACTGATCACGGCATGGCACGTCAGGCCAGCAACCCTGTGTCACTGTCATCTCCGAGGCGGGGGACCACTGGCATTGCCTCCTGCTCAGGCCGTTCTCCCACTCAGCGGTGTGGACACTTCCTTTACATTCTCTGTGAGGAGGGAGTATCATTATCTTCATTTTACCAATGGGATGCTCAGAGAGTGACCTTGTTGCCCAAGGTCACACATCCCATACATTCAGAGGTAAGATGTAAATCCAGGCCAATCTGACTTCAACGATGCTCCACTGCTCTTCAACCTGGGACCCTCTGGGGGCATTGAGAGTATTTGCAGGAAGATCATATGCATTATTTCGTTTAACCATTGAAATGCCATTCTTCAAGCCAGGTGCAGTGGTTTCTGCCTGTAATCCCAGCACTTGGGAGGTCAAGGTGGGCAGATTGCTTGAGCCCAGGGGTTCAAGACCAGCATGGGCAATATAGGGAGACCGCATCTGACAAAAAATACAAAAATAAGCCAGATGTCATGTCATGTGCCTGTAGTCCCAGCTACTTGGAGGGCTGAGGTGGGAGGATAGCTTGGGCCCAAGAGATCGAGATTGCAGTGAGCTATGATCACGCCACTGCATTCTAGTCTGGGCAACAGAGTAAGAACCCATCTCAAAAAAGCAAAACAAACAAACAAAACAAATGCCATTCTTCAATGCCTGCAATAATTTAGTGTGCTTTCAAAATCCATCATGCAGGAGATACTCTCGGCAACCCTGTGAGTGTAGGTGAGATTATCCCACCTCTACTGATGAAGAGACTGAGGCTCCGAGAGGTCAAGGGACTGGCCCAGCCAGGGCTAGAACCAGGTTTTCTGGTTTCTTTGTTTGTTTGTTTTGAGATGGTGTTTCACTCCGTCACCCAGGCTGGAGTGCAATGGTGCGATCTCAGCTCACTGCAAACTCCACTCCCAGTTCAAGTGATTCTTCTGCTTCAGTCTCATGATTCTCCTGCTTCAGTCTCCTGAGTAGCTGAGATTACAAGCACCCACCACCACACCCAGCTAATTTTTGTATTTTTAGTAGAGACGGGGTTTCACCATGTTGGCCAGGCTGGTCTCGAACTCCTGATCGGAAGTGATCTGCCCACCTCTGCTCCCAAAGTGCCGGGATTACAGGCGTGAGCCACCGCGCCCGGCCTACAGCCAAATTTTCTGATTCCTAGTTTCCAGGCCTTTCCCTTCTATTACAGTGTCTCCAATTCACTTCCCTCCTGTTTTGGTTAGATACATACGTCTAAAGAGGGCGGAGAGACACGCTGAGAAACTCATCCCTCCGACTGAAGCCTGCACTTTTACAAAGTGTTTCTTTCTGTTTCCCCAAAGGAGTCATCCTATCAGCCATTGTCTCTACTGATCCCCAGAAGCCGCCTTTTCTGCTCATTCTGGATGCCAAAAGCTTTACAGAATTGGCCCGTGCCTCCATTGATGTCGATATGCACATGGATCTCCATGGATTATTCATCGCAGACATGGATGGGGACGCAAAAAAGCAGGCCGCTTCTGAGGAACAGCGGGACAGGGCTTCCAACTGCCACGGGGCTCCTCCAACCTGATGGTGTTGAGGTTTGGACAGGGGAGGGAAGCTTGGCTGTCAGAACTCCATGGATACATTTCTTTGGATAGAGGGGAGGGCCTTGGTTACCTTTTGTACTTATTCTTTCTGTGGGTGCTTTCACAAGGGCATGGCAAGAGAGTTTGTCAATATCATTTCTTTCACTTTATTTTGGCCGTAAAAATTTTGTTTGAAAGTCAAATATTTGAAGATCAAATATATATTGATTAGATCCAGTTCTTCTAAGAAAGCTCCTTTCCTTTAACATAAAGACCTTGACCATGAATCGGAAATTATATTCAATGACATTATCATCATTTTTAGAATGAGCCACTAACCTGTTAGAGAAGAGACAGATAGTTATTTATCATTGTGCCTTCCTCTGTCTCTTTCTCTTTCCTTTGCTCCCTCCCGTCTTTCTAGTGGATTAAATTGTGTATCTGGGAGTTCTTGCTTTCTAGCCAGGCCTGATGAGTTAAGTTATGTGACCAGGAAGGCATGCCACTTTGTGGTCATTCCATGCAAGTCATGGCATAATAGAAAATAATAAAAACTTTACTCAGACTTTTATTTTTTCATGGCTTCTCCCCCTGAAGGTCTTCTAAGGCAATAAAATAGTTGCAGAGCTTGGTGGTTCACAGCTAGCACGATGCCTCATTGTACAGGCAATGGGACTAACAGTTTGGTGTGGGACTCCTCTTTGCAGGAGGGGATTAATAGGTACTGGACATTGACCTGACTAGCCACAGCCAAGGGGCTCGAACCCAAGATTGAGTCCCAGGGCCTGGGCTGGCATGAGACTTCTTCCCTACTGCTGAGAACTAGAGCAGTGAGCCGTGCCCATGTGCATAGGTAAAAGGAGTTTCTCCAAGCTTGTACGTGCTGCCGAGATAAACCAGGCATTTGGGGCAGCGTGGAAGGAGGCTGAAGGCCCCTGAGCCAGGTAGTGATGGGGATGGAGAAAGTGGGGAACAAGACAAGTGGGATACCACACCACTACCGGGAGCCCCAGAGTCATCTGAGTCTACAGTCAAGTGGGTACCTGATGCATGGTGTAAAGAAACAGGCAGGCTGGATAATTCCCAGGTCATGGGATCGGGGAAGCTGGCCTTCACAGCCTTATTCCACACTTACCTCCTCTCCTGAATCTGGATTTCCTTCAGTCACCAATGGGGATTCGATGACATATCTGGAGGATGGGAAGGACTCTCTAGTGGCACGGCATGGAATCCCCCAGAGGGGCAGATCCCTTCAGGATGGTCTTAGCTTTTGCCCTGCAACCACCATGAAGCCATACTTAGCTTCTACCAAAATGTAGGCTCCATGAGGCCAGGGAGTTAGGCTTTTACTTTTCTTTCTTTCTTTCTTTCTTTTGAGACAGGGTCTTGCTCTGTCACCCCGGCTAGAATGCAATGGTGCAATCTTGGCTCACAACCTCCCAGGCTTAAGTGACCCTCCCACCTCAGCCTCCCGAGTAGTGGGGACTACAGCCATGTCCCACCACATCCAGCTAAGTTTTGTATTTTTTGTAGAGACAGGGTTTCATCATGTTGCCCAGGCTAGTCTCGAACTCCTGGGCTCAAGTGATCCTCCCGCCTTGGCCTTTCAAAGGGCTAGGATTACAGGCACGTCCCACCTTGCCCAGTCTTTTTTTTCTTTTTTCCTTTTTTTTTTTTTTAATTTTTTTTGAGACAGAGTCTCACTCTGTCACCCAGGCTGGAGTACAGTGGCACAATCTCGATTCACTGCAACCTCCGTCTCTGGGATTCAAGCTATTCTCCTGCCTCAGTCTCCCTAGTAGCTGGTAAACAAGCACGTGCCACCACGCCCAGTAATCTTTGTATTTTTTTTTAGTAAAGACGGGTTTTCACCATGTTGGCCAGGCTGGTCTTGAACTCCTGACCTCAGGTGATCTGCCACCTCAGCCTCCCAAAGTGCTGGGATTACAGGCGTGAGCTACCATGCCCAGCCAAGCCCCTTTTTTTTTTCCTTCATTGAAATTTTTATTGAGATAATTGTACATGCACATGCAGTGTTGAGAAATTATACAGAAAGATCTCATGTAGACTTTACCCAGCTCCCCCATTTGTAACATTTTGCTAATTTATATAGTATAATATCACAACCAGGATATTGATATTATCCACCAATCTTATTTAGATTTCCCAGTTTTACTTGTACTCATTTGTGTGTATGTGTATATAGTTCTAGACAAATTCTAGACTGCATCCACCATCACAGGCAAGATACCAAATAGCACGTCGGCATGAGGATCCCTCATGTCACTTTTTTATCACCAAACCTACCTCCCGCCCTCCTCGCCTCCCATCCCTAACCCCTGGCAACCACCATAAAATGGTGTCCTTTCAAAAATGTTATGTAAATGGCATAATGTGGTATTAACCTTTTGGGATTGGCTTTTCTCACACAGCAGAATTCTTTGAAGATTCATCCAGTCATGGTGGGTATTCATCTAAGTCATTAGGCATTGGGTGTGTCTGACTCACTATTTTATCCTCAACACTTGTAACACTGCCTCGTGTAATGTAGGCACTCGACACATACTTGTTGAATGAAGGAATGCACCAGTTCTCCCAACAGATTCAACTCGTCAATGCGTCAACAAGAAATGGATGTCTTACGGGAGAGCTCCCGGGAGATGGGGAAGCAAATCCACATGGAGCCCAATGACAACACACGCAGTTCCCTGCTAAGGTTCCTCACTCCTGTTGTCCCTGACCACTCCCCTCTCTCCTCTCCTCCCTGTTGGTCCTGCAAAACCCCTCCTATCGTTCTCAGCATTTTCATTTTTGCCCTAAGCTTACATACCCTGTTCAACAAAAATGCAAGCCATGGAAATGGCAGGACAAAGACCATCTGCTCTTCCTCAGAAGCGCTTTTGGGAACCTCAGTGCCTCCAGCATTGATAAAATGGACAAAGGGGGACCAGGCGTGGTGGCCCACATCTGTAATCCCAGAATGCTGGGAGGCCAGTGCAGGCAGATCACGAGGTTAGGAGTTTGAGACCAGTCTGGCCAACATGGTGAAACCTTGTCTCTACTAAAAATACAAAAATTAGCCGGGCATGGTGGTGGGCACATGTAATCTCAGCTACTTGGGAGGTTGAGGCAGGAGAATCACTTGAACACAGGAGATGGAGGTTGCAGTGAGCTGAGATCGTGCCACTGCACTCCAGCCTGGGTGACAGAGTGAGACTCTGTCTCAAAATAATAAAATAAAACAAAACAAAACAAAACAAAATGGACAAAGGAGAAATGCCAACTCTAGTGACCTGAGAAAAACCTGATTAAGGGCTGCGTTTGGGTGGCAGGAATGGAAAAGAATTGAAAAATGTGACAAGCCCTCGCCCACTCATTCTTCCACTTTAAATATTTGAGAAGAGGGTAGAATTAAAAAATGCTTCCCCACCTCCTTTCTACTAGATTCCTATTGCCTAACAGTACCCAGAACTAGTCATGAAAAAGGGTGCAGTTCTGCGGGGAAGAAAAATATGTCCGTGGTTTGTTTATCTTGTTGAAGATGACAGGTAGAATACCAGACTGATGAGGGAGGCTGGCACGCCAAATCTTTCTTTCTCAGTTTCAAAAACACCAAAGGTTGATGCCAAGATATTCAATTTATCTGGGTCCTTAATTCTGACACATTTCGTATACAGACCAGGGTAATTAGCTCAAAACTCCACAAGAGCTATGATGCATGCTCCATTCTTGAAGGACCCACAAGACACTCCATCTTACCCTCTTAGCCTTTCTTGCTATGTTTCATGTGGGTGGAATATATGACCAGGAAGTTCTGCAGGAAAAATCACTCTGGATTTCTTTATTGCTTTGATAAAGCCACAGCATTTCTCAAGTGCTCTGTGCTGCAAGCGTCCGGTACACAGTAGGAAACCCAAATGTTTGCTGACCCACTAACTTTTTCCACCAAAGCTTTCTCTAATTTAATCCCAATTCTGGAATAAGCTGGATAGACACTTGGGCAATCAACTCACAAAAAATCTAAGTGTGTTGGCGCGACGTCTACAATATTTGCTCAAACACTTCCTCCAGAACAAAGTTCAGCCTGACTCCTTTAAGTAGGTTGCTGGTCCAGGTTAAGTATAAACACCTTTGATGGCTTCTTAAAAACTGTTTAAAAGACTGGGTGGTTTTTAAATGGCCAGGAGATGTCTTTCTCATGACAAATCAGGACATGCAGACCAAAAAGTCATCACCACCATTCTCAACATCCAACAATGATGAGATGTGTGGCCTCAGTACTTGAACTTCTTCCAGTGAGTTTAGACTCAGAGTTCCTGCCCAGAAAAACAGCGCCGACTGCCCCAGCTCCTGTGCCACATCGAAAAGCATCCTTTGAGGTCCAGTCGCAGCTAAGAGGCAGATTTTCTTGGACACAACCAGCAAAGAGAGATGTGGCGGCACTGTATTCAGCCTGGGTGGGGAAGAGGACAGCTTCTTTCTTTCTCATAATTAAGAAAGGCTTTCCCAAGGCCGGGCGCGGTGGCTCACGCCTGTAATCCCAGCACATCGGGAGGACGAGGTGGGCAGATCACGAGGTCAGGAGATCAAGACCATCCTGGCTAACACAGTAAAACCCCGTCTCTACTAAAAATACAAAAAATTATATTGTGTTTTTATACAATATAATTTTTGGGGGGCATGGTGGCGGGCGCCTGTAGTCCCAGCTACTCAGGAGGCTGAGGCAGGAGAATGGTGTGACTCTGGGAGGCAGAGCTTGCAGCGAGCTGAGATCACGCCACTGCACTCCAGGCTGGGCGACAGAGTAAGACAACGTCTCAAACAAAAAAAAAAAAAAAAGAAAGAAAAGAAAAAGAAAGGCTTCCTGATGGGCCGGGACTTGAGGACCTGCCTGAGTGGCCAGAGGGAACTGGCAAGGGGCTGGTCCTGCCAGGCTGGGAGTGCAGGGCAAGGATTTGGAGACAGATGTGGTTGCCTGAACAAAGCAGGTGCTGAGAGTCTTTCCCAAGAAAGAGCAGTGGAAAGAATCAGGCTTAGGGTTTTTTGTTTTTCCTGTGTTAAGTCTTATCTGTTCATTGTAGCACATCTGGATAAAGAAATAAATGAGAAAGACACCACAGTTACATTACCAAAAGGAAACCACTGAAATCATTTTGATATGTTTTTCTCCAGGTGTTTTTGAGTGTGTGTGTGTGGGCAGCGTTTACATATTAGTGATCACCAGTTTATAACCTACTCCTTTTCACTTAACATATGATGCAAGCATTTTCCCAGGTCACTAAATTCTTTTAATGGGTGCATATTATTCCTTCTTGGGGGCATGGCATAATGTAGACTACCCTACTGTTGGACATTTAGGTTATTTCCAATTTTTGACTATTACAGATAAGGCCCTGATAAGTAATGTCCTGCACAAAATTCTAGAGTTCATCCCCTACCCTGTATTTGGGTGGCTATTACTGTTATTTTCTTCAGCTAGATTCCTGATTCAAAATTTCTGAGCCAAAGAGTAGAAAAACAAGGTAATGGGTGTTTTCTTGAAAGGCCAAAGGTTTGGCTTGATTCATAAGACTGAAACTGAGAAGACAATTTTGGATATTTGAGGCTCAAATGGTCAAAATGGTGGCAGGACTGAGAAAACCCATCTCTGAGGAAACTGAGAAAACATGGGTACATGGTAATATCATTTTAGTTCAAATCCTCCCTCCTTCCTTTTCCACAGTCTTTCTAATTCTCCATATTCTTCCACTCCATACAAATGCATGGTTTTTGTTTGGTTGGTTGGTTTTTGAGACGGAGTCTCACTTTGTCACCCAGGCTGGAGTGCAGTGGCACGATCTCGGCTCACTGCAACCTCCACCTCCCGGGTTCAAGCGATTCTCCTGCCTCAGCCTCCCAAGTAGCTGGGACTACAGGCATGTGCCACCACGCCTGGCTAATTTTTTTGTATTTTTAGTAGAGATGGAATTTCACCATGTTGGCCAGGCTGATCTCCAACTCCTGACCTCAGGTGATCCACCTGCCTCGGCCTCCCAAAGTCCTGGGATTACAGGCGTGAGTCACCGCGCCCGGCCACAAATACACATTCTTTTTCACGCATACATTCACACATTCGTTCACTTATTCAGTGATAAGACTGTGCTCACAGATAGTGCTGGAAAAAACCAGTGCCTCAGTGTGCTCAGGGAGTGTATGGCTTTGTGAAAAACCAACACAATACAATGGAATGGAGGTGAAAAATGGGTGTACCCTCTGCAGCCTTAGCCAGGGATGGCCACAAGGGGAAGGATGGTAGCAGTTGGCAAGGTGAAACAGGTGATCCAAATTTAAAAAGGAGCGTGTGCCTGGCCCTGGAGTCAGGGAAGCATATGAGAATCTTGAAAACCTGAACTGTTGGGCAGAAGCAGGGGCCACAGCAAAAGACAGCCTCAAGCAGACCCCCACTTTATCTGCACTCAGGTCAGAAATGAAACTGGCATTAACTAAAGGGAATTTTCCAAAGGTGGCTTCAAGGACAATCAAGGACTGACAGTCATTTTTATATATATATATATATATATATATATATATATATATATATATATATATATATATATAGCTTTTTGGAGATCTAAGTCACATACCAAAAAACTCACTCACTTAAAATGTACAACTCAGCAGGGCATGGTGGTTCATGTTTGTAATCCCAGCACTTTGGGAGGCCAAGCTGGGAGTATCGCTTGAGCCCAGAAGTTTGAGACCAGCCGGGTATACATATATAATGTACAACTCAATGATTTTAGTTTAGTATATTGTGAGTTGTGTAACCATCGCTACTACCTAATTTTAGAACTTTTATCACTCCAAAAAAAAACCCCTGTATTCATTGGCATTACTCCTCATTCTGCACCCCCCAGTCCTAGGCAACCACAAATCTACCTTCTGTTTCTGTGGATTTGCTTATTCTGGACATTTCATATAAATGGAATTACATGTGGGCTTTTTGTGACCCTCCTTTTACTAATTCTGTTTCAAGGTTCATCTATGTCGTTGCACAAATTGCGACTACTTTGTACTGCTGAATAACATTCATTGCACAAATATACTACAGTTTGCTTATCCATTTATTTATCAATTGGTAAGCATTTAGGTTCTTCTTTTCTTTCTTTGCCTTTTTTTTTTTTGAGACAGGGTCTCACTCTGTCGCCCAGGCTGGAGTGCAGAGGCACAATCATGGCTCACTGCAACCTCCGCTCCCCATCTGTTGGGATACTCCTGACTCAGCCTCCCAAGTAGCTGGGACTACAGGTGCCCACCACGTCCAGCCAATTTTTTATTTTGGTAGAGACAGGGTCTCACTATGTTGCCCAGGGTGATCTCAAACACCTGGTCTCAAGCGATCCTCCCATCTCAGCCTGCCAAAGTGCTGGGATTACAGGTGTGAGCCACCATGCCCGGCTATTTCTTCTTTTTGGCTGTCATGAACAGTGTTGCTATGAACATTTATGAAGAAGTTGTTGTGTGGACATGTTTTCATTCTCTTGAGTATATACCTAGGAGTGGAATTGCTGGGTCACATGGTGACTCTCTGTTTAACATTTTGATGAACTGCCTGTTTTACAAGGTGGTTGTGACATTTTACAATCCCACCAGCAATGTAAGACAGTTCAGTATGTCCACATTCTCCCTAACATTTGGCAATGTCTGCTTTTCCTAGTTTAGCCAGCGTAGTGGGACTGAAGTGGCACCTCACTGTGGTTTTCATTTGCACTTCCCTCATGACTAATGACGTTGAGCATCTTTGCATGTGTTTATTGGCCATTGTATATCTTCTTTGGAGAAATGTCTACTGAAATCCTTTTTTTTTTTTTTTTTTTTTTGAGATGGAGTCTCGCTCTGTCCCTCAGGCTATAGTGCAGTAGTGTGATCTCAGCTCACTGCAACCTCCACCTCCTGAGTTCAAGTGATTCTCCTCCCTCAGCCTCCCGAGTAGCTGGGACTACAGGCGTGCGCCACCACTCCTGGCTAATTTTTGTATTTTAGTAGAGATTTTGTCATGTTGCCCAGGCTGGTCTTGAACTCCTGATCTCAACTGATCCATCTGCCTCACCCTCCCAAAGTGTTGGGATTACAGGTGTGAGCCACCCCGCCTGGCCTCAAATTCTTTTTTAATCAGGGTACTTGTTATTTTATTGTTGAGTTGCAAGAGTTCTTTATATCTGATATATGTAAACCTTCTATCAAACATATGATTTTCATATATCTTCTCCCATTCTGTAGCTAGTCTTTTCACTTTCTTGATGAAGTACAAAAGTTTTTAAGTTTTGATGAAGTGCAATTTATCTAATTTTTCTTTGATCACTTGCACTTCTGGTGTCGCATCTAGGAAATGGTCATAAAGAATTACTCCTATGTTTTCTTCAAATAATTTTACAGTTTTGGCACTTACAATTATGTCTATGATCCATTTTGAGTTAATCTTTGTATGCAGTGTGAGGTAGGGGTCCAACTTTGTTCTTGTATACATGGATATCTAGTTGTGCCAACAAAAAAGTCACCATTTGGGGTTGAAACATCTTCCAGACAGGGCAAAAAAAAAGTTGCCCCTTTCCCTCCTATATTTCCTAGATTTTTCCTTCATTCCAAGAGAAGCAGTTGTAGGGCAGCTCTCTGCTGGCCCCAGCAAGGCTTAGTTCAAGACCAGAAAACCCAGATGGATGCGTCAGTGGTGGGTCCCACAGCTCTTTCTGCAGTGGAGATTTAAACGACTTCCTCTGTCTTCATCGCAGGGTCCTGGTGAGGTTCAGGTTAGTCCAGCATATCTGTGCTCCATTCAGAGTCACATGTCCTGGCGTGATTCACCAGTATTTTATTTAGGTGAGTACATCCACTGTGTTCCAGAAGGACTGAAGGGGACTGATGTCCTGGAGTAGGTGGGAAATCTTGGGGGGTGGCTTTGGGATTGGTGGAAGGCCTGGATTGCCTGAAGGTCACCTTGGCATTGTGACTTTGTCTTCAGTCTGCCATTTGGTTGGGGAAAGCAAGAAGCCATGGTCTAGTTCAGAGTTCTTTGCATTACCATTGGAATTAGTGTAAGAGGGATAGCGATGTCCATGTTGTTTGTGCATCCTCTCTAGGTAAGGGCAGGAACTGAGCTTATTTATTATAATAATTACAACACCAATAACCGCTAAAGTCTATTGACAGTTCATGCTGGCCTGAGCACTATGCTTCAGCACTTCACACATGAACACAAGTCTCCTATTTATGCAAAAATTACTGCAAACTTGGTAATGCCTTAAAACAACATCAATTGATTTTTTCTTACACTTCTGGGGGTCAGAAATCCAAAATGAGTCTCACAAGGATGAAAACCCAGGTCTTAGCAGGGCTATTTCTTCTGGAGCCTCTATAGGTGAATCCATTTCCTTGACTTTTCCAGCTTCCTCCGTTTTTAGCTTGTGGCCCCATTACTTCACCCTCTCTCCCCCTGCTTCCATGGTCACACCCAGATAATCCAGGAGACTCTTCCCATATCAAGATCCTTACCTTGACTACATCTGCAAAGTCCCTTTTGCCCTATAAAGCAGCATTCACAGGTTCCAGGGATTAGAACCTGGGTATCTTTGGGGGTCACTATTTAGATGACCACAAGCACCCAGTTCTTAATGCACTCAATAAATATTTGTTGAGTGCATGAATGAATTTTAACTGTTTAGCATCGTTGTTGGCAGTCTCTTGGCTCAGTCCTTTCAGGAATGTGTGTTCTCCCTTCCATCAAGTTTGTTCGAATCTCTTCAGTGAGGATTTCCTGACCATAATTTAACATCACAGCTTGCCCCTCCATCACACACACTCCCAATCCCCTTATCCTACTTAAGTTTTCTTCTTCCCCATAGCTTTTTGTCATTTAATATATTGTATAATTTACTTAAGATGTTTGTTGGTATTTGTCCACCTTTCTCACTAGGATGTATGTTTCGTGGGGCAAGGAGTTTTCCATGTTTTAGTCTCAGATGTATTCTAGGCATCTGGAACAGTGTCTGGCACATGGCAGGTACTCAGTACATGTGTGTGGAATGAACGTGTGAGCTGGATGGCCTCCCCAAGCCTCATTCAGCGGCAAATCTGGTTCTTTATCTACGGTGGCCAATCTTGGCTTTCATGGCGATGAAGCCATGGCCTGTTGTGAAGCTAATCAATTGCTGAGTAACCTATGGATTATCCTGTTTACTGGGCTCCACCCCATTCCATTAACACACCGGCAATTTTGATCTCTAAAACACAGATAACCTCAATTCTCATCTCCACCAAGACTTGCGAAAGTCTGGGAGGGAAATGAATGGTTTGGCTTTGAATAGTTCTTGAAGGATAAATGTTTTAGAATTAAAATGATTGCAGAGTTGAGATAGTGAGTTGTCCCTGGCTGAAGTTGCCAGAATTTGTGATGTTGGGTGTTACTGTTTCCACCAGTGTGCCTGCAGGTAATGAGTTTGTGGTTTCTGGGGTTGGTTAGTCTCAGTTTGTTCACTGTAGAGGGGTCATGAGTACCTGAAGAGGTGTGGTGGAGGGGCTTCAGGGTGCCCGTTGGCTTCCTGAAACTGCATGTGAGTTTCTGTGTGCATGCGTGTTCTCAAGGAGAGTAGAATCCACAGCTAGCCTCGGATTCTCAATAGGGAAGTGAAGCACTTCTGCACTGCCCCAGCTCTGAGGATTCAGTGGTTCTGTGTCTGGGGATTTATAGCTGAAATTCACAGGCCGCACACAGCTCAGAAACGAAAGTCAGTCATGTGAAAGGTGTGTACCTTCTCCTTGTTCCTACGCCCAGACTAACCAATTGTGCTAAAGATGCCAAACCAGGTGCTGGTTCAAATCTCAAGTGGACTAATGTCATTTTTAAAAGACGGTGGGCATTTCTTGAGGCCTCTATTTTTCTCATAGGTGAAATACAGATACTTCTAATTTCTTTATTTTTTGTGTAAATATAAAAGTACTGGCCGGGTGTGGTGGCTCACGCCTGTAATCCCAGCACTTTGGGAGGCCGAGGCGGGCGGATCACGAGGTCAGGAGATCGAGACCATCCTGGCTAACACGGTGAAACCCCGTCTCTATTAAAAATGCAAAAAATTAGCCGGGCGAGGCGGCGGGCGCCTGTAGTCCCAGCTACTCGGGAGGCTGAGGCAGGAGAATGGCGTGAACCCGGGAGGCGGAGCTTGCAGTGAGCCGAGATCGCGCCATTGCACTCCAGCCTGGGCGACTAAGCGAGACTCTGTCTCAAAAAAAAAAAAAAAAAAAAAAAAAAAAAGTACTTTGAGGGTACAGAATACTATAGAATTGCAAATAATCATAAAGGGAATATATGCCGTTTTTTGTTATGTGGCAACAGACTGTCTTGTTCCCAACTCCATCCGTCCATCCATCCACTCTGTGAACATTCATTTCCTCACAGTAAGTATGAAAGCTACCATATGTGTGACCAAAGCTTTATATGCGACACTTATCCTGGCGGGGCACAGTGGCATGCCCCTGTAATCCCAGCATTTTGGGAGGCTTAGGTGGGAGAATTGCTTGAGGCCAGGAGTTCAAGATCAGTCTGGGCAACACAGTGAGACCCCATCTCTAAAATTAAAATTAAAAAAGAACACTTATTCTCACAAAAATCGTGACTAGACTGAGGTTCAGAGAACACAGACCACTTGTTCAGTCACACAAAACAGCCAGGAAGTGACTATGCAGACCTTGAACTGAAAATCTAATTCTATCTGATGCCAATGGCAATGTCTGTTAATATTACCCACCAAAATACTCCTAATGGTGGAGAACAGGGAAGTCACCTACGAGGGAAATGGAGGGAGAAGTCTTAATATAGCATCTTCAAATCTGTGTTTTACCTTAAAATGCATGCAGGGGTGCAGTGTACTCCATATTAGACCCACGCTTGTTTTCACATCAAAGAATTTCCCACCAATCTTTAAGTACAAATGATGCTTTTGAGAATGGGTGTAGCCTAGCATAGCTCTCCGTCACACTCCCCACCACACACACCATTTTTCCATGTCAGACTTTGGTGTTTCAGTCTTACGTCCTGTTGGATTGGAGGCTCCTAGAGGACAAGATCTCAATCTGATTCCTCCTTTCTCCTTCCCAAGACCTAGCCCAGTGTCCAGCATGAAACAAGTACACAGATAACGAATGTGGCAAAGACTTATTGCATCTCTGCCTGAGTCAGGTGTCATGAGAGATACAGATGGTTACAACGTGGTCCCTGCTCTCAAGACATTTACAATTGAGCTAGAGAGGCCAAGCTTCCATTAATGAAAACGGTCTTCCCAAGACTCTTGGTACACCATTTTAAAAGCTTAGAACTGGCCGGGCGCGGTGGCTCAAGCCTGTAATCCCAGCACTTTGGGAGGCCGAGACGGGTGGATCACGAGGTCAGGAGATTGAGACCATCCTAGCTAACATGGTGAAACCCCGTCTCTACCAAAAAAATACAAAAAAACTAGCCGGGCGTGGTGGCGGGGGCCTGTAGTCCCAGCTACTCGGGAGGCTGAGGCAGGAGAATGGCGTGAATCCGGGAGGCGGACCTTGCAGTGAGCTGAGATCCGGCCACTGCACTCCAGCCTGGGCGACAGAGTGAGACTCCGTCTCCAAAAAAAAAAAAGCTTAGAACTGTCGGCCCGGCGCGGTGGCTCACTCCTGTAATCCCAGCACTTTGGGAGGCCGAGGCAGGCAGATCTCAGGGTCAGGAGATCGAGACCATCCTAGCTTTTCACCTCGTCTCTACTAAAAATACAAAAAATTAGCCAGGCATGGTGGCGGGCACCTGTAGTCCCAGCTACTCAAGAGGCTGAGGCAGGAGAACGGCCTGCACTCCAGCCTGGGCAACGAGCGAGGCTCTGTGTCCAAAAAAAAAAAAAAAAAAAAAAAGCGTAGAACTGTCATAAAGCAAGAGAAGAAATGATAGGTAATTAGACACCAGACAAAGTTCCATTAAATAGGACAAATTTTGTGAAAAGTGACAACCTGTTCCTCTGGAAATGCAGCATTGTGTCAATTAAAGAGCACACCTTGAAGTCGCAAAGTACAAATTAACGATGTTGAAACCATTGTTTCCCAAGAGGGAAAAGTTGAAAATACAGTCAGCTGCACTAGATGCTATCTGCTTTGCCAGAGATTCTCAGTCTTGGATTGATTAGGCTTGGAGGGTCACATTGAACCCATGATACATTTTGAAACACTGGGTAGGCTCTGGGCTTATCAAATGGAATTCCATTCATCAAATACTTCCCGAGTTCATTGTGTAGGCACTGGGGACGCACAGAGGGACAACGATATATGATGAATGGCTCATATACTTTGCAATGAAGCAAAGATTCAAAACCCTGGCTATACCATGAATTAGTTGAGGACGTTAGCACAGGACAGGGGTTCATGTCTCTGAGCCTCCATCTTTTTGTTTTTGAGACAGAATCTCACTGTCACTCAGGCTGCAGTCCAGTGGTGCAATCTCGGCTCACTACAACCTCTGCCTCCTGGGTTCAAGCATTTCTGCCTCAGCCTCCCAAGTAGCTGGGATTATAGGCGTGCACCACCACACCTAGCTAATTTTTGTATTTTAGTAGAGATGGGTTTTCACCATGTTAGCCAGGCTGGTCTCAAACTCCTAACCTCTGGTGATCTGCCCACCTTGGCTTCCCAGAGTGCTGGGATTACAGGTATGAACCACCATACCCAGCAAGCCTCCATCTTTTAAACCATAACATGGAGACCCTAATTCTTATCTTGTAGGTGGTTGCAAGGATTGAGGGTAATAAACATAAAGCTCCCTGCACAGGAAATTGCACTGAATAAGAACTTCCCAAAGGGGTACTAGGGGAAGTGACATCCTAGAAGAATTAAGAAAAAGAGCTCTGATTTCAAGAAACTCCCAGGCTGAGGTGGGAGGATTGTTTGAGCCCAGGAGTCCAGCCTGGGCAAAATGGTGAGACCCTATTTTGAATTTAAAAAACAAATAATAACTAAATGTTAAAAACAAGAAACTCCCAGTCTGGTGTAAGGACCAAAATGTTAACAAATGTCATTAGTGTGATGGGTGTGACTTTTTTTTAGACTAACACACACTGAGAATTTACTGCGTGCCAGACACTGTGCTACCCAGTTGTATCTGGATAAACTTGTTCGCTTTTTTTTTTTTTTTTTTGACAGCGTCTCACTCTGTTGTCACAGGCTGGAGTGCAGTGGTGCAATCTTGGCTCACTGCAACCTCTGCCTCCTGGGTTCAAATGATTCTCCTGCCTCAGCCTCCCAAGTAGGTGGGATTATAGGCACCTGCCACCATGCCCAGCTAATTTGTGTATTTTTAGTAGAGACGGGGTTTCACCACATTGGCCAGGCTGGTCTCAAACTCCTGACCTCAGGTGATGTGCCTGCCTCGGCCTCCCAAAGTGCAGGGACTACAGGTGTGAGCCACCACACCCAGCCACACTTGTCCATTCTGTGCAAAACCATATAGAGCAGGAATTACAATTATGCCCAGTGAGGAAGCTGAGGCTTGGGCAGCTTAAGTAACATGCCCAGGGTTGCAGAGCTGGAAAGTGATAGAAGCTGGATTTGCATCTTGCAATCTGCCTCCTGAGGTAGATTTCAACGCGCAAGCAAGCCGGAAGAGGCTTCACACAGGTAATGCAGGAGCGGCAAGAGGTTTTTCAGGCATCAAAGTCATAGCAGAGAAGTTCAGGCAGGAGGGAAAAGCAGAGACAAAGAGCTGGCAGGATGAATCAGCTGATTCTGTTCAGGAATTCAGGTGGGTCCGTGTGGAGGGTTTGGATGAAGGATAATGAACATTCAGAAAATGAGGGTGAGGAAGGAGAGAGGGGCCAGATGGTGGACACCTCAAGCGCCAGGCACAAAGACCTGCACTTTTACCTGAGTAAAGGGTACCAGTAAAGGGTGTTGAAGACACGATCACTGGCATTTAGGGAATGGATTCCACCTGCCTATGTTAATAAAGGAGGTGACTCCACGCAGCATATTTGAATGATCAGGGCACATCAGATTTTCCAACTAAAGGACTACTTTTCAGTTATTGTTCATGTGCAAATCTCACTCCCTCCCCTGCTAGCCAATATGTTTCTTAAATCAAATGTTGATTCTAATTGCCTTTGGTTTCCCCTAAGTGCCTGGCGTAAGGTAGGTGCTTAATTTTTTTTTTTTTTTAAATGAATGAGTGATTAAAAGCAAGAGTGAATTTACATTTAGGTCTATGAGCCTCTGAAAAGAGATAAATTCTGAGCTGGATTCAAGAAAATGCATGTTTTTGAGGTGGAGCATAGACCTAATTGTGAAAAGGAAAACAAAAAAAGCTTCTAGAATAAAGCAAAGGAGAATCTCACGATTGCCAAGATTTCTTAAACAGATTATGAAAAGCACCAGCCATAAAAGAAAATATTGATACACTGAACTTCATGAAAACTAAGACCATCTCTTCATCAAAGGTACCATTTACAGGGTAGAAAGGCAAGCCACAGATTGGGAGAAGAAATCTGTCTTTATTTATATATAATTATATATACATAATAAAGAACACCTAAATATTAACTTAAAAATCCAACTGTTGGCCGGGCGCAGTGGCTCATGCCTGTAATCCCAGCACTTTAGGAGGCTGAGGCGGGCAGATCACTTGAGGTTGGGAGTTCGAGACCAGCCTGACCAACATGGCGAAACCCTGTCTCTACTAAAAATACAAAATTAGCCGGGCGTGGTGGTGCATGCCTGCAATCCCAGTTATTCGGGAGGCTGAGGCAGGAGAATTGCTTGAACCCAGGAGGTGGAGGTTGCAGTGAGCCAAGGCTGTGGTGAGCTGAAACTGCGCCACTGCACTCCAGCCTGGTAAACAAGAGTGAAACTCCATCTCAAAAAAAAAAAAAAAACCAACTATTAAAAATGAGACAAAACTTCAGTAATCACCTAACCCCAAAAAGTCACCAAGTGGTCAAAATGCATATAGAAAGGTGCTCAACATCATTATTCATTAGAGAAATACAAATTAAAATAAGACGCCCACCAGGCCACCTATATTCCCACCAGGACAGGCATAATTAAAAGACCACCAATTACTGGAGCATGTGAAGCTACTGGAACTCTCAGACATTACTGTGGGAGTATAATTTGGTACAACCACTCTGGAAAACTGTTTGGCAGCATCTACTCAAGCTGAACATATGTGCCTACCCTACAGCCCAGCAGCTGAACTCTTCACCATATCCGCCTGAGGAAAAAAGTGCATCTATTCAACCATATAGCTTTATTTTATTTATTTATTTGAGATTTATTTATTTATTTATTTATTTAAGATTGAGCCTCGCTCTGTTGCCCAGGCTGGAGTGCAGTGGTGCAATCTCGGCTCATTGCAACCTCTGTCTTCCGGGTTCAAGGGATTTTTCCTGCCTCAGCCTTCCAAGCAGTTGGGATTACAGATGCCCACCACCACACATGGCTAATTTTTGTATTTTTAGGAGAGACGCCATGTTGGCTAGCCTGGTCTCGAACTCCTGGCCTCAAGTGATCTGCCCACCTCAGCCTCCAAAAGTGCCAACCATATATTTTTTAATGTTCATAACAGCTTTATTACAATAGCCCTGAAGTGGAAATAATTATCTATCCATCAATAGGAAAATGGATAAGTATATTGTGGAGTAGTCACACAATGATATACTCACAGCAATAAAGAACCAACTATTATGCTACAAGCAACAAAACGAAAGAATTTTGAAGACATCATATTTGAGTGAAAGAAACCAAATGCAAAAGTTCAAGAACAGGAAAAACAAATCAATAGTGATAGAAACCGTAACAGCGTTTTCTTTTTTTTTTTTTTTTCTTTTGAGATGGAGTTTCACTCTTGTTGCCCAGGCTGGAGTGCAGTGGTGTGATCTCGGCTCACTGAAACCTCTGCCTTCCGGCTTCTGGTTTCAAGTGATTCTTCTGCTTCAGCCTCCCAAGTAGCTGGGATTACAGGAACCCTCCACCCCGCCTGGCTAATTTTTTTTGTATTTTAGTAGAGATGGGGTTTCACTATGTTGGCCAGGCTGGCCTCGAACTCCTGACCTTGTGATCCGCCCGCCTCGGCCTCCCAAAGTGCTGGGATTACAGAAGTGAGCCACCACGCCTGGCCAGTTTCTTTTGGATAGTACTGACTGGAAACGGGCCTGAGGGAGCCTCTGGGTTGCTGGAAATGTTCTATATTTTGATGTGGCTAGGGATTTCACATGTGTGAAATGTTTCCACTTCACACGGAAACATTCATTCAGCCATACGCTTAAGATTGCACTTTACTGTGTGTTATACCTCAATAAAGACATTTTAAAAAGCTAAATGTATTAAAGTATTAATTAGTTTCAAAACTTACTGGTTAAAGAAGAGGTCTGACATATTTCAGAAAACATAAGGATGGATTTAAACATTAAAAAAATAAATTAAAGGCAAGGAACTTCAATAAAAGCAGTAGACTGGGATGTTTAAAGCCCTGGAGTAGAAAATGAAGATATCAGGTGGAGTTAGAAAATAGATGAAATTCACCAAAAACCCAGCATTAATGTTAGGGAGAAACAAGCAGTGAGGCTGTCGACCAGAACTTGAGGCGGTATCGCTGGTGGGCCCTGACTGGGAGGTGAAGAGACTAGATTTCGACTTGAAAGTCAACTAGAAGCTAATCATTTTTGAGCTGGGCGTCAGGCATGATGGTGGTGACAGTAATGACACGTGTAACAGCTCTTAGCATTCACTGAACACCTGCTACAGGCCGGATCTTCTTGTCAGCACTTCATCACTGCCGTCTCATTTAAGCCTCATAACCGCTCTGTGAGGACTGCTACGATTACCCCAATTTTACAGAGGGAGAAATTGAAGAAGCAACTTCTAAGTCAGGGAGAACAGACCAAGAGGGAGGTTGTTAGGAAATCCCTTGAGTTAAATGAATTTAAATGACTTCACAGATATTTAAACAAATCTAAGGCACAGGCAAATTACTTATGCGATGTAAATTCTGTAGAATAATCCAGCTCATCGTACACCCAGCAGTACTCTGGCTAGAATTCTAGGGAGAAGACCAGCACCTCTTATATGCTTTCAGGTGTATAAAGTACATACAATACAAAACTAAATTTAAAGGGTGAAAAGTGCAAAGTGGTGTACCTTGACAGGGGAGAATAAAGGTTCTTGCATGGGACCTAGCTTGAAAGAAGTTATTGGGGCAACCTATGCCCAGAGCTGCTATATTGTGAACTTCTAAGCTTTTCAAGTTTTATTTCAGGTCCTTTGAATCACTCTTGATAATTCATCTTCCTCCAAGTTGGCAATGTCAGGTTAGGCAGCAAGAGATGAAAAGGTCCAGGAAAATATTCATTCATTCATTCATTCAATAAGTAAATATTTATCGAGCACATACTATATGCCAGGCATTGCTTTAGAGGTTAAGAATACATTGATATATAAAATAAGAATCCTTGCCAGGCCTCATGAAACCTTATAATCAGAGGAGATACATAATACACTAATAAACATATATAATTTTAGGTAGTGATTACACGCAGTGAAGAAAGATGAAGCCGGTTAAGGGGAGGCATTTATACAGGAGTGTGAGCCAAAGCCTTTATGAGGAGCTGACATGGCAGCTCTGATGTAAGAAGAATGAAAGAGCAAGCTATGAGAATCCGAGGAAAGAGAGTTCCAGGCTGAGCAATTAGCCGGTGCAAAAGCCCTGAGGTGGGAATATACTCGGCTTGTTCAAGAAAGAGCAAAGAAGGCCATTTTGGTTGGTGCACACTGAGGGGGGAATGGCAGGAAAGGAGGCCATGGAGGGAGCCAGATCACGCAGGGCTTTTTAGACCACCGTAAGGGCTTTGGGTTTTTTTCCTAAGTTTGAAGGAAAGCCATGGGAGAGCTCTGAACCGGGAAGTGACTTGATCTGATTACCTTAGGAGGAGAAAACAGTTCATAAGAGGGCAAGAGAAAAAGCAAGGGGAGCAGTTAGGAGGCTGTTGCAGGAGAGCTGAATGGTACCTGGATCAGCGTGGTCTTGGAGGAGGTGGGGAGAACTGGCTGGATTCAGAAGTTAGTCTGCAGGGCCGGGCATGGTGGCTCACACCTGTAATCCCACCACTTTGGGAGGCCGAGGTGGGCGGATCACCTGAGGTCAGGAGTTCAAGACCAGCCTGACCAACATAGTGAAATGCCATCTCTACTAAAAATACAAAAATTAGCCAGGTGTGGTGGTGGGCGCCTGTAATCCCAGCTACTCAGGAGCCTGAGGAAGGAGAATCACTTGAACCTCAGAGTTGGAGGTTGCAGTAAGCCACTACACTCCAGTCTGGGCGACAGAGCAAGACTCCATCTCAAAAAAAAAAATAAATAAATAAAAGAAAAAGAAAAAAATGTAGTCTGCAGGAAGAGCTGCAGGATTCACTGGAGAAGTGGATGAAGAGTATGAGAGACAGAGGTCAAGAATGACCCGAAGTTTCTGCCCCTAGGTAAATGAATGGTGCTGCCATTTACTTGGAAAATGATTAGGTTTAGGGGTAAAATCAGGAGCTTTTGGTTTTGTTTGTTTTTTGAAACAGGGCCTCACTTTATCTCCCAGGCTGCAGTGCGGTGGCATGATCATGGCTCACTGCAGCCTCGACCTCTTGGGCTCAACTGATCCTGCTGGGACTACAGGTGGATGTCACCACACCCAGCGAATTTTTTTTAAGTAGAAGCTTACTTTCTGAGGTGTTAAATTCTAGGTTTCTATTATTCAAATGGCAATGTCAAGCAGGCTGGTGAATATTTCCATTTTGAGTTCATTGGGGAAATATGAAAAACAACATGTGAAATAATCCCTTGTACACAGAAAAATCTCAATTCTATTAGAATTCATTCCTTCAGCAAATATTTATTGGGCACCTACTGTGTGTCAGGCACTGCACTGGGTGCTGGGGTAGGGTACACGATGAATTTGGATAGGAACAGTTACTACCTTCATGGAGTTTCATTACAATTTAATTAGTTCACTGGTTTCTGAGACACATCTCTGAGTACTGTGTAAATATATAGAACCAACTCTCAAGCATTATAAATACTGAGATGTTCTCTGACTCAGCAATTTGGAAGAGCCTAGACTTTTTTTGGAAAGAAAAGAGCTATATATAGATTTGGACAAATGAAAGATTTACCCAATAAAATGTCTGAAGACTACCTTCAAATGAATCAGAAGAGACTGTCTCAAACAAATGAATGTTTATGACAAGTCGACTTGGTGTAATGGAAAAGCTTACAGGGCTGGAAAGCAGAAGATCTAGACCTCAGTCTGTTCTGTCCTGACTGGGTCACACCTATGACCTAGACTGAGTCATTTGCTCATCTGTACTTTGGTTTTCTCTTCAATAAGATGAATCAGTTGGACTTGATATTTGCTAAAGAATTTTCAGTGTTAATATTTTCTTTGCATTATTTCTCTTACTGGACTCTTTAGGTAGTTTTTAGAAAATAAAAGCCCAAATCCCCAAGTGGATTCCTCTCTTGAGGGCTCATTTTTCAAAGCAAAAGAAAGCTCTTTTTTTCCTTTTTTTGCAAAAAGAAATTGCTTTCTTGTTTTTTTAATGATTGTAAAAAAATTATGCACGATCAGTACAGAAAATATAAATCGAGGAAGCACAAAGTAAAAGCTTCTAAAATAACACTGAGCTAACTGTGCTTTCACCATCACTGTATCTGTAGCAGTTATCATATAGCAGGTGCTTTAAAAACAGCTGCTAAATGAATTATTACTGTTAATATCTTGTAAACATCCTTTTTGGTCTTCAGACCAAAAACGAATACATAAATAAATCCTTTCTCTGGGTTGTTTCACCTCTAAACCAGAAGAGCTCAGTATAGCCACCAGAGACTAACACTGTTAGGACAATATCAAATCTCTTACATTGTAATATGTTTCACAATGACAGTTGATATCTGATGCCTATGGAATGCAAGGAAACAATAACATTTAATCCATCATTCTGAGAGGCACAATATCAAGGGTGGCTCAGTTTGAGCAATACCAGGAAAGGCTGCAAAAGAGTCCACAGTACTTCAGCTCAAGCAAGAGTGGCTCCGGCAGCACTGAGAGAGTAGGCTCTGCCTCCTGAATCCTTCTTCCCACACTTGGGCCCTTTTCCTGGCCCACAGCACCAGGACGAGCTTTCTGGGGCATGTGAATTCCACTCAACACGTTTTATTGGCAACCTAGCATCCATCTGATTGTCAACTACATTTTCAGTCAACTAATCGTTTCCTGATTACCTCTGAACATGAATTATAGCCAGATCTTATCTGCAGACCCATGCTACATTTTTTCCCCCAAATGGAATTAGTTGCTAATGTTGAAAATCTGGAATATTCAAGTCAGTCTGAATTTTCAGAATCTCTTAAAAAGTTGTTAGATCCACCACCACTGGGCCCCTATCACACAGAGCAATCAACTAGAGGTGAGGCGCATGTGCTCTTCAGCTCCCATAAGCCCACCTACCCCTATTGTCTGACATCCTGCATCCCATAGGTTGCTTTGCTAATTTACCTGATATGCTCCTTCTAATTATATTAAACATTCAGGGGGTACCTCCTACACATCAGGCACTGTGTAAGTCCTGGGAGCATAGGTAGATATGGCAAAGCTCCTGCCTTGGAGGAGCTCACAACCCAGCAGCGGAACTGACTTATAAACCAGTAAATTACAGTAGAGTGTGGTGAGTACAGCACAGCAGCAGGAGCATGCAGAGGACAGACCCACTCTGTCCTGGGAAGCCAGCTGAAGATTTCCTGAAGGTCATGTTTAAGCTGGGTTTTGAAGGATGAGGAAGAGTTCACTAGGCCGATGGAGTGGCGGGGAATAATAGGAACAGTGTGGGTGGTATCAAAAGTATTTATAAGGTCTTCTTCTGATTAGCTGCCTGTTGCACAGATGATCCTTTCAAGCCAGCAACTACCTTTCTCTTGATGGTCATTCCATTTCCTCCTTCTGTCAAAACAACAGGGAAGGTTCACCTCTACCTGGAAGAGCCTGCCTGACAAATCCCCATTCACCTCCAGTTACTTCAACTAAGGCAACCTTCCTACTCGGATAATTGGTTACCTGACTGTGATCCTATTACTGAAGCTCTTTGTTTTGGAACCTCTGTTATTTAAAGAATAGACTAGCACACCAAGCAATTAATAAGTACTTATCAAATATCTACATTGTGTAGAGAACTCTCCTTGGTTTTTTATCTTAAAAATGGCAAACACAAATTAACTATGAAGCAACAGAGAATACAGTTCAGAAAACATTTATTTATTTTATTTTTTATTTTTTTGAGACAGAGTCTTGCTCTGTCTCCCAGGCTGGAGTGGAATGTCGCGGTATCAGCTCACTGCAACCTCTGCCTCCCAGGCTTAAGCGATTCTCCTGCCCCAGCCTCCTGAGCAGCTGGGATTACAGGTGCCCGCCACCACGCCTGGCTAATTTTGTATTTTTAGGAGAGATGAGGTTTTTCTGTGTTGGCCAGGCTGGTCTTGAACTTCTGACCTTGTGATCTGCCCACCTTGGCCTCCCAAGAAACATTTATTAAGTGTCTGGTATTTAGGTGTTTTTCTTTTTTTTTTAATCCCTCCATCCATCCAACATTGAGTTAGCACTGTTACACACCAAGTACTGTGCTTGGCACCTGGAAATCATGCTGAGCCACGATAAACATAATATAGCAGGTGACATGGATAAATAAACCCATTACAATAAGTTTCTTGCTGGAGCAATGTTCAAAATACAGCAACTGCTTGGAGAAAGGAATGTCAGCTGCCCTGGGAGGTATTGCAGGACTCCCAGGGCAGCTGACATTCCTGGGCAGGTATCATGGAGAAGATAAATCCAAGCTGCTTGTCTTGTGTGTTTCTTACCTTTTTAAATATATTTTTTGGCCGGGTGTCGTGGCTCACACCTGTAATTCCGGCACTTTGGGAGGCCGAGACCGAGGCAAGCAGATCACAAGCTCAGGAGTTCAAGACCAGCCTGGCCAACATGGTAAAAGCCCATCTCTACTGAAAATACAAAAATTAGTCAGGCATGGTGGCACACGCCTGTAGTCCCAGCTACTTGGGAGGCTGAGGCAGGAGAATCACTTGAACCCGGGAGGCAGAGGTTGCAGTGAACAGAGATTGTGCCACTGCACTCCAGCCTGGGCAATAGAGCGAGACTCCATCTCAAAAAAAAAAAAAAGAAAAAGAAAATATTTTTCAACATCCACAAAAATATAGAAACAGTACAATGAATCTCCACATCCCCATTAAACATCCACAAAAATATAGAGACAGTACGACGAATCTCCACATCCCCATTACGTGGCTTTAACAATTAGTAACTTGTGGCCACTTTTGACTCATCTACACTCCCATCTGCTTCCCCATCCCTTTGTTGTGTTTTGAAGCAAATCCTAGACATCATTGCATCCGGGAGTACTGAGCTGCATTTACAGAAGGAAGTGGAAATGCATGTGTCTTCCACAGCCGTTCCCTTCCCACCTATTCTTCTGCTCTGAAAACAGTTAGATACCCAGATTCCTGCCAGTGACTCCAAAGCCTTGGCTGGTCTGGGTAAATACCCAAGACTTTATTGGAGCCTCTCAGTTGGTTGAAGGAAAAGACTGGGCTGCTTCAGTGAAAATCCTATCCTGTCTTGACTGGAATGCTGGCCACATTCTTCTGGTCCGAGGTCCTCATAAAATTGCTAATTTTTTAGAGGCTTATGGAGTACCTAACGTTTGCACAAAATGGTAGCTACATTCCACACTCCCATGTGCCCTGAGCAGCCTCCAGGGAAACTTCAGATACTGTGGGGCTTGGCCTGCCAGCTGAGCTGGCCCAGAGATCCTTTCTGTCACAGCTTTGATCTTCACTGGGTTGGGAGCCTGTCTGAATCTAAACATCTGCTTCTCTACTGCCCACCCCTTCAGCATTTCCTAGCTCTCCCTGAAAGGTACAAACATGCATGCAGTTACTCAACCAGAATATTTATCCTTGACTCCCTCTCCCTCATAATTTCTTTTAAAACAATCCACCCTTGTCCACCTCCTATCACCCTTTCATCCAGGTGCCCATTCCCTTCTCTTAAGTCCTGCAATACCTAAACATCGATCGCCTTTAGCACATTCATCCCCGCCTTATTCTCCACGCAGGAGCTGAGTGATCTGCACAAAACCCTCTGCTAAATACCCTTGCATGGTTCTTCACCCCTGCAGAAACTAACCTCCTTCCCACACCAAGGAGGCCCTACAAAACTTAAGGACTCCTTCGGACTTCTCCAGCTTCATCTGCCACGTCTCCTTCCTAGCCCGCAACCAAAACCATCTTTTCTGGGTCTGTTTTCTCGGGTCTTTGTGCTCTCACCTGGGCAGCTCCTTTTCTCTCATAAATAAAGCAAGCTACAGCGACTGCGCCCTTGCTTCCATGCGTCATCTCATGGGTCCACAACACCACTAAAAAGTCGTTTTCATTTTGCAGACGGAGAAACTGAGGATGGGCACCTTATCCATGGCCACACAGCTAGTAAGTGGAAGAGCTGCAACCAGGATTCAAACTCGCGGCCCCAGAGGCCGCAGGTTCAACCACAGAATCCTAGCCCGCCCGCACATCCCTCCACCGCCGCAGGGACCTACCTCATCCCTCTACACCTTCCGCTGCACCCAGGCGGAGCTGGTCACGCGGGCGGAGGAAGGAGGCTTCTGATTGGCTGCCTCCAGCGGCAGGGGAGAGAGGGCGGGGAGCGACGGTGCGGGGGCGTCGCGGAGAAATGACTTCATGACGCGGCTTCTTAAAGGCGCCGGCCCAGCGCGCCGCGGATGGCACAGGCGCGTTCCGGGGGCTCCAGCTTCTGTTCAGAGCGCGGAGAGCCGGGCCGGGCGGGCGCGCGCGCGGGACTCGGCGGCTCGAGTGGTCCGGCCGGGCGGTGTCGGGAGCCGGACCCGCTGGCAGAGGAGCGGGCGCCGCGATGGCTGAGGGCAGTGCCGTGTCTGACCCTCAGCACGCCGCGCGTCTGCTGCGAGCGCTCAGCTCTTTCCGTGAGGAGTCCCGCTTCTGCGACGCGCACCTGGTCCTCGACGGGGAGGAGATCCCGGTGCAGAAGAACATCCTGGCGGCGGCCAGTCCCTATATCAGGTGGGGAGGGGGCCGCGGCGGGCGGGCGGGTGCGGCGTTGCTGCCCGGAGCCGGAGGCGGGGCGGCCGGGCCGGGCGTGGCCCCCAGACCCTGTCTCCTGTCCCCGGCGCAGGGGTCCCCGCGTCACTGTTGGCGTGGCTTCCCTCCCGGCACGCGCCGGAACCCGGCCCCGCTGACCGCGTCCCCCGGGCGGCCTCTGTGCCTTCCGGGCCCGCGCTCCCCATGGGACCCCCGCGCCCCTCGGAGTTGTCCCCGGACCCAGGCCGCGATCCCCCGCCCTGTCCCTCCCGGTTCCCAATGCGCCAGCGGGCGCCCGGCCTCGGAGACCCGGAAGCCCCCAGATCCCGTCCTGGGCCGGCCGGGACCCGCACCTGCGAGCTGGGCGAGGCAGCCCTGGGGAAGAGTCGCCCCCTCGCCCTGGCCGGGCCCGCGGTCCCAGCTGAAGTTCGCCGGCCGGTCGCCTCCGAATTCACGCTCGGGGGCTGGGCCGGCGCCGCCAACCCGGCCGGGAGCGCCCTGCCCGCTGGGAGGCCGGACCGACAGCGCCTCGCGGGGTGCTGGCAGAGAAAACCCTCTCGAAGTTCTCCTTGGGTTGGTAGTCAGATCCCCCGGGCGAAATTCTTCTCCTTGCCAAACGTGTCTTTTCCGCTCCTTTCTGGTAACTGTTTAAAAGAAGAGTTACACGTTGAAGTAAACTGTGGCGAATTCTCAGGATGCTGTTACAACCCGAGGACCGTGAGAGCCTTGCGACTAAGGGCATTTTAATACTTTAGTAAAGCAAAACTTAACCTGATTTGCCAATTCAACTAACCAGGTTAATTAAAAGGTTGATAAGACAGTGCTTATACAAGTATATCAGATCTTGCAGAAGGCTATCTTTTCTTTTAGCAACCTTCTTGCAAACTAGGTTGCTGTTTTAATAAAAGGGAAGGGGGGAATGCTAAAAACTGGAGAAACTGCCCAGTAAGCTGGTTAAATATAGGCTAATGGTAGAGAATATCACTACAATTGACAGGTCAGAAAAAGCAAAATGATGTGTATTCTTAGCGCTTTGTCCCAGCAAAACCACCACAAACGCTGCACTTTAACCTTTGAACTGGGGAGACATTTGTGCTAACTTAGAAGCAGTTCAAGCGCTCTTGTAACTTCTGGTTTCTCCTGGATTTGTTTTATAAATCCATTTGCGCTCTTTGGCGGTGAGGGGTGTGGAGTGGTGGGGGGGCGGGAGTGGGGGCCGAGGTATCATCGTTAGTACAGAATTGGGATTGCTAATGTGACAGACAGCTTCTAGCTGGCAGTTCAGAGGTTTGAGCAACCAATCTCAAATTGGAATCAGCAGGCCATCTTCCCTGTTTGGGAAAATGCTGAAGAAAACTACTTTAGATGCGTTATTGTTACAGTTCTTTAAATGGCATCCGTTTGGCTTAAAAGAAGTACATTGCAAATCGCCTTGTCCTTGCTTGCTATCCTTGTTCATTTTTCTCCGTAGCACTTACCACTATGATGTACCCCGTATTTTACACATTTACGTTGATGGTCTTTCCCAACCACAGTGTGAGCTCTATGAGGTCGTGGTGTTTTGTTTTGTTTTTTGAAACGGCGTTTCATTCTTTCGCCCAGGCTGGAGTGCGGTGGTGTGATCTCGGCTCACTGCAACCTCCGCCTTCCAGTTTCAAGCGATTCTCCTGCCTCAGCCTCCCAAGTAGCTGGGATTATAAACACCCACTACCACGCCCGGATAATTTTTGTATTTTTAGTAGAGACGGGGTTTTACCATGTTGGCCAGTCTGGTCTCGAACTCCTGACCTCGTGATCTGCCCTCCTCGGCCTTCCAAAGTGCTGGGATTACAGGCGTGAGCCATGGCACCCGGCGGTGTTTTCTTTTATCCACTGCTTTACTCTTTGCACCCAGAAAGAACAGTGCCTATCAGTTAATGTATTGAATGAATGACTGCCTTTCTTTCTACCACAGCAAATTCGGACATTAGCAAATTGACTCCATTACATTTTCATAGTAGATAGACACTGAGTTATACCTAATTGAGAAACGCACTGGGTTCAGAGTTTGAAGACCAGCTTTGTGCTTCCAGCTTTTACTCATGTTAGCTGTGAGTTGCTGGTAGATGACAAGGCTTCAGCTCACTAATCTGATGAGTGAGGGATAAAAATGAGTCTTCTCATTTAATCACTGACCCACCTGTGAAGAAATATGTAATAGTGTTTTGACACATCATAGGTCTGTTCCCAGGTTTTCAAAGGTAGTACCCATTGAATTAGGAAGTATCTCTAGTCCAGTTCTTTCACTTTCTAAATAAGAAAATAGGGGCTCAGTGGACTTTAGTGACTTGTGTTATGAGGTTATTAGTACTTAATGGTTGAACTAGGATTAGACTCCGAATTAATTGCACCTAGCCTTCTAACTACTCTTACCCTACCAAGTTAGAGCATCACTTGTATTTCACTGTTCTCTCTGTGTAAACTCTGTTAGCTGGCTTACAGTATCTTATAATTAAAATGCTTATCAAGCACTTTTATATACTGTCTCATTTTGGTTTCCATTTTCAACCATCTTTAAAGGCAAGGCAGATTTTTTTTTTACATTTTGTAGGTAAACATGAATCAGTCAATACGTGTTTCATCAGTGACAGATTAATTGCTTAAAGTTTATTTGGCTTTTGAAGTGATAGAATGTCTTGAGATTTTTAAAAAATTATCAATTTCAAAGCTGTTTCATAGTAATTTGATGAATCTGTATTACTGACTAGAAATAAATTTGTTAATTTTTTATTTTTACTGGTAATTTTAATACCAGTAATATTAGGCTTTTATAATGTATTTGTTTTGTTTGAATAGCCCTTTAGAGAATTATATTGAAACAAAATGTATATATGTATTCTAGAACTTGATGTTTCTTATCTTTCCCTTTTGAAACTTAAGCATTTAGATCTGTGATGTCATTAATCTGTGAATTGGATGTTCAAAAGTTCGGTGATCTCTGAAGTTTTATGAAATTCTGATTTTGTTTAATGTCTGTGTTTGGCCTAGTGTTGGTAACTGACATAAGTGCTGGTGTGATTCTATGGTTTAGAAGCAATGTTATGACCTGGCATGGTAGCTCACACCTGTAATCCTAGCATTATGAGAGGTGGAGGTGGGAGGATCATTTGAGGCCAGGAGTTCCAGACTAGCCTGGGCAACATAGACCCAGTGTGTACAGTAATAAATCATATACATAAAAAAATAGGAGCAGTATTATCTGTTGCTTAATATGTGCCCAACGAAGGGAGCCAGTCCAACTCTGTCACACTGGGAATTAAAGTAACTTTGTTTGGCATACTATCTACTTAATATGGAAAAGTCTTTTGACTTACTGGTTTAATCTTTTACTCTACTTTATCTTTGATCTAGCTTTTGTTTTTCCTGCTGACTCCCTCAACAATCATACCATATTAGAAAGATTTTAAATATAAAAGGAAAAAGCCAGAAAACTCAACTTTGGCAGTACACCCTCATGATCAGCTCACAGAGGACTGGCATTCCCAGGTTATGTAGAGAGCATGTGTCATGCAGCCCTAGGGTGCAGCTGCTCCAGGAAGGAGGCAGTACCTCCTGGGGTCCCTCAGCTCAGTAAATGGCATGCATGCCCCTTTCCCAGCATGCTCCTTTCCCAAAGCTTTTCCTCCTTTTGGTTCCTGGGTGAGATTTTCTCTTTGGTTTGTTGGGGAAACTAAACCAAAAGTAGTTGACAGGCTGGGCACAGTGGCTCATGGCTGTAATTACAGCACTTTGGGAGGCTAAGGCAGGAGGATCCCTTGACCCCAGGAGTTCCAGGATGCAGTGAGTTATGACTGCCACTGCACTGCAGCGTGTCTGGGCGACAGAGTGAGACCCTGTCTCTTAGGTTAAAAAAAAAAAAAGTAGCTAACAACCTTTATAAGAATGGCAAAACTGAATTCGTAGTCATAAGCACCCACAGAGTCTTTCCTTTCTCAGCAACTCTGAGACCTTCCGGGGAAAGCTCCCTGGCGCTTGCAGGAAATTTATTTTTCTTTTGAGTATTACAGTTTGCTCTGCTTCATGTCTGAGGCTCTTCCGATTCTGGCACAGTCCCATTGATCTGATGCAAAGTTCAGACCCATTTCTCTCCAGAGCTGTGGTTCTTGGGGAGTAATGTGTGTGAAAAGGATTTGAAAGTGAACTGCTATGACATTGTGGTGGCTCTGTACAGGTTCCCAGTCCTGTGGTCACTTGTAAAATTTAGGGTTTTCTTGAAACCTATTGCAACAAAAGTTTGTTTAGCTTTCAGTCCTGGAGAGAAAAAGAAAAAAAGATTCCTAAGATTTTTAGATCCTATGATGAGTCAGCTAAGAATGTAAATGGCTTTTTTTCCCCCTCTTATTTTTTGAGGTCTAGTGAGGATAGAGTGAGACGTTGGGCCTCAAATCCAGCCTAGGTCATCGTGAGCAAATTTTCTGGGCTCTAGCTTCCTTATCTGTCAATTGAGGTGGTTGGGCTACATGGACAGCAAATCCCCTTTAAGTCTAAGTTATGTAGCTCTGTGCTATTTTTGTTTTGCCTCTCGTGTATGTGTTGTGAGGAGGAGGACCTGTTTCTGTTTTTATAGCTTTATTGTATCATTTAAAGTTTTGTTTTATGTTAATGTTAAAGCATTTCTCTTCCCCTGTCATATAGAACTTTATTGGGTATTCCGTTGTATAAATCCAGGCCTGTAGAGTTGTATCGCAACAAGCATTTGTTTTATGCTGTTAATCTGAGTATGTTCCAAGGCTTAATTATTGATGAGCCTGTTTTGCCATTTAAATATGAAGTTTGACTCATAGATGATGCTGATGAAACTACTTAAGGAAACCAATATGATCTCTGTAGGAGGTCCAAGTTTCATAGTAACATGGACATTATTATTATTATTATTTTGAATATCTGAAACATACCCTGTAGTTTAATGTCACATGGGCACTAAAGTCCATGAGTACTATGTGGTGTGTGCAGAGGCTGCTTTTCATTCCCAGTTTACTTTTCTTGATTAATTTATATGAATAACTGCACAGCCTCTTTTTAGATTCTTTGCTTCCCTGTTAATGCTGAAAATACACTACCGAGGCAGCAGCATCTACTAAGCGTTCCCTGGTAATGAAAGTCTGGCTGTGAAGCAAAGTGATTTCGCAGTAATGCTCAGTTAATAATGTTTTGCTTACTTTACAATATTTTCATAATCTTTTCTCCGCTTGTGCTTCGAGTTGATAGTCTTCCATAGCAGCTCCCGAATGATTGTTATAAGGATCTTGAATAGTGATTGTAGCCTATGAAGTTTCTTAGTGCTCAGGGGTTAGAAGCTCCAATTTCTGAGTCTCTTTTCAAATCCTGAGCCCTCTTAAAATCAAATTGACATTACCTATTTCTTGTACTCTTACGGTGATGGAAAATAAGCTGGGCCTGAGTCTCTTTTAAGGGATCTAGACTTCGTTTTTATCTACTTATTATAAGGCATTCCTAACAACTACTCAGAAGATGAAATTTGTCCAGAAGGTCTTGATAGTTAAATGGTTCTCAATGATTTTCCTTTTCTTTTTTTCCTTTTTTCTTTTTTGTAATCACAACCTTGTTTGATTAAACCCTATTCTTACTGAGTTTTTCAAAAGTGATAATAACTATGTTCAGTTTCAGAAGATCAAAGACATATTTTATCCAGGCTTCTAAGGAAACTGAGCACTTGTAAATTTCAGTTTAACACAGATTACTCATGTCAGTTTAAAGATGTTTGTTTATTTTATATAACACAGTGGTTGTCACTATTGGTAGTAGTAGATGTTCTAATTGTGGGAGGTTTTTGGAAGGTTTCAAATGATGAAACAAATCAATAAAATTCTTGTTAGACTAATGACTCTAGCATAAAGGGAAGTGTGGGGTGTTCAGATTTATCATAGAACTTTCCCGAGGATTGTTACTGTGAGTAATAGTAATGTAATAGAAGTAAAACCTAGCTCTGGTTAATTTCTCTAGTGGGTAAGTCCTCACTCGTTTACCTATACTGTTTTTACTTCTGCCTCTTATTATAGTTTGCATTTTCTCCTGTGACGTCTCCTTCAATGTTCTTAAATTAGTTTTTGTTATATAATTTAGGATTGAAGTAAAATGCTCTTCCACATAGAAATTCTGGTTCCTGGCCGGGCGCGGTGGCTCAAGCCTGTAATCCCAGCACTTTGGGAGGCTGAGGCGGGCGGATCACGAGGTCAGGAGATCGAGACCATCCTGGCTGACACGGTGAAACCCCGTCTCTACTAAAAAATACAAAAAACTAGCCGGGCGAGGTGACGGGCGCCTGTAGTCCCAGCTACTGGGGAGGCTGAGGCAGGAGAATGGCGTGAACCCGGGAGGCGGAGCTTGCAGTGAGCTGAGATCCGGCCACTGCACTCCAGCCTGGGCGGCAGAGCAAGACTCCGTCTCAAAAAAAAAAAAAAAAAAAAAGAAAGAAATTCTGGTTCCTTAGGATTTATATTTGGATGATATAGACTAAGCATCCAGTTTATAAAACCGCCTTATCCATTGTTTAAAGTGTTAACGAGTTCTTATGATATCAAAGTGGGACTTAAAATCTATTTATAATTTGTAAAGAAAACATAATTAGGACAAATAAGGGTTCCTTTGGCCTATGAGTGCCATGCAGTAAGTTCTTCACAGGGTTGCATCATCCTTCTGAAAGATACAAGACTATCATTTTGTGTACTAAAGCTGTAATATAAATGAATGATTTGTGAGTTTGAATTCTGGATTAAGGGTGGAGATGCGGGGGTGTGGGGTGTGACAAGTGGCAGACTATGGTTGCGACCTTGCATTTGAGTGCTTCCCGTGGGTTCTCTGCCTCCTAAGCCACAATGAATCCAAAGAAGGAAGAAAATCAAAGGCTCAGGTAAAGGTGGCAGCTCTGGCTCTGTGGAGCATAAAGATTCTATGTGCATCTAGATGCCTGGACACTCTGCCAGAGTTCCTGATCCTGGTGCTCGGAAAAGCAGAGTTAAATCATCTTCCTAAGTACTTAGGGCCAAAGAGTGACTTAGCCATAGAATGATGGTCAGATGTTTGCTGCATCCATTTCTCTCTGGGAATAAATGGTGAATGCCCTAATTTCTCATAAAATTGTTACAGAAATACTGCGAAATAGAAATACGTAGTGCTTTGCCATTTGCTATTATAGTGAAGGGATTTGGACTTTTCCTCTGTTCAAATAAATTAGAAAAATGGGATACTTAGGGAAAATAAGATATTGGCGAAATGTTTTGTTAGTTATCTCCAGTGTTCACCACATACACAGGAGATAAGACATCTTAGCAGCGGGTAGGTACCAGCAAGATGATGGCAACCAACTGGCAAGGCCACTGCCCTCCATTTCAGTAGAGTAAAGCCTAGAGGGCTTTCTGCCAGTAAAGCCCTAGATATGCCAATGCATATCATAAATGGAAGATGGGAGGACTAGTTTTTAAAAGGTGACTGTTAAATAATGGAATATAGACCAATTAAATATCTTTGGGGTTTTTTTGAAGTTGAGTTTTTATAGAAACTTAAATGTATATTTTTGCTCGTAGATATTTTGTGGTTCTCTCAACTACAAAGTGTTTCTGTTTTTAAGAACAATTTTAAAGACCATTTGATGCTTGTGATTTTTATGGTAACATATTAATATGAGTAGATATATTTTGAAACGTAGTTTTATGGTCATATTAGCATTCATCAGTAACAACTGCGTACGCCTCTGAATAATATTAAATTGTTTAATTACTGAGCTCAAAATATTTGCACTTTTGTTACTTAAATTGTTTATATTGATCAGTCCCTGAATTGTAAGACACTTCATACTGAAACCTCACATTTAGGCTGTGAGTTTGATATGAGTCTTCTAACCCACAGAGAACATTCGCTAGAAGTGAAGCCAGAAGTTTAAGGACAGTGGGATTTTGAAGGACGATGAAAATCCTTAGAAAGGCCCCTGATATTCGTGTTTGCCATTCTCCTCTCCATGCCACAGCGCCTAGTCTACTTCAGTGATGGAGCTAGAAGCCAGCAGGACCCATTGGCTAATTATATAGTCTTCCATTTGGTTAGTCAAGGGAATAGTTTCCCACAACTTCTAGCTTCTCTTCCTTACATGAAAGTTGGTACAGGGATTTGACACTTACTATAACAGATGAGAGACTTCTCTCGGGATTTTTGGTGGGTTGGTTTGTTCTTCTGCTTGGGCTCCTTAACAGCTACTGTCTTGTGCTACCAAAGCTATCAACTTTATTTCCCGCCTAAAAATTGTAACCCCAGCTGTTGGTAGGAAAGGAATGGACATCTCATTTTTATCACCCGCTGAGTGGGGGGCGTGAGCAAAATAAGTTACCATTTCCTTTATTTACAGGCTTCTTTCATAGTGATTAGAAAAGGGGTTATGAAAATATTCACCGTCATCACAGGTCTTGGGACATCCTTAAGAAATGTCCTCAGTGCCTTAACCCATATGCTGTGGGGATGTGTTTACCAACAGTAGATTACAGTTCAAGAATTAGCATTGTCTAAGCTTACTGAGATATACTGTGCATTGTTTCTTCACAGTAAAGGGGCCTTATATATAATTAGGGTGTTGTTTAGGGAGTTGATTACAGGTGTAGTCGTTCAACACATGCAGAGGAGATAACTGGAGACATCTCAGCAGTGGCTGTGTACTAGCAAGATAGCAGCAACCAACTGGCAAGGCCACTGCCCTCCTGGAGCCTCCATTTCAGTCACTTACAGAGGATTGCGCCTTCCGGGATTCCATCCTCTTGTACTGCCTGCCACTGGAGCATGTATTCAGTGATCTCCCACAAAGAGTATCAAAACTAACACAGTATGTGGAGACCTATGTCAGTCTATTTATTTTTCTATCTCTGTGGGGCCGGAGAAGGAAATAAACATAAAACTAAAGATTTAAAGATTATGTTCGATTGCACTTATTTTTTTTTAGAACATCCCTGTGTTATGGGTAGTTTCAGAATCTCAAAAATGAGCAGAGAATAGATTTGCTGTGTTTATCAGAGTAGATACTTCTGATAGTCTGCCCTAAAAGAATTTAATTGGCTGATTTGACCATTTACTATTATAGTAGTTACCGCAATTAATCACATTTACAGAAACGACTTTCTTTAAGTAGAGAACATCAGTTCTTGGCTAAGCCTCTCTAATAAGCTCATTTGTTCATTGACCTTTCTAGATGGGGTGCCAGCATCCATGGGGGCTACCTGGGAAGGTGAGTGGTAAAGAGATCTAATTACAAAGCCATATGAGTGCACTGAAGGAAGTCCACAGAGGATGGGCATGGCTGCCGCTGTGGCCTGGGTGACGGGATCCCTGCTCCGAGGTGGTGCCATTGAAGCTGAGATCTGAGGAAGGAAGAGGCCTAGGCACGAGAAGAGCAGGGGGAGGCACCAGGACCAGGGGTGGCACCAGGACCAGGTCAGGCCTCTCTGGGAACAGAGCATCACATACCTGGGAGTGGTGAGGAAAGGGTGGGATGGCATCGACACAGATGAGAGGCTGGGAAGGCCTGTGGTCCCTGAGTTAGAGCTGGCATTTAGACTGCTTCCAAAGAAGATGAAACTTCTGCTGCCGTGTGGAGCTGGCTGGGGAGGTGGTGGGGTGTGAGAAAGGGACAAAAATGCAATTTATGGCATAGTTGAGTCTGATAGAGAATTTAGGCTTTTTCTAAATCCAGGGGCTATGGATGGGCAGTGATGTATTCTAAAAGAGGAATATAGCATCTTGTTTGTACATTGTTTTAAAGTCACTCCAATGTATTGCTGCTGGGTGTGCTCTATAAAAGCCAAGAGTGGAATCAGTGGCCATTTCAGCGGGCACTGCAGTTGTTCAGATGGAAAGTGGGATGGCCTAGGCCAGGGTTTGGCAGTGGAGGTGGACACAGCAGCTGGATTACAGACATTTGGCACCAAGACATGTTGGTGAGGAAAAGGGCAGACCAGGGATGGCTCACAGCCAAGGATGGCTCCCAGGCATGCTGTCGCCTTCTTCATCGTCACCAACAGATGATGTTCATCACACTTACTGTGGGCATTAAAGTCAGGACAGTGTAGAAAGATTAGTGAAATACAGAGTCTGCTCTCAAGTTTTACAGCTTAGTTGTGAAAAAACAGAGTATAGAACAAAAGCTATTTTAATTATACAGATACTTCTAGCTGTAGGAATTGTGAAGGGAAGAACTACTTGGACGATCACATATGGAGGAAATGGTATTTGAACACAGCCTTGGAGAGGATGAGTAGGAGTAGGGTGGGTGAAAGGGGACAGCAGGGCCATTGAGGCAGAACAAAGGATAAATGTAGGAACATCAGGCACATGTTCAGGGTAGTGAATAGAAACAGTGGCTGGGAGGAAGGTAAGACATATTCTAGCATGCCGGGTTATTGGTTTAGATTTTTACTTTATCATCAGTTGGTGATCATGAAAGACTAGTACTATGCTGAAGCCCTACTTTAAGAAGGTATTTAGTTGCTGTGTATCTACAGGACCAGGAAGGGATGAACATGGAGCTACTAGACCGATTGAGAGCAGCACACTGGGACAGTGTCCTAGGCACCAAGGTGGCAGTGGGTCTCCAGAATTAGGGAGGAAATCAACTGAATGCTAATTGAACATGAGAACTAAGAATGAAGAAAAAAGAGACAACAGGTTTTGAGCCTGGCTGCCTAGGGAAAGTCGCAGAGATAACAGTCTGTCTTAGATGTGTTGAATTTGAGTTAACATTGCTGTTTAAACACCTTAATTATATTCTTCTAGTCCTTGACAGCTCTGCAGAGTACTTCACCTGTCTGTGAATGTGTTTTGCTTTCTGCATGTGTTTCTTGTCTCTCTGCCTTCCTTGACTTCCTACTCTTGCTTGGCAGATAATTTCATATTCATCCTTCAAGGCCCGGTTCAAGTATCTCTTTCTCTGTAAGATTTTTCCAACTCTGCCAAATAATCACTCCCTCCAGCAGGCTCCTTTAGTTCATGGTGTGTGCCTCCAGCAAGGCGTGCATCATTGCCTTTCATTTAGTGTGGAAAACCAGTAGACATATGGACTGGGTAATTTTCAAGCCCATCATCTTTTATGCCCAGGGCCTGGGGCACTCAGTCCGTAAGCAGAACTTTCATATGTAAGATAATTGAGTTGGCCGGTCGCCGTGGCTGACGCCTATAATCCCAGCACTTTGGGAGGCCAAGGCGGGCGGATCACCTGAGGTCAGGAGTTCGAGACCAGCCTGACCAACATGGAGAAACACCATCTCTACTAAAAATACAAAAAAGAAATTAGCCGGGCGTGGTGGCACATGCCTGTAATCCCAGCTACTCGGGAGGCTGAGGCAGGAGAAGTGTTTGAACCCGGGAGGCGGAGGTTGCAGTGAGCCGAGATCGCACTGTTGCATTCTAGCCTGGGCAACAAGAGTGAAACTCCGTCTCAAAAAAAAAAAAAAAGATAATTGAGTTGTCTGTGATACGTATGTAGAGTCAGCATTGCTTAATGGCACCAATACATTCTGAGAAATACATCATGGGGCAATTTTGTCACTGTTCGAACATCACAGAGTGTACAAACCTAGAGGGCATAGCCTACTACATGCCTGGACTATCTGGTGTAGTCTGTTGCTCCCAGGCCACAGACCTATACAGCATATGACTGTACTGAACACTGTAGGCAGTTTTAACACAGCAGTAAGTATATTTTGTGTATCTAAACATAGAAAAACCACAGTAAAAATACGGCACGATAATCTTACGGGTCCACTGTTGTATATGCTATCCATCAGGGACTGAAACGTCATTACATGGTGCATGACTGTCCTGCCGAAAAAAGTAAAAGGTCAGAGTTCAGGATGCTGAATATACTACTTCCAAGTAAAGTTGAACTTTCTGCCATAACATTTTAGTATGTAGCTGAATACGTTTGTGGGGTAGGGCAAAGGGACAGAATAAACCGTTTTACAACAGAGTTTAGAGTCTTAATTCTGGACTGTTTTGGATGGCATGGTCAGCTCCCACGATTGCAATTTCTGATGCCAAGAAAGCTGCGAGAAGAAGAGACCGAATTCTTTATTCAGAAAGAGTAGCTCCGATGAGAGAGCGTTTTGTCTCAACATGACTAAAGAATTAATTGAGAAGCATTCATTTCCTTGACAACATTTTGGAAGGCATTTTCAGCTTCAAGTTGTTTGGAGAAGTTATAGCAGTGGATTATAAATTAAGGAGGCGCCAGAAGCAAAAAGGTGGTTTTCAGACGGAGCTTAAAGATGCTAACGGGAAGTTCATCCTGGAGCTGCCTCTCTTTTATTAAAGGGAACTGGAGGGGTGTGTTGGGGGCTGTAGTTTTTGTTTCCCCTACGCCCACTATCTGCTTTCTAAAAAAGGAAAAAGGAGGCAGTCTCTTAACACTCACTTAATGCCTCGGTTTGAACTACACAAAAAGGACGAGTACAAAGACAATGATAAATTCACATGAATTCTGCCTTCCTTTTGGATTCATTTAGGAGGTCTACTTTCTTCGAAAAGGCACAACATTTTATCTTCCTTGTAACTCTCTACATTGGGCAAGAGAAAATGGAAAGTGAGTAGAAACGTGAACTCACTTCTGAAATATGGAGCTCTTATGGTATCTAAAGTGCTGCTTGTGTACTGTAGCAAAAAAAAAAAAAAGATGAGCCTGTTTTTAATTAGATAGGGGAGACTTATAAGAGTACCCCCCAGAGTGAAGGGGCTTGTTCTTGAGATGCTCATTTGCATGGGGTCTTAAGGTTAGGTAGAAAGAGCCTCTGAATAGCCTCTGAAATAGAACACCAAAGTAGAAAATCTAGAACTATTTGACAGGTTGTGGCATGAATGCCTTTCTTTTATGTACCTTTCCAAAAGGTCAGGGTGTGACCAGAACAAGGAACCAGGCTTGTTTCATTCAAGCAGAATTTCTTGGCTTCACAAGTTGCTGCATCATCATTTTAATCGTCTTTGAACTCTTAAAATTTTAACATGCATTTTCAAAACTTGTCTTATAAGAGAAAAATTTTATTGACTGCTTCACTTTCAAAATTACATGAACTGGATTTACATTTTAAAAATCTATTTTATACACACAAAAAAATGGGAAATTACACTGGAGCTTAGTTTATGTTGCCCTCAATTTCTGAACAGTGTACTTAATGTATAGTTACAGTTGAAGTAGTTGAAATCTATATTTACATATTATTTACGGTTCATCTTTTTACTTGAATTCATTTTACATCTCTCTCGTATCTCAGTGTAATGCCCGTAGTTGTCATTTTTAATAGCTGTTATTATGTCATATTACTGTTTCATATTATATGCTTCAGAAATGTCATTCCATTTGCCATTTAATTTGTAGGGTTTTTTCCTTCTGAATCATGACACCATAAACAAATCAGAAAAAGAGTTTGGGTTCTTTTTGTATTTTTTGTGAGTACAGGTAAACCTACTTTGGAGACTATATCCCAGGTCTGAAGATAGAAACAGATTTGTTGTTTGTTACATGAAGCCAGGTTCCTGTCCAGGAAAACTGTCTTATCATATAAAGACCCTAACAGTGTGTGTCTTACTTATGTTTTTTTTTTTAGATCTGTCACCATTTTTTAAGATCTATCAGCATTACTTCATCACTTTTGGAAATGATTTCTCAAAAATTGTTATTTCACATATCTGTTAGACTGGATTTTTAAATGTTGTGTGTTTGCTATTGTAAAAACATTCAGAGCAGGGATTGGCAGACTTTTTCTCTGAAGGGTCAGAAATAATTTTGTGCTTTGCAAGCCCCGTGGTCTTGGTCACATATTCTTCTTTGTTTTTGTTTTAACATCCTTTTAAAAATATAACAACCATTTCTATCTCCATGGCTAAACAGGCAGCAGGTTGTAATTTGTCACCCTTTCATCTACAGTATTAGATTTTTTAAAATCTGGGCATAAAATCTTGTAACTCTGAAGATCATGTTTAAAACGCTAATTAGACCTAATGATGATTTATATGCCAGTCTTCTGTAGAGCAAAGATTGATAGTCAAGGCCTATCCTCCCTGACTCTCTCATCTCCTCTTCCTCCACCCTTTTTCTCCTGTTGTTTATTCTCTTCCTTCTCCTCTATATTTTTTCCTTCTCTCCTGGATTCTTTGCCCCAGCAGAAAAGTCTGCTCATCTTTCCCAATGCCTGGCATGTAGGAGATGTGCAAATGTTGAACAAACGCATCTGTTAAAAGCAAACAGAGGAAGCATAGATTCATTCAGGGCAACTGGAATCGGTGTTCCTGGGTTGCAGCCCTCAAATGTGGCCAGATAAACTCTCTACTTATATTGGAAAAAAAAGAAAAAAGCAAACATCCTCTTCTAACAAGTGCATAATTTCCCTGACCTTGCAGCCAGGCTTCTTGAAAGAATAATATCTCTATCTTGTGCACAGTCTCGGTTCCTGGTTTTTGTTCAATCTGCAGTTAGGCTTATGTCTTACGACTCCATTAAAACTGTTCTTTAAAAAATTACTATGTATAATTGCCAAATCAAGTGAAAACGTATTTATCTTGACCTGTCTGCTGTATTTATCACTGTTAGATCTTTTTATGAATACGTTTTGTTGATACTCAGTCTCTCAAGGCTTCTATGGCACCTTTTGTCCCATGTTGCCCACAGCTTGCTTTTCTAGCTCTCCTCCTCATCTGTTCCTATTCCTTGATTAGGCATAAGATTCCATCCTCACCCTGCACTCTCCCATGGTGATCTCATCCACCCCAGAGATGCTACTGCCTTGACCTGTCTCCTGAGCTCCACACCCGCTGATACCAAGCCCGCTACATGGCCACCTTAAACCCAGTCAGCCTAGCTCCCTTCCCCCGCCAGTGGGCTGTCCTCCATTGACTTTGTGGGTTAATATACTACCAGACTCCCCAGGAGAAATCTAGGAGGCAACAGAGATACCACCAGCTCCCTCACTCTCAGCATCTAATTGATGCCCATGCCTCTCGTTTCTACCTCTCACATCTCTGGAATCTGTCTCCTCTTCACCATTGCCACTGGCCCTGCCCATGCCCAAGTGCCAGCTTCCATCAGTTCTGACTTGTGGCAGGACCTCTCACTGGTCCGTCTGCCTCCCTGCTCAGCCCCCATCAGTCTCCACACTGCTGCCGCCAGAGTGGTGTTTCTAGAATGTAATTGGATAATGTTTAAAACTCTAATCTCCAGAGACGTGGCTGATTCAGTGCTGGGGCAGGAAAAAGACACAAAGAGGCTGGAGCATTTTGTGCCGGAAAGCACTGAGGAACTCAGAAGACAGAGGCTTTGTGCAGGGCACAGGAGCCACCCGGAAGGGACTCCCGGAGGCCAGTGCTTCAGCAATGTGAGCAAGAAAATAAATAACAATAGAACATTGCATTCTACTCCAGAGAATAAGATAAACACCCATGTGCCTGTGCATGGATAAATGAATAAATGGATGAATAAACTAATAAATGGAGGAGAGGAGATGGGTCTTTCTTATAAAAGAATTTCAATGTGTATATGTAGAGGGAATAGAGGATAGAAATCATCATTGAAGTACCACAGTTATTGTAGCAGACAAGATCTACTGATGGCTACAAAAAGGGTGAGATTTTGAGGAGAAAAAGATATTTATATATTCTCAAATTATCTCCTTTTGTATACTTATTACAAAGGGAAAAATTATAACTTAACAGTGGAGAAACCCGACAGGCACCACTTTAACCAAGTGACAAAGTTCAACATCACTAGTAACAAGACATAGCAATATCATGTTCTCCCTGATATGATACAGACAAGGATATAAGGTCATTTTTGTAGTGTGTCTGCTAAAAATGCATAACCTCAGTGGAATTATGAGAAGTTAAACAGAACAAGCATGGTGGCTCAAGCCTGTAATCCTGGCAGGTATGCGGCTGAAGCAGGAGGATTGCTGAAGCCCAGGAGTCTAGACCAACCTGGGTAACATAGCAAGACCCCATCTTTACAAAAACTTTAAAAATTAGTCAGGCATGGTGGCGCATACCTGTAGTCCCAGCTACTCAGAAGGCTGAGGGAGGAGGAGCACTTGAACCTGAAAGTTTGAGGCTGCAGTGAGCTGTGCTCGTATCACTGCACTCTACCCTGGGCAACAGAGACCATGTCTCCAAAAAAGAAGAAAGACAAATCCCAGTTGAGGAACGAGATGCGAAGTAATTGACCAGTGCACATCAAAGTGTTAAGGTCATCAAAGACAAGGAAGGAAGGACAAACTGTCACCAATTAGAGACATGACAGCTAACTGCAGGTTGGGACTAGATTGGATCCCAGAACAGAGAAAGGACACTGCGGGGGAGAAAGTGGTGATACTCGAATAAAGCATATAGTGTAATTAGTAGTTCTGTAACAATATTTATTTCTGAGTTTGGATAATTGTAGGGTGCGAAGGAACTCAGCACAATTTTTTAAAACTTTTTTTAGAATCTAAAATTGTTTCAAAATCAATAGGTGAAAAAAAGAAAACCAGATTCTGAAGGAGCGGCTCCATTTCCCTCAAGGCGAAGTCCAAGTTTGTTTGTGGGAAGTCCTTCAGGAACAGCTCTTCCCCACATCCCACCCTGTCCCCTCATACACATGGCTGCATTCCGCTTTCTAGCTTTGCCAAATTCCTTGCATTCTCTCATTCCTTTGTTGAAGTCGTATACAATATAGAGCAAATCTCTAAATTTAAAACGGTTTATTTGGGAAGCAACAATTACATTTTGGGACATATGCCCAGACTGGGTGGTCTTCAATATGTCAGAAGAACAAAGAGAAGACTGGGACATATTCTGAAAGAAAACCCTTGGAAGGCTGGGCGCGGTGGCTCATGCCTGTAATCCGAGCACTTTGGGAGGTCAAGGTGGGTGGATCACCTGAGGCGGGAGTTTGAGACCAGCCTGACCAACATGGAGGAACCTGTCTCTACTAAAAATACAAAATTAGCCGGGCATGGTGGCGCATGCCTGTAATCTCAGCTACTTGGAAGGTTGAGGCAGAAGAATCTCTTGAACCTGGGAGGCGGAGGTTGCTGTGAGCCAAGATCATGCCATTGCATTTCAGTCTGGGCAACAAGAGTGAAAATCTGTCTCCAAAAAAAAAAAAAAAAAAAAAGACAAAAGAAAAAGAAAAAAAAGAAAACTCATGAACTCTAGAGAAGCTTTCAGGAACTGGCAAGCAACAGTGGTGGATAAACCAGGTGGAGACGTGGCAAGTCATTTCAGCAAGCTACCAGGTCAGACTGGCTGTGGGGTTGCAGCAGGCTGTTTCAGCAGCTGGTCTTGTGGAAAAGTTAGTTCCTGGAGCAGGAGCTATGTGCCCTAAATGCTTTTTACCCTGGTCCTTGACTCAGATTTAATTGGGTGTGACTAGAATGACCCCAGTTTGTATGATCAACTTTCACACCTGGGATGTAGTCTTTTACTCTAATGCTTTTGCTGTCCCCCTTCCTTGGTGTACTTGCTCTCCCTCCAAGTATGCCTGCAAGTGCTCAGCCAACCCGAGTTGGGTGCCATCTCTGTGAAGCCTCCTGTGACCACTCTCCCGAGAGCTGATTCTGCCCTCTCTTGTACATGGCACACGCCTGCTCCACAGTGCTTACAACTGTCTTGTCTCCTTGGTCTCCAATCTGTGGTGGTTCCTCAGTCTTTCCTTGTCTTTCATGACCATAGCTCTTCTGGTGGGTACTGATCAGTTTTTTTATAGAATATCCCTTGTCTTGGGTTTGCTTGGTTTCTTATGATTAAGTTGGGTGGGAGGGGTGCATTTTTGGCAAGAACGCCACGGAATTGATACCATGTCCTCTTCGGTGCATCATATCAGGAGACCCGTGATGTTCGTTTGTCCCAACATGGGTAGTGTTCAGTTTGATCACGTGATTTAAGAGGTATCCTCTAGGTTTAGGGCCAAGCGCAGTGGCTTACTCCTGTAATCCCAGCACTTTGGGAGGCTGAGGCAGGCGGATCACAAGGTCAGAAGATCGAGATCATCCTGGCTAACACGGTGAAACCCCATCTCTACCAAAAATACAAAAAAAATAAGCCGGGCATGGTGGCATGTGCCTGTAGTCCCAGCTACTTGGGAGGCTGAGGTAGGAGAATCGCTTGAACCCAAGAGGCAGAGATTGCAGTGAGCCGAGATCACACTCCACTCCACTCCGCTCCGCTCCAGCCTGGGCAACAGAGCAAGACTCCATCCGCCCCCCCCCCCCCGCCAAAAAAAAGGACTCCACTAGGTTAATCTATTTTTCTTTTTATAATTAATAATTTGTGGGAGCAACACTTTGAGATTATGTAAATATCCCATTCTTCACCAACCTGCATTCACCAGTTTTAGTATCCACTTTTATTTTATAACTCAGTCATTCCTTCTGTATTTAATAGGTGGACTCTGAAATTTTAGACTTAAGCAGGTGGGTAGAAAATAGTACCATTTACTAATTAGGGACAACTGGGGAGGAATAGGCTATGAGCAGCCTGGGGGGAAAAGGATTTATGGAACACAGTGGATACTTTATATCATGAAACATAATGCTAGAGGCTTACATGACTGGATTAAAATCCAAACCAGAAATGATTCATAGCATTTCATTTCATTGACATTAAGTCTATGGTTAGAAGTAAAAGTTTGTCAGCTCCTCAAGGGCGGAGACTACCAACTAGTTGAGATCTTATTTCCGAATCCATACTTAGTACCTAATATCTCACTTGGTGCAGTGAGGAGGCTAGCTACACAAAACAAACCACCTATCCACCAATCCAGTTTTCACTGGTTTGGTTACACTTTGTAGCTCTCCCTCTAGGGGTGGCTGCGTTCCTCCCTGGTCCAGTTGTGACTTATAGTTGTGCACGTCTACAGTCCCGGGGTGCTCTGTGACTGCTGTCTTCCTGCTTCCTGTCCCCCAAACACATGCACACTCTGCAGAAGTTTCATTGCACTGTCTTCCCATTTCATTTGTAAGTCACACTTGCTATGTTCTCTTTTCAGAAAACTTAACCTTCCTTGAGATAAATTTCTCCTTTCTTCAAATCACATGACTCTCAAAGATACATAATTGCTATTCTCATATTTCTTCCAGATACAGATGTAATTGGACATGGTTACGCAGAGCAAAGCTAAATACAAAATGCTACATTATATTTCCTCTTCAAAGTGGATGATGTGATATCAAGAGGGGAATGGAAAGGTTTCTGTGGATCTGCCTGTGTTGTATAGTTGGGGGAAGGGAGGCTGTCGGCGAAGGATAGGACTGTGGCTGTGGCCTCCTGGGAGTTGCTTCTGCACCTCCCTTGTGAAGGTGGGTCTCCGTCACCTTCGTTACTGTGTTGTTGGTTGGTGGGATGAAGATACCTGGACAGTAAACCCTTGATTTTCCTGAAACCTTTCCTGACTTTTCACTACATTGCATCTCCGAATCTTCCCAGGCAGGGCATGTGTGATGTTGAGTAGAGAGCAGAGAAGTGGGCTGAGATGGTGTGCGACTATTTTATTCCCAAATGAAAGCCTCCTCCTATAGCCAGCCCTAGAGTCCAGTTCCCATTCGGATTATTGCACTGGGGACATTCAGGCAGCTGTGGATAGTGGAACATTTGAGCATTGAATTGAACTGCTGACTGTCCAGCACACCCTGGGTTGATATGGAGAGAAAGAATCCCCTTCTCATGGAGGACAAAGCAGCGGGATGGAGTGCGGAAAAGCTCACAACCGCTCAGCCAGTTCATGATGCCATTCTAAACAGTGTGGCCATTTGACTACAGAGCCACATGAGAATAGTCACCAACATCACGATATTAAAATCTACTGGTTCTTTAAGCTGGCTCTGTGCTCATTTATCAAGTCAATTCATATTTATCAAGTGCCCGTTCAGTACCATTTTATTTGGTATGGGGATAGAGCAGGAAACAAAACAAAGTTCCTATTTTCATGGATATTGACATTAAACAAATGCATCATACTAGATGGTGATAAATTCTATGGAAAAATAAAGCAAGGGAAGGGGTTGGAAGCTTGTTGTTTTAGACATGGCGGGTACCTTGGCTGCTCTTTGGAGGTATTATTGGAGCAGAGACCTGGATCCAGGGAAGGATTAAACTGTGTGACTATGGGGTGGTGGTGGTGGTGGGTGGAGGGATGGTGTTCCAGGCATGGAGGAGGTCAGGACAAGCTGGGAACTTTTTTAACATGCACATGCTTGGACTGGATTTGATTGGCCTAGTTTGGAACCTAGGAATCTGTTTTTTTATAAAGCTCTCCTGAACATTCTGAGAAGGCAGACTGGGGAACTACTCTTAAAATCCATTCAAATGGCCGGGCACAGTGGCTCACGCCTGTAATCCCAGCACTTTCGGAGGCTGAGTCAGGCAGATCACCTGAGGTCAGGAGTTCAAGACCAGCCTGGACAACATGGTGAAATCTTGTGTCTACTAAAAATACGTGGCCGGGCATGGTAGTTCACCCCTGTAATCCCAGCCCTTTGGGAGACCCAGGTGGGCGGATCACTTGAGGTCGAGAGTTCGAGATGAGCCTGCCCGACATGGTGAAATCCCCTCTCTACTAAAAATACAAAAATTAGCTGGGTGTGGTGGTGCACACTTGCAATCCCAGCTACTCATGAGGCTGAGGCAGGAGAATCGCTTGAACCCGGGAGACAGAGGTTGCAGTGAGCCAAGATCACGCCACTGCACTCCAGCCTGGGCAACAGAATGAGACTCTGTCTCAAAAAAAAAAGTCCATTCAAATGATTCTAAGATCTGTATGAGGAAAAAGTGTTTATGGTGAGTAAAAACCATAATCTAGGTAAAAAGAATTAGTGGCAGAGAGAAATGAATAGAGGGAAATGAAAGGAAATAGTAAAGAGTCCAGCTCTGAGCTCAGTGAGAGGAGGTGCCCCCTGCAGGTTCCTGCATTTCCTCCCCTTCCCCTGCCTTATCCCCTTTGCTCTCAGTGCTCCAGTGTGAGGCTGATGGCGGTTCCCAGGCAGGTCACCAAGACCATCCTGTGTGGTGTTGTTCTCTCCTCCCCTCAGCACTCCACTAACGTGGCTTTGTCCAGTGGGAGAGCACCTTGGTATTAGCCTGCGTAGCTCATGGAGCTGTACAGAGGGCAGCTCACCTCTAGGCCCCTGACACCCAGTCCACACCCCACTGCCTGATGAGGGGCTTCCTTGGGTTTCCCTCTGAGACCTCTGGTTGTGTCTCAGACATCTGTGAAAATGCTCTTCTTCCATGTAGATGGAATTCTTGGATGGCAGGAACTGTGAGATAGAGGGGTTGATGTTTTCCCACCCACAAAAGTGGGCTATAAACGCTTGTGTGAGACAAGGCCATCTGTTAATGGAAACATTAACTGCAAATTGATATTTCGTTTAAGTTGAATGGGTACTAAAAAGATCCTTTTTTTATTTTTATGTGTTTATTTATTTTGAGATAGGGTCTCACTCTGTTGCCCAGGCTGAAGTGCAGTGGCATGATCACAGCTCACTGCAGCGTCGACCTCCTGGGCTCAAGTGATCCTCCTACCTCAGCCTCTTAAGTAGCTTGGACCACAGATGTGCACACCACCCCAACTGGCTAATTTATTTTATTTTATTTTATTTGTAGAGAGGAGGTCTCACTCTGTTGTCCAGGCTGGTCTCAAACTCCTGGGCTCAAGCAATTCTCCCACTTTGACCTCCAAAAGTGTTGGGATTGGTAGGTGTGAGCCACCATGCCAAAAGCTTTATTTTTCAGAGCAACTTTACGTTCACAGCAAAACTGAGAGGAAGATACAAATATATCCCATGTACCCCCATCCCTACCCATGCACAGCCTCCCCCATTATCAATATCCCACACGAGGGTGGTATACATTTGTTACAATTCCTGAACCTACATTGGCACATCGTTGTCACTCAAAGATTGTAGTCGACATCAGGGTTCACTCTTGGTGGTATGCCTTCTGTGGGTTTGGACAAATGTGTCATGACACGGATCCACTATTACAGTATCACCCAGAGTGGTTTCACTGCCCTAAAAATCCTCTTCCCTGAATGTCTATTTTCAGGAGCTCCTGAAGACAAAAAAGCAGTTGGAAGGCATCTGTGAAACAAATTCCCCATGGGAATATGAATTATTAGTTTGGTGTAAGTGGGTACAGGAAGAAGCTACACAGGCCCGTCTTCAAATATCTCAGAGTCCGTTCCTGGTAGCGACACAATCCAAGGTGACATGATGACATGATTCATTTGAAATTGTATGAGTAATGCCCATGAATCACCCGCAAATTTCTGCAAATCTTGACTTCTTCAACATTACATTCTCTTGTTTTCTATTTAAATATGTTTCTTTGCTTCTATTGGAGACAAGCTTTTACATCAGAGGGGAAGAAAAGTCACGAAGACTTATTCTCTATCACTGTTACGTCACACCCCATTCAGTCACGTCTAAAATGATTCTTAGAAGACAATGACCAGGCCTATTACCTGGGTGGTTTGTTGTGGCATTTAGACACATTGAACTTTTCCAGCAGTTTGGAAGCAAGAAGAGGACTGTATGTACCCAGTGGATGACTTTGGCTCAATTTTAGTTACTTACAAGTTGTAGACCCCTTTCATGGATGTAAAACTTTGGAATTTTTTTTTTTTGGTATCTACTGGAACATGGATACCAACTTCTTTTTTAGCTGGTAGTCAGTGACTTTTCTTATGTCCTTTTTTTCCATATTGTCAAGAAAATAAAATGAATATTGTTTTATTTTCTGTTCTACTGTAATAGAACAGAAAATTTTTTTAAAAAGTTTGGACAGAGGATGGGTGCTTGGGAGAAAAATAAATTTGGACCACATGATGTGCAAGAAGTATATTATAAATCCTCTAGTACTGATTGATTTGGCCAGAGTTAAGCCTCGAAGACTTACTAGGGTAGGTCTCGGGGCTGAGTCTCTGCAGTAATTCTATATAGCTCGTTTCAGCAGCTCAGTCAAGAAATGTTCAGGGACGGAAGAGACTGCAAATCACCTTAATCTCTTCTGTTTACAGTTGAGCAACAGGGCAGAGAGGGGAAATGTCTTCCCCTAGAAACGGAAAGCTGGGAACAATGTGTCATGCATGGTATTTGTATTTGAACACCTGAGACCCATTTTTATAATACTCTCAATTGTTTCTAATTTTTTTAAGAGTGTTGTAAGATTGTCAAGGTGGTATTTTAAGGTTGCTGCATTTTCTAGGAGAGTTTGTAAATTGAAATCATGTAATAATAAAAGAATATTAAGACTTCCAACAAATTTACATGTCTGATCCTGTAGCCTTCTGAGATGGGGACGGAGAACATAGAAAAGGCCTGTTGATTTGTAGGCTCACTCAAGGAAAAAATGATCAGTTATTAACCCTTTAGCTTAGCTCTTTTTAAATGATTATTATTCATTACTCATTCAGTACAGTTCATTGACTTCTCAGTTATATGTGGCAGAGATAAAAACAAAGTGCAAGATGAGAAAATTCTAGATAAAAAAGGGAAATCTAAGGCGAAAATGTTTTGGTAGGTATTAGAAAAATGAAAGTATATGGAAGGAAAGAAATGCAAAACAATGGAATAAAACAAAAGGTATATAGAGATTTAAGTTGGGGAGTTGGGGGAAAAGTGAAGACAGTAAGAATAAGAACAAGTTTGTGTAGTTACAAAATTAGAAAGGAATGGTGACTGTCCCAGAAATGCGGAAGAGAAATGGCTGTGAATGGCAGAAGGCTGTGGAGCAAGACTGCTTCCCAGTAGGTTTGAGTGACTCTTACAATCCACGACTGGAAGGAAGGGCTTTTAGAGGCCCTGATTTCCAACTTTCACTTCATTCTTGGCAGACAGATAGATGATCATCCAGCCTGATGCTACTAAGATGTCATGTGCAGGCTGGTGATGGTCTGCAAATTGTTACCTGCCCGTGGTCATAGAAGCACAAGAGTTTAGAGACTCTGTTAGCAGTCTGACAGAGTAATTTATGTCTGTTGAATTTTATTTATCTAGGAATTAAGTCATTATGTTTTACAAAATATTCATCTGGGATTAATTGGAAATACAAAAAACATAGCACAGATAATTGGAGAAGCACATATTAACCCCTTGCTACTCAAAGAGTGGTTTGAAGACCGACAGAATCCTCATCACCCAAGAGCTCATTACAAAGGCAGGCACTCAGGCCACATCGCCAACCTTCTGAATCAGAAAAACCTTGTTTTGACAAGTTGCCAGTTGATTTGTATGAGCATCAAAGTTTGAGAAGCACTGGGCCTTAATCCTTTCAGTGTTGTACAGATACAGTTATTAAAAGTTCTTCCTAATTTTTGGTCTGGTTCAGCTTTGTCGTACCTGAGGTCTTCAGAAAAAGTCATATGTGACAGCGCTTCACATTTAAAGACTTGAGTGTTTAAAGACCACTGTCAGCTCCAAGTTTATTGTACATGTGATCATTGAACATCATCTTCACTTTGTAAACTGCTGGGCTGATTGTAAGCATACAGTGATAAAGAGGGCTCCAGCCTTAAGGAACTTGGAGTTTAGTAAAAGAAATACAGAAATACCATAATGTAGGCCAGAACTTGATATCCCATATGTCATAATAAAGTTACTGATAAAGTGCTGGGGAAATTTATAACAGGAATTTATTTTTACCTGCAAAGAGGTAAGGGCAGAGGTGCAGCCTGTGGCATGATGGAATGATCTAGGAAAAACCTGTAGGACAGCTGGCATTAGAACCGATCTTTCAAAGACGGGTAGGAATTGGGCAGGCAGAAATGGTATTGAGGGACGTTAAGGGCAGGATAGGATGATGGGAAAGTGTCAGGGGCAGATGTAAGTATCTGAATTTAAACCATAATTAAAGTTTTGTTATTTAACCTTCAGATGTTTGGAGACTTTGTACAGCAATTCATTTTTTCATGGGCTTTGGAAAGGATCACATTTTATGGAAGTCTGAAATGTTCCATGCTTATATTTCAGAAAGTCTCTTTTTCTGTCCTCTTAGCCATTGTGTATCCTCTGCCACCTGCTGAGAAAAACCTGTATTCTTTATATTTGTTCGTTTTTTGTTGTTGTTGTTGTTGTTGTTTTAAATAGAGATGAGGTCTCACTATATTGCCCAGAATGGTCTTGAACTCCTGGGCTCCAGCAGTCCTCTCACCTCAGCCTTACAAAGTCCCGGGATTACAGGCATGAGCCACTGTGCCCAGCCAAAATCTGTACTCTTTAAAAATGATCCTCTTTCATTGTGGAAACATATGACAGTAGAATAATCTTTAAAAAATAATAACAATAAAACCCATCCAGTCACATGAGTCAAAAATAAAAATAATAGAAAACAATAAAAGGGCTCCTTGTCCGACAGACATCTCATACAGGCAGGTGCCAATCTGGGATGAAGCTTTCAGAGGAGGGATCAGGCAGCAATATTTGCTGTTCTGCAGCCTCCACTGGTGATAGGGTCTGGAGTGGAACTCCGGCAAACTCCAACAGACCTGCAGCTGAGGGGCCTCTCTGTTAGAAGGAAAACTAACGAACAGAAAGGAATAGCATCAACATAAACAAAAAGGACATCCAAACCAAAATCCCATTCGTAGGTCACCAACATCAAAGACCAAAGGTAGATAAAACCACAAAGATGGGGAGAAACCAGAGCAGAAAGGCTGAAAATTCTTTGGAACCCAACTCCTCGCCAGCAAGGGAACAAACCTGGGCAGAGAATGAGTTTGACGAGTTGATGGAAGTAGGCTTCAGAAGGTCAGTAACAACAAAATTCTCCGAGCTAATGAAGCATGTTCTAACCCATCACAAGGAACCAAAAAACCTTGAAAAGAGGTTAGACAAATGGCTAACTACAATGACCAGTGTAGAGAAGAGCTTAAATGACCTGATGGAGCTGAAAACCACAGTATGAGAACTTCGTGAAGCATACACAAGCTTCAGTAGCTGATTTGATCAAGCGGAAGAAAGGATATCAGTGATCAAAGATCAAATTAATGAAATAAAGCAAGAAGACAACATTAGAGAAAAAAAAGAGTGAAAGGAAATGAACAAAAACTCCAAGAAATATGGGACTATGTGAAAAGACCAAATCTGTGTTTGATTGGTGTACCTGAAAGTGACGGGGAGAATGGAACCAACTTAGAAAACACTTTTCAGGATATTATCCAGGAGAACTTCCCCAACCTAGCAAGGCAGGCCAGCATTCAAATTCAGGAAACACAGAGAACACCACAAAGATACTTCTTGAGAAGAGCAACCCCAAGACCCATAATTTTCAGATTCACCAAGGTTGAAATGAAGGAAAAAATATTAAGGGCAGCCAGAGAGAAAGGTCGGGTTACCCACAAAGGGAACCCGTCAAACTAACAGTGGATCTCTCTGCAGAAACCCTACAAGCCAAAAGAGAGTGGGGGCCAATATTCAACATTCTTAAAGAAAGGAATTTTCAACCCAGAATTTCATATCCAGCCAAACTAAGCTTCGTAAGTGAAGGAGAAATAAAATCCTTTACAGACAAACAAATGCTGAGAGATTTTGTCACCACCAGGCCTGCCTTACGAGAGCTCCTGAAGGAAGCACTAAACATGGATAGGAACAACTGGTACCAGCCACTGCAAAAACATGCCAAATTGTAAAGACCATTGATGCTATGAAGAAACTGCATCAATTAACAGGCGAGATAACCAGCTAGCATCATAATGACAGGATCAAATTCACACATAACAATATTAACCTTAAATGTAAATGGGCTGAATACCCCGATTAAAAGACACAGACTGGCAAATTGGATAGAGTCAAGACCCATCAGTGTGCTGTATTTGGGAGACCCATCTCATGTGCAAAGGCACATATAGGCTCAAAGTAAAGGGATGGAGGAAGATCTACCAAGCAAATGGAAAGCAAAAAAAAGCAGCAGTTGCAATCCTGGTCTCTGATAAAACAGACTTTAAACCAACAAAGATCAAAAGAGGCAAGGAAGGCCATTACATAATGGTAAAGGGATTCAACAAGAGGAGCTAACTATCCTAAATATATATGCATCCAATACAGGAGCACCCAGATTCATAAAGCAAGTTCTTGGAGACCTACAAAGAGAGTTAGACTCCCACACAATAATAATGGGAGACTTTAACACCCCACTGTCAATATTAGACAGATCAATGAGACAGGAAATTAACAAGGTTATGCAGGACTTGAACTCAGCTCTGGACCAAGCGGACCAAATAGACGTCTACAGAACTCTCCACCCCAAATCAACAGAATATACATTCTTCTCAGCACCACATTGCACTTATTCTAAAATTGACCACATAATTGGAAGTAAAGCACTTCTCAGCAAATGTAAAAGAACAGAAATCACAACAAACTGTCTCTCAGACCACAGTGCAGTCGAATTAGAACTCAGGATTAAGAATCCTACTTAAAATCGCACAACTACGCGGAAGCTGAACAACCTGCTCCTGAATGATTACTGGGTAAATAACGAAATGAAGGCAGAAATAAAGATGTTCTTTGCAACCAATGAGAACAAACACACAATGTACCAGAATCTTTGGGACACATTTAAAGCAGTGTGTAGAGGGAAATTTATAGCACTAAATGCCTACAAGAGAAAGCAGGAGAGATCTAAAATCGACACCCTAACATCACAATTAAAAGAACTAGAGAAGCAAGATTAAACAAATTTAAAAGCTAGCAGAAGACAAGAAATAACTAAGATCAGAGCAGAACTGAAGGAGATAGAGACACAAAAAACTCTTCAAAAAGTCAGTGAATCCAGGAAGTGGTTTTTTGAAAAGATCAACAAAATGGATAGACTGCTTGCAAGACTAATAAAGAAGAAAAGAGAGAAGAATCAAATAGATGTAGTAAAAAATGATAAAGGGGTTATCACCACCGATTCCACAGAAATACAAACTACCATCAGAGAATACTATAAACACCTCTACTCAAGTAAACTAGAACATCTAGAAGAAATGGATAAATTCCTGGACACATAGAGCCTCCCAAAACTAAACCAGGAAGAAGTTGAATCTCTGAATAGGCCAATAACAGGTTCTGAAATTGAGGCAATAATTAATAGCCTACCAACCAAAAAAAAGTCCAGGACCAGACGGATTCACAGCTGAGTTCTGCAAAGAGGAGCTGGCACCATTCCTTCTGAAACTATTCCCATCAATAGAAAAAGAGGGAATCCTCACTAACTCATTTTATGAAGCCAGCATCATCCTGATACCAAAACCTGGTGGAAACACAACAAAAAAAAGATAATTTTAGGCCAATATCCCTGATGTGAAAATCCTCATCAATGCGAAAATCCTCAATAAAATACTGGCAAGCCAAATCCAACAGCACATCTAAAAGCTTATCCACCACAGTCAAGTTGGCTTCATCCCTGGGATGCAAGACTGGTTCAACATACGCAAATCAATAAATGTAATCCATCACATAAACAGAACCAGCGACAAAAACCACGATTATCTCAATAGATGCAGAAAAGGCCTTCAACAAAATTCAGCAGCCTTTCATGATAAAAACTCTCAGTAAACTAGGTATCAGTGGAATGTATCTCAACATAGTAAGACCTATTCGTGACAAACCCAGAGCCAATATCATCCTGAATGGGCAAAAATTGGAAGTATTCCCTTTGAAAACTGGCACAAGACAAGGATGCCCTCTGTCACCACTCCTATTCAACGTAGTATTGGAAGTTCTGGCCAGGGCTATCAGGCAAGAGAAAGCAATAAAGGGTATTCAAATAGAAAGAGAGGAAGTCAAATTGTCTCTGTTTGCGGATGACATGATTATATATTTAGAAAACCCCATCATCTCAGCCCAGAATCTCCTTAAGCTGATAAGCAACTCCAGCAAAGTCTCAGGATACAAAATCAATGTACAAAAATCACAAGCATTCCTGTATTCCAATAACAGACAAACAGCCAAATCATGAGTGAACTCACATTCACAATTGCTACTAAGAGAATAAAATACACAGGAATACAACTTACAAGGGATGTGAAGGACCTCTTCAAGGAGAACTACAAACCACTGCTCAAGGAAATAAGAGAGGACACAAACAATGGAAAAATATCCCATGCTCATGGATAGGAAGAATCAATATTGTGAATATGGCCTTACTGCCCAAAGTAATTTATAGATTCAATGCTATCCCCATCAAGCTACCACTGACTTTCTTCACAGAATTGGGAAAAACTACTTTAAACTTCATATGGAACCAAAAAAGAGCCCGCATAGCCAAGACAATCCTGGGCAAGAAGAACAAAGAACAAAGTCAGGAGGCATCATGCTACCTGACTTCAAACTTTACCACAAGGCTACAGTAACCAAAACAGCATGGTACTGGTACCAAACATACATAGACCAATGGAACAGAACGGAGGCCTCAGAAATAACACCACACATCTACCACCATCTGATGTTTGGCAAACCTGACACACACAAGCAATAGGGAACAGATTCCCTGTTTAATAAGTGGTGTTGGGAAAACTGGCTAGCCATATGCAGAAAACTGAAACTGGACCTCCTTACATCTTATACACAGATCAACTCAAGATGGATCGAAGACTTAAACGTAAGACCTAGGGCCATAAAAATCCTAGAAGAAAACCTGGGCAGTACCATTCAGGACATAGGCATGGGCAAAGACTTCATGTCTAAAACACCAAAAGCAATGGCAACAAAAGCCAAAATTGACAAATGGGATCTAATTAAAGAAATTCCGCACTGCAAAATAAACTATCATCAGAGTGAACAGGCAACCTACAGAATGGGAGAAAATTTTTGCAATGTATCCATCAGACAAGGGGCTAATATCCAGAATCTATAAAGAACTTAAATAAATTTACAAGAAAAAAGCAAACAACCCTATCAAAAAATGGGCAAAGGGTATGAACAGACACTTTTCAAAAGAAGACATTCATGCAGCCAGCAGACATATGAAAAAACGCCCATTGTCACTGGTCATTAGAGAAATGCAAATCAGAACCCCAATGAGATACCATCTCACACCAGTTAGAATGGCAGTCATTAAAAAGTCAGGAAACAACAGATGCTGGAGAAGTTGTGGAAAAGTAAGAACACTTTTACACTGTTGGTGGGAGTGTAAATTAGTTGAACCATTGTGGAAGACAGTGTGGTGATTCCTCGAGGATCTAGAACTAGAAATACCATTTGACCCAGCAATCCCATTACTGGGCATATACGAAGGATTATAAATCATTCTATAAAGACACATATACACATATGTTTAGTGTGGCAGTATTCACAATAGCAAAGACTTGGAACCAACTAAATGTCCATCAGTGATACACTAAGAAAATGTGGCGCATATACACCATGGAATACTATGCAGCCATAAAAATTGGTGAGTTCATGTCTTTTGCAGGGACATGGATGAAGCTGGAAACCATCATTCTCAGCAAACTATCACAAGATCAGAAAACCAAACAACACATGTTCTCACTCATAAGTGGGAGCTCAACAATGAGAACACATGGACATAGGGAGGGGAACATCACACACCAGGGCCTGTTGTGGGTGGGGGTCTAGGGGAAGGATAACATTAGGAGAAATATCTAATATAGATGACGGGTTAATAGGTTCAGCAAACCACCATGGCACTTGTATACCTATGTAACAAAACTGCACATTCTGCACATGTAACCCAGAACTTTAATAATAATAATAATAAAAGGGGCTTCTTGTAACCTTTTCCTTGATAGCCTAGTTTCCCCATCCTAGTACTGTCTGTAAGACACATGCAAGTTTTCCACCAACAGGAGTTCTGGGGATGGTTTCAGGGTGTCACTGTTCCACCTCAGATCGTCAGGCATTAGATTCTCACAAGGAACGTGCAACCTAGATCCCTCACATGCCCAGTTCACAATAGGGTTTGCGCTCCTATGAGAATCTAATGCCACAGACGCAAACAAGTACAGCTAGCTCTTGTTTGAACCTGGGTTACTTTAAAATAAGAACTCTAATTTTAGCCTGAAGCTCCTCTATCCAAACATGTTTTGGAGATACCTCCTCTAAATTCGTTAGTGACTGTTAGTGTCCATCTGGGTCTAGTCAGGAGAGAGAAACCACAGAGCAGTTTGAACAAAGAAAATTTAATATAAAGAGTTAACTACAACAGGAGATTAGAGTAATGAGGGATTGGCCAGTAAGAAGTAAAGAAAACTCTTAAAAAATACAGGAATAGATATATGGAGCATCTGCTACCCCAGAGCTGACTTTCTAGGACACACCCATGGCTCACTGTGTGGCAGAAAAGCCACATTGTGGAACTTGCTGGAAATCTGTCTTCTAAGGCACCAGTCCATGTCCTTAGGACTGGGCCACACGGAGGTATGTGATCGAGCTTTCCCGCCTGAGCTCCTGTCAGATCAGCGGTGGCATTAGATTCTCATAGGAGCGTGAACCCTATTGTGAACTGGGCATGTGAGGGATCTAGGTTGCACATTCCTTTTGAGAAGCTAATGCCTGATGATTTGAGATGGAACAGTTTCACCCTGAAACTATCCCCACAACTCCCGTCTGTGGAAAAATTGTCTTCCATGAAAGCAGTCCCTGGTGCCAGAAAGGTTGGGGACTGCTGCTCTAAGATGCCTGAGAAAGCTATTCATGGGAAGGTGCTTGAAGGAGGCTCTGGGGAAAACTTCAGGGTGTGGTTGCAGCTGTGCACTGTGGGAGCCTGGTGCTGGGGAGAAGACTGCCTGGCAGGAGGCAGGTCTCTTCACCAGAACCAGCAAGCAAAACTCTCACTTCCTGCAGTGTCTCTCCAGTGCCTTTAACTGAAGCTTAGCATCATGCCATTTGACAAAGGAAAATGATTTAAAAGGATCAGATCCATTTTTCCAAAGCAAGCAAAAAAGGGTGAATTTGGAGCTGGGAAGCTATATATGTTGATAATCAGTTCAGTGACTGAGAAATACAAATGGTCATGACATCCTAAGTGAAGACATGTCTGCTACCAAAAAGATTATATGATGCATTTCAAAGCCAGATACTTCGGTATTTTGTTCTTACCACTTACACTGTTTTCTCTCTTGATGGAGAATTGACTCAGATTCTTTCCTTCACTTTTAATAAAAGCATCAGGCAAATAGATACACCTAGAGGACAGCCAGTGGCAATGAAGTACCTTTTGAGTAAAATCATTAGTTCACTAGAAACTGTATGGGCAGGAATAGTAGATAGCAAATACAGGGAGGAAAGAAAGTTGTCTAAGTATCCTCTGTATACTGTCATACACATTACATATTTGGTGTTAAAGACCTACGAGGGCCTTCTGTCACCAGAATGGACTGGCTTCCTTCTGCTGGTACATAGCTGTCATACCAGGATCATCCTTCACCATTACTCTGCATTCCTTTCACTTCCTTCCTGTTTGGATTACATCTTGTTAATATCCAGAATGTTCCACTTTCTTGATACATTCCTTTGTTTTGTTGGGGCACATTTTCTAACACCATCCGGAGAAAGGCTGCATGGGAAGTAAATTGTTTTGTGACTTCATATAGCCGAAAATGTCTTTGTTCCCTCCTGCCACTTGATTGATAGTTTGGCTGGTTATAAAAATCTAGGTCTGGGCCGGGCGCGGTGGCTCAAGCCTGTAATCCCAGCACTTTGGGAGGCCGAGACGGGCGGATCACGAGGTCAGGAGATCGAGACCATCCTGGCTAACACGGTGAAACCCCGTCTCTACTAAAAAAAATACAAAAAAGTAGCCGGGTGAGGTGGCGGGCGCCTGTAGTCCCAGCTACTCGGGAGGCTGAGGCAGGAGAATGGCGTAAACCTGGGAGGCGGAGCTTGCAGTGAGCTGAGATCCGGCCACTGCACCCCAGCCTGGGCGGCAGAGCAAGACTCTGTCTCAAAAAAAAAAAAAAAAAAAAAAAAATCTAGGTCTGAAATAATTTTCTTTCAGAATTTTAAAGTAATTTATTTTTTGTTATTTAGCTTCCATTTACAAGTATGAAGCCATTCTGATTCTTGATCCTTTCCATATAGCCTATTTTTCTTTCTGAAAGCTTGTAAGACTTTTTTCTTTATTTCCAGTGTCCTGAATTATTATGATGATGTGCTCTGGAGTGGGTGTGTTTTCATCTGTTGTTGAGAGTACTTCCTTAGTAGTCTTATCTTTTTTGGTGGGGTGACATTCCTTTTTTTCAGATGTTGAATCTTCTGGACTGATCTTCCAGCTTTCTTAACTTACCTCTCCTATTTTCTTTTTTAAAAAACTATTTAATAAATTTTTTTAAAATAGAGTGAAGTCTTGCTGTGTTGTCCAGTCTGGTCTTGAACACCTGGGCTCAAGCCGTCCTTCCAAAGCGCTGGGGTTATAGGCGTAAGCCATGTGTTCAGCCATCTCTTGTATTTTCTGCCTTTGTCTTTTTGCTCTTTTCTGGGAGATTTCCTCAACTTTTTATCTTGACCCTACATTAAAAGAAAAAACAAACTTTTTTTTGCAATCATTAACATGTTTTGCTGGCTTATGAATGTTCCTTTTTATATCATCCTACTCTTGTTTTATATACACAATATCCTGTCTTTTCCCTCTGGGAAGATTAAGATGAATTTTTCTTTTTTCTTGAACTTTTCATTTTAGCACAATCCTTACTTCCTTTAAGTTACTTTTTTTCTTATCAGTTTTGGTCCTGTCTTTTATCTTTGTTAAATATCTAGTGAGTCCTGTTTGCTCAATTTTAATAGCAGTGCTCTAAAACAGTTTCTTAACCCATGTGCCAAAAAAATATGTTGCAAGTGTGTGAAGATACTGATGGCGTCAGTCTTCAGAGTAGCTGAGCAGCATATCCAGAGGCTGAGCCTACAGGCCGCCTCTATTTAGCCCAGAGTAATATTACGTTTTCTGTGTGTAATGTGACATGAGAATGTTTTAGAAGTACCAGAGTCCTATAGGTAAGACTTGTTGAACACAGGTTTCGCTATTGTGTGATCAAACTGGGTCATTTTCTTAGGGCAGATTGATGTTCATGCCCTTGGGTCTGTACCCTTGGGCAGATCAAGTCCTCCAGAAGTCTTTGTCTCTTGCTTGGAAGATATGTTCTGGCTTTCAGTATTTTAGGAGCAGAGTTGGGAGAAAAAGACTAATGGTCCAGCATTCAGTATGTAAACATTCTGTTAACTCTCAGTTACAATACACCTACCCTCAAATGTGCCTGGTGCTCCACTGTCCAGAGACCCTCAGTTGTATATTATTCAAAATATAAGTCATTTGTTTTTCACTGGAGCTAGGGAGAGTCTTACTAAGCTCTGAAGGGAAGAAGTGTATACACATGGAGGGAGAATCCGGAAATTCAGCTATTTCCTAAGACTTTGTTAATAGTTCTCTTTTTAGCTTATCTTTTACCCCCTGCCCCACCCCAACCCCGTCGTCACCTACCCTGTATTACCAGTTCCTGGAGCCTTTCGGGAGTCTTCAGTCCAATTTAGGTTGAATCTCAGCTTTGCTTACTGCTAAATTAGGATTAAGCTTCCTCAGATACTCCAAGTCAGTTACCCTTGTCTGTTTTCTAGCATATGAAATTTCAGTGACCGGGTGCGGTGGCTCATTCCTGTAATCGCAGCACTTTGGGAGGCTGAGGTAGGCAGATCAGTTTAGGAGTTCGAAACTAGCCCGGGCAAGATGACGAAACCCTGTCTCTACAAAAAGTACAAAAATTAGTTGGATGTGGTGGTGGGTGCCTGTCGTCCCAGCTACTTGGGGGGCTGAGGCAGGAGAATCACTTGTACCTGGGAAGAGGAGGTTGCAGTGAGCCATGATCGCGCCACTGCACTCCAGACTGGGTAACAGAGTGAGACCCTGTCTCAAAAACAAAAAAAAATGAAATTTTGTTAATATTATTTCCTATTCTCTTTGTATTCAGTCTACCAAAAGTCTGATTCTTTATTGACTTTATTATAGAAGTCTGAATGCAAATAATGAATTTAAATATTTGTTTCTAAGAAGTTCTCCCTGTAACTCACTATTTGGATTACCAGTATTTGAAGGTGTACTTTTCTTTTCTTAGAAAACATGGTTATTAGGTAGCAGGTAACACAGTGTCAATCCTGAGATTTAACAGAGTTATATTTCATGCCAGCAGCATGTTTCAAAGCTATTTTTAAATTTCACTTGAATTTTTTTTAAAAACCTCAAATTTTCTTAGTAAAATATCAAGAATATCTGGGTATAAGTTCTTAAAACACAGAAAGCATTGACTGAAAAATTGTTCTTCAAATTCTGTATCACTTTGTTTAAGAAGTCTTTTTTTCACTTTGGGAGGCCGAGGCGGGCGGATCACGAGGTCAGGAGATCGAGACCATCCCGGCTAACACGGTGAAACCCCGTCTCTACTAAAAATACAAAAGATTAGCCGGATGTGGTGGTGGGCGCCTGTAGTCCCAGCTACTGGGGAGGCTGAGGCAGGAGAATGGCGTGAACCCAGGAGGCGGAGCTTGTAGTGAGCCGAGATTGCGCCACTGCACTCCAGCCTGGGCAACAGAGTGAGACTCCGTCTCAAAAAAAAAAAAGGAAGAAGTCTTTTTTTAAGTTTTTTGAAAGGCACCTTTTAAAAAGTTCATCTGTTAAACGATTAGTATCACAAATACATAAAGAACTCCTCCACCTCGATATGTGAAGGACAGTTAGTAAAAAATGAACACGAGAGACATGAACGAATGTTTTGCGTAAGGGGAAACATGTGGCCACAAACATACAAAGAGATGTTCAGCACGTGGCTAGTAAGAGAATGCAGATGACAACCACAGTGAGATACCATATTTCACTTATTCAGTTGACAAAACTTAAGAAGTGTGACAGACTCAAATGTTGTGGAGTTTATGAATCAACAGATGCTCTTACACATGCATAGTATATGAGGCTGTAAACTGCGCCACCTACTACAGAGAATAAGTTAGCATAATTCTACTCCCCGGAGTAGACCCAAGAGACATTTTTTTTTTGAGGCAGAGTCTTGCTCTGTCACCTAGGCTGGAGTGCAGCGGCGTTATCTCAGCTTACTGCAACCTCTTGTAAGGTTGCAGGTCCCAGGTTCAAGCTATCCTCGTGCCTCAGCCTCCTGAGTAGCTGGGATTACAGGCGTGTGCCACCACTGCTCCCAGTCGATTTTTGCATTTTTAGTAGAGATGGGATTTCACCATGTTGGCTAGGCTGGCCTCGATCTCCTGGCCTCAAGTGATCCACCCACCTCAGCCTCCCAAAGTGCTGGGATTACAGGCGTGAGCCACTGCACCCAGCCAAAAAAGTATTTATCATAGTACAAAAGAGTCATATGCAGTAATAGTCGAAGCATCACGGTTCACAGTATCAAAAACCTGGAGACAACCCCAGATGCCCATTAACAGGAAAGTGGAGTATTGCACGGCAGAAAGAACAGAAGAACCAGTGTGATATGCACACCTCTATAAACTAAGTCATCTTTATAAAACAACAGTAAAAAATGGATGATTAATAAATTATAAAACACCTTAAAATTTAAAATATGTATTTCATGGATGCAGTAATAAAGCAAGGAAAAATTGAGCATAGGATTTAGGATAATGGTTACTTCCGATGGTGGAAGCAGAGGAGTGGATTGGTGGGGAAGACCATCTGGTTAGAAGCGGGCTATTGACAAGGTCTTAGCTTTTGTTTTGGATGGCAGGTTTTTGGAGTCCTTGTTACATTATTGAAGATTAATTAGGTAATTCAGTCCATTAGAAAATAAGCCTAAAGAGACTGAGATTTCCAAGGTGAAATACAGATTAATGGTCATGTGGATCTTAGTTCTTTGCTCATCTGTTTTGTTTTTGTTTTTTAAGAAGTAGTATTTGGGATCCTGGGACCAATGTTTTGTAGTTGAAAGTTATAAAAATACATAGACCTAAAGTTAACGAACTAAATTTTCTAGGTGGGGATGCATGTACTGATAAGTATCTTATACGTTATAGAGTATTGAGTACATAAATATTTATAGCTATTTCTGTTCTTTCATAGAAATTTTACATTTTTTTCCCTTTCTTAGGACAAAGTTAAACTATAATCCTCCAAAAGATGATGGATCAACTTATAAGATTGAACTTGAAGGGATATCGGTAATGGTTATGAGAGAGATCCTGGATTACATCTTCAGTGGGCAGGTATGATGAGAAACAAAGGAAGGAAGACCTAAGTAGAGGCTTCTCAAGCTCAGGGTGAGGGTCTCCTTTCATCCATTATATGACAAAGTAGCACTGTCATCTTCATCTTCTGTCACTGTGTGCATTGACTGACATCTCCTACTGGTAATGGCATCCCGCGTGTGTTCTTCCATGGCTCTGCTCCTAGAGAAGCAGATGAAGTAAGATCTTAGACCCAAATCCCAGTTTGTTGCTACCATTCTGAGCTCCACCTTCTCATATGAGATATTAAAGAACATGGGATGCTGCCCTGACTGCTGTCTTTTTGGTTTTTGCTTTGGAATCCCAAATCCAATCTTGCTTTGTATCCACACGACTGGGGATACAAAACTTGTTTTGTCTCCATAGCATGGAAATAGGAACTTCCTGGGGCATTGTGGATTATTTGGTAGAGACAGAGAGTTCCTTGTAGATCGTTCCCAGAGAAAGAGGACTGACAGAAACGACAAGCAGCTTATTCACGATGCCCTGGTCCTGTTGCCTCAGTAGTACCCACATCCCTGCCCCATCCTCATTCTCTCTTCCTGATGTCCCTTTCCTCTCCATGTCCACGTGAACTTCTGGAGGCTTTGTGATACCCAGGGAGGAAAATGATAAGCGATCAGACTTCTTTCTTTTCCTTTGCCCTCCTCCGACTACCCATTCCCCATGATGTGATTTCAAGCATAGCATGAGGACTCAAGAAAAATCTTCCATGTGAATCAGGGCTAGTTATTTTTTTTGTCTTTTGGTTTTTGGGTTTTTTTTTTAACCGAAGGAAGAGGTCAGTGCATCTTACCTTTGCTGTGTGAGAATGCATTTCATCTTTATTCTTTCTGAGATCTTGTTCCCTACTCTCTCCTTTATTCCTTCTTCATCCCTCTTGTTTTCCTTTCTGTAGGGGCTGTTTCTCCTACATATTTTCTAAGTATTCTGAATGTATTGCTTTCTTTGTCTAAATATATTCATTCTGTCCAGAGTTAAACGCAGTGATTCTCATCCTTTTTGAAGCTTTTGGTTTGATTTCATGCTTTCTCTCTTCTCTCAACACTAGGGGGTGGGTATGTACATGGATGATTGTTAAAAGTAAATGAATTTAAGTTAATTTGGGGACAGCCCGGAGATACTCTGTAGCATCACAAAACCAGGCCTAAGACCAACCTCTGGTCCAACTTGTAAAGTCAGTCCAGCAGCAGTTATTAGTGTAACGAGTTATAAGCCAGTAAGAGCCTATTCATGTTCAGGCTTGGATTTGAAACTTGAAACCTTATTTACGGATTGACTTCTGTGATTTGTTTCCAATTTAAATTTAAAATGATAGTTGCAGTGTAAGTTATAACAAACTCCTGAATTGGCAGTTTTGTTTTATTGAAATGCAATTCAGTGTTTTTTTCACGTGCCTATATTTGAAGAGTCTACAGCTGCCTGCTGTCTTGTGGCTAAATGTAATGTCATATAAATGGAACATTTTCGCCTACTTGTGGCTTACTCAACATACTACTTTCCACATTTTTGTTGTTCAGTTTCTAAGACGATTGGCAATTATAGTTTTTAAGAAATCTGTGGTACAAAAAGTGTAAAATATAAAAATGTGTCTTGCTGTACTCTTCATGAAGTCTTCCTTGCATGTGCGAATGTGGGTGAAGTGCCCATGCTTTGGGGTCGTCCACTTAGGACTGTGGCAATATTTTGGAGAACTGTTTCTTTCCTGATGCTTTGGAACACTGTGAAGTGGGTGGAGAAAGAAGCATTAGTCAGAAAATTGAAGAAAATTAAGGAAAAGTAGATGTTCATAATGAGAAGAAAAAAAACTAAAAACACCCTTGTGTTAGGGATTTATTCCAAAAAGTAGTTTTGAGGCCTAAATGTATCTGTCTGTGAACCAAATTGCACTGCGTACAGTGTTTTGGGATGTGGAATGAGGCTTCTGAAACACTGTAAACCCTTCTCCCTTCAAGGGATTAGCATTCAGGTTAGCATGCCATTTAGCAGAATGGTGAACTTCATAGGTTAGGAGGCAAGATTTTCATCAGTTCTGATGCTGGTACTTAATCATATTGACTTTACCATAGAATGTAGAACTTTCCATTTCCCAAGCATTTGAGTCATTAAGGTTTTTCTCTGAATTACAGAAGTGAGCAACATGGACGGTTTACCCTAGAAGGGTGATTGGTGGTTGACATTGGTACAGCAAGGGCAGAGCTGGGAAAAGTTAACCAAGCACACATTTGCTTGTGTTGGTGCCTTCCAACTCTTGGGGAAAAAAAAAAAATGCTGGGTTAAACCATATGAAATTGCCAATATTCGATTATCTCTGATCTAAAATAAATGGAAATTTCATGTGGCCCAAACTAATAGATGAGTGGTTTGGGTTTTAAATGTACACATTCAAATATAAGATAATTATGCTACTTTTTTAGATCAGGCTAAATGAAGATACAATCCAAGATGTTGTTCAGGCAGCAGACCTGCTACTACTGACAGACCTTAAAACCCTGTGCTGTGAGTTTTTGGAAGGCTGCATTGCTGCTGAGAACTGTATCGGTATCCGTGACTTTGCACTACATTACTGCCTCCATCACGTTCATTACCTTGCCACAGAATACCTGGAGACTCATTTCCGAGATGTCAGCAGCACGGAAGAATTCTTAGAACTGAGTCCTCAAAAGCTTAAAGAAGTGATTTCTCTTGAGAAGTTAAACGTTGGCAATGAAAGATACGTCTTTGAAGCAGTAATTCGATGGATAGCACATGATACAGAAATAAGAAAGGTACCTGTCATTTATAACATGGTCAAATTTGCCTTTTTATTTCTTTTTAATTACAGTTATAGTTGTTTTATTTTTCTTCTTCAACGTGAAAGACTTACAAAGCAGCAATCTAAAAGATACCTGTAAAACATGTTTTCCTATATCATGAAAGCAGGTGGTTTTTGAGACCAGTCTGCAAAAGCCCATGCCACACAATAGATCAGTGAAAATATTAACCCTTGTAAGGAGTGTAATATCCTTTGCATGTTGTTTTTAATGGGAAAATGCATTTCAAGCTCAAGCTGGAGATTATAGAATTGCAGTATCCCCACCCTGGCTCTCAGCTTCCTGACCTACTACATCACTAGGCTAACCTCTGCCAGGCCTCAGGTGCCTGCAGCAGGCAGGGGGGTGACACGTGGAGCGCTGGCAGGGGTGGAGGGGCATGGGCCTGAGGAGCTTCAGGTGTGATTGACACCACGCGGGAGAAAGCAGGCAAGCTCTGGAGTTTGTGTGGCAGTGCAGTTTCGAGAGGGAAGGTCCTGGGAGTGACAGCCTGGAAAGAGGGTCTTAAAGAATATCAGCCGCTAGATCCAAATTATGAATACCTTGGAGGAAGGAGCAAAATCACAGGACTTGAGGGTTTTGGGGGGCAGAGAGTCTCAGTCTGTCTCCCAGGCTGAAGTATAGCAGCCAGAGTGGCACGATCATAGCTCACTGCAATCCCAACCTTCCCGGCAGAAGCGATCTTCTCACCTCAGCCTCCAAGTAGCTAGGACCATAGGTGTGTGCCACCATGCCTAGCTAATTGTTTGATATTTGTAGAGACAGGGTCTCGCTGTGTTGCCCAGGCTGGTCTCAAACTCCTGTGCTCAAGCAATCCTCCCTCTCCAGCTTCCCGAAGTGCTGGGATTACAAGTGTGAGCCTCCATGCCCAGCCAGGACGTTAAGTCTGATTATTATAAATAAGACAGTAGCTCCAATTACTGTTTTCAAAATAAGAAATATATTAGGTGTTAGAGAATGGATCTCAAAATGTATAATTGTACTGTTAATTGTTCTTGTAAGTTAAAACTCGACTATTAAGTTTTGATGATGATTAACATAATTTTTTGAATTCTGTAAGCCCGGAAGTATGTATATTTAGAAACCATATTTGTAGTATTAGTTTTAATTGGGACAGGTAAGGACAGGTAGTGTTCTGTTCTCCATGTGAGTTGGGGAAATTGGTAAAGGAGGTAGAAAAATTAGAAAAATTTCCAATGTGCTCCTACTCACCAAGATCACAGTGGGACATGCTGCTCCTCACCAGCTTCCGTCCTGCCCTCTTCTTGCCTTAAAGCAAGGGACATGCTTAAGGTTGGCTGGTTGCTGGGGAAATGAGGCAGTTCTTTGTCCTTTGGTCAGTTTAAACTTCATGCTGTAAAGACAGTTGATTTTTAAAACTCACAGTTTTATTTTACATTTGTAAAGTACTTTAGTCGGTTGGTTCAAATTTAGTGATTGAGCAGTAAAAGGATATAATTCATATTAGTCGTGTTAGATATTTTTGAATAGTAATTACTGCAGAAATGATTATATAGTACTCAGGATTTTTTTTAAATTTGGCTTTTGTATATTTTTCTTGTAATATTAATGTTGATATGTTATCTAAGTTTACCATATTGTATCGAGCTATTACTGTATATAATATTTGTATAAACATGATTTAACTCATGGCACATCCAAATGTGTGAAAGAAAGCAAATTATAGCTGGTATTTTCGCTCTCTTTTCCTATTGAAATGGGACTTCTTTAAGGTGTAAAGGAAGCTGCTTGAAACTTTACAGTGATACCTCAAACTGATGATTTTTAAAAATTAAACTTTTACTTATCAAGACTCTGGGCAGTAGACAGTCAGGGCCAGGAGAAGATGTTCAAGCAGGACCGATGTGTCTCACTTGCCTGGTAATAACCTGAGTGTTAACCGTTTGTTTTCCATGAGGTGGAAAATGTAGATTCTAAAAATGATGCGTTGCATTTTCCATTGTTTTCGCCCCATCTTTCTTCCCTCTTCTGCAGGTCCACATGAAGGATGTTATGTCAGCTCTGTGGGTTTCAGGGTTGGACTCCAGTTATTTACGGGAACAGATGCTGAATGAACCTTTAGTACGAGAAATTGTCAAAGAGTGTAGCAATATACCGCTCAGCCAGCCACAGCAAGGAGAGGCGATGCTGGCCAACTTCAAACCCCGGGGCTACTCCGAGTGCATCGTGACTGTTGGTGGAGAAGAGAGGGTGTAAGTATGAGGTGGGAGTTGTTTGAAAAGTGGTATATGGGAAGAGGTAGTTCCATGTAAACAAGAATTCATAATGTTTTTCAGTATCTAAAGCATAATTACATTCAGTTTTTTAAATGTGTTAAATATTCTTTAGTGCACTAAAACTAGTGATGGTTACTTATAAAAAGAACTGTACGAAGCATATTAACTAGTGATCAATGATTTACTTCCTTAGTTCCCGGAAACCCACAGCAGCGATGCGATGCATGTGCCCTCTCTATGACCCTAACAGGCAGCTTTGGATCGAACTGGCCCCTTTAAGCATGCCGAGAATTAACCATGGAGTTCTCTCAGCAGGTACCGTTCTGTGGCAAATTTTCCTTAAACACCAGATCAAGTAATGTGTAATCTCAAGGTTTTACAGAATGACTCAGAGCCTTTTAAAGATACAACTTTATTATCTCTACATGATATTTTTAGTGTAGTTCTAGCTTTTGAGACCGTGGTTAGGAAAACCGTATCTTCTGTCAGTCCTTATTTTCCACAGATCCTCAGCACATAGCTGCTTTTCAGAGCTAGTGGAGGAGCAATTACTTGATGACTTAATGTCAGGAGAGCAGACTTCAGTGAGGCTTACCACTAAGTAGCTGGAGGGCCGCACCTGGAACACAGCATTTCTTTGCACCATGGTAGTCCCATCTTTGAAATTCATGCAGCTTAGAATTACAATATGTAATTATATGAAATATGTTGTATAAGGCCGGGCACAGTGGCTCACACCCGTAATCCCAGCAGTTTAGGAGGCTAAAGTGAGAGGATCACTTGAACCCAGGAGTTCAAGACCAGCCTGGACAACGTAGGAGAGACAACTGTCCTTAATAAAAATCAAAAAAATTAGCCAGGAATGGTGGCCATGCACTTGTGGTCCCAACTACTCGGGAGGCTGAGGTGGGAGAATCTCTTGAGCCCAGGAGATTGAGACTGCTGTGAGCTGTGATCACACCACTGCATTCTAGCCTGGGTGATAGAATAAGACCCTGTCTCAAAAAAAAAAAAAAAAAAAAAAAAAAGAAGTTATGAGACTTTAGGAAATGCTACTTAAATAGGCAATAGCTTAAAGTTATTTACTACAGAAAATGTTTTACTTGACCTTTACAAGTTTGAAAACTGTACTTTATCCAAAGCTCTCCCTTAAGGAGGTGATAGAAAAGATAGCCATTGAGGCATTGCCTTTGCTGGCTGCCTTTCTTTTCGCCATGGTCCTGCCCCCTTGTCCACCTGAGAAGTGTCATCTCACATCATTCTAATTATGGTCAGCAGCCCTCCTGCAGTCTTTATTTAATTGTCTTTCCCCAGCAACATTATCTTTAAAAATTTATTTTTTATTTTTCTTTTTAGAGATGGGATCTTGCTATGTTGCCCAGGCTATAACATTTTTAAAGCTATACTTTACCATTCTGTATCATACAAATGGCCAAGGCTCTACCATAGTATAGAAGTGGAGTCTTTTTATGAGTCCCGAAATTATTAAAGTTATTGTCAATAGTGAAGAGCTGGACAGAGTAGCCTGCAGGATGTAGGTCTAGTGTCCCTGTTGCATCATCTCAGAATTAGCTCCCTTACATTTCCCTCCAAAATATATACACATATTCCTAATTTTCACTCATACACACCTATCACAAAGGCTCCTATATCACTAATTTTTTAAAGTATCCCAGAGGGATTAGTGTTTCAGAAACCCAGCAATGGAAGGAGCAACTGTGTACAGTGGAATTGACGGAAACGGAAATGAGTGAATGAAGAGGTCCTCCCATTTGTCCAGCCTGCATTGTTTCTTTTTTTTTTTTTTTTTTTTGGCCTTTTAAAAATTGATTTTGACTGTTTCTTGTCGTTCAGTTTTTCTTCTCTACCAGTTTGAAGTTTACATTCTTGTTGATAGTCCTTTAGGAAGATTACCTTAGAAATTATAGCCTGTCTTAAATTAGCAAAGTCCAAAGTTAGTCAGTACCTGTGTTCTCTTCAGAAGTTTTTCTTCATTTTCCATGTTCTACACTCTTGTAGTATTAAAATACATTATTACTAATAAATATGTATAGTAGATCGCCCTTATCCATGAGGGGTGCGTTCCAAGACCCCCCCAGTGGATGCCTGAGACCATAGATAGTGCTGAACCCTGTACATACTATGTGTTTTTACTGTACATGCATACCCATGATAAAGTTTAAGTTCGGCACAGTAAAAGATTAACAACAATAACTAATAATAAAACAACGATAACAGTATACTGTAATAAAAGTTATGTGAATGTGGTCTCTCTCTCAAAATGTCTTACTTTACTGAACTTACCTATTTTCGGACTGAGTTGATCATGGGTGATAAAACCACAGAAACCAAAACTTCACATAAGGGGGAGCTACTATATACGCAATATGTGTTTTTTTGATATATGTTGGATGGATGGATGGATGGATGGATGGATGGATGGATGGATGGATGGGTGGGTGGATGGACAGACAGACAGGTAGGTAGATAGATGATTGATTGATTGATAGATAGGAAGGCAGGCAGGTAGTTAGATAGATAGTGTTCATTTGGATTTGCCACTTTCCTTGTTCCTCCTCCTTAACTCCTCAGACTTTCCACCTGGGATCATCTCCCTTCTCTCTGCAGTTCATCCTTTTGAATTTCCTTTAATATGGGTCTTTTAGTGGACAACACTCAGATTTGATTGCCTGCAAATGTCATTATTTTGTCTTCATTCGTAAAGAATATTTTTGCTGAGTATAGCATTTCAGCTTGGTATTTATTATTTTTCAGCACATTGAAGTCATTCCCCTGACTTCTGGCTTCCATTGTTGTTAAGTCAGTGGCGAGTCTAAAAAATCTTTTCTCTGGTGTGTATTTAAAATTTTCTTACTATTTTCCATCTTTTTGTCTCACTGTGCTGTTCTCTTCATTATTATCTTTTGATTATCTTCTACTCAATGACTTTTCTCCTTAACTGTGATGAATCTGCTATTAAATTTATCCATTGATTTTTTTTTTAATTTCTACAAGTTCTTGTCTTTTTAACAGGAGAATAACTTAATTACCTTCAAATCCACTCTTATTTCTATAGTTCCTGTTACTGGAGTTATCTTCAAGTTAATTTTTATTTTTTAAACATGATAAGCATTTGTTTAAATTATCTTTCTTTTTTAAATAAATATTAGACTTTATTCTTCATCATCCAACTTGAAAAAATCATCTTTCTGGTTACTATAATATTTGAAATCTTTGCAAGACTATTTCCTATGATCTACTTCTGCTGGTCTTTTCTTAGAGTCTAATATTTGTTATGTCCGATATCTGTGGCTGGATGCTGCTCATTTTATTAAACATTATACGTAGCAGCTGGGCGCAGCTCACGCCTATAATCCCAGCACTTTTGGAGGCTGAGGCGGGTGGATCACTTGAGGTCAGGAGTTTGAAATCAGCTGACCAACATGGTGAAACCCCATCTCTACTAAAAGTACAAAAAGTAGCTGGGTGTGTGGTGGCATGTGCCTGTAATCCCAGATACTCAGGAACCCTGGAGGCAGAAGTTGCAGTGAGCTGTGATCACACCACTGCCCTCCAGCCTGGGCAACAGAGCGAGACTGTCTGGAAAAAAAAAAATCGAAAAAAATTATTTGTAGCCGTAACTTTCTGCCTTAGATGTCCTGGGATGTTAGAATCTAAGGCTTAGATTAAGGTCCTTTCTTCTACAGAAGTTTTGCATTTGTCTCTGCCAGTTGCCTGAAAACATTACTAATTTGGTATTAACTGTAAATTAAATTCAAGGCTTATAATTTCCCAGATAGCAAGGAGGTTTAAATCTGAATACGAATTCTGGTTGGCCTTCATCCTGACAGTGTAGAACTTTGGAGAGGATCTCCTGCCAGAAGCCACATTTTCTGTGGACCTGGAGCTTAAACGTCTGTCTTTTTCATCCCGAGGACAAAAGATTTAGATTTTCCTAGATTGGAAATGCCCTCAGAGTAAAATGGTTTTCATGCTTGGTAACCTCTGTAGGTCCCAATTTTCCCCTCAGTTTTGCCTTGTTATTTTGTTGGCTTCTCCTCTTCTAAGAAAATTATTATTGTTACTATTTTTGAGACAAGATCTCACTCTGTTACCCAGGCTGGAGTGCAGTGGCATGATCATGGCCCACTTCAGCCTCACACTCCTGGGCTCAAGTGGTCCTCCCATTTCAGCCTCCTAAGTAGTTGAGACTATAGGCAAATACCACAATGCCTGGCTAATTTCATTACTTTTTGTAGAGATGAGGTCTTACTGTGTTGCCCAGGCTGGTCTTGAACCTCCTGGGGTCAAGCAGTCCATGTACCTTGGCTTCCAAAAGTGCTGAGATTACAGATGTGAGCCACCACCACCCAGCTAAGATTATTTTTTAAATGTTTTATCCAGCAAATTAAGTGTTTTTTTGCGGAAGAATAACCTAATACACCATTACATGAAATCGGAAGTTCAGTTGCTCTTAGATCTTGTTTTGAATAGAAAGTGCACACAGGTGCTTCAGATCTGAGTATTCCTGGGGTTTTGAATGAACAGATGTGCGCTGTGGTGCGGACGTTGTATGAGAATCCCAGAGGCTGGGAGGGAGTGGAAGAGATGAACTGACATGGCCCAGAGCTGGCTGGTGACTGAATGGGTGACGTCAGGCTTCCTTTTTCATCATAGGGTGGTGAAAATCCACTCAAAGACAGTAATGAGTAAAGCGAAATGGTCAAAGTGAGTCACAGGTTGGGCTCCATCACCAAGGATCCAATGGGATGTAATAAAAGTCCTGAATCCAAAGAGAACATTGTTGTCGTCAGAGAGTTTCTTCAGATGCTGTTTCTATATATTCTATGGCATTTATGGGTGTTGAAGGCTCACATTTCATATTTCTTGTGTTTCCTTTGATCTTTGCAGAAGGATTTTTGTTTGTATTCGGGGGCCAAGATGAAAATAAGCAGACTCTTAGCTCGGGAGAAAAGTATGATCCAGATGCAAATACCTGGACAGCATTGCCGCCCATGAACGAGGTAAAACACTGGTTCGGTTTGTTTGATGTGTTTCTCTTTCCCCTTAGCACTTCTGTTTGTTTTGTGTCTGAGTTCAGGGAAGAAATAGCAGCCCTGCCAAGCCCCCGCCTCGTTTGCTCCATCCTCTCCTTCTAGTGCCCGTCTCTCCTCGCCTTCCTGGCCCTCACTCATTCTGGCCTCCTTCAGTTTCTGAAATCTTCCAGGAATGCTCTCGCGCCGGCCTTCCCGTTTGTCCTGCCCTGTGCAGATGCCAGCGTGGCCTGCCCCCTCCTCGCAGCACCTTCTCAGCGGGCCTCCCTCCTGCCTCTTAGCTCTCCTGTCCCTGTCTTCATACCACGTCTAACCATCTCATGGACCAGGCATTTTGAAGTTTTTCACAAAAGCTCTTTGATGGCAGAGAATTATGTGTGTTCTGGTCAGTGTTTCATTTTCAGCGCTAGAATCGTGCTTGGCACATAGGGTTCACTACGTAAATATTCGTTGACAAACGGACATGAAACACCTAGGGCTTCTGTGATCCCAAATAGCCTTGGCCTGACCCTGTCCTCCACAGCCCTTTCTGCCCTGGTCAATACTAACCTTTCCCACGTCAACCTGAAAATACTGCCCATTGTTATGCAAAAATAATTGTATTGAATCAGAGGTAACAGTTCATTTTCTTTTTGTGAGCTATTATGGGTTAAAAAGTGAGGATTTTCTGAGGAACTCACCATGTATTTCATAACCTTGTTTTGAGAAATGACTTTGGCCTCTCTGGCTGCTGTGCTGGAAGAGGGGCTGCTAGGGAAGCCAGAAATCTTTAAGAAGCATTACCGGGGCGGGGCGCGGTGGCTCACGCCTGTAATCCCAGCACTTTGGGAGGCCGAGACGGGCGGATCACAAGGTCAGGAGATCGAGACCACGGTGAAACCCCGTCTCTACTAAAAATACAAAAAATTAGCCGGGCGCGGTGGCGAGTGCCTGTAGTCCCAGCTACTCAGGAGGCTGAGGCAGGAGAATGGCGTGAACCCGGGAGGCGGAGCTTGCAGTGAGCCGAGATCACGCCACTGCATTCCAGCCTGGGCGACAGAGCGAGACTTCGTCTCAAAAAAAAAAAAAAAAAGACGCATTACCGGAGAAATGGTTTTGAACGTGTTACTTCCAGCTGGAACGCTGGGAAAAAGAGATGTCTCTAATTTTTAAAAATAATTCCAACTTTTATTTTATACTCGGGGTAGGTATAAACCTACATGTGTAGGTTTGTTACGTGTGTATATTGCATCATGCTGAGGTTTGCAGTAAGATTAATCCAGTCTCCCAGGTACTGAGCATCGTACCCAATAGTTAGTTTTTCAGCCTTTGCTCCCCTCCCTGCCTCCCTGCTCTAGGAGTCCCCAGTGGCTATTGTTGCCATCTTTATGTCTCTCTAATTTTTATGAAGTATATGAATATTAGCTTTTAGTATGATCCTTGGCCTTGTGTGTTCAGAGATCGCTGATGTCGTTTCAGGCAAGACATAACTTCGGAATTGTGGAGATAGATGGGATGCTGTACATTTTGGGAGGAGAGGATGGTGAAAAGGAGCTGATTTCCATGGAGTGTTACGATATTTATTCTAAAACCTGGACAAAGCAACCTGATTTGACCATGGTCAGAAAGGTGAGGACCGCATTTTGTGGTAACTAGTTTGTGTACACATTGGATTTTAAACTTAATGTGTCTTCATATCCTGAATAAACCTTTAATATAACTGATAGTGTTAAAAGAATTAACTTTATAGAAGTCTGCCTTTATTGGTAGTTTGCTTTCCCTGTCATCAGCCACACACCAAGATAGGAAGGTGGGCGTGTGTGAGAGTTTACCCTGGTGGTGGGCACCACCTGACCTGAATGAGAAAAGTTGCCTCTCCCCCACCATTGTTTTCTACTTTCAGATCGGCTGCTATGCAGCTATGAAAAAGAAAATCTACGCCATGGGTGGAGGCTCCTATGGAAAGCTTTTTGAGTCTGTGGAGTGTTATGATCCCAGGACCCAGCAGTGGACTGCCATATGTCCCCTGAAAGAGAGGAGGTACACGGATGTGGGTGAACTCTTCACTGGGTCTGGAGCCCTTACCCTTACCCTGCCTGGGTTTTGTTCTTTTCTTTCAGAGTAACCTTTTCTTTGACTTGGCATTTCCTGAGAAAGGAAGGCCTACATAGTAATGCTGCAGAGTTAAGCCAGCATAAGAGGAACGAGGGAGTGAGATCTCGCGTTGTACTGCTTGTGCCTGATACGCTGTGTGTGGCCTTTCAGGTTTGGAGCAGTGGCCTGTGGAGTTGCTATGGAGCTGTATGTGTTTGGGGGAGTCCGAAGTCGTGAGGACGCCCAGGGTAGCGAGATGGTAACTTGCAAGTCCGAGTTCTACCATGACGAGTTTAAAAGGTAACTAAGAATGGTTTCACGTAGCTACTGCAACTTTTTCTTTGTGCTTTCAAAGTTGTATTTTAGCTTTGTTTAGTTTTGTTTTCAGTCACTTGATTAAATTATGGGTTTAGGAGATATGTCTAATGCATACTAGGTATTTATTCAGTGACTTCACAAGTGCTAGTGACTTAAAATGTCTCTAAATAGAAAATGTTTCTAATATGTAGATCAGATCTTGACAGTTGCTTAAAATCATTATTGGCTCCCTATAGCTTTTAGGAAAGAGTTTAAAACTCCTTACCTTGTTGGGCGTGGTGGCTCACACCCGTAATCTCAACATTTAGGGAAGTAGAAACTGAAGATTGCTTGAGCCCAGGAGTTGGAGATTTGCCTGGGCCACATAACAAGACCCTGTGTTCTCCAAAGAAAAATAAATAAACTCCTTAACTTAGCATATGTGGCCTTTTGTGATATGGCCTTTGCTTTTTCTGCTACTAACCTGGATACTTTACACTGAGCCACTTTCCCCTGCGAAATCAAGTATGATTGTCTCAGCTCTGTGTTCATATGCTGCTTCTTGCCTAAAAGCTTCCTTCCCGCTGAGCATCCAGTTAGCTTGGCCTTTTTCAAAACTGCTTAGTTATCAAAACCTGGAGAAAGCCTTCTCACACCTTCTCCTCTGATTTAAATCCCTTCATCTGTGATCCCATGCACTCCAGACAGGTCTCTCTCTGGGGTTGTAACTGTTAACTGCAAGCAACTTCAGGGCAAGGTCCACCTTCGTCAGCTCTGTATCCTGGCTTCCAACATCCTACCTGCTTGTATCAGATACTTAGTAAAATGTTGATTAAGTGGCTAAAGCGTGGTGTCCGAGATTCTTAAAACCTCTGAAAAGTGCCACATATGTCTTGTAGAGTCGATAACATCCTTCTCGATGTCTTCTCTCTTTCCTCACGCATTTTATTGTTGTAACCACTGAACAGTATTTTTATTGCGGTAATATGTTTAAATCCTAAGGGGAAATGGGTATGCTAACCATAATTTTATTTGAGTAGTTCAGTTATGTTACCAGAAGAGGGTGCCATAACATAATGTTTAATTTCATGCTGTTTTAGATTAAGGCAGTCAGTGAGCAGTTACAAAGATGCTGGAAATGCATGTAAATGCTACCTAACTTGTATTTTAAATTTAGGATATTTGCGTAGCCTTTTTTTCTAATTATAGGAATAGACTATCTTAGGAAAGTTTATTAGAGAGCAGTTTAGAGGATACTTGCTGTAGTGGGGCCGATTTTCAGACTTCTCTACATTTTTCCTTCCTTGTTACATGACTGGGAGGGCTGACGGCCCAAGGGATGAAGGCCGTTTTTTTTTTGTTTGTTTGTTTGTTTTTGAGACGGAGTTTCGCTCTGTCGCCCGGGCTAGAGTGCAGTGCCATGATCTCAGCGTACTGCAAGCTCCGCCTCCCAGGTTCAAGCAATTCTTCCCCCTCGGCCTCCCGAGTAGGTGGGACTACAGGCACGCACCACCATACCCGGCTAATTTTTGTGTTTTCAGTAGAGACAGGGTTTCACTATGTTGGCCAGGTTGGTCTCGAACTCCTGACCTCATAATCCACCCGCCTCAGCCTCTCAAAGTGCTGAGATTACAGGCACGAGCCACCACACCTGGCCTATCAGGTTGTTACATATTTGTAGTGGATAAGCTTTTAATACAACTATTACTTGCTTTAAGTTCATAATAATTAAACATAAGACTGTTGTTCCTTCTTTGCTATTTAAAAGCACTTCCAGGCCAGGCACAGTGGCTCAAGCCTATATTCCCAACACTTTGGGAGGCCAAGGCAGGCGGATCACTTGAGGCCAGGAGTTCAAAACCAGCCTGGCCGACATGGTGAAACCCTGTCTCTAACTAAAAGTACAAAAAAAAAAAAAATTATCCAGGCCTAGTGGCACACGCCTGTAGTCCTGGCTGCTCAGAAGGCTGAGGCATGAGAATTGGTTGAAACCAGGAGGTGGAGGGTGCAGTGAGTCGAGATTGTGCCACAGCACTCTAGCCTGGGCAACAAAGTAAGACCCTGTCTATAAATAAATAAATAAATAAAAGCACTTCCAAATAAAATTCATGTATGTTTGGTTCCTTATTCCTAAGCTCTCCAATGTTTGTAAATAGAATAAAGAAAGCTGTTAATTTATCTTATCAGTGTAAGATTCTAACATGTTTAGATAACATTAAACACACATACAACACCAAATGCCATGTATTTATTTAATCTTCAAAACAGTACTCTGAAGTGTATGTAGGTACTGTTACTATTCCTATTTTCCATATGAGGAAATCACAGCACAGAAAGGGTGAGCGATGTGCCCACAGACAAACAAGGAGCAAGGAGCTGAGGCGGGATCTGAACTCAGGCATTCTGGCCCCAGAGTCCACCTTTTCAACTACCACACTAGGTTGACTTTAAAATGTAGGCTTTCCTATATTGATAGAACAAAACAACATGGAGGAGTAGTTTATTTCTTAAAAGATCAGATGCAGATGTGTTACATTGGCAGAGCGTGGAAACTGTAGTTGCCGGATGAGCAGTCCATATTCGATTGGAGACCGTGTCGATTGTTTTTAAGTAATCTCTTGTCTTTCCTGTCTTTGTTCCCTATTTTTAGGTTAAAACTTTCCGGGAAAAAAAGGCCATATCTTATTCTTTTCTGTTTTTCTGAATAAAAGCAAAACTGCTTGAAAGGGAAGCAAAGAAACTGCCATAAAGCGTTACCAAGTCAGAGCAACAGCGTCATATACCCAGAATAACAGTTTCTCTATTTCTGTTCCTTGTGTCCCTATTCTGTTAGTAACACTACTATCCTCCCAGTCATCCATGTTCAAAAAAGGGTCATCTTGGCCGGGCACAGTGACTGACACCTATAATCCCAGAACTCTGGGAGACCCAGGTGGGAGGAGCCCTTGAGCCCAGGAGTTCAAGACAACCCTGAGTAACATAGTGAGACCTTGTCTCTACAAAAGATTCAGAAATGAGCTGAGCATGGTGGTCCGTGCCTATGGTCCCAGCTACTCGGGAGGCTGAGGCAGAAGGATCACTTGAACCTGGGAAGTGGTGAAAGCTGCAGTGGACCATGATCATGCCACTACACTCCAACCTGAGTGCCAGAGCAAGACCCTGTCTCAAAAAAGGGAGTCATCTTGAATTCTGTCTTGTACTTTGCAACTCATCAGTTGCCAGGTCTGGTCCTTTTTTAAATCTCAGTAGCACTTTTCACATTTCCCACCTTCTCTGCCCCGCTGCGCTCCTCACAGTCACTCCTTCATCTGTGTAGTGTCTTTAGCCTCTGGCCAGCCTTGCCTGTGCAGTTACTCATTTGTGGTTTTGAAAGACGAACCTGACAAAAACTTTTTGCTCAGAGTTTTTGATTGCCCTTCTCAAAGTTCTTGACTGTTTCCCATTGCTTACCAAGTAAAGATAATAGTACTTAGCCACCTGCTCAGGGTTCTCCATGATTTGAAGTTAAGAAAAAGCTTCACCCTTTTTTAGTATCTTTCTTTCACATGTCCTATACTCCAGCTCACTTTTTAAACCCTCTTGTCTTTTACTGCCTCCATGCATTTGCTTAGCCTGGATGCCCCTCTACTTCATTTTTTACAGTATATGAGTTATATTAACTGTTCTTTGAAGTTGAGGTCTGTCAGTTTCCTCTTTTGATTCCTGAATATATAACTAGAATAGACATACTTGACAACTGCCAGAATCACCATACTGGTTCTCTGACACATGGATTGGGGGCCACTGTGACAACAAGGGCTAAGTGGAAGTCCCTGGAACTTTCCTTCTCTACCAAAATAGAAAACCAGAAGCAATACTGCATCCTGGGGGAATCTGCAAACATTATGCCACCATCAAAGACTAGAAAATGCAGGAGAGGCGATGCCTATCACATCCCCACTTAATTCACCTAGAAAAAGTAGAAAAGTAAAATGGATCTCGGAAAATCTTAGAAATTTTTTATTTCAAACTATGTTATCAATTTTTAAATGTTTGTGTAGTTTGTTTTTAGGTTTTCCTTTTACTTGGGGTTTCTTTTACTCTTTTCTAGCTTCTTCAGGTAGAATTCTAGATTACTCATGGTAGATCTTTTGCTTTTTTAATGCACACAGCAAAAGCGTTCATAAACTTAATCAGGTGATCATACTGATCCCAGATTCTGTCTCAGACGTAATATCCTCACACAAATGTTGTATCTTTATGAGGCACAGTTCCCAGCCTTAGTATGGCAGCGATTGACATAGCTAATGTATTTTCTTCATACCAATTTGCAAGGGTCACCAGAAGCAGTTTGCTTTTACTTGTCAGGGGCAACAGTACACCTGCACAGCCTTGCCTCGGGGCTGTGTCAACTAATATATAATGGGCTAATGTCTGCTGTGTAGTAGTCCACAGATACTTTAATCATCATGATGTTCCACAAAACATCTCATTGGTCTACCCCATTGACCACATTGTGCTGTTTGTATCTGATGGTTGGGAAGAAACAGGTACTTTCAGATGCCTTAGTAAGACTTGTGAACTAGAGGATAAGAGATGAACCCTACCCTGACCACATCTATTTCAGTCATGGTCCAGTCAAGAGGCAAAAACCACACCAGTCATTTGAATAGGGAAAATGTAATTATCACTAGTAAGAGACAGTCAGCTACTAAAAGACTCTGAAAACCGCAGAAATAGCTAACATAGGAAGTACAGCTGCTACCTTTAGGGCAGAGGAAAAACACCTGAGGAGGGAACAAATTAGAAAGTATCTTCCCCACCCCACCGGGCCGAGATTCATCCCATTGGAAGTGTGTGTGCTGAGGCCACTGGAGAGCAGAGCACCAGGGTGCCAGGGGCCAGAGAAACAAGCTGGAGAGTGTGCACCCCTGGTCTCCTGCAGGCTGGTAGGAGCACACACAGGAGGAGTGAGAGGAGGGCAGCCGACAGCGGCAGAGCGGCCCTTTCGCCCCCAGCCTTGCCGCAGTCTGCAGCCTCTGTGGACAGAAGACCAGCTTCTACACATGGTTCATTTCTCCATAGTATTTTCTGTTTCATTGATTTCTACTGTATTACTTCCATCCTTTTACTTTGGGTTTCTTTTACTCTTTTCTAGCTTCTTCAGGTAGAATTCTAGATTACTTATGGTAGATCTTTTGCTTTTCTAAGGCAAACAGTGAAAACCTTCAGCTTTCCACAGAGCACACTTTAGCTGGACATACTGATATGTTTTATTTTCATGACCATTCAGTCTGCAGTATCGTTTTTCCTTCTTCAGATTGGATGGTTTCTGTTTCTCTGTCTTGTTTGCTGCTGCTTTCTTTTGTTATCTCCATCCAATGAATTTTTTTATTTCAAGTATTATGTTAGCAATTCTAAAATGTTTGTGTAGTTTGTTTTTAGGTTTCTGAATTTTCTGTGCTGAAATTTCCTATCTTTCCATCACAAGCATATTTTTCTTTCTCATATTGAGCATCATTGTGGTCGTTGTGTTCAAGTCCTTGCCTGTTAATTCCAGTATCTGAGTCATCTCAAGAGTTGGTGTCTATTGATTGTTTGCTCCCTTGAGAAATGGGTTCTCATTTTTCCGGCCTTCTTTTGTTGAGAAACTCTAGACTGGATCCTGGATGTGGTTACTATTATGTTGTTGAGGCCTTGAATTTTCTTATATTGCTTTAGAGTGTTGCTCTGAGTTTTAGTCAGCAATTGACTTCGTTAGACATAAATTGCAAGCCGTGCCACCTGCCATGGGTGGCAGCTGAAATCTCAACCCAGTTCTCGAAGCCTCAGTCATAAGCATACATGGTTCCAGGGTTAGTTGAAGACTTGAGATGAGTGGATGCGCACAAATTGAGGGGTGCTTCTCTACCTCTCTTCTTTCTCAGGTTCTCCACTCACACTTTGGAGATCCTGGTTGCCCCAAGACCCCTTTTCCTGATTGCTGAGTCCTGTAGCCAGAAAGATGGCTATCTTTTCTGTAGGGGTTTAGCTACCCAGAGCTGCCCCCATGAGGCTGCCTTCAGAGAAAGCTACCAAGAAGCAGGGAACTTAGTCCATACGGGTTGCTTGCTCAATCAACTTTCCATTGCTTTCCGGAATCTACCTGCTTTTCTTCAGTTTCCAGAGCGCTCAGGTAGTTGTATTTTGTCCAGAGTTTACAGCTGACACTTGCAGCAGCTGAGGAGCCATTTGAAGAGTTTCTTCTGCCATACTGGAAGCAGATGCCTCACGATAGCTCTCTTTTTCTTTCCTCCTCTCCTTTCTCCTCAATTGATTGCCCTCTTTTCCTCTGTAGCTCTCTTCCTCTCTCCTTTCCTGTCATTCCCCTTCTACTTCCCTGTCTCTGAAGTTCACTGTTGTAATCCATGCTGTATTTTAAAGCTTCAGTCTCAGAGCAGTCTTAATTCTGAGTTACCAGAGGGTGCATCATTATAGCCCCCAAGTACTGACAACCCCACGTTTGAAAACATTGTAACTGAAGACACGATATTGCCTTGTTCATTGCAAAAATTACTATCGTTTAATGATACCTTCTAAGTACTAGAAACTATGCAAAATACTTTACATTGGTATTTCATTTCATCCTCACAACAATCATTTGAGGTTGGTGACGGTATCTGGTATCTCACTGGACAGATGAGAAGACAGGCTGGGACAGCTAAACTGTTCAGGTCAGTGAGAGGATGAGTGGCATGTAAAACCTCATGGCCCTTTATACCTGTTTTATAAGCAGCCACACCTGAAGATGCAATTCAATTAAATTTTCAAATTAGTTCTGTTTAATTTGAAGCCTCATCTTTACCTAAAATAGATCACCTAGGCTTATTTTTCTGAAACCCAGGAACTGAATCATTGATGTGCTTGGGAGAAAACCTGGTAGATCATCTATGTAATCCAGTTTCTTTAGCTTAATACAATCATTCCAGGGATGAACTAAGTTGGTTTGATTCAGAATCTGGGAAGAACTTAAATGCTGAGGTGTAGTTATTTATGTTTACGCCTAAAGACGTGAAATGTGAATAAACCAGCATTGTAGTTTGATGTTTTTCAAACATTTTCTTTCAAAGTTGTGTTCAGGGCCTCCATTTTCACTTTCAGCACAAGCTTTTAGATTTTTTTCCCTTTTCCATTTTATTGGAGGCATTTGGGAGGCAGGGGTCAAAATCTATATCCCAGTCCCAGCAAACTACCTGACACCTATCAACATTCACATGTTAGTTGAATCAAATATTAGATGAATGGCATTAGAAGCATGGTGCTTAGCTTTGTTTCTGAGTTGTTCTGTGATCATTAGGCTTCTGTGTTTATTGGAATTCTAAATGTGGAAGCTACCTGCTGTAGAAGAGTCTAGGAAGAGTGTTCATTGAAATAAAAGTAGTGCTGTTTGGGAAATAATTGTACATTTCTATTTGACATTGAGATGCCCTGGCTGCTTCACAGCATAGAGTTAGAGATGATGGAGTGATGACCATATGACTGTGGCCTCCAGTGAGGGTAGGCCTGGACCTTGGTTACTCTTAAGACCATTTAGATGCGTTCCCAGGGTCCTACTGAAGTCCGCTGTGACCTAGCTATGCCTTTTAGCTGTTAACAGATGATTGTTCCCTGAGAGAACATTATTATTACCTAGCAGGGTCTAGATTTACTCTTTAAGAAAAAGAAATAAAAAACTTTTATTTTCGAATACTATTATACACTTGTGGAAAAGTTGTAAAGTCAAAGAGTTCTCATTTCCAATAAGTCATTCACTCAGCTTCTCCTAGTGTTAACATCTTACATGACTGTAGTACAAGCATCAAAACCAGGATATTTACATTGTCCAGAATTATTAGGTAAACTACAGACTTACTGGAGTTTCACCAGCTTGTCCTTTAATGTCTTTTTTCTCAGTTTCCAGATCCAATCCAGGATTCTACATTGCATTCAGATACTATGTTTGCTTAGACTCCTTTAATCTGTGATAGTTCTTCATTCTTTTTTTTAATTTTTTTTATTTTATTTATTTATTTATTTATTTTTGAGACGGAGTCTTGCTCTGTCGCCAGGCTGGAGTGCAATGGCACCATCTCAGCTCACTGCAACCTCCACCTCCTGGATTCAAGTGATTTTCCTGCCTCAGCCTCCTGAGTAGCTGGGACTACAGGTGCGTGCCACCACTCCCAGCTAATTTTTGTGTTTTTAGGAGAGACGAGGTTTCACCATGTTGGCCAGGATGGTCTCGATCTCTTGACCTTGTGATCCACCCGCCTCAGCCTCCCAAAGTGCTGGGATTACAGACGTGAGCCACCACACCCAGCAGGTTCTTCATTCTTTCCTTGAGTCTCACGACCTTCCTCCTCTTGAAGGTTATTGGTTCGTGGTTTTTTTTTTGTTTTTTGTTTTTGTAGGATCTCTTAATTTGGATTGATCTAATGATTTCTTGCAATTAGACTGAGGTTATACAGTTTGGCAATACCACAGAAGTCATATTATGCACTTCTCTGCATCATATCAGGGAGAACACATTGATGTGCCTTGTTGCTGGTAACGTTAACCTTGATGACTTGGTTAAGGTGGTATGTGTTAAAGTTCTCCACTGGAAAGTTAACTGATTTTCTTGTTGTGATTAATAAATATCTTAGTGGAGATAATCTGAGAATTTGCAAAACCATTTTCTCCTGAAACTCTCAAGCACTCATTTGAGCATCCACTGGTAGACCTGGCCTGCAGAAGTCATTACGGTGGTGTTTGCCTGATGTTGATTTTGTTTCCGTCACTCCCCTGCATTTATGAATTGGAATTTTTCAGTAAAGGAAACCTGTCCCTTTTTCCTGTTAATGTTTTCAAATTATTTATTGTATGTGGATTCATGGATATTTATTTTACTCCCTGAGTTATAAATCCAGCACCATCATTACTGATTTTCATGCTCACATAGTTCCAGCCTCGGCTGTCAGGAGCCGCTTCACCGTGGCTTCCTTGTCCTTTGACACACCCCCATCCTTTTTTAAGCACTTCCTATCTGGCACGACAGGATGCCCCAGACCCCTCTTATATTTTCTCTGCCTCAGCTCTGGGACCAACTTCTTCATAGAGCCTTAAATCTTTTCAGTGGTTATTAAATTGATTTTCAACAGAGGTGCCAAGACAATGTAGTAGGGGAAAGAAAAGCCTTTAGCAAATGGTGCTGGAACAGCTAGCTATCTATATGGAAGAAAGTGAACTGTGATTCTTGCCAGACACAAAAAAATAACTTGAAATGTATCATAGACCTAAATGTAAAAGAGAAAACTGCAAAATTTCCAGAAGAGAGCATAGGAGAAAAATCTTCGTATTGGGGTAGGCAAAGATTTTTTAGAATGACGCAGAAACTGTGACTGTAAAAGAAGAAAAGGATATATTGGAGGCCGGGCGCGGTGGCTCAAGCCTGTAATCCCAGCACTTTGGGAGGCCGAGATAGGCGGATCACGAGGTCAGGAGATCGAGACCATCCTGGCTAACACGATGAAACCCCGTCTCTACTAAAAAAAAATACAAAAACCTAGCCGGGCGAGGTGGCGGGCGCCTGTAGTCCCAGCTACTCGGGAGGCTGAGGCAGGAGAATGGCGTAAACCCGGGAGGCGGAGCTTGCAGTGAGCTGAGATCCGGCCACTGCGCTCCAGCCTGAGCGACGGAACGAGACTCGGTCTCAAAAAAAAAAAAAAAAAAGAAAAGGATATATTGGAATTCATCAAAGTTAAAAACTTATGTTCTTCAAAAGGTTCCATTAGGAAAATGAAAAGGCAACCTACATGCTGGGAAAAAGATTCATAATACATGTATCTAACAAAGTATCTGTATCCACAGGATATAAAGAATCTGACAATTCAATAAGAAGACAGTAAACCCAATTTTTAAAAAATTTAGAGACAGTCTTGCTACGTCCTTTTTGTTTGTTTGTTTTGAGACAGGGTCTCACTTTTGCCCAGGCTGGAGTGCAGTGATGTGATCTCAACTCATTGCGGCCTTGACCTCCTTACCTCAAGCGATCCTCCCACCTCAGCCTGAGTAGCTGGGACTACAGACAGATGCCACCACACTTGGCTAATTGTTGTAATTTTTGTAAAGACAAGGTTTCACCATGTTGCCCAGCTGGTCTTGAACTCCTGGGCTCAAGTGATCCACCTGCCTCAGCCTCGCAAAGTATTGGGATTACAGACATGAGCCACCACATCTGGCCCCCAGTTTTAAAATGAGCAAACCTTTTAACAGACATTTTATAACAGAACATAGGGCTGGGTATGGTGGCTCACACCTGCAATCCCAACACTTTAGGAGGCCAAGGCAGAAGGATCACTTGAGGCCTGGAACCTGAGATTAGCCTGGGTAGCATGGTGAGATCTCATCTCTGAAAAAAAAAATTGTTTTCATTAGCTGGGTGTGGTGGTGTGCACCTATGGTCCCAACTACTTGGGAGGGTGGGGTGAGAGGATCACTAGAGCCCAAGAGGTTGAGACTGCAGTGAGCTGTGATTGCGCCACAGCACTCCAACCTGGATGAGTGACAGTGAGACCCTGTCTCAAAAAAAAATCTGTAAAATGACCAATAAGCACATGCAAAAATGCTCAACATCATTAGTCTTCAGGGAAGTGTATGCCATTAAAATAGCTAAAATTAAAAATATAATACTGAGATCTCACAGTAATACTGAGCAGTTGGAATTCTCACACATTGCTAATTGGAATGCAAAATTATGACATACCATGTTGAAAAGCAGTGGGGCACTTTTTTTTTTCCAGTAGAAAATACCCTTACCATATAGCACAGCAATTTCATCAGTCCACAAAAACAACTTGGCTCTCTAATGTTCCTGACAGCCTTATTCGTAATAGCCAAAAACTGGAACATCAACAGGTGAATGAATAAGAAAGTCTGGGGCTGGGCTCTGTGGCTTATGCCTGTAATACAGCATTTTGGGAGGCTGAGGTGGGCAGATCACCTGAGCCCAGGAGCTCGATACCAGCCTGGGCAACATGGCAAAATCCCATCTTTATGAATACATATACACACACACACACACACACACACACACACACACACACAGGAATTAGCTGAGTGTGGTGGTGCACACCTGTAATATCAGCTGCTTGGAAGGCTGGGGTGGGAGGATCACCTGAACTGGTAGGTTGAGGCTGCAGTGAACCATAGTTGCATCACTGCTTTCTAGCCTGGGGCAACAGAGGGAGAGCCTGTCTGAAAAACCAACAAATTCTGGTACATCCGTATGATGGAATACTGCTTAGAAATAAACAGAAATGAATGACAGATGTAAACAACAGCATGGATGAATCTCAGAAACCTTGTGCTGAGCAGAAGCAGGTTGGAAAGCACATGCTGTTTATGACTCAATACATGCTTCATTCTAGCACAGACAAAACTCCTATCTGTAGCAACTGGCAGCATGTCGGCGATTACCTGGCAGTGGAACATGGGGTCGAGATTGGCGCAGTGCCTGATACTGCTGATGACTCACCAAGTTTGCTGTGTCAGTCTTCCAAGACGTTGTTGTCATCCTTTTGATTTCTTTAATTTTGTGCATCGGCTTTGTTTTCAGGTGGATCTATCTTAACGACCAGAATTTATGCATCCCCGCCAGTTCCTCTTTTGTTTATGGAGCTGTACCTATAGGAGCCAGTATTTATGTTATTGGAGATCTTGATACAGGTAAGAGTGTTACAGTGATTTTCTTGGAACTGTTTCCTGGTGATTCTGGGTACGTTTTCTCACCCTTGCTTATTTCCGTGGCTTAGGTACCAATTATGACTACGTGCGTGAGTTTAAAAGAAGCACAGGAACCTGGCACCACACTAAACCACTCCTTCCATCCGACCTTCGCCGCACAGGGTGTGCAGCCTTACGCATTGCGAATTGCAAGCTTTTCCGCCTGCAGCTTCAGCAAGGCTTATTCCGTATTCGTGTTCATTCCCCGTGAGGGGAATGAGGAAGCAGAGCAGAGAGCGAGATCCTGACCCAAGGGCACCATAACATAGCTACGAAAGGGAGAGCAGAGATGGCAGCTGAACTCACTCTGTGCTGGGCTTTGGTATGGTAACTCTTTGATGGCTTTATGATGCTTACAAACTTGAGCTTCAGCTCTTGTTTGGGCGAACACGTAACTGTTGAAAAACTACCTGGGAGGAGTGAGTTCCTCCAGTTAGATGCGGCTGTAGACAATGGAGGCTAGTAAATATCAAAAGGAAAAGGGAGTGGGAATTGGTATCATGTAAAATATCAAAGTTAAAATACTAAGGTGCATTTTCCCTGAAGGGAACTCATGTCTGACTGCTGTGTTCAAATACGTAGCTTTGGTAACAAACAAAATCCATATATGCAAATCAACATATCCAAACATGCCAAGACTGCTTTTCCACTGCACTTGGAAGGATATATTATGCCTAACCCTGCCCAACAAATTAAGGTTTGTGCCTAAAATGTTAGATCGGACCGTATGCCAGTTAGTCTCCATTTATTCCTAGTACTCTGTCCTAAGAATCTTTTTAAAGCTATATCATAATGAATTGAAATGAAGAGAAAATTGCTCTTTTATAACTTTATCTTAGTAATGTAAAGCTTCAGTAAATTGATGAGTCAGGTTGCAGCCCTCATGTGAACTGAAAGAAGTTGCTCACTTCTGTGTTGACTTAGATCAAGACACGTCACGCATCCTTTCTGGGGTAGTACCTGTGGCGCTGGGAAGGGTCTCCTGCAGTGCCATTCTGCCTTCTCAATGAACAAAACCATTTTCTAAGTATGAGGATATTAGTGAGTAGGAGATTTTATAAAAGAAAGACCTGAGTCAGACAAGTAATAAAGGTCTGCTATGGCTAAAAAAACACAAACAAAAAAGCTCTCCAGACAATATATAGGGATCAAAAACTTTTTCACATAACCTGTCTGAAAGCACACAAAGTCTTGTTTACTACTGTTTAGGGTTTGAAAGCTTGTCTTAGAATGCGAATCTGTGTTAAGAATCTAGTCTTTGTAATAGAAGTTTCCCAGTGGCATTCGCTAGTGAGAGTTTTAGATAAATTGTGTTACGAGTAAAGTTTGGCTGGTAGAATAAACTACCTCAACTTAATTTCATTCTGTTCACAGTAGAGCAAATTAATCTTTTCCTCCTTCCCTCCTTTCCTGTCTCTCATTCCCACCTCAACTCAGTTTACCCCACTTCTCATTGGGGGGAAAACGTCTTTTGTTCGTGGAACGTATCTTGTAAGATATTTTGTTTTCCACTTGAATTACACCACCCTAGTGTGAAATCGGGGACTTCAAAGTGCTTGATTACTTCCTAAATTAAATTTTATGCAATGTCAAATTTCTAATCAATTTACTATACAGTACTTCATTTTTAATTGTTTTCTACAGCTTTTTTTTTCCTCTTGGAATATGGCTGTAAGAAGCAGCATTTTGTCTTATTAACACATGTATAAAGGTATCCTTTGGTTGTAAATCGAGAACAGGAATTTCTTCCAGAAACTTCCTATATGGAACATTTGTATGCAATTAACATGCATGTGAAAAACATGACTTATGTTCTCCCACCCATAGACATGAAAAAGGGTGACCTAACTGTGATTTTTTTTCTTATACCTGCCGGAAGTCAGTACGATGCTACAAAAGTTGCTGAAAGATGCTATGCCTGTGGGGTTCTAGAGAGTGCTGGGTGTGGTACATTAACTCTCCATTTTAACCAGAAGATACCTGATAAGAGGAGGTGTAAGGTTTTTATCTTATGTACCAGAGGCACCAGGCCAGGTGTGCCGCAGAGTCATGTAATTCGATAATGTTTAATATGTCAGTCAAAACCAAGTTCAGAATTGTTTTGTGTACCAGTCAGCTGTTGTCTGCACATTTTCTTAGTGACACTGTGGAGATCTTTTAATGAAAGCAAACTATGTGGCCTCTGCAAAGAAAGGAAGATTTTTCTTTTTTACAACTAGACATTAGTTTTAGAGGAAGCAAATAGCTGAAAAACTAAATTTGCTTTGGTGAAATATCCTGTACAAAACAATACCTTGGCATTCAGCAGCTGCAATTGGGGAACATTAAAACAGTAACTGACATGCAGTTAAAGCCATGATCGTCAGCAATTCTCTTTTTTTAATTTCTGACATTTAAAGTTTTTTTTCCAGTCTACGCCAGGCCTCTCCAAGGAGACAGTTCATTATTTAGGAGTGAATGTGTTCCTCTTGCAATATTATCAGTACCTGCATGACTTGGTAAATTCATTTTATAAAAATAGTGTTGTTTTTTTTTTTAATTTCGGTTCATTGACACTGTAACTGCAGAAATTAGATCATGTTTTATAAAATAAATTTGCCACATAATATGGGATGCAATAACCAACAAAAGCTGCTAAGTGCCAAACTGTCACTTTACTCTATATCAGCATTCAAATACTGTGTTGAAGTAAAGGGTTGTATTTAATTTTACTATGCTCCAAAATTAATCATGACTCTTTTGTAAATTATAGTTATTTCAGTATTGTAAAATAAATTTTGACTCATTTCATGCAGGTTTGTGTTTTAACATTCCACTTATGCCTTGAAACATCATTTCTTGATAACTTTTTGATACTTCTTTCTTGATAAGTCACTTTTACCAGGTGTGTGTTGGGATTGGTGGCTCAGGATAGGTCTTAAATTTTACATACAAATATCTTTGGGGGAAGTGCAATTTATTTTCGGAAGGAAAGTTGTCTCAGGTTAGAATAAGTGAATATTTAAAGAATCTCTCCTAGGCTGCAGTCTAAAATAGGTAGTTTCTTTCTTTGTTTAACACATCCAAATTTAGATTTTTCAAAGATTTAAGTGTTTAATTTAAAGTGTTTTTTGTTTTGTTTTTGATAGTGCTTATATCCTGTGAGAAGAAAAAGTGTGAGAGAGGAGTGAGTGAGTGTGCGTGTGTGTGTGTGATACTATTTGACCTGATAAATGTATTGGTATGTGTTTACTTTTTGAATTGTAGTTCTAAACTACATATATTACTGTCTCCTGGTGCTTCAGATAAATTCTTGAACCTGTTGACCTTCAGTTTATACTACGGTGTCAAACTCATATTGAGTGTAAATATTGAAATATTTATAGTTTATAATAAGTTTTACTTGGTGTTCGCATTTCTCTTCTTTAGAAGGATCAAAAACAGTGTTACCAACTCGTAGTTGGTATACTGTCAAGATTTGGCTAAGAACTTTCTAAATTCATTGTTTAGCTTAATATTTCATTGCTGTAAGGAATTGATAGCTAACCGTAGGCTTTTTTCAAACTGTATAACAACCAAAAAAGAGCACTTGGGGGTATGTTGGATGTTGTTTTGTTTGTAAACACTTTGTTATATTGCACTACCACTTTAATGATGATACTTTCTTCATTGATGGTTTGGAAGTGTCATTTTTATAATTTATGAGTTGGGGGGATTCCCTAGTCAATGTATAGGAAATACATCCTTTGTACAAACATGGTAAAGAGAGGACTGTCTTTGCTATGGCACCTAAGCTACTCATGGGTAGTTAAGTTTCATTTCTAGAGAAATGTCTTAGCTACTGTGGCCCATTAGAGTTCCATTTGGTACATTCCTACCTCAGTGTACCAAACCAGGAATTCCAAAAACCTTCCAAGGAATTCTAGAAACACCGCAGTATTCCCTTCCAGAATGTTGGCATTCATGATTCAAGAGGCCTCCCGTGGTCAGATGAAGACCTTTGGTTAAATGGGGGAAGAGTGAGGTGGCGCTTTGACTGTTTCAATTTAAAGATGCCGGAACCCCGTGAAAAACACCTGGTAGAAGGGAAAGGTGAGGCAGCGCTTTTCCACTGGCGGCTTACTGAGCACTGGAGTCCAGGAAGTCAGTGAGAAGAGACCAGCTGAGTGTAGCAAAACCCGCCTGGGGTCCGCCAACACCTGTCTGATGAGCACCCACTAGAAACTATGCTTGCCGTCCTGGGAGTTGAACAGTGAGACAGATGTCACACCACCCTCCCACTCAAGGTCATAAACCCACTATAGGATGGGCAAGGGCCCTGTCTTTGTCATCTGCCAATTTCAGTGCCTGCACAGAGTAGGTAGTCAGTAAACATTTGACAAATAAATAGAAGATTCTTGTGATCAAAGTAATCTTCTTCTGTTGAAAAGGGCACTCCAAGAGTGACTGATTTTACTGGGTTTTCAGTGAGAAACTTTATATCCGGATGGGCCAGCCTCCTATACGGAGCTGAAAGTAGGATAGCATAAACAATGCCACGTGCCTCACGTACATGATGTACAATCCTGTGATCTCCGTGTGTTCTGCAGGTTTTTGAGACCCTCTGTAGACTCAGCACAGCTTGTAATATTGATCATGTTTAATACTGGGCTTTATTGACTTCTTTTTATGTGGGTCTCAAAATCTTTCCAGGACATACCCCTTTGATCCTCACACCTCTGGGACAGGCAGGGCACTCTCCCCGTTGTACCAGGATAATCTTGGAGGCCTGATAGATACGGCTTCATTTCTCACTTTAGGGAGGAGCAAGAACCACAAGCAAAAGCCAGGTCTTCGGATGATCAGCTTACCAGTCAGCCAGCGAGGCTAGAATGTGATTTTTCTAGGCATACAAGTATTTTTAATAATAGGATAATCATTTTTAGTATTAATACAATTTAAGCTCCCAAACATGTCCTTTGCTGGTTGCACAGGCATGAGCTGAAAGATCTTTGATTTTCTTTGTTAGTTAGCTGTAGGAAGGTTAAGAATTTACTAAGGGCGTAAGAACAGAAGAAAATGTGTTTGAAAGAGAAACTTTTTTATTTCAAAGAGCTTCATGTATACTTCCCTCTCTTATTCCTTGTAATTAGTAAGGGAAAATAAACTATGTCTTAGAATGTTGAGGAAAATATATTGCTAGCTTTTAATAATTCTTGAAATACTCTTTCCTCTTTCTGTAGTTTTGTAGAAATTACAGAGATTTATAGTGTTAGGATGAGAAGGGACCCATTTGCCCATATTCGAGAACACGAACTTGGATTGGGTGTCTGTCGTGCCTGCTGGCAGTGAAGGCTCAATGGTATTGACTGCTAGGCATTTCCTATATTTTTTGCAAGTTAGCTGGTAAAACTTGCTAAGGTTTTGTGTTTTTCAGAAGTAATCCTGTTATTATTTCCATTTTAAACATAGTTCAATATTGTCTCATTATAATAGTCCCATTTATGTGACATCTAAGGAATTGAGTCATACTTCCAAATGACTTGGTCTAATGCATACAGTTTAGGAAAGTTTGTTCTTTTTTATTTATTTATTTATTTTTAATTTCTTTTAGAAACAGGGTTTTGCTCTGTTGCCCGGGCTGATCTCAGACTCCTGGCCTCAGACGTGGAGACCTAGCTGGGACTACAGGCATGAGCCGCCATGCTCAGTAGAAAGTTTGTTCTTTTTTAGTTCTGTCATTGAAATTCTCTAAGTGATTGGATTTTTAAACTCCTTCCCTTTCTCATGAAATTAAACATCTAATAAATAAAACTGCATTATATAATTATTTAGTCAGAAATGTCTGTTGCCCTCTCTTTTTTTTTTTTTTTTTTCTGAGACGGAGTCTCGCTCTGTCGCCCAGGCTGGAGTGCAATGGCGAGATCTCGGCTCACTGCAGCCTCCGCCTCCTGGGTTCAAGCAGTTCTCCTGCCTCAGTCTCCCCAGTACCTGGGATTACAGGTGCTTATCACCATGCTTGGCGAATTTTTTGTATTTTTAATAGAGATGGGGTTTCACCGTGTTAGCCAGGATGGTCTCCATCTCCTAAACCTCATGATCCGCCCGCCTCGGCCTCCCAAAATGCTGGATTACAGGTGTGAGCCACCTCGCCCAGCCTCTTTTTTTTTTTTTTTTTTTTTTTTTGGTTTTGAGATGAGATTAAAACTAATTCTTTTAAAGTCACTACTCAACTGAAGTTTGGCCTGATTATAAATGTTGATATTAATTTCTTCCTGGGTCAACAAAGTTGTTGAGCTTCCTTCCCTGCAGACATTGAAAGAAAACCAGAAATTGTACATTCGTGATTTGAATTAGAGAAGGAACAGGTGGAAAAGGATGGCAATCCACAGAGTCCGCGGGACCCACTGCCTTAAGATAAAGTGAACAATTAGACACTGAATAGGATCCACGTAAATGAGCGGCCATTTCAAATCATTCACATCCCAAACGTAGGTTCTTCTGTCTTCTGGTTGGTGAATTATATTTATTAGGATCTTATTTTTAGCATTTCAGTACAAATAGTAGGTTTGGGTACCTTATTTTTATTGTTTTTACTCATCAGTTACGAATAAGGCATACCTTAGAACCTTGGGTTAAATTTTTTCAAGTTATACCAGTGAACTTGGTTTAAATACAACTGTAGTAACTTGCTTTATCATGTTTCCTGTTTAATTGGATGAGAATTACATGCACTCATTCACTTGTTCTTTGTGTTTGTAGGAAAAACTCTGTTCTCAGCTACCTCATTATGTCGTGTTGTGCTTGATCCCCTGCCAACTTAGAAGAATTCAACACATTCTGTTCTTTAACAAAAGCTTGGAAGCAGGCAGTCAGCGGCCTTGAGGAATACAATTCTCTAAGGCCTCTTCCATTTTACTACTTAAAAAACAAACAAACAAAAACAAAAAAAAAGAAAAAAGCACTTACAACCAGGAGGAACAATAATTCTCCTAGAGTTGCTGCAAAATGATTACTTGAAACTCAACTTGAACTTTAAAGAGTCTTTAAAAGGCTGTGTTTTCATAATGCAGAAAAGTAGTATATTTAAATGCCACTGCTGTGTAAAACAGAGGGCTTGATTTCCATTCTTGTTAGCATCAGACAAGAAAATGTGTCCATCTGTCATCTGACCCAGTATTTGGGATTTGGGTGCTTGAGGATACTGTTTTTTTCGTTTTCTATAAGGTGCTATTGCTTCCCAAAAATCTTTAATTTTGATGAAAATCTGCTCATTGCTAAGTTCCTCCTCACTCAAAGTGTTCCCTAAGTGCAGAGTTGAGGTTGGCAGAACTATATAGAGTTGGATGATACTTAAAATCATGAATGATGTGATTTGTTCCATGTGTCCATGGAACATCCCTCAACTTCCTCCAGTATGCGCCGTCTGCACCCCGCACGTGGTGGCCTCCATCCTCCCTACTGTCTGTCAGCTTGCCTGGTCCCCAAGTCAGGAGGAGGGAACTGAGGAGGCTCACCAGTGGTAGGCAAGACTCCTCCTCCCAGGAGATCTTGTAATGCCCAGTTTCAGGGCACAGTTGTACACAGCCCTACTTAAATGGAGGACTTCAGTGATGCCGTGGCCGAAAGAGTTATGCCCATTTCTAAAAGCCTGGCATACTTGGTATATTTTTCCTGGTGCTTAAGTTGTACCACGTATAGCCAAGTTTAACTGTCCTTAAGCATTAATAAGATTTAATTTTTATGTTTGTGCTTTTCAGAGTAAAGGGCTTGCTTTCAATAGTAGAATGGCAAAGCTTCTCCTCCAATGACAATCTGTTAGCACCCTGTTGACTTAGCTCAGGACATGAGACTGACTTAGCTCAGGACATGAGACATTTCCTGGAAGTGATTTCCATGAGAACAAAGGCTTATTCCTTTAACTTAACCCAGACTTTGTTATTTTAATTATTTTCAGGCAATCATCTTTATATACTTCCCTTGCAAACCCAGTGGTTGAGAGCGTAGGCCTTGGTGTCAGGTGCATCTGGGGTTGGGGGCTTCTGCCACACTTATTGCTCTGTGACTTGAGAAGCTCTTTAACCCCAAGGCTGTATTTCTTATGCGGAAGAAGAATAGCAGGAGGATTTACCTCTGTGGGTCGTTGGGAGGATTAACTGGGTGATGACTGTAAGCACTTGGGAGAGCGCCTGGCATGCAGTGACCGCTGTTGCTGCCACCATGATTATGTCACCTCTCAACATGGGGTGGTAGGAGGCCCTGTGGGTGAGGCCAAGGCTGCCTGCACTGAGTGTCCCGGGCCTTATAGCTTTCTGCATTCTCACATCTGCTGCCACATGATATACAAGTAAATGTATTATATGCTTGTGTTCATAAAATACTTTCTTATTTTTATTATTATTTTTTTTTTGAAACAGAGTCTCGCTCTGTTACCCAGGCTGGAGTGCAGTGGCGTGATCTCCCAAGTTCAAGGGATCCTCCTGCCTCCGCCTCCCGAGTAGCTGGGACTACAGGTGCGCACCACTATGCCCAGCTGATTTTTTGTATTTTTTTAACAGATGTGTTTTCACCATGTTGCCCAGGCTGGTCTCGAGCTCCTGAGCTCAGGCAGTCCGCCTGCCCCAGCCTCCCAAAGTGCTGGGATTACAGGTGTGAGCTTCCAGCCAGAAAATGATTTACTTTCTAGACCCGTGCCACCTCTCTCCTACATCTCTCATACTTAAATTCAAGACAATTCTAGATAGCTGAAACAGCCCAAAATACATGTTTAGAATACATAGAATTATAAATAACCCTCTGTTTAGACTATGCCCAGTGAAATTCTCCAGTAATACTTAAAACTCTTTAAGTTGAATTTTTCTTTTTTTCATTGAAATAGCAAAGGTAGTAATCTATATTGGTCAAAGAAATTAGATATTTCCTCTATCTCTGTTTTAGATCAGTAGACCTAAACTATGCTTTCTTAACTTGGATGTGACATGAAATTTAAAAACAAATATGTGTTACAAGTACTTGTGTGTAAGTGCATGTGTGTGTGTGCATGTGTCTGTGCGTGTGGAACTTTGGTACCTTTGCATAAAGAAGGTTATTTAACAAAGTCGTACAAAAAGTGAACTACTTAATCATTCTATCATATCATACACATCTTTTCCTGGTTAGGTTATGAGACTGGCAGAGGTAGGAGTATATGATGTGCTCAGCTTGTCTCGATTTCAATAAGACATTTGATAAAGTCATTCTTGATCTCTGAATATGAAAAGGAAGTAGAACAGCCGGGCGCGGTGGCTCACGCCTATAATCCCAGCACTTTGGGAGGCCGAGGCGGGCAGATCACCTGAGGTCAGGAGTTTGTGACCAGCCTGACCAACATGGAGATTAGCCGGGCATGATGGCACATGCCTATAATCCCAGCTACTTGGGAGACTGAGGCAGGATAATCTCTTGAACCCAGGAGGTGGAGGTTGCGGTGAACCAAGATGGTGCCATTGCACTCCAGCCTTGGCAACAAGGGCAAAGCTCCATCTGAAAAGAAAAAAAAAAGAAAAGGAAGTAGAACTAGGATTTAACAAGGGACCAAAAAGTCGGTTGAACAGCCGTATTCAGACAGTGTTGGTAAGAACGGTTCTTTGGCAAGATCACTAAGGTGAGCTACTCTAGCAGCATCCTGTTTGACATTTTTATCCATAACTTGTATAAAAATAGAGAAGGCAAAGAAGAGTGCTGGGCGAGACGTGTTGGGTGTTAGATCTGCAATACTCGTCACAGTCTAATGGCTAAATGTAAAGTCTTATGTCTTGGTTCAAGAAAGAACATTGCTATATGAAATTTCAGGAAAACGTTGTGGCGGGGTGGGTGGGATATTGAGCGTTTGAACGTGAGCCAGCCCCTGTTTCTCCTGCCCTAGGGGAGGTTGGTGCGGCGACCTTCCCACTGTCCAGATCGGTAGCCTTGCTGACGGGGCACGTCGTCACCAAGGGACCTGATTGTTGTCATGGTTTTGTCTTGTCCTCCTCTCTGGTGAAAATCTACTGCAGTTTTACTCTCGGCTCCGGAGGAGAGGGCACGAGCCTCTGCCCGTGGGTCCTGACCCCTCTTGCCTTCTAAAAGATCTGCTCAGGCCGGGTGCAGTGGCTCACGCCTGTAATCCCAGCACTTTGGGAGGCAAAGGCAGGTGGATCTCTTGATGTAGGAGTTCGAGACTAGCCTGGCCAACAAGGTGAAACCCTGTCTCTACTAAGAATACAAAAATTAGCTGAGTGTGGTGGTGGACCCATGTAATCCCAGCTACTTGGGAGGTTGAGGGAGGAGAATCACTTGACCCCGGGAGGTGGAGGTTGTAGTAAGCCAGGAATGTGCCACTCCACTCCAGCCTGAGCGACAGAGGAGGTCTCTGTCTCACAAAAATAAAAAATTTAAAAAAAAATTAAAAAAACAGATCTGCTCAGAAATAGGGGAAACACGGGATCGTGATCATAAGAGGTTTATAGGCTGAGGTACAAGCCACGTCTTCAGAGCTTGCCGGCTGTGTCTTCTCCCCGTTTCCTTCACTGGTGAATGAGCTTTCGTTCGAACCAGCGTTGGTTTTTCTCTCCATGTTCCGCTGTGGCTCCCCACAGACCCTGCTAGGTGGAATCTCTGAGAAAATAGGCACTTCGCAGTCAGCCTATCTTTCTCTGCCGGCTTAGGGATTGCCGTCAAGGTGGAGGAAGGGTGCTTTGGCCGTGTTTGGAGTCATTGCTTTTACTCACTCTTCTTGGGATAGCTTTCCCACCCTGCCCTCTGCTCCTCTATCCCAACCCTCTTCCAGCCTGCTTTTTTAACTGCTTGAGTTATGTAACCAAAATAAAAAGGAAAAGAAAGGTGTGGTTGGGGCAGGTTGCGGGGGTTGAGAAGAGTAGCTCTTCTGGTTCCTCGGACCACATAATGCCCAAAGCAGGAGCCTCAGAGATCCCTAAGCAGACCTTCATACTAGCACTTTCCACAACCAGCTGGCCCTGGCTGTGAGAGTCAGATCTGTCCCCAAAGGTCCAGGTCAGAACTCAGGCCCAGGGCCTCTCCCTTCGGAAGCACCACTAAGGACACATCCCAGCCCCTTAGGCACCTGTAGGCTAGAATGACACCTTCCAGGCCGGCCCCAGAGGCCCTCAGGGCTCCCCTCCAAGCTGGGAGAGCAGGCAGGCAGAGGCCGCACTCACTACCTCAGCACCCTGCGCAACCCCGCGCTCCCAGACGTGCTCTACCCGGGTGGCCTCTTACGTGACAGGCCCTCTGCCACGTCCGTTCGCAGAGCCATGTGGGGAGCCTCCGTGTGGGTTCTCCTCTGTCCCTTTCCAGCTCGCATTTGCCAGAGCGGAGCGCGGCCCTTGTTTCCTTCTCTCCTCTTCAGCTCTGACTTTAAAACACACTGTGTTCCAAATCGTGGATGGGATCGGAAACTAGAACTGCTTGCTTACGAGAGAGGCCACCTTTTCACATTCTTTTTAAAAGGAATTTGTGCTTCAAAAGAAACTTCAGAAAATAAATGTTAGTCTAGCATATGCTCATTGAAATTGACTTACGTTTTGTTTTAAAAAATCATGTAGGATCTGGTACATGGGGCAGGCAAAAGGATATCATCAGCTTAAGAAAAAAGAAGTAAGCCTTCCATTTGTGTGGGTGATAACATCTTTTTCCTAGATCGTACCTCAAAATTCAAGCTCTCCATGAGAACAAAGATAATCTGAATAAAAATTTTATGTTGGGAGATTTATCAAGTGGCCTTTAGTTAAGAAAAGCACAGGCTATTTATTAGCACAACTTGCTTAATTAAATAATTCGTGGCTTTTTCTGCCATTGGGGTTCTTTTCGTTTTGAATTCAGCTTTTGTTCAGTTCCTCTATCTTGTACCCCTTCAGTTCGCCGGCGACATAATGGTGATATCCCTTTGTTTTTTGTGTCGTACCTTCTGTGAATTGTGACAACCATCCAGTAATCACTGTGGCTTCAGCAGAAGTTTTGAGCAAGCTTTGCAGCCACTGTTGGGGTGTGTACCAGCAGCCTGGAAGTGATCAGCAGAGCTGACAAAAGCACCCCTCGCTCTGCCCACCTCCGCACAGTCCCGTCCTCATCAGAAACGGTATCGCAGATGCTCCTCAGGTAGGCACGGGCAGACTCCCTGCTGTGTTACTAGTGACGGTGATGTCTGTACCGATCTGCGATCTGCGAGTGAAGTCCATTTATGACACACTAGAAGTGTGTACATTGTTTCATTTTCCATCACGGGTGTGGGTCTTCTGCCATGAAAGAGAACAGTCAAGGAAATTCTGAAAACAAGATTCGTAAATTCAATTTGACCCTCCCTAATTCAGGGCTGCTGTTTGCAGTGGTCCCTGGCCCAGCAGGTGGCTGGCATGGCTCCTGTTGGCTCATGCCAGTGTTGTGCTGGACCCTCGAATATGTGACTGTCACCTTTGTCCAAGACTGGTTTTAGCAGTCGTGGTTTGTCATTTTGATGCTTTGAATACTATAAGGAAAATGCCATGAATACCATATAAATACCACACCAAAACTCATCTTGTTCAACACAAACCTGTTGGACATATCTGTGTTTTCCGACATGGGACCTGCAGAATAGTATTTCCTTTAAATCCTGCAACTTGATTATCTAGTAGAATTCCAAATAGGTCTACCTAGACAGATATTCAGTTAAGATTATATTGTGTGTGATATTATCCTATCTTTAATAAAGTCCTACTCCTGAAAAACAGGGATTTGCAATGAAAATAATAGCTAAATGGAAGGCAGGTTTAGAAAGGTCAAAATACTGGAAGTGCTAGAAGGCTGCGACTTATAAAATTGTACTCCCCAAGTTCAGTAGGATAGTAGAGAAGTTGTGCTAAGTTGATTTCATTGAAATGTCACGTCTCACATCCTGTGGTCCAAAGGTATTAGTTTGTTTTGTGGAATAATTTTCTATTCACTTGCTGGTAAGAAATTTAGCAGTCAGAAGTAATTTTTAATTAATGACCTTTCTTTTAAAAAGTTGCTTTATGGTTTACAAGTAATACTGATGCAAAAAGCATTTGTTAACCTAACTGAAGTGGCACGCACTTTGTTTCCATGCTTCAGTATATTGTGGGGTTGGTCCCTTTTCATGAACCCAGGACCTGTGCTTGGGGAACGTTTTGCCATCATGCTGTTCTCTTGTACCAAGGATCAGTGAAAGTGTTTTATCTTTTTTATGTAGTTTGTATTGACTGGATTTTATAACTGTAAGAAAACAGAAACAGAGTGTTGTATTTTGATCTGAAATTTGTGTATATGCTAAACTAATTTTGTTTTATGTATTGGAAGTTCATTTAAAAACTTGAAATATTTTCTAGAAGGGTACCACACAAAATGAATCATCTTTAAGCTGTTTAATTAACCTAATAAAATAATTCGATGGGGAAGGCATTCTAATTGTTTCTGATTTTTAGAGTGGTTCCTGCTAAATCAGCATTATCAATACAGCTTGATTTAAGAATGGAACGTTGTCGTTTCTGTCATTTACACGGTGTGGGTGTCAGCTCCTAGACCCTGGCTTGTGATGTTAGATCCGTCCCTTGGCAGCACACCCCAGTCACTGCCTGAGCCTCCTCCATCGCTGACTGCCTGAGCCTCTCCACCGCTGTCAGCGTAAATCTCCTTGCTGTCTTCCCTGGAAAATGGTTTCAAATTGGCTTTCCTCAGAAGAGAGAAAGAAAGTAGATTTCAGCGGACTAGAGGACCTTGATATTAAGGGCTTAGTAACATGAGGCAGAATTCCATCTGCAGAAAGCAGAATTCTCGGTCGCTCCCTCTTCCTGCACTGTCCGGAGACAATAAACCTACGAAGACTGGTAGTACTTAAAAAAAGATAATTCAAATACAGATCTGCACTGAGGGCAAGGGGTAAAGAGCTTAGCAACTCTGCCGTAACGTCCAGGTTAGGTAAGGACAGGCAAGTGCACAGGCCGCCTACAGACTCCCCCTGAAATCACATGAAAAGAGGCAGTATATTAATCTTTGGTCCCACAGCATGGCAGAGCGTAGGTGTGGCAAGTGGGTTTAAATTTTTTTCCACCTTTCATAACAAGGTCATGTGGTCCAGTGGCCTGTAGCCCTTTAAATTTTCATTTAACTTTGAGACAGGGTCTGGCTCTCTTGCCCGGACTGGAGTGCAGCGGCGCGATCTCAGCTCACTGCAACCTTCACCTCCTGAGTTCGAGTGATTCTCCTGCTTCAGCCTCCCAAGTAGCTAAGATGACTGGCACATGCCACCACGCCTGGCTGATTTTTGTATTTTTAGTAGAAATGGGGTTTCACCATGTTGGCCAGGCTGGTCTTGAACTCCTGGCCTCAAATGATCTGCTCGCCTCAGCTTTGCAAAGTGCTGGGATTACAGGCGTGAGCCGCTGTGCCCTGGCCTGTAGCCCTTTTATCTTTGGGGTGAGGGCGAGTTGCTAACAGAGTCTCCACCAAAAACCAGTGCCTGAGGCAGAGGGACGCTCTGTCTATGGAGGAAGGCACTTTGCAAGTGGAGAGGTGAGGGGTTGACTGTCACCATCCTTAACCGTGTTGACTGCTCCCAATGGTAATAACAGATCTCCTATTGAAAAACTACATGACGGAGCCCATCTTCAGCACCTCACATGTTAACTCACTTCATCCTTGCAATAGCCCTAAGAAGAAGGCACTATCATTGTGTCCATTTTACAGCACAGAAAACTGAGGCATTGAGAAGTCACTTTGCCAAACTCATGGCCCATGCGGAGAGCAGAGCTGGGATTCAAGGCCAGTTCCAGTGTGCACACCCATAATGAATGATGTCATAGTCCGGCCTGTCTCTCTGGAGACGGGACAGACCTTTTTTGAAACTGGCTCAGTTGTTGAACAGCCATGGGTGGAAAGTCAGACAGTATGTGGTAAAGGGGTCAGGAAATCCTGCTGGGGGCTGAGTCAGGACCACTGTCCTTCAGCTGGAATAGGAGCTGATGGAAGCAAAGATTTTTTTTTTTTAATACCAAGTTTGAGTGACTTCTTAGAGAAACCTGTATGTGTCTGGAGAACTTGAGGGAGTCCATCCATGTGAATTCTGCCCACTCTGGAGTTGGGGTGTGAGCAGGTCATGCTTGGGGTTGTCTCCATGGTTACTGGGCCAAGGGGAAGATTGGGTTTCCTCTGAAGATTGGGTCAGCTGGTTCCACTGGCCCCAGTCCACTGACACCAATGATCCTTCTCTACCAAGGGCACTGGACTTGAAAAACCCATTTCCTTAACTGGCTATGCAGAGGTGGGGCCAAGTGGTATCTTAGCTCTGCTTTTAAAAGTGAGGGATAAGCCCAGACACAGTGGCTCACGGCTGTAAATCCCAGCATTTGAAAGGCTGGGGCAGAAGGATCGCTCGAATCCAAGAGTTCCAGACCAGCCTAGGCAACAGAACGTGACCATGCACCTCCCCCGAACCTCCACCAGTCTGTACAAAACATTTAAAAATTAGCCAGGTGTGGTGGCACATGCATGTAGTCCCAGCTACCTGTGAGGCTGAGGTGGGAGGATTGCTTGAGGCCAGGAGGTCAAGGCTACAGAGAGCCGTGATCACACCACTGCATTTCAGCCTGGGCAATAGAGCAAGACCCTGTCAAAAAAAAAAAAAAAAAAAAAAAAAAAACATAAACACTCTCTACTGTCTTCTCTACTCTAGCATGGCTATAACTTTTTTAAATTTTAATAAAGCAGAAAATAGATGTTGGCAAGGATATGGAGAAACAGGGACCTCGTGCACTGCTGGTGGAAATGTAAATGGTGCAGCCACTGTGGAAAACAGCTTGGTGGCGTTACCATATGACCCAGGAGTTCCACCCCTGGACCTATAGACCCAAGAGAAGTGAAGACTCAAATAAATACTTGTCTCGAATGCTCATAGCAGCGCTATTCACAAGCCAAATGTGCCCACACAACCAGAATGTGCATCAGTGGATGAATGGGTAAACAGAACGCAGTCTGCCCACTCAGTGGAGTATTATTCAGCCGTATGAAGGAATGGGGTGCTGACCCATGTTACAATAGGAATAAACCTGCAGCGTACCATGGGAGGTGAGAGAAGACCATCACAAAAGGCCGCGTACTGCATGGCTTCATTTATGTAAGTGTCCAGAACTGGCAGATTGCTAGAGACGAACCGCAGGTTACTGGCTGCCAAGGGCTGGGGAGACGGGGGGATTGAGAGTGACTATTCATGGGCACAGGGTTTCCTTTGAGGGTGACGAAAATGTTTTGAAACTGAATAGATGAATGCCCAACGTGGTGAGTGTGCTAAATGCCACAGAATTGCTCTCTCAAAAATGACTGACATTTGGTCAATTTTACCCCAATTTTTAAAAAGAGAATATAGGGGGCAAATAAGAAAAGTGATTAATATTCCAGTAGCTGCGTCGCTGGTGATATGAGGAAATGGAAATCCACTCTTTTTTTTCTGTCTTTATTTTTTTTTTATTTTTTGAGAGAAGATCTTGCTCTGTTGCCTAGGCTGGAGTGCCGTGGTGCAATCTCCACTCACTGCAACCTTCACCTCCTGAGTTCAAGCGATTCTCATGCCTCAGCCTCCCATGTAGCTGGGATCACAGGCATGCACCACCACGCCCACCTAATTTTTGTATTTTTAGTAGAGATGGGGTTTCACCATGTTCAAGACCAGGCTGGTCTTGAACTCCTGACCTCAAGCAATCTACCCGCCTCAGCCTCCCAAAGTGCTGGGATTACAGGGGTGAGCCACCACACCAGGCCAGGAGTCTACTTTTATACCTGCATTAGTCCGTTTTCACACCGCTATAAAGAACTACCTGAGAATGAGTAATTTATAAAGAAAAGTTTAATTGGCTCAAGTTCACATGGCTGGGGAGGCCTCAGGAAACTTACAGTCATGGACAGAAGGAGAAGTAAGGCATGTCTTACATGGCAGCAGAGGAGAGAGAAGGGGGAAGAGCTGTACACTTACCAGACAACCAGATCTTGTGGGACTCTAGCATGAAAGCAGCTTGGGAAACCGCCCTCATGATCCAGCCACCTCCCACCGGCTCCCTCCCTTGACATATGGGGATTACAATTCAGATTACAATTGAGATAAGATTTGGTGGGGACACAGAGCCCCACCATATTAATACCCAAAGTGCTGTTTCCTGTAGATGGTCCGGGGTGGCCCAGACTCCGGCTGGAGAGAGGTGGGTTAACAGCACCCGGAGGAGCCCACCCACGTGTGTACCAACCAGTGTTCCCCAGTGATCCCCCATCTCGCCCCAGCATCAGGGAATTGGGAGGAACCTGGGAAGGCAAGTCTCCTACAGCCTTTAAACTCATATTTCTGAATCAAATTCCGTAGGAGCCAACCTTCCAGTTAAAAGCTCAGGCCCTGGAGCTAACCTTGGGTTTAAATCCATTCTCCGGCACTAACTCGTTTTGTCAGCTGGGTCCCTACTCTCTCTGCCTCAAGTTCCCTGGGGACAGTGAGTGGCAAGGACCCACAGACTCAGAGCTGTGCCAGAACTCGGTGAGTTAATGCGTGGTAGTGCTGAGAACAGTGGCTGGTGCAGTCGAGACCTCCTCCTGCTGGCCGTTAAGCCTTGGGCGCTGAGCCCCAGCGATACTGATAGCTACAAACTACCCACTTGTGCACAGTCGCCACTTCCGCACGGTCTCCACTGCCAGCCCAGCCTACATCTCCCCAGCTGCATCCCAGAACATGGATCCTGGAGGTGGGAAGACTCCTCACCCATCCACAGTGTGTACTCCTGAACTATTTATGGGGAAAAGGCAGTGCACACTCCCTTGGGTTAGAGGTGGGGTGCTCAGATTTCCCAGCCTGGGACTCTTGCCATAAGGGTGGATGTATTTGTATCAAGCAGGATATACTTATCAGCTGTGACCAGGAAAGGAGACACTCACAATTCCAGCACGGCCAGAGAGCAGTTGCCACAGCCGCCCCGTGTGTGTCCAGCACAGCTGTGGGGCAGGGCGGAATAGGAAGAGGGAAGTGCAGCTTGCCTTGGCCTCCCTCCCCTCCCGTCCTCTGCACTCCCCAGCGATTGTCTAGGGCCAGCATTCATCAAACACCTCCCCTACCAGATCCCGTGGAGGGGTTGCTAAACTTAGTCATTACACTCAGAATATTCCTGAGATGAGACGAGATGGTCAGAAGCTATTAAGAAACTTGTTCCATGGCTGGGTACGGTGGCTCGTGCCTGTAATCCCAGCACTTTGGGAGGCCGAAGTGGGCAGATCACTTGACGTCAGGAGTTCGAGACCAGCCTGGCCAACGTGATGAAACCCTATCTCTACTAAAATACAAAAATTAGCCAGGCATGGTGGCACATGCCTGTAATCCCAGCTTGGGAGGCTGAGGCAGGAGAATCACTCGAACCCGGGGGATGGAGGTCTTGTTGAGCTGAGATCGTACCACTGCACTCCAGCCTGGACAACAGAGTGAGACTCTGTCTCAAATAAAAAGAAAAACAAACTTGCTCCAAGTCTCATGGCTTGTCTGAGGCAGAGCCAGGATTTGGACCCACATCTGTGTGATACCCAGGCCTGTATTCTCTCTCTGACTGTCCTTTGTCCTTTGTGCCATCTCTGTGTCATTATACACAGTACAATGAGGCTGGCACCAACAAATCTTCCTCTGCTCCAACGGGCCCCAGAGATGCAGCCAGAAGAACCTGGCCACGTTCAGGGGCCTCCCTTTCAGAGTTCTCACCTCTGCAGGAAAAAAACCTTGAGATTCCTGATCTTTGCCACCCCCCCCCCGACCCAATTACATCTACACCCTACTCCTAGAGCCAGTGAATATGTCACCTGACACGGCAAAAAGGGCTTTGCAGGTGTGATTAAGGACTCTGAGATGAGGCAGTTATTCTTGATTTTCAAAGTGGGCCTGCATTAGTCCGTTCTGCATTGCTATAAAGGAATCCCTGCGACTGAGGAATGTATGCAGAAAAGAGATCTGTTGGCTCACGGTTCTGCAGGCCATACAAGCATGGCACCAGCATCGGCTCGAGAGTCTCAGGGAGCTGGTGGTCATGGCGAGAGGTGAAGGGGGAGCAGGTGCATCACACGGCGTCACATGGCAAGAGAGGGAGCAAGGAGAGGGAGAGGGGAGGTGGGAGGTGCAGGCTTTTTTTTTTTTTTTTTTAAGATGGAATCTTGCTCTGTTGCCCAGGCTGGAGTGCGTGGCATGATCTCGGCTCACTGCAACCTCTGCCTGTCAGGTTCAAGCAATTCTTCTGCCTCAGCCTCCTGAGTAGCTGGGACCACAGGTGCAAACCACCCTGGCTAATTTTTGTATTTTCAGTAGAGACGGGGTCTCACCATGTTGGCCAGGATGGTCTCGACCTCTTGACCTCATGATGGAATCTCAGCTGACTACAACCTCCACCTCCCAGTGATTCTCCTGCCTCAGCCTCCTGAGTAGCTGGGATTACAGGCACCCACCACCATGCCCAGGTACCTGTTGTATTTTTAGTAGAGACAGGGTTTCACTATGTTGGCCAGGCTGATCTCGAACTCCTGGCCTCAAGTGATCCACCCCACTTGGCCTCCCAAAGTGCTGGGATTACAGGTGTGAGCCACCATGCCCAGCCATGTGCCAGGCTCTTTGAATAATCAACTCTCGCGTGAACTCACTACCATGGAGAGGGCACCAAGCCATTCATGAGGGATCTGCCTCCATGACCCCAACACCTCCCACCGGCCCCATCTCCAACACTGGGGATCACATTTCAACATGAGATTTGGAGGAACAAACATCCACACGCTCTCAGGGCCCACTGCAATCACAAAGGTCCTTATCAAGGAGGCAGGAGGGCCAGAGAGAGGAGATGTGACAACCAGCACGGAGGCTGGAGCAGGGCACAGGGCTGAAGGCCTAGGATGCGGCAGCGCCAGAAGCTGCAAAGAGCAAGGAAAAGATTCTCCCGAGAGCCTCCAGGAGGAACCAGCCTTGCTGACGCCTTAATTCGAGTCCAGTGAGACCAGCGTTGGACACCAGACCTCCTGGACGGTGAGATAACACATCCATGTTGCTTTAGGCCACTGCGTGTGTGGGACTTTGTTACAGCAGCTGCAGGAAACCGACACAACCCACCCTCTAAGTTAGAATCTGATGAGTCCAGAGGGGAGGGACCCCGGAATAGGACCCTTCTCAGGACATCTTGGAAATGACCTATCTGCTGCCAGAGTTGGCCGGACATTGCCGTAGCTTTCCTTGGTCAGAGCCTGCTGGTCCTCTTCTCCCTAGATCTGAGCCACTCAAATGTCCTGCTCCACAGACACCACAGCTGGAGTCCCTGGGCCCACTTGAGCTGCTGGAGGCCCCTCCTTACCCAGGCTCTCTTGTTAGACAGCAGAGAGCGCAGGGAGTCCCGACAGACGCACCCTCCTGCCTTCACCAGCAATTCCTGCTCATCCTGCTCACCTTCTGTAAACTGCCCGCCCAATCCCGCCCCCTGCCTCTGCAGTCTGTTCCTCAGTCATCAGTGTCTTTGGGAGGCCCACCTTGTCACCCCCCAGCTCCAGGCCCTGGGCTTTTAACTAGAAAGCTGCCTCCCATTGAATCCAATTCAGAAATGTGGGTTTAAGGGCTGTAGGAGACTTGCCTGACCAGGTTCCCTCCAGTTCCCTGATGCTGGGGCAAGATTGGGGGGGAACCAGGAAAGCTGGCAGGTGCACACGTGGGTGGACCCCTCCTGATGCTGCTAACCCACCCCTCTCCAGCCAGAGTCTTGCACACCCCTGGATCATCTACGGGAAACACCGCTTTGGGCATGAAAATGGATTCCCCATTTCCTCAATACTGCCAGCGACGTAGCTAGTGGAGTGTTGATTGCTTGTCTTATTTGTTCCCTATTTTCTATTCCTTTTTTTGTTTGTTTTTTGTTTTGTTTTTTGAGACAGAGTCTTGCTTTTTTGTCCCGGCTGAAGTGCAGTGGCATGATACCACCTCACTGCAACCTCCACCTCAAGTGATTCTCCTGCCTTAGCCTCCCGTGTAGCTGGGATTACAGACACACTTGGCTAATTTTTCTTTTGTATTTTTAGTAGAGACAGGGTTTCACCATGTTGGACAGGCTGGTCTCGAACTCCCAACTTTCAGTGATCTGCCTGCCTCGGCCTCCCAAAGTGCTGGGATTACAGGTGTGAGCCACTGCACCTGGTCTCATTTTTTCTTTTTTTAAATTGAGGTAAAATTGCCCAAATGTCAGCCATTCTAGAGAGAACAATTCAGTGACATTTTGCACATTCATGGTGTTGGGCATTCATCGATTGAATTCCGAAACATTTTTGTTACCCTCGGGGAAACCCCGTACCCATGCAACCCCGTACACTCTCATTCCCCACTCTCCCCAGCCTTTGGCAACCAATAACCTGCTGTTTGTCTCTAGGAATTTGCCAGTTCTGGACACTTATATAAATGAAGCCACGCAGTAAGTAGCCTTTTGTCGCGGTCTTCTCTCACTTCCCACGGTATTTTGCAGGTTTATCCCTATTGTCACCTGGGCCAGCTCCCCATTCCTTCACATGGCTGAATAATATTCCATTGTACGGCTAGAGCGCATTGTGTTTATCCATTCCTCCTTCATTGATGGACATTTGGGTTGCTTCCCCTTTTGGCTAATGTGAATAGCATTGCTGTGAGCATTTGAGTACAAGTATTTGAGTCCTTGTTTTTACTTCTCTTGGGTCTATACACCCAGGGGTGGAATTGCTGGATCATATGGTAACTCCATGTTTAACAGGAGGAACCACCAAGCTGTTTTCCACGGCAGCTGCACCATTTAACCTTCTGCTGCTGTCTCACTGCATTGAGAATGAAACCCAAACTTTGCACGTGCCATCTAAGACCCTGCAAGAAGTCCCTCACCTCCAGCTCCAGCCACGGGGCTCTCTCAGGATATTGGTAATGCATCTCCCCCTAACACTATTCTCAGCTACCAACTTCTCATCCTTCAGAGCACAGCATCAAAGTCACCTGTTTACAGAAGACTTCTCTGCCCCTCTCCTCCCACTGTGTATCAGAAGGGTTAAAATGCTGCAAAGGCCAAAGTGGTTACAAAAGTGAAGCAAAGGTGGAGAGAAATAACAAATACAAATAATCAAAAGCAGGCTCTTCTCAGCCCATTTTCACTTTCCGCTGTGATTAGAGCCATGGGTTGGAGAGAGGTGTCACTTTCCTCTCGGCTCTACAGTCAGAACAACAATCACTGAGGGATTTTAATGGCAGTGGATGCACAGGCTCAGAGTTAGAAATCTGCAGAGAGAAGCCAGGGCTGTGGGAACCTGGGGAGCAATGCCCCATCTCCTGGGGACAGCTACTGCCCAGCACATGCTCTGCTGCCATGCAGAAATGTGGGCTCAGGATGGCCACACCTTCTGATTTTTCCAAAGAAGCTGGAGGTTTATGTGAAATGCTTTGGTTTCTGCATTTAAAGTTAATTCAACTTAAAAAAAATCTAAGTCTAATTGTTAAGACTAGTCCCTCTCAAGCCACCTGATGACAGAGAACTGAGGCTATGAATGACTTCAGAAAAGACCAGCAAAAGAACCACCCAGCTGAGCCCAGCCCACATTGCAGAATTGTGAGGAAATAAATGGAGGTTGTGTTAAGCGACAAATTGTTGGGTGTTTGTTATACAACAATAGATAACTGATACTCAGCCCTTATTATGGTCTTTCATCATCTTTACTTGTTTACTTTTTTGTCTCTCTTCCCTGCCCACCCCTTTCCCCACACACTCACTGGAATGTCAGCTCCATCAGCCCATGGACCTTGTCAGTCTTGTTTCTTTTCCAGTTCCCAGTGTTCATACAATGCCCAGTAGGCGCTCAATACATATCTGCTGAAGAGTGAATAAATAAATGCTTAGGTCAACAAACATTTCCAGTGCCAACCTCTTGTCACAAGACACCAGGCTGGAGATGAGGGTGATCCAATCTCTCCATGAGGAAACACGTAGCTTCCCAGACTTGTTCCTCATCTTCCATCATGTTATTTTATTTTACTTTATTTTTTATTATTTGTAGAAACAGGGTGTTGCTTTATTGCCCAGGCTGGTGTTGATCTCCTGGCCTCAAGTGATCCTCCAATCTTGGCCTCTCAAAGTGCTAGGATTACTGGCATGAGCTACCTCACCTAGCCAGTCATGGTTTTTTTGTTTGTTTGTTTGAGATAGGGTCTCACTTTGTTACCCAGGTTGGAGTGCAGTGGCATGAATATGGCTCACTGCAGCCTTGACTTCTCAAGCTCAAGAGATTCTTCCCACTCAGCACCCCAAGTAGCCGGGACTACAGGCACGTGCCTAGCTAGTAATAATTTTTGTACATTTTGTAGAGATGGGTTTTTGCCTTGTTGCCCAGGATGGAAATCATGTTCTTTTAAAGAGACAACTTAAGAACGTCTCTTAGGCCCCTGGCTGATGTTTCAGCCGCATCTTATTCTGCCATATTTCTAGTCTAGACAGACTAGAAAAGGTATGGATACCTTCACACTCCAACAAATTGTGCTTGGATTCTGGAGCACTTAACCCCGCCAAGCCACAGCTGTCTTTAAGTGGGGACCGGCTGATCCTGGAAGAGCTGCCAGGAGGCTCACACAGCAGCCTGCATGACTGTTGTGTGGTAGCCCCACCCCATGCAGCCCAGCCCCGTGTCATCATTCCAATCCTGAACCTACAGGGCATTTTCGGATGAGGAAATGAAGACACATTTATCATCCTTTCCGGGAGAGGGATTCGAGAAATTTGGCACAGGTGAGCCTGGACCCAAGCCCCAGGCAGGAGCTCAATGACCTCTGCTCAACCCCATGTCCTTGCTAGACCCAAATTTCCCCTTCGGGTGTTTTCCTGGGAATCCAGAGCCCCGCAGCCTGCAACTTTAGAAGGAAACAGGCGGGCTCCTTCTCAGCTCAGCCTTGAGTGGAACTTCCAAAGGCAGGGCTGGGATGACTTCATGTTTGGATTAGGGAATTTCAGAATGGGACAAAGCCCATCTTTATTTCAAGGCTGATGACCTAGGTCTGAGTGGGTGACCTCCCTCCTAACTGATGGGAGATGAGATCCAAACTCTCGATGCTGAGTAACAAGCAATGTAGACACCAAGGGCGACAAAGCAGCCCTTCAGCATTTCCTGACACCTGCCAGCTGCCACCCACTGTCCTGCGCACCCAGGACGCCAGCCCTGTGGTGGAGGCTCTCGCCTGGCACTTCACACCTTTGCTTGAACATGAGAAACACCTGGGGAGCTCCCACAAACACCCGTGTTTGGGCTTCACCTGAGACCAATTAGAGGAGGTCCTGCTCTAATTGGTCAATTAAAATCAATCTTCCAGGTGGATTTGCAGCCAGGGCTGAGAGTACTAGGCTGGTAGGTAGTAAAATCCCACATTTTTGTTTGGTTGGTTGGTTGATTTTTTTTTTTTTTTTTTTTGAGACAGAGTCTTGCTCTGTCGCCCAGGCTGGAGTGCAGTGGCACAATCTCGGCTCACTGCAACCTCCACTTCCCAGGTTCAAGCAACTCTCCTGCCTCAGCCTCCCAAGTAGCTGGGATTACAGATGCCCGCCACCATGGCTGGCTAAGTTTTTGTATTTTTAGTAGAGACAGGGTTTCACCATGTTGTCCAGGCTGGTCTCTAACTCCTGACCTCAGGTGGTCTGCCCACCTCAGTCTCCCAAAGTGCCAGGATTACAGGCGTGAGCCACCATGTCCAGCCCCCACATTTGCTGATAAGTCATCTTGTGCTAGGCTTTAAGGATTTTATTTTTATATATGTATTTTAATGCTTATTCTTTTCTTTTGAGACAGGGTCTTGCTGTGTCACCCAGGCTGGAGTGCAGTGGCACGATCATGGCTCACTACAGCCTTGACCTCCTGGGCAGCGATCCTCCCTCCTCAGCTCCCTGAGTAGCTAGGACTACAGGGGCATGCAACCACACCTGGCTAATTTGTAAATTGTTTGTAGAGACGGCCTCACTACATTGCCCACGCTGGTCTGAAACTCCTGGGCTCAATGGATCCTTTGGCCTCCCAAAGTGCTGAGATTACAGGCGTGAGCCACCATGCTTGGCCAAGAATGTTATATATGTAAATATTAGTTCCTTTCCTCTTCACATGCTCCCTCTGAGGTAAGTGCTGTTATCATTATCTTATTTTACAGAGGAGGAAACTGAGGTGTAGCAGGCACAAGTGGGGGGGTCCCTGTGTGTTAGCCAGGGCCTACTATAGCTTTGCCAGGAGGGCTGGCAAGGCAAAAGAGAGCACTGGCCTCGGAATCTAGCCCAGTGTTGATCGAGGGCCTTGGACACGGGACTTAATCTTTGCCAGGGCCTCAGTTTTCTCATCTGAATAATGGGTTTGATGATAGATTTGGCTGGGTACAGTGGCTCACACTTGTTATCCCAGCACTTTGGGAGGCTGAGGCGGGAAGCTCACTTGAAGTCAGGAGTTCAAGACCAGACTGGCCAACATGGAGAAACCCCATCTCTACTAAAAATACAAAAATTAGTCAGGCATGGTGGTGGGTGTCTGTAATCCCAGCTGCTCAGGCAGCTGAGACAGAGAATCGCTTGAACCCGGGAGGCATAGGTTGTAGTGAGCTGAGATCATACCCCTCCACTCCAGCCTGGGCGACAGCGCGAGACTCTGTCTCAAACAAAAATAAAAATAAAAAAAATAGAAGTGAAGATTAAACTGGGTGATGGAGAATGGGGCATACCATGGCCACTCCAGGGGGAGCTGTTAGCAGGAGTAGTTCTGTCCATCCAAATACTAGTCAATATATCAATACATAAGCGGGAATAACCCGCTTTATAACCATTAAAATAATTTGAATGATATTTGAATAATTTGAATACATAATATTATTTGAATTGATTATTGTGGGATCAATGAATCCTAAATAAAAAATGCACTAAAAGTCTGTAGTGGGTGATGGGGTAGGAGATTTAGGGGTTCCGACAGGGTAGACCCCTATTGAAAGGGGCACAAAAACTGGGAGACGAAAAGCATAGGTTCGTCTGCCCTGTGTCTTCTTTCTCACGGCAGGGGATCGGCCGGCCCTGTGACTTCCTCCCAGTCCCTGCACCAAACCCCTGAGGCCATCCTGGCATCAGACCGCAGGCCCTGAAAGCGTCCAGCAGAGGGCGCCCCAAACCCACGAGGGCCGCGGGGAGGAAGAAGGTAGCGGCCGCTGTCCTCTCCCATCCCAGGCAGGTCCGGTGCAGAAGGGACCACTGACACGGCGATGGTGGAGAGGCACGGCCGGCCGGGCCCCCTACACCCTTCATGGCCTTGACTCAGGGCTGCCCATGACCTTCAGCGTCAGAGCTCGGTCTGGTCCATGCCTGCCTTGAGAAGCTGCGCCGCCTCTGCACCCACCCAGTTCAGGGCCACCTTCCCTCCATTTGCAGCATGAGCAGGTCTGAGGTGGCGGTTCCAGGCTGAACAGAAGGACCTGAGTTCTTTGTCCACATGTGAGGTTGGGCAGCCCCTGAACAGTCCACCCAGACACAAGTTCCCCTGTCCCCGAGCCGGAATCCAGCCCTGAGACCCCACAGTGCTGCCTCTGAAAGAGCGCTGGGACGTCTCTCTGAGCCGGAGCTCAGACTTTGGCGTCCTGCTGCTGAGGCTGGGGTCCCGCCGATGTGACCGTGGCAAGGGTTAGCTCTTTGTTCACCTGTGCCCTTACCTGTAAAATGCTGACTGTAATCACAGTGGAGCTACCCTAGAGGTTTGCTAGGAGGGTTACCTGAGTGGCGCCTGGCACGGGCCACAGAGGGTGGGTTGTACATGACTATTTTCCCCACTGCCCAGTTATTAATCCAGGTCATAGTTACTTCTTCCCCCAGCCCCACAGAAGATGGGGGCCACCCTAAACCCCACCCCATTCCAGATGAATCAAGCCATCACCATACCCCCCAAATGATCCATGCCACCATAATATGCCCTCTGGATGACTCAGACTGCCACTGCTCCCTCCCCAACACACACGTACGCCCTGATGGCCCCAGCAGTCTCCTAACTGGCCTCCCTGGCTCCAGCCTTGCCCCCTCCCGTCCACCATCCACTCTGCAGCCAGACTGATCTTTCTAAAATGCAAATCTGATCACATTACTTCCTACTTAACATCCATCAACAATTTCCCAATAACTCGGGATGAAATTCAAGCTTCTTAATGTTTGTTCTGAGGCCTTTCCTTATCTGACTGGAGCCTGGCACTCCAGCCTCATCCCTCTGAGTGACAGCCGGAGCCCAACCACGGGGGGCCCAGGCAGGAATTTTGACAGCCCCAAATTCCACTTTTAAAAATGTTATTTTATTATATTTTTAGTTTGAGGCTACATGTGTAGAATGTTCAGGTTTATTACATAGGTAAACGTATGCTGTGGTGGTTTCCTGCACTTACCAACCCGTCACCTAGGTATTGAGCCCCCCACATGCATTAGCTGTTTATCCTGATTCTCTCCGTCACCTCACACCCCGCTGCTGACAGGCCCCAGTGTGTGTCGTTCCCCTCCCTGTGTCCACGTGTTCTCAATGTTCAGCTCCCGCTTATAAGCGAGAACATGTATGTTTGGTTTTCTGTTCATGTGCTAGTGTGCTGAGGATAATGGCATCCAACTCCATCCACGTTCCTGCAAAGGACGCGATCTCTTTCCTTTTTATGGCTGCGTAGTATTCCATGTTGTATATGTACCACATTTGCTTTATCCAGCCTGTGACTGACAGACATTTGGGTTGATTCCATGTCTGTGCTATGGTGAATAGTGCTGCAGTGAACAAACGTGTGTATATATCTTTATAACAGAATGATTGATATTCCTTTGAGCATCTACCCAGTAATGGGATTGCTGGGTCAAATGGTATTTCTGGTTCTAGGTCTTTGAGGAATCGCCCCATTGTCTTCCAGAATGGTTGAACTAATTTACACTCCTACCAACAGTATAAAAGCGTTCCTATTTCTCCACAGCCTTAAATATTTGCACATTTATCAAACAGGGAAACTACTTTTTATTATTAACATAGAAGATATTCCTCTCTATGGGTGAAAACAAGGGCTTTCGAACGTGCATACTATGAAAGTAACCTGTTAACTTACCAGAAAATGTCTTTTATCTGACATTTTCCTGCCCTCATCCATGGATGACGTTAGTCACATTCCTTGAAGGATGACTGGAGCTTACGTGGACCCAGGTTCAAAGTCTTAGTCTCTTTGAAGAGCCTCAACTTTTCCAGCCTGACTCTGGGTTGGAACCTGCGTGCCTGAGGTTCCTCTCAGGATCAGCGTCTCCACCGCCAGACATTCTTACGAGAATACAGGTGGGTTGGTGCTGGGCAAAGGTGCTCGCTAAGTTTCCACCTGGTGGAGGTGGTATGACTTGCGATTCCCGTCTCCTGATTCATCGCCAAGTCACTGATTCATTTCCAGAGAATCTGGACTGCTTATGGCCATCCCCCCAGCTGCTGCTGGGCTAGCTGGGCGCTCCAGTCGGCCCTGGCTCACACAACACATTCCTGGGCTCCTGATGCAGGGCCTTGCGAGCGTTCAGACCCAATGCTTCTTGCATAAACACATACACACACACACACACACACACACACACACACATATGTATGTGTGTGTATATATGTGTGTGTATATATTTATTTTATATATAAATATATAATAAAATATAAATATAAAATATATAAATATATAATAAAAATAAATACACACACACATATATGTGTGTGTGTGTATATATATATATATATATATTTTTTTTTTTTTGAGACGGAGTCTCGCTCTGTCGCCCAGGCTGGAGTGCAGTGGCTTAATCTTGGCTCACTCCAAGCTCTTCCTCCCAGGTTCATGCCATTCTCCTGCCTCAGCCTCCTGAGTAGCTGGAACTACAGGCGCCCGCCACCATGCCTGTCTTTTTTTATATTTTTAGTAGAGACGGAATTTCACCGTGTTAGCCAGGATGGTCTTGATCTCCTGACCTCATGATCCCCCCACCTGGGCTTCCCAAAGTGCTAGGATTACAGGTGTGAGCCACCACGCCTGGCCAAAAATATATATATATTTTATATATATGGGTCAGATCCTGCCCCCATCCTGCCAAAATATATTTTTCCAAAAAAAAATATATATATATAATTAATCTGTTACTGTCACCCAGGCTGCAGTGCAGTGGCACGATCACAGCTCTCCTTATAACCTCAGACTCCCAGGCTCAAGCAATTCTCCTGCCTCAACCTCCCAAGTAGCTGGGATTCCAGGCACATGTCACCATATGCAGCTAATTTTTGTATTTTTCACCAAGATGGGTCCTTGCTATGTTGCCCAGGCTTGTCTCAAACTCCTGGCCTCAAGCCATCCTCCCACCTTGGCCTTCCAAAGTGCTGGGATTATAGGCGTGAGCCCCCACACCTAGCTAAAACTAATATTTCAAATGTTTCTTTCTATCCTGAAGTTGAATTCCCAGGTATACAATTTAGCTATTCGTGTGATTTCAGATACATCAATATCATGCCCTATTTATAATATAAAGGAGGATTAAAAGGAAGTTAATTTGACATAACATTGTATGTGGGGACATTAGACCCCCCTCTACCCCAGAGACATAAAGAAGTAGTGAGCCACTTGTTCCTGCTCAGGAATCCCCGGGAAGGCTACAGCCACAGCACAGACGGCCACAGGTGTGCCTGTGGGTGACTCAAACATCACAGGCCGGCAGGCTCTCGGTGACGTGATTTTCCAAAATGGTGAGCAACTCTTGGTTAACGTCCAAATGAAACAAAGAACAACCTTGCCTCCATTTACGCTGTGGTTGTGCTCCTGGGAAATGCAGGGACTATGAAAACTGAGCAGGAAAAAAACGGCCTTTTTATGTAAAGTGAAGTTAGATTCCAGACACAGATAATTTCAAGCAGGGTTTTCGCCTACGTGAATGTCCTGAGAGACGGCAGCCCATCCTGGGGGATGAGGACCCATTCTTGTCATCAGGGGCTGTCCATCTAGCCTTTCTGCCCGCTGCCACCACCAAATGCCAGTAGTTCCCACACTCACGTTTTGGAGACAAATTTCCAGCCCCAGTAGGGACAACCCCGTCCCCAGGAGAGCAACCCGGCTAGTGGGTCAGGTCCTGCCCCCACCCTGCCAGGTTTTCCCTCCCTCCCTCCCTCCCCTCCCTCTGTCCCTCCCCTCCCTCCGTCCCTCCCTCCTTCCCTCCCTCCTTCCCTCCTTCCTTCTTTCCTTCCTTCCCTCCCTCCGTCCCTCCCTCCCTCCCTCCCCTCCCTCCGTCCCTCCCTCCCTCCCCTCCCTCCGTCCCTCCCCTCCCTCCGTCCCTCCCTCCCTCCCCTCCCTCCGTCCCTCCCCTCCCTCCGTCCCTCCCTCCCTCCCCTCCCTCCCTCCCCTCCCTCCGTCCCTCCCTCCTTCCCTCCTTCCTTCTTTCCTTCCTTCCCTCCCTCCGTCCCTCCGTCCCTCCCTCCCTCCCTCCCCTCCCTCTGTCCCTCCCTCCTTCCCTCCCTCCTTCCCTCCTTCCTTCTTTCCTTCCTCCCCTCCCTCCGTCCCTCCCTCCCTCCCCTCCCTCCGTCCCTCCCTCCCTCCCTCCCCTGCCTCCGTCCCTCCCCTCCCTCCGTCCCTCCCTCCCTCCCTCCCCTGCCTCCGTCCCTCCCTCCTTCCCTCCTTCCTTCCTTCTTTCCTTCCTTCCTTCCTTCCTTCCTTCCTTCCTTCCTTCCTTCCTTCCTTCCTTCCTTCCTTCCATCTCTCCCCTTCTCTCTCTCCCTTCTCTCTTTCTCTTTCTTTCTTGAGTTTCACTCTTGTTGCCGAGGCTGGAGTGCAATGGCACGATCTCGGCTCACTGTAACCTCTGCCTCCTGGGTTCAAGCAATTCTCATGCCTCAGCCTCCCCAGATTGCTGGGATTACAGGCGTGAGCAACGGTGCCCGGACCCTTCCTCTCTTTTTCATCCAGGAGGCTTCTCTTTCTTCAAGTCTCTATGTGTTATTCCTTTTTCCAGAAAACCCGCCTGACCCCTGCAGGCTGGGGAAATATCCCTTCCTGCCACCGCGGCCCCATTCACCCTCCTTCCAGAACCCGAGAACCTAGTTACCTTGTCATCTTTGTACTCACACCTGCCCCTGGGAAGCCAGGAGCCTTGACCCTTCACCATCAACCCCCACTTCAGCCTCAGTGCCTGGTATTCAGCAGGTGCTCAATAAATGTCAAGTACATGAATCCCAGCAGTGGCTCCCCTTTCTGTGCTGGGCTCACTCCGTTCTCACAGGCATCCCATTAATTAGGACTATTCTCAGTCCCATTTTTCAGATGGGGAGACTGAGGCTCAGAGAGGTCAGGTGACACGCCCAAGGTCACAGACGGGACACAGATACCAATCTAGCACTTCAAATTCTCTAGAGAGTCTGTGACTGCCCCACTCAACACCCCCAGCAACTTTCCTTAAAAGACTCAAACCGCACACCTTCCCCCAACACCACCACCAGCCTCTTCAATCATCCAGCCCTTTCGGATGTACAGCCTCTGGGCTTCCGCAGACCTGCTCCCTGATTCCTGAGCACAGCCGCCTCCCTGCCTTTGCCTCTCCTCCCCCCACTGTCTCTAGCTTACCTGTCCTGCAAGGCCTATCTCAGTGCAACTCTCCCCATCCCAGTCCCCTCTGCAAGCTGTGATGTTTGAACCTGTGTCCCAGCCTTTGACATCAGCATCTCCCAGGCAGGGCTCAGGCCTTCCTCACCCCTGACTGCCTCCCTAGGGCACCTAGCTCAGGGCCTGGCCTATAGCCCATGATCACATGCCTGATCCCCCGACCTTTGCTGAGCTCCGTGTGAGCCGAGCAACTACAGATGCGAGGAGGGAACAGAGAGCAGGTGGGCGCTCAGGTGCACATGGGCCACCCTCTTCTTCCTCACCTCGCCATTGCTGCCAAGGCCATGGGCATCTGGTAGGGCTGGAGGCCAGAAGAGACTCCATGTCCAGTGGCCACCACCGAGCTGGCCCTGGTCCAGCTCACCCAGGACAGGGTCTGATTCTATTGACTTCAGCTCCTTTCTAGCCCCAAGCAGATTTGGAGTTGCCCTGCATTGGTTGCCACAGATGAGGATCAAGAGGGGGCACTGGGAGAAGCAGGGGGCCCAGGCATCTCCTTCCCAGGTCACTCAATGGCTACAAGCCAAAGTTTAGCCTCTCTGAGCCTCAGTTTCCCACCTGTAAACTGAACGTTTGGAAGGAAATGATCTTCAAGGTCTCCTGCGATTTTGATATTTTAAGATTCATCCAACAACTGTGTTTTTGAGCATCTTTGTGCCTCAAAGGCGAGATGCCTTTGGGGATGATGGAAACCAGCCAATCTCAGATTACAACCTCTCACTCCCTATCCTCCATTTCCATTTAAGCTTTCTCCTTAGTATTTAGCAACACCTAATAGACTTGTGATTTTATCTATTTGATTTGATGTGTGTCTCTGTGAGCTCTAACCCAGCATGTAGAGCAGGGCTTGGCACATAGTAGGTGCTCAATAAATATTTGTTGAGTGAATGAAAAAAAAAGAAATGTTTTTTGAATCAAATGAGCTCCATGACATCCAGTGTCTTTATCAAACCCCAACAAGATTCCAAGAACAATCACAATAAAAACAATCTTTTGGGCCAGGCATGGCGGCTTACGCCTGTAATTCCGGCACTTTGGGAGGCCAAGACAGGAAGACTGAGTGAGCCCAGGAGTTCGAGGACAGCCTGAGCAACACAGTGAGACCTGTCTTTACAAAAACAAACAAACAACAGCAACAAAATTAGCCAGACCTGGTGGCACACACCTGTAGTCCCAGCTACTCAGGAGGCTAAGCCAGGAGGATCACTTGAGCCACTGCACTTCAGGCTGGGCAACAGAGTGAGACCCCAACTCTTAAAAAACCAAACAAGAATAATCCTTTGAGGCCGAGCTTGGTGGCTCACACCTGCAATTCCAGCACTTTGGGAGGCCAAGGCAGGTAGATCACTTGAGGTCAGGAGTTTGAGACCAGCCTGGCCAACATGGGGAAACCCCATCTCTACTAAAAATACAAAAATTAGCTGAGCATGGTGGCGTGCACCTGTAATCCCAGCTACTCGGGAGGCTGAGGCAGAATAATCGCTTGAACCCAGCAGGCAGAGGTTGCCATGAGCCAAGATCGCACCATTGCACTCCAGCCTGGGCAACAGAGCGAGACTCTGTCTCAAAAAAAAAAACAAACTGTTGGGAGTGGGTTGCAATTAACAAGACATTCCTGTCATCTCTTTTGAGCTTCTGAGCACCTGCTCGAGGTTGTAGGCAGACCACAGTAGTGGTCTTTTAGATCCCTTTTAGTGGGGAGAGCACCCAGATGATGAGTGGGTGGCTAGGGCTCTGCAGGTGGCCAGGATGATGTTCACATTCTTCAGCTGCCACTATCCCACCCTCCCCCACCCTCCCAGCCACAGCCAGTAACTCCCTGGATATTCTATACCTCCTTTCCCCCATATTTCTCTGCCTGTGCACGTGCGGTTCCCTTCACCTAGAAAAGCCTTTCCTCTTCCCCTTCCTCTCTGCCAGGTCCATCCCTGCTCTTCCTTCCAGACCCAGCAGATTGTGGCACAGGCCGAAAGCAAACCAAGTTCAGGGTCAGTGCTGGTGCCTGTGGCAGCCATGGAGGATGCATGCTCCATCCCCACCCCCACCCCGCCAGGCAGGCAGGCATGCGTGATCCCTGCCAAAATCCCAACTGCTGCTGGAAAGTTCCTGGGAATTCCTGTGTACCAGCTTTTTTTGTGCTAAACACAAAAGTCTTTTTTTGGTCATTGCACATCAAAGCATTTTTTAAAATGAGATTTCCCTAGCTCTTGGTAGGGGAATCTGCTGTCCCACCGTTATTTTTTAATGTTTGATTTTTAATTTGTAAAACTTTGGGTTTTTTTTTTTTTTTTTTTTTTTTTTTTTTTTTTTTTTTCAGATGGAGTCTCCCTCTGTTGCCCAGGCTGGAGTGCAGTGGCATGATCATGGCTCACTGCGATCCTCCTGCCTCAGCCTCCAGGGTGCACCTGGTACCACAGGTGTGCACGACCACATCCGCTAATTTTAAAGTTATTTTGTAGAGATGAGGTCTCACTATATTGCTCAGGCTGGTCTCAAACTTCTGAGTTCAAACAGTCCTCCTGCCTCAGCCTCCCAAAGTGCTGGAAGGTGAGAGCCACCGCGCCCAGCCACTACTTATAACTTTTAAAAATCTTCCTTTATGCACATGACACCTCCCATTCAGCATAATCCATTCCAGCCTCGCCTTCAATCAGAAGCATTTTGCAAAGATGCAGGCACCCAAGGCACACATCATTCTTATTCTGTTCCATAAGATACTGCTTCTATCCTAAGAGTGTTCCATGTGGCTACACAGTCATCAAAGTGACATTTTCACAACAGCTGTGTAACCATGTAGGCAGAGGGCTCATGCGGTATGGAGCCATTGCCCTACATGGGCCCTTAACATTTCTTTCTTTTTTTTTTTTTTTTTTTTCTGAGATGGAGTCTCGCTCTGTCACCCAGGCTGGAGTGCAGTGGCCGGATCTCAGCTCACTGCAAGCTCCGCCTCTTGGGTTTACGCCATTCTCCTGCCTCAGCCTCCCGAGTAGCTGGGACTACAGGTGCCCGCCACATCACCTGGCTAGTTCTTTTTTGTATTTTTTTTAGTAGAGACGGGGTTTCACCGTGTTAGCCAGGATGGTCTCGATCTCCTGACCTCGTGATCCACCCGTCTTGGCCTCCCAAAGTGCTGGGATTACAGGCTTGAGCCACCGCGCCCGGCCAACATTTCTTTTCTTTTTTTTTTTTTTTTTTTTGAGATGGAGTCTCACTCCGTTGCCCAGGCTGGAGTGCGGTGGCACCATCTCGGCTCACTGCAGCCTCTACCTCCTGGGCTCAGGCGATCCTCCTGCCTCAGCCTCCCAAGTAGCTGGGATGATAGGCACACACTACCACGCCTGGCTAATTCTTTAATATTTTTAGTGGAGATGGGGTTTCACCATGTTGGCCAGGCTGGTCTCGAATCCTAACCTCAAGTGATGTGCCTGCCTCAGCCTCCCTAAGTGCTGGGATTACAGGTGTGAACCATCATGTCTGGCCTCTGATAGCTTTTTGAGAAGAAAGAAAAGGATAATTTCATTAGAATTGGTGTCCAAGCATACTCTTATTCAGCCAAAGAGTATGAACAATTTCACAGCATTAATACAAGTTGCCAAATTGCTTTTCCAAGGAGACAGTCTGCTCGATACTGACACAGGGGCTGCCTGGTCCTGCCTCACTCAGCAGTCCTGACCAGCACTGATCATCAGCTACTTTCATCAAAAAGAACACGCTGGGGGCTTCCTTGAGGTGGCTGCATGGTCTTCGATTTGTCTATCTTCCCCTCCCAGGCCACTACAAAACCCGACGGCCTGGCTTGCAACCCTTGCTCAGCAAGTTAGCCTTGGTCTAATCCCTTTACCTCCCTAACCTTGTTTCCTCATCTGGAAAATGCAGAGTGACCAGCTGTCCCTGTTTTCTCAGGTTAAGGGGGTCCCCAGCATGTGGGACTTTCTGTGCTAAAACCAGGCAAGATCCAGGCAAATCAGAACGAGCTGGTCTTCCTAGTAAAAGGCAGAGAATGCTGCCTCTCCCCAGACTTGTTGTGCGTGGAAAAGGAGCCGAATGGATTAAAGGGCAGCTGCACAGACCCTCGGCCCCCTGCTTTGTATCCACGGCTGCTAAAAGCAAGTGGCAAATCAGAGGCTGCCAAATACCAGGGACCCGGACGCCCCGCACATGGACACCACGTGCGCCCTTCATCACACAGCTCCCTCATGCCTGGCATCGGGCTGGCACATAGTAGGTGCTCACTAAACTGATGCTGAGTGAATTAAAGGATGGTTAGCTCCTGCTTGCATGTAAACTTTCATCGTCCAGTTCTACTGCATCTTCCTAGCCTTGGGTATTATTCAAAAAATTGCAAATAGATTTGGGAGGCCGAGGCAGGCAGATTGCTTGAGCTTAGGAGTTTGAGACCAGTCTGGGCAACATGGTGAAACCCTGTCTCTACAAAAAATACAAAAAATTAACCAGGTCTGGTGGTGCAGGCCTGTAGTCCCAGCTACTTCAGAGGCTGAAGCAGGAGAATCGCTTGAACCTGGGAGGTGGAGGCTGCAGTGAGCCGAGATCACGCCACTGCACTTGAGCCTCGGTGACAGTGAGATTGTTTAAAAAAAAAAAAAAAGAAGAAAAAGAAACTCACGCCTGTAATCACAGCATTTTGGGAGGCTGAGGCAGGTGGATCACGAGGTCAGGAGATCGAGACCATCCTGGCTAACATGGTGAAACCCTGTCTCCACTAAAAATACAAAAATATTAGCCGGGTGTGGTGGCGGGCACCTGTTGTCCCAGCTACTCGGGAGGCTGAGGCAGGAGAATGGCGTGAACCTGAGAGGCAGAGCTTGCAGTGAGCCGAGATCGTGCCACGGCATCCCAGCCTGGGCGACAGAGCAAGACTCTGTCTCAAAGAAAGGGAAGGGGAGGGGAGGGAAGGGGAGAAGAGAGAAAGAAAGAAATTACAAATATAAACAAATAGAATAAAATGGTGCTTGAAACTGAGAATAAAACAAATGGAATAAAATGGTGCTTGAAACTGAGAATAAAATCTCAGTTTCATTGCTAGTCAACCGCCTCATTGCTGGGCACTCACAAATGGTCTGTGTCTGAGACCACCACAGGGAAACCCTGGGAAACTCCTTCTGCCTGGTCTCACACCCACACCCCAGCCTCCTGGCCTCTGACGGTTACCTGCTCCATAGAGCAAGTGCAGTTTCTCAGGGCTTTTCTCTTTCTTGGCTTTCTGAGCTGACAGCTCAGGCAGGGACCCCCAGAGCCCTCTTCAGCTCCCCAGAAGCAACCCTGCCCTGGTTCTCTTGGTATATGTTGGGGTGGGGATCCTGGCCACACTCATTGAATGTTTTCCCATGAATTTGTTTATTCTTTGCATTTCCTCGTGGGCCTTCAGGGTCTGCAGGTTCCAGGATTTGCATATCTTGTCCGGTGGAAACGGCCTGGTTGTCTTGCTATCAGCTTCTTTCTTTGGTGTGTTTTTGTTCTTTTCTATTACCACGAAGCGAAAGAGGGATCTGAATTGTCTGCTTCTTTATGGAAAAAAAAAAAAAAAAGTGAGGAGAGAAAATTGCTTTGTTGTGTTGTTCTTTTTGAAGTGTGTGTGTGTGTGTGTGTGTATGTGTGCGCTCGCAAACATGAGTAGATTGCTATTTTCTGAAATTCACCTTATGTGTGGAGAAACACAATGTTTGGAGAGGAGAAGGCAGTGGTATGTTCCCAAAGAGGGACCTTGAATTGAGAAGCGTTTGCTGGCCTGGCGCCGTTGCTTATACCTGTCATCTCAGCATTTTGGGAGACCCAGGCAGGAGGATCGTTTGAACCCAGGAGTCTAGTAGGCACATAGTAGGTGCTCCCTATGGGCCGGGGGGAGGGTGGGCAGGGGGAGGCAGGCAAGTGGCAGGGTGGGGGAGCGGTGCGTGGGAAAGTGGTAGGGGAGTGTCAAGGCTGCAGTGAGCTGTGATCACATCACTACACTCCAGCCTGGGCAACAGAGCAAAACCCTGGATTCTTGGATGCAATTGTGCATGGGGCTAAGCCCTGCCCCGACTCAGTAAACACTCAAATAGTATTTGTTAATCAAATGAATTCTAATTCTTTTCAATCCTTTCCAAGAAACACATTATAGAATACAGCTGAAACCCCTGAATTCAGGGGGTTCTTTTACATCCAGGTTTTCTCTCTCCAGGGATGTGTCACCACTCTCCAGATAAAACCTGGCATTTCTCTTCCCATGCAGGTTTTTGTTTATTTATTTATTTATTTTTATTATACTTTAAGTTCTGAGGTACATGTGCAGAACGTTCAGGTTTGTTACATAGGTGTATACACGTGCCATGGTGGTTTGCTGCACCCATCAACCCCGTCATCTACATTAGGTATTTCTCCTAATGCTCTCCCTCCCCTAGTCCCCCACTCCCGGATAGGCCCTGCTGTGTGATGTTCCCCTCCCTGTGTGTGTGTTTTCATATTGTTAATACTCACTCATGTTTGCAGTAACCAGATAGAGCATTATGTAAGTGGTATCATCGTGCCTGGGTCACCCTGCATCTTGCCTCTGTGGGTCACTTCCAGTCTCCTAGGGTATTCCATGGGGTGGGTTGTGCCATAATTAACGAGCCATTCATTGGGAGATGGCTGTGTTGGTTTCCCAGGGCAACCGTAACAGCCTACCACACACTGGGTGGCCCGAGCAACAACGGCGTACTGCCTCGCAGTTCTGGAGGCTGAAGACTGCAGTCAGGTGTTGGCAGCATTGGTTCTTTCTGTGGGCAGGGAGAAAGGATCTGTTTTACGCCTCGCCCTGGGTTCCAGTAGGTAGCCTCGGTCATTCCTTGGCCTGGAAACGGCATTCCCCCTGAGCCTGTCAGTCATTTCCTTCTATGCATTTCTGTCTCTCTGTCCAAAATTTCCCTTTTTATGAGGACACCAGGCATATGGAATCAGGGCCCACTGTAATGACTCAACTTGGTCACCTCCAAAGACCCTATTGCCTTTTTTATTTTTTTATTTTTTTTATTTTTGTTTTGAGACAGTTTCACTCTGTTGCCCAGGCTGGAGTACCGTGGTGCAGTCTCGGCTCACTACAAGCTCCGCCTCCCGAGTTCAAGCGATTCTCATACCTCAGCCTTCTGAGTAGCTGAAATTACAGGCACCTGCCACCATGCTAGGCTAATTTTGTTTTTGGTTGGTGTTTTTTTTTGTTGTTGTTTGTTTGTTTTTAAGATGGAGTTTTCCTCTGTCACCCAAGCTGGAGCACAGTGGCGGGATTTCAACTCACTGCAGCCTCCACCTCCTGGGTTCCAGCAATTCTCCTGCCTCAGCCTCCTGGGTAGCTGGGATTACAGGCACGCATCAGCACACCTGGCTAATTTTTTGTATTTTTTTTTTAATAGAGAGAGGGTTTCACCACCTAGCACTGTGTGTTTCTTGAACTCCTGACATCAGGTGATCTGCCTGCCTCGGTCTCCCAAAGTGCTGGGATTACAAGTGCGAGCCACTGCATCCAGCCCCCTATTTCCAAATAAGATCACATTCACAGATACTTTGCTTAGGACTTCCATGTCTTTTGTTGGGTGGGACACCATTCAACCCAAAATAATGGCCAAATGGATGATTCCTCACTTTGTAACATTCAAAAACGCTTCCGTGAGTGTTTTAAACAGTCTCTTCGGGCCCTGACTCAGGCGGCATCCTAGAGCTTGTTCCCAGAGTGTGGTCCAGGGGCCAGCAGCATCAACAGCAGCTAGGATTTTGTTAGCAAAGCACATTTCTGGGCCCCAGCTCAGACCTGCTGACACTGTGGGGCAGGGCCTGGCGATCTGTGTTTTCCGGGGTCCTCCAGGGGATTCTGACGGAAGCTCAAGTTTGAGAAGCACTGCACTAGAGTGGCTCTCAAAAGCCGTGGCAGCGGGAGGGCGCATGGGTTCATCTGGGAACTAGGTGAAACGACAAAGGCCATGTCCCAAGGTGCCCGAGCCCCTGTGAGCTTTGAGGGCCTCCCAGGGGACTCACGGCTCTAAGACTACTTCCCAATCTCAGCAGCCCTTTAGAATCTTCTGAGAGCTTTTAAAAAATGCCAAAGCCCAGGCCCCAACCTGGGGAGTCTCATTTAATTAGGCTTCGGGAGGGCCCAGGTACAGTCCTCCATCAAGCATGCAGTCTGGGCTGGGTGGAGGATGGTGGCTTGGTTCCTTGTGCCTCCAAGTGTATTTCTCAGGCCAAAAGTCCCAGGAGCTTTTGAGAAATACCCAGTCTTAGCCCGAGCTCAGAACTTCCAGACCAGAATCTGAATTTTGTTTATTTCTTTTTTCCCTTCCAACTTTTTTTTTTTTTTTTTTTTTTTTTGAGATGGAGTCTTGCTCTGTTGCCCAGGCTGGAGTGCAGTGGTACAATCTTGGCTCACTGCAACCTCCACCTCCCAGGTTCAAGGGATTCTCCTACCTCAGCCTCCTGAGTACCTGGGACTACAGGTGTGCACCTCTACGCCCAGCTAATTTTTGTATTTTTAAATAGAGACAGGGTTTTGCCATGTTGATCAGGCTGATCTTGAACTCCTGACTGCAGGTAATCTGCCCGCCTCAGCCTCCCAACATGCTGGGATTACAGTCTTGAGCCACCGAGCCCAGCCTTCTTTCCAACTTTTATTTTAGATTCAAGGGGTACACATGCGAGTTTGTTACATGGGTAAGTTGTGTGTCTTGGAGGTTTGGTGTAGAGATAACTTTTTGTCACCCAGGTAATTAGCATAATAAGTGACAGGTAGTTTTTCAATCCTCACCCTCCTCCCACCTTCCACCCTCAAGTAGGCCCTGGTGTCTGTTGTTCCCTTCCTTATGTCCATGTTCTTACTTATAGTTCTTACTTATAGCTCCCACTTATAAGTAAGAACATGCAGTATTTGATTTTCTACTTCTGTATTAATTCGCTTAGGATAATGGCCACCAGCTCTATCCACATTGCTGTAAAGGACATGATTTTGTTCTTTTTTTTTTTTTTTTTTTTTTTGACAGAGTCTTACTCTGTCGCCCAGACTGGAGTGCAGTGGTGCGATCTCGGCTCACTGCAAACTCCACCTCCCGCGTTCACATCATTCTCCTGCGTCACCCTCCGGAGCAGCTAGGACTACAGGTGCCCAACACCATGCCCAGCTAATTGTTTGTATTTTTAGTAGAGGCAGGGTTTCACCACGTTAGCCAGGATGATCTCAATCTCCTGACCTCGTGATCCGCCCGCCTCAGCCTCCCAAAGTGCTGGGATTACAGGTGTGAGCCACTGGACCCGGCCTGATTTTGTTCTTTTTTATGGCTGTATAGTATTCCATGGTGTATGTGCACCACATTTTCTTTTTCTTTTTTTTTTTCTTCTGAGACAGAGTTTCACTCTTGTTGCCCAGGCTGGAGTGCAATGGCACCATCTCGGCTCACTGCAACCTCTGCCTCCTGGGTTCAAGCAATTCTCCAGCCTCAGCCTCCAGAATAGCTGAGATTACAGGCATGTACCACCACACCTGGCTAATTTTGTATTTTTAGCAGAGACAAGGTTTCTCCATGTTGGTCCAGCTGGTCTTGAACTCCCGACCTCAGGTGATCTGCCTGCCTCGGCCTTCTAAAGTGTTGGGATTACAGGCATGAGCCACCGTGCCCAGCCCACATTTTCTTTATTTAGTCACTGTTGATGGGCATCTAGGTTGATTCCATGTCTATGCTATTATGAATAGTGCTTTGACAGAATCTGTGTTTTAACAAGACCCCCAGGTGATGCGTGTGAATATTAAAGTTTGAGAAAAGGCCTGGTGCAGTGACTCACATCTGTAATCCTTAGGAGGGCTGAGTTGGGCTGATCGCCTTGAGCTCAGGAGTTTGAGACGAGCCTGGGCAACATAGTGACACCCCATCTCTACAAAAAAATACAGAAATGAACTGGGCATGGTGGCTCACACTTGTGGTCCCAGCTACCTGGGGAGACTGAGGCTGGAGGATGGCTTGAGGCAGGAAGTGGAGGTTGCAGCGGGCCGAGATTGATCCTACCACTGCACTCCAGCCAAGGGGGACAGAGTGAGACTCTGTCTCACTAAATAAATAAATAATAAATAAATAAATAAATAAATAAATAAATAAACTTTGAGAAAAAGACTCACTGGCTAAAAGTCACAGTTAGGTTGAGGTGGGAAGATTGCTTGAGCCAAGGAATTCGAGGCTGTAGAGCTCAATGACCACACCTGTGAATAGCCACTGCCCTCCAGACTGGCAGCCCGGGCTACACAGCAAGACTTCATCTCTTTAAAAAAAAAAAAAAAATAGGCCTGGCACGGTGGCTCACGCCTGTAATCCCAGCACTTTGGGAGGCCAAGGGAGGCAGATCATGAAGTCAGGAGATCAAGACCATCCTGGCTAACACGGTGAAACCCCGTCTCTACTAAGAAATACAAAAAACTAGCCGGGCGAGGTGGCGGGCGCCTGTAGTCCCAGCTACTCGGGAGGCTGAGGCAGGAGAATGGCGTAAACCCGGGAGGCGGAGCTTGCAGTGAGCTGAGATCCGGCCACTGCACTCCAGCCCGGGCTACAGAGCAAGACTCCGTCTCAAAAAAAAAAAAAAAACAAAGTTGTCAGCAGGTTTGGTTTCTTCTGGAGGCACTGAGGGAGAAGCCGTTCAACACCTCTCTCACAGCTTCTGGGGGCCTTGGATTCCTTGGCTGTGGACGCATCACTCCTGGCTCTGCCTCTGTCTTCCTTTGCCTTCTTCCCTGGGTCTTGGTGTTGTTTCCCCTGCTCTTCTAAGAACTTGTCATCAGATTTAGAGTCTATCTAAAGATGATCTTTTCTTGAGGTCCTTCACTTAATTCCACTTGCTCAGACCCTGTTCCCAAACAAGGTCACAATCACAGATTCTGAGTGGACATATCTTTTGAGGGGGAAACCAACATTCAACCCACTGTAGGAACTGTTTGTGAAATGGGAAGGAAAGTTCCTGGTGACAATGGTGGGAGAGCACTCCATCAGCAGCCACGTTCCCTTGACACCATGCACTTCCTTCCAGCTCCTTTACTGGATAAATCTTGCCCAGTCTGCCATTTTCTTTCATTTCCTCCTGCTCCCCCAAGTGCAGTGATTTCTCCCACTCTCAGAAATTTGTCTTAAGAAAATGATTCATCAGTATAGGGGAAAAAAATTCCCTCTCTTTGTTGTTGCATTGTTACTTATATTAAGAAGTTGGAAACAGGCCGGGCGAGGTGGCTCAAGCCTGTAATCCCAGCACTTTGGGAGGCCGAGACGGGCGGATCACGAGGTCAGGAGATCGAGACCATCCTGGCTAACACAGTGAAACCCCGTCTCTACTAAAAATACAAAAACTTAGCCGGGCGAGGTGGCAGGCGCCTGTACTCCCAGCTACTCAGGAGGCTGAGGCAGGAGAATGGCGTGAACCCGGGAGGCGGAGCTTGCAGTGAGCTGAGATCCGGCCACTGCACTCCAGCCTGGGTGACAGAGCGAGACTCCGTCTCAAAAAAAAAAAAAAAAAAGAAGTTGGAAACAACTCCCAGGAGAGGAAGTAATTACTTAATTACTTCGATGACATTTATTCATGCAACATTAGTGAGAGAATGTGAAATAGACAGGGAAGGAGAGAGCAGAGAGCAAGAGACAGAAGTTGCTGAGCATGGTGGCTCACGTCTGTAATGCCAACACTTTGGGAGGCCAAGGTGGGAAGATTCCTTGAGGCCAGGAGTTCAAGACTAGCCTGGGCAACATAGGGAGACCCTGTCTCTACAAAAAAAAAATTTACAAATTATCTGGGCATTGTGGCACACACCTATAATCCCAGCTGCTTGGGAGGCTGAGGTGGGAGGATCACTTGAGCTTGAGAGGTTGAGGCTGCGATCAGCCATGATCACACCACTGCACTCCAGCCCAGGTGACAAAGTAAAAAAAAAAAGGGGCGGGGCAGGGGACAGAAGCTGTTGTCCTCCCTGGAAAGGGAACATTCAACATGTGATGGCCCAAACCATTGAGTAATGTCAATCAGGAAGTGGGCAGGAAGGGGAATCCCAAGTGTTACCCAGAAGTCTCAGCTAGTCCTTGGAGTAATGAAGGATGAGTTGAGTCCCTGAAGCAGGACTCACCACCAGGGACAGACAGGAAGGAGGTTCCCAGAGAAAGGGCAGCTTCCACAAAGACTCCAGGAACCATTCAACCTCCTGAGACCCATGTGTGGTCGTCAAAATGACAAAAAACATGGCAACAGAGAAGCTATAGTTAGGCAAAAAATACAGAATAAAAATTAATTCAGGCTGGGTGAGGTGGCTCATGCCTGTAATCGCAGCATTTTGGGAGACTGAAGCAGGAAGATCACTTGAGCCCAGGAGTTTGAGACCAGCTTAGGCAACAACCTCACCTCTACAAAAAATAAAAATAAAACTAGCCGGGCGTGGTGGTATACACCTGTACTCCCAGGCACTTGAAGGTCTGAAATGGGAGGATCACTTGAGGTCGAGGCTGTAGTGAGCCATGATTGTGCCACTGTACTTCAGCCTGGGTGACAGAATGAGAGCCCCCCCCAAAAAATAAAATTAATTCAAAGAAGTGCCTAGAAAAATAGAAGTGCCATATGATCCAGCAATCCCCTTCTGGATATATAACAACAAGAATTGCAAACAGAGACTCCAAGACATATTTGTACACCCATGTTCACAGCAGCAGCATTTGCAATAAGCCAAAAGGTGAAAACAACCCAACTATCCATTGAGGGACAAATGGATAAACAAATTCTGGTCTATTCATACAGTGGGATAGTCTGCAGCCATAAAAAGGAAGGAAATTCAGACCCATGCTACATCACAAGTGAATCTTGAGAACATTGTGCTAAGGGAAATACGCCAGTCGCAAAAAGGTATGTACTGTATGATTCCATTGACATGAGGTATGCAGTGTAATCAAATTCACGGAGGCTGGGTGCGGTGGCTCACACCCACAATCCCAGCACTTTGGGAGGCCGAGGTGGGTAGATCACTTGAGGTCAGGAGTTCGAGACCAGCCTGGTTAACATGGTGAAACCCCATCTCTACTAAAAATATAAAAATTATGGCCAGGCGCGGTAGCTCACGCCTGTAATCCCAGCACTTTGGGAGACCGATGCGGGCGGATCACGAAATCAGGAGATGGAGACCATCCTGGCTAACATGGTTAAACCCATCTCTACTAAAAAAAAAATACAAAAAATTAGCCAGGCGTGGTGACACGTGCCTGTAGCCCCAGCTACTCAGGGGGCTGAGGCAAGAGAATTGCTTGAACCCAGGAGGCAGAGGTTGCAGTGGGCTGAGATCGCACCACTGCACTCCAGCCTGGACGACAGAGGAAGACTCCATTTCAAAAACAAAACAAAACAAAAAAAAATTAGCCAGGCATGGTGTAATCCCAGGGCACCTGTAATCCCAGCTACTCAGGAGGCCGAAGCAGGAGAATTGCTTGAACCCGGGAGGCAGAGGTTGCATTGAGCCGAGATTGTGTCACTGCACTCCAGCCTGGATGACAGAGCGAAACTCTCTCTTATTTAAAGAAAAATTTTTTTTTTTTTTTGGAGACAGAGTTTCACTCTTTTTGCCCAGGCTGGAGTGCAATGGCGCGATCTCGGCTCACCGCAACCTCCGCCTCCTGGGTTCAAGCAATTCTCCTGCCTCAGCCTCCCGAGTAGCTGGGATTACAGGCATGTGCCACCACCCCGGCTAATTTTGTATTTTTAGTAGAGACGGGGTTTCTCCATGTTGGTCAGGCTGGTCTTGAACTCCCGACCTCAGGTGATCCACCTGCCTCGGCCTCCCAAAGTGCTGGGATTACAAGCGTGAGCCACTGCGCCCGGCCTAAGAAAAAAAATTAATGGAGACAGAAAGTAGAATGGTGGTTGCCAGGGGCTAGAGGATGGGCTAACGGAGAGTTATTGTTTCACGGGCATGGAATTTCAGTTTTACAAGATGAGAAAGTTCTGGAGATGGAAGGTACTTATGGTTGCATGACGGTGTGAATGTACCTAATACCACTGAAGCCTACACCTAAAATGCTCAAGATGGTACATTTTCTTATGTGTGTTTTCCTGCAATTCTTTAGAAAGGACGCCTAGTATGCTAGCTGATAGGAGGAAGGATGTTCAAATCCCAGCTATAGCTCTTTTTTAGTTCCTTTGTTCATTCAAAGAACTTTTTTTTTTTTTTTTTGAGACATAGTCTCGCTCTCTTGCCCAGGCTGGAGTGCAGTGGCCCGATCTGGGCTCACTGCAAGCTCTGCCTCCCCGGTTTACACCATTCTCCTGCCTCAGCCTCCCGAGTTGCTGGGACTACAGGCGCCGCCACCATGCCTGGCTAATTTTTTGTATTTTTAGTAGAGACGGGGTTTCACCATGTTAGCCAGGATGGCCTCAATCTCCTGACCGCGTGATCCCCCGCCTCGGTCTCCCAAAGTGCTGGGATTACAGGCGTGAGCCACCGTGGCCAGCCAAGAATCTTTATTAATCCTGTTCGGTCTCCAGGACAACAGGCCCAAGAAAGCAGATAAGATGGCCGCCTTCCTGAAGGTTACAGTCAAGAGGGGAAGCAGGTGTTTAATAAAGTCAAGTCCCATCACCAACCCTTGACTTTACATCCGTTATTAGCGCTGTGACCTTGGCAAGGCAGTTCTCCTTTCTGAGTTTGCTTCCTTCTCTGTAAAAATGAGGACCGTGATGCTTACCTGCCAGAGTTGCTGGAGAATTAATGAGGCTCCTGTAAGTCATGCAGTGAGAGTGCTTAGCTCAGAACAGGCGCTCCGCATGCGTTACTTCCTTTCCGTAGCTCTACATCAGAAATTTATGCTCAAGGACACACTAGCGTCATTGGTGGTGCACAAGGATAGACTCATGCTGTATGTACATTTTTTAGTCATTCAAAGTCCTTTTATATGCAGAGATCTAGAAGGATCTCCATCAAGATGTTAAGAGGAGGTGGTGGGATTACAGGCAGGAATTTTTTTTTGTTTTTAATCTACATTCAGGGATGTGGTGACTAGGGGACTCTTGGGCAAATTACTTGACATCTCTAGACCTCATTTCAGTGTCCTCTTCAGTGTCCTCGGCTGCAAAATAATAGCGCCTACCTCATAGTTGTTTTTTGTTGTTGTTGTTGTTGTTTGTTTTTTTGAGACAGGGTCTCATTCTGTCACTGGAGCATAGTGGCATGATCATAGCTTGATGACAACTCACTGTAGCCTCTACCTTCCAGGCTCAAGTGATCCCCCCACGGCAGCCCCCAGAGCAGCTGGGACTCCAGGCACACACCACCATGCCCCACTAATTTTTGTATTTTTTGTAGAGACAGGGTTTTGCCATGTTGCCCAGCTTTTAATTTTTTATTATCAGAATTTTCAGCTGTTGACAAAAGAAGAAGGAATAGTTAATGAACCTCCATTATCCAGCGCCCATCTTCAACAATTATCAATGAATTGCCAATCTTGTTTCGTCTCTACCTCCCCAGCCCCATCCCTGCTGGTTATTTTCAAGCAAATCCCAAACCTGGAGACTCTGTTAAAAATTTAAAAATTTCTATGATATCATTAATACACGTACCATTTTTCTAAACAATTTCCTAATAACATCTAATATCTAATCACTGTTCATTCATCCTCCATTATCCCATAAATGTCCTTTTACACGTGATTTGTTTCAGTCAAGATCCACAAAGCCCTCATATTATGTTCGGCTGATAGATCCTCCTCCAAACGCCAGCATTTTATTAGGTCAATTTTCAACCTACAGCAAACGGGAATGAATTCTACAGTGAGCATCTGAATAAGCCCCTAGACGCAGCCATGAACCCATTACTGCACCTGCTCTGTCCTGTCCATCCATCTACCTATCTCTCTACAGTCCATAATCCTTGTAACTCTCTTTTCATCCAAAATACTATCCCCCCCTCACATTTTTTTCTTTGTCATTTATTTGTTGAAGAAACTGTGTCATTGCCCTGTAGAATTTCTCTTATTTTGAGGATCAAATAAGCTAGTATGTACTTGGTGTTTCGACTATAGTAGGTACCTAATTAATATTCATTAACTGATTATTATTGGCTTTTTAATTTTTCTGTATCTTCTTATTTTTCCAAGTAAAAAAATATCTCTCTCTTTTTTCTTGTTGAGACGGAATCTTGCTCTGTCACCAGGCTGGAGTGCAGTTGCACCATCTCCGCTCACTGCAATCTCTGACTCCTGGGTTCAAGCAATTCCCTTACCTTAGCCTCCTGAGTAGCTGGGATTATAGGCGCTCACCACCACACCTGGATAATTTCTATATTTTTAGTACAGACAGGGTTTGTCCATGTTGTCCAGGCTGGTCTTGAACTCCTGACCTCAAGTGATGTGTCTGCCTCGGCTCCCCAAAGTGCTGGGGTTACAGGCGTGACAGCCTGGCCAAAAATATATCATATTTGAAAAAAAAAATTTTTTTAAAGAGTTCCTGGACTTGTCACAGCCACATTGGTTTGTGGCCACCAGGGGATCTGTCTGCACTCTTTGCTGGGCTTGCCCCAGGCAATTGGCCCATGGGAAGGTTTGCCAGCATCGGGCAGCTGAAGGTGGCAGAGCAAGAGGGAAGGGAGTGCGAACCTGAGCCGGAGGGGCTGCGGTGGAACCAGGGCAAGGGGCAAGGCTCAGAGCCTTCTCTAGGGCTGAGGATGGTGACGCCAGCAGGGAGGCCCAGAGGAAGCACCTGAAAAGGTGTGGAAAGCTGCAGAACTCCCAAGAGCTGGTGGAAGCAACAGCACACATCATTAGGGAGCAAGGCGGGTTTTAAGGGGCTGGGGCAGATGGAACAGGAGGAAAATGAACCTCCCCAGGGACTTGTCACCACGAACTTGGATGATAAGCAGATGGGTGAGAAATACACAGGACTTTGGCAGGCTCCATAAGAGGCCAGAGGAAAAAAGGAGGAGATCGGTTGGGGGAGGTCTGAGCTGGGGGCCAGGAATGCGGAACCTGGTTTTGCCATCTGTCACCTGTGTGGTCTTGGGGAAGGCTGCTTCTTCCCTTCTCTGAGCCTCAGTTCTCCCTACCTGCAAAATAGGCAAGGTGGGGCTGGGCACAGTGGCTCATGCCTGTAATCCCAGCACTTTGGGAAGCTGAAGTGGGCGGATCACGAGGTCAAAAGATTGAGACCATGGTGGCCAACATGGTGAAACCCTGTCTCCACTAAAAATACAAAAATTAGCTGGGCATGGCGGCAGGTGCCTGTAGTCTCAGCTATTCGGGAGGCTGAGGCAGGCGAATCACTTGAACCCGGGAGGCAGAGGTTGCAATGAGCCGAGATTATGCCACTGCACTCTGGCCTGGCGACAGAGTGAGACTCCATCTAAAAAAAAAAAAAAATAGGGGTGGGCCAGAAGACCCCTATAGATTTAAAAAAATTTTTTTCTAGCCTTGGCAGGAAAACTGTTCTAGCTTTCTGATCTCTTGCTGGGGATGAGTAAGACTGACATGGCTGCTGGGATTGCGATGTATTGATGGCCCCTTTAGCACTTCTCCTTCCAAGGAGGTAAATACCAAGTACAGACTCAAAGCTGCAAGTTGCCTCCGTTCTCAGGCTAGGCATGGTGGCTCACACCTATAATTCCAGCACACTGGGAGGCTGAGGCAGGGGGATCTCTCTTTTTTTTTTTTTTTTTTTTGAGATGGAGTTTAACTCTGTCGCCTAGGCTGGGGTGCCTTGGCATGATCTCTGCACGCTGCAACCTCCGCCTCCTGGGTTCAACCAGTTCTCCCACCTCAGCCTCCTGAGTAGCTGGGATTACAGGCACCCGACACCATGCCTGGCTAGGTTTTTTGTATTTTTAGTAGAGACAGGGTTTCACCATGTTGTCCAGGCTGGTCTTGAACTCCTGACCTTGAGAAATCCACCCGCTTCGGCCTCCCAAATTGTTGGGAAAAAAATTGGGGAGGCCACTGCACCCAGCAAGGAGGATCTCTTGAGCCCAAGAGTTTAAGACCAGCCTGAGCAACACAGTGAAGCTCCATCTCTACTAAAAAACAAACAAAAAATGTTAGAGAAACAAAAAACATTTGTTTGTTAGACAAACAAAAAATGTTAGCCCAGACTAGTGCTGCAAGCCTATAGTCTCAGCTACTTGGGAGGCCAAGGCAGGAAGATTGCTTGAGTTTGGGAGTTTGAGGCTGCAGTGAGCCATGATCGCACCACTGCACTCCAGCCAGGGCAACAGGGCAAGACCCTGTCTCAAAAAAAAAGAAAGAAACAAAGGCCGGGCACCGTGGCTCACGCCTCTAATCCTAGCACTTTGGGAGGCCGAGGCAGGTAGATCACTTGAGCTCAGGAGTTCGAGACCAGCCTGGCCAATATAGTGAAACCCCGTCTCTACTAAAAATACAAAAATTAGCCAGGTGTGGTGGTGCACCTCTGTAATCCCAGCTACTTGGGAGGCTGAGGCAGGAGAATTGCTTGAACCTGGGAGGCCGAGGCTGCTGTGAGCCAAGATGGTGCCACTGCGCTCCAGCCTGGGCAACAGAGCAAGAATCTGTCTCAAAAAAAAAAAAAAAAAAATCCTGCAGGTCACCAAATCATGGTATGAAATGAACAGAGAATCTAATGTACACAGGCATGGATTCCAGTCCCCTGTGGCCTTCAGGGTTGAGTCCACGATTGATTGGTGGTGTCTGTCATGGTCGAAGAAATGAGAGTTAGCTTTCCCGCTTTCATACAGATCCAGGGTTTCTCAGCTGCAACTAACCTTTGAGAGAGATTCGCCTAGTTAACCCCTGAGTAAAATCTGCTTAAGATTTTTAGCCAAACAAAATAGAAAAAAAATTAACGAGGAGAGAAATAAACCACTTGCCTGAATCCCTGGCCTAGGACCCAGCCACCTGTCAACCGCTGCTATTGTGAAACCACTCGGGCAGAGGGGACACTGGCCAGCTTAGATTCACGGGTCATTGTCATCCACGCTGAATGAAACTCATTAGTCCATTGTGAGCTGTTCAGGTTTAATGCCTCTAAAATTGCCTGATGAAACTGGAGCGTGGTTGGGAAACAGACAATGGTCGGTCCGTCTGAACAAAGCCGTCCTAAGTGCTCAGCCCAGAGTCAAGTCAGGTCCCGCCCATGGCACCCGGCGTGGAGCCTCAGAAATCATGACTGCTCCCTGTGAATGTTCTAGTGTGAGCTGGAGGACAGTAGGGCAGACTTGGGTCCATGCCTGTCCCAGATAAAATCGGGTGAGCGACGCCCTCGGGGCTGAATGGAGGCCCGGTGAGCAGGGCGTGCTTTGGGAGAACAAGCTGGGCTAGGGGCAGAACACATGCACTGCTGTGGTGGGCTTTGGGCTCTGCTGTGGATTGGATTGTGTGCTCCCAACATACAAGTCCTACCCCTCAGCATGTGACCTTTTTTGGAAATAAGGTTTTTACAGATATAATAAGTGAAGATGAGGTCATACTGGAGCAGGGTGGGCCCTGATCCGATGACTATGTCCTTATAAAAAGGGGAAGTTTGGACACAGACACACAGGGAGAACGCCTTGAACACGAAGGCAGAGATCGCGGTGATGTGTCTGTCTATAAGCCAAGGAGTGCCAAAGATCCCCAGCACAGAGAGGCATGGAACAGACACTTCCCCCACAGCCCGCAGAAGGAACCAACCTGCCACCATCTTGATCTTGGACTTCTGGCCCCCAGAACTATGAGAAAATACATTTCTTGTAGTTGTTTAAAGCCCCCCTAGTTGGCAGCAGTTCCATGGAACTGATTCAGAAACCTGGCTTTGAGGCCGTCTCCCTGGAAGACTTTGGGCAAATGACTTTCCTCTTTGAGCCTGGAGTTGGGAACCTGAGACTGGGGAGGCCTGGCTGTATAGAGATCACAGGCCCTTCGGACCCCTTACCCCTGACACTTAGAGGTGGAAAACTAGCAGATGGTGACCATTTCACCCTGGGCAACTGGGCTGAAGTGACTGTTTGGGGCCAAGGGCCAGACACAGAAGCAGAGGCAGCCCATCAGGAAGGCGAGGAGCTGGACAGGCTCACAGAGAGGGCAGGAAAAAATACAGGAGAGAGGAGGCTGTCCGCTGATTCCGCGGTTCCTCCTCCAGTGAGGCCTGGTTATTCAGCTTTTGCGGGGCTCCCTAGTGTGAATTCCTTCCATCAATTACCTTCTTGAAGGTTTCATAGGGATGATATTTTAACTGATCTCTTTCCCTGTCTTTGGAAGAACTTTGAAAACTGTAGTGCGAGATACACATTTTCTCAGCAACCACAAACGGTATTAGCATTAGCGCCTGCTGTATGCAGATGCAGGGTAACAGCCTAGCAGCTCCTGATCTCGGCCCCAGGTGGTCGGCCCCAGGTGGTCGCAGGCCAGTGGGAGTGTCCCGGGGCTGCAGGAGACCCTGAGAGGCCCTGAGAACATGGCAGTGCCTCCTCCCTCAACTCTGCGTAAAAACAAAAACAGGGAGATGGCCAGCAAAGTGCCTCTGTGTTCCGTTGTTGGCTGTTAAATGCTTTGGTGAAATGTCACATCTCAGATTCTTCCCCTTCCTCATGTTTTTTTATTTTGAGAGACATGGGCTAACAGATGAATTGTAAAAAATATGACTGAGGCTAAAATAGGCAATATGGCATGGTGGCTGAGAGAGCAGGCCTGGTATCAGATTGGCCCAGTTCAAGTGTGATTTTGGGTCAGTCATTTAACCTCTCTGTGCCTCAGTTTCCTCATCTGTACAATGCACATGATAAACTTCATCAAGTTTTTATAAGGATTAATTTAAATGATTAAGTTAATCATTTTGTAGGATTAATTTAAATACATGCAAGGTGCTTACTAAAGTGGCTGGCCCATGGTGAGCCCTATATGGGTCTTAGCTATTGTTATTATTTTTTTCTTTTTTGAGACAGAGTTTTGTTCTTGTTGCCCAGGCTGGAGTGCAGTGGCATGATTTTGGCTCACTGCAACCTCCACCTCCTGGATTCAAGTGATTCTCCTGCCTCAGCCTCCTGAGTAGCTGCAATTACAGGCATGCATCACCACACCCAGTTAATGTTTGTATTTTTAGTAGAGACGGGGTTTCACCATGTTGGCCATGCTGGTCTTGAACTCCTGGCCTCAGGTGATCCAGCCACCTCAGCCTCCCAAAGTGCTGGGATTACAGACGTGAGCCACCATGCCTGGTCATTGTTATTATTATTATTTTATTTTATTTTATTTTATTTTAGAGACAGAGTCTCATTCTGTCGCTCAGGCTGGAGTGCAGTGGCGCGATCTCTGCTCACTGCAAGCTCTGCCTCCCGGGTTCACGCCATTTTCCTGACTCAGCCTCCCAAGTAGCTGGAATTACAGCACCTGCCACCACGCCTGGCTAATTTTTTGTATTTTTAGTAGAGACGGGGTTTCACCATGTTAGCCAGGATGGTCTCGATCTCCTGACCTCGTGATTCATCTGCCTTGGCCTCCCAAAGTGCTGGGAATTACGGGCGTGAGCCACTGTGCCTGGCCACCCTGCCATTATTTTTATTAATAAAAGGAAGAAATGCCCTGCCCAGTTCACAATGACCCACTTGACTGTCGTGTTCACCTGTAGGGGTTGATCACCAGCAACCATATTTGTCCAAGTTGGCTCAGATAGTGGCTGAGGTGGAGTATCTGGCCCAAGCCAAGTCCTTCCCTCAGAACTGGACTGAACAGATCCTAGTTCAATCTGGGATGCCCTCTCCAATGGCCACCTCCTGTCATGCAAAAGTAACATAGCAAATAAAGCCAGCCTAACCTAGAGATAAGCAGAAACATGAAGTACAGAGAAGGTCCATGGGTCCTTGGATCTTTGGCCCCTGTTGGGTCTGGCTATCTTCACACCACTGGGGCCCTGGGAGGCGCCCTTGACTCCTAACAACCCATGTCTATTCTTTCTTTAGTCCACTCTGATTAGTTACTATTGCAACAGAGACGTCTGGAGGCTTTGGCCTGCCTTCTCCTCGCTTCATTACATCTGTGAAGCTCTGCTCCCTGGAACTACAAGAAAATATCCACTCCTTTTTCCACAGCCCAGGCAGGCTGGAGTCAGTTCCGACTTCATGCTGTAGTTCAAGAAAGTAGACCAAGGGTTGAGAAGCCATTTCCCCCTACCATTATATTGAGAACTGACTTCTTCCTATATCTTGTCCTGAGCACCTTCATGCATTACCTACTTAGCTCATTGTATCACCATTCAATCTCTACTTCACAGATAGGAGTCTGAGGTTCAGAGAGATTAAGATATTTGGTTGGCAGAACCCAGCTGAAGACAATGGAGTCCTGGGTTTCAAATCTATGGTCTGTCCTCTTGATGTCTTTGCTTTTCTACCTGGAGTCCCTGGTTGGAGTTTCCGGCACCCCCCAACCCCCCGCTCTTGCTGTGGGGTTTTAGATGAACCCTTGACCTTGCCTCAGCTTCCTAATCTGCAAAATGGGGTGATATCATCACCCATCCCGATCTGAGGATTGTCTAGACTGACCCATGCAAATGGGGGTGTGGGTGAGTTTTGGAAGATCAGTACCTGCTCCACAAGTGTAAACCACTTCTCCTCCCTAGTTCCTTCTTTTCATTGGTTCTTGGCAACTGACTCAGAGATGATGGAGAGGAAAGAAAGGCAATCACATTTAAATTGGTAAATTTGAGCAGTCTCACTGCTAAAACTGGTGTGGGAGACAGATGTAATTAATCTGAAAAACACAGTGGATTTTTGTTATTTTTTTTTTTTGAGACAGGATCTCGCTCTGTCGCCTGGGCTGGAGTGCAGTGATGCAATCTTGGCTCACTGCAACCTCTGCCTCCTGGGTTGCAGTGATTCTTGTACCTCAGCCTCCTGAGTAGCTGGGATTTCAGGCGTGTGTGACCATGCCTGGCTAATTTTTCTTTTTAGTAGAGATGGGGTCTCCCTATGTTGCCTAGGCTGGTCTCAAACTCCTAGACACAAGTGATCATCTCACCTTGGCCTCCCAAAGTGCTGGGATTATAGGCGTGAGCCACTGTGCCCAGCCCCCCAGTGTTTTTTATTTTTAAAAATATGATCCATGGCCTTCCCTTCTGTGTAGCCAAGCCCCAGGTCCACGAGTCAACGGCAGCCTGGCATTTGAACTCTTCATAAAGTCTCTGTGAGTTTCCTTAAAAAATAAATGGCATTAAAAAAATTAAAATGAATTGAAAGCAAAACTTACTCATAAGGGGGATATCTGTGTCATGGATATATTAGTCAGCAACAAAACAGAACAGACAACGATATAAGCACCAATGTGGACAAATCTCAAATCCTTCTCTACCGAGCCAAAGAAGTCAGAAGAAAAGGAGTGCATACTTTTTTTTTTTTTTTTTTTTTTTTTGAGATGGAGTCTCACGCTCTTGCCCAGGCTGGAGTGCAGTGGCGCGATCTCGGCTCACTGCAAGCTCCGCCTCCCGGGTTCCCGCCATTCTCCTGCCTCAGCCTCCTGAGTAGCTGGGACTACAGGCGCCCGCCACCGCGCCCGGCTAATTTTTTGTATTTTTAGTAGAGACGGGGTTTCACTGTGGTCTCGATCTCCTGACCTTGTGATCCGCCCGCCTCGGCCTCCCAAAGTGCTGGGATTACAGGCTTGAGCCACCGCGCCCGGCCCATACTTTTTGATTCTATGTATGTGACGTTCAATAAAAGGTAAAACTATCTACAGTGACTGAGGGCAGATCGAGGATTGCCTGGGGCTGGCGGTGGGTGACTGAGATTGACTACAAAGGAGCAGGAAGACATTTTTTAAACTGATCAGAACAGATACTACACTTGATCTTAGCCAAAAGGCTGAGAAGCGATAGGAAGACATTTTTTGAGTCTGTGGGAAAGTTCCAGGTTCATGTCTTGATTGAGGTGATGGTCACATGTGTGTATATATGTGTCAAAACTTGTCAATCTGTTCTTTTAAAACGAGGTGGGTTTTTTTGTGTCTTTTGGTAGAGACAGGGTCTCACTACATTGCCCAGGCTGGTCATGAACTCCTGGGCTCAAGCAATCTTCCTACCTCAACCTCCCAAAGTGCTAGGATTATAGGCAGGAGCCACTGTGCCTGGCAAAATGGGTGCAGTTTGTTACATGCAAAGTATACTCCAAACATCGATTTGACTGGGTGTGGTAGGCTCACACCTATAATCTCAGCACTTTGGGAGGCTGAGGTGGGAGGGTTGCTTGGGCCCAGGAGGTAGAGGCTGAAATGAGCCATGATCACACCACTGCAGATAAGAGTTTTGCTATATCACCAGCCTGGGCAATATAGCAAGACTGTCTCAAAAAAATCCCCCAATGCCGGCGCGGTGGCTCACACCTGTAATCCCAGCACTCTGGGAGGCCAAGGTGGGCGGATCACAAGGTCAGGAGAACGAGACCATCCTGGCTAACATGGTGAAACCCTGTCTCTACTAAAAATGCAAAAAATTAGCCAGGCGTGGCGGCGGGCGCCTGTAGTCCCAGCTACTTGGGAGGCTGAGGCAGGAGAATAGTGTGAACCCGGGAGGAGGAGCTTGCAGTGAGCCGAGATCATGCCACTGCACTCCAGCCTGGGCGACTGAGCGAGACTCTGTCTCAAAAAAAAAAAAAACAAAAAACAAAAAACAAACCAAACAAAAATAACATTGATTTCAAAGGAAAAGAGGCTGGGCACAGTGGCTTATATCTATCTGTAATCCTAGCACTTTGGGAGGCCAAGGGGGGTAGATCATTTGAAGTCAAGAGTTTGAGACCAGTCTGGTCAACATGGTGAAACCTAATCTCTACTAAAAATACAAAAACTAGCTGGGTGTGATGGCGAGTGTCTGTAATCCCAGCTATTCGGGAGGCTGAGGTAGGAGAATTGCTTGTACCTGGGAGGTGGAGGTTGCAGTGAGTTGAGATCGCGTCACTGCACTCCAGCCTGGGCAACAAGCGAGATTCTGTCTCTAAATAAATAAATAGACAACATGTTGCCCATAATCCCATCTCTCCGGAGATAACTACTATTATTTTGGTGTATGTAGGCAAAGCAATGAATCAACTGATTGTAAGAAATATTAGTTCTAGGAAAGCACTGAGTCCTCTGTAGTACTTTCTCAGCAACTCCAGAGTTAATTATTTGGTGACAGTGAGAAGGGAAGGGGGAGAGGCTGGCACTTCATGTTCCCTTGTTGCCCTCCCTCGTCTCCTAAAAGCAGAGAGGGTGGGGAGCTATCATTCGGCTCCCCAGCATCACAGGCGGCTGAATGTGAATCACCTTCCCCTCTCCTCCCTTCCCACTGCTGGAGCTAGAGAATGGGCTGGCTTCACATCAGCCCAGAAGAGGGAGGAGAATGTTCACCAACTTCACAAAACACGACTCCTCTTTTTACACCGGGAGAATGAGCACATTTTATTATTTGATCAGCACATTAAATGCCATCAGTACGGAGTGTCTGTTCTCTTATGCTAGTACCTGATGCCTGTTATAAATGAGACTCAGGAATGCTTTCCTGGCTGATGTAATTTTGAGACAGAATTTTCAGACGAAACTTCCGAAGAACCCCCCAAAAGCAATAGCATCATGGGTAGCTACGAAATTGGGACTGCTTAGGAACAATTTTGCTGCCTGCTTTTGGTGCTTAACATTTTATTACACACGCAGCCTCACGCCATTAAACGGACTCCAAAACCATGACTTAATACAAGTTGCATCTCATTCCATCCTGTGGGGCCCTATGTTCCTTGATGGTCTGATAAAGTTGGCTGGGAATGAGTTTGCTACTAGACCCTGTAAGTGGCATCTGAGGAGGAACGTGTCAGGGTACGAGTGTGGACAATAGAATCTCCCCGAGACTGTGACCCACAGGACAACTGATGAGGAGGTGGCTAACACCACAGCATCCTCTGCCAGCTGAGAGGGAGAAGTAAACATATTCCTTGAAACCAGGGGTGATTTTGCCTCCTAGGTGACATTTGGCAAGGTTCAGAGAAATGTTTGGTTGTTATGACTTGAGGATGCTACTAGCATCCAACAGGTGGAGGCCAGGGATGCTGCAGAACATCTCAGAGTGCACGGGACAGCTGCCTGCCACAAAGTGTCATCCATCCTAAATGTGAATATGGCCCAAGTTGGAAACCCTGCTTCCAATCCTGCAGAGATGCTGTGTCTAGAGGGTCTATACCCACTTGCTGGGCAAATGGGAACGACTCAGAACAGTGGTCTAGATGGAGGGCCCATTGCAAGGGTCGTGACAACCACTGTTATTCTAAAATAACAGTTATTCTAAAATAACAGTGGTGATGTGAAATAGCTAACACTATTGCGAGTGCTTACTCTGGGTTCGGCTTGATCATCTCATTGAATTTCTGCGACCTGGGAGGAAGGTACTGTGACGACTCCACTTCACAGTAAATAAATCAAAGATACATACAGCTGGTAAGCGAAAGAGCAGAGAGCTTGTTTTTTTCTTGGCATACTTTTTTGGGGGGCGGTTGTGATTATTTTTTTGTGGGGGCGTCTGGCTTTCCCACATGACTGTGAGCTCCCATGAGGGCAGCATCATATGTGTGATGGACCTGTAACACCCAGCAAAGTCCTTGCCACTCAAATCGGTGTTAATAAACAGGTGTTTAATGGAATCAAAGAAAAGAAATAAAGAACGAAGCAGGGTAATGTAGTTTGGGAGTTAGGACATTGGCATCTCAGCTAGATCCAGCCATTCAACAGATAATCATGGTGCATTTACTTTGTGCAATGCCCTGGAGAAACAAGCAGCGGTGTCCTGAAGCCGACCTGTAATGGCTCATGACAGCTGATTGTTAATTTTTCAGAAATTTTGCAATCTGGTTGCCAAACAGCCAGTAAAAAAAAAAAAAAAAAAAAAAAAAAAAAAAAAAAAAAAAATTAAGTTATGTAAACTTACAATTAAATATCTTAAAAACTAATACAACTCATCACTTCCTAAGTATTTTACTACATTTTGCTGGTATCTCTCTTCTTGAAGTTATTTATGTCGATTGTAGGGGTCGCCAGACTTTTTCTGTAAAGGGGCCAGAGAATGAATATTTTAGGCTTTGGAGTCCATGGGCTGAATCTGGCCGCTTGCTGGTGTATTGTATCTGTGTGGTGAAAACTCTGCTGTGGGGTGCATGTCTTCCTAACTCCATGTCAAAGGACACATGTTGATAGCTTGTATAATAATTGGTTACGGTGGTTGTATCTGCACCAGGGAAATTGTCCAACTTTATAGATCAGGCTTTTCTTTTTTCCGCAGGCTGACTGTTGAACACGACACTGGATACAGTGTTGAGCAAAACCAGAATGAACCCTGCTCGCTTGGAGGGTACAGTGCAGTGCACTGGGGTTTGTGCACCATTCCATGGTGGGGTGGGGCAAGGAGAGAGAGAGCTGTACAGCGGCTGGGGTGGATCTTCATTGGAGACCACTGGTTGTTAAACAGCCAGTTAAAAAAAAATATTTAGTTATGTAAAGTTACAATTAAATGAATAATATGTTTTAAAAGGTAATAAAACCCATCATTTCCTAATTATTTCAGTACATTTTGCTGTATCTCTCTTCTTGAAGTTATTTATGTCTATTGTAGGGGTTGCCAAACTTTTTCTGAAAAGGGGCCAGAGAGTGAATATTTTAGGCTTTGGAGTCCATGGGCTGAATCTGGCCCCTTGACTATAGTTGCTGATCCCCCAGGACAATAGTTGCTGAGGTCCCATGAGGGCAGCGTTTTATGTGCAATGGATCTGTAGTATCCAACACCATCCCCGGCTCTCAAATAGGTGCTAATAAACCAGGTGTTTAATGGAATCAAATAAAAGAAAGAAAGAATGAATGAAGCAGGGTCATGTAGCTCGGAGTGAGGACATTGGCATTGCAGCTAGATCTAGCCATTCAACAGATAATCATGATGCATTTACTTTGCCCTGCTTCATTCATTCTTTCTTTTATTTGATTCCATTAAATATCTGTTTATTAGCACCCATTAGCACCTATTTGAGGGCCGGGGACCTTGTTGGGTACTACAGATCCATAGCACATAAAATGCTGCCCTCACGGGAACAGGGGAACATCCACTTACTTGTGCGGCTGCTGGAAGGCGCCTCAGCTCCACCTCTCCTAGGCTGCACCTCAGCTCCGTTGCTCTCCTCCCCAACAGGGACTTTGCCACCTCATCAAATTCCTTAATGGCAGCCTGGGTAACAGGTGTGTCTTTCCCTTCTGAGTTGGCTACAGGGGACACCTCAGAGAACTGGAGTTGAGACTGTGCCCACGAAGGCACTTTACTGCCTGTTCAGTATGGCATCCCAGCTCCCAGCACTGAGCTTGACCGAGTGAGTCCTCCACCAGTGTGGCCCGGGGTGACCCCACAGTGCGCTGTTGAACGAAAGTGGTAGTTCAGGTGAGGGCAGACGTCATCCTTTGGAACCTGGCTCACACAAGGAGACACCGCCAGCAAAGAATGCAGAAAATGACAGGTTTGTCTGGTGAACTGGCCTTTGGTTAGTGAACGAGCCCGCGAGAGCCCAAGGGGAGTGAAGGGTGCATGAACCGCCGTGCCCTTCCTGCTACTCCATAAGCTTCTCAAGTTCAGTGTTAGAAGGCGAGACTCTTAGGGGCTCAGACCATTCTTTGGAGGGAGTTCTGGGGCATTGAGCATGACTCGGGGACATGGTCCATTCACAGGAGCTCGATGGACTTGTGTCTCCTATAATTTGGGGAGCTCCAGGGATGCGGCTCTGATGGAGTCTGATGGCTGGATTAAGATTCCTTTCTAGGTTGGGAATCTGGGATACTGGAAGGTGGAGGGGCCCTGCAATGAGTTACCCAAGTCCCAGTCTAGGAGGCTGTGGACTCGACTGTCACACTGTCACAGACTGAGTACTAATGCCATCCCATCTCATCCCCCGCAACTTACTGACCTGATCCTGTGGCTGGACCTTTGCTAAGTACCAAGGAGTATGTGTTTGACAATCCATCGCTGTGTATTTGCTGTACCCTAGCTCTGTCCAGGCACTGAGCTAGTGCTGTTGCCAGACACGCGATTCTGGCTCCTGCCCTTAGGAACTTTCTTTGCAGTGTCTTGGGGGCTCCATTTCCCTGATTTGAAACTATATTCAAGAAATACTGTTATTTAAAGATGACATTGATTGAATTCAATACTTTTTTCCTGAATGCCTGCTCAGGACAACATTACAAAGATAGACATTTGTAATGTCTTCCTAAATTCCCAGAGGAGTGGGAACCACGTGGAATTTGAGGTCAAACAGAATCTGAGGTTCAAAACTCAGCTGGATCCTCATAGTTGTCTGACCCTGTCTGAGCCTCAACTTCCTCACTCTTAAGTGAGGAAGGTAATAGTTCCTACTTCCTAGGTTGGTGAGGAGGAATAAATGAGAACAAATATATAAGGCCTCCAGCATAGTATCTGGCATTGGGGTACCGGTCATTATCATGGTATGTCCTACTTAATGTTTACAAATCAGCCACTCTACTGCACTGCATTGAGGATGTCTGGAAAGGTCCTGGAATATATCAGGGATTTGCATCCTGCTAAATCTCCTCCTTCTACTGGAGTTTTATGCCCTGTATGGGTAAGGGCGTGTTCACAGATGTCCCTGAAGTGGACAGCAACTGCTTTGCCTGCCACTGGGCCACTCTGCTCAGGGACTTTGTGCTACCCCTTATTGCTTCCTTCTGTGGGGGGAGGTAGGGATGAAAGTCTCCTCACTAGCCTCCTTGCATGTAGGTTTCTCCTCTGCAACGCTCATCTGTGCCACACTGCAGCCTTTTGAAGATGCCGTGTACAAGTAACTCCTTTGCATGGCCCATGTGGTGTCTCCCCACTGCTCTAGTCCCTCAGTTTGCATTTCAGGGCGCTGCTTGCTCACCGCCTACATCTCTGTTCCACCTCCTCCAGGGACCTTGCACTCCATGGCAAGTGAGTTCAGTTTCCTGAACAAGCTGAGCATCCTCTCATCTCTTTGCCTTGGTAGGAGCCATTCCCTCTTCCTCGAGCACCTGTCCCCTTCTTTACTTGATTCCTAAAGAACTCTTAGAGTACCCTGGTCCCCCACACTGGGTTAGACATCGCCCTTTCTGTTCCTGGAGCACCAAGCACAATGTCTGTTATTGTTCTGGACTCTGACCTCCTTGCTTTGTGGTTGAGTATGAGGACAGCACCTACGTCATAGGGTGTGAGAAGAAAATGATGTGTGCATACAAAATTCTTAGCACATAGGAAGTCTCTGGCCACTGTGGTTATTATAGTCACTACTATTAATACCCTAGTGCCTGGCCTGTGACCAGCATACAGCAGGAGCTCAATTAAAAAAAATTTGAACGAAGGATCTATTCCCACCCCCTTAATGGACTGGGGGGTTTCTTGGCCACAACCACCCCCTAATACATACATATCTAGGTCTTGCCCCTTCATGCGTGGTGGTTTTCTCAAGGCTGTTCGAGCTCAAAACTTGAAGGAAATGGCAGCAAATTGTGGGGAGTTAATGAATTTCTAAATTTCTAATCTAATTGTGCCTCCCCCAGGAGGCATCTCCTGGGCAGGCTGGATGTGAGTCGTCTTTGATGAGGGATGCAGCCTGGGACCTGCCTTTCACCCCCTGCCTGAAACCCTGGCCAGGCTCGGGGAGAGGGTCCTCTGGGCAGCACCTTCACACTGCCTGTTCTTGGGAGAGGGGGTGTGAATAATTTCCACCAACGGCACAGATGCTGTGGATATTCCGCAGTGTTCACGACGCAGTTCAACACGCTGCACACATTCATGTGTTCACTACAGAGGCACCTTCACTTAAAAAGGCAAAAATCTGGGGTTTTAACGTTATTAGCTGCAGGAGCACGTGGAGGTAAGAAAACCTGGCTGAGGAGCTGAGCATTTGCTAGGTGGCCTTAGGTGCCGGCTGCTTGTGATGGCAGAAAGGAAGCTTTTTGCATCCAGGCTGCAGTTCCTGATACCCCGGGTCACAAGAGAATGGAATATGGTTCTCTCGTGGGCTGGTGCTGGGCCTGTGAACTCAGATAAAATGACTAGGTGGGGTCCCAGGGAAGGTAAAGTAGGGGGAGCTGCTGGGGTGCGCACAAGACGGGTGGCTGTGTAGGTAGTGGGGGCTTTAACTGGGTTCCTAGAAGAGGCTCTGTCTCCAGGAGCAGAAGAAAAAAGGGGGATGGGGGGCCGTCCCCTTTCCCCAGAAGGTTTGAGAACCCCCAAGGCCAAAGCCAGCAGACGTCCAAGGCCAAGAGTTCGAGGCCTGCCGGGTCCCGCAGTGAGAGACAGGGCAGGGTGGGCTCATGATCACCGCGGGGACACTTTCAGTCGGGGAGGCGTCCGCGTCCCACGGCTCCATCTGGCCAGCCCGCTGGGCAGCCTGGACCGCGGAGGGGGCGTCGGTGGTCGAGGGTTCCAGCCCCGGTCCCTCCTCCCAGCCCCCGGCCCTCGGGTATCCTTCTTTCCCCGTCCGAGTCCAGCCCGGGGGCGGCGGGGTGGGCGGGACGCGGGCCCCTCTCTTGGGCCGCCGGGCTGGGCTCCCGCCCGGGCACCCGCGGGGGCGCGGCTGGCGTGACGTCACGCGCCCCGCCTCCGCGCCCCGCCCCCTCCCCACATTCCGGGCGGGGCGGGCCGGGGCCCTGCGGAGCTCGCCCGCCCCAGCCCCCTCCCCAGGGGCTTCCCCTCCCGTCGGGCCGCGCCTCCCCATCATGGGCCGCGACCCCGCCCGGACCGCGGACTCCGCCCGCGAGAGGCCGAAGCCGCCGCGGCCGCCGCCGTTGCCGCCATTGACGTCAGAGGGGCGGGCACATGACCCCGCGGGGACCAATCGCGCGGGCGCCCCGGGCTCCGCGAGCCCAGTGCGCGGCCCGCCCCGCCCGCGGCCACTCTCGCCCGGACGGCCGCGCGGACACACGCTCCGTACACACGCGCGCGGCGGCGCGGGGCCCCGAGACACGCCCGCCCCCACCCCGCCGCCCCCACCCCGGCGCCCGCCCTCCGCGCCTGGCCCCGGCCCGCCCTCGGCCTCCCCCGCCCCTCCCCGCCGCCCGCCGAGCCCGGTCAGCCGCCGCGAGTATGCACCCGACGAGCTAGGAGGAAGCCCAGAGCACCGCAGGAAGCGCCGAGGCCGGCCCAGCCCGCCGCACGCGCCGCCCCCCGAGGGCAGCGCCCCCTCCCCTGCGGGCGCCCCCAGCCCCACACCCCCCCACCTTCCCGGGGGGTGGGGGGGTGCGGGCCGCCGGATCCGGGGGCCTCGCCGCCCCAGCAGCCCAGGACAGCCCCCTCTCCCCGCCCCCAGCCCCCTCCCCCGGCGCGGCCATGGATGTGACCAGCAGCTCGGGTGGCGGCGGCGACCCCCGGCAGATCGAGGAGACCAAGCCGCTGCTGGGGGGCGACGTGTCGGCCCCCGAGGGCACGAAGATGGGCGCAGTGCCCTGCCGCCGGGCTCTTCTGCTTTGCAACGGGATGAGGTACAAACTGCTGCAGGAGGGCGACATTCAGGTCTGTGTCATCCGGCACCCGCGGACCTTTCTCAGCAAGATCCTCACCTCGAAATTCCTGAGGCGCTGGGAGCCGCACCACCTAACGCTGGCCGACAACAGCCTGGCGTCCGCCACGGTGAGTGGCTCTGCGCGGCTGCTCCCCAGCCTCCCCTCGGGGCCCGAGATGCGCCCTCCCTGGCTGCCCCCTGGCGCTGCACCTGGAGCCCAGGGCCTGGGGGGCGGTGGGGGGTGCTGGGGGAACGGGGAGAACCAGGGCGCCCCGCTCCTGGCCTGCTCGCTGGGCTCAATTTTGGAGTCTGAAGCCCAGACCAGCCGACCGGGCTCGGGAGAGACCCTTAAAATTCTGGAGACTCGGCCCACCGCCAGGCTGGGTGCCCGGGGACCTTCTGCCCCCAGCTCTTGTGTTTCTGGTGGCTGGGACTCGAGGATGGACCCGACGCTGGGCCCTGATGGTGGTGGGGGTTCTCTCTCTGGAAGCCCCTGGCCCATCTGGATCTGAGGGGTGGGGGAGGGGAAAACAAAATACCACCCCTCAAAATAAAAACCCAACACAACAAAACCTCCAAACCCCCAAACCCAAAGAATTTCCAGAAGCCAGTTCCTCTGTTTGGTTTACCCGTCCTTTATTCTCTTTCCTGCCAGGGCTGGCAGGCAGAACCGGGTGCTTCCCTTTCTGAAAATCTCATTCGTACATTGAGAGGTTGGAAGTGGAGGGGGAGGGGGCAGTGGTCCTGGAATATCTCAGGACCCAGCGGTGGTCGAGTTCTAGCCTGGAAGCTGCTTGGTCGAGCCCTGGTCCGGCATTGTCTGTAGAGTGTGTGTATACGTGTGTGTTTTGTTGTTGGAGGTTTAATTTTGTTATTGTTTTTAAATACATGGCTAGGACTGGGTCAGCTGGATGAGTCGGAGAGGAAAAACCATTGATCTGTTTCTGAAATCAGATCTGCAAATGGTGGCCTTGGTACGTGGAGAAAGACAGCTGTGGTGGGGTCGAGGGGAGAGTGGGGGTGGCGGGTAGGAGCTTGAACAGGATGCTTTGTGTTTTGAAACAAGGACAGTTTCAAATACCGGCTGTGGCTGGGGCCTGAGCTTTGCCGTGGGGGTCCCATCCTCCTTGGAGGGGTGACTTGTCTTCTCCAGAATGCACACTCCTCCCTGGGGCCACCGTGATCCTGTTTACTAAGCACAGTGGGAGGGGGCCGAATCCACTGCCTGCCCACACCTGTGCCAAGAAAACCCAGCCAGGAAACAGGGTGTCGCTTACATGGCATGTCACAAACGTGTAGCGTGTGTAGACATTTCCCTGGCATCCATGTTCCCTTGGCGGTGTGTCACTGGCCATGACACATTCCCCAAGGAATGGGGAGAGGGGAAAAGTTAGCTGAAGAATCCTACTCCTTGATCCAGTCCCCCACCCCCCACCCCAGAGCATTGCAGTACTCGAGGACTTTTATTCTGAATTTGGGGTCCGACATGCTTAGAGCACCTATTTTCTCTTTCCTGTGGGCACATTGGTGCAATATCTGCAAAGACTCCTTTCTCAGGGAGGATTGCTGGTCGCGGGGAGGCGGCCCAGTCCCCGGTCAGGCTGGTGCATGTTCTCAAGCCTGTCCCGAGCCACAGGCCGCAGCATTTGGCTTTCCAATGGATGGAGGGGGAGAGAGCCTCTGAAAATTTGCCAGTAAAGAGTGTTTCCGATGTGGGGAGGAACTGGTGACCGCGGTGCCCCCTGCCTGGGATCTGGAGACCCAGATCTGGCTTCAGAATTTTCACCTGGCTCAGGGGTACTTTATTGGCCTTTTTTTTTTTTTTTTCTCTTACACTCCACAAAATGAAGGGGAGTGGTGGTGGGGGTACGAAAATGGTTAGAAGGGACAGTGACCTGCTGTGGGAAGGCCAGGCGGAGCCCCTTCTCCCCATGGGAGAAGCCAGGAGCGAGTGTCCCGCTGCTGCCGCCCTCAGTTTACAGGAAGCCAGCTCTCGAGGCTAATGGCTCCCCACTTACCTCCAATTGCTCAAGAGGTCTGTCTGAGAGAGAGAGGGAAGGAAGAAAGACCTGAATAGCCAGAGGCCCCTTGCTCACCTTGGCCAGCCCAAGTGGGTGGCACCGTCGGTAGCGTGGGCCTCTCTGGAGAGCACCTGTCTAGTACTGGGGACTGAGGCTTATCCACGGAGCAAGATTCCTCTTGGCAGAGCCATGCTCTGGTGTTAGGAAATGTGGCAAGAGGAACTATAAGGAAGTGTCCGATGGGCGGGCAAAATCCCCTTTCCGCTGCCTTTCGTCACCAAGCACTGCAGGCAGGGGGTGTCCTTAAGTCTTGCCCTTGCCCTCTGGGGGACTCCAGGGAGCCTTGCCTCAGGGCCTGTGGGTCTGGAGGTGGGGCTGTGAGGGCTGGCCTGGCTAGAGGGCTGGCCTCTGGGGCAGAGGTGAGGTTGGGACTGCCACCAGGGCTCTTGTCCCATCATGAGACACCTGGTTGGTGTCCAGGCTCTCGGGGAAGCAGAGGAGCCCCTGTGGGGTTTCCCTGAGGCCTGGACATTATGTAATCCGTCTGCGTTTTATAGTGCAGCCTAAGCACTCTATTGAGAAATATGAGCCCAAATGAAACAAAGGTGAATTTGAGTGCAGTTCCCTACAACAAAAACCCTTTGCAGTCCTGTGGCTTCGCAGCAGCCCCATGCCCAGCCTTGAGCTCCTGATGTTCCGAGTGTGTTTCCTATAGAGTCATATCCTTACTTGAAATATCAATCATCCATATTTTAAGCCGTCTACACAGCCCAACTCAGAATCATCTGGTAAATATCTGGTTAATTGTATGGGCTTCAGGAACAAGACCCAGAGTGATTGATATGGATTAAAACCAGTAAACAAACCAAATACTCTTTTTTACCCAAACCTTCTGCAGTCTGTCTCTGTTGATCCAATTAACTGAATCGTGAGAGATTTAAGACCAGGCTTCCAGGAGCACATCTGCATCAGACTGGGATGCAGGCATACTGGGGCTCCCAGTCCCACCTGCTGGGTGACACCAGCTAGGGACACCTTTTAGTCTGGGGTCCAAGGGACCTGACAGCCCTCCAGGTTGTCTTACCAGAGGAGGCAGCAGCCTCACCCACCTGGCCTGCCTGTAAACTTTGCCTCCTGTGGGATCAGGTCAGAGCTTGCCCTGCCCTGGTCTTCTGGGCCAGTTACTGATTAAATCCTTACAGAGCCAACAGCGTGCCTAATGTGGCTTGTGACAGCTGCCAGGTCTGATGCACCCTGTGCTTGGAGACTTTGGATCCGAAATGCTCGTAAACAAAGGAGGAAGCAGACAGGCGACAGCTGACTTGGGAGGGGAGATGGGGAGGCCAGGGCCCCCTCCCTGGGGGACCCAGGACTGCACCTTTGTGAGGAAGGGCCCGTCTGCCCAGACTGTGGCCTGAATGTGGTGCCCCATACCCTCTTTGTACCCAAACTTCCCAGTCCCTGGGCCTCACTGGCTCTTCACGGCTGGTGGTGGTTGTGTTGGTTGTAAATGACAGCCAGGGCAGCCAGGGGTTCTACATAAGCAGCCGGATTCAGCAGGACCAGAATCCATTTTGCTGTTCTCGTCTCTGGGTTGAATTTGATCACCTGCTAGACATGTTTGTCCATGGGCAGAGGGCTTTGTCTGTAGGCTTTGTTTCTTCTGCACCAAAGAAGTACAAATAAGCTGCCTACCTTTTATTTCATCTTACTTTTAAGACAGTGTGGCACACGGTATTTCACAATGGTGGATCCAGTCAGAAAGTCCTTTATTCAGGGGTCGGGGCACAGGTGATAGTAGTGTTCTTTATTCTCAAGCCATAATTCATCAGTGGCTTGTTTTGAAATTTTCACCACTCTGCTGTTTGATTGCAATGTTTCCGGGCATCTCGTTATGGATGGGAAAGGAGAAGCCACCTTAATTCTCAGTGGTTTTTTTAGTCTGGTGTTTTCTTGGTGGGGAGCAGCTGTTGTCTGAACTCGGACTTTGTTTAGCACAGGCTTACTGCACACCTACTGTGTGTCACTTGCTGAGCTAAGAGTTACACATCCACATGGCTTGGTTTTTACTTGAGAATTAAAATCTGTGTCCTCCAGGGTGGTCACAGATCCCACGAGAACTCATCTGTGTCCACATGTACGCATGCTAATTGCTTTTTCACTTTTGTCACATACCCCCGCTCCCCACCTTGTGCCTAGCCTGCCTTTAATTTATTTGATGTTTCTCGTGGCAGTAAACACAGAGAATTTTTTTCCCCCTTTCCATGCCATTTGTCATAGGAGGATTTTGGAGTGTATCAAAATTGTTTCCTAGACAACTTGTCTGATTGGAGGTGGTGGAGGGGAGGGGCTGAGACAGAGAGGATAAAAAGTCAAAATTCTCTCTAAACTTTAAACGTGGTCTGCCTTCCCCAGGCTGTAATAAGTAAGTGCATTTTAAGGAAGGAGTAAGTTTTTTTTTATTTTTTATTTTTTTGAAACGGAGTCTCGCTCTTTCGCCCAGGCTGGAGTGCAGTGGCGCAGTCTCGGCTCACTGCAAGCTCCGCCTCCTGGGTTCACGCCATTCTCCTGCCTCAGCCTCCCGAGTAGCTGGGACTACAGGCGCCTGCCACCACGCTCGGCTAATTTTTTGTATTTTTAGTAGGGACGGGGTTTCACCGTGTTAGCCAGGATGGTCTCGATCTCCTGACCTTGTGATCCACCCACCTCAGCCTCCCAAAGTGCTGTGATTACAGGTGTGAGCCACCGTGCCCAGCCAAGGAAGGAGTAAGTTTTGATGCTGGCATTTGCCTGGTGCAATCTGAGATGCCTGTTATGGCCGTGGCAACATCATGCCAGTCCAGGTAGAAGGAATTTCACTGTGTGTGGCTGAGCTTTCCTGCAAGTGGGTGACAGAGATGGCAGTTGCTGCCGGCTTGGGCTGCTTGGCCCAGAGGTTGACTGGTGTCGCGGCCCTGCCTGCTCCTTAGTGTCTCACCGGGCAGTGAGACAGGGCACTTCTGGGGCATTGTCGTAGGCAGGGCTCGGGGGGACCTGGTAGAAGGCAAAGCTGTCCCAGGGCGCCTCAACTGCCGCCAGCCAGTACTGACTTGTCTTGAGGGTACCCGATTGGTGTTTTGTTGTCGTGGACATTGCAGGGGGTCAGCTTATACCTTTGATTGAAGGAATACATGAGATTAAGTGAGGCAGCCTGACGTGGGGCATCTCTGCTATGGGACAGAACAGATTTGGGTTTTGTGGTCTCATGGTGCTGGGTCTGGATTTGGAGGGTGCAGTTTCCCGGCTGTGTAACTTTTGGCGCTTTGCTTTCCCTTGCTGGGCCTTGTTTTTTCTTCATCCTTAGGGAGGAGCACCTCATGTCTAGGGTTGCTGTAAGGATTGGAGAGGATAAATAAACACCTACTAGTATAGTCAGCATGCAGTGACCAGGATTCCAACTCCTGTTTTGCTGATTGCCCTGAAAGAGCTTCATGACTTCTGCGCAAATGGAAGGAAGTATTGTTACCTAAAAATGGGTGGCCTCCAGGGAGTTCCCTGAGATGAATAGTGCATTGGGGAAAGTTAGGGGTATTTAGCAGGTCTCATAGGTAGGAAGGCAATGAAATTGTTGTAAGCAGTTTAAGAAAAATTCCTTGGGGGGCATAGTCTAGTTTCTTAAAATAAATTACAAAAATTGAAATACTCATATATGCATCAGGTAGATTTGATTAGTATAACAAGGCATGTAATGAAAAATGAAGCTTCCCTTACTGGATGCCCACACAGCCCCTAGTGGCCCTCTTGGAGGCAAACGCTGCTGCTCGTTTCTTGTGTATCTGGACATGCATGCACACAGCTAGCTGTCCACCATGATTCTTCACTGGACAGAATATTTTGGAGACCCTCCATGCGTGTGCAGCTGCCTTATTCTTTTTCACTGCTGCATAGTGTTCTGTCATAGAAGTGTATCACAGTAATGTAGGTTGACCCTCACCTATTGATGGTCATTGAGGTTAGTCTCAGCCTCTTTGATATGGTTTGGATGTGTTCCCACTTAAATCTCATCTTGAGTCGTAGCTCCCATAAGTCCCTTGTGTTGTGTGAGGGACCTAGTGGGAGATAATTGACTCATGGGGGCGCTCTCCCCCATACTGTTCTCATGGTAGTGAATAAGTCTCACGAGATCTGATGGTTTTATAAGGGGAAAACCCTTTTGCCTAGCTCCCTCATTCTCCTCTTGTCTGCCACCATGTAAGACGTGCCTTTCACCTTCCACCGTGGTTGTGAGGTCTCCCCAGCCACGTGGAACTGTGAGTCCATTAAACCTCTTTATTTTGTAAATTGCCCAGTCTCAGGTATGTCTTTATCAGCAGCATGAAAACGGACGGACGAATACACTCTTGTTCCTTCAAAGAAAACATTTTCTATTTTTATTCAATGGAGTTGTCTCTATTTTGATAGTTTGGATTTTCTTTTGCTTACTTCTTTGGGATGGGGGAGCTGAGCCTCTTTTTGAAGAGGGAAGGGCAGTGTTGCCTGGAGTGATTGCTACCTGGAGTCATGCTTTGGTGTGGCTAAAGGTCACCAACCAGGGATCCCCCTCAGAGGGTCTGGCCACTTGGTGTTCCCTGGAGCTGAAGGAACACAGGTGACCAAGGGTCTCCAACAAAGACGCGTGCTGACCTCCACCCGCAGGACAAGGGTCTGGGCAGTTCCACCTGAGGGCATTGCTTTTTGTTCCCCGACTTCCTGCTTTCCCCAGGATGGAAGCCAGGCCACCCAGCCCCATGGTGGAGAAAGAGAGGAAGTGAGAATTTCTCTTCCTTGCTCCTGGCTCTGGTGATGAACCACCCAGTGTATTCAACAGGCACCGAGGGAGATTGTGCGCATTTTGAAAGGAAGCTTCGCTTACATCAGCAGAGCCCTAACCGAAGGGTGATGAGATGTGTGTGTGGGGGAGGTGTTTGCTGTGTGTATTGAGGCAAAGGAGATGGCAGAGAAAATATTTCTGGTGCTGAAATTGGTTCCTGACTTCAGTAGCCATTTCCTTACCCCTCCCATGTGCACAGCACTCGCCCTGGCATTTGGGGTGTGCAGCGAGGCCACAGGAAGAGAACACAGCAGACCCAGTGGAGTAGGGGCGTGAGGACCTGGACTTTGAAATCGGACAGGGGAGCTTAAATCCTGCCTCTGCAATGTCCCAGGTGGTGACCTTGGGCAGGCCCCTAGCCTGTGTCCTTATCTGTAAAGCGAGGATCAGAGGGACTTCCTCCTAGCATTGATGTCAGGGTAAGTGAGGTGAGGCCTGGCGGTGTTTTCATGCCTTCATTCAGCAGATAAGTGTCACCGTTCTAGGCACTCAGAAGAAAACAAGAGCCTGCCCTCGTGGAGCCTGTGTTGGTGGGAGTGGGTGACAGACAAACAACTAAGTTAAGAGCAAGTAATTATAAAATCCGATGACTGGGATTGTGGAGAAAAGCAAGCAGGGTGGGGCGAGTGGTGGGCTGCTTTGTACATAGTGGTCAGGGAAGGGGGTGATAGGACTTCCAGGGGGAAGAGCATTCCAGGTAGAGGGAACAGCAATTACAAAGGCCCTGAGGCAGGAGATGGTACTTAGAAATCACCCAGTAAAGTGGCTTGCACCTGGTACATGCTCTGTGATTATCAGTTTCCTTCCCTCTGCTCTCCGGAGCTGTTATTATCTGTTTAAAAAATTAATGAGTATGTAGAATGCGCGAGGTGCCGGGCACACAGGCAGCTCCTTGCCCTGTAAAGCTTCCATTCTATCGCTTCTGTTGTCTGTTTTTTCTTTTGTTTTTTTTTTGCAAACCTGGCTACCTCCCAATAAATAGTGAAGAATAGCCCTGTAGCAGTGCTTTAAGAGACTCTTAAATGACAAAGCCCAGCAGAACTTTTAAAACCCAACTCCCTTCGTCCATAACTACATTGTAAGGATCCTAGAATCTAGAACACACTAGTGGTCTGATTCACCTCTGGTTTTGCCAGCTGGGAAGGGGTGAGGGGAAGTGTGTGGCCCAAGGACCCTTGCAGCTGGCTGAGCAGCCCTCCTGGGATTCAAACCCAGACTCCTGCCTTCCTGTGGCATCCTTTGTTCATGGCTCTGCTGCTTTCAAGCTACTGTCAGAAATGGTAGGGTGGACAGAGCAACTGAACTGATTGCACTGGGCGAACTCTCTTTGGAGGGAAGCACGTGCTCTGGATCATCCAGTCCCTGGGTGGATATAGGAATTGAGTATATGGAATCAGGCATCTGGGTGCTTCCCTTGGACTGGGCTGGCTGCATCAAGCTCAGGTGGGGTTATTTGGAGAGGGAAGATCACACCGGGACTTCTGCTAGCTTCTCTGGGTATCCTGGGCCAGTGCCAGCTTCCTTAGAGGTCCAGAATATCTGAAAATTGGAGTACACAGTCTTCTGAGCAGACCCAGGCCTGGCTGTCCTCCCTCCCATGTTGGCTCCCTGTGTGGACTAGGCGACCTGTTTACCACCACACACATCGGTGTGAGGCTCCGCAGGGAAGGGGAGCCACAGGTATGGAAGGGGCTGTGTGTTCACCAGGCAGGCTAGCTGCCGTAACATGCAGCCCTGGCATCTGGGTGGCTTTGTGCAGCCCAGTTCTTGTAGTCCTGCAGGGGTCTCCCGAGGGTTCTGCCCCCTCTTTTTCTTGTGAAATGGTTCTGCCCTCCCCTAGGTCCTTCATTGTTGCGGGGATGGGGAGAGTGAGCACCACAGCCAACCCGTTTGTAGGTCTGGCCGCTTGGTTGGTCAGAACTCAGACACGCGGTCACACAGAGTGCAGGGGGAGACTGGGGAACATGGTTTACATGTGTGTCCGGGAGGAGGAGGAGAGCATGGAAGTGATGACTACTCCCACCCCAGGATCCCTGGGATGCAGCAGCAGACCTTGAGGTCTCCAGGGTACCAAGAGCAGAGGGGCTTCCCTAGAAAGGAAATTCACATGACCGTGGTCTCATCTGGTTCCTGGGTTTGAGGTTGGTGGCAGGTCGGCAAAGCTTGCAGTCTTCTCTGGTGGGGGATAAAGTAGGGTAAGCAAATCTGTTGTAGGAGATGGACCTAATGTACCTGGTTGGCAGTGATGTTTATTGTATCCCTACTGTGTGCTGGGCATAGTGCTCTTTTAATTTTCATAACAATCCTGCGGGATAGGTTTTTATTCCTGTTTTACAGATGCTCTCATGGAGTCTCAGATAAAGAGAGCTGGAAGGAAGTAGAGTTTAGTGTCAAAGCCAGGTCTGACCCCATGTCTGTGTGGGTCCGTCAATGTATGTGCACCTGTTGGATGCACACGGAACTATTTCAGCCTCCTGCAGAAACATCTTAGGTAGAAATAAGTGAGCTTCTCAATTTAGTGTTTGCCAAGGTTGGTGGACATTCCTTTGTGATTTTGTCAGAAAAGTTAAGGGAACTGATGTGGGAAGTTGGATGCCAACTATTCGTAAAGGGTAAGCATTAGGTGTATAACTTGAACACCAGATATTATTTGTGCAAAGTGAGTGTTCTGGGGCGCTGTGCTTGCGTAGTGGGTGCTCTCAGGCATGGCACTTGGAAAGTCAGACATACTCTTCCCTCTCAAGGGACTCATAGTTAAATGGGGGTATTACAATTATGATACACCGTAGAACAAAGCACGTTGCTTAGAGAGGTTTATGTCTTGTCCTGTGTTTGGGCGGAGGAAGAGACGCCATCACAGGGGTGGGTAGTTTCTTTTTTTTTTTTTTTTTTTTTGAGACGGAGTCTTACTCTGTCGCCCAGGCTGGAGCGCAGTGGCCGGATCTCAGCTCACTGCAAGCTCCGCCTCCTGGGTTTACGCCATTCTCCTGCCTCAGCCTCCCGAGTAGCTGGGACTACAGGCGCCCGCCACCTCGCCCGGCTAGTTTTTTGTATTTTTTAGTAGAGACGGGGTTTCACTGTGTTAGCCAGGATGGTCTCGATCTCCTGACCTCGTGATCCGCCCACCTCGGCCTCCCCAAGTGCTGGGATTACAGGCTTGAGCCACCGCGCCCGGCCAGGGGTGGGTAGTTTCAAGAAGGACTTCTTTTTAGGAGACAGGTATCTGGACGGAGAGGTAGGATGGAGACTGATGGAGATGAGGGTAGCAGGTTGGAGGTGGGAATGGGCAGAGGGAACAGTGAGCAAAGGGACAGGCCAGAGCAGCCAGGCACACTCCGGGGGTCTGTGCGGTTTTTATGGGGTGGACATCATAAGACAGCATAGGAGTTAAAGATAGAGGTGGGTTCGCCTTCTGGAGCAGAGTCTACCAGCGTGGGGTGATGAATGCTGGGTAAACCCATGTACCCTGGGGCAGGTGGTGCTTTACGATGCAGACACTGAGGACTGGCTGGCCATCCAGGAGCCCGGGATGTCACAGATTGGAAGGCTTAGGAGTGCAGGGATCTCCGAGTGGCCAGGGCCAGGCAGTTAGTCACAGTAGTGACCGTGCAGTGGCCACTCATGTGATTAGTGTGTTTCCTCTTGCCAGGGGCTATGCTCTGCAGGTTCTATTAGTGATCCCTACAACCCAGCAAGATACTGTTACTCTCTCCATTTTACCGATGGGGACGCTGAGGCACTGCCCCTCAGCAGACATTGTTTGGATGAATGAATGAACAGCTTGCCTAGTTGGGAGGTCCATCCTGTTGGAGGAGGAGAGGGACCCACGGAGAGGGAGGAGCGAGCTCAGATCTCTACCCCTCCACTTGTAACCCCACAGGCCTCTGGCCCTCTGCATAAGAGCGAATTGTACCACTCCCCTGCTGCAGGGCTGTGTCCATACTGAAGGAAGGTGTGCGAGGGATTGCACGTGTGGTGTCTCCAACACATGGTCCAGCCATGGTGCACACAGCCTTTCTTGGTGTGGACACAGGCCCTAGGATTCTGAGCCCACCTCTGTGGCCTAGGAAGAGTGATGGTAATGGTGTCAGGCTGCTGGGCTTAGCCTGGTGAGCTCCTGGGGGGCTTTCTACCAGAGGCCCCTGCTACTCCAAATCCCAGGCCTGAGGTCTCCGAGCTGTGGCTCACAGGGCCCCTTTCTTGAACCTTCCCTTCAGGGAGGCCTGGTGGGAAGGCCCAGCCTGGGCCTGTGCTGTCTGGAAGGCGATCCCATCAGGCTGGAGCCGAGGGCCAGGGACACAGTTGGGCACCTTCTAGGTGACGCTCTGCTTCGTGTCTGCAGAGGGGGAAGTGCAGTGGGGTCTCAGCTGGTGGTTTTCGGGGGCAGGGCTGCCCGTTAGAAAGGGGAACGATGACTTGCTGACATCTGTTTGTTGCTCTGGTTGGTTCACGTTTCATGGCCCTGTGACTGAGGCTTGCTTCAGGGTGGGAAAATGAAAGAGCTCGAATTGTCCCAGCAGGCTGGTGGTGACTGAGCTTGGGGAGTCCCAGCAGGGCCAGAGCTCAGGGCCAGATGATATTCATGTCCAAGGTGGAGTGGAGGGGGCCGCGGGGTGATCATGATCATTTCATGCAGTCATTCTCAGACCTTTAGGCATGTGTGCATTGCATCCTCTCTTCAGCCCCAGGAGGCGTTAGCAGGGGAAACGGAGACCTTGAGAGTTTCAGGTTACACAACTGGAACCCAGGCAGCCTAACTCCAGAGCCAGTGGCCTCCACATGTCACAATGGGTCCTTGGCTGGTGTGAGCACAGGAACTGTGGCAGCAAGGACCGAATCACCAGCAAGGCAACAGTAAGGACAGCGGACACTTACCCAGCGCCTATTGTATGCCAGGCACTACTCTGAGCCCTTTGTGCAGATAAGCACTCATCTAATCCTCACAGTGCCCTTGTGGGGTGGTGCTGTCGTTGTCCCCATTTTACAGATGAGCAAACTGAGGCCCAGAGAGGAGAGGTCCCTACTTACCCAGGTTGTGATGGTGGAGCCAGGATTTGGCCTCAGGCTATGTGGCTCCAGAGTATCACTGCATGTGGCTGGTGAGCAGGGTTTTTGGGCTGCAAAGCAGAATGTGAGAAAGGCTCCAAGTGGCCAGGCTGGCTGTGAGCTGAGAGGAGGGCCTTGCAGAAGAGGGAGTGTGTGGGCAGAGCGGAAGGGTCCACCCTGACTGGACTGGGGACCCTTCCGGGAGCTCCCTGGGCCAACTTCCTGCAGACCTGTCTCCGGAGGAGCCGCGGCAGAGGATCGCTTCTCACCTGCCCTCATTGGACCTGGGGTAGTCACCTCAGCCTCCTCGCCTGAGACCACTTGACCCTGCAGCCTGATCTGTCACAGCCGGTGGTGAGGACTTGACCACAGAGAGCACAAACTTCAAAGTCCACTGTGGGTCGAGCCTCCTGCCCTGCCTGGCTTCTGGCCTCAGCTTCCCCGTGCCACTGACCTTTCGCGCACGTGTCTTCTTTCTGCTTGGAACCCCCTCTGACCCGCCCCCCGCGGTCAATCAGTGGTTTTCCAGGGCTGCCTTCCCCAGTTGGAGCCAGAGCTTGCTCCCCTGTGGCGCGGCACCACCCCAGCTGGGCAGCCAGGGCGCCTTTGCCTCTCTGCCTTCTCCACTCCACATTCACCACCCCTCTCTTGTAAAAGCAAAACTGAAGCCATCATACAGGGATGACGACAATCTTACAAAATCAAGAAGAAAAAAAATCCTCGCAGAATCCCGCCACCTGGAAATCACCCGTATTAACCTTGTGGGGTGTAGCCATCTACGCTTTCTCCTAGATGAGTGCCTGTGACATAGGTACGCAGGGAGCAGGAGGAGCTTTTCTTCTAGGTTGGCCTCCACCTACCAGATGCTGGCCCACTGCTCCCCACAGTTGTAACAACCCGTGACATGTAACAAGCAGGCTCTGCCACATGTCCCCTGGGGGCCACATTGCCCCTGGTTGAGAACTGCTGTGTTCATTCATTTAATCATCACACCCACCTCGTGAGGTCCCATTTTCTGGAGCAGGCACGGGCTGCCCGGGCTGGCATGTGACAGAGCTGGGAACCCCCGCACTGTCCCACAGTCACCTTGTCTCTTCAGAACTGGCCCAGAGGAGGTATGAAAAACAATGCAGGGGCCTTAGGAACCCTGTCCCTGTGTCTGGCATGGTGTGGGGCCGAGAGCCGGTGGGCCACGACACCCCAGGCGCCCAGAAGGAAATCCCGGCTGGACTGGGCGTTGCCAAGCTCCCCCCTACCTTTGATCCGTCCCAACTGACCTCCCCCTCGCTGTCCCTGCCTTCGCCCTGATGACTCAGGACTTCAGAGATCTGGGTTGTTGAAAAGGGGAATTACATCATGCCAATAAGAGAGAGAGAGGGAGAAATTAGCATTAGAAAGTTTTGGTGTAAGGAAAAATGACTTCAAAACCTGCGTCTTGTGCCGTGTCTGAATTGAGGCAGGTTTCTGGGGGAGATTAGGGAGTGGGGAGGAGAGGGGATAGGTACCCTGGATTCTCACCTCTTCTAAAAAGGCCTTCATCTGTTTGACCCCAGACCCACCCACGGCGGGGCAGTGGGTCCCTCTGCTTTTTGTAGCTGAACCCCATCACCTGGAAAGCTATTAGAAAACAAGATTCTGGAGTTGGCATGCAGGTTCTGCCCGCAGGCTTGGTGAAGGGGTAGGGGTCAGGGAGCACTGCAAAGACAAACAGTCTGGGGTTCTTCTGATGCCTCCAGTGGTAACCAGGGCACCCTCTCTGGGCCAGCACAGCCCTGGCTGGGGGCATGACTAAGCGAGGGGATCCCAGCTGATCTCAGTCCTGCTGGCCTCCACTGGGTGCTCCTGCATAGGGCCCTCCTTGCTCAGCCATTCTGGGAAGCTTTGCTTGAAGGAGTCCTCCCTCAGGGAGGAGGAAACCCCCTGCCTCCACTTTGAAACCCGAACACCATTTCCCCATCATGTCTTGCAGGGAGGTGGAGGCGTTAAAGCTCCTGCCTGCCCAGGTCAGCCCTTCCCTAAAACAGGACACTGATCGGGCAGAGTGATTAGGAGGGGCTGGCCAGGCTTTTTTGATCCAGACATTTCATATGAGGCCATTTAACCAGTGGTGTGATCCAGCTCTCAGTTTCCTCATCTGAAAGCTGGGGATATAAGAGTAGCCACTCCCCAGGTTGTCCCGAGAATAAAGGAGAGAATACATGGAAAGTACTTAGTAGAGTGTGGACATGTAGTATGTGCTCAACAGATGTTTGCTACCATCATCATCATCATCATGACCCCTACTATCACTGTCATCTCCACTGTCACCGTCACTACCATCACTGTTACTGTCATCATCACTACCATCACTGTCATCTCCTCTGTCACCATCACTACCATCACTGTCATCTCCTCTGTCACCATCACTACCATCACTGTCACTGTCACCATCGCCATCACCCTCATTATTGTGGCTGCCGCTTCTCTTGCGTTGGGTTTGCCCACCTGTATACCTTCCCCTGCTTCCTGCAGGACTGTGAACTTGAAGGCAGGGTTTGGGTCCATTTCTCCAGGAATACCTGATGTCAGTAAAGGCCTTTGAGTGTCTGTTGTTGCATGGTGGGAGACCTTGGCACCCCAGGCTGTGAAGGGACAGGAAAGTCTCACAGTTTTCTTAGAAACCTTCTCACCGGGCTTGGTGGCTCACGCCTGTAATCCCAGCACTTCGGGAGGCCGAGGTGGGCGGATCACGAGGTCAGGAGATTGAGACCATCCTGGTTAACACGGTGAAACCCCGTCTGTACTAAAAATGCAAAATATTAGCCAGGCGTGGTGGCGGGCACCTGTAGTCCCAGCTACTTGGGAGGCTGAGGCAGGAGAATGGCGTGAACCCGGGAGGCAGAGCTTGCAGTGAGCTGAGATCGCGCCACTGCACTCCAGCCTGGGGGACAGAGCAAGACTCCATCTCAAAACAAAACAAAACAAAACAAAAAAAAAACCTTCTGGTGACCTTGGTAGGGTGTGCCCGTGACCCTGCGCTGTGACCCCGCACCGTGACCCCGCTCCATGACCTCAGGCATCATTATTTGGAATGGGCTCTCAGCCCCTGTCCTAACCCCAGCCACCAAGTTCCCAACCCAAGCAAGATGGAAACCCGCCGTTGGGAGGATTAAGATATTATTGGTGGTTTTCACCTCAGCTTTCAGCAGCAGTGCTTGGGAAATAAGATTTTGATCTCGGAAAATATGATTTAAAAACAGAATTGAAAGTCACTTTTATTTTCTAAACGATATTGCCCCTGACGCATGCACTGCTTCTGACTGGTGGCCTCCGGTCTGAGCACACCCGTGGGGGAAACTGCATAGCAATTCCAGGGGTGTGCTCTCTGGATTTTATAGACCTCCACCCCGAGCAGGCCCCACCTTTGATTCCCCCACTTGGGTCTGCAGTGACGGAGCACGTGCTTCAGACCAAGCCCAGGAGGCTGCTGCTGCTGCTTCAGGGAATTGTCTCAGCCTTTCCCACTCTTAGGAGGTGGCCTTGCCAGCTGCCAGCTGAAGGGGTCTTCTTCCTCCCAGCCCTGCTGGGCTCACCTTTGAATGCCACAGACCAAGCCCATGGACCAAAGAGTCTTTGGCCACATCCCAGTGTCCCCTCCAGTGGGGAAGGGAAGTTCCTTTCCTTCTTGTTGTGTGAGGACTAGGGGCACTGAGTCCCCACAAGGCCTCACCATGGAGCCTCTGAGAGGTGAGGTCTGGCTCCCCTGGCCACCCCAGAGTCAACACAGGATCCTGTGTGTCTTTCTTTGCCTCTGGGCCCATGTTCTGTTCTTTCCAGCCTCTGCCTTGGAAACCCCACCCTCCATTCTTTTCTGTCTCCCCTGCCTTCTGGGTGGGTCTGGCCAGTGGAGAGCCTGGGGGAGATGGAGGATGGGAGGAGGTTGAGTGGGGTATTTATTCCTTCCTCCCTTTTCCTTCGGTTTTGCCATGGGTGTGTGGTATCCCTCAGCCACTCCTGCAGTCATGTCACCCCCTCTACCCAGGTTTTTCTGTAACTGCTCCTTCCCCTGCACTGTCAGGCCCAGGGATAGAAATACATGGGGGAGAAATGAAGTGACTGCTGTCCTGGTTTGCTCAGGACTATCCCATGTTTTTGCAATGAAAGTCCTGTGGCCCAGGAAGCCCCTCAGTCCTGGGCACACTTGGACAGCTGGTCATCCTAGGTAGAAAAACCATCTTTTGTGCTTCTCCTGTACGCCACCCACACCTTAATATATTGTCCTTTTGTGAACATTTCCTCAATTTGCACCGTTTTGCATCTGCTGTCTCTTTCCTCCCAGGACCCTGGCTGATACACCAGGAGCTTGAGGAGATGGAGTGGTGTTCAGAGCCTCCTCTTAGAGTTCAGAGCCACCAAACGGGCATCATGCTGAATGTGGGAGAAACAAAAGAATCTCTTGCACTTGAATTCTTTTCTGAAAATTTGCCCCCTGCAAAGAAAAATGGTGGTGATGATGATGGTGATGATGATGGTAATGGTGATGATGATGATGGTGATGATGATCATGGTGATGATGATCATGGTGATGATGGTGATGATGGTGATGATGATGATGGTAGTGGCCATTTTTTTGCCTACTCACTGTGGGCTCGTTGTGAAGAACTTTGATGCCCTGTTGTGTGTGATCATTATGAGAATCCCGTGAGGTTTTTCGATGATGAAGGAAACTGAGGTTTAGAGAGTTGAAGTAATTTGTGAAGGCTCAGGTTGGGCAAGAGGTCCCGCCCAGCTTTGAACCCAGATGCAGCTCCCTGCGAGGTTACCAGGCTTCCTGATGAGGTGTTTTACAACAAAGGCTAAGCCAGGCAAAACCCATTGTTTTGCAACTTCTGGCTTGGATTGGGTGTCTTGTTGAGTTTGTGGGCAGTGGATCTGATGTTTTCCACTTCTTCCCATTTGGCAGGGCTGTGTGCATGGAGCGTGAGGGGCTGGCTGGGCAGACAGTATTGACGTGACTGAATTCAGCCATGGCCCATGTTGGAAAATGTTTGTTGATTTTTCCTTCTCTGTTTGCCCTTTCCCCCTTTTTTTTGTTTTTATAATTAGAATCAGAGCCAGCCATAGTCCGAAGAGAGCTTGCAGTTCATCTAGTTCTGGGATGGCAAATATGTGACACTTGTGCTGCCACTCCTCATTGCCTTGACCATGGTAGACATTGCTAATCAACCCTAGTGTACTCAGTCTTTCCAGTGAGCTCAGAGACAGCCACTATTAATCAATTGTTGTTGGCATGCAACGGGGACTGTGTTTGCCATTCTTGATGTACCCAGCTTCTTTCACTGCATAGATTAGAAACTTAAGGCCTAGAGTCGTTAAATGACCCTCAAGGGAGCCAGTGGAATTTCGAAGCCTTCTCCACACCAGAGTGTTGGCTCTTAAGAGATGATTTTGGGTTAAACAAAGTGTGATATAGAGGAAAGCTCCTGGGTTTGCAGAGCAGTGCCTGGCTCTGGGTTCAGATCCCAGCAATGCCTCTTATTGCTTATAACTCTGGGTAGATCACATGAGTTCTGTGACTCTCGTCTTGGAAACTGCAATTATGATCCCTACGTCCCAGGACTGCGAGAATGAATGACATGGTATATTTATCCAACATTCAGCACTATGTGCTGGGCACCGTTCTAGGCGTTGAGTGTTGCGGTGAGCTGCATAGGCAGCTCTCATGGAGCTGGCCGCCCTCATGAAGATGAGGATAGTTTTCTTCCTCTTTCCTTCTTGGAAACACATGGAACTGGGTTGTCGTCATCTTTTACTTCTTCTCTGTCATATCCACTTAAATTTTCGTCCAGTTATGCATCACATAACTTGCTTTGGGAAGTGATTTATTTTTTCTTTCATTCCTGGTGTCATTTCCGTTCTTATATCTGGGTGGATGGTCCGTGAGTCCTTTGTCAGTCACAAAAAATCAAAATGACAGAATATTCCCTACTGAATGGATGTTCTGGGATACTGGGTCTAGATTTGGGAGTGACATACTCCCTTTGAAAATGTGCTGAAAGCTATGGATCCTTGGGCTGGCAAAATGATAAGACAGAGCAGGACTTATAAAACTTAGCAACTATGTGTTTTTTTTTTTTGTTTTTTTTGTTTTTTTTGAGACGGAGTCTCGCTCTGTCGCCCAGGCTGGAGTGCAGTAGCCGGATCTCAGCTCACTGCTAGCTCCGCCTCCCGGGTTCACGCCATTCTCCTGCCTCAGCCTCCCGAGTAGCTGGGACTACAGGCGTCCGCCACATCACCCGGCTAGTTTTTTTTTTTTTGTATTTTTTAGTAGAGACGGGGTTTCACCGTGTTAGCCAGGATAGTCTCGATCTCCTGACCTCGTGATCCACCCGTCTCGGCCTCCCAAAGTGCTGGGATTACAGGCTTGAGCCACCGCGCCCGGCCGCAACTATGTGTTTTTTAACATCCATAATATAGGCATTCTTTGGGACTCGTGGACACTCCCCCTCCAGGGTAATAAACCAGGCCAGGGGGCTAGTGACGCTTCCCCAGCAGGAAATGGAGCTTTGTGTGGAAATAAACATGTGAGTGATAAAAAAAAAAAAATTCATTAAGTAGAAAGATCAAGGTTTTTATTTAGAGTTCTGCTCCTTTGGCCAGGGAAGTGTGGGGCTTATCCCTTCAGCATTTTCCGCACTTGCTTGAGCTGTGTTTAGTCTTCTTGGTTATGGTGAAATATTTTTTCTTTTATCCCAGTCTGGAGTTTCAAGGTTGGCACTTCTTGCCCCTAAAATGTTTGTTTTAAGATTTAGAGCAGTTCTTCACTCTTTGATAAGGTGGAGCACATCGCTGGAGCTGCATTGTGGTGGAGTCTGATGCTGTTTTGCCGGAATCAGGCAGGTGGTGGCTCACTGCTCAGCTCTGCCCTGGCTCTCAGTGTGACCTTGGGCGGCCTCACCTCCTTGACCTGTAAAGTGGAGGGACAGAGTGACCACAAACCCTTGATGACCAACGATTGAAGAATACTAAGCATGAGAAAATACGCCCAGAGAGTATCCACAGAGGCCAGGGCAGTCTTGGCATTTGAACGCCTGGAGTTGGGGAAGTATGGGTCCTTTACTGAGTCTCTATCATGGAGGCTACCTGGCAAATTCAGCTGGTGTGAACGGAGCAGTGGACGATGGGTGCAGGTCTAGTGGCTTCCTCCTCCTGCATACCAAGGACTTCACCTTCAGCAAGGGTAAGCAAGCACCACTAAGAGAAGCCGAGGGTTTTCCTTGGTGGTTAACATTTTAAGGACCCCAATAAACGAGTTTCCTCATTGTCTTTGATTTTCCCCACATTAGCTGGCCCTGATCTTCGGCCGCACCCTAGAGCAAAACGTCACTTAAGTGACTAGAGAGGGACAGAGTTCCATGGGGCCATTTTAGATTTAGATATGAAATTTTTCTGGGATAATTCCTTTGCCATTGAATTTTGCATTTGCATGTTCTAAAGCCAAAAAAAGGAGTTGAACTTTCCCTTTTGTTTGCTTCATTGCTTCCACTGCGTTTGGCGGGATGGCGGTTGTGGTTTTTCTTCTTAGATTCGTTTTGATAAGTGTGCTGTGCGCGTGGAGTCCTCTCGCCTCCCTGAGGATTTTGTAGGGCGATTCAAGCCGGCTGCCTGCCCAGCTGGGTACCAATTGCCAGGGCTGGACCGGGTGAAATAATGGAACCCGCCGTTTCTCAGGCACCTATGATGTGCCAGGCACTTACTCAGCCCCCTGGGTGGGCAGCGTCCCTGTGTTACAGGAGAGGGGACAGGTTCCCCAGATCCCTGGCCTCCAGCGTCATGTGGCTGTGGGTTGTGGAGCCGTGATGCAAACCCAGGTCAGGCCGACTCGAGCTCGTGTGTCTTTTCCTAGGCTCCACTGCTTTTTCTGAGACCCCAGGGGACTTCCCAGATGTCCTTTATATGCCCACTCTTGTATGGTTCCACCTAAGGAAAAATGAAGTAGGTGTTGGTTGGACAACAAGGCAGGCCTTGGAGAGTTCTCCTTCATTTCTCCTGCTCCTCAGCCTCCTTGCCAAGCTTGGGTGCAGCCAGGATTTTCCTAGTCCCTTGAGTTCCTGGCTGGGGTGGCTTTTTCCAGGCAGCCAGCTCAGGGAGGAAACTAGGCCTCCATCCTCCTCACCTTTGTGATCTTCTGAGGGAGCCGCAGCCGGTGTGTAAAGGAAGTGGGGGTACAGACAGTAGCTTTGTCATTAATCTCCCCATTTCGCAGATGAGAAAAGGAGGCTCCCAAGAGAAGTGGTGTGGGCACAGTGAGAGGTGGCCGGCTAAGCCAGAGCTCTTCCCAGTGGGGCTCGCTGCCCCCCTACCTGGGGGTGAGGGGTCACCTGCCAGCACCTTCCTAGAATTAGCTCTGAGGCTAACGAGAGGAAAGATGAGATCTGGTCACAGGCCACACATCTGGTCCGATGGGGCCGATGCCTGGATTTCACGGTTGGCGAAACTGAGGCCCAGGAAGACGGACTGCCCCAGTCGCTGTCCCTACCCCGGTACGGCGTGCTGTTTTCTCACTTTGTCTGCTTGATGGTGCGACCAGGAAAATCTTGATCAGGGAAGAGGGAAAGTCTCATTCATTCATGCATTCATTTATTCATTCATTCGTTTTGGCAGTTGAAGTTCTGAGGTTTCTTTAAACTTCTTTTTATTGTGGTAAAATATACATATCACAATACTTATTATTTTAACCATTTGTAAGTGTACAATTCAGTGGCATTAAATAAATTCAGTCACCACTATCTACACCCAGAAATCATCCCCAACATAAACTCTGTACCCGTTCTCTTCTCGTCTCAGCTCCTGGTCACTGCTATTCTACTTGCTCTCTCTATGACGTTGCCTATGAAGTACCTGAGCTCAGTGGAATCACATAGTATTTGCCCTTCTGTGTCTGGCTTATGTCCCTTAGTGTGAGGTTTTTATGTTCCACCCATGTTGTAGCACATGCCGGAATTTCCTTCCTTTTTTTTTTTTGTTTTTTTGAGATGGAGTCTCACTCTGTAGCCCAGGCTGGAGTGCAGTGGTGCAATCTCCACTCACTGCAAACTCCGCCTCCGGGGTTCACGCCATTCTCCTGCCTCAGCCTCCCGGGTAGCTGGGACTACAGGTGCGCGCCACCACGCCTGGCTAATTTTTTGTATTTTTAATAGAGATGGGGTTTCACCGTGTTAGCCAGGATGGTCTTGATCTCCTGACCTGGTGATCCACCCGCCTCGGCCTCCCAAGGTGCTGGGATTACAGGCGTGAGCCACCGCACCTGACCGAATTTCCTTCCTTTTTAAGGCCAAATAATGTTCCGTTGACTGGATAGACCACATTTGATTTGTCCATTCTTCTGTCGACGGATACTTGAGTTGTTCCCTTGTTGGCTGTTGTGGGTAGTGCTGCTGTGAACGCTGGTGCAAGCATTTGTTATCGTCCCTGCTTTTGATTCTTTTGGATATGCATCTAGGAGTGGACATTTATTTTTTAAAGATGTTCACTCCCCTTACCCATTACATAAAGAACTCAGATTTATTGTAGAACCATTAGATAATGCAAATAAACAGAAGAAAACAAAATCCACGTAGAATGCTGACACCCGGAGATAATAATTCACATTTTTGTAGGGCGTTCATTTGCATGCGCCATTTTTTCCATCTGTACTTGATGATGCTGTACCTGGACAGTCTTTGGTAGTGTGGGCTGGATCTTCATTTAGAAATAAACGAGGCCGGAGGCCCTGCGGTGGAGGGAGGGGATGCCAGCTGGACTTTCACTACCGCCAGGAAGCGTCCTTGATGGGGCAGGACGCACGCCGTGTCTCACGCTGTGTCTCACTCTGTGTCCTGCTGTGCTTGCTTCCTTTTCCTGTTCTCTGTCCCCAGACTGGACCCTGTATGTTTCTCACCGGTTCCTAACACTCACTGTCCCAAGAAGGCTGCCTCGCACAGTGCCTGGTCATGATTAGTGCTCAATAAGTATTTGTTGAATGAGCCAATAAGAAATGATCAATTGAGGCTGGGCGCGGTGGCTCACGCCTGTAATCCCTGCACTTTGGGAGGCCGAGGCGGGCGGATCACGAGGTCAGGAGATCGAGACCATCCTGGCTAACACGGTGAAACCCCGTCTCTACTAAAAATGCAAAAAATTAGCCGGGCAAGGCGGCGGGCGCCTGTAGTCCCAGCCACTCGGGAGGCTGAGGCAGGAGAATGGCGTGAACCCGGGAGGCGGAGCTTGCAGTGAGCCGAGATCACGCCATTGCACTCCAGCCTGGGCGACTAAGCGAGACTCTGTCTCAAAAAAAAAAAAAAAATGATCAGGCCGGGCGCGGTGGCTCAAGCCTGTAATCCCAGCACTTTGGGAGGCCGAGACGGGCGGATCACGAGGTCAGGAGATCGAGAGCATCCTGGGTAACACGGTGAAACCCCGTCTCTACTAAAAAAATACAAAAAACTAGCCGGGCGAGGTGGCGAGCGCCTGTAGTCCCAGCTACTCGGGAGGCTGAGGCAGGAGAATGGCGTGAACCCGGGAGGCGGAGCTTGCAGTGAGCTGAGATCCGGCCACTGCACTCCAGCCTGGGCAACAGAGCGAGACTCCGTCTCAAAAAAAAAAAAAAAAAAAAAAGAAATGATCAATTGAATGAACAAATGAGAGAAATTCCCGAGTGAGCTGACCTTGGACCTGGCTCAGCTGAGCCATGAGAGGGCCTCTCTGGCTAGATCATTTCACCTGTAGCCTGCAGCAGGCGTGTTGGTGGAGGTGACTGGGCAGAGTGACCCAGCACGGTGAGCTGTCCTTGCTGTCACCTGTGGGAAAGGCAGGGGTTGTGTCTGTGACCCTGGCTCAGACAACAGGGCCCTGTGAGTTCCCTCACTCCAGACCTTCGCTCAGGGTCTTCTGGGTGTCAGGTGCTTGGCTGAGGGCTGGGCTGTGGGGTGAACCAAACACACTCTCACTGGAACACCTTCATTCCCGTGGGGGAGACAACCCTTGCGGAAAAGAAGCTGGTAATTTCAGGTAGCAAGAAGTCAATGATGAAAAATACATCCTTATCCTCTGCTTTTTCTTTTCTTCTCTCTTCTTTTCATTCTTTTTTTACTGTTTATTTTGTCTAATTTTTTTGAGGCAGGGTCTCGCCCTGTCACCTAGGCTAGAGTGCAGTGGCACAGTCACAGCTCGCTGCAGCCTCAGCTTCCTGGGCTCAAGTGATTCTCCCACCGCAGCCTCTTGAGTAACTGGGACTACGGCTGTGTGCCACCACACCCAGCTAATTTTTACTTTTTTTGTAGAGACAGGGTTTTGCCATCTTGTCCAGGCTTGTCTTGAATTCCTGAGATAAAGTGATCCTCCTGCCTTGGCCTCCCAAAGTGTTGGGATTACAGGCATGAGCCACTGGGCCTGGTCTCTTTCCCTTTTTTTTTTTTTTTTTTTTCTGGAGACGGAGTCTCGCTCTGTCGCCCAGGCTGGAGTGCAGTGGCCGGATCTCGGCTCACTGCAAGCTCCGTCTCCCGGGTTCACGCCATTCTCCTGCCTCAGCCTCCTGAGTAGCTGGGACTACAGGCGCCCGCCACCTCGCCCGGCTAGTTTTTTGTATTTTTTTAGTAGAGATGGGGTTTCACCATGTTAGCCAGGATGGTCTCGATCTCCTGACCTCATGATCCGCCCGTCGCGGCCTCCCAAAGTGCTGGAATTACAGGCTTGAGCCACCGTGCCCGGCCTCTTTCCCTTTTTAAAAAAATTACTTCATTTGGCTGTTTCTTGGTTGATTGGAGGCCAGGGATGTGCAGTTACTGTGTTTGAATCTTAGCTCCGCCACTTACTAGTGATGATCTTGGCAATGGTCTTGAGCTTGGCGAGCCTCAGTTTCCTTGTCTGTGTAATGAAAGATGGGGGTGTGTCTACCTCACAGGGTTATCGTGAGGCATAACCGAGATATTGCTCGGGAAGCACTTCTTATTGGTATTACTTATGAATGGGCCATTATTGCGTAATGAATCTGATGGCCACATGGTTTTGAAATTACAAAACCAGTGCCATCCAATTGATTGGTGATCTGCCCGGGATAGGAGCAAGTTAATGCATTGACCATGGGGGACTTAGCACAGCACCATTTCCCTGGGAGACTTTGGCTGAACCGAATTTGTTCGGCCAAAGGTTCTGCCTCCTCCCTGGGAACTAGGAACAAAAGAGCCTTGCTTGAAAGAGGCTGTTGTTCCTTCACCAAGTTTAGAAAGCCAAAGTTCGGTTTCTGCAACCAGTTCCAGGAGTTATGTGGCAGGGCCAGACTTTTTCCTTTTTTCTTGTGCCTAATTTTGGGCCAGTTCTTCTGGTTAGATGATTGAGATGACCAGAACATACAGGAAAATAAACAGAAACCCCTAAACCGCGCTTTGAAGCTGTCCATCCTCGCTGGGCAGGGACAAGGATCTTCTTGGGCTCTAGCAGTTTTTTTAGTGGAGCGAGTTTCCATCCCACCAGGCAAGGGGCTTAGGAGAGGTTGTGTGATGCAGGCCCACGCCCTCGGGCTAGACATGGACCCGCATTTGTCACCGGTCCCTAACATTCAACGCTGGGACTTGGGCACATCCCGCAACTGGTCTGAATGCCCCGGCCTCGTGTCCCCATCACAGATGAGGTGCTTGACAACCTCCTGCCCCGTTGGGAAGGTGGAACAAAGCCTGCCTAGTGAGGCAGGGGCTTAACATAGCCCCCAGTTTCTCTTTCCCCTGTTAAAGCTTGCTGTGAGAAGATGAGAGGACTCATGGTATAAAATGCCATTTATACCCCAAGTTTGGTCTGGAGAAAAGAGGAATTTAGTGTTTTTACTTTTCCTGGCCTCTTCTCATTTGCTCCTTTATTTTTTTCTTTTTCTTCTTTATTTGTTTTTGAGATGGAGTCTCGTTCTGTCACCCAGGCTGGAGTGCAGTGGCATGATCTTGGCTCACTGCAACCTCTGCCTTCCAGGTTCAAGCGATTCTTGTGCCTCTGCCTTCTGAGTAGCTGGGTTTACAGGCGTGTGCCACCATGCCTGGCTAATTTTTAAATTTTTATTAGCAATGGGGTTTCGCCATCTTGCCCAGGCTGGTCTTGAACTCCTGGACTCAAGCAATTCACCTGCCTCAGCCTCCCAAAGTGCTGGGATTATAGGTGTGAGCCGCAGTGCCTGTCCTTCATTTGTTTGTTGTTGTTTTTTTTTGAGGCACAGTCTTGCTGTATTGCCCAGGCTGGAGTACAGTGATGTAATCACGGCTCACTGCAGTCTCAGCCTCCCAGACTCAAGCGATCCTTCTGTCCCAGCCTCCCCAGTAGCTGGAATCATGGGAGTGCACCACCATGCCCAGCCCTTGCTCCTTTGTTTCTATTGTGGGGCTCCTGTGGTCCTCTTGTCCAGGTGAACAAGACTTTGAAATGCATGATCAGGGGCAACCTTTTGGGTAGCTTTTTGGAGCCCAAGATAATGAGGAGCGGGCCTTCCTGGGCAGGGGACAGAGGGCTGGGGAGGCAGAGGGCCATGGTTCTCCACATTCACCTCAGGCTCCCAATCTTGTCTTCGAGATATACTGTAAAGTGGGCTCATTCTCCCACTGCCCACTCAGACCCCCAGGTGATGTGTCCATTTTCTGGAAGTAGAGCACAAACTCAGAGAGAGGCTGGGGCCGGAATTCCGGCTCTGCTGCCCCATCTGCATGAGCCTCCACCTCCCTGCGGGTAAAATGAGGCCAAGGATGGAACCCTTCAGCACATTGTAGGGCGAGAACGAAGTGAGAAGTGAGAAGATGCGCCCCAGACCTCTCACAGTTGCCTGTGTGTGCCGTGCCCTCTGTGCTTTCAGGGTGTTCTCTCATTTAGCCGTTAGGCATCGTGCCTGAAGCATGCCCTTATGGGGCACCTACTGGGTACCAGGCATTATGCTAAGGGTTAGGAGTGTGGAGATAGCAGCCTGGGAGGAGAGAGTTATGGACAATCGATTCCAGTGCCCGCAAACAAGGGTGACTCAGGGTGGGCACTCATGGGAAGTGGCAGGGTCCCTGGAGAGAAGGCTGCTGATCCAAGAATGGGCCCGCTCGGGCCAGGAGGAGAAAGCAGGGAGGAGCATTCCGGGCAGAACACAGCATCGGAAAGCCCGAGGGGCCTGGCGAGGCCTGGCACATGCTCCATGGGCCTCAAGTGTATCGAGGGGGCTAGGGGTGGGTGGAAGTGTGGAGGGCGGGCCCAGTGAGCTGCCTGCATGCTGGCCTTGGGACTTTGGACTTCAACACAGAAGCCGAATTCCAGGAAGGCCGCATGAACGGCTTGTTCTTTCCTCCTCCGCTTTGAGAGGACCTAGTTCTTTGCCCCGATTTGGACCAACCTTAGACCCAAGAACCTGGGAGTGGCTGAGCTGATCAGGAAGGTGGGGCCATTTCGTCGCCAGCAGGGAAATGGCCTCTGTCCCTCAACCTTTGACGTTGGTGGGGAAACCCAAAGGGGCTGGCAGCCCTTGTGATCTTTCTGGACTAGAAGCATCTAGACCCAGGATAATGCAAAGAATTGTCATGTACAGGAAAACTGGGATCAGCCCAGGCCAGTAATCAAAACAGCGTGTTGGAAGTTGTACCTTGGCCTCTGCCACTTGCCTGCTGTGTGACCTCGGTCAAGTGACTTCACCTCTCTGAGCTTTTGTTTTTCATCAGTACAATGGGGCAGATCGCAGTGCCAACTCATGGGCTTCTGCAAAGGATTCAGTGAGATAATGCACATCTGGTGTTAACCTTGTGTCTGACACAGAGAAAGTATACAGGAAAAAGAGAGGGCTCTTATTACTGCTGTTACCACTGTCATTGCTACTGTTACCAAGATTACAGAGGAGGGGACCTGACTATACCTGAGGTCTAAGGGGCCAGAGAGGGCTTCCCAGGGCAGGTGATGTCAAGCTTTGGAGTCAGATGTTCTTAAGTTCAGGCTTTGCCTGAACTGTGGATTCACAGTTCTTTAGAGAACTCACTGTGTGTGACATTGGACAAGTTAGTTATTGAAATTAAGTTGAGCATGTTACTTACCTTCTGATTACCTTAGTTAAACTCTACCTGGAAAATGGGATAATAACACCCAACACCCAGGCTGCCGTGGGAGTATCAGAGCTACCAGGCCAGGTCTGTTTGAACAGTTTCCTGAATGTCTTGGTGGGTGGGATGGAGAGGGATGAGGAGGGCCTTCTTTGGGCTCCTCCTGTCTGCTGCACCCTTGACCTTGTCTGGTGTCTGACAGCAGCAGCAGGTAAAGAGCAGGCCTCAGTGATCTCCTGCATTTCCTCCGGCCCTCGCTGGGAGCCCTTGCCTTGCCTAACAGTTCACCAAGTACTGTGTACTATCTTTTGCAGAAATCATGAGCAGGAGGAAGAACAAACCACTTCCTCTACAACCTTCAGATTTATCAGAGACAATTTTTGACAGTTTCAGTTTAAAGAGCATTTGAAAAGAAAGACGTTGAAAGCAGTAGGGAAATAAAGCAGCCCCTGGCCTCAGCTCTCTGCTACTTCCACGTTTGAGACGAAGGTGCCTCGGGGATGCTGGGAGAGGGCCCCGGCGGTTCAAGAGGTGCGCCATCCAGGCGCCCCGTCCAGGCGCCCCGTCCAGGCGGCTTGTGTCCAGAGCCTTCTTTGCACGTGCAGCCTGCTGGCCGTGGTGGCTGGGGTTCTGGGCATCTGCAGGGTGCTTTTCATGTCCTGGGAGTAGTGGCGTTTGCACAGAGGCCGGGTCACAGAGACAGATGTTTCAGAAGTTTGACCTCAAAACAGCTTTCTTTTCCCTTGGGTTGTCTGGAGAAAGTGCTAAAAATAAGGCTGGAGCTGAGCAGGCGCTGCTGACAGGCCGCCTGGAGGTTCGGGTCCACCATGAAGGTGGAGTCTTGGGGTTATGCTGGCTGGAGCCATAGGAAATTGAGATTTAAAAAAACTACTAAAAAAGAATATAAACGAGATCTTGCCCAGGCTGGTCTTAAATCTTGAGCTCAAGAGATCCTCTCATCTCGGTCTCCCATACTACTGGGATTACAGGCATGAGCCACTGTGCTCAGCCAAAACTGGGATTTTGTAAGTAGAAAATGATTAAATATTGGTTCCATATAGTTCGTAAGTAAATACAGTTCTTGACTTCCACATGTTGTCTCTTCGCTGTAGCCCTGAAACTCCTAAGATCAGTACAAAAAGAAATGCTTTCTTGGGAAGGAAAAGGGAGCTTTGTGATTGGTGTACATACACATAGGCACACACATATGCATACACACATGTACACAGGCACAATACGTGCATATAAATATACCCACATGCACACACAGGTACACATAAATGCATGTAGATATACACACACGTGCGTATACACATATACATGCATACATATGTGCATATGCACCTGTACACACAGGCACAATACATGGACGTAAATAAACCCACATGCACACACACATACATGTATACATACATGCACACATACACAAAAATACTATGCATACTTGCTTGTGCACACGTACACACAGGCACAATATATGCATATAAATATACCTACATTAGTACATATGTACACATACATACGTCTAGGTATACACACGTGTACATAGAGATGCATGTGTAGACGTGTGTATATATACATGTACAAATGCATACATACACATACACATGTACAAGCATATACATTTGTATGTGCATATGTACATATACACATGCATACAGACATGCACACAGATACATAGGCATACATATATACATATGCAGACATGTAATACATATATACATACCAGTGTACACACACACACACACACACATATACACATACACACACACGCGCACACAGTTATACAGTAGTCCCCCCTCATCCTTGGGGGATATGTTTCAAGATTCCCAGTAGATAGCTGAAATGGTGGAGAGTACTGAACCATACATAGACTCTGTTTCATCCTATGCACACATACTGGTGATTAAAGTTTATAAGTAAAATAAGGGTGACTGGAACACAAGCACCATGATACCATGACAGTGGAATTGATTACCGAGAGGGCTGCTGAGTGACTCACGGGCAGCTAGGGCATGCAGTGTGGACAAACTGGACAGAGAGAGGATTCACGTCCTGGACAAGATGCAGCAGGACAGTGTGGGATTGAAGACTAAAGAGTTGTCTGGAATTTTCCATCTAATCTTTTTAGACTGCGGTTGACTGTGGGCCACTGAAACCGCGGAAAGTGAAACCGCAGGTCAAGGGGCGCTGCTGCAGGTGCACACACAGATTCATGAACATGTACATGCATGTGCACTCAACGCATATGCCGTGTACGCACACATTCACATGCGTAGGTGCTCTCAGTATACACCTGTATGCACATGCACACAGGTACATCTCCACTGGCCATCTTTGACATCTCACTCACTGCATTTGTGTTTCTGGTGTATATGTAACTTTGGAAAAGTTGTGTGATGTTTCTGCCTCAGTTTCCTCGTCTGTAAGACGAGATTAGCAGCAGTGTTTATGACCTGGGATTGTGGTCAGGATTCCGTGAGATGATGTATGAACCAACTTGAGAACAAAGCTCAGAACCCCAGAAGTGCTTCATGAAGATGAGCTGTCCTTATTTCCAGTGTCCTTCGTGGTGGCTCATCCGGCCGCCTGTTCTGGTATCCTGTGTGTGGCGTGCCCCATGCGTGGAGGAGTGGCCCATCTCCCCAGGGGTCCCCTGGGTCTGGTAGGCAGTGAACACAGCCACTCACTTGACACCGTTGAGTGTCAGCTACATGCCATGCACTGTCCTAGGGTGCCCCAACATGGTCCCTGCTGTCAGGAACCTGAGCATTCCCTGGGGGTGGCACCCGCAAATGTGTCGGTGAATCACCCGACCCCTTCAGAGGTGGCAGATGCTAGGACAGTAGAGGGGCAGGGTGAAGGGGTGGAGAGACGGAGGCCCCTCAGGAGGTGGCCTGGAGGCAAGAGCCGGTCCTGTGTAGATGTGGGGAGGCCGTGGGGATGGTAAGTGTAGAGGCCCTGGGGTGTCTGAGGTGTGGAGGCTGGAAGGACATCCAGGGGCCCATGGTGGCATCCCTGGTGCTCTGCACCCTGCGCCCAGTACTTTGTCCTGTTCCTTTCAGGGCTTGGCCACACCACAGCTGCCCAGTGAGTGTCTGAGGGGCTGGTCTGTTTAACTGCTTGCCCTGAAGGTGGCGAGGACAGCCTGTTCGCCTTGCATTCAGTGGGCCAAGGTTACATAGGTCCCATTTCCTCTGCGGACCCTCAGCATCCTGATCTATAAAATGGGCGTGAATATAGGACCTTCAGCCACAGCACCAGCCTGCCTGTGGCCCACGCCTCCTGCCTGGCCTCCTCTGAGGTCAGTGCCTTCAGCTCCTGCCGCGCTGGTGGCCACCGCCTGCGAGTGCCTGGGTCAGCCTCTGTCTCTGCAGGGCGACGTGAACAGGCTGCGGCTGTCACTGACGTGTCTTCCTTCGTGTTTGTCGTTGGGGGGGCATATAATTGCATTCCTCATGAGGGAATGACACAGAAAGGGCAGGGGGTGTCAGCAGGGCTGCTCTGTAATTTCCATGTCTGGGACGGATTTCAGGACTGAGCTGTTTTCCTCTTTGACCGGCAAAGGCTGTTGCCCAAGTCAACAGTGGTGCATTTTTGAATTTGTCTTTGTTGGTTTTCTTTTTCCCTTTCTTCTTCTTCTTCTTCTTTTAAAAATAGGTCTTTTTTTTTTTTTTTTTTCCATCCTATGAAATAAAACTGGAGACTTGGATGTGGTGGGTAAGAATTAGCAGTTCCTGTCCTTTTGGTGTGGGAGTTGGGCGGGGGTTGACTTAAATATTTATTTCCCATTAAGAGGTTCATGGACTTGGACGCTTGTGTCGGAATGGGGTGATCTCAAATCTCACTAATGATTTTCGACCCCTGTAGGACTCGGGCCTGCCTTTGGGGGGACACAGGGACGCGTCAAGCAGAGGCTGCAAGCGGGTGACCCATGGGCCAAGTCCAGTCTGCTGACGTGTTTTACTTGGCCCACACAGTGGGTTTTTTTTTTTTTTCTTTTTTTCTTTTTCTTTTTCTTAAAGCTTCAGTATGTTGTCTGCCTTTAAAGTTGGGAGCATTCCCCTAAGATATTCCGGATTTCCACTTTCTAATACCAACAACAGAAGCAAACACTTCCATGTGACCTGCCACAGGCCTGGCTCAGCTCTAGACGACTCCCATCGCTTTGCTCCTGGGATCCCCAGACAGTTCCGAGGTGCTGCTTCCTGTGATCATCCCCATTCTCCAGCTAAATAAGCAGAGGCAGGCCTTCAGCCGGGCACTCCTGGTTGTGCCCATGTTCCTGTGTGGCCACCCATTTGGGCCAGGCATGGCAGGCATGGCCTCTCCACTCCCCCAGCCTCCCAGGCCACTGTATTCAGGTTCCCCCCTGCTCAGAGCTCGTGGGCGTGGACTGTGTACCCCCAAGCTTGGAGAGGGCAAGGTGGCTGTGGGAGTCCAGCTGCTGCTCCTTAAGTTGAGTCGTCTGTCACTGACTTACCCTCCCTCCCTCTCTCCCTTCTGTCTCTATCCTTTTCTTTCCCCCTTCTTTCTCCCACTTCCTCCACTCCTTCCTGCCCCCCTTCCTTTCTTCACTCTCTCTTTCCTTCACTCCCTTCCTCCCATTCATCTGGTGCTTACTGGGGGCCGCTGGGTCGGTGGGTCGCACACCACTTCTGCTTCATGTGAGGGGTTCGTGCCAGCTTCTCCCTGCTTTCAGACACGCCTCTAGTGGGAGGTGCTGCATTAGGATTCCAGGGGTGAACTGAGTCAGGTCAGAGGAGCAGGGGAGCCCCAGCCCCTGGTGTCTTCTTACTTTGTGGTCTCTTCTGTGTCACTGCACTTCTATGAAAGGGGCACGATGGAGGAAGTGGAGGAAGCATTGCCCGCCTGCGGAGGGGCGTCAGTGTTGGCCGTGCTCATGGTGCCCTCCTCCTGGGGCTCCCTCTCCTCTGGTCCTGCCTCTCCTGCACGCCCTTCCTGCCTCCTTGGTGCCAGGGGAGCCAACCCAGGACAGTCTCTGTGCCCAGGCCCTGCCAACCTGGCTGCCTTACCTCCAGCCATGGGGGATGGGACGGGAGGGAGCCGAGCAGTGCTTGTCTTTGCAGAACTACTGGTGGACTGAATGCGGTTCTGGGGGTGGTCAGGCCTGAGGGTAACTCATTTTGGAAGGTTTGGGGTGTCCCTTACTTAAGGAGGCTTCAGCAACATGGAGTTTAAGTGGCCCTCTTCACCGTGGCCTTGTGGCTTCGTGAATGGAACTGCTGTGGTCAGCATGGCTGGCCCTCTGGAGAGGAGGGTGGGCCATGAGGAGAAGATGCTGTGTCTGGAGGCCTTAACCCTTTCCTCCCTTCTCTCCCTCCCTCCCTTCTGTGTCTTTCTCTCTCTCTCTCTTTCTAGGTGCGTAAAAAAACTACTTTCAGATAAAGTTGACATGCAATAAACTGCACATTCTCCCTTTGTTTTTAAAATGACCATCTGTTTCAGCCACACAAAGCAGGGTATAAAATAACATTTCAATATAACCACTCAGCGTAAGAAATGAACCATTTCGGCTGCAGTACCTGATACGCCTTTCTCTGATTTCAAACCCTTCCTTTTCTCTGTCCTGACTTTGATGTTTATTCTTATGCATATTTTTGTACTTTTACAACTACATACCCTTATAGGACACTCCATAATGTTTCCGAGATTTTTTGTTGTTATTGTTATTTAGCTTTTATTTCACAGTCATAAACTTAACTTTGCAATCCAGCTAGGCATGGAAGGGAACAAGGAAAACATGGAGCCCAAAGGAAACTGCAGCGAGAGCACAAAGATTCTAGGATACTGTGAGCAAATGGGGTGGAGGGGCGCTCTCCTCAGCTACAGAAGGAACAGTCTGGTGGTTAACATAAAACACAGGTCGCTGGGGACGGTGTCTCAATCCTGTAATCCCAGCACTTTGGGAGGCCGAGGTGGGCGGATCACAAGATGGGCAGATCAAGACCATCCTGGCTAACACGGTGAAACCCCGTCTCTACTAAAAATACAAAAAAAAATTAGCCAGGCGTGGTGGCAGGCGCCTATAGTTCCAGCTACTCAGGAGGCTGAGGCGGGAGAATGGCGTAAACCCGGGAGGCGGAGCTTGCAGTGAGCTGAGATTGCGCCACTGCATTCCAGCCTGGGCGACAGAGGGAGACTGCTTCTCAAAAAAAAGATAAAACACAAGCCAAACTTATGCGAGTTGTCCACGGTCAACAATAGTAATCTTCTTGCTGGTGTCGACATTCCTGGACCCAAAGCGCTCCATGGCCTCCACAATCTTCATGCCTTCTTTCACCTTGCCGCAGACCACATGCTTGCGTCCAACCACTCCGTCTTGGCAGTGCACATGAAAAACTGGGAACTGTTTGTGTTGGGTCCAGCATTTGCCATGGACAAGATGCCGGGACCTGTATGCTTTAGGATGAAGTTCTCATCATCAAATTTCTCCCCATAGATGGACTTGCCACCAGTGCCATTATGGCGTGTGAAGTCACCACCCTGACACATAAACCCTGGAATAATTCTGAGAAAGCAGGAACCCTTATAACCAAATCCTTTCTCTCCAGTGCTCATAGCAGGAAAGTTTTCTGCTGTCTTTGGAACCTTGTCTGCAAACAGCTCGAAGGAGATGTGGTCCAAGGGCTTGTCGTCGACAGCAATGTCGAAGAACATCGCTGACGTGGCTGATAGTACAGGGTTCCCGATGGCGTGGTGTGGAAGAACACAGCGGGGTTGGCCATGGTTGGTAGTACAGGGTTCCCAACGGTGCCAGTGTCTGCAGAGCGGCCATGTTTCCTAGATTGTAAAGTTTCATATAAATAGTATCATTACTTGGGCCTTCTTGTGCAACTTACCTTTTTAGTTTGCTTACATTGTGTATATGAGATTCATTGTATGGAGAAGCTGCGGCGTATTTATGCATTCTGTTGATGGCCTTTTAGATTGTTTCTAGATTTTTGCTGCTATAAACAATGCCACAGTGAACATCTTCGTAGATAATCTTCTTTTACAGGAATCCAAGCGTTTCTCCCATTTCTTATTTCTTCTCCTTCCCACTCCTTCTTTCCTTTTGTCTTTACTTCCCGACCTCAGCCAAGTTCAGCTTCTTGGGCTCCCTAAGAATCTTTAGGAGACAGTGAAAAAGAATGAGAAGACCTCAGCTGCAGCCTGGAGGTCAGGACTCCTGGGTTTCAACCTCAACTTGGTGGACCTCTTTGGGCTTCATCTATAATAGAACCATTTTTATCTCGCGGGGCTAATTCATTCCACCTTGAGCCGAGCACCTGGGGCGTGTGGTTGGTGCTTGAAAAATGGCAGCTGGTTGTGTCTATCCTCTGATTTTGAAGAAACACATCAGGCTTGGAAATGTTGGCCATGAACTCTTTTTTTTTTTTTTTTTTTTTGAGATGGAATCTTGCTCTGTTACCCACGCTGGAGTGCAGTGGCATGGTTTCGGCTCACTGCAGCCTCTGCCTCCTGGGTTCAAGTCATTCTCTTGCCCCAGCTTCCTGAGTAGCTGGGATTACAAGCCCACACCACCACACCCACGCCTGGCTAATTTTTATATTTTTAGTAAAGACAGGGTTTCACCATGTTGGTCAGGCTGGTCTTGAACTCCTGGCCTCAGTTGATCTGCCTGCCTTGGCCTCCCAAAGTGCTGGGATTACAGGCGTGAGCCACCGCGCCTGGCCTGAATTCTTAAGGGGTAGATAAAGGGCATGGTGACCAGGTCCCCTCCTTTCCCACTGAAGGCAGTGGGTGCCCTCCCTGTGTGAAGGCAGCTTGGTTGTCGTCATCCGCACTCAGACCTCCTTGATCTGCATGTAAGGCTCAGGGATCATATAATATTTAAAAATGCAGCAGCTTAAACACAGCAGAAGCTTATTTTTTTCTCTCATATAAAGGAAATCCAGGGTCTAAGTCGTGTTAGGATTGCCGTGGCTGGTCTGTGGCTTTGAGGGCCTAGGACCCCTCCATCTGGCTGCTCCTCCGTTCTTAGCACCTTGGGTCAGGGGCCAAGAGAGGCTCAAGTTCCTGCCATTTTGCCTAGATTCCAGTTAGTGGGAAATGGGATCTTACCATTTCATTTGCATTCTAGATAGCACAAAGTGGGAGTGGCAGGGGAGTGGAGAAGGACTTTTGCCCTATTAAGGAGACTTCTGTTTTCACCTTACTGGCCAGACTGTCGTGTGGCATCCCCGGCTGCAAGAGCATCTGAGAAATATAAGTGGGAGCCGTGAATCCCACCCCACAGCAGGATTTTATTACTGAGAAGGGAGAGGAGGACAGAATAGGCTGTTGGCATGGGCCACACTAGCCATCTCTGCCACTGCCCTTCCCCGCCCACCCCAGAAAGTGTCCCAGGGCCAGTCTCCACTTCACTCTTGAGAAGGCGAAGGCTGGTCAGGGAGACATATTGCGTGGACATTCCCTCAAGCTTCCAGAACAGGCCATCCTTTGGAAGCCACTCACGTGTAGCACAGTGGAAGGAAGCAAGGCTTTTACAGGGGCAGAGCGAGCAGAAAGGTGTCAGCAAGGTGTAGAATAGAACAGAGCTGACAGTTCTGCATGGCGTCGGCAGCTCCTGGGAAGAGGTTGTAGGGCAGAGATTTTGGCTTCCTGTATGGAGAGGAGCAGGCTGCCAGAGGAGACAGTGAACTCCCCAAGAAAGCAGGTTTGTAAGCAAAGGTCAGATGGACATGTGTCAGTCAGGGAGGCCACCGAGTGCATTCTTGATCCAGAAAGCACGTTCGTGAAATTCCATTAAGGAATTACGTAAGGGATCTCACGCAGGGATGGCGAACGCACAGACCACGTTTGGTCCCCTCCACCCTCCAACCCTTGCTGGTCCTCCTGGTGCCCTGCAGAGCTGCAGCCACCCCAGAGCCTCCCGGTGGGAAGAAGTTGACACCTGAGATAAACCCATTTGCCTTTCCCACGTGAATTCAGTTCTCTTGTTCCTATAGGTGTGGACGTTGAGGGCCAGCCTGGAGGTGCCATACCCAGAGGCAGTCAGGGAAGGGAGCAGGAGACTCAGGGCTCTGGGGTTCAGGTTCCTCTGTCACACCCTGCCCCACTTCTGGGTCTTTCGTCTTCCCCACCTCCCAGCCAGAAATTGCCTCACCGGGAGCAGGGTGGGAGGGCAGCACCTGCCACCTTTGAGTCTGGGCTTTGCTGGACGCCCAGGAGAAGCCGGGCCCTCAGGCACTCGAGTGGGAAGTGAAAGTGCGCGCCAGCTCTTTAGTTCTGCTATTGACCGGACAGGGTTTTTCCTGGGGGGAGGGGAAGGAGCTGCTGTGTTTTCTTTGCTTAATCTGGCCTTGCCCCACAGAGAAAACACATGCGTAGCCTCCATCCTGTTTGTAAAGAGGGCGGTCAGCTACTCGAAGTTGCTTGCCTGGAAAAACTGGGAAGATGTCATCTCCTGTGTCAAGGAGGTGGGGGCTACAGGCAGCTGAGGTGGGCGATGAATGTCTTGAGGGACTGTCAGCATGTGACCTTTTTTAAAATGGTGATAAAATACACATAACCTAAAATGGACCATTTTCATCATTTTTAAGTGTGCAGTTCATTGAGTACATTCACATTGTTGTGCAACCATCACCCCCATCCATCTCCAGAACTTTCTCATCTTCTCAAACTGAAGCTGTCCCCATTAAATGTTAACTCCTAGTCCCCCTCCCCCAGCCCCTGGTAGCCACCATTCTCTCTCTCTCTTTTTTTTTTTTTCTGTGAATTTGACTCCTTTAGGGACTGCATATGAGTGGGATAATAGAGGATTTGTCTTTTTCATGTCTGGCTTATTATTATTATTATTATTTTGCTTTTTTTATTGAGGTGAGATTTATATAACATAAAATCAATCATTTTAAAGTGAAGAATTCAGTGATACTTAGCCACTGCCACCTCTGTCTAGTTCCAAAACATCGTCACCCCAGAAGGAAACCCTGTACCTGTTAACAGTCAGTCCTCTTTCCCCCTCCCCTCAGCTCTTGAAAACCAACATATGACTTTAAATTTGATTTGAATTTGCATATATTAGGCCCTCTACAAATGTGTGCTGAATGAATGAAAGAAAATCCTGGCCAGCTGAGAAATAGTGATGAAAACTTGTATTTCTTGAATGCCTACTTTGTGCCACGTCCACATAAGCATCCATGGTTCTCAGCGCTGGCCACATGATGAGATCACCTGGGGATCTTTGTAACCCCCAAAACCCAGGCCTCACCCCAGAGATGCTGATGGCTTTGGTCTGGGAGAGGTCTGGGCCATCGCCTTTTCCGAACAGCTCCTCAAGCGATTCTAACATGAGAATGACCGGTATGCAGTATTTCACTGGGTCATGGAACTCCTTTGGGGTAGGTAGTATTATCTCCATTTTATGGATAGGGAAACAGGGTCAGAGAGGTCAGGTAACTTACCCAAGCTCACTCAGCTTTAAATCTCCATCTGAGGCCAGGCGTGATGGCTCACGCCTGTAATCCCAGCACTTTGGGAGGCCGAGGTGGGCAGATCACCTGAGATCAGGAGTTTGAGACCAGCCTGGCCAACGTGGTGAAATCCTATCTCTACTAAACATATAAAAATTGGCCGGGCATGGTGACATACACCTGTAATACTAGCTACTCAGGAGGCTGAGACACGAGAATCGCTTGAACCCGAGAGGTGGAGACTGCAGTGAGCTGAGATTGTGCCACTGCACTCCAGCCTGGGCGACAGAGTGAGACTGTCTCAAAAAATAATGATAAAATCTCCATCTGAGTCCAAAGCCCTGACCCTTTCTGCTGCTCCGCTGTCTCTCTGTTGTTTTGCAGGTGATTTTGGAAGGGGCACCTGTTGCTACTTACGTGTTTGCTATGGGATAAAATAATTAAAAACTATCTAATTGGGATTTATGGGGTACCAGCTGTATGCCAGGCACTGATTCATCTTCTCATTTTACCCTTACAGCCGCCTTGTGCAAGGGGACTGTTATGATGACATCAGTTTCCCCAACATTGTTGGGGAAGGATGCGGGCGGTTTCCCTCACTCATCATGAAGGAAGTCTGTCCTCTACCCTCCTGGTGGGGACTCAGCTGAAGCAGAGTGGGAAGGAAGACTGTGTGTGATGTCAGGGTGAGGTCCAAAGTTGAGGCTGGATGCGGCATTTTTGCGGGATGGCCTTGGCACCGGTGAGACCTGCTGCGTCCAGTTTGAACTAGTTGGGGGCCCCTGAATGGAGCTGGGGAAGCCGTGCACACCTCAGGGCTTTGGCCCAGCTGTCTCCCTCAACTGCACACAGTTTGTCCCTCATGTTTGCGTTTCAGAGTTTTGATGGCTGTGGGACTCATCATTTATTCAACAAATATTGTTGAGACCTGATAGCCAGGCACCGTGGGGGGCTCTTAGGGATATGCAGTGATGAGACTGGCACAGTCTCCATTGTCCACAGACCTGATGGTCTTGCAGATGGTTCAGATTGTAGTGTCACTCTTGTCTGAGCGTGCTGGGCCCTGTCTCTGCCTGGGCTCCCTCATTCCAGCCTCATGGCAGGTGTATAGGTGAGGGCCTGGAGTGACTGTGTGTAGCAGGTGAGGACAGGGCAGCTCAGGAAGGCTGAGAAGCTTTCCCAACATTACACGGCTTGTGAGAAGCGGAGAGTGAAATTGAATGTGAACTGATGGCTTCAGAGCTCGACTAAGTAACACTGACAGATAATTATGAAAGAGGAAGTCTAGGGAGCATCTGCGTGGGATGGGCCCATGCCAGGACCGGAGCGGCTCCCGGAGGGTGCTGTTTCAGCTGAGGGCTTGCGGGGGATGGGTACACTAGTTTCCTGTGGCTGCTATGACAAATGACCACAGGCTTTGTGGCTTAAAGCAACACAAAGTTATCATCTTACGGTTCTGGAGGTCAGAAGTCCAAAGTGAGACTCGTACGGGCTAAAGTCGAGGTGTTCTGGTCTTTCTGGAAGCCTGAGGGAAGGGTCTGGAGGCTGCTCGCATTCCTTCACTCATGGCAGCATCACTCCAACCTCTGCTTCAGTCTTCACCTCTCCTTCTCTGGCTCTGGCCCTCCTGCCTCACTCTTTTTTTTTTTTTTGAGAGGGAGTCTCGCTCTGTCACCCAGGCTGGAGTGCAGTGGCACAATCTTGGCTCATTGCAACCTCAGCCTCCTGGGTTCAAGTGATTCTCGTGCCTTAGCCTCCCGAGTAGCTGGGATTACAGGTGTGCGCCACCACACCTAGCTAATTTTTGTATTTTTAGTAGAGACAGGGTTTCACCATGTTGGCCAGGGTGGATTCGAACTACTGACCTCAACTGATCCACCCTCCTTGGCCTCCCAAAGTGCTGGGATTACAGACACGAGCCACCGGGCCTGTCCCCGGCCCCTCTTATAAGGACCCTGTGGTTACACTGGGCCCACCAGATCATCCAGGGGCACCTTCCATCTCAAGATCCTCATCTTAAGCAACTCTGCAGGGTCCCTTTGCTGTGTCAGGCTACATAGTCACAGGTTGGAAGGAGCAGGACGATTAGGGCCATTATTGTGCCTGTCATAGCAGGGGATATTGGGGCTGGTGGGCAGGGAGTCTGAGGCCTGGAGGTGAGTGGTTGCGTGGCTTTGGAGGGGTGCTGGGCTTCTGAGTGCCTGGAGGAGGAGCTCCTGGAGGGGAAGGTGAGACAGCCGAGGGCCTTTTAAGCCTTGGGGCAAACTGGGAGTTGGTCACCTGCTAAGTAGCTTCTGGAGAGAGGACTTCTGTTCCCACTTGAGCCTGATGGACTTGTGTGTCCTAGGAGGAGGGTGTGTGTTGGGGAAGCCCCTGCCCCTCTCCGACCTAGGAGCTTCCCTTTCACAGTGACAGGAAGAGGGAGAGCTGGGAGCATAATGTGCTTTGGGCAGGAAATGCAGGCTGCATCTTCCCATTGCTGGAGAAGGTGACAAACTCAGTCTTTGGAGTCACTGGGGCCGGGTTTGAATCCAGGCTCCACCACATCCTAAGCTGAGCCTGTTCCCAACGTAAAATGGGGGTGAGATAGGGCCTGACTCACAGGGTCAGCCCTGGGGTCAGCGAGGCAAGTCATGGGATGCTGTTGGTGCACAGAGGCGTGCCTGCTTGCTCATCCGTTCAGCAGATGGCGGTGGAGCATCCACTGTGCACCAGGGACCATTGCAGGCACGGAACAAAGCAGGCATCATCCTGGCCCACTTGGTGCCCCCATTCTACTGGAGGAGAGGAAAATGAACACGGAAATATAGAATCTTGTCTGCTGCTGCTAAGTGCTGTGGAGGAAACCATCAGGCGAGGGAGGACAGGAGTATTGATATGAATGGGGAGGCTGTGGCGTCTGTGTGTGGTGGCACTTGGAGTAGGGTGACCCAAGAAAATCTGGTTGAGAAGTGACATTTGAGTGGGTTCGAAAAAGATGAGGAAGCTGTGCATGTGCAAAGGCCGTGGGGCAGGGGCTAAAGGAGGTAAAGGAGCCATCCACAGCATGTGCAAAGGCCCCGGGGCAGGAATTTACCTGTTTTTTTTTTTCTAGGAATGCAAGGAGGTAAATGTGGTTGGAGCAGAATGTGCCTTGAGGAGGGTGGCAGGAGGTGAGCTCTGTGAGTCACTAGCGGGGTCAGATGGTGTAGGGCCTTGTAAGAACTTTGGCCTTAACTCTGAGGGAAAGGAGAGAGCTGTGTCTGTTCTAGTACATTCAGGAAAGTGGCAGCTCTGAAAACCGAAGTGCCTGCTGGCTTGCTTCTCTCCCTCCCCCCACCTCTTCCTCTTCCTCTCCCTGACCCTCCCCCAGTTGCCCACTGTTTTGTGGGGATTCATTGAGCCCATTGAGGCCTGCTGCCTGGCGTAGCAGCCTTGCCCACAATCCAGTCTGGGGACCTTTCTCGGCTGTCCTCTCCTCCAGCTGTCCTCAGGGTTGGTCACTTATGGCTTTTGCTATTTATATAGCACAGTGGTTTATAAACTCTGCTTCTAGAATTTCGCAACCCGTCCTGCAGCATGTTATCTGTCCAGGCCAATAGTGGCGATCTTTATCCAAATCAAAGGACCGAGATGAAGGGGATGCAATTTTCTGCATTTTATGTTTTCCACCCAACATATTTTGTCATAAACTGGGAACTTGTGTAAGGTGGCATCCAGTTTAGTTCAATCCTGTATGTCATCATTTCAAGCTTAATAAATTAGTTAATATTTGTTGAACACCTACTATGTCCTGGGGTTTCTGCTAGATGTGAGATTCATTGGTGAACAAACCAGATAGTGTTTTTGCCAGGTCAGCGAGATAGTTTTAGGTGTCCTTGGCCATCATTTTTTTCCACCAACTCCTGGTCAGCTCGGGACCTACCAGGTGGAAGTCGCGCTTCCCTGGTGAACCTCGCCCGTTTCCATTCCTTCTGGCAAAGTCAGATTTGGTGAAAAGGCCACAGCAACTGAGGAAGGATTCTGGGAGGCATTGGAAGCCAAAACTGCCTGTGAAGGAGGCCTGGTGTGCTCAGCAAGCCCTGGCTCTGGCCGAGGTTTGGGATGTGTGGCTGCCATGGCAATCTGCCTCCCCGACGCCGAACGAAGGGTGTTGCAGGTTGGGCTCCGTTTTGACTCTAGTGGAGAACGATTACCTGGCTGCAGAACCAAGCCTTCCCCCTTGGGCCACGAGAGTGGGGAACCTGAGGCAGGAGTGGGTTTTTGTAGTGGGGTCATTGGGTAATGATCTCCGGCTCTCTGCTGCAGTTGGTGCACACAGACCTGGCTAGTTTAAGGCCATTGATGGGACTCCTGTAGACGCCAAGCGATAAAAACAATGTGCGCATCCAATACTCGGAGGCTCTGGGTGGGGCTGGAAGATGCCTGGTGGGCTTCTGGAACGAGTGCGGGGTTCAGTCTACCTTTTTTTCTTTTTTTTTTGAGACGGAGTCTCGCTCTGTCGCCCAGACTGGAGTGCTGTGACGTGATCTCAGCTCACTGCAAGCTCCGCCTCCCGGGTTCTCCTGCCTCAGCCTCCTGAGTAGCTGGGACTACAGCCGTCTGCTACCACACCCGGCTAATTTTTTGTATTTTTAGTAGAGACGGGGTTTCACCGTATTAGCTAGGATGGTCTCCATCTCCTGACCTCGTGATCCACCCACCTCAGCCTCCCAAAGTACTGGGATTACAGGCGTGAGCCACCGCGCCCGGCCAAGGGGTTCACTCTACTTGTGATCCTTGCCTGCCCAGGTGTCCTCATTCATTTAACTCTCGGCTTCCTTATTCCTCTGTCCTTGTCCCCCTCCTAGGAGTAGGCTGTGCTCAGATTTACTGTCTTCCCTGCCTCTTTCCCTCCCTGCCCTCCTGCCTTCCTCCTCCTGCCCCTGAAAACCTCTTTTTTTTTTTTTCTGTCCAAGGCTTTCATGAGCGAGTTTAGAGCAGCAGTTTCCAACTTGAACTGCTCATCGGAATTACTTGAGGAGCTTAAAAAGTGTCCTGATGCCTGACTCCACTCTCAGAGGTTGGGATTCATTTGCTGTGTGTGGGGCCCAGGTGTCTTATTTTTTATTCCAACATCATCTATTTGAATAGCTGCGGAGTATTCTATTGCTTATGTATACCAGAATGGATTAAGCTAGTTTCCTGTTGACGGACATTTAAGTTGTTCCTAAATTTTCCTACTGTAATATGTTCTCCATGCATCTCCTTGTGAGCTCGTATCTGTCAAGAAATACTGCGAACGACTTTGAAATGGGTAGAGAGAGATTCCTGGTGTGTTGTCCAGCTCACCCATCTGAGCTGTTTCTACTTTTCATCGTCTTTGAGCTATTTTACAACTCTAATTGTGGAAAGCTGATGATAATGCAAGTGGTTCTGGTTCATGAAAATGCAAACCAGCTGTGCCTGTGGACTGCTGGACGTCCTAGTTTGTAGACACTCCCCAGGTGATTCTACAGTGTGGCCTGGGTGGAGAACCCCGTTCGGAAGATTGGAGGTAATTTCTAACCACAGCCCTTCTGATGTCTCTCCCGACTCAGTGGGAACTGATGGCCTATTTATTTGGCTCTATGTTTAGGCAGCCTGTGGAAATAACAGTAAGAGTTAACATTGAGCACTTATAATATGCCAGATCCTTTTTTGAGAATTTTGGGTGTTATTTAATTACGTGAGTACAATTTTTCACAGACAGGGAGCAACCTGGTGAAATAAGTAGTCGTCTTATTCCCAAATGCAGAAGGGGAAGCTGAGGCAAAAGAGCTTGCTGGAGGTGGTATTGCTAATGAATGATAGAGCTGGGGTGGCACCACGTGGCCGGCTTGGACCACCATACTGTAGAGGTGGGAGTACCCAGCTCTCCCCTGGATTCTGCCACTTCCCCGAATGAGTCACTCAGGCGCTGTGAGTGTGTCATGGGCCGGTGATCCTAAGCTCCCAGACCTACTGCGGAGGGTTGAGGGGTTGGGCGTGAGAGCCTGGCACCTGGCCTGACAGGCAGAGAGGGGCTCCCAAAGGCCACACTCAAGGCTATCACTGTGTTCTTGGCGTGTTGGTTTGCACGTTCATTGCCTGCTGGTCAGAGTGAGCTGGTGTGTCACACTCACTTGAATGGGCTTAGGGGAAGAAAGGGAGGCTTTTCCATCACAGCCGGGCTTTCTCAGAGATATTCAGGTTCCCAAGAAGTGACTATGAGATCTGGAGTTGATGGACTTAATTCAGAGACAAGCGTGCACACTCCGTGTTCAGGGCCTTGCATCTGTTTCATCCGCTTGGCCTCAGAGCAGCCCTGGGAGGTAGAGATGATCGCCCCCATTTGACAGATGCAGAAACCAACGATCATCCATTTGTTCTTGGGTTTCTTTTCTTATTCACCTCATACATCCTAGGCCCTGAGACTAGGAAATTGCACTTCGGGTCCTCGCTGGAATTCATTCAGGAGGGGTGCCCAGGGCCGGGCCACTTTGCACTTGAGTGCACATAGTGACTCTCCAAGCAGACCACCAAGTCCCTTCAGTCCACAGAGTTTCCGGGTGTCCTCAGCCACAGGAGGTGAGGCTGGAGTGGGCCGGCCCATTGCCCGGTCCCCAGAGAGAGCTGGACTCCCCAGGAACTAATTTCTTAAGAGAACTTGAAGGCTCTTAACTCCCTAAGCGAATCCAGCTGTGCCTGGTGGCCGGCGCTGTTGCAGATGTCTTGGCCAAAGCCAGCTTGGTTTGGAAGCCTGGCCCCAACAGCCGCCAAGTCTGGAAATGAAGTAAATGAGCGAGTTGTTCTTGGCCATTTTCCCCTCATCTCAACCCAGCTCAAATCAAACTGGAGCTCTGACCTCAGGCATCGCACATTCCATACTCCCCGGCCTCCTGGGGTTCAAAGGCGCACGGCAGGCGATAACCGCACTGGACGTTGGCGCGGCAAGGGAAGCTTCTGGAGGGAGCGTGGGACTGGGGTGGGGGCAGCTGGCGCAGCTTCGTTTCTCTGGACACCAGGCCTCGGAGAAACAGAAGGGGATGCCTGCTGGGCTGTGCTTGGCCTCTGGTCACGGGGGTCCCTGAGAACCAGAACAGGCCCTGCAGAGGTGAGGCTTCTAGTGAACCAGGGGGATGGGGGCTACTTTGGGGTCCCCCCTAGCCTCCTGTGCCTCCTGAGCCTTGCTGCTCTGCCTGGGAGCCTCAGCGTGACTTCCTGAGAAATGGTGGCCTCTGCTAAGCAAGGCTGTCCCGGGCGGTCGCGGCGAGCTGGCACCTGGATTCCTGAGGTCCTGGGGAACCCGCTTCAAACCTGGGTGGTCAGGGCCAAGCAGGGCTCTGACTGCTGCACTCCCGAGGCCCCAGACCAAACCACACAGCCCTTGAGGGTGAATCACTTTGAAGTGAGGGGTTCTGGGCCTGTGGCCTGCCAAGCGGGCTGGCTTGGCGGGAATGGGCAGGCTGGGCAGCGTGGCCCACGTGGCTTCCAGGCAGCTCCTCCTCTCCCAAGGCGAAGGAAGCCAGAGCCAGAGTGCAAGGCTCTGGGCTTTGCGGTCAGAGAGCGGCTGAGTTCAGATGTCATTTCCTAGCTCTGTGACACTGGGCAAGTCACTTAACCTCTCTGAGCCTCAGCTTGCTTTATCTGCAAACTGCGGCTTCTTTGCACCACTTTCACAGGGTCTGTGTGAGGTTTAAAGGAGAAAACCCATGCAAAGTGTTTGGCTGGTGCCTGGCACAGAGTAAAGTCTCCAGAGCTGTGGTGCCAGAGAGCAGCTTCAGGGGGCTTAGCCCTGCAGCATCTCAGAGCCATCCCCTATCAACAAACAGAAAGGATGTTCCGGCTCTGCAAACACAGTTACTAGACAATCTTCGAATGCCTCTTCTTGCATGGAATGACTGCTCTCAGCTTCTGCTCTTTGCAATCTGGAGGTGCCATTGGGATGCCCTGGCAGCCTCGCATCTTACTTTAATTATTATATTTTATTTTTATTTATTGTTGTTTTGTTGTTTATTATTGTTGGCAAGATACTGTTTGCATAGTAAGCTGAGAGTATTATTATTATTTTTTATTGTCTGCATGACCTTAGCATACTGAAGATGAGTACATTGTTATTATCGGTATGGTTCTGATTAGCTCCGTGACTGTAGCACACTGAAGCCGAGAGACTGTGACCATAGCGGGTTAAGGGCTCAGATTCCAGAACCAGTCTGCATGGATTTTAAATTCCTCTTCCTCCACTTCCTAGCTGTGTGACCTTGGGTAACCTGCTCAGTCTCTGTGCCCCAGTTTCCCAGTCTCTAAACTGGGCATAATAGTGTCCACCTCACCAGGTTGCAGGGAGGATTAAATGAGTAATACGTATGAAGTGCTTAGAACTGGGCCCGATGCACAGAGGGAGTGTGCTGTTAGCTATCATTACTGTAGTCATCCACTCATTCCATCTACCAGTTTTGATTGTTGGCCTCCTCTGTGTCGGGTTCTCCCCAAAACAGTGGAGAAATGCGTCTCCTGGGACTGCTGTAAAGATGACGTGCCAGATGCTTCCCCCATCCCCTCTCTGTGTGCCCCTTCTCCTTGGTGGTGCTCCTGGGCAGTCATCAGCTCCCTCGCTTTACCCCAGCACGCAGGAGGCTCCTGTGATTTTCAGGAGAGCCTTGGGAGGGCACAGAACCTCTGTACTCCTCTTCGGAAACTCTCCCCTCAGCTCCTGGCTCTTCGTTGTTCTACAGGCCCAGTTTGATCTGGAAGATGTGGAGAGAATAATCTCTGGCAGAGCGATGTAGTTGCCACTGTAGAATGAGATGTGAGCCACTGTCATTGATGCTGGACTTTGCTTCCTGACTGGCAGGCACTGGGAGAGATGGCCTTTCAGTCCTTCCTGTGAGTTTCATTCATGCTTCATTCTTTCTTTCATTTTTTTTTTTTTTTTTTTCATTCAGTCTGTTCTAGTTCTGTCTGCTTTCATTCATTCTGTTCGTTCATTCTTTTGTTATTCATTCATTTTTCAGTTTGGTTGTCTGCTATGTCCTGGCCACACTCTCAGGCACAGGAGATGTAGCCATGAAGGCCCAGCCTGTCCGAGGCCTTGGGGAGCTCACATCCCCAGCTGGCGGCATGAGGAAAGGCGGGCAAGGAGGGGTACGGCGTGCCCATACAGATGCTGATAGGGCACTCAGAGGTTGACTTGAGGGGTCAGGGAGGGCTTCTTGGAGGAGGTGACTTCTATGTACACAGGAGAGGAGGAACTGGAGTTGGTGGGTGTAGAGGGGAGGTGGTGCTTGTTCTGCAGAGGGGGACTTTACCTGCAGAGGCTCCAGATCCTGAGGAAAGGAGTGGGCTTCCAGACCCACAATACAGTGGTGCTTTTCTCTGCCGTGTAGTCAGAGAGTGTTATTCAGGTACCTCACTTGGGTGCAGGGGCTTGGATGAGAGACCAGCAGGAGAGGTCTCCTTTGTGAGTCCCTCTTTCCAAAAGTGCCACTGTACCCGGAGGTCTGGAAGCCTTTGCAAGTGTGTGACTTTGCAGAGTGCGGGAACCCAGCACAACCTGTCACCAAACAAACCCATGAGGCCACCATTCTCCCAGGACCCAGCCGTGGGATGGCCTTGGCTCCTGCTTCTGGTTTTGCGGAGCCCTCCTCCCTTCTCTGTGAAACGACGCTGCCAAGGCTAGTTCAGAGTGGGGGAGAGCTGATCTGCGAGGTGTGCGAAGTGCCCAGCGAAGGGCCCTTCACTGCAGGGGAGGTTTTGGCAAATGCCAGCTCTGGCGGGAGGAGGCACAGGGGAAGGCGAGTCTCGGGAGCTTCCCCAGCTCTCTAGTGCTAGGAATTTGACCTCTTTTAGGGGTTCAGAATCCAGTGATGTCCTGAAATCTGCAGTTTCTGCTGCAGAAAGACAGTTTTTTGTGTGTTTCCGGTCACCAGGATTATTGATACCTTCTCAGTACCAGCCTTTGGACTAGTGCCCTTTGGGTACCTGGGGAGTGAGAGGGGAAGTGAGAGAGGGCAAGAGACCTGTGGACATGCCTGGGCCAGAGGCCTGCAGTGTCCCAAGCAGCCTGACATCCCTCAGGGACTGTAAGAGGTTAGGTGTAGCTAAAGGTTCCTGTTCCTTTCTGACAAAGTCGTCACTACCAATTAGTAGTTAATTCATTCGTTTTCTGTGCTCCTACTGTGTGCAAGGAATACAGCACCACAGTGAATGATCTTTCTGTTCTCATGGTCAGGAGAGCCCAGTGCAGAGGCCTGATGCTACTGTAACAAACCAGCATACAAATCTAGCATGGACCAGGCGTGGTGGCTCACGCCTGTAATCCCAGCACTTTGGGAGGCCAAGGCTCAAGACTGCTTGAGCTCAGGAGTTTGAGACCAGCCTGGCCAACGTGGTGAAACCCTGTCTCTACTAAAAATACAAAAATTAGCCAGGTGTGGCTGTGTGTGCCTGTAATCCCAGCTACTTGGGAGACTGAGGGAGGAGAATTGCTTGAACCCAGGAGGCAGAGGTTGCAGTGAGCCGGGATTAGGCCATCACACTCTAGCCTGGGCAACAGAGGGAGACTTTCTCAAAAACGAAAAACCAAATGCTTAGCATGTTGAGGGGAATAAGGGCCCTGAAGAAGACAAGACCCTCACAGGGTAAGGGGAGCAGGTTTTTGTGGTGTGGCCAGTCCTCTGCCAGGCTAACACTTGATGTGAAATTTGAAAGAGGGTGAAGGAGGGAGCCACCCTGGGGTGTCTGGGTAGAACATTCCAGACCAGGAGAGCAAATGCATAAGCCCCAAGGAGGACATGGCGGCATAGGGAGCACTTGAAATGGACCAGGCATCGAACTGGGTGCAGATACACACCTTCTCCTTTTATCCAGTGACCCTAAGAGGTTCCCTTGTGTAATTCCAGTTTTTCTCCTGGCTGTGTGGAGGCTCCAAGGGATCCAGCCTGCACACAGCGGAGAAGCCGAGACTTGAACTGGTGACTGCTTGACTGCATAGCCTTGGCTCTCGTTGGGCTGCGGGGGCTGAGCTGAGAGACTGGGGTAGAGGTTTTGTGGTGGGTTCCTGTTCCTGACCCTTGTGGGGAAGCCAACATTGGGTCTGGCCATTGCCCTTGCAGGTGTTATCCTCGTGAGGGCTCAGGAACAGTGTCACCCATCACAGGGCGACGGCTCCAGAGATGTCTAGGGGGCTGGAGTGCCAGTGTCTGGGGTTGGCCTCACAAGAGCCTGGTGAGGACAGGGCTGAGGCAGCCCTTGCCTTTTGAGTCCCGTCTCTGTCACTGCATGGCGGTGTGACTCTGGGGAAGTCATACCCTTTCTGATTCCTCGTTTTCTTGGTAAAAATGGGGTTAGTAAAACTCCCTGCCCTGCTTGGGAGGCTCAAGGAAGATTATGTATGGGAAAGCCCTCTGTCGGCTCCAAAGCCCTGGACGCGAGAATTCTGATTTTCCTTTATTTAATTGCAAAAACAGTATCAGTGGAACATGGAAGATAATTTCAAAGAAGCCGAAAAAAGCCTCTTCATACAGTTCACCCAAGTATGGAAATCCTACCCTACCCAAGTATACGCCAGCTGAATGGGTTTGGATGTATTTTCAGATAAATTCCTCACTCGGCGAACTCTTGCCGCTTGACGTCCCCAACTCCAGAACCAAATGGATCTGGATCATTTGGCACCCTTCCCCGTCTCAACTCGGGAGCTGGATGGATTTGGCTACTGAGGATTACTTGTATCGATTTTCCACTTATGCCTCTTGGTCTTGGCCCATCTGTACATGTATTTTTATGTCATTACAGGCACAGTGAACATGCTGGTTCCTTTCCATTTTCTCCTCTACCGTCATCAGCGGAGATGATGTTTTACCCAGTCTTTGCCATCGTGGAAGCTTTTTAGTGGCCACATGATCATCTTTTGTGTCGCACCATTTTTCATGAAACCATCTCCCTTTGGTCAGAGACCAAGGCCGTTTGCTGCTTTTCTTCCACAATAGAGTGTGCCACAGTGAATATCTGCGTGCCTGTAGCGTTTTTATCCTTTCCTTTTGATGATGAAAGATCATTTGGAAAAATTCCCAGGAGGGAGATTAGTTGGCCACAGGGGTATGAACATTTTGATGGCTTTGGATATCGATGAGGCTCTCTTGCTTTCCCGCGGAGTGCAGCCCATCCGTAACGCCATCCATAGGGCGCGAGTGTCTTTATTTTAACACTGCCATGTCCGCTCTGGGTGTCATTGTTTTTCATTTTTTTCTTAAATTCATGGGTTGAAAATGGTGCAGTGTTCAGTGTTATTAGTCAACTGCTGGTTTCAAGACACATGCCTGAGTGCCTTCAGCTCCTGGCTGTGTCCTCCGTCCCTCTGTCCCTGGCCACTCAGCCATGAGCACTGCTGTTAGCAACGAAGATGAAAAAGTGTCCGTTCTGTCCAGGCTCCCCCTTCCTCCTCTGGCTGCAGAGCACGGAGGGGTTTCAGTGGCATCGCGGTGGCTAGGAGCGAGCGTGCTGGCCGGCTGGGCTTTGCTAGCAGGACTGGGCCTTGCTTGCCCGGCCAGGCTATGCAGGCCCTTGAGAGGGTCTGGGGACAAAGGCGCCTTGGGAGGAGGAGGCAAAACACGGGAGGGAAGGGAGGGCCCTGGAGAAAAAGGGAGGGAGAGAAACAAAGACAAAGGCTGGCAAAAATAGACCACAGAAACGGCAGGCAGCCGGGATAAGGAGGACAAGAGGCAGGATGTGGAAGAGGAGGGGAAGCGGAAGTTGTAGTGGAGGGTGGGGGAGAAATGGGGAGTCAAGGGAGAGTGGGTTACGGGGAGCTGGTGTGGGGTGGGGGTACATGGGAGAGAGAGACCCAGACAGACAGACACACAGAGAGCTCTAAGAGAGAAACCTAGGAGGAGGGCCTGTGAGCGAGAAGATGCACAGGTGCCCCTTTAGTAGGAGGGCATCTCTCCCTGCACCCCTGGAAGGGGCTCTGGGCTGGCAAGGACCAGAGTGCAGGGAGGAGCCGTGGGCGGGGGTCACTGGAAGCTTGAGTCAGGGGAAGCTGCAGGTTGGAGCTGGGAGACCCAGGTTCCTGCCCCTCCAGAGTCTTGTACGTCCTCACGGAGGACCTCAGGCCGTGATCCTGGTCCCGGCACACAGGCACTTCATGGGCGATGGAGCCACCACGCCGAATTCTCCTCCAGGGCCCTCCCACAGCATCAGAGTCCAGTCTGAGGGCAGCAGTGGCAGCTGGACTGTGGCCATCTGTGCAAGGGGTTATTGTGCCCGGGCCCACAGGCCGGAGCTCCGGGGTCACTCACCCTCTCTTTACCTGCCGTCCAGACAAGAAAGTGCAGATGGGAGTGCCGCCCACTTCCTCGGGCCTTTGTGAAGATTAAACGAAGCATGAAATAGAAAGCACTTGGAGTGGGGCACGTAGTGTGGATCGTGTACTGTGTGACCCAAGGGGCTCTCCTCTTTATGGTGACGATGACAAGGGCATTAGGACAACAGCCAGTGTGGCGCGAGCTGCCCGGGCCCAGCCTTGTTGAATCTTCCAGCAGTGTGGCAGATGAGGTCTGCTCGTTCCCACTCGCCACCTGGGAAAACTGAGCTTCACAGTTAATATAAACACCAACAGTAACAACAATGGCAGCAACAAACTGCTGAATATGAGGGCCTAAGAAGCAACATGTGCTTCGCAGAACCCACAGCTGAGGAGACCAGAGCCGAAAGGGGCGAGTCACCTGCTGGCTCGCACAGCAGCCGGGACCGGGATTGCAGGTGACCCACGTGGCTCCAGGGCCCAGGCCTGCCCTGTGACTCACACGGCCTGTCACCTACCGTTTCATGTTTCAGGCCTCGCCTGTACACTGGTGCTTCTCAGGGAGTCTTAGGGAAGATGACTTATTTATTAGCTGTTTTTAAAAAATCTCGTAATTAAAAAAACAACCAGTGTGAGTATGTGGAAATGTGATTCACCATGTGATCGGGGAGGTCAGAGCCAGAGTCCCTGGCTCCAAGGTAATACCCCTGTCCACCTGGATGAAGAATGTTCTGGAAGCTTCCCTCCAGGCACGGTCCTTGCCTGCTGAGCAGTCACCAGGGCCTCAGACTGTGGGAGCTGCCTCTTCCTGGGTCTCCAGCCGTGATTTCAGACTCATCTTTCATCCTTCCCCTCTCGGTTGCCGGCCCGGTGCTGGAGGGACGCAGGGCAGAGCCCAGCCAGCTGCGGGTGTTTCCAGGCATGTGCTGGGAACAGAGCAGATGCAGGGCTGAAGCTTTCCCCAGAACTGGCCTTTATTGACGTAGAGGGTGGGAAGGAAGCCACGTGGCTGCGCTGGGAGAGGGTGGGTCTCCTTATAGCCTGGACCTGGGAAGGGCCTTCTCTAGAACTCTCCAGGGATGCCCAAGCAGCTCCCCTTCCTCCTTGAGTTGGAAGCGGAACATGACACACTCTCTGTCGGAAGCACGGTATCAGAGGGGGTCAGGAGGAGCCCCAGCTGGCTCCCGTTCTGGGGAGGCACCTGTGGGCGTGAGGGACCCCTGGGGCCACCCCCCTGACGCCTCCGCTGATGCTCAAGGTCACACAGCAGAACGTGGGAGCTGGGTTCAAACTCAGGTCAGGCCAACTGCAAAGCCTGTGCTCTTTTGACTCCTGGATGGACACTGCCCATGTGCCCCTGGGTAACTGATACCCTTGTTCCCAAACAGCTCTGAATCTCTTTTCATCATGAATATTATTAATAACAATAAATAATAATAACTGCCATTTATCAAGAGCCCCTCGATGCCAACTGCTTTCTCATTCAGCCTGCCCAGGAAGCCCATGAGTTGGGCACCAGTATCCCACTTTACAGATGAGGTCATTGAGGTACAGAGCAGCTATGTAACTAGCCATGGATCATAGAGCTGGTGTCGGAGTTGGGACCCACACACAATTCTGATGACAAAACCTTACACTCAGGGACTGTAAGGCTTTGGGCACATTAGGTGACCTCTCTGAACTTCAGTTTTCTCTTCTGTAAAATGGGTCTCATCCTGCTGTCTGTGGCATAGGCTTGCATATGTGAATTAATGACTGTGAAGTACCTGGCAGTCAGTGTTAGCTGTCATCATCATCATCATCATTACTGTAGCATAGGGTCTCTCAGCGGAACAGACACTGATGGTCAGAGTGGACCTGTTAGCCTGGGGGAAGCAGAGGATGAACCCTCTGGGGCGGGGCCCTGGGCAGGCTGGTACAGTGATAAGCAGGAGCCAGGCGACCCACAGGCTCCTTGGATGGGCTGGGCGTGCATGGCACAGCCGTGTGAGAACAACAAACCAAGCCGGCTGGGCTGCCCCTCTGTTTCCTGCGAGGAGGGAAGTTCTAGATCTTCGCCCTGGAGTCCGGGGAAGGATGGGACAGGCTGCTGGGGTACGGTCCCATGTGGGGAATGACTCTGTCCAGCTTGAGGTCTGTGCCTAAAACCTCTCCTGCTACTGCTGACCACAGGCCTTTCAAATTCACAGGCCCACTTCTCAGAGGGTGGGTAGTTGTGTCTGCCAATCTGAGAGACCCCGGGCCCCTTCTCTTTTTATGTTTGTGGGAGGAATGGCTGAGACCCCAAAGCTGTGGGCTGCTGCTATTTGGAGGACTTGAGACATTGTGAGAGCTGTCACCTCCTCCTAGAAGCGCCTGCCTGCCGTAGTCAGCCACGGCCAGTCTGTCCTGGGGCATCTGCTGGCCTCCCTCAATGACTTGGCTGTTGGCTGTCATTTTCTTTCCACATCATTCCCCCAACTAGACAGGAAGCTGTCAGTCCTCAGCCTCCTTATCTGTAAAATGCAGTTTGCGAAATAATCCCCAGCTCCCCCAGCTCTGAGACTTGCAGGAGCAGAGAAAGAGGCCATGAAGCTGGCAGGGGTGCAGAGGAGGCAGGGCCTCATTCCAGGGAAGGGAGAGCAAGTGAGCCAAGGACTGAGGATGAGGCCTTGAAGATGCTATGAATCCAGGGTAGCAAGTGCAGCAGTGCCTTTGTTTTTTCATCTGTAGAATGGGGATAATGGGACTGATCTCTAAGGGTGGATATGAGTGGTGGGTGAGTTAACACATGTCACATGTAAACAGGGACTAGACCGTAGTAGGTGCTATGGTTACTGTTATAAATTGCTACATTTAGTTAATTAAAATAAGTATTAAATCAACATTTGTTGTGCCTGTTATGTGCTGAGAGTACAGCAGTGAACAAAACAAACAAACCCCCTTCATGAGGGCGCACCTACTTGGGGGCGATGAATGGGAAACAAGAAAGTAAGTGAAACCTATTTAGAGTTTGTACGATGGAGGGGAGTTAACTGCTTCTCAACCCTGACACATGAAAAGAAAAATGAGCAGGACTTTGAAGGACAAAGACCAATTAAAATTTCAGCCTTTCAGCAAGGATCAAATCAGATTTATGGCTGTTTCATCCAGTGATAAAACCCTTTGAATGGATGAAGATGTCTCAGAGTAGCAAAGTGGGGTGCGGGAGGGCTCAATTTTAAATTCGGTAAGCTTTTGTTCACGTGCTTCCAGGGATTTAGTATCACAGCTCTCTCCTCCAACAGCAAGAAGAGAAGGTTCGTAAAGGTACCCTGTCCCAGTAGAGGCGAGGATCAGCCCCCTGTGGACCCTGAAGCCCTGGGAACACAGTTTGAAACCTGGCGCTCCATCTCTTGGGCTTCTTCCCAATTAAAATGAGCAGAGTCTTACATTCTGTGAAACTGAATGGGTGCCAAGGGGTCAAAGGACAAGTTGAAGAGGGAGAAGCCAGTGCCGCTTGGAGGGCAGTGCCCGGGACACCCACCCACAGCCTTGCAGCCAGGCCATTTGCTTACTACTGGCTGGCTGGGGAGTTCAGCAGTTGGAAGAGGCCATAAAAGTGGATTGCAGAGATGCCCTGGTGCTGGGCCTCGCAAGGGGTGTCCGGGTTGTGGGGATGTCTAGGTGGAGAGGGAGGTGTAGACCCTGGGCCTCCCAGGCACAGTGATGGGGCAGCTGGAGCTGGTGGTGCCTATGCAATGGTCCACCCTCCCCCAACCCCTGCCTGACAGCCTTGCATAGCCTGGGGGGCTCAGTAGCTTGGGGCCCCCCTCTGCTCAGGCAGACCCAGGCCTCCGATGGCTGCCATTTATGAGAATAGCTGTCACTTGGAAGGACCTGCTACCTGTCTTCTGAGATGTGCTTTTCATACCTTGTACTGGTCCTCTCCACCAATAACCCCTCATGGGTGAGTGATTCTTACTGTGTAGGAACAACTTGGGACTCAGTGAGGTTGAGCCACTTTTCCAAGGCCACTTAGAGCTGGAGCTCATTCTAAGTAGGGGTCTCTAGGAACTGTTTCTAAAGAACCCCTGAACCCAGCTGGTGGCATCCAGAAGGGTCTCTGGAAGCAAGGTGACTGTCTCATTGTTTCATTAGCTTGAGCCCTGTGGGTCCTTAGGACACAGCCAGCTTGGAGAAGTCACTATAATAACCCATCTTGCCAGTGATGTCCAGGCCTCGGCAGACTGGCTCCCCGGGGGTGTCTGGGCCTTGGCAGCCAAGGTCTTGTTAACCCCAAATCCCACAGGACTCGCATAGAGTGCGGAATGCCAGTTTTCTGAATTGGTGCTGAAGGCTCAGTGGCCTGGCCCTGCTGTGAAGCCACGGGGCTTGTGCTCTGGGAGCCTTTGCCCACACAGGTGCCCCACTGTCTCCTCTGCTGCTGCAGCCTCAAGGGCTACAAAGAAAGCTCCTTCTGCCTGTGCAGCGTGGGCTCCTGGGTCACTACAGACCACCATGACTGCTGCTCCAGCTGCAGTCCCCCCAGAGGCTTCTCCAGGCAGTGCCTGCCGACTCTCCAGTGCTTCCCTTATTTTATTCCTCTTCCGGGCACTAAGTTTCGGTTTCCTTTTCATTGTTCTTTGTTGGTCTGTTCATTCATTCATGCATGCATGTGTTGGTTCATTCATTCATTCTCAGAGTAGCATGGTGGCTCTGAGGACAGAGGTCAGACCCAGCCGGGTTGGAACCTGCTGCTCCCTAGCATTGGGCCTCTGGGCAGATGTTTTAACAACCATAGAACTCAGCTTCCTTGTCTGAAAACGTGGGGATGACGCTCCTTCTAGGACAGTCAAGAGGGTTCAATGAAATGATGGATATGGAGCCCGGGACGTGACCTGAGGGTGGTGCTTGTCATGGTGGGGTCTGTGTCCCTCCCTTGGGCACACTCTCTCCTTCCTTCCTTTCCAGCTTCCTGAGCACGGTCCAGTGCCAGGGGCTGGGCACAGGCCTGAGTGAGATGTGGCCCTTGTCCGCCAGCCTTTTTGGTCTGGGTCCTCACCTCTGCACCAAGTCTCCCTGGGGCTGCTCAGCAGCTCTGAGGGGGCCACTCTGCCTCGCCCAGTGGTCCTGCTTTCTCATGGGGGTTATCAGGCCTCTGCTCCCCATGCCTCACTCTGAGAGGGTCTTTCCACCAGACCCACGCTCCCATCCCTCCATGCCCCTGCCCAGGTGCCTACACACATGTGCCCCAGAACGTGGCTGCACACACTTGCATATGCCACGTGCATACTCATGGATGCATGCATACGCCCCATGGTTCTTGAGCAGACATGTCCTGGGCCCTGGCATGCACTCCCCCGGGCGTCGTGGATACACACAGTCCACACGTTTGCAAATGGGCAGACACACCTCCCTCTTGCACATCCGTGCACACCCAATCCACATCTTCCTGCCCCTGTGTGTGCGCACAGTCCCAGTTAGTCTACATGGCACACACCTCTCCATACAGACAGGTTCCCAGCTGTGCGACCACTCACCCACACGTATGCATTTATTTTTTAACACACACGTACGTATCATTTAGTAGGACACCAGATACAAACATCTGAGTGCTTTACAAATTCGAATGTATTTAATCCCCCTGTCAACACTAGGAGGTAGTTTCTGTTAACTAGCCCCATTTCACAGTTAAGGAAACTGAGGCATAGACCAGTTAGATCGGTATAGAGAAGTTAGATCGTGTGCTCAAGGCTCCAGTCCAGGCTCTTGGCCCTGACACAATGCTGTTTGCCTGTTGAAGATGTGGGCGCATGCATGTACCATTCACACTGTGAACGTGTCCCAGCATGGCCACATCCCCTCGCGGTATACACATATGGCCATGAGCACTCAATCTCAAGGTCATGGATGCACATGTCTCACACCTATGCATGGAAGGACACTCGGCACACATACTTGAGAACATACTTGTCTCTGCACACACACCCCACTTGCACACTCATGTACACATGTGCCCCAAGCTTCGCCCCAATTTCCAGCTCCCTTTCAGAGTCCCTTCTAGGGTATTCTCTGATTTCTCCCAAGTGCCCAGTTCTGGAGGGAAGTGAGTGCACAGATCTGGACCTGGTGGTGACCTCTGGGTGGGAGGCAGCCCTGGCCAAGCTGTCTCCTCATCTTAGCATCCGCCTGTCCCAGCTCCCATGTAGCTTCCTTGTCATCCATCTTCTGGGCTGGCCCAGGGCACGTGCCCCCATCCCAGCCTTCAAGAATCTGGGAATGTCCATAGCAGACTGGGCTGGCATGTGGCCTCCGCCCAGGGAGCGGAGGTGGCTCCCCAAAGGCTCCCTGAGAAGTGGTGGAGGAAACTCATGCTTCCCCCTCCAGTCCTTTACCCCCACTGCACCCCAGCAGCGCCCTCTGAATCTGCAACAGTTTTGGGGGCGGCAGCTCCGGTCCTGCCCAGCAACTCGCAGTTGTTGCCTGTGGCATTCAGATTCAAGTCTGGGCTTGTCAGCCCGGGCGAGACTCTCCTATTTTGGCCCTATGGGAGGGATCCAAGCTCCTCTGCCCTTGCCTTCCGGGTCTCCCCACGCACTCTTGGCTTCACCTGGCTCTCTGCTTTGCTGGGGCGGCTGGAGGAGCCCTTTCTTCCTTCTCTTTCCTGATGCAGAACATACCCAGTCCCCCCGGGGCAGTCGGCCTTCAGCCACTCCTAGGGCTCTGCTCCTCTTTCCCTCCCTCCCTCCCTCAGTGTCCTGCCAGCCCCAGCCTCTGGCATCTTTTAGAGCTGGTGCACAGTCCTGCCTGAGCATCGGTGAACATGAAGCCATGGGCTGTGGCTTAACGATTCTTTTGGTGAATTTTGATTCTTTATCAAAATTTCCTTTCTTCCTCCCTTTTTCCTCCCTTTTTTCCTTCGTTCCCTCCTTCCCTCTTTCCTTCCTTCCTCCCTTCCTTCTTTCCTTCCTCCCTTCCTTCCTTCCTCCCTTCCTCCCTCCCTCCCTTCTTCCCTCCCTTCTTCCCTTCCTCCTTCCCTTCCTCCCTCACTCCCTCCCTCTTTCTCTCCTTCCTCCCCCTTTTCTTTCTTTTCTTTTCTTTTCTTTTCTTTTTTTTTTTTTTGAGACAGGGTCTCGCTCTGTCACCAGGCTGGAGTGCAGTGATGCGATCTTGGCTCACGGCAACCTCTGCCTCCTGGCTTCAAGCAATTCTCCTGCTTCAGCCTCCTGAGTAGCTGGGAGTACAGGCATGTTTCACCACATTCAGCTAATTTTTGTATTTTTAGTAGAGGGTTTCACCATATTGGCAAGGCTGGTCGTGACCTCCTGACCTCAAATGATCTGCCCTCCTCAGCTTTCCAAAGTGTTGGGATTACAGGCATGAGCCGCTGTGCCCGCCCCCCGCCCACTGTTTTCTTTCCTTTCCTTCCCTCCCCCACTCCCCTTCCTTTCCTCCCTCCCTTCCTTCTTTCTTTCCTTCCTTCTTGGAATGGGTCAAGGCAAAACCTGTGCGTCTGCGTCTTTGAAGGCCTCACGAGTTGAACTAACAGAAGAAAACCCCAGGAGATGAGAAATCATTGGATTGCGCAGGTGCCCTCTGCCAATTGGTTAGCAAGTTTTTACGAGCAAATCTGGTGGTTATCCTTTGGAAAATAAGCAAAGACAAACCACTTCCTGCCACTTCCAGGAGCTGCTCAAGTGCCGGAGCTTTCTAAGACCTACTGAGAATCTGAAACTTCAGGCCAGCGTCCTCCGTTTTCCTGGAGAACGCAGCAATTTGTGTTGGTGAAATTCCACTGGGCCCGATGGGGTTGGAGATTGCATTTCAGTCTTGTCTTGCTAAGGAATTTCTGAGATCGAGTAATTTGGCAAGAAGAGAAAAAGGAGAACAAGTTTGGGTTGTGACGCACGGGCAGCAAATGCCCGTCCTATTTTGGGACTGGTGCCTCCTGCTTTGCATGTGCCACACAGCCTCAGGAGACCCGAAGCCCCTCCTTGGCCCTGGGGGAGCTCTGGCAGTTTCCTGTGCCACGCGTTGTATTGGACTCCTTGCACTCCTTCTTACTCGACTTGTAAGGTTACGCTATTAAATAGCGTCATCTGTAGAACAGCCCTAAAATCTTGAATGGGGAGAGAAAATGCGGTAGCTGAGGGTGGAGTGGAGTCGGGGGCAGGATTGCAGGATGGATGGGGCATGGGCGTTGATGCTTAGGTTTGACTCTGGTTCTTTTTTTTTTTTTTTTTTTTTGTGAGACAGAGTCTCGTTCTGTCACCCAGGCTGGAGTGCAGTGTCATGATCTTAGTTCACTGCAACCTCTGCTTCCCAGGGTCAAGTGATTCTTCTGCCTCAGCCTCCCGAATAGCTGGGATTACAGGTGCATGCTACCATGCTCAGCTAATTTTTGTATTTTTAGTAGAGACGGGGTTTCACCCTGTTGGCCAAGCTGGTCTCGAACTCCTGACCTCAAGTGATCCGCCTGCCTCAGCCTCCCAAAGTGCTGGGATTGCAGGCGTAAGCCATTCTGCTACTAACTGGCAAGTCACTTAAGTCCTTGTGCCTTCTTTGACTAATTTATGGAATAGCAATAATCCTGGGGATGATGGGAGGACTTTTTTTTTCAGTCAACACATGTGTGGCTCCTACTACATGCTAGGCCCTATTCTAAGTGTTGCAACTTTTAAATAGAGTAGTCTGCAGAGCAGCCCTAAGGGGCAGCTACTGCCTTGCTCAGATGGGGAAACTGAGGCCCAGAGAGGTTAAGTAGCATACCTAGCTGCTAGGAGGCAGGGCTGGGCTTCAGACCATGGAGTCTGGACCTGGGGCCTGGCCTGGCACTCTCAGTGTAACAAGGATTAGGTGAGATGTTGCATCAGTGAGGTGACCACTTGTCCTGTTTTGCCTGGGACAGTCCCAGTTTACAGTCCTAGTAAAGTGATCAGTGATGCTTCATTTCATTCATAGATTACATGGTCAGCTTATGTATTGAGTATTCAGGACAGTCCTGGGGACATGGTAGCACTGCCTCCATGTGAGCAATGGAGGGGGAGGTGACATGGCCACAGAGCACCCAGCCTGGCTCGCCTAGGGGTGCCTGGGTTACCTGGAGAACGGAGATGTCCTCATTCATTAACTCATTCACCCAGCGATCCATGGGCCTGTCACGTGCGCCAGGCATTTGGACGTCATGCTGATGGCCGGGCGAGGATGGGGAGAACCCAGACAGAAGACAGGCAGCAGGCTCTGGGAAATTAAGTCACTTCCAAGACCTGCCCTTCTGAGAAATGCAAAGTGTTACCGTTATCATCATACTCCCATTGCTTTGTTTGGCAAATTATGACAATATGGCTGTTAACCAAGCAGATTCTGATTACCTATTGTTTGAATGCAAAAAAAATAAAACAAAAAGAGAAGCAAGAAAAAGCCTTCTGGTTATATGACCGGTATTTAGCAGTTTCCATTCCTGAACAGGCCTCAGGGCAGAGCCAGTCCCCAGGCGGTGCGGAGCCATTGCTGTCCCTGCGAAGCCGGGTAATCGCTTTATCTTTTATGCTGCAGCCATCACGCCCTGTCTCTCTGTCCTTAGATATGTTTGCGTGATGCCGTGGGATGTGGCTTTCCCAGGCAGTCTGTTAAGCAGCCAGAGGTCTACTCTGGCCTCCTCGTTGATGTTTTATTAAAGAGCTGCCCTAGTTCAGCACATCTGAAATATTACGGCTAAAGAACACAGGCCCTCTAGTACGGTGACCAGTTTGTTCCGATTTGCCCAATACTGTCCCCATTATGCTGAAAGTCTTGAATTCCAGGAGATCCCTCAGTCCCAGGAAAACCGGGATACATGGTTACCCTGCTCTGGAGGGAACACTGCCCTGGGTCACCCTCTGGGGCTCTGCCGTGTGACAGCAGGGTGATTGATGGTGAAGATTTTCCCCGTGGTGTGAGTAGTCGATGTTATCCCTGGTCTCAGTGGCTCACTGGGTCGCCTGCCTAGCCCCAGATACCTCTGCCCCCTTTATTTTAATTTTTATTTTTTGAGGCAGGGTCTCTCTGCACCCAGACTGGAGTGCAGTGGTACAATTATGGCTTACTGCAGTCTTGACCCCTCCCAGGCTCAAGGCATCCTCCCACCTCAGCCTCCCGAACAGGTGGGACCATAGATACATGCCACCGTGCCTGGCTAATTTTTAAATTTTTTTGTAGAGACAGGTCTGTGTTGCTCAGGTTGCTCTTGAACTCCTGAGCTCAAGCGATCCTCCTGCCCCGGCCTCCCAAGGTGCTGGGATTATAGGACGTGAGCCACCGCACCTGGCCTTCTGCCCCTTGACAAGGTACCAGTCTGATCACCTTATCTCACAGTGGATGTCTAGAAGTGAATTCTGAATCTCAACCCACTGCCGTGCTCTGAGGTTGCCTGAATCCCATGGCCCCCCTCCAGATCCCTGAGCGGATCGCCAGGCCTGTCGGCGACAGACGTTGTCACCTGGGAACAGAACAGGATATGGCTGAGTAGCTGACATATAATGAGGGCCTGTTCACACCTGGCCCTGTGCTCCATGGGCTTTATATTTAAATCCTCACATGCAAACTCTCATTTTATAAATGGAGAGGTGAGGCTTGGGAAGGTTCAGTTATTTCACCAGTGTTAGAAGAAAAAGATCAGTGGGACTGGTCGCCATGGCTCACACCTGTAATCTCAGCACTTTGGAAGGCCGATGCAGGCAAATCACTTGAGGTCAGAAGTTTGAGACCAGCCTGGCCCATGTGGTGAAACCCCATCTCTACTAAAAAAACAAAAATTAGCCTGGTGCGGTGGTGGGCACCAGTAATCCTAGATACTTGGGAGGCTGAGGCAGGAGAATTGCTTGAACCTGGGAGGCAGAGGTTGCAGTGAGCTGAGATCGTGCCACTGCACTTCAGCCTGGGTGATAGAGTGAGATTCTGTCTCAAAAAAAGGAAAAAAGAAAATAGAAAATGGCCAGCAGAGCTGGGTGCCATGGCTCACACCTGTAATCTTAGCACTTTGGGAGGCCGAGGCAGGTGGATCACTTGAGGTCAAAAGTTTGAGACTGCCCTGGCCAACATGGTGAAACCCTGTCTCTACTAAAAATACAAAAATTAGCCGGGTGTGGTAGTGGGTGCCAGTAATCCCAGCTACTAGGGAGGCTGAGGTAGGAGAATCACTTGAACGCGGGAGGCAGAGGTTGCAGTGAGCCAAGACTGCGCCATTGCACTCCAGCGTGGGCGACAGAGTGAGACTCTGTCTCAAAAAAAAAAAAAGAAAAAAGGAAAAGTGGCCAGCAGGGCCTGGAGCCCACCTGTGCTGTAGTCCATGGTCTGTGCCATTCCACGAGTGGTTGGTCCCAGTCTGTGCCCCTCTGCAGAGCTCGTAACCAGCCTGTAGGGATAGAAATGAGGAGAGCAAGAGTGAGGGTGTGGAAACCTTTTAACATTTTGACATTCCAATGAAATTTTAATTATAGTTTTCAAAAATACTGGTCTACAGTGGATTGGAAATAAAATAAAAATGGGTCTTTTCCCACAGACAGTTTGGGAAGTGCTGCCTTAGACCCTGCTCTTTTGACCCCTTGAATCTGCCAGTGAGGCTGGGCTGTTGCCGCGGTAACAGGCAACACAGCTGCTCCACACACCTGAGGTTTATTTCTCCTTCGTGCCAAATGTCCATGGCACATCAGTAGGGCGCCTTGCTCATCTGATCATGCAGTAGTAACCCAGCCGATGGAGGGCCTGTCTCAACATGTGCTTCTGCTGTCCTGGAGTCAGGACAGGGGTGTGGCCACTTGTACAGGACACGCATCACTATTCATGATTCATTGGCCAGAGCAAGTCACATAACCACACCTATAACTTATAGGGGTGGGTGGAGAGGGAAGGAAAGTGGAATCCCCCGTGTTCTGAAAAAGGAGGGACCTGGGCCTGTGTGGAGGCCATGGTGCTGTTTCGCTTCTGCCTGTTCTTGCTTCCATGTGGGCTGGGTCCTCCAGACTCCACGCCTGGAGAGCTGCTGATCTTGTCTGTTTTGTCCATTTGCGCCCTGGTTTTCAAAGGCAGCAGAGTCTGTGGGCCCCAGAGCCTCAGCTGGGACCTGCTGGGCCGAGTTTCTGGTCCTTCTTGGAGCTTTAGTGCTTTATTGGTTTGGGAACTGAAAGGCTTGTCTACTTCCCTGAGACTGTGTGAAGAAAGTTACGAGTAGTGTCAGGGAACTCTGCACAGAAATTTTGGCCAAGATCATTTCCCTCTTGGACCCTGGGTCTCTCTTTGAGTCTCTTCTCAGTGAAAGAGTGGCTGGTTTAAACCAGGAACAGGCTGGGTGCGGTGGCTCATGCCTGTAATCCCAGCACTTTGGGAGGCCAAGGCAGGTGGATCACCTGAGGTCAGGAGTTCGAGACCAGCCTGACCAACATGGCAAAACCCTGTCTCTATTAATACAAAACAAAAAATTAGCCGGACATGGTGGCGCACACCTGTAATCCCAGCTACTTGGGAGACTGAGGTGGGAAAATCACTTTAACCCAGGAGGTGGAGGTTGTGGTGAGCTTAGATTGTGCTATTGCACTCCAGCCTGGGCGACAAGAACAAAACTGCATCTCAAAATAAAATAAAATAAATCAGGAACAATAAGAACTGCCGTTCATTGAGTGCTTATTATATGCTGGTCACATTGCTGAGCGGTTTACACACGTTGTCTCTATTCATCCTCCTGCAACCCTAACGGGTGGAACCCCTCTTAGCCTCATTTTATGGATGAGGAAACCAAGGCTCAGAGAGGTTAAGGAACTTCCTGCAGCTCACACAGTTAGAAACTGGCAAAGCTGATTGATCTACGCCTGTGTGATCCTGAGCCTACACTCGGGACCACTCTGATCTTGACCAGTACTTGCTGATTGGGAGTCTGAGAAGATAGTAATGAGCAAGGGCCCCCAGAGAAATTTTCTGACCTTCACAAAGCCCTACTGAGATCTTGACCTCTGTTCTTAAGAGGTGAATCTTGCCTCAGTTATGCTCAGCCATTTCATTACACAGGAAAACCTCATTCTTCCTTTTTTTTTTTTTTTTTTTTTGAGACAGAGTCTTGCTCTGTCCCCCATGCTGGAGTGCAGTGGCACGATCTCGGCTTCCTGCAAGATCTGCCTCCTGGGTTCACGCCGTTCTCCTGCCTCAGCCTCCCAAGTAGCTGGGAGTACAGGTGCCCGCCACTGCGCCCGGCTAATTTTTTGTATTTTCGGTAGAGACGGGGTTTTACCATGTTAGCCAGGATTGTCTCAATCTCCTGACCTCGTGATCCGCCCGCCTCGGCCTCCCAAAGTGCTGGGATTACAGATGTGAACCACCACGCCCGGCCCATTCTTCCTTTTATTGCAATTTATTTTTTTTATTTTTTATTTTTTAAAATCTGGCCTTGTATTATGGAAATAACATTGGAAAATGGAGATTAAAATGGGAAATGGAAATAACAATCAGTAACGGCTTAAGAACAGAAGCTTGATTGGGGAGAAGTCTTCCGAATATAAGGATGATCAAGTGGGAAAAAAACAAAGTGGAACTTTGAGGTTGAAATGGCTCACTCACGTCTATAATCCCAGCACTTTGGGAGGCTGAGGCGGGCAGATCATGAGGTCAAGAGTTCGAGACAGGCCGGGCGCGGTGGCTCAAGCCTGTAATCCCAGCACTTTGGGAGGCCGAGACGGGCGGATCACGAGGTCAGGAGATCGAGACCATCCTGGTTAATATGGTGAAACCCCGTCTCTACTAAAAAGTACAAAAAACTAGCCGGGCAAGGTGGCGGGCGCCTGTAGTCCCAGCTACTTGGGAGGCTGAGGCAGGAGAATGGCGTGAACCCGGGAGGCGGAGCTTGCAGTGAGCTGAGATCTGGCCACTGCACTCCAGCCTGGGCGACAGAGCGAAACTCCGTCTCAAAAGAAAAAAAAAAAAAAAAAAAAAAGAGTTCGAGACCAGCCTGGCCAGCATAGTGAAACCCTGTCTCTACTAAAAATTAGCCATGTGTAGTGTCACGTGCTTATAGTCCCAGCTATTTGGGAGGCTGAGGCAGGAGAATCACTTGAACCCAGGAAGCGGAGGTTGCATTGAGCTGAGATCTTGCCACTTCACTGCAGCTTGGATGACAGAGCGAGACTCTGTCAAAAAAAAAAAAAAAAAAAGAAAGATCATCGGCTGGGCGCGGTAGCTCACACCTGTAATCCCAGCACTTTGGGAGGCCGAGGTGGACGGATCACAAGGTCAGGAGATCGAGACTATCCTGGATAACATGGTGAAACCCCACCTCTACTAAAAAAAAATTAGCTGGGTGAGGTGGCGGGCGCCTGTAGTCCCAGCTACTAGGGAGGCTGAAGCAGGAGAGTGGCATGAACCCGGGAGGCGGAACTTGCAGTGAGCCAAGATCGCGCCACTGCACTCCAGCCTGGGCGACAGAGCGAGACTCCGTCTCGAAAAAAAAAGAAATAAGGAAGATCATCCGCCCAGCTTTGGCTTTCTGGGGGTCTTGGGTACCCTCCCTCTGCAGATGATAAAGATTAGCCTAAAACTACGTTTCTCAAACTGGGATACGTGCAGCCTATGAGGGTGTCAGGAGTTTGAGAAACCATCGGCTAAATTGGGTGTATCTTCTATGTGTGCCCACTTGACTTGTGGATTCAGAGGGAAAAGGTTAAGTAATTTAATATATAATTTCAAACGTGGCTCATCTTCTCGGAATGAGCATTTTCCTTGAGGGGTGGAAAGGTTAAGTCATTTAACTGGTGGGTAATGTAAAACATGGCTCCCCTTTGTGGGAACATCCACTTTAGACAATTTGGTGAAGGGAGAAAAGGTTAAACCATTTACTTCGGGAGTCATTGGAGATATTATTTTGCTGTTAAAGTGTGCACAGATGTGGAGTGGAATGCAAATTCACGAGGCTTATTAAGATTAACCAGGAGACTGGAGTGAAATCTCCTGGTTGGGGTGTCTGCAGATCACTTTGCGTTTGCCCTGCTTTATATTTGGGGTTCTTGGGGGAACAAGAGGACTGGGTTCTGGGGAAGGGCTGTGAGGGTAGCGCTTGGTAGTCCTGGGGTGTGAGTCCCGTTGCTCCCTGCGACACTGGCCCAGCCTCCTGGGGCTGGGCTGATAAGGTGATTTTTGCCTTTCTTGGTTCATTTCCCACTTGGTTTTCCCAGGCTTTTAGTAAAGCCCCCCTGGGCAATGCCAACCCATCCACCCATACTTAACGGAGGACCCAGAGATGACTGAACAGAGAGGAACAAAGCAGGAGTATTCCTCCCCCAACCTTGTTCTAGAGACAAAGTGAATGCTGCATCCTCTACTTTATATTATTTTGAAGTATTAAATGTGTGCATTTATTTTTGAATAGATAGGACTTTCATATGATGCACAGCTCAGGAAATCTATGAGGAAATGCAGTCAAAAGTCCCTCTTGCCCTGTGGCCCAGCTGCCTTATCTCCTCCCCAGAGGCCACAGCATCCCTGGTTTGTGATCATCTCCTTTGTGGACATAATTAGGTACATGGAAGCAGATACATACAAATTTTTATTTCATTTTTTTTTTTGGTTTGTTTAAACAAATGATAGAATCCTGTGCACATTTTCCTGTAGTATTTTCTCACTAAACAGTAGTGAGGAATGGTTGTGTATCAGGAAAGCTTCCGCGTTCTCTTTTTGTGGTTACAGAGCATTCCACTCCATGGCTCTATTTAGTCATTTTCTTACTGATGGCTGTGTTTGCAGCCTTTTACTCTTTCAAGTAATGCCATGTGATTATCCATGTATATATATCTTTGAGACAAATTCAAAAATGTCTCGGAAAAATTCCTAGAAATGAAATGTCTGAGTCAAAGGTTATGCACCTCTGGAATATTGATAGGTGTTTGCAAACTACATTGGGAGTTTCAATACTCTCCATCAGACTGAGAAGGTGCTCCGTGAGACAGATCTCAGGACAGCTCGTGCAGGCCTGGGACGGTGTGCAGAATGATCTGATCATGCACGAGGGACCCGAGGAGGTCCCAGAATGGGGGTCCTCATGGTGTCTCAGGGCCCCCTCTGATGTATGCTTTTGTCAGCTGTGCACTGGGGTTGGGAAATGCTTAGGAGAGCAAGTGTCATGCCTGGAGTGGTTCTCCCTTGGCCTTGCCCGCCATTCCTTTGCCGAATTAAGCACATGGTGCATTCATTGGGAAGGGGCACATTGGGATCCGGTATTTGGAAAGCAGAGGCCCCTTCTTGCTTAGCATGGAGTCTCCAGCACTCCCAGGAATGAACTCTTGAATACAATTCAGGTTCCCTTTCACTTAGCCTTAAGAGCAGCAGCTTTTGTGATGGGAAGGGAATCATTCAATCATACTTTTTTCAAATAAAGATCTACTCTTCAGAGAGAGAAGTGCCAGCAGGTCCCCATGAAGAACAGATTCATTCAGGTATCTGCAGGTGTCACCAACACCGGGTGCTCCCCGCATGGCAGACCTCCCGTGTCCTCGGCTGTCATTGCCCTACAGGGCTCTCTTTAGCTCCATCCTATAGATGGGCAAGCGGGCGCAGAGATACGTGGCATGGGCAGGACCACCCAGCTGGAGAGCCCACCAGAATGATGCTGACGTGCCCTCAGCCTGCACGATTCCCTGCCTGTGTGTGTGTCTGGGGGCTTGCTTCCTGTCACCTGGCTCAGCATAACACTTTGGTGGGAGCTTGGCTTTGGAGATAGGCCCTTGGGTTTCACACTGGGGCTCCCTCCTTCCTGTGTGTACTGCCTCTGGCACCTCTCTAAGCTTCTGGTTTTTTAGCTCTGAAAATGGGAATGACTTTCATGTTGGTGCCTGATGTACAGGTGCTCAGGGGGTCAGAGTCTGGCTGTCTTTCCTTTCTGCCCACTCTTTCCGCCTCCTTCTGGTCATCCTGAGCAGGCTGGGCTAGGGCGGCCCTAAGCAGAGTTCTACCCTAGAGTTGGGGTGGGGGCTTCGACCCTGGTTTCAGGAATGCTGCCTGGACAACCCAAGGGCATGGTCTCAACAGATGTCTCTTGAGGCCCACCTGCCCAGCTGCGCATCTCTGGGGCTGGGTCTTAACTGGGACCCAGACCCCTCAGCTTGCTGTCTTCCTGTCTCCCCTAACCAGAGGGAAGGGAACAGCTGGGGCTCCTGGTGGGCTGGAGCATGGAAGTGTGATGGATCTGATGCAGTGAGTGGCTGGGGGCCCCCTTCGTCAGGAGCTCCGGGCATCCTGCTCCCATGGAGAAGTTCTGCCCCAAAGGAACTGTGACTGAATCAGACCTGCCTGGCAAATTGAACCGCATTTTCTGATCAATTTCCATTAGGATTTTAGATGAGGATGCGTTTCCTGTATCTTTAATGGGGTATTTGGCAAAAGCTCTGCTCACTTTGGCTTTGACTTTGCCTCTGTGAGCCCCCATCAAGGTTTTGACGGCAGTGCTGTCAGCATCCTACTGCGGGACTGCCATCCTCTTTGTGTTATAGTTCTCAAGGTCTGATTGGGGACGAGGAGATGTTCACTTCTCATAGCTGCCCAGGAGCTCCACGGAGCAGGTGTCAAGGCCCTTGTTTCCCTGGATGTGAGTCGCCCAAGTGGGACCATGATGGCAGCCCTCATCTCTGATGTTTTTTCTAATGATAATGATGACAATGTCAATAATGGTAGTATTATTCCCACCTAGCATATTATGTGCTCTCACCTAAGCACTTGGCTTGGATTAGTTTAATCCTTTGACAGTCTTATGAGGAAACACTATTGTTAGTAGCCCCGTTTAGGAGGTGAGTAAACTGAGGTTTAGCAAGCAAAGGGACATGCACAAAGTCACATAACCAGCTAGGCACAGAGCCAGGATTTAAGTCCTGGAGGTGCGATTCCAGGTCTTTTCAAAATTACACATCACTACCGCCTTTCTCAGATACTGTGTTGGACCACTCTAAGATCAATGTGTTTTTTTTTCCCTTCATTAAAAAAAAAAAAAAAAAATCACAAACCTTTGTTTTGGGTTTCTTTCTTTCCTTTTTTTTTTTTTTTTTTTTTGGTGAGACAGAGTCTTTGCTGTTGTCCAGGCTGGAGTGCAGTGGTGAGATCTCAGCTCACTGCACCCTCGGCCTCCCAGGTTCAAGCAATTCTCCTGCCTCAGCTTCCCGAGTAGCTGGGACTACAGGTGCGTGCCACCACGCCCAGCTAACTTTTATATTTTCAGTAGAGACGGGGTTTCACCACATTGGTCAGACTGGTCTTGAACTCCTGACCTCAGGTGATCCACCCGCCTCGGCCTCCGAAAGTGCTGGGATTACAGGCATGAGCCACTGCTCCCGGCCTAATTTTGGGAAAATTTTAAACATATACTGAGAGCATGGAGGAGTAAAACGAATCCCCATGTACTCATCATCAGCTTCAACAGTTCCCAGCACATGATGAGTCTTGGGGTGTAGCTACCTCTACGTGCTTCCCTCTCTCCCAGCCACTGTTTAGATGCAAATCCCTGACATGCTATTATTTCATTAGAAATGACTTAAATAGGAATCGCTAGAAAAATAAAGTATCTTTAAACAAGTAAATATAAATGTAATAACATCCTCATGCCTCAGAAACTAACAGTAATTCCTTGATATCAAATGTCCAATGTTCACATTTCCCTAGTTGTTTCATTAATGATTTTTACAATTGGTTTGCTCAGTGAAGATTCCGGACGTGGTCTACACCCTGTGTTTGCTTACGGAGGGTTTTACAATCTCTATAAGTTAGTCATCTGCCCTGTAGAATTTTCCATATTCTGAGTTTTGTGGATTGCTTCCTCATGGTGTCATTTAACACATTCCTCTGTTCCCTTTATTTCCTGTAGATTTCCTGCATACCTTGTGAATTCCTAGTTTCTTTTTAGACAAGGTCTAACTCTGTTGCTCAGGCTGGAGTACAGTTGCGTGATCGTGGCTCACTGCAGCTTCAACTTTCCAGGCTCAGATGATCCTCCCGCCTCAGCCTCCCTGGTAGCTGGGATTACAGGTATACAACACCACACCTGCCTAATTTTTTGTATGTTTTGTAGAGATGGCATTTCGCCATGTTGCCCAGGCTGGTCTCAAACTCCTGGTCTCAAGCAGTCTGCCCTCCTCGGCCTCCCAAAGTGCTGGAATTACAGGAGTGAGCCACCATACCTGGCTTATTTGATGAATTTCAATTCCTTGCAGTTACTATTCTTTTGGATGCTCTGGTTGGCCCATTTTTGGCTGGTGGGAGCTTTGAGTTTTGATTTTGACTCCTGGGCCCCTGGTGAAGCTCGTGAGTTCTTTCCTCTTCTTGGTAGGTTGGAAGATTTTCCCCCTAGATTGAGGTTTTTAGAGCGGGGCCTGCCTGCATCCATTGCTGCTCACCAGACCCAGAATGTGGGGCTTCCTGCCAACAGGCTATTCAGAGGAACCTCCTTTCTCTCTGGCCTGGTTGCCAAGGTCCCAGCAAGAGGCTGGGGTTGAGGAGACAGCCAGCGCGGCTGGCCCGGGCCCCACGCATAGTAGGTGTTCCGGAAACGGCTGTTGAGTGAATGACAGGACTGCAAGCTGATCCGCCACACCACCTGGCTGGAGTGGGCTCCCTTCCACCCCGGGATTCTCCAGGAGGCCAGTTTTCAAATAGAGCTGGCCTTTGATTCTGTGCCATGTCGGGGACACCTTCCTGGGACTGAGCCGGCGTGGAGCTGGGACTGAACCTCTAGCCTGTGCTGAGGGTGCTGACTTGGGAGTCCCCCGGTCCCTTCTGGCCTGGTTGATGTGCAGACCCGTGGTCTAGGCAATGGGGCAAGGGTCGGATGGGTCACTTCCCAGAGTGGAGCCGCCTCCTGTTTCCAGGCCAAGCCGTTTTGCAAGGGACACAGGCATGGCCCAAGCTGGCTCCTGACTTAGTGCCATTACTTCCTGGTGTGAATATTTAAGATTCCAGCTCTCGGATCCTCCAGGCTGGCTTTCATTCCACTGACTTGCAACCTTCGCCCTGTTGTCTTTGCCCAAACCGTATTTGCTGCGTTTCCCTCAGCCCGGGTGGGGCATTCTTGCCCCCACTGCCCAGTGCAGTCCTGGGGCTAGAGGAAGGCTTTGTGTTTTGGCCTCAAAACAGACCATGGGGTTTCCGTTGTGGTTGCTGCTGCTAGTTTAAAAGAAAAACAACAAAAGCAAAACAAAACAAAAATGCCGCCAGCTTTGTTGATGTCCAGGGAATCTTCATCCCTAAAATAATGCATTTGTTTATGGAGACTTGACTTCATGTATTTACTATAGAAGAGACTAGAATCCGGTGACACTTCCGGTCTATTTGAGGAATGGATTTGCATCTGGTTTTGTGGTGAAGAGGGCAGATGTCCCAGCCCATGCAGTTGGAGGGGTGGGGCAGGCAGGGAGGAGGAGGGTGGCTGAGAAAGCTTCCCCTTTGCAGGGGCGTGTGGCCGCCTCCAGAGGATCAGGGTGAGGGACGCTTCCAGAAGAGGCATGAGGAGGGAGGAAGAAGCAGCCTAGTTTGACCTTAGGAACAAGGCTAACTTGGGGCACAGTGGTCAGGAGTGTGGTGAGACCATCCACGTTCCAACCCAAGTGGCTAGTCCATGACCTTAGACAAGTGGTTTGTGCTCGTCGATCCCCCGTTCCTCATATGCAAAATGGGGGTACTGTGAGGATTAGATGGGACAGCCTGTTAAGTAGGACTTTAGCATGGCTGTCAGCACCTCATGGGCACCCCTGATAGATCTAGTGTTGCGGTCAGTCGCAGTGGCTCTGGAGCCTGAGAGCCCAAGGGCTGGAGAAGGTCGTGGCTTCACCCCTTATAACCTGGGTCCCTGTGGGTTTGTTTCCAGACTTCTCCGTGCCTCAGTCTGCTTATCTGTAAAGTGGGAAGAACAGTATTTCCTGCTTCCCAGGGTGGTTGTGAAGATTAAGTCACTTAAGAGATACGCAATCCTTAGGCTGCTGCCTGGCCTGTGTGTGTGCTGTGCCAGTGCGTGCCATGGTGGCTCTAGCTGTTACTCATACTAACATCTGTCAGAGGAGCTACCTACAGACCGAGTGGAGCCCTGGGCTCCAGTCACAGAAAATGTGACCAACACTCCCCCGAGCATTGTTGTTCGAGGGCCTGCTGTGTGCCAGGCCCAACAGCCCTGGAGGGAGGTCATATCCTTCCCATGTTCCAGAGCCAGAGACTGAGGCCAGGAGGTGACCCGTGGCCACATGGCCAGTCCTGGCAGGAGTGCCCTCTCCCAAAGCTCTTAGCCTTTTTCCTATGCCAGGCTGTCTTCTCCCAGTTAAACTAGAAGCATGACTTCAGCAGAGAGAAACCTACTGGGGGCTGTGCTTTATTCTGGGCTGTAGGGATGACGGATTGACCGGGCAGGTGAGGCCTCTCACCTGTCAGCGAGGTCTCAAAATGACTCACAACTGAAAGGAACACCTTGGCCTTCTGATTCTCATCCTTGAAGCGTTGTGGTCCCTCACACTTCTAGATGGAAAAACACAAGGTCTGTGTTGGAGGGCACTGACGTGTTTGGGGATGTAAGGAGAGGCACAGCCGATCTTGGCTTTGAGGGCTGGGTGGGCGGGCACCACTGGGCTTCTGTTTCAGAGAACACACTATTGATTTACTGTTGAGTGCTTGGGAGCACAGGGCCAGGGCTGGGGATAAAGGGAGGCGCGTTTCGTCAGCCCAAGAGCATCATCAGTGGCCATCAGGAAATCACAGGGCTGGAGGGGCTCTCAAATGAAGCATCACTGGCTTTGTTTATTCTTTTAGCAAATGTGTATCCTGCATCGGGTGCTATTCTAAGGACTGGAGGTTGGTAGCTGTGCCATTCTGGGCCTCTTTGCCCTTGGGGTCCATTCCTTTCCTTCCTCTGGTCTGCTGGGTGTGGTCAGGGGCCAATCTCTGTAGGTGCTTGTGTCCCAGGTTCCTGTGTCACTGGGTTCAACCCATGGGAGGAGCTGCTAGGAGGCTGGAAGGCAGGGGGAAGGGAGAAGCTAGTGTTTCTACCTCCCTCAGTCTCCAGAGGCCACTCTGATGGCACCTGCAACTCCTCCGTGGCTCCAGCTCCCACTGGACAGACCCTATGGCCTATCCTCTGTCGGCACCTCCAGCCCCGGACCTCAGTCCTGCTGCCTCCTCTCTGTCTCTCTGGCCTGTGGCTGGGGGCAGCTTTCTGCTGTTGCTAATCTCTGGGTTGCTCCATTGCCCCCGTTTGGATTCTGGGATCTTCTTCCTTATGTACCCAGTGCCTTGCGTTAGAGTTTCTCAGTTCCAGTGCCCAAATGGCTTCCATCTCCTGGTTGGACTCTGACTGATCTATCAATGAAGGGGACATGGCCCCAGCTTTGGGGTGGTTTCTAGTCCAGTCACCTGACTTCAGCAGCCCATTTTCTCACTCCTGATTCCTCTGGGGATTTTCTAAAATATACATGGAATCACGCTTCTCCCCCGTTTTAAACATTCTTCTGGCTCCCCAGGGTCCGTTCATCCCCCTGAGTGGGATTGCAATCATGTTGAGCTGCTTTCTTTTCCTGAACGAGCTCTACTTTGGTTAAGCCCTTGGTTTCCGCAGCTACGTACTATGTTCCAGACTCGGAAGCCCTCCCCCCTCCCCTGCCTGGACACTCTCCTGCACTGTCCCTTGCCCTTGGCCAGCCTGCTCTGCCTTTAGGACTCAGCTCATCTCCATCAGAGGAAGCCTTCTCTGCCCTCCCAGCCTGGATGCGTCTCGTCAGTGTGCAGGCACTTGGGCGCCACTGCTGGGGACTGGCTTGCTCTGGGCTGATAGCTTTAGTTGTCTGCAGCCAAACTGTGGGCTCCCTGGGGGCTGGGACCAGGGCTGTCTAGTGCACCACTGTGTCTGGGGTGTCTGGCAATAGATATCGAAGCATCTAGGGATCTGTCCTCAGGAAATTCTCTTATATATGCATAGACACATGCCCAAGTATGTGTAAGGTAGCACAGTGAAAAATCAGACGGCCTCCAAGGTCACGAGTGCAAAACCAGACGGCCTCCAAGGTCATCAGTGAAAAACCAGACGGCCTCCAAGGTCATCAGTGAAAAACCAGACGGCCTCCAAGGTCATCAGTGAAAAACCAGACGGCCTCCAAGGTCATCAGTGAAAAACCAGACGGCCTCCAAGGTCACGAGTGAAAACCCAGACGGCCTCCAAGGTCACGAGTGAAAAACTAGACGGCCTCCAAGGTCATGAGTGAAAAACCAGACAGCTTCCAAGGTCATCAGTGAAAGAATAGGTCAGTATGTCTTAGTACATTGATTCTGTGGAGTATGATGCAGCAATGAAAAAGAATGAGGTGACTCTAAAATGCATGGCTGTGGAAAGATATCCAAGACATGTTACTGTCTAAGACTCATCACACAAATGCATAACACAAAGGTATTTTTTTAATATGTATATGATTGCATAGAAAAATGAGACCAAGGAAACACCCTCCTCTGGCAAGAGAGTGGGCTTGAATTCAGGTAAAGGGGATTTTATTGCTTTTCACACTTCACATTTCTCTATTATTCAAATTTTAATGCCAGCCCTGTATTCACATATTAGCTGTGAAATTGCAAAATAAATAATAGGCCGTTATGAGAAAGACAAAGCCCCACATCTGAGCCAGTGTGTCCTTGGAGTCTCCCCCGAAAACACTAGGGAGGCAGGAAACATTTTTTCCCGAAGAAATGTGGAGCAGAGGCGATTCTCCGGGCGTGTTTCGGAAATGATCCCATCCTTTGGGAATGCCGTTTTTGGAGTTCGACGTTCTCTGGAGGCTCAGGAGATGCAGCCAGGGTGCAGAGTTGGCAGTGGCTGCAGACATCTCTTTTCAATGTGGACCTCCTGCCACAGCCACGAGATTCAAGGATTTTTCTGGGAAAATGAGCACCAGTGGATGTGTGGAATTTTTTCACAAAGTAAGTGATGGGGTCCCTTTGCACTCCTCATGTCCCCGTGGTTAATTGTGTGTGTGCTGGAAGTGGAGGAGGGCGGTGGGTGGTGCAGCTGTTTGAGGACTCACCCTTCTTTGGAAGGCTGCGGTCAATGGGGTGCTGTTTCCTGAGTCGGCTTTGAAATGCCCATGGCTAAAGCCTATGGATCATCTCACTCCTGCGTTTCCTATTTGGCTCTCACATTGGTCAAAAGATAGCCAAGCGCAGAAAATCTGTCATAATTGTGAAAGTAGGACCTGTCATCCTCTAAGAGTCATCCTGGCCCACCAGGCTTGTTGATGCCTAGAGTTGGGAAGCAGAGAGATGTCGGGACCGTGAATTAACAGTGGCCACCACTTCATGGTGAATGGCATACAGATAACACCTTGACTTATCTGGGAAAAGAACATAGGCTAGGCCTGGGAGAGGCTGTCTACTGAAGTCCCTGCGGGAATCCAGGCTGGACTATACCCCTCCAGCTTGGCGAGAGAGCCAAGGACCAGCAAGGGAAGTGATGTACACTGAGAACCGTCTGGGCGCCCAGCACGGGGTGGGGCCCTTGGCTTACAGGCTGTGTGTATTTCTGAGCAGCCTTAGTCAGTTGGCGTTAGCATCCTACCATTCACATTAGCCAGGTGGGACTCAAACCGATTAAGTAACTGTCTACGTGTTTCCTGTGTTCTTTGTCTGTTGGTGTTGATTAAAAAACTATAAAAGGCCAGGCTCATGCCTGTAATCCCAGCACTTTGGGAGGCCCAGGCAGGAAGATCACTTGAGCCCAGGAGTTCAAGACCAGCCTGGGGCAACATAGTGAGACCTGCATCTCTACTATATATATATATATATATATAAATAAATAAAATATGTTTTGTTTTGTTTTGGTTTTTTTTTTTGAGGTGGGAGTCTCACTCTGTCGCCCAGGCTGGAGTGCAGTGGCGCCATCTCGGCTCACTGCAACCTCTGCCTCCCGGGTTCAAGCACTTCTCTGCCTCAGCCTCCCGAGTAGCTGGGATTACAGGCGCCCGCACCACCATACCCAGCTAAAATTTTTGTATTTTTAGTAGAGAAGGGGTTTCACCATGTTGGCCAGGCTGGTCTTGAACTTCTGACTTTGTGATCCACCCACCTCGGCCTCCCAAACTGCTGGGATTACAGGCGTGAGCCACCGCACCCGGCCTCAAAGTATTTTTTAACAAAAGTAGCAGGGTGTGGTGATGCCTGTAGTCCCAGCTACTCAGGAGGCTGAGGTGGGAGGATCACTTAAGACTGGGAGGTTGAGGCTACAGTGAGCTGTGATCGCGCTACTGCACTCCAGCCTGGGTGACAGAGTGAGACCCTGTTTCGAAGCACACAAACACACAAAAAATAAAATCCCTGTGATTATAGTCTTGCTAGTACTTGCTAAACTGTGCCTGCTTCAATTTAAGAGCAGAGTGTGGGCTGCCCAAGAAAGTCCTGATCCCTTAACTCAGAACTCAGTCAGCAGAGGAATTGGGTTCTCTGGACTGTTCTCTACTCAGGCATACCCTTGCTTGGCCTCTCATGCCCCTGGGCAGTCCAGGAAAAATAGTGTGTGCATGGTAGAGGGGAAGGACATTGACTGAGACCAGCTAGGGTTGGAATCTTGGGTCTCCTACTTCCTGTCTCTGTGATTTGGCCAACCATTTAACCTCACTTGAGGAAATTGAGCCTCAGTTTCCTCATCTGTAAAGTGGGGTTGTTATGACGATAAGACAGGATAAAACATATGAAATTGCCAGCATTTTACCATTTTAATCTACAGAATGGCAATTTGACATGGTTCACTCAAGTATGTCCATCATGGAGATGCCTCAGTGAGGTGCTGGGACATGGTAGACTCAGTAATGTTCCCTTCCTCTCCTCCAGCCCTCAGTGTTGAGGGCTTTGTCATCCTGAATGGCAATGAATGGGAAGTGGGCTCTGAAAGAACAAGCATTGTAGTTGTGGCTCCCTGGGAAGGTCCCATCTGCCTTCTAGGGGCTGTTCCTTAAAGCTGTCATGTTGGCTTTGCAGCAGGGGTGCAGCAGTGGCTGGTGATGCGCCTGCACCTAGGTAGCCCGGTGGGGTCGTTTCCCAGTTTCAAGGGTGGGAGGCCTTGGGAGACTATACTTAGCAGGTGGGGCCTAAGATTTGCATTTCAGCTGCCCAGGTAGTCAGGAAGCTGTATAGCAAAGCAGCTGTGAGCCCATTCTCTGGAGTCCTGCTGGCCGGGTTTGATCCCCAGGTCTGCCTCTTGCCTGCTGTGTGCACTCAGCCAAGTTACTTCATCTGTCTGCCTTGGTCTCTTCATCTGTAGTGGTTTCTACCTCAGAGACTCTGGGAGATACAAACAGGATCGCACTTGTAAAGTTCTTGAACAATGCCTAGAACAAATAAGCAATTTCTATGGTGTAGAGAGTGTTTGCTTACTTAAAACAATGCTTATTAAAAATTGGCAGGTGCAGTGGCTCATACCTTTAATCCCAGCACTTTGGGAAGCCAAGGTAGGAGGATCATTTGAGCCCAGGAGTTCAAGACCAGCTTGGGCAACATAGTGAGACCCCATCTCTTAAAGAAACAGAGAGAGAGAGAGAGGGAGAGAAAGAGAGAGAAGACAGAAAGAAAGAAAATCAAGATGAGCTGTGATGAATAAGTAGGGCCTGATTCATGGAACTTGGCATTGGATATAATTAAGTTGATCAGAATTTCTCATGACTGGAGAGTCAGACAGTCTGCCCGTTGTGCTGTGTGACCTTGGGCAAATCGCTTCTCTGAGCCTCATTCCTCTGTGAAATGTGTGTAGGAAGTGAGGAATTAGGTTTGCAAGTAGGGTTAGGAGGAGGAAATCAGAGGCTGCTCCTGAGAGGGCCAGCCCTGGTGCCTGGGTCTACCGTAGGAGCTGCTGCTGTCGTGAGTGTATGGCTGAATTGTGGGGAACTCCCTGGGTTTCGCATCCTCTTTAACTTAGCTGTGGCCATGCATCAGAAAAAGGACCCCCCACCCCCGAGCTCTTCACTGTTGCATTTTGCCCTGGAGCTTTTTGCAGCCCAGGAATAGCAATGTGCTTTATACAGGATTTAATTTTGAGATAAATTCTTGAGGAACAGGAGGAGGGCTTTTAAACCAAAGAATGTATTGTTCTGGAATGCTTTTCTCTGTCACTGCCCGGTCGCCGTGATTGTGGACCACAGGACCCTTTCAGCCCCGAGGCCTTTCGGCAAGCCTTCCTGAGTGGCCTCTGCATCATTGCTTGCTGAGCGGATGGTACTGCACGGTTGCCATGGTAGCAGCAGGATGTGGTTCCTATGGTGATGGTCGGCAGTGGCAGGAAGACAGCAGAGGTTTTAGTTATCTGATGGCTTCGCATTTGCCACCCCCCCAAATAGCAAACACGAGCTGCCCCCGCTGTCGTTCTGCTCTGTGGAACGGTGACCGCCAAGGTCGGCCGCCTCCCTGAAATGCCACTGCGGGTTCTTGGAAGGACTGGGTTGCAACAATAGCATTTTTGCTTCCAGAAGAGGAGGGGGCTGAGTGTCTCGAAGGTACTTCAGCTAAGGGGAGGGTGCTTATATTCAAACCCTGAACCCAGCGGGCTGAGTCTGTGCGGAGCTTCTCCAAAAAGCCCCTCCCTGGAGTGGATTTTCTTTTCCTCCTAAGTCTTGCGTATTTGTACGCAGATGTGGGATGATGAACTAACAGGAGAAACCAAGTGGCTTTTAAAGCTCCTATGATATGTTGTAGATTTCAAAATGGCCAGTTTAGGGGGTCGGTTGGGTTTTCAAACATAAGATACTTTTCTTCAATTGGGGCTTGGCCGAGATTAGGGAAAGGAGAAAGGTATCCTGAATGTTTCCTTATCTTTTTGGCATCCCAAATCTTACAGATAGAATTTCTCCAAGAAAGGCCAGTGTCTGAAACAATGAAATGTAGGGTACAGAATATTGTTTTCTTTTTATCCAGGAAGGTGAGAAGAAAAGCATCTAAGCAGGATTTCAGAGGTGCCGTTACAAGTTAAGAGTAAATCTGAAATTTAGGAGCCAAGTGCAGATGGACGAGGTTTCTGCGTGTCCATTTGCACTTGATAAGGGCTGCCACTGCCTAAGACAAGGGGAATGTCAGACATCTTTGCTTCTAGCTGGAATCCTGTCAACCCAGTGTGGCAACACCGATTGGCCCATGATGATCAGGAGCTCCCATTGGCGATCGATGATGTCACTGGGTTTCCTGGAGTGTGATTGGTGGGTTGGACCCTGTCATCAGAGCCCTAAGCCAGGTGGCCACACCTGGATTGACACAGGAGGGACGCAGAGCTTCAGTGCTGCTCCGTCCACTGAAGGACGCCCAGAGCTCCCCGAGGGCCTGTGCAGCGCCCAGTGGAGTTCTCTTTCTCACTTGAAGTAGCCAGAGGTCAGAGGGGTGTCTTAGCAGAGCCAAGGGGTGCCTGGGCCAGGATTTTTGTTAGAAGGGTGCCATTTAGTGAGCACCCCATGCTGCGATAGACTTTTCTTTTTTTTTTGAGTTTGGAAAATTAAAAAGAACAAACACACAATTTCGCGTACCCAATCAGTGGGACATGTGGCTTCACCACCTACTAATGTCAGGATGCCTTCCAGGTTGACTAACAAATAAACAAGCAAACAGGAAGCAAAAGCCACAAAGATTAGTATCATAAAATCGCATTTCCACCGCCCCGACTAGAGCATTGTTACTATTTTGTCCTCTTTGCTTTGCCTTTTTTTTAGGTGAAAGAAATAAAACATTACTGGAAATGTCAAGTATAGTTACTTGACATTCACCTCTAATTTACTACCCACTTCCAGGTGCCCCCTTATTATAAGTCTCTTGTGCATCTTCACACTTAAAATATTTTTACAGACACACACATAATCTTAAAACAATATATAATATTTCTTTGTGTGTGTGTATATATATATATTTTTTCTTTTTTTGAGGCAGTGTCTCATTCTGTCACCCAGGCCGGAGTACAGTGGTGTGATCACAGCTCACTGCAGGCTTGACCTCCGAGGCTCAAGTGATCCTCCCACCTCAGCCCCTTGAGTAGCTGGGACTACAGGCACGCACCACTACGCCTGGCTAATTTTTTGGTAGAGACAGGACTTCACCATGTTGCCCAGACTGGCCTCGAACTCCTGGGCTCAAGTGATTTTCCCGCCTTGGCCTCCCAAAGTGCTGGGATTACAGGCGTGAGCTACTGCTCTTTGCTTTGTGTATGTTTTTTTGTTTTTTTTGTTTTTTTTTTGTTTTTTTTTTTTGAGGCGGAGTCTCCCTCTGTCGCCCAGGCTGGAGTGCAGTGGCCGGATCTCAGCTCACTGCAAGCTCCGCCTCCCGGGTTTACGCCATTCTCCTGCCTCAGCCTCCCAAGTAGCTGGGACTACAGGCGCCCGCCACCTCACTCGGCTAGATTTTTGTATTTTTTAGTAGAGACGGGGTTTCACCGTGTTAGCCAGGATGGTCTTGATCTCCTGACCTTGTGATCCGCCCATCTCAGCCTCCCAAAGTGCTGGGATTACAGGCTTGAGCCACCACGCCCGGCCTGCTTTGTGTATGTTTTTAAAGTTCTCTTGCAGCTTGCCTTTTTCTACCCTATCCGAGGATGCTCATGTGTTGGAGATCTCTCTGTTGATTCCTGAACATCGAGTTCATTTCTTTTGGTTACTGTGGAGTCACTCCCTGTTTGCCATCTTGTTCCATCTGAGCGCCAGGCCTGAATGGGGGACAGACTCACCCCCTGTCACACAGAGGGATGTGGGGCCCACGGTCACATGGCCGCGAGGTGGGTCTGGTACCCTCCCAGCCCGTTTTGGTTGGACTCCAGAAGCAGGGCTTCCCTCACAACACCTCAAGCTCACCTGGGCCCCGGCCAAGCAACTGACTCATCCAGTCTGACAAATTCAAGTTCTCGAGTCACCCAGCCCAACCGTGGTTGCCTCATTTAGATCCCAGCCAAGCCCCCTCCCCGCGAAAAGGCATGGTGGCCTAGAACGAAGTCTGGAAAAGAACCAAGAGGACATCATCTTTTGTCTGGAGACACTATTCCTGTTCCCCAACCACCTCGTAGTCCCTGGTGGAGCCTCCATCTTCCCCCGGGAGGAAGGTGAGCTGGATCACCACCAGGTAACCCTCAACCTCGCTCAGACGCAGCTTCCTTTAGCCAGGAGCCTGGATGTGACACCCAGCTCATCCCTCGGCTCCCTCCAAACGTCAAGGCCTCTTGAACTAAAGACCAGCTCCCGCACACTGGCAGAAATTTGCAGCTCCTGGCTCCTGAGTTGTAGGTATTTCTGCCAGGCGTGCATGTACGTGTGTACGTGTGCCCATGTGTGGGCAGTGTTTCTGTACTCCTTGGAGTAGGCTTATTTTTCTGTCTCTTAAACTGGCTCCCTTGGCCTCTGCCCCTTTCAGGGGTTCCTTACAGAACCCTCTGACCTGTGATGTGCTAGGCTTGTCACAGCGTCTGTTAGGAGACCTGAAAGACAGGATCCTGTAATGCCACGGTCCCTCGCTTATAAAGGAAACCAGTATTGGGGTCAGACAGAGCTGGATTCTCTCAATTGCTCAGCAAGTGTTTATCGAGCACCTCCTCTGTGGTGGGCTCTGGGGGTAACATGGCACATGCAACAGAGACGATGTCTGTCCCACCGGAGCTTAGAGGGACAGAGACCGTCTACAGGTGACAGAGAGATACAGAGAGAATTACAAGTCTGAGTTCTTCAGCCAGCCTGGCTCTGCTATGTCCTAGACAGGTGACTTTGGGTAAGTTAACTAAGTCATCTGTAACGTGCTAGACACAACCTACTAAGCTCATAGGGTTATCTGGAAGTTTGTGAGACAGTGTCTGCAAAATGCTTATCTCCAAGCCAGGCATGCCATCATTGCCCAAGGTACGGCAGCTGCAGCGATCATGGCCCTCATTTTGCAGATGCGGAAATTGAGGTCAGAGAGGTGAAGTAACTTGCCCAGGGTGGCACATCTCGTTGGTGGGTTTGGTGGCACAGGCCCTGCTCAGGGCCCTCTGGTGACTCAGCCGTCAGCCACAAGTGAGGCTCTTCCTATTCTTGATGGTAACTGCACCTTCCCGTGTTCTGCAGGGAGCATTTTTCTTTTCTTTTCTTTTCTCTCTTCCTTTCCTGTCCTGTCCTGTCCTGTCCTGTCCTGTCCTGTCCTTTTCTTTTATTTTCTTTCGATGGAGTCTCATTCCTTTGCCCAGGCTGGAGTGCAGTGTCGCTATCTTGGCTCACTGCAACCTCCACCTCCCAGGTTCAAGCGATCCTCCTGCCTCAGCCTCCTGAGTAGCTAGGACTGCAGGCATGTGACATCACGCCTGGCTAATTATTGTATTTTTGGTAGAGATGGGGTTTCACCATATTGGACAGGCTGTTCTCAAACTCCTTCAGTGATCCACCCACCTTGGCCTCCCAAAATGCTAGGATTACAGGTTTGGGCCACTGCGCCTGGCCCCTATTTGTATTTCTTTAAATTATTTGTTTATTTTTAATTTTTATTTTATTTATTTATTTTTCTTGAGATGGAGTCTTGCTCAGCTGCCCAGGATGGAGTGCAGTGGCGCGATCTTGGCTCACCGCAACCACCATCTCCTGGGTCCAAGCAATGTTCACGTCTCAGCCTCCCAAGTAGCTGGGATTACAGGCACCCACCATTATGCCCGGCTAATTTTTGTATTTTAGTAGAGACAGGATTTCACCATGTTGACCAGGCTGGTCTTAAACTCCTGACCTCAGATATCTGCCCGTGTCGACCTCCCAAAGTACTGGGATTACAGGTGTGAGCCACCACGCCTGCCCCCTATTTTTATGTCTTTAAATTTTTTTTAAATAGGGTCAAATATATGTAACATAAGATTTACCATTTTAAATGTTAAAAAAATTTTTTTTAAGAGACAGAGTATGGCTATGTTGCCCAGGAACTCCTGGGCTCAAATGGTTCTCCTACATCAGCCTCTCAAGTAGCTGGGACTACAGATGTGTGCCACTGGCCCAGCCAATCATTTTTAAATGTTAAAGTTCGTTGAGTACATTCACATTGTCATGCAACCATCCACCATCGTCCATCTCCAGAACATTCTCATCTTCTCAAACTGAAACTCTGTCCTCATTAAATGATAGTTCCACATTCCGCCTACCCCCCACCCCTGGCAATCACTTTTCTGCTTTCTACGTGTATGCATTTGACTCCTCTAGGAACCTCGTATGGAATCATACAAGATTTGTCTTTTTGTGGCTGGCTTATTTTACTTAGCATAATGCCCTCAAGGTTCATCCATGCTGCAACATGTATCAGTCCTTTCTTTTTTTAAAAGGCTGGCTAGTGTGTGTGTGTGTGTGTGTGTGTGTGTGTGTGTGTGTGTTTGTGTGTGTGTGTGTATGAGCGAGCACGCATTCGTCCATTCATTTGTCAGTTGGTGTTTCGGTTGCATCTCCGTTTTGGCTGTGAGAATAGTGCTGCTGTGAATACAAGTATCTGTTTGCATCCCTGCTTACAGTTTGTTTGGATCTATACCTAGGTGCAGAGAGCATTTTCTCATGGGCAATAAAACAAAGGGTACAAAAGAAAGCTCCTGACTTCCAGGAATTCTCAACCTTGGGTCCTTGGATAGAATTCAAGTGATCCGTGAACTTGGATGTGACATTTTAAAAAAGACATCTTTATGGTCACCAACCTGTAACTGAAATTTAGCATTTGTTTCCATGACGGCTGTAGGCAGTACCAACCACAGTGGTGTTAGCAGTGCCTGTGACTTGGTCACCAATAGAAATCGCGGGTGTTTGCATATTTCATTCCTGGATGTTGTGGATATCTTGGAATATCATTACATTCGTCAGTACCCCAACGTTCCAGTAGTTATCAGGCCCACAGCTAGGTCTTGGTATACGATGGATTAATAAAGAGGGCATCTGTTACTACACTGGAAATTTTAAGGGCTATTTTGATCAGCTTCCTTTCCTTTGCAGTTTCCTATGAATGTATTTTATGCTTTTAAGAAGATTGCTCTAAGAAGGGGCCCAGAGGCTTCACCAGACTACCAAGGGGTCCAAGGCACAAAAAAGCTTAGGAAGCCCACTCTTGCCTTGTAGAGGAGCACCTGGGAGGGGTCACAGCGCAGGCCCCAGCCCGCCAGAGGAGCAGGTTTGCAGTTTGGCTTCCGGGCAGCTCTGTGGGAAGCGACCCAACTTCCTTTGGAAGGGCCCTGAGCCTCTCTCCACCAACTCTAATATAAGAAGAGAAATTTTGCTTTATAATTGGCAAGAGTCTTCTCTCAGTTCCTGGGATGGCTTTGGACATGTTTTGAGTTTGTTTGGATTCCCAGGAGTGAGCACACAGGGCGTGAGCTCGGCAGTTTGGGGCCTGGTTTCTGAAGAAGCTGCAAATAGGGTGATGGTGCAGTTCAGACAACATGCGCGGGCCAGGCGGGCCTGGACCTGAAAGGAATGTGTTTTCTTGGTTTTTGTCTGCTCCAGAATTTCTCAGCTCTCCAGTTCGTTGGCTCAAAGTGTGTCAGGAAAGGGGGTGCCGGGGAACAAGGCGATGGTGGAGAGTGAGGTTTGCAGACCCACCCTGGCTTGGCCGAGAGCCCACGGTGGGGGAGGCTGGCTGAGTGTGTGAGAGCCTTTGGCTTCACAGCCTGCGTGCCAAAAATATCATTTATCATCAGTAATAATGATAATGCCTGATGAATGGATAAAGGAATAAATAGATACCAGAAAAAACACCAACAGGGACATGTTCATTGTAGAATCTAGGTGGTGGGTGTATGGTGGTTCATCCATTCTTTTCTTCTTCTTTCTTTTTTTTGAAGTATTACTTTCTTCCAAAAGTACACAACCAAATGAACAGCTCCATGAATTATCCCATCTCATGGACCTGCCACCAGGCTATCAGCTGGATTTTGTTTCTACCCCGGAAGCACCGTCAAACACTTTCCAGAGACCACCCTTCATCCTCCTCCCCTGCGATAATTCTCCTGACCGCAGTGTCTGTGTTTATTTAGTTTTTTATAAGTTTCAACTTTATGGAAAGCAAATCTATGCGTGTTCTTTTATGTCTGGCCTCTTTGGCTCCACATGTGTTTGTGAACTTCATCTACATTCTGTTTAGAGCTGAAGGTTATTTATTTTTATTGCTGGATCACATTTTATCCTAAAAATATCCCATTCTACTGACGGTGGGCATTCACGTTGTTCCCTTCTTTGGCGTTTATGAATAATACTGCTAGGAAGTCTCTTGCATATGCCTTTTTGGGAATATATGCATGAAATTCTCTTGGCTTATAGTTAAGCATGAGTTGCCATTCGCTGGTTTTGCATAGATTCAGCTTTTGTAGAGAAAACCAACCTGTTTTCCAAAGTGGTTGTACCAGTTTACATTCCCAGGAGCAGTATGGGAGATTTCTGGTTGCTTCACATCTATGCCAACTTGTTACTGTGAGTCTTTTTAATTTTAGCCATTTTGGTGGGTATATAACAGTATTCAACTTTTCTTTAAGTCTGAAATTTTTCATAATAAAATGTTGGAGAAGAATATCCTTCACATTCATGACAACTTCATAGAAATATAGGATTTGGAAGGAAGTGGTTGAAATTGGCACTTGTCTGGCCTTACAGTAAAGACTTTTTTTTTTTCATTCTAAACAGCGCCGAGGCTGGCCCTACCTCCTGTGACCTTGTGGCTCCCCAGTCCACCGGCATGCTGGATACATTTTTAAAAGCTGAATGTAGCCAGAGACAGGGGCCTGGAGTGAGGTTGGGAGTACTTTGAAGCTGTGCTCATGCATCGAGTTGACATGACCAGAGGTGGAGCTCGGAACTGGTTCCTGGCCTGGTAGAAATTCGTACACTTTTTGCTGGTCCCAGAGAGATGTATTTTTGAGTCATCCTGGAAAATTAAAATAGTTCATTGAGTTTTTGCTAATTCTGGTTGACAGTGTAACTATTCCTGGAATCCTCCTGGTCATTGGTTTGAGGTCACAGCTACCTGCTTGCTGGGGCTTCCCTCTCTGACTTAGCACAAATGATGCCCAAGTCTTGAGTTTCTTCCTCATGTTGTTAACTGCTCAGCTGAGTTCTTTCAATGTAAATGAAAGAAACATAGAATTAGGGTCATAGAGCGTGGTCCTAATTCATGCCTGCTCTCCCTCCTTTACCGCCATCATCAGCTATCTACTTACTTTCACTCAACAAATATTTAGTGAGCATGATATTTTTCTGTTAGGCACTCGCCCATGCTCCCTCCCTTCCTTTGTGCTTTCCTTCAGTTTGTTTGCCTACCAGTCCACACAACCCACGCATCCATCCACCCTGGCATCCCTCCATCTATGCACCCATCCCTCCGTCCGTCCCTTCATCCCTTTATCCATCACTTACTGATGGACTTACCCATTATAAATCAGGTCTTGGCTAGATACAGATGAATGAGCTGTGGTCCTTGCCTTTGAAGTATTCCCCCATACTGTGACAAATGATTAAATAGTTATTCCTAATGCAGCATGACACGGATATAAGGGGGGAAGAAGAGAGAGGTCTCTAGGGTGGATTGGGAGGATGAAGAAAAGCTTTCTGGAGGTCACGATGCTATTGCTGCATCTTGAGGATATATTGGGATGGGCCCGTGAGGGAGGGTAAAGAGAGAGATTGGTGCATGGTTTCTCAGATGGTACATGACACAGAGAGTAGCCATACTTGGGACACTCAGTGAGCCCGGAGTCAGCAAGTGTGGGTGGGCACAGTGTGAGGGGCCGGGTGGCAGAGATGACTCTGGATCAGTCAGCAGTTTGGTTGGGGCTTGTTGGTCTTCGAGGAGATGGGCTGTGAAACTGTGGGGCACTGAGATCTGTGTGGCGGACAGATGCCCACGTCCTACTCCCCAGAAATGGAATACTCTGGCTGCAGGGTGAAGGGGATTCCACAGAGGAGAATGGGTTAAGGAACTTGGGATGGGGAGGTTACCCTGGATTATCCAGGGGCGCCAGTGTCATCACAGGGGTCCCCACCAGGGACAGAGGGAGGTGGGAGAGTCTGAGTCAGAGGAGCAGATGCGCGGAGGCAGAAAGCAGCCGTGCGATTTCTGGCTTTAAGATGGAGGAAGGAGCCACCAGCCCAGGAATGCAGGCAGCCTTGGAGAACAGGCAAGGAAACCCCTTCTCCTCTGGAGGCTCCAGAAGGAGCCAGCCCTGCCCACACCTTGATTTTAGCCTCGTGAGGCCCGTGTTAGGCTCTGACTTCAAGAACTGTAAGAGAAGAAGCCGTTGTGTGTGTGACCATTCTAGCATCTAGGAACCTGATACACGGGCAGGTGCAGGGACATCTGAAAACCTTTGTACAAGGGTCCGCATTAAGGGTGAGAGGATAGGGCTTTTGGCTGGGACAGTAAGACCATCACCATTGCGTGAAAACCTTCTCAAAGAGTCTATCTTTCAGTCAGGCCGTAACAATAGATAAATTGTTACAGTTAAGCCCGGGGGAAAATCAAGCTCATTCAGGATCAAGGAAGGTCACAGAATCTGATCCATTCCTACGGGGGTCCCACATATTATGAGGCTGGAGCCTTCTTACTAGAGGATTCTGATACTGTACCACCCCAGGCGAATGTGATTTGAGTACAGTCCTGCTTTTGGGGAAAATAAAATCCCAGTAAAGGTGGATCCCTCTGGGACCTGGGTGCAGTTCCCGTTCCTCCTGTCTCCCCTCTGTTGCGCAGGAAGGTGGGGTGTGTAGTGAGTATCACTGTAACCTGTACTTTTCTAAAGTCAAACAGATTTCTCTTGGTGGGAGGATGTGTCTTTTGTGGGATCGGTGTAGCCCGTCTGAGTCACTGACGCACCCGGCACCCCCGGCAGCTGACTTTCCTGACAGTTCACTCGAGTCTCTTGCCTCTGCTCACAAAAGCCTGTGCCTTTATTCAGCTTTCCTCCCTGTTTCCCAAGGCAGAGCAGAGCCTCTCCCGCCCCCCTCCCACGTCTCTCCCTTAGCCGGGGGCCCACGTGGCTGCTACCTCTGAGGCTTCTGTGTCACTGGGTAGTGGAAATGTCACCGAGTGTCAGAGCTTCGAGCCTCCTCCAGATCCATCCATGGTGGCATCACTAAGTGGCATTTGTGTGCTAGGCACGTACCCTCTTTTACATAGGTTATCTTCGATCAGTTCACCTCCTTCTGCATACAAAAAAATTCTCTACCATCCAGGGTGAATAATTGGAAAAGGGAAGCCTGAGTACTCAGCCCACCCGCCCTTCTCCTGCTGAACTCTCGGCTGTAACCACCAGCTAGCCTGAGCTTGTTCTGACGTCTTCTGGGATGGTCATTGTTATGGGTTGAACTGTAGCCTTCAGAAGGCATGTTCACGCTGTAGCCTCTGTACCTGTGAGTGTGACCTTCTTTGGAAATAGGATCTTTGCAGAAGCCGTCAAGTTAAGATCATGCTGGAGGTCATGCTGGAGGAGGGTGGGCCCAAATTCAGTGACTGTATCTGTAAAAAATGAGGGAAATTTGGACACAGAGAGACAGACAGGGATGAGCACCATGTGACAGCAGAGAAAGATGCAGCTGCTAGCCAAGGAACGCCAAGGGTTTCGGCAGCCCCAGAGGCTGAGAGAGGCATGGAGCAGAACCTTCCTCAGAGCCTCCGGAAGAAACCAACCCTGTTGACATCTTGACTTAGGACTCCAGCCGCCAGACCTGTAAGAAAACACATTGCTGATGTGCAGACCACCTGGTTTACAGTCTTTTGTTCAGGAGGCCCTAGGACACTAATGCACCAATCCAGTCTCGATTCTGCGACCCTACCCGTGTTTCATTTTTCACACCGGGCCGTCTCTACCCACATAGTTAGTGCTGACTAAGTAGGAAGTTGGGACACTTGAGGCATCTCTGTGACGTACTCACATGGCTTGAGGAGGCTGGGGCCACACCTTGAGGAGCAAGCCTGGGCCTGCCGTCCGACCTTTGCTTGGAGAACTGGGTTCACTGGGTTTAAGAATCATTCCTTTTCCTTCCAAGTTAACTGCTTTCAAGAGGTCAACCCATGTGTCATGGCTTTTCCCAGACTGGCTGATTCAAACCATGTCACCACCAGGAAGGGGGAAAAAGAAGATGATTGACTAAGAAACATTCATTTCTGTTGCAAATTACTAGTTGGGGCTGGTTGTTGATTATCTCACCTCCATTGCCATTTGTATTTAGAAATGGCTCATAACTTTGCTTACGTGGGTTTGGTTTGTCTCCTAAATGAAATGATTGCACTGCACATACTTCCAAAACCATCTTGCGATTTGATAGCTTCCATTTCATGGCACTTCTTCTGGATGTCGGGCACTAAGTTGAGCGCTTTATTCTGTACTTATAGTAATCGAATGAGCTCCGCTCTACAGATAAGGCAGTCAAGGCCAAGGACAGCTAAAGAAGCGACATGCTCAAGGTGCACAGGTCTGAAGTGTTTCTTCTGCTTTCAGACTGCAGTCCTGGGGCTCAGGAGTCCATGCTTTCTGCGTATTTTCATGCTGGCCACAGATCACCTCATCATTAGATGTTGAAGTTGAACAAGTAGTGTTCACATTCAGACGTGTGTTTGGTAGAAGTGTGTGCACCTGCATGTGTGTGTATGTTCCACACGCTGGTGCAGGAGGCATACGCACAGATATAATTGTCTTTTAGCAGATTGACTATCCCTAATTTTGAAAAATTTCCTGAATGACCTCTCATGCCAAGCCAATACATTGAGCCCAACAGATAAATCCCTGAACTTATTTGCAGTCTCTTTAAGTACCTTTAGAATCCCTGGGGTCGCCCTGAGCCTCCCCAGGGACTAGTGCTGTTGCCCTCGCTCCATCTCGCCACCACAGGAGCCCTCAGCTCCCCTAGCAGCTGAGTCAGGAGAACCTTTCCCAGGGCCCGAGGAAGCGGGAGGCGAAGCCAGGGGACCCACCTGGTGCCAGGGAAGAGCTGTCACCTGGGTCTTTCCTCCAGGAGCCTCCAAGGAGGGTGGAGGTGTGGCATCAGAGTGCTGGGATGTGGATGGGTGTGACTCCCCGGGATGCAGCTCTGTGCCCTGTCCCCGGCGTGCCATGCTTGACTGGTCTCGCAATGATTAATCATGTGACCTTGGACACACCATGTTGCCTCCCGCGCCTGTCTGCCCAGAAGGCGTGGCAAGTGGAAGCCTCCCTCCTTTACTGATGGTGTGATCTGGGCCACCTCCTTGGATACACCAAGCCCACTGTGCCTCGAGGACTCTGCCCTGACTGCTTCCTCTGCTTGGGATACCCATTGCCTAAACGCCAACACCACATGCTCCCTCGCTTCCCTCCTGTCTCCGTTTAGAAGTCACTTTCTCGGGCTGCCCTTGATCATTCCATCCATCCAAAAAGTTGGCACCCACTCCCACAATTTTTTATTTCTCGTTCCCTGACTTACATTTTTTTTCCCTTAGCATATGTTATCATCTGACAAACCACATGTTTCTTACTTATTTTGTTTATTATTTCATCCTGCTAGAAAGGCAGGGGTTTGCTTGTTTTTTCCCCACGACTGTATCCCCAGCATGTAGAACCTGGCCTGGCACCTGGTAGGTGCTCAGTACATAGTTTTGAGTGAGAGAACAAATGAATGAATCATCAGTCAGTCAAACTTTGCAACACCTCACTTTGTCCATTGGAATAAAGTCTGCCTGTTAAGTACTTAGTAGCCACTCAGTACATGGTAGCTAAGGTTATGTGCATGATTTTTTATGTTATTATCACTATGTGCTTTATTTTTTTAATTTAAATTTAAATTTTTATTTTTTGAGACGGAGTCTCGCATTGTCACCCAGGCTGCCGTGCAGTGATGTGATCTTGGCTCACTGCAACCTCTGCCTCCCGGGTTCAAGCAGTTCTCCTGCCTCAGCCTCCTGAGTAGCTGGGACTATATGCACGCACCACCACACTCGGCTAATTTTTTGTATTTTAGTAATGACAGAGTTTCACTGTGTTGCCCAGGCTGGTTGCGAACTCCTGAGCTCAGGCAATCCACCTGCCTCTGCCTCCCTAAGTGCTGGGATTACAGGCATGAGCCACCGCGCCCGGCCTCTGTGCTTTATTTTTACAATCAAAGGGCTGCACTGGCAGATCCCAGAGCATGACCGGAGTGTAGTCCATGCAGGGCCACAGGGAGCACTAGTCAGAAGGAGGCAGTGAACTGCTCCTGCCCCTTCCTTCCATCTCCATCACCTTGAGCATCTTCTGGGCAGCTGAGTTGGCCGCAGATGGGAAGGAAGGGCCCAGAGATGAGCATTTTCTTCTCCCCACCATCTGGTTCCAAGCAGGGCAGGAGAGGGCCCTGTGGGAGCCACTGCTCACAGCTACTACGGCTGCCTGTGGGTCGGAGCATCTCCAGGCTGGAGCTGGGCCACACTGGTTCCTGCACCCAGGCATGTCCCGGGCAGCCTGTGGCCAGGCTGCATCTCAAAGCCAGGACTTTCAGGAATGCACCCTTCTGACCACACAGCAAGGCCACACGTACCCAATTGCAGTGGACTCTGAGCTCTTTAAAAGTGTGAATGTTGCCCAGTGACCCTCAGTCAGGATTTGTTCCATTAAACCTCATCCACTCCCCTCATTTTATCGGTTTGTTGACTGTTTGCATTTGCTTTGCAAGTCGTTTATATTCTTTGTGTGTTTTATTTTCAATTATGGCACGTGCCTTTAAAAAAAAGATTGTAAGGGTTTCTTTTGAAATATAGAAAGCTATTAATCCTTTTTCAAATCATTTGTGTAGCAGTTATTACCCTCCAACTTTTTTTGTTTTTCTAGCCTCTTAATTTTGTTTGAGGTATTTATTGATATGTAGAAATTATATATTTTTCTGTGGTCAGAGTTGAGTGTCTTAATTAGTGACCTCTTAATTAGTGTCTTCATGGCTTAGAGAGTTCTTCCAAATTTTTAGATTGAGCAATCATTCCCCATTTTAAAAAACTCTAGAACTGTAAAATTAACCTAGAACTAAGCATCTACACCCAGGATAAATTTTTGGTATAAGGTGTGAGGCAGGGAATAATGCTATTCCTTCCCTCCAAATAGTTAACGAATTGTCTATTATCATTCACTCAATAATGTGCCCTTTTCCCGTTGCTTTAAAATATTGCTATTATCAGATACTAAACTTTTCAAATGTGGGCTAAGGTTCCTTTTAGGCTTTCTGTTAGTTACCACTGATACACTGTCCTTGCTCTACCACTGTGCTGTTTCATTCCAGATTCATAGGTTTTTTGGTTTGTTTGTTTTTTGAGACTGAATCTTGCACTGTCGCCCAGGCTGGAGTGCAGTGGCGCAATCTCAGCTTACTGCAAGCTCTGCCTCCTGGGTTCACGCCATTCTCCTGCCTCAGCCTCCCGAGTAGCTGAGACTATAGGCACTGCCACCACGTCCGGCTAATTTTTGTACTTTTAGTAGAGACAGCGTTTCACCGTGTTAGCCAGGATGGTCTCGATCTCCTGACGTCGTGATCTGCCCGCCTCAGCCTCCCATAGTGCTGGAATTATAGGCATGAGCCACTGTGCGGCCCATAGTGTTTTAAAATTGAGCCCTCTCCTTTTAAAGATGAAGGAACTGAGGCACCAGAGAGGTCAAGCAACCTGCCCAAGGTCACACAGCCAAATACTGTCTGGTAATCCCACATCCCTAAAAATCCAGTGTATTTGACCTTCTCATGGGCTGTGTCTCATGATGCTTCCCTGTGCTTCTTTCCTGTCACTTCTGCTTGTGGTATAGGACTGGAATGCTATTTTTTTTTTTTTTAAACAGCTGTTGTAAGTTCTTTCTCTAAGAGGAGCTAGTCAGAAAAAGCTGCGTGAAGTTACTTGCAAGAAAGATCAGACACGTGAATTTTGTAGTACTGTGCCTGGCATAGAAAAAGCCCTTAATCTATTAGTAATAATACAATTATTATTATTATTTCCATTGATGTTGACTTTTTGTAAGGTGCATCCTCACTTAATAGCATCAGTCAGTTTGGTAATCAGATGCCCCTGAGTGTTCAGACCCTCATTTACAGATGTTGGACCCTGTTACCCACCTTCCCCTCCCACCGTAAATTACCGAGGACACCCCAGACTCTGAACGGGCTGACAAGCTATGACAGTGGTGGAGAGTTTTGCGCTTGAGCATTCCCGCAAGCTCCTGGGACTCCAGGTCAGTTTACATGTTCCAGGCTTTTGAGAAAATCGTCCATGCTGACTTCAAGGCGGAGCATCTTGGATCTCCTCCCAGAGAGAGTCATGTCACCTGAGGGCCCAGGGAACCTTGGTGACAAGGGACCTCTTATCTGCTGTGTGCTACGGGTTGATGTGATCCCTATTTGCAGTGTAAACTCATAAGCAGGGACCCGAAGCATCCCCCGACCCCTGGCTTTGCAGAGCAGTCATAACTAGCCAGTGTGAAGATGAATTTCCCTGTAAAACCTTTGAAATCAGATAAGTGTTAATTACTGAAATTTCACGAGGAGAGGCTTGGTTGGTGTGAAGGCTTCCAGCTTGCTGAGGGTGACCTGGCGCTTGCCGTGAGGATGACCAAAGGTACTTGGGAGTGCTCCTTGCCTTGCTGCGGAAATGGGAAGTCTCCATTTTACCTTGCACCGTGCAGGGAGGTTGTGCCCTGGATGGACCCAGGTTGGCCTGTGTGCTTGCTATTTGGTGTTTCTCTCACCTGTCATTACCTCGGGGGCATTATAAATTGATCATCAGGATACGAATATTCTCTTACAGTTCATCTTTTTAAAAAAATTGTGGTAAGATACACAGAACATAATATCCTGTCTTAACCATTTTTAAGTGTACAGTTCAGTAGTGTTAAGTATATTCACATTGTTGCACAACCCATCTCCAGAACTTTCTTTCTATAAATGCAGAATTAGGGTCGGCTACCCCAGGATGGACACCTAGTTCATGACCTTTAGATGAAGTGGGTAGAACTTACTTAGAGCAGGAGGCCAAGGGACAACAGCACCAGCCTTTGTGGTAGGTGTTAATACTGCCCATTTTTCAGATGAGGAAACTGAGGCACTGCTTATCTTTTTTTTTTCCAGTAAAATGTTGTTATAGAAACATACGTGCATCACATACATCCAGAAACATGCACACATACAGCTCAGTGAATTTTTGCCAACTCAGCACACACGTGTAACCAGCACCCAAATCAAGAGATGACATACTGAGCACCCCCCTGCCCCCTGCCCTGCACCTCGGGCCAACCGTTGCTCTCCCCAGGGGTAAGTGCTTTCCTGGCTTCTGTCAGTGTCTAATGGTTTTGCCCGCTTCTGAACTCCGAATCTCTGCAGTTGTTTGGCATGTATGATTTTGACTGGCGTTTTTCCCATGACATACTTGTGTAACTTTAAGAGTAAGTTTCTGGAAACGTCAGAACCAGTCATGGCAGAACTGGGCTACAGACTCAGAGCAGGGTCCCCCCTGCTCACCATCCTGGCCGTCACAATGTTCACGTGTGAGCCTGCATTGGTCTGGAGTGTCGGGGCAAACTGAGAAATAAAGTAGGATAGAAATACCCCAAATAGGCTGGGCACGGTGGCTCACACCTGTAATCCCAGCATTTTGGGAGGCCGAGGTGGGCGGATCACTTGAGGCCAGGAGTTCGAGACCAGGCTGGCCAACATGGTGAAATCCCGTCTCTACTAAAAATACAAAAATTAGCCAGGCATGGTGGCATGCACTTGTAGTTGCAGTCACTCGGGAGGCCGAGGCAGGAGAACTGCTTGAACCTGGAAGGCAGAGGTTGCAGTGAGCCAAGATTGCACCACCGTACTCCAGCTTGGGTGACAGAGAGAGACTCAGTCTCCAAAACAAAAACAAAAACAAACCAAAAAACCCAAATAGAGGCTGGGCACGGTGGCTCTTGCCTGTAACCCCAGCACTCTGAGAAGGTGAGATGGGAGGATCGCTTAAGGCCAGGAGTTCGAGAACAGCCTGGTCCATATAGTGAGACCCCCCCCCCCATCTCTGTTGGAAAAAAAAAAAGAAAAGAAATGCCCCAAATGGGAGTTTGGTGAAAGTTCAGTGGAGGATTAGCCATGAGGATTTCAGGAGCCTCCCGCTTTGAGCAGGGAACTACCCTGTGGTATGAAGTGGCAGCAAGAGATTGGGGTGGTGGGGGCTGCATGGGTGGGGTGCAGGGCAAGGGTCAGCTGAAGGTGCTGGGGAACTCACGGAGGGTGGAGAGAGCCCTGGTTGCAGAGTCTTGGCCGTAAGGCCAAGGCTGTTGGGAAGAGACCCCAGCGTTCTGGACAGAACAATAACAATCATAGTTTCCACTTGCCGGGGGCTTGCCCTGCAGAAGACATTGTGCCTGATCCATTACACACACACCATAGTCTCATTGCATCCCCCGTAACCCTGTGAGGTAGCTACTATCATTGTACCCGTTCTTAGATGGGGGAACTGAGGCTCAGGCAGGTGAAATGACTTGCTCCAGATTAGGTATGTGGTAGGGAGTTAAGAGGGGCTAAGGCCTGGGTCAGCCTCATTCTCAGAGCGACACCCATAAGCATGGGCTGCCTGCCCTTGGAAACTCATAAAGTAGAGACACTTAAGACATAGGCAGCCCCCGGCGGTGGCTCCTGCCTGCAGTGGCCCAATCGCGTAAACACTGAGAGAAGGCTGCCGAATTTCACTCTAAGGGGTTGTTGGAACAAAGTTGAAATGTGGTCCAAAACGGCTTCATCATCATTAGTGAATGTGCTGTGGGTTAGCTGTTTTATTTTCTCAGTGGATTTGTTTGGGGCCAGCCTGTGTCTCCATGTTCTTACTTCATAAGCTGAGTAAGTTGATATCTGCAATTTAAGAAGAGCCTGGTTTTGGTAGGAAGTTGATTTGATTACCATTTTATAAGATTTTCTTGGTCTGGTCTTGATCCTGTGGATCTCTTGGTTTCAGTAATTTTGGGGTGGTGATCTATCCCCTGCCATTTAAGCCAAGTGACACTGATGTTGAGTCCACCCCAAAGAATGTGTTCGGATATTCTCATTCCAGGGAAATAGAAAAAGGCATTAAGGTCAAAATAGCACGTGATATCTCAAACCAAGACTGTGTTATGATCTCCTCGGGCAATAATATGATTATCAGGTTTTTTTTTCACAGGCAAGTTGATTCCGTCTAAGGTCGTTAATTTTATCTGTATCCAGTGGAAATTGTGTTCATTTTAAATTAAAATAAAATGAACGGTGTCCATCTGTTTGTGGAAACCTGATCTGTTCAGGTTGATACAATCAGGCTATTTACAAGTTCACTGTGGGTCAAACAACAGTATTTATATTCATGCACACAGAAAATTCGATTAGATAGTGCCGAGGAGGAGCACACACCGATGGGCTGATTACCCTGAATTCAAGCAGCTCAGATTCTCCATTCGTTTGAATGTCGTATTAGCTGGGGATATCCCTTTTGTGACGCAGAACCTTGCAGCAAAACAGTTGGGTGTAGCCTCCTGCGAGAAAGAAATGCTTGCAGCAGGGATTTTCCAGGCAGGCATCTCAATTGCACAGAAAAACATTTTGGGAATGTTTCCATCAGCCCAGCAGTCTGAAGGTTTGAGTGGAATGGTGAGAAGGTTCTAACCAGGCGTCCTTGGGGGTGGAGGATGATGGGCCAGGGCAGCTGCACAATGTCTGGCTGCTCAGGGGGGCTTGAAAGCAATGTTTGCAGGCCCTGCGGGGATGGATGCACACCAGGGCCGTTTGAAGCACAGATCTGCTCAATCATTGTTTTCTGCTGGGAATGAGAAAAGGGCATTCCGCGTCTGTGCTCAAGAATCCTTCCCGCTTCACTGTTGCTTTTAGGAAGCACTCGTTCTGATCAGGGCTACAGGGCTAGGTATGTTTCTGTCTGGCCCTGCCTCTCCCACTCTTACTGCACCTTTGAGCTCCTTACCCGGGAGTCCTGTTTCCTTTTCTCTGCTGGGGCCGCCTCCCTACCACTTGAGGCCTGCAGTTCCTTCTTAGAGCAAGACTAAGCTTCCCTCCTGCCTTCACTCACACATTCCTAATTCCCTCCTCATCTTCAGTGCCACCTCCACTGGACCTTCCATGACCGTTCCCCCACCACAGGACAGTCATTCTCTTTATGAAGGCCTGTGATTCACAGCACAATTTACATGAAATAATAACCAACTGCCCATTTGTTGCTTTGTGTCTCTTCGTATGCTCCATGTGTACAACTCTGCCTCCAGCCCTGAGCACTGGGCCTGGATGTAGCAGGGACCACCATGTTGTTGCTGAATGAATGACAGAAACAAACGCTGGCAGTGAACGAAGCCGAAAGTAGTTCTCTAATTTGCACAGTAATCTCAGCCACCTTGAAAGGTTGCTTTTAGTGTCACTTCATTGTGAATTTGTAAGACGTGGAGCACATCCATCCAAACGGAAAAACAGAGCAAGGGCCGGAAGTACTTGGTCACCAGGGCAGCTTAGTGACCAGCATCGCTGGCCTTTGTGTCTGGTCAGAGCACACTGATGTGATGAGTCCCCGGCTTTCCTTGGTCTTGCCTGTTGGAGAGCTCCATCCTGTGAGCCATGAGATGGGCTTGCTCAGCCTGGCTCGGTCTCGCTCTGTTGCCCAGGCTGGAGTGCACTGGCATAATCACAGCTCACTGCAGCCTTGACCTCCCTGGTTCAAGTGATTCTCCTGCCTCAGCCTCCCGAGTAGCTGAGGCTACAGGCGCAAACCACCTCGCCCAGCTAATTTTTCTATTTTTTGTAAAGATGGGTTTTTGCCTAAGGGCTGGAACTCCTGGGCTCAAGTAATCCTCTCCTGCCTCGGCCTCCCAAAGTACTGGGATTACAGGCGTGAGCCACTGCACCTGGCCTGGCCTCTTCTTTGAAGCCAGTTACTTCTGTCTTATTTTGAGTGTTTTTTTTTTTTTTTTTTTTTTTTTTGAGACAGAGTCTCACTCTGTCACGCAAGCTGAAGTGCAGTGGCGTGATCTCGGCTTGCTGCAACCTCTGCCTCCTGGGTTCAAGTGATGCTCCTGCCTCAGCCTCCTGAGAAGCCAGGACTTCAGACATGTGCCACCACGCCCAGCTAATTTTTTGTATTTTTAGTAGAGACGGGGTTTCACTGTGTTAGCAGGATGGTCTTGATCTCCTGACCTCATGATCCACCCCCTCTGCCTCCCAAAGTGCTGGGATTACAGGCGTGAGCCACCGTGCCCGGTCTTTTTTTTTTTTTAAGTTGCGTACTTATCAGGCTGTGGGCTTATTTGTTTTGGGTGCTAAACCCGTCTGTTAGGTCTTGATGACTAAATAAACACAACTCAGTTATATACTATATATATAAGTATGTTCTTCTTGTGAAAAGCAGTGCCTTAACAGAAAAGTCTGAAGTTCCCCTTCCTCCACCACCGACCCTGTTCCTACCCTATATCCCATCCTTGTAGGGTTTTTTCCTTTATATTTTCATTCAAACAGATGGTCCTATAGAAAGTGTATGGTATAATTTTATATGAGTTTCTTTATTTAAACATAAAAGGAATTCTATCGTATAGATCTTTCTGCAGTTTACTTCTTCGCTCAGTGAGACTTTTTGGAGATGTGCACAGTGGAGCCATGTAACCTGTGCTCTAACTTTCAGTGGCACAGGGCGGTGATTTCGTAGACCCGGCCAGTGTAGGCACTGCAGCCCCTGATCGATGCCCGAGGCTGGGAGGATGCTCTTGGGACCCTCACACACTTCTTCCGTGAGTTGAGCTGTTTGTTCACCAAACCTGGTTATGCGGGTGAGAGGTGTTACTGGATTTACACAGTTTGCTTGAAGGTTCCGCAAACTTATGAAATACAAGCGTGAAGAGAGAATGGCTGTCTTTATGAAAGCTGAATATGGAATGCTTAAGAAAGTCTCAGTGGCGTGGAGCGTCCCTGCACAACAACTGATGTTGTGGGTGAGAGAACTGTAAAAGAACGGGAAAAGGCCGTGATAATCAGACAGCCTTGAGGGGGTCTTCAGAGAAACAGAAGCTGCACCTTGTCAATCAGGCATCAGGCATGCGTTTATGTGAGAACGACAGAGAGGCCTTCTGCAAAGGTAAGGCCTCATCTCTACTACAAAAGACAGAGAACAGATATACCTTTACATGCTTTCAGCAAAAACGAAATGTCTGTTTCATGTTTTAATGTTTTTCTCCTTTAATGGACTTCTTTGGGTTCACTACTCAGTCACTGGTTCTGATAACCATAGACTGACCTCATTCTGTTCAGCTGCTACATCAAATTCCATAAAGTGGTAGTGCCCCACCCTGGGTTGATGGATGTGAAGGCCCTTTCTTATTTTTCACTCTTAAACGTTAAACACAGCCCAGGAACAAGCTGTCTTACCTGAGACTCTAAGGAGATGCTGAGAGGTAGACTTGCTGGGTGTGGCATTCCAAATTTTAAAAGCAGCAGGAGTTGGTTGATTTTGAAGTTGAAGACTCCCAGGCAGGGAGCTCTGTGAAAATGGGGCTAAGTCTTTTACCTGTGAATGATAATTAAAATGGGGGCCAGCTATTAAATGCTCAGATACTCCACCAGTGCTTAGATGTATTTGTCGCGCAGGCATTTCTTGAGTCCCAGCTGTATGCTGTGTGAGGCACCGAGGGTGGGATATTCGGAGCATGGCGTACGTGATCTTGAGAGGCAGGTGAAACTGACCTGTGTCTGGCAATGCGGTTGCAGGACTGTATTTTTCTGGACCTTCGTCTGAGGGTCGTATTCTTCGTCTGTGTTAGATTGGGCTGCCATAACAACATAGCATAGACTGGGTGGCTTAAACCACAGATATTCATTGTTTCAGAGGCTGGGCATTCCAGATCAAGGTGCTGGCCTGGCTGGGTTCGGGTGAGGGCCCGCTTCTGGCTTGCAGACAGCCGCCTTCTCACTGTGTCCTCACATGGTAGAGAAAGAGAGCACTCTGGCCTCTCTTCTTTTAAGGACATTTATCCTGTCATGGGGGCCCCACTTCATGACCTCCTCAAACCCTAATCACCTCCCAAAGGCCCCACCTCCTCATTGTGGGCTCAGGGTTTCAACATAGGAATTTCCGGGGGACACAAACATTCGATCCATAGCACCGTCCCTAGCACAGGAAAGCAGAGAGAAGGAACGGTTTACAGTGGGGCAGTATGTAGCTTGACTTGCGGCTTCCCTCTCTGGGGGCTTGTGAATTCTGTGCCAGGCCTAGCGAGAGGCCAGTTCAGAACCAGTCCGTTCTACAGGGTACTGATTTGAGCCCTGCCTGCTGGAGCCCATGAGGTGGCAAGGACCCAGGCCTGGCTGGTGGCACTGTGTGTCACTCCTTTTCTGCTGATGACTTGCTGTGTGGCCTTGAAGTTGCTTCGCTCCAGGTGAGCGCATCTGAGAGGTGGGCTGGGTCTGGCTTTGGGAATCTCAAGACTGTGTGGTTCTGAGATGGCAAAGTGACACCTGTGGCCCAGCTTCCCGGCTGGAAGCAGAACGACACCCTCTGCTGCCTTCCGCAATCACGTCCAGTGCTACACGGCAGCTGGAGAGCGCTCTTCGCTGGTCCCGTGAGGACATTCAGAAACAATCGTACCCACCCCTCTCGTGCTGCTATTGCCAAGGCATTGCGTTGGCCGGTGTCCCCGCGTTGAAGTTCAGGGCCACCCAGGGCTCCCTGCCGCGTCCTGGGCCAGCCTGTGACCTCCCTTTTCCAGCACAGCAGTAGGACTGAGGGCGCTGAAAGGAAGGGGGTCAGGGTCGTGGGGGTAAGAGTCTGACCCTTGGAGCCAGACAGCCTGGGTTCAGTTCCTGGCTTTTGTCTATGACCTTGGGCAAGTCACGCCCCCCCGTTCCTCAGTTTCCCCACCTAGAGTTAAGGTGAGGATAAAACAGGCTGCTATCTTAGAACACTGCCTGGCTTCCGTATCAGGCACAAAGGATGGGGATTTCATTTTCTGAAACAAAGAGAAATTTTTATTTGGCTCAGGCAGTCTTTCCTTCCAAGGAAATAACTAAGTTTGAGTCATTGTTTAAAAAATCAACTTCCACTAGTCCGGCTATGACCCCCGAAGTCCCTTCCATTCCATCTTCTACTTTCTGTCTAAATAAGAGAGTTTGCTGCGCTAATTGCACGTCTGAATGGTATTGTTGGGAAAAAGTTTATCTTACTTAGGAGAACACAGTTATTTTAAGGAGCTTTAGCACATTTTTATTGCATCCACCCGGCATGAGAAATCTCCATTGTGAGCCTCCTTGGGGTACCCACTCCCCTTAGAAAATAGTTCATCAGCCCAGAAGAGGGGAAATGAGAGAGAGAAGGAAGGGCAAATGCTGGACATGGAGGGGTTCCCCGCCCCAGTTATTCATCATTTGTGGGGTTCCACATGCACCTCATGCCCAGTGGCTGTGAACTCACGCAGACGGACTCTTAAGTCGTGTGCATGCGTCCACTGAAAAGTTCAGTGTGGGTGCTGGGCAGGGGGCTGGCTTTAGCTCTCAAATGAGACCGAGGCTGGAGAGTCGTACAAGAGGAAGATACTCAGTTTTTTTATTACGAAGTCTCTTTGGTGCTCTGTGTGTGGCGTGAACACGTGAGGGCATTATTTTGAAAGAATTACCCATGGGACTCTCCTCATCGTCAGGGGGTAAGTGTGTGTGTGTGCATGTGTGTGTGCAGGAAACCTCTTGTTTTTAAATATTTCCTTCTCCAAACAGCCTGCCGCTGACCTTCCCGGCCTCTGTGTGTGGCTCTCAGGCCACCTCCTGATTGCTGTATCTTGGAGCCTAAGGACTCCCATTTCTGCTCTGGGTGCGGTGCAGGGTGCCAGGACTACCACAGGGGTGCGTGTGTGCGTGTGCCTGTGTGTGTGTATGTTTGAATATGTGTGGTGTGTGGGTATTTAGATGTGTGTGTATGTTTGTGGAATGTGTGCATATGTGCATGTGTGTGTATTTGTGTATGTGTGGAGTGTTGTGTGTGTGCATGGGTATGTGTGGAGAGGGTGTATGTGTGTGATGTGTGTATGCCATGCGTGTGCGTGCATGGAGGGCTGTGCTTCCAGTCTCTGGGGTTGAGTAACTTTATGAGTGGTACTTAAAACTCTTCTGTCGTCCACAGGACAAAGTTCAACCCCTCATTTTTCTGGCAGAGAAGGCTGAATTGGGGCCAGACTCAATCTTTTCATTTTCATCTCCTGCCAGTTCCTTACCAGACACTCTGTGCTCCAGCCACAAACGACCTTTTGCTGTTGCCCAAAAGAGCCCATGATCTTGTGAACTCCTAGACTCCTAGAAGATGCCAGGCCCACAGCCAGGGTTCCCCTTTTTCGCTTTCCCTGCTCAGCTCACACGGTGCGAAACTCTCCCAGGCCTGCCCTCCTCCCCGCAGGGTGCCTTAGCTTCTTCCATCCTTTGAGACAGGCTGACCACAGGTACTGTGGTGTTTGATTTAATGTGTTCATTACCCCAGGATTTGCTGCGCTACTAGAGAAGTCCTGCAGACGAACCCGTCCTTGTATCACCAGTGCCTCGCATGGTACCTGGCAGAGGGTGGGTGCTCGATGCGCCTCACAGTGAAGGAGCGGAAGCTTAGATTCTGTACTAAGATGATGCTTGTATTGTGTAGCTAAAAGGGACCGTGCAAACAACAGTGACAACATCAGTAATAACATTGTTTATTGAGCGCCTCCTATGTGCGGAGGCTCTGTGCTCAGGACTCTATGAATGACATTTAATCCACACAGCTCTGTGTGGCGAGCTCCAGCATCCTCCCCCATCTACAGATGGAAGCATGAGGCTGGAGAGAAGTGACTTGGTCCAGACCTCACACCACGGGGCGGACCTACAGTGCTCACGGTGAAACTAGAGCAAGTTACTGCCTGACTGATCTGCTTCTGTTCTAGAATCCGAACCCTCCTCGGCATCGTTTCCAATTGATGGTGGCATTCAAGCTCCAAATGCCCAGCTTACCTGGGCTTAGAAGCCTTCCTGCCAGCCCTCCCATGGGCCCCAGGGTCTTTGCACAGGATTTCCACACACAGTACAAGTCTGAGTCTTGACTGAATGAGTGAGCACAGGATTCCCACGTGCCTGTAAGAGAATTGCTAAATTTGCTTCAAGCGGCATCACCCCCTCACTGCAGGTAGATCTAGTGAACGCAGGGAGAATGCACTGTGACCTACATCAGAAGGAAGTGGGACGGGGCGGTGGGTGGGGGAAACGCAAATGGCGCTCACCGTGAATAGCAGTGTTGGAGAACATCACAGCCAGCAGTCGAGGATGAAAGGCATTTGATTTATAATAGACTCTCAAATTCACCCTGGTTCTTATGAGTTATCGTGTTTCCTGAAACCTCCTGGGGGCATCCTGCTGCCGGGGCCAGGAGGCAGGAATGGCAGCCCAGGGAAATGAGGAATCCTGATCCTTTTCTCTCAGTCAAGAGAAGACAGCCTTGCCCTACTTCTCCCATGGCGTCCTGGGGGAGCGGGAAGAAGGCACGGAGAAGGATACCCCGTTCGCTGGCGGCAGAAGCTCCCTCTCAATGTCAGGCAGGACAGCCAGCGTGCAGGGCGGCGGTCCCTTTAGCAAGAGGATGAACTGGGCGGGAGGTGCACTCAGGAGTCCACCCAGAGGGACTGTTTTCCTTTTCATGACGGTTTTCCTGAGGCTTGGTGGGGAAGGGGAAGAGGGTCTGAGTTGCAGGCTGTTCATTCATTCACCTATTAATTCATCTAACTTACATTTAGTAAGGGTCTCTGTCCCAGGAACCGAAGAAAGCACAGGTTACAGCAATGAGCGAGCACAGTTGTGTGTCTCCTGCCCGCAGGGAGCTGCAGCCTCGTGGAGAAGATTGAAATCAGATGATTATCGTGCGGGGCGAGAAAGGAGGGTGAGAACCAAGTGCAGTTCCCTCATCATTCAGTCATTCTCTCGCTCGGGGGCGTGGAGCACCGGATGGAGCTAGACATCGCTCTAGACCTGTGCTGGCTGGAAGAGTAGCTGCTGCCAGATGTGGCTATTTACATTCAATTAAAATTAGACCAAACCAAAAATTCAGCTCGTCGGGCGCATGGCCACACTTCCAGTGCTCTGTAGCCACGCATGGCGAGTAGCTCTTGTACTGGAGAGTGCCGATGTAGAACATTCCCAGCATCGCGAGAGCCCGCTGGATGGTGCTGGGCTGTGGAGGACCCTCCCCCGGGAGTGCACAGCCTTGCGGTATTAAAGACCGGCACATATTCTGTGGCAGTACAGGGCAGTCTGGGCTGGGATGTGGGCACACAGATGTGGGATGTCTGAGCCATGCCTGGGCTCCTGGAGGCAGAGAGGTTTCAATGACGTTTTAATCAAGTGAGGAGGATCTGGGGCAGAGGAGGAGAGGGACAGCATCTCCGGTACAGGGAAGCACATGTGTCCAGTCCTGGCCTCTAGAAAGAGAGACGGAAGGGGTTCAGTGTGGCTGGGTCATAGACCATGTCATGTTTATGTGGCCGAGGGCATGGGGTGTGTGCAGCAAGGGCAACTCTGGAGGGGGACACAGACCAGGCTTCTACAGCAGGCTCTGCCACCTCTGCAGAAAGACCCCCACTCCAGGCTCCCTGCTGGCCCTTCCAGTCAGAGGGTCTTTGCAGACCATCTCTGGCTATGGGCACACTGAGCAGAGGGTCCCAAAGCCAGTGACAACCAAGTCAGAGGAGGGCCTGGTTTGCAGGACCAGGCTGGACACCTTGCTCAGAGAGGTAGCTGGGCCTTGGAGACAAACTTACTGTTTCCCACAAAAGTGAGGGTTTGCAGGTGGAGGGTGGGAAGGGGGGAGGAGGGGGGAGGGGAGGGGGAGGAGGAGGAGGAGAAGAAAGGAAGGAAGGAAGGAATCTGCTCAGAGGCCTGCGGGGTCGGAGGAGGAGGAGGAGGAGGAGGAGGAGGAGGAGGAGAAGGAGGAGAAGAAGGAAGGAAGGAAGGAATCTGCTCAGAGGCCTGCAGGGTCCAGACTGAGTGTCCGTCAGTTCAGTGTGCCCAAGAAAACACTTTAGGCTGAATTGTACTTCCTTTTCCCTTTGGGGAAGTGCAAGATGAAGAAGACTTGGAGAGACTGGCTCGTGGCTGTGGGGCAGTAAGGGGGAATTTGGCAGACACCCAAATTGGACACTGGGATCTTGGGCCTGGGACCAGCTTGTGCCCCAGGGCCAGGTGCTGTGGCAAAAAAGGAATGCCTAGGGAGCCAGGCAGGCCTCTTCAACTTGCTCTTCCTGTCACCCGAGCAACTCGCAACCTCTGATCCCAGCCTCCTCTGCAGCACGATGGCAATCATGTCATGCTGTAAAGCTGTTGGAACAATTTCCAGATCATTACAGCACTGACGTTTATCTAGGGCTTACCTTGACCCAGGCATTGCAGTATATACATCATGATTTTTCAGCCTCAGCACTGCTGACATCTAAGGATGGATCACTTTTTTTTTTTCTTTTTTTTTGAGACAGGGTCTCCCTCTGTCCCTCAGGCTAGAGTGCAATGGCACAATCATGGCGCGCTGCAGCCTCGACTTCCTGGGCTCAAGTGATTCTCCTCCCTCAGCCTCCTAAGTAGCTAGGACTACAGGCATATGCCACCACTCCTGGCTAATTTTTTAAGTTTTTGTAGAGATGAGGTCTTGTTTTGTTGTCCAGGCTGTTCTCGAACTCCTGGACTGACGCGGTCCTCTTGTCTCGCCTGCCTCCCAAAGTGCTGGTATTACAGTGTGAGGCACCAGCCAGCTGGATCAGTCTTTATTGCGGGCACTGTCCTGGGCATGGTAGGGCGTTTGGCACCATCCCTGGCCTCCATTCACTGGATGCCCACAGCACCCTTCCACTCCGGCTGTGACAACCAAAAATGTCTCCAGGCCATGTGTGGTGGCATGCATCTGTAATTCCAATTCCTTGGGAGGCTGAGATGGGAGGATCACTCGAAGCTAGGAGTTTGAGGCCAGCCTCAGTAACATAGGGAGACCCTGCCTCTACAGGAAAAAAAAAAAGCCAGGTATGGTGGCATGCGCCTGTAGTCCTAGCTACTTGGGAGGCTGAGACAGGAGGATTGCTTGAAGCCGTGAGCTCAAGGCTACAGTGAGCTATGATCATGCTGCTGCACTCCAGCCTGGGTGACAGAGTAAGATTCTGGCTCTGAAAAAAAACAAAAAATAAAGCAAGCTGTGTCTAGACATTGCCAAGTGCCCCCTGTTGAGACCCACTGCTTTACACGTTGACTCCTTCATTCTCATAGCAACCCATTTCACACACAAGGATTGACTTGGCACCACAGCTGAACCATTGGTGCTGAGATTTGAACCCAGGTCTGTCTGCATGGCCCTGTACTCAGCTGCTGGATCTATTTCACTGTAGGCTTAGATGGAAAGGGTGTGGCCCAAAGCCAGATGTGTAGTAGATAGTCAGGAAAAGGGGCTTTTCTGATGATTTGTCACTGGCTTATTCAGTCAACAAACCAGACCCTAAGTACAGGTTGCAGGGTGAGGAGGGAGCTGCTCAACCTGCAGGAGCCTGGATGACCAGCCTGAGGGCTGATGGAGCCATTTGTATTTCTTAGGCAATGATTAACCTGACTGAGCTGGTAAATCATTCGATAGAATCTTGCCCTGGAAAATGCCGGGCTTGCAAATGGGGGGCCGTTGGTTTCACATCTGCTGTTTCTTCATTGGACTTTGTCACCCATGAGGTCAGGAGCCAGCAGCCGAGGACCGTTGGGAAATTCTCCTTGGGCGGATAGCTGCCACTTTTCCTTGCTAGCCTTGGTGTGCTGTACATGCCCCAGGAAACTGTCCCACGTAGGGGATTTTCATGGCTGGGCTCTGTGTGTGGCGGGGGCAGGGGACGGGGCATATTGAAGAAGCGGCCTGAGTGAAATGCCAGTGGTCCTGAGAGGTAGGGCTAAGACCTCCTCTTTATTTGTTCCTCTTTGGAAATTGCACCATTTGTGGTGAAATCGCCTCTAAAGGACAGAGGCAGCAAGGACTGGCCTTTGCTAGACCTGGCAAGCTGAGAAGACCGAGCCCAGAGCAGGGCAGAGTGCCCCGCAGGGCACAGAGTGCTGACTGCTTCCTCTAAAGGCAACTGCACATTCTCTTCCCATGTGGTGAAACCGTGCAGATGTGTGTGTGTGTGCGCGTGCATATGCGAGTGTGTATGTTTGTACACGTGTGTTTGAATGCGCGTGTGCACAGTGTGCTGTGTGTACATGCATGTGCATTTGCATGTGTGTGTATGTGCACACAAGCCTGTGCCATCCAAGTGCCCGTGTGCATATTTAAATGTACTCACCCATGTGCATGGGCAAATGTGTGCACATCTACCTAGGTGTCAGAATTACTGTGTGTGTGCCTATGTGATGTGATTTCACCCCACCCCTGTGGCTGTAGGGCACCCTGCCCATGCCCCCGTTAGCATTCCCTCTCTCCTTACTGTTCCACGGTGGATAGAGAGAGATCTGAATTTAATACCCAGCTTTGCCAGCTACTCATTGCATGATCTGAGGCTGGTCATGCAAGTTCTCTGAGCCTCAGTCTTCTCATCCGTGAAATGGGAGAATAAGGAACAGCACTGGTGTGGAGTTGCAGTGAAGGTCATGGGTCATAGGTGTGTGTGTGGTTGGGGCCTGCCTTAGGTGGCAGTCGGTGAATGGCATGCCCTCCCAGCTTCGGGAAGGTCTGGGCCCTGTCCATGGAGGTGCAGGGGAGTCGCAGGGCTTTAGTTGCTTCACACCCCAGTTCCATCACACACACCCCAGTTCCATCACACACACCCCAGTTCCATCCATACACCCCAGTTCATCATACACACCTCAGTTCCATCACACACACCCCAGTTCCATCACACACACCCCAGTTCGTCACACACACCCCAGTTCCATCACACACACCCCAGTTCCATCACACACACCCTAGTCCATCACACACACCCAGAGGGTTCTGAGTAACCACGGGCAACCAAAAGCCAGGAAAATGGGGGGATTTCCTCTGCCTCCCAACTGTTTTCTGATTAGTCACTTCTAGCTAATTAGCAAGTGACAAATGGGACAATAAAGCTCTGGAAATATCCATCGGCTTCCTGGAATCCCAGCCACAGACATGACAGATGGGACCTGGCTGAGTAGCAGAGAAACAAAAAGACATTTGGGGTCCTGAGGAAGGAAGCACAGAGGACCACGTCGGGCCGGCCGTGTCAGCTTGTGGCTGTAGGTAGCTGCGGTGTGTGCCTCAAAGACACACTGGGGCCATGTGCAGTATGTGGGAGCTGTGGGAACCTGCTCTGTCTTCCGTTTTCCCTCCACACTGTCTGGAAGAAGTGATTTCATCTCAGTCAGTTGGTGACTAAGGCAAACTTCCCCCATCCGAGGTGGAAATTGTCGCAGGGCCCTGGGGACATCATAGGGATCTGTGTGCAAGGTGGCCTCTGCTTCCAGAGGTGGCTGAGGCCCCTGTTGTGGACGGTTCCCCCGGATGCATGTGGGTGATAGCTCCTGCTCCCATAGACGGTTCCCCATGCATCCTCAGATGGGTGAGGCTCTGCTGCTGTGACAAAGACTCCCCGATCCAGGGACTTGAAACAACTTTCTTCTTGCTCAGTTACCATGGACCCTGTTCCCCACCGGCAGTGTGCAGGGGGGCCCTGGCTGGTGGGGTCCTTCCACTTGGTGGCTCTGTGGCCTCCACGACAGGGGAAGGGAGGACTGGGGAGCCCAGCGCTGTCAGCTGCATCCTTTGGCTTTGGGAGGAACTTGTGTGACATCCTCTGACATTTTCCTGGCCAGGCCCAGTTGTGTAGTGGTGGCCTGGCTGCAAGGGGGCAAGCAGTTGGAATCCTCCGCATACCTGGCTGTGGAAGGAAGCCAGAGCACCGTGTTCATTGGTTGTTGTCTGCCTGTCTCTGACATCGGCTCACTCGGGCTGATAAGGGCTGGCTGGTGGTTCCCGAGGGTGTTGTGTGTGTAGTGGGGATGTTTGTTTCCTGTGGCCTCTGTGATGTGTTCCCTCAAACCCAGTGGCTGAAAACCGCACAGATCAATCATCTTACAGTCCTGGAGGTCAGAAATCCAAAACTGAGCCCCATGGGCTATGTTAGGCTGTTTTGTCCTGAGGTTCTAGGGGACAGAATCTCTTTCCTTGCCTTTTTCAGCTGCTAGAAGCCACCTGCATTCCTTGGCTTCTTGGCCCCTTCCTCCATCTTCAGAGCCACCTGTGTACCATCTCCCAGTCTTTCTCTGACCCTCTGCCTTCCTCTTTCACTGGGACCACCTCGACAATCTGGGAGAATCTTCCATCTCAAGGTCCTTAATGGAACCACATCGGCAAAGTCTCTTCTGCCATGTCAGGTGGCACATTCACAGTTTCCGGGGCTCAGGGCAAAGACATACACGTCTTTGGAGCTGCTCTTGTTCCCACTACCAGGGTCCATCCTTAGTGGGAGAAGCCAGGCTACCTGCCTCCCTCCCTCTCTCTCTTTCTCTGGTTTTGTTCCTTCATTGCTGTAGCTGGGGACAGAGTGCACAAGAGGAACGAGGGCCCTGTCCTCACGGAGCTGCCAGTCCTTTCCAAGGGGAAGACTGACCTTCAGCAGAGACTTCCAGCACAGGGGGGTTGGGAGTCCCCTCCCTGGGGGACAGGAAAGTCTCCTCTAAAGATGTGACTTGTCAGCTGCTGCCTGGGGAATGAGGAGGAGTTAGGGAGGTGAGGTGGGGATAAATGTGAAGACCAGTTGCTCGGCCGCGTGGGTCCCAGCACCCAGGGCCTGAGTCTCCACTTGTTTCAGCCCCACTGTTTCTCAGTCTTCCCTCGTTTTCTTCCACCCTGACTGTGGCCTGCTCCGTTTCCCTGATCGCTCATCTCCATTCCTACTCACTACTTTTCTGGAAGATAGAGGGGCTGGCTTCCTCCATTCTGGCCTGGGCACTGGAGCGGGCCGTGCCCCCAGGAGGCAGGCTGGACCTGGCTGCAGGGATGTGGGAAATAGCACGCAGGACCGTATTTGCAAAAGCAACAAAGTTGAAAGCAGGACTGGGCAGGCTGGGTCGCTGTTTGCACTGGGGGAAGCGCTGGCCTCAGAGGTGCCTTCCTCCTCTCAGGCCAGAAAGGGTGATTATTTCAGAGTTGTCTGATGAAGAGCATATATTCCAAACAGACCCCACTGCCTGTCCCGGTGCCAGCTTCAAACAGGGGAGGCAACTGTGGCACCCTGTGGCTCCCTTCACCCAGCAGTGGGGAGAGTGCTCAGGCCAAGGGGAGAGAGAGAGACCTCTAATACAGCCTGGAGAGGAAGGCTGGGCGCGCTCCGCCAGCTTCACACACACCTCCCTTGGCCAGATGCCATTTGTGTTTTCTCTTTCCCGTGCCCTCGCCCCTTGCCAAAAGCTATAGGCAGCGTGTCCAAGATTCCTCTATGGGGTGGGAAAAAATCAAAGAAGGAGGCATGAGCTTCTAATTAGCAACGATAGACAAATTGCTGGCAGAGGGACCACCCTCAGCTTTGTGTGCAGACACATGGCCCCCCCTCCCCCGGCCCTTTTATATCACGTGCCCACATTCTTTGGTGGTCTAGCACCCTCCTAGGCGCTGGAGCCACCATGCAAGCATTTCCAGTGGGCTGTTAACAGAAAAGTAATTTTCCACATCAGAATCAAATCCTCAACAGGAAGGCGAGACTGCCCTGTGGTGGGCGGGATGTGGCCCTCTGTTTTCCATTTAAGGCATTTAGCACAACAATAATTATTAAATAATCATTAAGTTAATTGTCTTCCTTGCCAAACTCATCGAGGGCGGAGACCCAGTAACACAATCAGTGCCTAATAAATGTATGTTGAGGGGAGTCTACCTTTCCGTGAGAACTGAGTTTTATCTCTGAAATAACAAATGCCGGATGTGCAGTTAGCACTGAGAGCAAATACTCTCCTCTTCAAAAGGCATTTTTACCTATTATTCTCTATCTGAGCTCGTTTAATGCAAGGAGAAGTGAAGGAGCAGAAAGATTGAGAGAAACATCCTGCTTCAGAGAGCTGGGCAGGAGACTCCTGTAGCATCCATTCTACCACTTCTCAGAACTATGCCCTGGCAGACATCAGTAATCAATCACCACTCTTTCATGTTGAGCCCAGAGGCAGCTGCAGAACCGTTCACAACACACCTCCAGGAGGCCACTACCAGGTGCTTGAGAAGTTTGCAGAATCCCAGACTGGCAAATATGGGTGTATAATTGAATTCATGTTTACCTCCAGATTTCTACTTTCTGGCTCAGAGCTGTCATTTCACTCTCTCATTTTCTTCATTCACCGTCAGCAGGTGCCTTTCTTCCTGCAGCCACTTCTCTGGCTGTGTGACCCTGGGCAGGCAACTTTATTCTTCTCTGGGCCTCGGTTCTTTGTAGAATGGAGATAATCGTTATATCTGGTAAGACTGTGGGGCCCAGTGAAAGCATAGAGTGCTCAGCATAGTGTCAGCTAGAAACTAACAGGCCCTGAAGAGGTGATGGCAACTTTAAAATATATTTGTTTTCACTTAAATCTTTAGCAAATTGAAGCCCTGGCAGCAGGTGTCATTGGGCTGGAAGCTCCCAGGGATGCCTGCCAGAAGCAGGGGTTTTCCCCTGGTGATCCTGCCTCAACTCACCCCTACAGTGGGAGGGGCACCCCCTGTCACTGTGGTGCCTCACCTGTGCCTTCAGTCTTCCCAGCCACAGGGAACTGCCCCACACACGCACGGCCTCATCTCAGGTCTGCAGAATCCAACAAAAAGCAGGAGGGCAAATAAAGCCTGTCATCTCCTCTCTTGTGGAAATCCACAAGCAGCATTTCCGATGTTGTCATTGTTATAATAAGCAGCAGGCCTCATCGAGGGAGGAGAAACGTGATGGTGTGGTGCTGAGATAGATACCTCCAGTTCCTTTTCCCCTGAGTGGGTCACCATAGATCTGGGGAAATCAAGAACCCCCCAGACTGTGGGAGTCCCCAAATGACATCAGGTGCAGCAGAAAGCAGGAGAGGAATCAGGACCCATGGGCAAAACAGACAAAAGAATTCATGCTGTCACCGGGGGATGGGGACAATGAAAGTACACCTGCCCAGGTAACACCCTACAGGATGCACACAGACCCAGTATGCGCCACAAAAGGGCCCAAGGCGTCATTCCCAGCTCAGCACACACTCTGTCCGCTCCCCGTCCAAGAGGGCCTTGCCATTTGGGCATTTGGGGCCAGACAGATCAGAGAGGACCCCATTTCCCTAGGCGGCCTGGCAGTGATGTGACCAAGTCTCTGAAGCCACCATCTTCATGGGTCCCCAGCAGGGTATACTCTGCTCCCCAAAGCTAAATCAGAAAGGAGAAACGTCCCCACCTGAGCCTGGGGGGATCTCCAGTGTAGGTGAAGCCTCTCCAGGCCGGTTATTACCATTGGAGTGTGTCTGGTCTGCCCTGACTAGGGGAGACTGATTCCTGCCAAGTGATTCTTCTCCCTGAACGTCGGTGTCCTCATCTCTAAAATGGATCAGTAATAATACCCACCCCTGGGAGAGCTGTGAGGGTGACAGCTAGGAGGTATACAGGAAGTGGTATACCTTGGTATACAGGAAGTGCCCAGTTAATAGGAACTCCTTTGTGACTGTTACTCACTTTTCTTAGAATATGAGTCCAGTCCTAGCCAAACAGAATCACCGTCTTCTCTGTCTGAAGCCATTTTTTCCCTGAAGAATGCAGACCCAGCGATGAGCTGTTTGTTCTCTCAGAGTTTCTGAGTCCTGGGAACAGAGGCCAGAGATCTCAGGAGTCGAACAGTCCACTTACCTGGCTGCAGGTCACCTCATTTTGCTGCTACGGAACCTGTTCTAGCCCTGGTGGGTTGGAAGGCAGATGTTGAACTGGTTATTATGGGGGAATGCCTTCTGCTGCAGAAGGAGGTGGGGGCGGGCGCCTGAGTTGCCTCCACCTTTTGGCTACTTAGAGTAATGCTTCTCTGAACACGGGTGCGCTGGTGTCCGTTTTAAAAGTCCCTGTTTTTAATTCTTCTGCATATATAGCTAGGAGTAAAACTGATGGATCATGTAGTAACTCGGCTGCACCTTTTTATATTCGCGCCAACAATGCATGAAGGTTCTGATTTCTCCACGTTGTGCCAGCACTTACTATTGTCCATTGTTTTGTTAGTGGCCATCCTAATGGGCGTGAGGCAGTATCTCTAGAGACAGAAAATAGAATCATGGTAACACAGGTAGAAGGAAGGGGAGCCGGGAGTTGGTGTTCAGCGGGGACAGAGTTTGAGTTTGGGAAGATGAGAAAACTTCGGAGGCGGACAGTGGCGATGGCTGCACAGCAGTGTGGATGGACCAAATGCCGCTGAACTGTACTCTTACAAATGGTTACAATGGCTAAATTGGACATCACTTATACACACAATTGTACATCATGTGTACACACACAAAAGCAGGTGCCACATAGGAGACGCCCAGTTTAAGGGACGTTCTGTACAGTGCCTGAGCGGCGCTCCTGAAAACTGTGCAGGTCCTCAAGGCTGAGGAAAGCGTAAACTGTCCCAGACCAGGGAGGCCAAGGAGACGCGATGACTCAATGTCATGTGGTGCCCTGGATGGGATCCAGGGATGGGAAAAGGACACTTGGGAAAAACTGGTGAAGTTCACATCAAGGGTCCAGGTTAGTTCAGCATCAGAGACCAATGTTGGTTTCTTGGTTGTGACGAAAATGTTCCATGGTCTGAAAGGTGTCAACACCAAAGGAAGCTGGGTGAGACGGCTACCAGAATCCTCTCTACGGCCTTTTCAGCTTTTCGGTAAATCCAAAAGTACTTTCAAATGAGAAGTTTAATTTAAAAATGAGAAGCCACCTCCCCCACGAGATCATGAAACTCCATGAAGGCCAAGGCCACGTCAATGCCAAATGCATGTTGGTTGAATTCACTGATGTTGAATTCACTCACATTGGTTGAATTCACTCCTTACTGTGTACTTACCATCTTGTTGGCAGCATTTTCGTTCTTTTTTTCTAATTGACAAATAATAGTTGTATGTATTACATATTTATAGAGTACAATGTGATGTTTTAATATATGTTTATAATGTGGAATAATTGATTAAATCACGCTAACAAATCCAAAAATAAAATAAAAATAAATAAAAATGGGAGGATTAGGCAACACAGTGAGACCTCGTTTCTGCAAAAAAATTTTTATTTATTTATTTATTTTTTTTTAATTTATTTTTTTATTTTTTTATTTTTTTATTTTATTTTTTTTGAGACGGAGTCTCGCTCTGTGGCCCAGGCTGGAGTGCAGTGGCCGGATCTCAGCTCACTGCAAGCTCCGCCTCCCGGGTTCGGGCCATTCTCCTGTCTCAGCCTCCTGAGTAGCTGGGACTACAGGCGCCCGCCACCTCGCCCGGCTAGTTTTTTGTATTTTTTAGTAGAGACGGGGTTTCACCGTGTCAGCCAGGATGGTCTCGATCTAACATACAGTTCTGTGGCATTAAGTAGATTCCCATTGTGCAACCATCACTACCCTCCATCTCCAGAACTCTTCTTCATCTTACCAGAGACTCTGTCCCCGTTCAACACTGACTCCCCATTCCCTCTCCCCGAATCCCTGACACCTACCATTCTACTCTCTGTCTGTATGAATTTGACTGCTCTAAGTACTTCATGCAAATGCAGTCACACAATATTTATCCTTTGTGGTTGGCTTATTTCACTAGACATCATGTCCTTAAGATTCTTTCATATTGTAGCATGTGTCAGAATTTCTTTCTCTTTTATGGCTGATATTCCATTGTCTGTGTATGCTGCACTGTGCTTCTCCATCTGTCCGTCCATCAGCGGACACGAGGTTTCTTCCACCTCTCGGCCGTTAGAGATAGTGCTGCAGTGAACGTAGGTTTACAGATACCACACCCAGACCACGCTTCCAAATCTTTTGGGTCTGTACCTGGTTTGGATGGAATGGCTGGATGATACAGCTCTTCTCTTGTTAAGTTTTTGAGGACCTGCCAGATTATTTTCCATAGTGGCTGCCACATTTTACATTTCCACTAACAGCAGTTAGGGACCAGGGATGCTGCTCAATGCCCTGCACACACACAGGACAGCCCCCACTGCAAAGATGACCCAGCCCCATTTGTCAACAGTGCCGAGGTGGAGACAGCCTGGGTTGGAGTGAGCGAGGGGCAGAAGGAAAGACAGGAGGCGTGGGGAGGAGGCAGGCCAGCCAGGCAGGCAGCTGGGAAAATTGTCCTGAGCACGTCTTGGAATGAGCACAGCCGAGGCACCTGTGAGTATTTGCTGCTTGGCACCCCAGGAAGCCTTTCTTGGATTGTCTCATTTCAGCCCCCAATGCCAGGAGCTTGGCAGAAAGTGTGTTGAGAGTGGCTGCGCACAGTAGGTCCGCTGTTCCTCCCGCCTGCAGGCATCCTGACTCTGTTCCCTTCAGCGTCACCTCCCCCACCCCGCCATCAGGTACTTTGTCCTTTGAAAGCGAGGTGCAAACACTGGCAGGCGAGCCCAGCAGATAAGATGTCTGAGTAAACACACAGCCCTCTCCTTGTGGGATCCGCATTACCCCGTGTTTGTGAATGATCGGGGGTTACCTGGCAACCAGGCCTGGGCGCCCCTCCTGCCGCCCAGAGCCACCAGGACTTCCTTCTTCTGTGTGCAGCTTCCAGCTTCTTGCCCTCCACAGGCAGGGCGTGCTGGGCACAGGAAGAGGGTGGTGCTCTTTTGTTTTTATTTAAAAGGGAACACCAAGCCTGGCTGAGCAAGCCAGACAGTTTGACATCAGACCCCGAACATGGCCTAGGTGGGCTTGGGGTAGGAGTGATGGTGAAAATGTGTTATTACAGCAGCAACAGTGGTCACTTATTTCACGCTGGGCCAGCCTGGTGGTTCTTTTGTTGCTCTTCATTGAAAGCCTGTTGTGTTTCTCAAGCTGTTCTAGGTGCAGGAGATAGAGCAACGAACATGGTAGTTAAATCTGTTTTCATATTCCTAAGTTCAGGTAAGGGGAGAGAAGAGAAACATGGAAACAACAGCCATGCACTGCATAGTGACGTGGTCAGTGTGTGATAGTGGTCCCGTAAGATCATAATGGAGCTGAGAAATTCCTGTCACCTACTGATGCCATAGCCGTAGAGATGTCATGGTGCAACGCATTGCTCGGGTGTTGGTGGTGGTGCTGGTGTAAACCTGTCGCACTGCCAGTTGTGCAAAAGCACAGCACCTACAGTAGACTTGATAGTAAACAACTAAGTTACTGGCTTGTGCATTCGCTATACTGTACATTTTATTGTTATTTTGTGGTGTACTCCTTCCACGTATTAAAAAAGAGCCTCAGGCAAGTCTTTCAGGTGGTATACAGAGAAAGGCATTGTGGGGCCGGGCGTGGTAGCTCATGCCTGTAATCCCAGCACTTTGGGAGGCTGAGGTAGGTAGATCATCTGAGGTCAGGAGTTTGAGACCAGCCCGGCCAACATGGTGAAACACCGTCTCTACCAAAAATACAAAAATTAGCTGAGCATAGTGGTGTGCACCTGTAATCCCAGCTACTCGGGAGCCTGAGGCAGGAGAATTACTTAAACCAGGGAGGCAGAGGTTGCAGTGGCCACGACCACGCCACTGCACTCCAGCCTGGGCGACAGAGCAAGACTCTGTCTTAAAAAAAGAAAAATAGTTATTTACAAATGTAGCGTAGCCTAAGTGTACAGTGTTTACGAAGTCTACAGTAGTGTAAGGTAATGTCTCAGGCCATCACATTCACTCACCACTCACTCACCCAGCCACCCAGAACAGCTTCCAGTCCCGTAGGCTCCGTTCATGGTAAATGCTCTATACGAGTAAACCATTTTTATCATTTATGCCGTATTTTCACTGTACCTTTTCTGTGTTTAAATATGTTTAGATACACAGATACCACTGTGCTACAGCTGCCTGCAGTATTCAGGACAGTAACATTCTGTACAGGTTTGTAGCCCAGCCATAGGTGTGTAGTAGGCTATATACCATGTAGGTTTGTGTAAATACACTCTATGATGTTTACACAATGGCATAATCTCTGAAAACGCATTTCTCAGAACCTATCCCCATTGTTAAGTAATGCATGACTATTTTTTCTCTTTGGAGACAGTCTCACTCTGTCACCCAGGCTAGAGTGCAGTGGCGCAATCTCGCTTCACTGCAATCTTCGCCTTCTGGGTTCAAGCAATTCTCATACCTTAGCCTCCTAAGTAGCTGGGATTACAGGCACATGCCACCACGCCTGGCTAATTTTTGTAGAGACAGGGTTTCACCGTGTTGACCAGGCTGATCTCGAACTCCTGACCTCAAATGATTCACCCGCCTTGGCTCCCAAAGTGCTGGGATTGCAGGCGTGAGTCACTGTGCCTGGCCATGACTATAGATCACTTAATATTTTAGGTGATCGTCGGTGCTTTAGAGAAATAAGGCAGGGGGACCTCAGGTGCACAGGACTTAGGGTGTCCTTTCCTGGGTTCAGGGACAACATTGAACAGAGCTGTGAGTTAAGGGACCCAGCTCTGCAGACATTTAGCAGATGTGTGGTGGAGGGAAGGGTGGAGTGGGAGTAGGCAGAGTATGTGCAGAGGGCCCTGAAGTAGGAGTGGGGCTGGTCGGGTTTAGGAACTTCAAGGAAGCCAGTGGGGGCTACTACAGAGTGAGGGAAAGAGGGTGGCAGGAGCTGGGGTATGAGAGGTAGAGCCAGCAATTACAGAGGGCCTCCCAGACAATTGCCCCGGCCTTGAGTTTTCTTCGGATTGAGGAGAGCTTTGGAGGGTTTGGAGCAGACAGAGGATAAAATCTGACTCTGGCTTTAAAAAGCATCCCTCAGCCGCTGTATGGACAGTATTCTAAACCTCCAGTCTAGTAGCCACTGGGCGTGTGTAGCCATTGGAATTTAAATTAATTGAAGCAATAAAGTTGAAAATTCAGTTCCTCAGTTTCAGTAGGTACATTTCGGGTGCTCAGTACCCAGCCCGGATACAGAACGTTTCCACCATCCCAGTCTTCTTCCTAGATGGTGCGGTCTAAATCCAGGCAAGTGTGGGAGCTGGGGTGCCTGCTGGGGGCTGTTGTAGTAATCCAGGTGAGAGAGGAGGCTGATAAATACCTTGGGCAGAGGACGTGACAGTGGTCAGACTCAGGACCTATCTGCTGGTAAAGAGGGCAGGACACATTCGTGGGTTAGACGTAAATGTGTGAGGGAGGGAAGCTGAGGGTTCCGTGGTTGTTGGACAGAGCCATTGGAAGGCCAGAAAGGTCATTTATGAGATGAGGATGCAGCCGACAGTTCTAAGTTACATTGAGTGAGCTGTGGTCTGTGCCAAGTACCGAGCCAAACTTGGATCTCCTGGGACCCTTGGCCCCCATTGTGCAGCAGAGCACACTGAGCCTCCACAGAGGGCCATCCCTGCCCGGGCTTACCCCACTCACGGTCTAAGCAGCCAGGATTCAAATCCGGGTCTTCTTAGTCCTGACAAGGGGGCCCTGTTCACAAGGAATGCCTCATCAGCATTCTCTCATCCCAGAAACCACTGGCAAGGTGCTGTATCCTTCTGCCCTCAAGCAAATCCATTTGAGGCTAACTTGCAGTGCTGACAGTGTTGGCAGGCACCCAGCTGCAGGCCTCTTGGACCAGGGTGATGATCCCAGGGCTGGAGCCTATGAGAGTAGGACATGTGGCAAAGCATGGCTGCCAGGGTGTCCTTTCCCTTCCTTCCTAGCCATGTCTGCCCCCATGCCCGGCGGATGGCCCCAGATGGGTGCATTGCACATTTCTTCTGGGGACCTTCTCTACGCCATGCTGGGTGGTTCATTCATCTGTCTAGTGCTGACTCTGTGCCAGCATCGAAGGGCTCCAAGTTCTTACCAAATACCCATCCAGTGAGGGATGTGAATATTTTCCTTCTTTTTTCAAATGTGGAAACTGAAGCTCAGAAGGGTACAGTCACTTGCTCAAAGTCACACAGCAGCCAAGTAGGAGAGGCAGGATTTGAACTCAGGGCTGTTGGAATCCAAAGCCCTTGCCCTCATCTGCTGGTATCTGCCGTCTCCTGGAGCTGAGTAGGATGCAGAACTGGTGAGCAGAGCTTTCTGCCGAGGGTTGCGCAGTTTTGATTTTAGACCTCATCATGGTGTGGGGTCTAGTGGGCTGGAGTCTCATGTGCCCTGGCAAGGTGCTGACCTGCCCAAAGGAAAAACCGTCTTGTTTTGCACAGAGCCTCCCCTAGCTAGCTGGCCATGGCTCCCATCATCTGCCAAGAGGGGGCGTTGTCTTCCAGTTCCTGAAAAGGTGTCTACAGGCGAACTACAACCTGGCTGGCACCTGGTGGCAGACACAGAGGAACAACGAGAATACAGCAAAGCCTCAAGCTTGCCTTGAGAGGGTCATCTTGGCTTAGGGCTTGGCGCTCATACCTTGGAGCCAGAAGTCCTGAGTTCAAATCCCAGCTCTGCCTCTTTCTGCTTTGTGGACTCCAGGCAAGTCACAAACTCTGCCAGCTGCTGCGGTTTCCTTCTTGGTAAAATGGGAGTGATGATAATAGCAACACTTCTTTCCATCCAAGGTGTAGTCTACGGACCAGCAGCGTCGGCCTCACCTGGGAGCTTGTTAGAGAGGCAGCATCTTGGGCCACACTGACACGTACCGCATTATAGTCTGCATGTTCACAAAACCCCCAGGCAATATATGTGCACATTAAGCTGAGGCACTGGTGTGGACTGAGCAAGGTGGTTCGGGTTCCATATTGAGCATGATGCTCTTGCATGGCAATCGGTACACTTCTTGGTTGGCATGTTCTCTTATTATCATGAGCTGTGCAATCTTGGGCCGTCTCTCCTAGACTCTTAGCTTTTATTATGGGGCTTCATGGTGCAGAGGTGCCCTGGAAAACAGATCGATATCTAGAAAGGCTTCTGCCTTTTAGCCCTGATTGTGCTGAGGGAGGGTCAGCACTATCAGGGCCATTAATGGCGCCTTGGAAGAGCCAGCCTTCCCTCGCAGACCACAGGCTGAAGAGCCAACCCCATGCTGCAGCCTAGCTGTCTCCAACAGCTGGTGCCTGGGTCTGGCCTTCAGGGCCCGTCTTCCTGGGGTGGAAAGAGCTGCACAGCCTGAGCCCAGGGCCAGTAGGCCAGCCATTCGCCCATTTCGTCCTCTCCTTCTACCTAGCAGTTTTAGGACAGATCGATATATATGGTCTGGAAAAGCCACTGGGGCGGGTAGGAGAGAAGCAGATGGTGACATCACAGTGGAGCCCAGATTTTAGTTGGTCAGATACACCTGCCAGGGGAGAAAAGTGCGCAGCCCTCTCACCCAGGCAAGGAAGCTGGGCACCCGGGGGTGGGGTGCTGAGAATAGACATTTTTGCACTGGGGCCTTCTTCCATATCACCCCTACTTCCAACCCCACTTAAGGTGCCTTTCTTGGGGAAGTCTCTGATGTCTAAGATGTGCTCACGATGACCTCCAGAGACTTGATTTAAAAGTACATATGTGTCTTTACGAGTGTGTGTTACACATTTAATGCTCTCAGAGCAGAAATAAAACCACAAAGCTATTAGAGAGGAATCTAGTCTTCCATGTAATGTGCCTCTGAGCTCCTCCCTGGAATCCCCTAGGGTTGATGTGGGGGGAAGAGGGAGAATATGAGAATGAGAAGAAGCAAAGCTGGCCTGTGCCAGCAGCCAGGAGCCAGGAGTTCTCAAGCTCGAGGCTGCGCCTCAGTGCCAGGGAGCCTGTTCCAGGAGTGTGCTCTTGAGACAGTGGGGCAGTGGGTCAGGCTGCTCTAAATTTTAAACAAGCAAACCTGGGTGATTCTGATGCTGATGACCCTGCAGACTGCACGTTTAGAAATTGGGGACTAGGGGGAGATGCAAGTCGGGCACAGAATAGGTGTTTGATGAATATTTCATGAGTGGAGGCATGTATGTGGGATTGAATAAAACATGCGCAGGCTAATGGACGAGCATACAGCGAATGAATTCGCAAAGGAGAACATGCGGGGAAGAAGGCATCCTCGAAATGAGTGCGTGTGTGCCCAGGCGATTGTATGCAGGTGGGAGGCATGAACCTACGGGGGGGTGGGCATTGCAGGGCAGGACGGGATGGAGCAGGGGTCTCCAGAGGGGGTTTCATGAAGAGTTAGTGCTCGGGGGTGCCTGGTGAAGGACTAAGACCCTTCAAGAGGGGGCTTAAGACATTTTAGCTGATGGCAGGATCAGTTTAGGGACTGGGGGAATGGCATGGTAACCATGGCATTACAGAAAGCCCTCCTTCGGCCAAGGGATGCCCCAACCCCAAGGACAGGGCAGTACGTGAGCTTCAGCCCAAGATCTGGGCCCAGATGGATAGGAGGCATGTACCATGGCCCACCTTCCAAAGGAAGATTTGCCCCACTGGGTGGCAGTGGGCTTTCTCCAAGAAGCGGAGCCTTTCTCCCTGTTCCAGGTGCAGGTCCCAGCGGCCCAACTCCAGGGGTTGTAGGCAAGCAGGTGGGCAGGGGCCAGAGCCAGCGACACCTTCGTCCCTGCTCCTCTCTGCACTCCTGCGTCCTTCTCCTGCTCCTCTCCTCCCCTCCTGCTAACATAGGGCCGCCAGCTTCCCCTGGCGCAGACTTTGCAGCTCAGCATTGCCACGGAGACCATCTGCCCTTCTCACTCCAGTCTTCACATCCCTTAGAAGGAACCCCACATCGGTGGGCTCAGGCCGATGCTGACTTCTGGACATGTCAACTGTGGCTGCCAGGTGGGCTCATGGTACACACATGGCAGCCTCCTGTGGTGACTGTGGCATCTTTATGGCAGCGGGGCAGGGGAGATTCAGAGGGGCAGGGAGTGACACAAAGACAGCGGCTGTCTGCCACCTGCCCCCCACCCAGGAGAGGTTTGACTCATTCGTGCTGTCGTTCAACACACACTGATTGGCTTTCCTATCTGCTTCCTTCTGGGGCACAGCGCCGCCTCCTTTGGGACGTGCCAACTCTCACCCAGCTTTTCCCAGCCCTGTGTCAGACTGGCACTTGGGGAGCGGGCACAAATGTCATGGGGGGACATGCCCCTGTGCCCTCCTTCAGCTTTCAGGACCACAGCCAGAGAGTCTTCCAAACACTCATAACTAGCCCAGAGACTCCAGGCGAGAGACTTGGGAGGCCGGGGCAAATAGTTGGTTCTTTGAGGCTGAAATTGGGCAGCGGCGGACCTGGGAGACGTTGACTATCGTGTGTTTGGACAAGCGAGGCTTCTGCCACTCTGTCTCGGACAGTCCAGGAGAGACAAAGGTGCTTCAGATTGGAGGCTGCCCTCTCCTCAAGAAGGAGGGCGCGCCGGTGTGGCTGGATGAGTTGGCTTCCAGATAAAATTATGTGCTTGGGGTTTAGGTGGACTTAGGCCTTATTCATGCTTCTGTGTTTGCTCAGCCTACCAGGCCCCGTACCTGGTCTCCCAGCCTCCTGGGGACACATCGGGTTCCTTGCTGTTCTTTCAGACAGTGAAGGAGCATTCCTCCCTCACACTCTTCCTGTCTGCTCTTTCTCAGGCAGGTCCTGCTCATGGTACCCACCCGTGCCAGACTGGGTGAGGAGGTCATGGAGCTGGAGCCACGTACAACGGGTTTTGGTACCATAGCTTTGCTGTGTGACTCTGGGTACATTACTAGATCTCTCGGTTTTTTCTTATACAAGGAGGCCTTCCTAGATTGCCTGCCTACCAGGTCTTGGCAGAGGTCTAATGCATTCATTCCTGCTTCTCCTAGACCCAGTGATTCTAATCCCAGTTCTGTTCCCAATAGAATTGAGTGCTTCTGTCTACCAACAGACATAAACAGGAATGTTCAGAGCAGCCTTAGTCATAGTAGCCTCCAAATAGAAACAACCCAAGTATCCATCAACGGTGGAACAGATAAACAAATTGTGGCCTAGTTATACAATGGAGTAATACACAGCAATGAAAAATAAACACCATGGAGAATCTCACAGACATTATGTTGAGCAAAAGAAAAGGAGTACATAGTGTATTATTCCAGTTATCTGAAGTTCAAGGTCAGGCAAAACTACCCGGTAGTGATAGAGGTTGGAATGATGGTTAGTTACTTCTTGAGGGAATTGCCAAGAAGGGACATGAGGGAGCCTTCTAGGGTGCTGGGTGGTGGGGAGCCTTCTAGGGTGCTGGGTGGTGGTCACATGAGTATGTGCATTTATCAGGCTATATGCTTGCCATCAGTATGTATGAGCGACTTCTCGTACCTCCTGCACCCAGAGACAAGCATCCTTCAGCCATTCAGGTTCTGTGGATGCTCACTGGGTCTTCAGAGCCATGTGCCAAGCTGGGAGGAATCCCCCTGTCGAAGTCGAAGGCTTTGCCGCCTAGCGGAAACCCCGCACCACAGGAGCTTGTGCTGCACTCAGGGCAGCTGCAGACTTCCTTGCAGGGACTTGCTTGTCCTAGAGGCATGTCATGCAGTGAGACACGACTGCTACAGGGCAGAATCCACTTCTTTCCGTTCTTGGATGTGGCATCCGTGGCAGGTGTAGGGGGTGGCCTGGCCATATCCTTACCTTCCCCAGTCCCAGGAGCTCTGAGTCAGGCAGTATTTGGGCCTCAGGAAAGCAGTGTGGCACGGAGGGAGGCAGACTCACTTTGGAAATCCCCTCGCTGCACAACTTTGGGCAAGGGATGCCACGTCTCTGGGCCTCAGTTTCCACTTCACACCTTCAGGGGTGGTGTGAGGATTGCCCAAGAGACCACATGGGAAGTGTCAGCCCCTTGCTCTGCTAGGAGCTAGGCTGAAATTCCCTTTTCCTCTCGCTGTGTGCCATGCTGCCCTCCTGCTCTGCTTCTCCATGCGCCGCCCCTCCCCTGCTGTGTCGTTTCCACAGAACTGATCACCTTCTAAAGGGCATTCACCTTACTTCGTCACCGCTTCTTATCAGCTCCCCGAAGCGCAGAGGTTCTGTTTATTTTGTTCACTGCTGTGTATCTCCAGCCCTGGGCACATAGTAGGTGCTTGATAAACAGTTGTTGACTTGACTTGGCCTTGACTTGTTAGCAGCTGGTAGAAGCTTCCCCTAATGTTTCATTCTCCAGGCTTTCTTTTGAGTGAAGTTGAAGCCAGAAAGCCTCAGTATCCTCTTCCAGGGATGCCGGGAGCTGTACGCTGGATGACTGTGAGCTGTTCGGTGTGTGATGTTTTTGTTTTTTGTTTTTTTTGAAGCTGGAAGAAACTATACAGAAAAGAGGCCCATTTTGCAGATAAGGAGACCAAGGTCCAGAGGGACCAGAGCCTTGCCTTATAGGGCACCTTTGATGGGAGAATCCCCAGACTTGATGTTGAGGTCCTTTGGTTTGTCTTTCTGCCTTTTCCTTGCAACTCCAGTGGGAGAGGGACCCTCTGGCCTCACCCTGGGCTCTGACCTCAGTGTGGTCAGTAGAGTCTGCCTTTCCCTCTTAACTTTCACCTCTTTCTCCCCACTGCCTACATGCCTGCCCTCTGCTCACTGAAAGTGGGGCCATCAGAAGGGAGCTGTGCCCCCAACCCCCATGTGAGGGACAGCTCAGCAGAAGCCCCATCGTCCATGGGCCGTGTGTCTCCCATCTCCGTGCGGCTGGGGCCCAGGGCAAGGGCACCGTGCCTCGGTAGTGAGTCACTCTCTCTCTGTGCCAGGCAGGAGCTCCAGGGACTGGGGGTGACCCTAGAGTGAAGGCCTGATGGGGAGGAGGACCCGGCATGACAGCCGTTGGCTTGCTGGGGGAGGAGAGCGGAAACTTTTACATTTGTTTCTTGCTTTCAGCCCGATGTGTAGGAATCAACCTAACAGATCAGCAGGAGCCTCAAACCTTGGCTCATTCTCTTTGAGAAGGGGACAGAAACCACAAAGGCAAGGAGAGCTGGATTTGGCTCCATAACAAAGTGACCCTTGAGCGCAGAAAAGCAGACCAGCAACCAGCCTCGCCATAAACCAGTCCGAAAGGCGAGCGGTGACCTGGGAAAACGCACTTGTGGCCCGGTTGACAAATGAAGGGTTAAATGACCTTAATCAGCCAAAGTAGCTGCGAATCAGTGAGAAACTGTGACTGCCTCGAGGGGGAAAGGTGCAAAGAACAAAAGAGAAATACAGTGAAAAACTGTCAGCCTCTCAAAAATGAAAGAGATGTAAATTAGAACAGGGGGTGCAGTTTCTCACCTGGAGAACTCAGAGGTTTAAATAAGACCGTGCGTTTTACTAGGAAGGCATCTGGAGCACCCTTATGAACACTTTCCCTTCTGGGTGCATCATTGCCCTCCTCTAAACTGGATGCTCTTGGGGTGACCTCACCTGGTTCTCTCTCCCCATCATCCTGTATCCCCTGAGAATATCAGTAGTGACCGCTCCTGAGCACCTCTTGTGTAGCATGCGTTCTATACATACTTTCTCATTCTGGGGATTCCGTTGCTCCACTCTGCAGAGGCAAAAACTGAGACCCAGAATGATGAAATGACTTGGGCGAGGTCCCCCAGTAGGTAATGGAGCTAGCATCTGAACTTAGGGGTAGCCAGCCTCAGGCCCATGCTCTGTTTCTTTTTGCTTCTTTTCCACCACTGTTTGACCCCTGGCTCTCCCAGAGGGATATGGCACTGGCTGGGCCTCAGGGGATCCTGGTTTCTCTTGAATTCAGTGTTACCTTCCAGCAGCCGAGACCTGCAGGAACTGATTCCACAGGACAGTCCTGCCAAGGAGGCAAGCGGGCTAGAGAGAGGCGGCGGCATCTTTCTGCCGGGTGCCAGGGAAGTCCCGATTTGCAATGCTTGCCCGTTCCTATTGTGTAAATACTTCCACTGTGGCCAAAGTGAGATGCTTAAATGCAGAGTTTGGAAAAGATGGGCACAGTTGGCTTCTGGGAGCTGGTAAGAGCTGGCTTAGCCATAGCTTCACTACTGCCCAGGTGGGTGACTTTGACCTGGTGTCAATCTCTTTGAGACTCGGTTTTCTCATCTGTAAAATGGAAGCAGTATTTGCTGCATAGGGTGGTTGGTTGTGAGGATTAAATGAGTGAATGTGTCTAGTGCCTGCATCGTGGTAGGTGCTAAGCGTTCATTATTAAGTGCACTTAACTTTCATTCGTTCGTTCATTCATTCAGTTTTCACTGATTTCTTCAGCCCTCCAGCATCTGTCCATCAAAGCTGACTGTCTAGCAGGCCTGTGCTAGAATCTTCCTTTTCCCTCTTCCCCTTGGGGAATCAACGAGGGAAGGGGGATGGCTTCACCGCTTCTGCAGAAGGACTTGTCCCGATCGTTGTTTGCTGTGATTTGAGCCAAGGGCAGCCATAGTTTTTTTGTCTTGTTTAGAAATTTCCACTTGTTTGACCACCTCCCTTGGTGTAGCCACGGACGGGGTGGAGAAGGCCCATCCTCTGGGGGTCGTGTACCTTCCAAAAGCCAATCCTAGCGCCCTGTGTTGTCAGTTCAGAGGCAGTGGCCTGGGAACTGGCAGTAGACTTCTGGGATGGCTGTCATGGGGCCACTGCTGTGCAGGGGAAGGGCACTGGTGTTGAACCTGGCTTGGCTGCTTCTCAGTGGACTGCCTTGGGCAAACCACTGCTCCATTCTGAGCCTCAGTTTTTTTATCTGTAAAATGTGCTAATACTGGCCTCCTGGCAGGTGTTGGAACGGCTAGTTTTGAAGAGCCAAGGGGGAAACGCCAGGGGGCCCCACCCTACCCCTGTGGGACACTGAGCGTCTCAAGAGAAGACCCCTTCTTCCTGGAGGCCCCAGCAGGTCCCTGGGAGGAGAACCAGGGACGGCCCGAGGAAAGGCTCTCCCTGGCAAAAACGCTGTCCTGTTTGAACTGGGTTCTCTGTTAACATGTGCTGAAAGGAGACGCCGGTGCTCTGTCTCTAGCGATCCCTGGTTCCAGGTCCCCATTCCGTTCCCAATCCAAGCCTTTGGGTTCCACCAAGGCCACCAGTGATCAGGACCTCCGTTTCCGGAGCCCTCCTGTGTCCCAGGTGCGTGACCGGGACAAGGCTGAGAAATGATCACAGCCCAGAGGAGCCTGCGGACATGTGATGACGAAATGTCCTATGGGATCGTGAAACAGAAAAGGGACATTAGGGAAAAAACTGAGGTACTCTGAATCAAGTGTGGACTTTAGCAATAAAATGTTTTAATATTATTTCATTAGTTGTAACAAATTTACCACACTAATGTCAGATGTAAATAGTCGGGAAATGAGGTGTGGAGTATGTTTATGGGAACTCTGGGTACTAACTCTGCAGTTTTTCTGTAAATCTGAAGCTATTATCAAAAATAAAATCTCTTAAAGAAAAAAAGACAGCCGGGTGCAGTGGTTCATGCCTGCAATCCCAGCATTTGTGAGACTCAGGTGGGAGGATTGCTTGAGGCCAGGAGTTTGAGACCAGACCAGCATGGGCAACATAGTGAGACCCTGTCTCTAGCAAACCTGAAAAATTAGCTAGATGCAGTGATGTGTGTCTATAGTTCCAGTTACTCAGGAGGCTGAGGTGAGAGGATCTCTTGAGCCCAGGAGTTTGAGGCTGCAGCGAGCTGCCATCACGCCACCACATTCCAGCCTGGGTAATAGAGTGAGATCCTGTCTCATTTACGAAAAAACCTGGCGCAGTGGCTCACACCTGTAATCCCAGCACTTTGGGAGGCCCAGGTGGGAGCCAGGAGTTTGAGACCAGTTTGGGCAACATAGTGAGATCTGATCTCTATTAAAAAAAATAATTAAAAAAGAGAGAAAAGAAAAGGGAAAAGAAGCCATCCAAAGAGTTGCCGACTCACAGGGGTCCTGGTACAGACGAGCAAGCGGTCCCATCCTCGGAGTGCGTAGGACATGGCTTAGTGAGCACATTGTGCACCTTGCGTGTGTCCCATTCAGCACCGTGGCTGCTCATACCCTGCCTCAACTGTGCCCGGGAGCCCTGCCTCCCAGGCTGGAAGCCTCTCTCTAGATGCCCACGGAAAATAGCCTCTTGCACTAACAACGCTGATCTATGCTTAAATTACCTCGTACCTGGTTCACTCTAACTCTCTTCCAGCCCTTCCCCCTTCCCCCGCCCAGCTGCCCTCAGCCTTCAGCCTCACTGGAGGAAGGTTGTCTCGAAAGAGTTGCATCATGAGACCCTTGGTGGACTCACTCACCAGGACAGCCTTGGCCCCGATCCTGGCACCAACCCAGGGTGACTTTGATGTCGTGTTCTGGCGTGTCCTTGGGCCCATTTCCCTCCTCTCTCCCAGGGGCTCTTTTACATGTTCTTCCCAAGGCTTCAGAGACCTTCAGCGCCACGTCTGAAGCGGCCATCTCTCTCTTGGATCTCAAGAGTGGTAATTTCTGGCAACTGCCTCGGGCTCCGTTTCTCGTCTCTGTCTACAAAACTAGCCTGGAGTTGGGCTGTCGGGTTTGCCCAGACATTCTCTGAGCAGTGATCGGTCCCTGCCGTGTTTCTGTGAACAGGGTCACTCTTGGAAAGAGCCCCCACCACCTTGCAGATTTGCTGGGGTAGGGTGGGGGCATGCGAGGTTGGATTAAATGAGACCTGGGGTTCTTTCCTGCAATCATTCCTAAGCAGTACGTCTCTGCATCTGACCCTTAATAGCGAGTGGACGGGGCTAGTGTTCTTGGAGCACCTACTGTGTGCTTGCTCTGTTAGTTCTTTGTTTCCTTCCCCGACGGGGGGTAGGCCTTGCCATCCTTATGTTATAGACGAGGAGACTGGGGCTCCAAGAAGCGACTTCCCCAGGGTGCCCGGCCTGCACATGGTCGAGCTGGGGTCTCAAATCCCATTTAGCCTTACTTCAAGTCCAGGCTCCTTGGTCGCTGGCCCTGCTTGCCTGGTGGCCCACAGTCCCAGAGTCAGTGGCGCCAAGGTCCCTCAGGCTGGTTGTGAAATCAGTTTGAGTGCAGAGTAATGGCGGTTCACATCGAGCCTGGTGACCACCCTGCTAGCCTGCCTGGGACTTCCACAGCGTTAGCACCAGTGTCAGTCCTGCCTCCCAGAAACCCCCTGCGTCCCGGACACACCCCCATGATTGGTCCCTGCCTCACATCCCAGTTTCTTCAAATATCAGCAAGTTTCAGACTGAGAGAGAAATATAGATAACCAATAATAAAATGAAATGACCTTTGGCCCCTATTATCAAAGCCATAATAGTGAGATCACAAAAATGCATCTTTAGACCGGGCGCAGTGGCTCACTCCTGTAATCCCACTACTTTGAGAGGCTGAGACGGGCGGATCACTTGAGGTTAGGAGTTCGAGACCAGCCTGGCCAACATGGTGAAACCCCATCGCTACTAAAAATACCAACATTAGCCAGGTGTGGTGGCGGGTGCCTGTAATCCCAGCTACTCGGGAGGTGGAGGCAAGAGAATCGCTTGAACTGGGGAGGTAGAGGTTGCAGTGAGCCGAGATGGTGTCACTGCACTCCAGCCTGGACAACAGAGCTAGACTTGGTGTCACTGCACTCCAACCTGGACAACAGAGCTAGACTTGGTGTCACTGCACTCCAACCTGGACAACAGAGCTAGACTCCGTCTCACGAAGAGGAGCTGCCAGAATGTGAAGTGAAGTAGTAGTGTGGGAATCCTTTTAATAAGGAAAGGTATACCCTGCTATTCCTCTTTTAAGGTTTTGGAAAGAAGTGGAGAGGAACTCCACCTTTGACCTGGGATGCGGGAGACTGAGGACATCGAGGCTTGTATTTCATGAGTGAAAAGTGGGTGTTTGTGTTGTTTTAAAAATAAGTACAGGGGCCGGGCACGGTGGTTCAAGCCTGTAATCCCAGCACTTTGGGAGGCCGAGACGGGCGGATCACGAGGTCAGGAGATCGAGACCATCCTGGCTAACACGGTAAAACCCCGTCTCTACTGAAAAATACAAAAAAACTAGCCGGGCGAGGTGGCGGGCGCCTGTAGTCCCAGCTACTCTCCAGGAGAATGGCGTAAACCCGGGAGGCGGAGCTTGCAGTGAGCTGAGATCCGGCCACTGCACTCCAGCCTGGGCGACAGAGTGAGACTCCGTCTCAAAAAAAAAAATAAGTACAATATATCTGTTACTTATTAAAAGTAGCTTTGTAGGTTGGGGGCCCTAGGGTGGGAGGAGGGAGACGGGGAGGTCTAGCCAGCGGGACGTCACCCATAGCATCAGGCTGTTGCTGAGAGAAGGGTTTTCCAAACCTCAGTCTCCTCATCTGTAAAATGGGCCTTGTTGTCATTCCTACCTCCCCGGGTGGCAGTGCAATGTACGATGTGTATTTGTGCCAGTTAAGTGAGTTAATGTGCTTCACTCATGCGTGGCCCAGAGGCAGTTGTTCAGGAATGTGAGCTGTCAGTGTCCTGATCCCTCTTGAGCAGTGAATGTGTCTCAGAAATCAGCCATGCTTCGTTTCACCTACCCTCCATTCTCTGCCAACTTCTGGGGGCACCGTTTAACGCCAAATCCTAGGCTTGACCCCTGAGCCTGTACCTGGACTGCAATCTAGTAGTCACTAGCCACATGTGCCTGTTCTATGCTAAATTAAACTTAAGAATTCAGATCCTCGGTCACACTGGCCGCATTCTGAGCGCTCAGTAGCCACCTGTGGCCAGTGCAGATACAGAACATTTCCAGCATTGTAGTACGTTCTGTTGGGCAACGCTAGTCTGGAGGGATGCCCGGCGGAGGGCCCAGGGAGCCCACCTGCCCTACTTCCTCCACCTGCTGGCTGTGAATTTGATAACCGCACGGCCCCCTCCTCCAACTGCTTGGCTACCCTGCCACCTCTCAGCTCGTCTGGGGCTGCCTGTAGCCTGGCACCAACAACCTTCACAGCCCCAGGAGTCCTGTTGGCTGGCAGGAGGACATGGCAGGGGTGCCAGGCTTGGCAACTGGCATTGTTTTCTCAGCAGGACCGGGCGAAGCCTGAGTTCTCAGCTGGGTACAGCCCTGCCCCAGGTTCAGGGCATAATCCATTAGGGAAAGGTGGAGATTTGGCAAAAGCTGGAAAGCTGTTGGAGGCTTTACTAATAGACAAATGGGAAAATTCAGTCACTAAAAACAGAGGGACAGAAAGGTTGTAGGTGATTCTGTAAGACAGAGCCTTTGAGTATGGCCTGAAATACAGTTCCTCACCCTTGCTCAGTTTTTTCTTCCACTTGCTTGTAGGTTTGATGTCCCAGATGCTGGGCTGGTGCTGGGGATGCAGCGGTGGCCTCTGTGGACCGGTCACCATCGCTGCTCCCGGGGGGCTCACAGGCCAGTAGGGGAAACAGGCACATGAAGATGCAGCTCACACTTCAGCTGAGTGTCAGAGCAGACCACACTGCAAGATCACGTGGGCAAGGACAGGATTGTCCGCTGCGTATCCTAGGACCCGCCACAGTAGCTGCTCATGAAATGATTGCTGGAAGAACATTTGCATAGGGCATTCTCTTGTTCTGAGCTCTTGCTCATTCCTACCTCATTTCATCCTCTGAGAGGGGATGGATACTCACTGCTCCCGTTGAAGGACACAGGTGTGCCCTGCTGCTTCCTGAACGTACTCAAAGACAGTTGCCTCGTAATATAATAACTAACTGAGTACTTACTTCATTCCAACCATATGCTAAATGGGTTACCCAGATTATCTCATTCAACCTTCACAACAAATGTACAAAAGACCTATTATTATCCCCATTTTATGGAGGAGGAAACTGAGGCACAGAGAAGTTAGGCACTTGGGCCCGAGTCACGCAGTGATGGAATGGGGGTGCCTCGGGCCTCCTCTGAGCTTTACCAGGCTCAGAACATTCCTAGAAGCGGACGTGGACTGAATTGGCCTTCTGGTGGCCCCTTCCCCTCTCTCCCCACACCACCAGTGGAGACACCTCCGAAGCTGTCACTGGCTCTCCTTTTCTAGCAGGCTCGGAGCAGGGGCGGCACATGGCTACAGGGAGCAGAAAACGTTGTCCTGAGTGGAGTCTGTAGATCATCTAGAGCAGTGATCCAGGCCCCAGTAAGGGAGGTCCCACACATAGGCTGATTTCATCCATTAGCTCACAGTAAACACAAGGGCCCTGGAGGCTGCAGCCAACACCCCCAGGACAACTCCCTGCTCCCTCTTGTATTGTTACCGCCTTGGTTCCTCTGGGGATGCTCTTAATTACTGCCAATGTGACAGCAGTGACGTCGTAGCCCGAGTCGCCAGCATGTAAACCTTGCATGTTTGGGCGGTGTGTGCTGGGCCGTGAAGAGCTCCGAGTTCAGGTCCTGCCTGTGGCCCTTCCTGGCCACGTGAGTCTGATGATGTGTGTGTGAGGAGGGGTCAGTGAAGGTCTGTAAGGGCAGAGAACTTTTTCTGACACAGGTTCTGGCTCAAAGTGTGGCCATTTTAATTCCTTAACAAACACTTGGATACATTTTGTAGACTGGCTAAACTGTAAGACTTTTCAAAATAAGAGTAGTTCTTATAATTGCTTACTTAGTGCCTGGGTGCGCTAAGCACTCGCTAGGTATTATCTCATCTACTTTCTGTAATAACCCTCTAGGGTAGATACTACCATTTATCATCAAATCTGAGATATCATGTAAGATACCCCATTTTCTTGCATACCTCTAAGAAAGAAAAGAATGTGGCTAGGCGTGGTGGCTCACGCCTGTAATCCCAGCATTTTGGGAGGCTGAGGCGGGCGGATCACCTGAGGTGGGCGGATCACCTGAGGTCAGGAGTTGAAGACTACCCTGGCCAACATGGTGAAACCTCGTCTCTGCTAAAAATACAAAAATTATCCAAGTGTGATGGTGCACACCTGTAATCCTGGTTACTCGGGAAGCTGACACAGGAGAATCGCTTGAACCCGGGAGGCAGGGGTTGCAGGGACCTGAGATCACAACACTGAACTCCAGTCTGGGTCACAGAGCAAGACGCTGTCTCAGAAAACAGGGAAAAAAATAACAGAAAAGAAAAGAATATGCCCAGAGACTTACTATCACATCAGTTTTAAGGGAGGTTCAGTTGTACGTCTCTCAATTAATGAAACGCAGTATCATGTCCATTTTACAATGAGGAAATCAAGGCACAGAGAGGTCCAGTAGGTTGCCCAGGAACAACACATAGCCAGTGAGAGGCAGAGCCAGGACTTGAATGTCAGCACCCTGTTACTAGAGCGTGGTGTATCACCCACTGCAGTGTGCTTGCTGCAGAATGATGTCTCCTAAGCCTAGTGCAGAACAGTGCTAAAGAGCACAGGGTCTAGAGTTAGGCAGATCCAGGTGTGAGTGCCACTCCCATGACTTACTAGCTGTGTGGCTTTGAGATGTCCCAGTACCTCTCTAAGCCTTGGTGTTCTCATCTGTAAAATGGACGCATCATAGCAGGTATTAAATTTGGTGAAGCTTGAGAAGTACTTGGCCATAGTGGAGGCTGCTCTGATCACATCGTCAGCACCACCGCAATCAGCAGCAGCAGCATCGTCACTATCATCACCACCACCACTCTTATCACCACCACCATCATCCCCATTACCACTACATTATTATCATTATCACCATCACCATCACCATCATCACCATCACCACCATCGTAACCACCACCTTCATCACCACCATCATCCCCGTTACCACTACATTATTATCATTATCATCATCACCATCGCCACCATCGTAACCACCACCTTCATCACCACCATCATCCTCGTCACCACTGTCACAGCATCACCACTGTCACCATCATCATCACTTAACTAAAAGTGAAAGACTGCACATAAGGTCTCTTTCCTGCCCTTCCTGGGGTCTTTGTCATAAAGAGTACAGAGTCCCGACTGGGCGTGGTGGCTCACGCCTGTAATCCCAGCACTTTGGGAGGCCGACATGGGTGGATCACGAGGTCAAGAGATCGAGACCATCCTGGCACACACAGTGAAACCCTGTCTCTATTAAAAATACAAAAAATTAGCCGGGCATGGTGGCGGGCGCCTGTAGTCCCAGCTACTCGGGAGGTTGAGGCAGAATGGTATGAACCTGGGAGACGGAGCTTGCAGTGAGCTGAGATCGCGCCACTGCACTGTAGCCTGGGCGACAGAACGAGACTCCGTCTCAAAGGAAAAAAAAAAGTACAGAGTCCCTTAATCTCTCCCTGGTCAATGGCAGTCCTAGCCCTGAGCTATGTGAGTGCTGGGTCTTGTTACTGTGAATTGTATACCTGAGCGAGGGGAAGAACACAGAGAGAGTTCACGCGATGTATTGTCTCTACCTCTCTCCTTCCTTCTCCAATCTCGGAACTTACATCTGAGAGAGCTGTCCTTGTGAATTTCCCCACCCCTTCCTCTGGTCCCTTCAGTCCATAAAGTATGAAATCTCCATGCATGGGCTGGTGTGTAGGATGTTCTTCTCAGCCACTTGGACAAAGACATTTTGTTGTTTTGCACTTGGGAGACGTCACAAAAGGCTGTGCATACATCCTCTGTGTCCGTCTCTGGGAACCATGGCCTGGAAGCAGCTGACACCTGCTCCATTCCTGCACTGGTATCAGAGAACTTCCATGGCAGATAAGCCCGTGCGATTGCAGGAAATCCTCCACACCGAAGCCGCTCGCTGCCCAGAGACCTGGCCTGCGAGGTCCAAGGTGGTGCCATGTGACCCCAGACACACCTTCTCCTTTCTGTGCTGGCCAGTGGGAAAGAGTAGAAGGAACACTGGACTAAGAGTCAGGAGACACAGTTCCGGATCTAGCTCAGCTTCTTCAGCTCCAGAAAGCAATTTGCCTCTCCTGAGTCTGTTTTTCTTCCATAGAATCTCAGATTCAGATAAGAATTCCAATTGACCTAGGGCAAGCACCCTCACCTCTCTGTGCCTCAGTTTCCCATGCAGGGACATGGGGATGGCACCCCTTGCCTCCTAGGGCTATTGCAGGGATGATAAAGGGTCACTTCTTAATGAGGAGGAAGATGAAGGTGAAGGGCGGTGGGGGTCCTCGCAAGACAGAGGCCAGCAGCTGGTCCTCCTGGGGCCTCCACAGGGCAGCTCTCAGGTGTGGAAGGCATTCACCTCTGTCCCTCTGACTGGTACTCTTTGGCCCCAGCTCTGCTCTCTCGAGCCACCACAAATCCAACCCCTTCCTGTATGCACTACAACAGTCCTCCAGACCTCAGAAGCCAGTTTCTAACTGGACAGCAATCCTGCCCCTTAGTGTCATGTTCACCTTGAGCCTCCTCCTTAAAGGAAACCAGCAGAACCCTGCCAGGCCTCTTCTTGGTTGTCTCACTGGGAAGAGGGAAAACATGGACTTGGAGAGATTGTCCCTGAACCACAGCAGGTGTGGAAGAGGTAGAGGGGGCGCGGCCCAGCCTTGCTTCCCCTGAAAGCACCACCTTCCCCTGAGTGTCACCTGCCTTCTGTTTTAAGGGACTCTGGGCAAATATTTCATTTGAAAAAAGAGTTCTGCCACTTAGTGTAAAAATGGATCACGAGGTCAGGAGATCAAGACCATCCTGGCTAACACGTCTCTGGCTAACACGGTGAAACCCCGTCTCTACTAAAAATACAAAAAAATTAGCTGGGCGTGGTGGCAGGCGCCTGTAGTCCCAGCTACTCAGGAGTCTGAGGCTGGAGAATGATGTGAACCCGGGAGGCGGAGCTGGCAGGGAGCCAAGACTGAGCCACTGTACTCCAGCCAGCCTGGGCAACCGAGTGAGACTCCGTCTCAAAAAAAAGAAAAAAAAATAATATGACAGGTTTAAAAAGTTTGAAGCTAGGATAACTGTGGCTCAACTTGTCTTTCTGAAGAACGGATATTTCCAGTAAAATGGAACTGGTGTCTTGGGGCTCCCAAGAGTTCATTCTCCCCTTAGGATGGTGGCAGGGATTTCCTAACCTGCTTAGCTGCCTTGAGACCCTCCCTCAGCTCCCATTCCTAATCTCCAGCTTTACAGCAGCCATGATGTAGGGCCTTGAGGGCAGGGCCATGATCAGACCCTGTAGTGGACAGACGGGAGTCAGAAGCAAGTTGCCCACTGTCTCCCGGCTCTGGAGCCTGTTTGTGACATGGTGAGCTACACGCTGGGCACTAAGCTAAGGTAGTTTTGTTTTTTTAATGGAGATAAATTCACGTCATATGAAATTATCCACTTAATTTATTTTGGGTTTGTCTTCTCTTCTCTTCTTTTTTCTTTCTTTCTTTTTTTTTTTTTTTTTTTTTTTTTTGAGATGGAGTCTCACTCTGTCACCCAAGCTGGAGTGCAGTGGTGTGATCTCGGCTCACTGCAGCCTCTGCCTCCTGGGTTCAAGCAATTCTTGTGCCTCAAACTCCCGAGTAGCTGGGACTACAGGTGCCCGCCACCACACCCAGCTAATTTTTGTGTTTTTAGTAGAGACAGGGTTTTGTCATGTTGGCCAGGCTGGTCTCAAACTCCTGATCTCAAGTGATCTGCCCACCTCGGCCTCCCAAAGTGCTGGGATTACAGGCGTGAGCCACTGCTCCTGGTTGCAGTGAGCCGAGATCGTGCCACTGCACTCCAGCCTGGGCAACAGAGCGAGACTCTGTCTCAAAAACAAACAAACAAAAAAGAGCATAGTTCAGCAGTCTTTAGCAAATTCGCGATGTTGTGTAACTGCCACTTCTGTCTAGTTCCAAAGCCTCTTCTCCACCCCAGCACGAAATCTCATGACCATTAGCAGTCATTCCCCATTCCCTTCTCTCCCCCTCTTCCAGCCCCTGACAGCCACCAATTTATGTCTTTTTGGGCTTTCCTGTTCTGGACTTTTCATAGAAATAGAATCACACAATACATGGTCTTTTTCAGCTGGTCTTCCCTCAGCGTCATGGTCTTCCCTCAGCGTCATGTTGTCAGGGTTCTTCCATGTTGTAGCTTGTGTCAGCACTGCCTTCCTCTTGATTGCAGAATGATACTCCATTGCCTGTATGTATCATTTTTCTTTCTTATCCATCCATCTATTGATGGACGTTTGGGTTGTTTTCACCTTTTTGGCTGTCGTGAATAAGCCACCATGAGCATTCTTGTACAAGTGTAGTCATGCATTGCTTCATGATGGGGATACGTTCTGAGAAGCGCGTTGTTAGGTGATGTAGTCACTGCACGAACGTCCTGGAGTGTGCTCACGGAAACCTCAGTGGCGTAGCCTACATCACACCTGGGCTGTGCGGTGCAGCTTATTGTTCCTAGGCCACAAACCTGTACAGCAGGTTACTCTACTGAGTACGGGGGGCAGTTGTAACATACTGGTAAGTATTTGTGTGTCTATAAACATATCTAAACATAGAAAAGGCACAGTAAAAATATGGAATCATAATCTTATGGAACCGCAGTCATATATGCGGTCCATCATGACCAGACATTGTTGTGCAGTGCTTGGTTGTATTTGTTTGAGTCCCTATTTTCAGTTCTTTGGGGTATTCACCTAGAAGGGGAATCGCCGAGCTTGGCCTTTTAGGAACAGTGCTATCCTTAATCCTCACGATAACACCCTGAGGTCGTTACAGAGGGAAAACCAAGGCACAGGCCGAGGGAACCACTTCCTTACACGGACAGCTCTGGGGTGGCAGAGCTGGGGTTGGGACCCAGGGAGTCTGGTCCTCAGAACCCTTTAGTTCCTGCTCTTTTCCTTCTCTGCAAAGGGGCCTTATATTAATCAGTTCTTGCCTTGCTCTAAAGAATACCTAAGACTGGGTAATTTTGAGAAGAGAGGTTTAATGGGCTCACGGTTCTGCAGGCTATACAGAAAGCATGGCAGCATCAGCTTCTGGGGAGGCCTCAGGCAGCTTCCAGTCATGGCGGAAGGCAAAGGGGGAGCCAGGACATCACATGGCTTGAGCAGGAGGAAGAGAGCTGGCGGGGAGAGGTGCCACACACTTTAAACCACCAGATCTCATGAGAACTCACTATCATGCCAGCAGTACCAAGAGGCATGGTATGAAATCCTGGGAAACTGCCCCATGATGCAATCACCTCCTACAGGCCCCGCCTCCAACATTGGGGATTACAATTGAACGTGAGATTGTGGTGGGGACACAGACCCAAACCATATCAAGTCTCTTCCCCACATGTTCAGCCCAGTGCCTCTGGGAACCCCTCCTTGGAATATTTGTTTTGCCAACTTGCCAGGGTGTCCCCAGTCTCCTTGAGCCTGAAAGGGCTGAGGCGGTGCTTCTAAAAGCCACTTATCAGACTGAGCTTGAGAAGGAATGTGTGGGGACTGGGAAGGGTCCGCAAAGGTCTGCCCTAAAGGACAGCGAGTGGCTGTTCATTGCTCCCTGGAGTCCAGTGGGGTGGGTTTTCCGTTGCAAGCACCTCTGAGCTTTGAGTCATCTGTGCACCTTGTTGACAGTAAACAGAGGAACACCCTGCTTATTCAGAGACCACTTTCCAGCAAACACTGTGAACCCAGCCCAGAATCCAGGTAGAGAAGTGTACCAAAGTCACGGTGGCGGCCACACTCTGACCCTTTGGTTGCATTCCCAGCAGGGCCTCACTCCCATGCAGGGCACAGTCCTGACAAGTATATTGCTTGCGTTTCCAAGACCATGAAACTAGAAGCAGCAAATTGGGATGAAGCAGGAGGGAGAACACTTCCATGAACTGCGAGCAGAATGCCCAACAGCACAAGGTCGGCGGGGGAACGAAAATGACAGAAAGAAAATGAAGATAAAGAGTGCACAGTAGCTGGGGACACCGTTCAGGGGCCAGCAGCTCTCCACTGCTTCAGGAGCTCCTGACGGTGGCAGTGTGCGGTAGCAGATGCTCCAAGGGACAATTGCGTCAGCAAGAAAGGGCAAAGGCTACTCCCCACCATCTGCTTAAAGCAAGGGAAGAAGGAGTGTTTCTATCTAAAATTATTTAAATTTCTCTAAAGGGCCTTGGCACTCAGAGGGTAAGCTCTGGCTGGCATTGCCTCTGACCTTGGCCGTCTGATCAGGCAGTGAAAGAGGGAATTGTTCCTGGGGTTGCAAGGGAGTTGCTGCCAACATCTGGCCTGCCTGGCCCCTTTGTCTCCCCATTGACGGCGACAGCGTTGGGCAAGTCCTGGGCCTCATGTCTGTGTGCACGTCCCCACCCAGTCACTGGCACTCACCCCCCCAGGGTCGGGGTTCTGGGCCTCTCATACAGCTGTGGCCCCGATGGTAGAAAAGGAGGCTCTGTTCTTTAACCCTCAGTGGGATCGGCCACTGATCTATTCTTGTTACTTGTTGAGCAACTGTCCTAGGCTAAATCTGAATTCTTTCACAGTTAGTGTCCGATTTTGCTTTTTAAAAATAAGTCATTGGGAATACTTGACCCTGGGCAGAGAGCGGGACCAGCGCTCAATGAAGCTTGTCAATAGAGTTTCTCACGGCCAGGTCACAGACGTGGAGGGAGTGACCAAGTCCCAAGAGAAGACCCACTGTCTCACTCACTGTGTTTCCTCTCGCTGTGGGCCCCAGCCAAGGCTTATTGGGGGTTCTTTGTTTCTCCTTTGGACCTAAAGTCCTCTGTCTGTCTCTGCAGAGGCACTTCCGGATAACCCTTCCCAAGTGGGTTCTGGGAAAGATGAGAGCATCTGAAAACCTTATGGAGGCTACTGAATACAAGGCCAAGGGGGCTGGATTTTTCTCTGTAGGCACATCAGAAATAGTCAAAGTCACTGAGCAGAGGAACAACACGGTTGAGTTGTGTTTTGGGAAGAAAACTCTGGTGACAATGTTTTGGGTAGAGAGGGAACCATTGGAAGCAGGAAATAAAGATTGGAAGCCTTTGGAATATTCCAGAAAAAAAATAAGAGGCAGAGCTAGGATAGAGGGCAGAGGAAGGTGTGGAGGAATTGAAGGGCAAGAAGCAGCTGGCTCTGACCCTGGTGACTCACTAGATTCAAGGGCTGGGAGCGCTGAATCCAAGGGAGAAGTGGAGTTGGAGTGTGGCCGAGCAGTAGGCATGGTTGCCATAGGCCAGGCCTGGGAAGACAGCCCCGAGCTCCCACCAGAACCAGGTGGTGGGTTCAGCTCGCATTCCCATCACTGGAGTGTAAGCCCCCTACTAGAAGGAAAACTCCTTGGAGGCAAGGAGCTTTTTCTGTTCTGAACGATGTGTCCATAACACCTAGAACATGCTGGAAGTACTTCGATGTCCCCCAGCACGCACTCCGTAAATATCTGATGAACGAGTAAACTGTGAGTCTGAAGCGTAGGAAAGAGACTCTTAATCCAGTTTTTAGGTTGTTGGTTTCAAGCTGAGTGTAAGGCCATGCTTGTGTATATGTTTTATGTGTGTAAAGTCATCCTTCTTTTTGTCAGAATGACCCTGTTTTTACCTCGAGTGGTCAGAGTTGTCTGTGAGAATGGCCAAGGCCAATGGGTCTGTTAAGAGTGTGCCAGCGTAGATCAGCCGCAGTCCCGCACAATGACAGGAGCCTTGGTTCATCCTACTAGGAAGACTGAAGCTCTTGGAAATAAACATCAAACTAGCCCGGCGCCATCCATCATCCGAATTATCAACACATCGTGAGATGCCAGGAAATGACTTTCTGTTCTTGAATTGGCCTCTGGAGGACTCCCCTGAGACCCTAGTACTTCATTCTCTCTCTTCCAGTAAAGGAACACTTCTGCAAGGAAGGGGTTCAGGTGACCATGGGTGAAGCCTGCTGGGCCTGGACGCCTCCATGAGTCAACTCCGACTTTTCAGGCCCCTGTGAAGGGAGAGCAGAGGCTTTGAAATGGCCACTTTAATATCACCCATAAGTTTGGAAAATTCTTAGAATTCATTGCATTCGTTTGGAACTTCTTTTTCATTGAGGTGAAATTCACATAATGTAAAAACCACTTTTAAATGTACAATTCAGCCAGGCATGGTGGCTCACGCTTATAATCCCAGCACTTTGGGAGGCTGTGGTGGGCAGATCACTTGAGGTCAGGTGTTCGAGACCAGCCTGGCTGATGTGGCAAAACTCTGTCTCTACTAAAAATACAAAAATTAGCTGGGTGTGGTGGCGGGTACCTGTAGTCCCAGCTACTCAGGAGGCTGAAGCAGGAGAATTGTTTGAACTCAGGAGGTGGAGGTTGCGGTGAGCTGAGATCGCGCCATTGTACTCCAGCCTGGGCAAAAGAGCGAGACTGTGTCCCAAAAAATAATAATAATAAATAAATGTACAGTTTGGTGGCATTTAGCACATTTATAATGTTGTGCAATCACTACCATTTCTGTCTAGTTCCAGAATATTCTCACCACCTCAAAAGGAAACCCATGCCCATCAGCAGTCAGCCTGGCTCCCCCCCTGCCTGGCTCCCCTCCTGCCAGGCCTTGACAGCCACCCGTCTGATTTCTGTCCTATGGATTTGCCTCTTCTGGACATTTCATACACGTGGATTAATTCCATGCTGAAGCCCTTTGTGTCAGGCTTCTATGATTTAGGATCACATTTTCAAGGTTTGTCCATGTTGTAGCGTGTGTCAGTACAAATTTGGAGGCAGACACCGCATGACACAGCACCTTTTGGCCAGTCCATTTCCCTGGACCTTAGAAATTCCTTTGCATCTGCTCGAGGATTGGGCTGGAGAAGAACCCTACCTGGCCTGACCCTGCAGCTCCAAATGCCCTTCCATGTCCCTGGCCCAGCAGAATCCTCCTCGCTTCTCAAGATTCAGCTGTGAGCAGAGTTAGTGGCTGTCTTCCCCTTTACTGCTGTGTAAGAGTCGCTGCCCCCCTCGTGGCACCTGTCTCACCAGCATTCATCACCTCCCCCGTTCTCCATGAGCTCCTGGAGCATGGTGCCCAGAGCGCTCCCAGCAAAGGCCTGTTGAGTGAGCGTGTGGTCCAGTGAACAAACACACAGCATTCTCACACCGGGACTCCATGGCTCCCTCTAGCTTCAGGGATTGGTCATGTTGTCATCTGTTTGTGCTCCTGTCTTTTTTTTTCCAGAAAGGATTTGGGGTGGGGGTGGGTCTAAACAGCTACTTGTAGAGATGGCCCCGCCCCACACCTACCTTCTGTCTTCAGACCCTACTTACCAGGCTCTTTCGGAGATGGGATTTTGGACCCTATTGATGGGATACTGAAATGGACAAAGCAACTTTACTACTATTTTGATAACACAGCTTACAGTGTTCACAGTAACACAGATAACACAGCTAACTATTTGATAATACTGCATTTAGAAATGCTTTTTATGGTTGTCGCAAAAATCAGTCCTTGGCCTGTGTCTCCGAAAGAGGGACCCACTAGAGGCGTGGTGCGTCTCTTCTTGCATTGGAGGTGGTAACTTGTGGTTACTGTTATCGTAGAAGCAGTGATAGTAGAAAGAGATGGTTGTTCACTGCCTACCTGTGTTTGCAGAGACAGTAGCAACAGTGATCCTTGGGGGTCCAAGAGTCCCTCTTCCCAACGCCTGTTCACATACATTTACGTAGTGTCTCCCGCACTAGGAGAATTAAATCCCGGGTGAGCCCTCACGTTCCTCAGTGATCTGGTGAAACTCCAAGCACTGCAGCCTGCCAGATTACAAGACTCTCTGTAATCGAGATTTAACCAGTTTTTATGACTCAGCTCCTTCAACTTCTCTCTCTCTGCCCAATACTCCTATTCATCCTTCAGAGCCCGACTCAAACATCACATACTCTCCGAAGTGTTCGTCCCACTTTCCCTAGGGCTCCTCTGCCTCCACACCTGCACACATACACATGGAATTCTACTAATCTATAGATATCCGACTCCCCACACAACTGTGGATGCTGGACAAGTGAACCAAGGAGGCATTTGCATGGGTGCTTAAAGTTAGGTAAAGGAGAGAAGAAAGTAGAGAACTCAAAGAACAGAGATTGCTGGATTCAAATCTGGGGTGTTCCGGAATTCTAGGTATTCACCTAAGTCTGTTGGGACTCATGAGCTGTTTTCCCAATTTCGAATAGTAAAGAACAGGCTACATGCCATGAAATCTGTGTGGTTGGTTGGGTTTTGTTTTTTGATGCAGTGTATCTAGTTTGATTCTCTAATACCAGTTACCTGGTGTTGATTTGAAACAGAAGTGCGGCAGGGCAGGGAGTTTGAGGCGTTTATACAGGAGAAACGGAACCAGCATGACTCACTACCACAGGGCAAGGTCCAGGGGAACGCACTGGACACTGGAGCCAGCTTTACAGCTGGGGTCCACTCTGATGGGGCCGCCCGTTCCTGGGCTGTACCAGCTATTAAACATTTTAAATATCACCTCTGCTCATTATATGATGAGTGTGTTTGGTAGGCAGAATTTTGAAGGGTGGAGTGCTGTGGGCAGAATCGATGAGGTGGTCAGTCTGTGTCTGTGCCATATGTACTTGGGGGCCTGTGACCCGGTGGGGGTCCGTTTTCACCTCTGTTCAGCCAGAGCCACCACAAAGACCTTGCTTCCCCAGCTGCTGCACAGATCGCACAGATCGTCATCCCCATCGTGGTAAAGCTTTGAGGTGGATGTTCTTCTCATTCCCATTTTACCCGTGACAAAACCAAAGCTGCTGGAGGTGAAGTGGCCGCCAGAGGCCACTCAATGGGTGAGCTATAGCACTGGAGTGGCGATCTCAGCCATCTCTCCTCCATATTCCAGAACTTTCCTCCACTGCTCCTGACTTCCTGAAGTGACCAAATCTGTCTCTCCCTCCTTCCCTGTCTTCAGGGAGCAGATTTCTCATGGGGATTTTAGAAGAGCACACGTTGATCCCCTCCCGAGGGTGAGTGAGAGCCTCAGAGGTTTTGGGCCTGACTGTCCAGCCTCCTGGAGAAAGGTGGCCGAGTCTGTGTGTGGGCAGCCAGCATGTGGATGCATGAGTCGAGCTCCCTTGTCACATATCCTGGAAACCCTCCAGGGAAGCCTGCAGCCCCCAGGCCAGAGCTGAGACAGGAGCGGCCAGGGATTTCCCACTTGAAACACGCCATCTCTAAGGCTGCCGGCTCTTGCTTCCCCAGGAACTACTGCATTTGTGTTAAGATTATACCCTGCCTGCCTCCAAGAGGACTGAGGCTTTTCAGAGATGAGACACTGTGGAAGGAGGCAATTAGGATCAAACAGAACGAGACTCTCCGGATCCCAGGGCTGGGCCGATCACCGCCCTGAGCTTTGTTTGGCTGTCTCGGAACTTTCTGTTGAGGTAGCAGAAAGGGAAACACAGCTTGCATAGTTTTTGTTTTTTGGCCAGAAAAATTACCCATGTCTGTCTTTCAAAGTAGATGCCTTTCTTCTCTCTCTCTTTCTTTTTCCCCAGTCCAAGATTAAACCTTTTTAAGAGATACGGGGAGACTTGTCCCTTCCAGTTGATTCTATGAAGGCAGAAGTTTTCTCTTGAAATTCAGAGCCTTGCTTGTCAGGTGTGGTCCCGGTGTGTCACTGTCCAGTGACCTCGTTTCCAGGCGGGGTGCTCTACCTTGGGAGGCACTGAGCAGTAGCCCCAGTGCTTCTCCACCATTGTCAGTGTGATGATTCAGTCATTACCTACTTCTTCCGAGATGACGTGGCCATGCCTTCAGTCATTGCCAAAACCCAACATCCTCTTTCTCTGTTATCTGCTTGGTTTGCTTTTCACCTATGCGTGTCATCACTTAGCATCCTGTGTATTTCGCTTATTCGTCTTTTCTGTCTGTCTCCACCACCATGCAGGAGACCCTGTGAAAGCCAGCATGCTGTTTTGTCCTGGGGTACAGTGGGCCCTCTGTGCTGCACATGCTGATGTTCGTTGAGCCCTTACTGTGAGCCAGAAGTGGACCTCCTGTCGTCTTCCTGTGGCCCGGGCGTCTCCTGGGCTCTATCCCTCCCATTTCACAGATGAGGAGACTGAGGTTCCTAAAGCCCAACTGGCTCTCTAGCTGGGAGTCCCACAGCCTGCAAGAGGCAGAGCTGAGATATAAAGTCAGGTTTTCTGTCCCCAAAGCTGTGTTCTTTACCATTACAACTTGAGAAAAATGTATGAAAGGCCATAAACATATTCTGGTGCTCAGAATATTGTATTGCTTTTTTTCTTTTTTTCCTTCCTTCCTTCCTTCCTTCCTTCCTTCCTTCCTTCCTTCCTTCCTTCCTTCCTTCCTACCTTCCTACCTTCCTCCCTCCCTCCCTTCCTCCCTCCCTTCTTTCCTTCCTTCCTTGCTGCAGTGCAGTGGCGTGATCTCAGCTCACTGCAACCACTGCCTCCTTGATTCAAGTGATTCTCCTGCCTCAGCTTCCCAAGTAGCTAGGACTACAGGCGTGCACCACCACACCTGGGTAATTTTTCTGTTTTTAGTAGAGACAGGGTTTCTCCATGTTATCCAGGCTGGTCTCGAACTCCTAGGGTCAAGTGATTCACCCTTTTCGGCCTCCCAAAATGCTGGGATTACAGGCATGAGCCATCACACCTGGCCTTGTCTTGCTTTTCAACAAATTTATATTCATGACAATAGTATCTACCTATATTAGAAGCACAGCAGACACGTATATGCAGACGTGTGTGGGTTTTTTGTTGTTGTTGTTGTTGTTTTTCACCCTATGGCAAGTGCTTATGGGCAAGGCCAGGTCTCACACCCCATGGCACCCAGCCTGGCTCATGCCGGGCACACTGGTCTCTCTGTGGGACGACGCAGGCATGCGTGGCAAGAAAAATCCCAAAGCAATCCCCTGAGCCCCTGCCATAGTCTGTGTCCGTAGAGACATAACCATCTACATCGATGCGCAATGTAGTATTTTCAAAGAACACTTTTTGTTGAACCAGATAAAATGCATACAGAGAAGCACACATATTCAGGCTTCATAAAAAGTAGCCTTCCCTCCATCCCTCCCTCCCTCTCTCAACATGTCATGGACATAGCAGGTAAACTTAAGGTGCTGAGTGAATCCGTTTAGTGAAAAATATAAGTAAAATGACAAAGCGTGCCGCAATGGTGTGTGCAATGACAGGCCAGCGTCAGCCCTGGGTCCCTCGAGATCTCAGAGAAGACATTCAGAGATCTCAGAGAAGACATTCGGAGTCCTCTGCGGGATGGGTTGATGGGGCAGGGGGTGACAGCGGGTGTCCAGAGGCTGGAGGCCCAGGGATTGACTGCCGGGGCTGCCCTCAGGGCACAGAGCTTCTGAAGCTCACCGGGCCTCAGGAAAGACCAGCAGGACCCCTGAAAGGTGGAAGAGAGGCGGCCCTGTTTGCCAGCCTGGACACTTGGCTGGGGACCCTGAGAATGACCATGCCCCTCTGAGCCTCAGTTTCCCTCTGCACGTTGGGCAAAAACATCCCTCCCATTCTTTTCCTCCCTCCCATTCCTTCCTCTCGACCTCTTTCCCTGGTATTTTCTAGAAGGCTTTGTTGCTGGAAGGCACTGTCCCCAGCTTTCTTGACACTGTCAGAGGGTGTCCAAAGGAGGCTTCACTCACGCTGGCTTATTCCCATGATTTCAGGAACAAGGGAGAGATGTGGGTCACCTTGTCCGGGGTCCTGGCAGCTCACTTCTGGATCATGTCCAGCAGCCTCACTTCCTCAAGTGGACGTGGGTGTCCCTGGGAGAGAAAACCCGTGTCTCCCGGCTTCTGGGCCATCTGCTTTCTTTTAGGGATGGGCCCAAGGAATTTTTTGGCAAATTGGTCCTCTGGGAAATTTCTGCAGAACTTGTCTGATGCTTCCATAGAACTTAGGGATTGGGTTAAGGCCAGTTCCTAGGAGGGACATTGCAGAGATGAGGGCCTTAGGACGTCTCAGTAGGACCCAGTCCTGGTGTACACAACAAATAACAAACTAAACCACTCACCTTCATACCAACTGAAACATCTTTTGGTTCTCTGCAAAGAAAGCAAGGAGAGAAAACATTCTCGCTTTCTCTCATCCATCCATCCATCCATCCATCCATCCATCCATCCATCCATCCATCCATCACATTGCTATTTCTTCTTGAATGGTTTAGATCAGGGTTGGACCCCTACTTGTCTTTGTAAATAAAGTTTTATTGGAACACAACCATGGTCATTTGTGTAGTGTCTGTGTCTGCTTTCGCACCACAACAGCACTGTTGACAGTTGTGCCACAGGGCATATGGCCCACAAAGCCTAAAGAATTTTCTCTCTGGCCCTTTACAGTAAATGTTTGCTAACCTCTGATTTAGAGTTATAGCAGGTTCAAATCCTGGCTTCATTAATAACTAGCAGTATGGCTTTGGAAAAAATATTCTCTGGGCCTCAGTTTTCTCATCCATAAAATGGGATTATAATGGTACCCATGGCCTGGGTCATTCGTGGGGAGGTGCCTTTGAGCAGTTGACCCAGTATCCGGCACACATGAGGTCTTTAATCAAGTTACATTACTCTGGTCACCAGCTAAGGTGCCAGGTAGAGATGTAGGGTGCCTATTTTTAGGATCTCACAACACAAACAGCTGGAGACAGTGCATAGAAGGCACTGGGGTTGAGGTGTGTCCCAGGCTTGTGAGAACCCAGAGGCAGAGTGCCCTTCTTTCCATACTGGCACCTGGGGAGGAGCACTACTTAGCGATTCAAAGACGAATGAGCTGCAGGTGCACACGGCCACATGGATGAAGCTCTCAGACATCATACTGGCCAAAAGAAGCCAGACACAAACGCGTATCTGCTGTGTGATTGCATTTATACATGTTGAGGAACAAGCAGAGCTAATCCATAGAGATGGATGTCAACACTCTGGACCTTCTGGGCTGGGAAGGAGAGCAAGGGAGCCCCCAGGGCATGGAGATGCTCCCCATCTTGGCCTGGTTGGCAGGTGCACAGGGGTGTGCATTGTCAAAATGAACCCACTGAAGATTTCTGCCCTTCTGCTCATTATGCATTTTATTGGTTTTCTTTCTTCTTCTTCTTCTTTTTTTTTTTTTTTTTTTTTGAGACAGGGTCTCATGCTGTTGCCTAGGCTAGAGTGCAGTGACACGATCTTGGCTCACTGCAACCTCCACCTCCCAGGCTCAAGTATCCTCCTGCCTCAGCCTCCCGAGTAGCTGGGATTACAGGCACCTGCCACCATGCATGGCTAGTTTTTGTGTTTTTAGTAGAGACCGGGTTTTGCCATGTTGCCCAGGCTGGTCTCAAACTCCTGGGCTCAAGTGATCCTCCTGCCTTGGCCTCCCAAAGTGCTGGGATTACAGGCATGAGCCACTGCACCTGGCTGCAGTTCACTGTTTCTATTTTAATTTTTTATGTACTTTACTGTTTACATCTTAATTTTTCATAAAAGAAAGGAATGGAAAGAGAAAACGAATAAGAGAGCGGATTCAGAAATGGGAGAAGCTTGGGCAGTCGAGGGCTATCTCCTGGTCTGTGTCCTGTCTCAGGCCCCTGCCTGAGACATCGTTGAACCCCAGCCTCCTCTGACAACTTCTCATTCCCAGACCACAGTCACACAAACTCTGGCTCCCTGCGCTTTCTGTTTCCTTGGCCAAGAATGCCTGGCGCTCCCCTGCTTACCTTGACACCTGACTCAAAGGCTGCCTCTGGGCAGCCCTCCCCAGTGTTCCAGGGTGCCCCTCCCTCCTGTCCTTGCCCTTTGTACCAGACCTTCCTCCTTCCTCCTGCAGTGCCTTTGGCACTGTGGTGTTGTTACTTTGCACTCCCCATTACTTTGCACTCTCCGCTCACCCTGCTTATGCTGGGGCTCCCAGGCCATTGTCTGGTAGAAGCAAGGCAGTACTCAAAATATCAGTCCTGGCTTCCATGTGGCCTTTCCACTGAGCGGCTGTGACCGAGGCCCACTGCCTAATGGACCCGAACCTCCTTTTCTTCCTCCATAGAACTGGGGAGTCTTAGCAGCACCCCTTTCCCAGGATCCTTGGGAAATATCCATGAGATGAAGATGGTCTTTGGAGGCTGCTTTGGTGAGGACCTGGCATGTGGCATGTGCCCGCTCCAGGCTGCCTGCTGTGGTCCTTCCAAATGCATGTGACTTGGTGGTTGGAAATGATGCTGAGTTTGGGGCATCTTTGTTTCCATCACCTGTTCCAATGACAAAGGTGCCCAATGGCACAGATGCCAAGGGCTGCACCCTGGGGACCCATATTTTCATCCGTCTTCTCATGCCCACGAAGATGACTGTGGCTGGAGGGGTTTGAATGTGGAAATATCAGTCCTTTGCTCTATTATTAAACCTTGAGCCTTGTGGCCATAAAAGGGGGTGGCTGCCATAGCTGGTTTCATGATTAATGAGCCTATATCCTGCCTCTTGATGGTCTCCACGGAGCCCCAGGCACCAGCTCTGCCCTCCCGGCCCAGCTGCAGGCTGTGCTGCTGAGGTCTGGGCAGCAGAGAAGGGTGCCTGGAGGGTCTTTCTGTCGTCTTGATGAACCCATGACCCCTCCTGGGTCCCCAAGGAGAGTTGGGTCTTGTGGGCTTGGTTGAGATTGGCGAGAGGAGGTGTTGTGCCTAGCCTGGGGGGTTGGAGGGTGGGGGGAGTGTCTGCTGTGCGGCCCTGCGATGCGCAGGTGCCATCGGGGCTCTGACCCCAGGCCATCGAGAGCTGGTGCAACCTGCTTGCCATCCGTCATGCGGAGCTGGTCGGTCACCCCATGCACCAGGCCGACTCCAGGCCAGAGCTCTCCTCTCCGCTCTTTTTGAGGTAATCCGTGGATGATGGAGGAGCTTGGCAAGCATTTCAGCAAAGCTCCTTTTTCTTGTTGAGGCTTGAAAGTAATTGCTTTCGTGCAGTGAGTGCCCGCCGACCACCTGGCGCGTCTGGGCATTGAGCTCATTGGCCCCTGGCACAAATGGATCCTCACCTCACCTGGTGCCTGCCTGAATCCCCTCCTGGCCGCTTTCTCACTCTTTCTCAGAGTACCCTCTGGAGGAGTCTGGGGGAGGGGGCAGCATAATCATAGTTACCTGTATCAGATGCTCACCTGTACTGAGCACGCCACACACCCTGGCCCATTCAGGTGCTCTCTGCAAACACCCTTAAGGCAGGTACAGCATTCCTTCCCTTCCCTCTTCCCTCTACCCTTACCTTCCCCCACCATACCTTTCCTCCTCCTTACCCCTCCTTCTCTTCGTCCCCCTCCTCCCCCTCCCCCTCCTCTCTCCTCCTTCCTCTCCCCCTTCTCCTCCTCCCCCTCCCCCTTCTCCTCCTCCTCTCCCTCTCTTCCTCCCCCACTTCTCCTCCTCTTCCTCCTCCTCCTCCCTTTTTTGAGACAAGGTCTGGCTCTGTTGCGTGGGCTGGAGCACATTGATGCAGTATCAGCTCACTGCAACCTCCAACTCCCAGGTTCAAGTGATCCTCCCACCTCAGCCTCCCAAGTAGCTGGGACTACAGGCATGTACCATCATGCCTAGCTAAGTTTTGTATTTTTTGTAGAGATGGAGTTTCACCACGTTGCCCAGGCTGGTCTTAGCCATCCACCTACCTCGGCCTCCCAAAGTGCTGGGATTACAGGTGTGAGCCACCGTGCATGGCCAGCATTACCTTTTTCTTAGTTGTAATCTAATGCAAAGTGTACAGTTGGGTTGATTTCACTGTATAGCAGTCCCCGCTTTTCCACTGGGGGATATGTTCCAAGGCCCCCAGTGGATGCCTGAGACCTAGAATAGTACTAAATCCTATATACACTATGTGTTTTCCTAAACATATGTATCTATGATAAAGTTTAATTTATGAATTAGAAAACGTAAGAGATTAACAGCAGCAATTTAAAAAATAGAACAGTTAGAACGATATACTACAATAAAGGTAATATGATGTGGTCTTTCCTTTCTCTCTTTCTCAAGACACCTTAATATTTTCAGACCATAGTTGACCACTGGTAACTGAAACATCTGAAAGTGAAATCTCAGATTAGGGAGGACTGCTGTATTCACCAGGTTGTACAGCAGTCACTAATTCTAGAACATTTTCACTCCCCAAATTGAAACCCCATACCCATTAGCATCATGCCTCATTTCCCCATCCCTGCGCTGGAAACCATGAACCCACTGTCTGTCTCTATGGATTTGCCTATTCTGGACGTCTTGTATAATTGGGATCATACAGTGTGTGGTCTTTTGTGTCTGGCTTCTTTCGCTTTGCATAATACTTCCCTTTTTTTGTTGTTTGTTTGTTTTTCTTTTTTTTTTTTTTTTTTTGAGACAGAGTCTTGCTCTGTCACCCAGGCTGGAGTGCAGTGGCACAATCTCAGCTCACTGCAGTTCTTCCACCTCAGCCTCTTGAGTAGCTGAGACTACAGGTGCATGCCACCACAACTGGCTAATTTTTGTGTTTTTAGTAGAGACACGGTTTCACCATGTTGGCCAGGCTGGTCTCAAACTCCTGACCTCAAGTGATCCACCCACCTTGGCCTCCCAAAGTGCCAAGATTACAGGCTTGAGCCACCATGCCCAAACCTGCATACTGCTTTCAAGGTTCATCCGTGTAGTAGTGTGAATTAGACTCTCAGTCTTTTTTATGGCTGCATAATACTCCATTGGATGGATAGACTACATTTGTTTATCCATTATCTGTTGATGGATACTGTTTCCATGTTTTGGTTCTTATGAGTAATGCTGCTTTGAACACTTGTATGCATGTTTTTGTGTGAACCTGTGTTTTCACAACTCTTAGATGTATATCTAGGAGTGGAATTACCAGGTTATACTTAACTTTTTGAAGAACTACCAAACTATTTCACAGAAAGCTGCCTGCACCATTTTACATTCACACTAGTAGTGTAAGCAGGTTTCACTTTCTCCACCTCTTCTTCAACACTTTTTTTTTTTTTGTCTGTGTTCTTTTATTTATTTGGTTTTTCTCTATCCATCCTAGTGGGTATGAGTCTGATCTCACTTTTACCAGGGAGAAAGTGGAGGCTCAGACGTACCAAGTGACTTGCCTAAGGCCAAGTTGCGGAGTTTGGATTCAGTTCTAGAATATCTTATTTATTTATTTATTTATTTATTTTAATCTTTCGGCCAGGCACGGTGGCTCACGCCTGTAATCCCAGCACTTTGGGAAGCCAAGGTGGGCAGATGACTTGAGGTCAGGAGTTCAAGACCAGCCTGGCCAACATGATGAAACCCCATCTCTACTAAAAGTACAGAAATTAGCTGGGCATGGTGGAGCACGCCTGTAGTCCCAGCTACTCGGGAGGCTGAGGGAGGAGAATTACTTGAACCCAAGGAGGCAGAGAGTGCAGTGAGCCAGGATCGTGCTATTGCACTCCAGCCTGGGCAACAGAGCAAGGCCCTGTCTCAGAAAAAAAAAAAAAAAATTTTTTTTTTTTTTTTCTATTGGGACACAGCATACACACAGAAGAGTACACACATTGTATACTGCTTGATGAACTTTAACAAAGTGAACACACTGTGTCACCAACAGCCAAAATCCAGACCTAGAATGCTGCTAGCCCTCCCCAGAAGCTCCCACTTGCCTTCTTCCAGCACCATCCCTCCATGGGGTAACCAGTAGGATCAACAACATGTCCTGGTTTTCCCAGGATTTTCCCCTGATAGAGTAATGACCATTCAGCATTCCAAGAAACCCTTTAGTCCTAGGCAAACCAGACGGTTGATCGCCCAATAGCCAGTACCCTGACTTCTCACGGCACAGACTCAGATGCACCTCTTTCTGAAGTTTGTATGAATGGAAGCACATGGTGATGTACGTTGATGACGTACTTCTGTCCAGCTGCTTTTGCTTCATGCTCAATTAGTGTAGGTCTGTGTGCTGTGCATGGTTGTAGATCATTCATTCTCATCATGTAGGCTTCTCCTGAATAGATATACCAGGATTTCTTTATTCATTCTTCTCTTGGTGGTCATTTGGGTAGTTTCCATTTTGGGCTACCTAATGCTCAGGGAACACTTGTGCAAACATCTTTGGGAGCACTAATGTGGGCATTTCTGTGGAGGAGGAGGATTGCTGGGTTCTAGGGGACTCATGTTCAGCTTCAGCAGAGCTGTCACAAGGTGGATTCACAATCTAACTCCCTCCAGCAATTTAGGATTCTGTTTGCACTGTATCTATGCCAACACTTATCATTGTTCATCTTTTCCATTTGAGCCATTCTGCTGGTATGATGGTCTCATACTCTAGTAACCCCTTGGGTCTTTTTTTTTTTTTTTTTTTGAGATGGAGTCTTGCTCTGTCCCCGAGGCTGGAGTGCAGTGGCATTATCTCTGCTCACTGCAAGCTCCGCCTCCCGGTTCACGCCATTCTCCTGCCTCAGCCTGCCTAGTAGCTGGGACTACAGGCGCCCACCACCACGCCCGGCTAATTTTTTGTGTTTTTAGTAGAGATGGGTTTTCACCATGTTAACCAGGATGGTCTCGATCTGACCTTGTGATCCGCCCACCTCAGTCTGGTCTTTAATTTACTAGTTGCCTGTAGACAAAGGCCAGGGCACGAAGTCCAAACATGTTAGTTTTCCTCCCAGCTCTCACACACAACTGTGTGTGGTTGGTCAAGTTGTGCACCTGCTCGGAGTGTTCATTCCTGGTGTGTCATGAGAGTGATGCCAAGTTGAACTACAGGTGTCTGGGGACCTGCTGCGCGGGACAGTAACAGAAGGCCGGTCCTGAGACCCCTGCCATGCTGGTTCCAGCCATAGCTTCAGCTCTGGTCCCAGCTCCTTTCTGCATAATATGTACTTGAGATGTGTGAGCACAGAGGTACACAAATTGGAGTTTGCCTCTGGCCAGAGGAATTTGGCATAACAGAGGGATGAAAGTTGCTGTCTTGGGGGGTTATGAAATTGAATCCTGGGCCTGTCTTACAAGAGCAGGAGGCCTGTGTGAGACTTCCCCCACTCCGTGCCTCAGTTTCTTCCTCTGTAGCATGTGGATAACAGGAATAAAAACAGCCTCCCCGCCTTAGCATTGTTGTCAGGTTAAATGAGGGAATATATATAAAGCTGTTAGCATGTGCTGGCCACATGGTAACTGCTTGATGAATGTTAACCAGGGGCACGTGTGCATGTCCGTATTGTAGTGAGGCTAGCATCTGCATAGCAGGTGTCCTTCCTTCTGTCATTAAAAAAAGATATATGCCGGGCGTGGTGGCTTACGCCTATAATCCCAGCACTTTGGGTGGCAGAGGTGGGTGGATCATGAGGTCAGGAGTTCAAGACCATCCTGACCAACATGGTAAAACCCTATCTCTACTAAAATTACAAAAATTAGCCAGAGTGGTGGTGGGTGACTGTAATCCCAGCTACTTAGGAGGCTGAGGCAGGAGAATCACTTGACAGGAGGCGGAGGTTGCAGTGAGCCGAGATTGCACCACTGCATTGCAGTCTGGCAACAGAGCGAGACTTCGTCTCAAAAAAAAAAAAAGAAAAAAGAAAAGAAAAGATATATACAGCTGACTCTTCACTGTAGTCAAAAGTTAGAGACAATCCATGTGTCCATCAACAGACAAATGGCTAAACATGTGACCTGCCCATACAATGGAATGTCAGTCAGCCATAAAAAGGAATGCGATTCCGATTCATGCCATAGCACAGATAAACCTCAAAAACAGTAAGTGAAAGGAGCCAGACACAAAGAGCCACAAAGTATGTGATGTCATTTATGTGACATGTCCAGAACAGGCAAGTCCCACAGATAGATAGCAGGCTAGTGACTGCCTGGCGCCTGGGGATGGGGTAGCAGGGAGTGACAACTTAATGGTATGGGGCTTTCTTTGGGAGTAAAAACATCTCAGAACTAGATAGAGATGATGGTGACACAGCATCAGGAATGGACTCAATGCCACTGAATTGTACATCTTAAGTGATTAATGGTTAGTTTTACGTTGTGTGAATTTTATTTTGAATTTTAGAAATGCAGCCAGTGGAGGTGGGGGCTGAAGCCCGTTCTGCCAGCACAAGGCACTTTTAGCACCACTGTGTTTGCCACTGTGATGGCAGCCTCATCACTGGTACTGTTGTTGTTGTTGTTGTTGCTGTTGACTGTCTAAGCAGGGCTGCCATCCAACTTCTTGTTTCTCCTTTGGCGCCCCAGGGTGTGTGTGCGGGGCCAGCAGATCCTTCCTTACGGTGGGGTGGTGCCACGTGGAACCCGACTGTGCAGCATAGGTGTCCCCTGTGTGATGACTGAAGCCACTTCCATGTAGGAAGAGAGGGGACTTGTCTCCAGTCCAGCACTTCCAGCCAGATGTTAGGGCCACACATGCCCCGTGACACACAGCCTGCCGTTTTCAGCCCCATCCCCGACTGGGCAGGGTTTCTCTGGCCTCGGGAACAAGCTCATGGGAGGATTTTCCAGACTGGCTTCTTCTTTTGGGGTCCGGGAGCTCCTCCCCTCCCCTCCCTGGGACATGTTTTGAGTCAGCCTGGACGTCATGATTCATATTCTCTTTGAGAGGAATCCCCATGGAAACCAGCAGGCAGGTTTGGGCAGGAGGGAGCTGGCTCCCCAGAAAGGCAAGAGAAGGCGAAGGCTAGGGGCCTTCTGCCAGCATCAGGGGCGGGCCTGACGGGGGCTCTTTCTTGGGGGGTCAGCTGACCCCATTCCCCACCCACTCTGGGAGCAGGTCTGAGGCGGTATCTGGTTTGGAATGCCAGTTCTGAAGATCTCTGGGGGTTCACATGGGACCCTCATGAGGTCCCTCTAGGCCCTCCTTTTTCCAGCCCAGATCCAACATTGCGTGCCACCGGACAGGGGGCTTACCTGGAAACAGGCGGAGGCGAAGTATCTCTTCCTGGTCTGGCAAATTCAGGACCCCTCAAAACTAGCCCCATATCTGTCCCTAAGAGCAAAAAGACAAAGGCAGAGTTCACTGACCCATTCTCCAGCTTCCACGGAAGGCAGCGTCCCCAGGGGCCCGAACCCCAGCTTGTGGGCTGCCGCATCTCCAGTACCCTCTGGGCGCTGTCACCTTGCAGGCATTCAATTAGCCAGCGGGCCCGCTGAACCTACCTGGGTTCGCTCGTTGCTTCTCACATGGCCCTGTCAAGCTAGTGGCCCAGGACAAAAGCCCCTCAGCCTTGGCCAGGGCTCCCCGGTTCCCTTTAATATCCATTTAATGAGAGCAATTTGGCAACAATGTAAAACATGCTCTTGCCCTTTGTCCCAGTAATTCCATTTCTGGGAATCTGGCCTAAGGAAATAATCCTAAATATAGGGTAGAAAAACATGTTTCACAAGGATGTTCACTGCGGAGTTGCGCACGGCAGCATAAAATGAGACAGTGGCACTGTCCCTGAGGGAGGGGGTGAGAGCAGGGATGAAACTGATGGTGGCAGAATATTTTATAGCTGCTGCAGTGAGAGTTCTAGAGCTTGCCATTCAGAGCAGGGAAATATATGTGCGATGATGTGAAAAAAAAAAGACGTTACAAAATTCTGTGTACCGTATGATTTGGGCTTTATAAAAAATTATGTATTAAAATAATCAGGAAAGTCATACACCAGAGTGCTAATGAGTGGTCTTGATTGGATTTTTATGGGAAAGATTTTATTCATCACCTTCCAGATTACCTTCAGTATTCACACATTGCCTTTTTTAGTCAGGTTTGCGTTGTAATTTACATACAGTAAGAGTCATGCTTTTAGCATGCAGATCTGTGAGTTCTGACAAACGTATACAGCCAAGTAACATCGCCCCCACAGTCAATACAGAGTCCCCCCCAAGAGTCCCCCTGCCCCTCGCCCGCCCCAGCGGCTGGCAGCCACGGGTGTGATTCCAGCCCCTGTAGTTTTATTTCAGGATGTCATATAAATGGAATCATACAGTATGCCTTACACTGCTCTTAACGTTTAGGAAAAAGAATTTTCATCTGCTTATTGTTCTCTTAGCTGTACATCTTAGAGCAGGATTCCCTACCATCCCTCAATGGAGGAGAATTTTAATGTTTTCTCTTATCCAATTCAGCCTCCTACCCCAGACGGGAATCTCCTCCCCTGGAGCTCTGGTCATCATGTTCAGCTTACCAGGGAATTATCAGTTATCTGTAAAGTCATCCCAGCAATAGGAAAGTACCCAGCACGGCAGAGGTGCCGGGGCAGTGTTAGCTCAAATCTGAGCCCAAGGAGCAGCAGTGTTCAGAGGCTTTCCATCCCAATCCAGCCCGTGTGCCCTGCAGGCCTCCTGCGTTCCTGCTCAGTGATAGCACTATAGCAGCAGCAGCAGTTTTGTTTTTGTTTTTAAATAAACATATTCTTTTAGGACAGTTTGAGATGTATAGGAAAGCGACGAGGATATTCCGAGTTCTCACACATCTGCAGTCTGCTTCTCCAGCTGCTAGCATCTTAGTCTGTGTGCTGCGTTTGTCACAACTCTCTTGAACCAGTATTGATACATGATTGTCAAAGTCCATATTTTATTAGATTTCCTTAGGTTTTCCGTGATGTCCTTTTTCTGTCCCAGGATCCCATCCAGGATCCCCACAGTACCTGTAGTCACGTCTCCCGAAACTTCCCTTGGCTGGGATAGTTGCTCAGGCTTTCCTCGTGTTTAATGAGCACTGGTCAGGAGTTTTGAGGAAGGTCCCTCAGTTAGGGTTTGTCTGATATTTTTCTGATGGTTAGACTTGGGTTATGGGTTTGGGAAGGAAGACCCCAGAGGCAAAGATTCCTCTTTCTCAAAGTAGTTCATTTGATTGCATTCTTTAGTTTGTTCCAGGTACTGTGCTGAGTCCTTGATAAACTGGATCTCCTTTAGTGCTACCAGGAATTCTGCCTATTAAATAAATTCTCATCTTAACCAGTAGAGAAGGTGAGCTCAGAGAGGGGGAGTAACTTGCCTAAGGACACACAGTAAGTGTCCCAAACGCAGGTCTCCTTGGTCCTAAAAAGTCTGCTTTTGGCCAAATCCTGCTTCAGACAGGAGGCAAGCAGCTTGTCTGCTTTTTAAAAATAGAATGGGCTGGGTGTGGTGGCTTATGCCTGTAATCCCAGCACTTTGGGAGGCCGAGGCAGGAGGATCACCTGAGGTCAGGAGTTCGAGACCAGCCTGGCCAACATGGTGAAACCCCATCTCTACTAAAAATACTGAAAAATTAGCTGGGCGTGGTGGTGGGCGCCTGTAATCCCAGCTACTCGGGAGGCTGAGGCAGAAGAATCGCTTGAACCCAAGTGGTGGAGGTTGCAGTGAGCCAAGAACGCACCATTGCACTCCAGCCTGGGTGACAAGAGTGAAACTCCATCTCAAAAAAAAAAAAAAGAAAAGAAAAGGACCGGGTGCCGTGGTTTATGCCTGTAATCTCAGCACTTTGGGAGGCTGAGGCAGGTGGATCACAAGGTCAGGAGTTCAAGACCAGCCTGGCTAAGATGGTGAAACCCCATCTCTACTAAAAATACAAAAAAATTAGCCAGGCGTGGTGGCGGGCACCTGTAATCTCAGCTTTTTGGGAGGCCGAGTCAGAGAATTGCTCTGCCCAGGAGGCAGAGGTTGCAGTGAGCTGAGACCGTGCCACTGCAACTGGGCAACAGAGCAAGACTCCGTCTAAAACAAAACAAAACAAAACACAAAACAGTATGTATTTATTTATACACAACCTTTCCCAAAAAAGCCTTGGTTGCAACTTCAGATCAAAGCCACATTAAGACAACTAAGGCAGCGTAAGTGAAAGGTAGACTCACAAAGCCTCTCTCCAGTGTGTTGTGGGTGATGCTTATAGTTAAAACACGGATGAACATTGCCTTTTTTTTTCGTAAGGTGTTCATTCATTTGTTAGGAAATTAGTAATCACCTCTTAAATGTCAGACGTCATTTAGGCACATGAAACAGAACAGGTGAACCCTCCTGCTCCCATGGTACCTAAATAGTAGCAGGGGACACAGACAGTCAGTGAGCAACACAATAAGTATTTGAACGTGAATGAGGAAAATAAGCGTAGATGCCCAACCGCCAAGCCCTGGCTTCTCCGGCAGTGCTCAGGACAAGACATGCTGTTAGGGCTGAGTCATTTACTGCAGAATAGTGAGAACAGAACAGTGCACGGGCTGCTGGAATAGGCCAGAACGGTGAAGGGCAGACCCAGGAGTGTGACTTTGAGGCATGGTGGTATAAAGAGAACCCTCTTGGGTGGCACATGGCAGCCGCCGGGTTTGGTGGCCAGGGGGTCCTCTGAGGGGTGAGCGATGCAGTGGTGGAAAGGACGGGATGAATGCGGCTGCCTCCTCCCCTAGGTTACGGGGTCCAAGCAGCCTTGTCGCTCATCTCGACCTTTGCAGCAGCCTGCAGACTGTCCCCATCACCACTGTCTCCTTTCCAGTCTGTTTTCTGAGCAGCAATCCCTGTGAACCTTGGCTAAAGCTCCTGCAACCCCCGGGAGGAATCCCCGAGCCCCTAGGTGGACCTACCAACCTCCCCAGGAGTGGCCTGCCCTTCTCTCCAAGGCATCGCTTGCCCAGCCCTCTGTCCATTTCACCTTCTGCTCCTCCTCGAACACTCCCAGCTGTTCCCACCTCAGAGCCTTTGCACTGGCCCTGGGCTCTGGGACACTCTTTACTCCTGCTGTCAGCCACCTGTCATCACGCCCCATTGTGATTCTTTGTGCAGCACTTGCCACTCTCCAATAGTTTATTTATTTAGATATTTTGTTTGTTGCCCGTTTGCCCACTGGGCTCCTGTCTTACTTACTGCTAAATCTCCAGCACCTAGCATGGCGCCTGGAACATAATAGAAGCTCAGTAAATGTCTATCGGATGAATGAAGGAATGAATGAAAAATGAATTGATCAATCCCTTGTACTTTTTGAGCCTAGCAATTGATCACATCAGGGAAATTGAGGCAGCTTCAGCCATCAACCCTCTCTACCTCCACCCCCATCACCGTGACTCTCCTTTGGCAGACAGATACTGAAATTAACAAACCTAACGGAGGTCCCCCATCTTTATGGTAGAATTAACCTGTTGGCCTTAGACTTTGAATTGCCTTGGCCTGTTTCTTGGAACACAGGATAGAGGTCAGGTCTCTTGATTCCGGAGTCAGATGGCCGAGTTCAGTCCTTTCCATGCCACTCCTACCTGGATGACCTTGGGCAAATCACGTGACCTCCTGAGCCTCAGCTTCCTTGTCTGTATGATGGGATGACCTTGATACCTGTTCCACAAGACCTGTGTGAGGATTAAATGATTGCAACGTGCCCAGGGTGCGTGCAAGAGCTAGGGAGGTGTTCGCTGTTATTCTTCTCAGCTGTGCTGCACTCACCTGATTCTCCTGAAGTCTGACTTCCTGGAGCCAAAGTGACAAGGACACCTGCTCTGGCTCCTGGTGGCCATTATATCCCTCGGTCACCTGGTGCCTTCTCAGGACAGCAAGACTCACTCAGAGAGTGGTGGGTGACTGTGGATTTCTCTTGCCCTTCCCCTACTCCCAACGATGACCGATAATAATAGCCTTTCTCATTCTTTTCAACACGTGCTATTGAGCCCTTGCCATGGGCCAGGCACTGGGGAAAGAGTGGGAACCAAGACAGACCTAGGCCCCGATTTCATGGAGCTCGCAGCCTGGCCAGGAGGCAGACATCCAACAGATAATGACACAGAATAGAGATGCCGCCTAGGGGCGGGGCTGGGGGCACAGGGAGAGCAGACCCCACTGGGTCTGTCGATTGTGGATGGGAGTGTGGATTTTGTGGCTGGGCCATTGGGAGCCACTGAAGAATGTTGAGCAGCGGGGTGGGGATATGGAGTTTGCCGTCTTGGAATGTGGCTCTGGAGGCCGAGTGGAGGATACATATCCTTGGGGAGAGGAGGAAGGGAGATGGGTGCTTTCTGGGCAGGAGAAGGTGGTGGCTCGTTGCTGGTGAGGGATGGTGGGCTTCTGGCCACGCCCTGTGCTGGCCCCATGGATACCAAGAGCAGCAGTCCCTCAGTCCTTGCCCTCCAGCTGTTCCCACTCTGTTCCTAACTCTGCACCTCCAAACGTGTGGGTGGAGTTTTACAGTGAACCCCCTTGCAGCTGGATATGGCCAGCCGAGACAGGGAGGCTTCCTTTGGTCGCCAGAGGTGCCGAGCTCCTGCGCCAGCTCCATTTGCCTGTCGCTACAGGGGCAATGTTTCCAGGAACCATCCGAGATGCGGACGTCATGCCTGATCCTGTAACCAATGCATGTCTCTTCTTTTCCTTTTTTTTTTTTGCTGCAGCCAACTGGGTACATGGAAAACTCAGTCTCCTACAGCGCGATTGAAGACGTTCAGCTGCTGTCCTGGGAGAATGCCCCGAAGTACTGTTTACAGCTCACGATTCCTGGGGGAACTGTCTTACTGCAGGTAGGAGAAATAAACATGAACAAGCAGTTTCTTCTCCCTCATCTTCATGCACTCGCCCCCCTCATTTCCCTTGGAGGGAGCCAGCCAACTATCAAGAGGAAAGGTTTAACTTTGGGTGGTGTTATTCCCCAAGTATAAGAAAGCTATAAACCGGGTCTGACTGGAGTAAAGGAAGAGGACTGTGCATGGTCTGAGCTCCTCCTGCACACCTGCTGCAGTCTAGGAACTTTTCAGGTTACTCATTTAGTTCCCTTAATAAACCTGATAAATAAGTTTTATCTCCATTTTACAGATGAGGAAACTGAGGCATACAGGTGCGTTATTAGGCCCAAGAAGGCTGTGAAAAGCAGATGAGCAGTAGATACTAACTTTTTGCTTTACTTTGAGTGAGGGGGTTTCTGACATCTGGTTGATCTAAGTCTTTTGAGACTGATAGAATTATAACTTGTCTTTTCAGGAAAAAAAGTGCATTCTGTATGTACTGGTCAGGATGTTTGGTTGGAAATGACACGAACATTATTCCAACTAGTGAGACAAAAAGAGAGTTTAATGCTGTTAACTATTAAAATAGCTGTTAACTATTAAAATAACTGGGAAGTCTTAGAGAGGAATTCAGGCATTGCTGGATCCAGGGGTCAGATGACATCATTAATAGTGGGCGTCTCTCTCTCCGTCTCCTGGCTGTGCTGCTGTGTATTGGCTTCACTGGCAGAATCTCACCATGTGGTAGGAAAGAGGACCTACCTGCAGCCCAAAGCCACATCCTTGGAGGTTAGAGTCCTTATGAGTGAGCGCCCTTTGTGTTTCCAGTACCTTTTACAAAATCTCATGGAAGATCCGATCGACTCTGCTGTGTTCCCACTCAGCCCCCAGGAAGGCACTTCCCCGGATTACCCACCCACTCTTGACCTCAGGCAAGGCCCAGGTCTTGGATTGGTAGCCCCACCAGGTCCACACAGAGGCGGTGAGGTGGGTCCACCAAGAGTGGAGAAGTGACCGACAAAAAACCACGACCACGATCACACATCCATAAGACAGGTTACGTCACGTCGGGGAGCCAGCCCAATTTCCAGGAGGAACCCCGAGTCCGAAACCCCTCATGTAGAGAAAATTTACCCTCTTATCAGTGGGAAGAAGATCTGCCTCCATTTCTCTTTTGGGATCTTTTTATTCCTACCCTGTTTCTCCAGGGAAATCTTCTCTTAGCCCAAAGAGATGCTCTCTAAAAACCAATTTTCAATCTAGCGGCCACTGGATTGTGTAACAGGATTGGGCTAAGAGTCACCCAGTTTGGGCTCCAAGGAATGCTGAGCTCAGTGGCGGACCATCACAACTTAGCATTGTTAGAAAAGTCCTGTTTCTTACTGTCATCTCTCAGAGGACTCCGGAAACCACGTCTGCCCCAGTCTGCTTTCTTCTTAGTGAATCTCTCACACTCTGCCCTCTACGCTTTTCTTTTAACCCTGTCCCCACACCCCCACACTGTCCCTCCCCTGCCTTCCCACCGCAGCCAGCAAAGCCTTCCTCTCCTTTCTTTCTCTCCTCTTGTCTTTATGATAGAGGTCAATGTCATCCTCCTGCCAGACACTTCTCCTGCCAGTTCCTTTGCCTCTTCACTCACTCCTTCTTGCCCATCCGATGGCTACATCACAGAGTCCATGAAGGGGGTGGTCAGTGCCAACCCCCTCGGGGTGGGAGATGGGGCAGGCAGTCACAGGGTTCCGGGGTGGGAGATGGGGCGGGCAGTCACAGGGTTCCGGGGTGGGAGATGGGGCGGGCAGTCACAGGGTTCCGGGGTGGGAGATGGGGCGGGCAGTCACAGGGTTCCGGGGTGGGAGATGGGGCGGGCAGTCACAGGGTTCCGGGGTGGGAGATGGGGCGGGCAGTCACAGGGTTCCGGGGTGGGAGATGGGGCGGGCAGTCACAGGGTTCCGGGGTGGGAGATGGGGCGGGCAGTCACAGGGTTCCGGGGTGGGAGATGGGGCGGGCAGTCACAGGGTTCCGGGGTGGGAGATGGGGCGGGCAGTCACAGGGTTCCGGGGTGGGAGATGGGGCGGGCAGTCACAGGGTTCCGGGGTGGGAGATGGGGTGGGCAGTCACAGGGTTCCGTGGCCAACAGAGAGGTAGGGATGCCGGAGAATATCCCACCCTAGTGACTTTCCTGCCATCACAGAGCTTTGAGGCAGCCTCTCTCCTTTGCTGGAGTAGGCCCCATGTGTGAAGAGCCCCTCAGCCACTGGGGAGACAGGACCATAAACAAATGATTACTGATATAATGGCTAAGACAGAGGCAACCCCAGAGGACTGGGAGCCCAGAGGAAGGAGAAACTCATTTGGCCTGGGGGGCCAAAGCAGGCTCCCCAGACCGGCAACATTAGAACTGGGTGTAGAGGGATGAGTAGGAGTGTGCCAGGATGGTGGGGTGGGGGGCCCACACTCCAGGCAGAGGGGATGTGTGTGCAAAGCATGAATGTGGGCAACCTGGGTACTTGCTGTAGCTGGAGGAGATGGGGAGATGGAGTTTGGGCTGCGGATGTGTCTAGATCTGTTGGGCGATGGCCGGATCACCCAGGCCTTGCCAGCTGAGTGAGGAAGCCTCAGACTCTTTTCCAAAGGCAGTAGGGAGCCACTGAAAGCTCTGAAGGAGTAGAGGGACACTAGAGGAATCAGTATGGTGGCAGGGCAGAGGGGCCTAGATGTGTATGTGACAGAGAGGCAGGAGGGAGCCCCTTGAAACAGTCCAGTCGGAGGAGAGGAGGCCCTGAGCCTTCGCCTTCCTCCTCCACCAGCAAAGGGGCCTCATTCCTTCTGGGGCTGGAGGGGCAGCCCTGGCCCCCAAGGGAGACCAGAGCATCACTCGTCCCATGGATGGAGGGGCAGTGAGGCTGAAAAGCAGAGAGGCAGTGCCTGGAATGTCCCTTTAACCTGGCCGTGGCGGCGGGCCCAGCTGTGATGACTCGCCTGGCCCCGCGTCCGGCAGGGCTTCAGGACAGAGCTGGCCCTGTGGCGCTGAGGAGCCGAGCGGGCGGGAGCCTCTGGCTGCTCCAGCATCCCACTTACTCACTGCCCGCGGCTCCCGTGGACAGCGCAGTCGGAGGCAGGAGCAGGAGAGGAGGAAGCAGAGGAAAAGGAGGAGGAGGCGGCGGCTTGCAGCTCCTCAGATCCAGAGCTGGATTCCGAGCTAGGGCGGGAGCAGCAGACTCGGCCTCCCAACCCTTCCCCCAAGGGGAACCCAGGTGGGTGCAGCCCCTGCCCCTGGCGGTTGTGGTTCTCTCACTGGCTGCCATTTCCATCAGGAGAGGTAGGCCTGGATCGGCTTCTCCCTTGCTTCCCTCTCGTCCTCACCCCCACACTCTGCCCACCGTGATGCATGGGTGGTGTATAGCTGGCTCATTCTATAAACAGGACTAGTGAGTCTGTGTGGTTCTAGGGAGGCTGGGGCAGAGTGCACTTGGCCCCCGGTGTGGTGCCCAGGGCTTTCTTCAGTCCTGGTTGTATTCCCGTGCCTTTTGTGACAGGTGGCAGGACCCTCTGCTTTGAGAGCCTTTACTTTGTCTTGATTCACATACAACACACTGTATTAGAACCCAGAGCCGTGGTGCCACAGAGAACAACCCCTTTGGCCCTGGGGACAGATCTTCCCTGCTCCAGCGTGGGAGAGGGGACCAAGAAACAGCCAGGTGCCCTCTTGGGCCACGGCCCATCCGAACAGCATCACCTGTTCCTAGTCAGCAGAGAAGTGGAAATGCCTTAAACGGTGCCACCCGACACAGCCGCCACCAGCCACGCATGGCAGCTCGCATATGGGTTTAATTTACTCAATCAAATTAATAACACAGTTCCTCAGCCCCCTAGCTACACCTCCAGGGCCCGGGGGCCACACATGGCTAAAGCTGCTGTGTTGGACAGCGCAGATAGAGAACATTTCCATTGATACACGAAGTTCTGTGGAGCAGTGCTGGCCTCAAGGCCTTTTCATTTTGACCTCATGCTGCAGGCACCTGGGGAAGATCGCCTCGGATCACAGGGGGCTCTTCGGTCCTGCAGTCTGGCTGTGCTGTCACACAGTCTGCACCCTGCTGCATTACAGCACAGCCATTCTCTACAGACTAGGGGAATGGCAGGGCCCGAAGAGGACCAGTGCCCCTTCCCTACCCCAGCGTGCCTGATCTCTCTCCGCCTCTGTCTCTTTCAGGTTCTTTGCATCTGTGCGTGTCTGTTTTCCTCTGTCTCCATCTCTCTCCCCTCCTTCCCCTTCCATCCCCTCCTGCCTCTCCTCTTTCTCTCTCTTTAGTTCTTGCCGTGCTTCACTCTGGGCTTCTCTTGCAGGTCCTTCCTCCAGGACTCTCACTACCTCCGAGCCTGTCTCCCAGTCCTCTCTGTGTGTCTCTCCCCTCTTCTCTCTTTTCCTCCTCCTCCTCTCTCTCTGTCTTCTGAGGAGCTCCTTGTAAAACTCTTGCTTTGTTAGAATTTGAATCAGTGCCTCTTGCAGACCTCAGGGAGCTGACCTGATCCTTCAAGGAAGGCAGAGAGGGCATTCAGGCCCTCATCCCCAGCTCAGAGACTGAGCAATCTACCAGCAAGTTGAGTTGCCAGACAGGGGCGCCCAGCCTTCCAGCATGGGTCCCATTGGTGTGTTTTGGATGCTTTGTGTTTTTCAGCATGAGCTCCCTTAATGCCATGTTACTAGAATCCCTGCTTGCAGAAAGGACCTATTTATCCTGTTTCCTCCATTAATGCCCTTTCTGCTAGCATTTCATTGTGGGGAGGCCAACCATGTAAGTACGTAAGTACGTAGACAGTGTCATGAAACCGTCCTGGGGTGCTCCTCACTGGCCCCTGGGATGGGGTAGTGGGCATGAAAGAGCAACACGGTGCAGATCGTCTTTTGGGGGATTCTGCCTAAAAATTGAGTTTCTGCCCATCAGCAAAAATCAGACAGAGCCACTGCTCCACAAACAAGGCTTCAGGCAAGGTAAGAGCGGGGAGACCCTCCTCCCGAGAGGGTCTGCCTCTTTCTGGGATGGGTTCCGGGATTCCGCTCTTCTCCACCAATGTTCTGGAAAGTCCTGCAGGAGGCAGGGCAACTGTTTACCCCAAACATTGGCAGCAGGGCAGGGACAGGGTGGGTTCCTTTCTTACTGGAAGGTAGCGAGCAGGACTTTTCCGGTCTGGAAAGCACCAGAAAGGTCTCACTCTCTACCTTCCAGTAAGAAAGGAAGCTGCTTTTCCCTAAGAAACTGGGCCGGGGAAGGGAGCTTGGAAAAGGTCGCTCACAGCGCACCCTGGGCTGTTTTTCTCACCTCTCGAGACAATACAACAATGAGAAAGAACTTGGCAGGTTTGGGAGAGGAAACTGGGCAGCGTTTGCCTGGAACCAGGCCTTTTCAGCATTCCAAAGATTTAACACCAGAAGTCGGAACCGGCTGCACCGGCTTCCAGGGAACTTGGGGTCTGGCTGGGGACCTCTCCCATATCTGAATGGATTCTCCTCTGAGTGACCCTCAGGGTCAGGCTTGGGGACCTCTCCCGGGTCTGAATGGATTCTCCTCAGAGTGACCCTTGGGGTTCCAGCCGTGCCTTATGTTCCCCCTGGGCTGGGTTCTCTCGGCTCAGCCACCAGCAGGACAGTGTGGGGACTCTGAACAGAAGCGTGCGTCCTCCCCCGGCTGGAAAGCAGCCTGGTCAACTTTCCCTTTGCTTGGAAGCCCCTTAGAGATGCCTGTGCTGGGATTCAAGACATTGCCTAGCAGCCTGTATCCTTCCTCAAAAGTAGACAAGCCGAAGGAACGAGCAGTTTACAGTCCAGCCTTGTCCCAGCCTCTGTGGCTCCATCAGCCTCCGCCTGCTCTCCTAGAGGCAAGTTCCGGTCCTTCCCTTAGTTTCAAGGTGAGGTCTCCTGCGTGCCACATCCTTCCTCCTCCTGTTCCATCAGTAGGGCAGCTACCATGGAGAAATAATGCTCACGGATGTCCCATCCCAAGTCCTGAGAATCCAGAGGAGCTCAGATGCATTGCTTCATGTTCCAGGGCTGGATCGTAAGGAGGGAAGACTTTAGCGTCAGACAGAACTGAGTTCCTGCCCAGCTCTCCTGGCCACTACCTCTAGAACCTTAGACTCTAACTGGCTGTCGAACCCTAGGCTCTAACCAGCCCTGGAACCCTAAGTTTTACCACATTCTAGCTGTGGAACCCTAGACAACAGGAAGAACCTCTCTGGGCCTCATTTTCTTTCTCTGTGAACCATACCCTAATATTTATCTCCTTGGATATTGTGAGGCTCATAGATATTACATGTAATTAGCACTGTGCCTGGTATATAGTAGGTGTTTAAGAAAACACTGCCATGATCATTTTTAGAGTCTTAGGCAAGTGCGGTTTAGGGAAGAGAGGGAATCAGAGCTGAAGGGTTCTTTTGAAGGTCTGTTGCGTGTGAACTTTCTTCACTGAGCAGAATGAGTATATGAATACCCCATTCATCCATCCATCTATCCACTCACCCATCCGTTTATCCATCAGACTGTCTATCTGTCTTATCTGTTTTTCCATCCATCCATGTCTCCATCCATCCAATTCATTCATTCATTCATTCATTCATTCATTCAACACTTCAGCCAGTCTTTCATTCAACAAATGTTTCTCCGGGTTTCATGGACGCAGTGCTGCATAAGTCAGACATGGTTCCTGACCTCCCAGAGCCCATAGCCTGCAGAAGCAGCACAACTAGACAGGCGATTCCAGGACAGTGTGATGCGTTAGGCAGGGCATTCTGGCCCGGTTTTGTGGGGGAGGGGAAGAGGAAGACACCATCAAGACAGTCATTGTGGAGAAGTGGCATTTCAGCAGGGACCTGAAGGGTAAGTAGGAGTGCAGCGGGCAGCGGGCAGCGGAGAGAAGGGGTTGACAGCAGAATGAATGTTCCTGGTGGGAGTGCACGCTGCATGGAAGCCAGTCTTGAGAGCAGGGCAGGCTGCCACAGTCACAAGTGGCCACGCATTCTAGGTCGCTAGAAACGGCAAGGCGTTGTTTCTCACTTGTGCTGTGTGTCCACCGTGGGCCAGTGGGGGAAGGGAGTGTGCCCGGCGCTGCATGGGTTCTCAGGGGCTTCCATGCACGGGCCACGGGTCACTTCGGCATGACATCAGCTCGTTGGCGTTGGCCTGTGTGCTTGCCAGGAGCCCGGAGGGAAGAGAGCTGGAAATGACACAAATGACGACCCCAGCAAGTCTGGGTGTGTGTGTGGTGTCTGCGTTGCTTTCCCCAGTGGAAAAGTGGCAGCGGAGGAAAGGCTGGGTTAGATCTGGGTCCTTAACGTGTGGTCCATGGTAGATTCCAAAACTGTCTGCACAGTCCTACGGGTGGGACTGTGTGGTGTGTGTGTATGTGTGTCCGTATGGTTTATGTGTGTGTCTTTGTGGGGTATGTGTGTCTGTGTGTGTAGTGTGTCTGCATGTGTGCGTGTACACATCTGTCTCTGAGTGTTTATCTGTGTGTGTGTCTATGGTGGATATGTCTGGTGTGTGTGGTGTGTGTGCATGTGTGTGCCTGGCGTGTGTGTCTATATGTGGTATGTGTCTCTTTGTGTATATGGTGTGTATGCACATGTATCTGTGTGTGCATATGTGTGTGTGGTGTGTGCATGTGTGTCCTGTGTCTGTGTGCGGTGTGTATAGTGTGTATCTCTGTGTGTGGTGTGTGCATGTGTGTGTGGTGTGTCTGTGTGATATGTGACTGGTGTGTGTGGTGTATGTATGTGATGTGTGTCTGTGTGTATATGGTGTACATGCATGTGTATCTGTCTGAGGTGTGTGTCTGTGTGTATGAGGTGTGTATGCTATGTGTCTGTGGTGTGTGTGTGTGTCTGTGTGATGTGTGTGTATGTGGTGTATGTGTCTGTGGTATGTGTATGGGTGGTGTGTGTGCATGTGTAACTGGTGTGTCTGTGTGGTGTGTCTGTGTATGTGGTGTGTATGTGGTGTGTGTGTGGTGTATGTGTCTGTGTGATCTGTGTGGTATATGTGTCTACGTGGTATGTGGCTGTGTGGTGTGTGTGCATGTGTAACTGTATTTGTGTGTGTATGGTGTGTGTGTGGTGTGTCTGTGTATGTGGTGTGTGTGGTGTATGTGTCTGTGTGATCTGTGTGGTGTATGTGTCTACGTGGTATGTGGCTCTGTGGTGTGTGTGCATGTGTAACTGTATGGTGTGTGTGTGTGTATGGTGTGTGTGTGGTGTATGTGTCTTTATGTGGTGTGTGTGTCTATGTGTGGGGTGTGTCTTTATGTGGTTGGTTGTGTGTGTGTGGTGTATGTGTCTTTATGTGGTGTGTGTGTGTGTCTGTGTGTAGGGTGTATGTGTCTTTATGTGGTTGGTTGTGTGTAGGGGGGTGTTATGTGTCTTTATGTGGTGTGTGTGTGGGGTGTTATGTGTCTATGTGGTGTGTGTGTATGGTGTATGTGTCTTTATGTGGTTGGTTGTGTGTGTGTATGGTATATGTGTCTTTATGTGGTATGTGTGTGTCTGTGTGTGTGGTGTATGTGTCTTTGTGTGTATGGTGTGTGTGTGTGGTGTATGTGTCTTTTTGTGTGTGGTGTGTGCATGTGTAACTATGGTGTGTATGTGTGTGGTGTGTGTGTCTGTGTGTGTGGTGTATGTGTCTTTTTGTGTGTGGTGTGTGTGTGTGGTGTGTCTTTATGTGGTGTCTGTGTGTGGTGTATGTGTCTGTGTGTGTGTGGTGTGTGTCTGTGTCTCTGTGTGATGTATGTGTCTTTTTGTGTGTGGTGTGTGCATGTGTAACTATGGTGTGTATGTGTGTGGTGTGTGTGTCTGTGTGTGTGTGTAGTATGTCTGCATACGTGTTGACATTACATGGGTGTGAGTCCATAGCTTGTTTTAGGTTCTTAAAGGGATCTATAAACCCCCAAAGACTGAGAACCCCTGGACGAGGTGGTCTTTAAACTCCCTTTGACTTCTGATGGAGAGATGCTCATTGTTACAGTGGACAAACATGGCTGAAGCCTCTGCCTTCTTCTAAAGTGCAGCCAGCCCGAACGGGGGTGGGGAGGGGACCGTGGCCAGCTTTCCTTCTCGTCGCACTGGGGCAGAAGGAGCCGGGCATGGTGGGTGGGAGATCTTGGCCGTCTCTGCCTCCCTGGAAGGAGGCGCAGGAGAGTTCCGCATTGAGACTGTCCTCAGCCCGGCATCTCCATGCCTTGCCTTACATGTCATTAATTCATTCAGCTGTTTTTTTTTTTTTTTTTTTAACACCAGGCTCACTGGAGCAGTCGCAGTTAATCCTACGTGGATCCTGCCTCCTCTCCCAGTCCTGTGGGTGGGACATAAATACCCAGCCGGCCTCAGGGTGTGGGCCGAGGGCTTGAAGAAGCGGCCGCCAGAAGCTTCAGGAATGCGGAGGAGGGATGGGGTCCTGGCCGAGGTGTGGGGAGGGCAGGGACAGTCGCCGGAGTGTGCAGAGGCACCCCACTGCCTGCTCCGAGCCTCGGCTTCCTCTTTTGTAAGATGGGTGTATTGAGGAGGAGAGGAGGTGTGTGTGAGCATTTCTCGTGGTGTCTGGTACCGAGTAAGCACACGTGGTCTGTGGTTGGTAGTGACATGCGTCATCGCACATAGTTCGCCAGCCTGTGTCACATACCTGTTTAGCTGGGGTCTGCAAACTGCTGATGAACTGAAACCTGCCTTCTTCCTGGAATGCCACACCGACCTCCAAGAGTTGAGAGGATCCCAGAGGGAACGGAAGTGGCCAGAAAGCCAAGTGTGGCTGGGGAAGGGGGTCACACCCTCCCATGGGAGGAAAGGCTTGGAAACCCAGATGGCTCTGCCTGGAAGGATGGGGCTGAGAAGAGACTGATGTGTAGCAGCGTCTGTGGTCAGTGGCTCTGAAGAAATCCCTCCCACGCCTTTAGACATCGAGTGCTGCTGTGAGAGGCAGGCTACCGAGGACCCAGCCAAGACTGGAGGCTCATGCAGCTCAGCTCACAGAGGGTGTGGCCAGGCCTGGCAGCCAGGGACCAGGAGAGGAGATCTGGCAGCCATCCCTGCCAACGGCTAAGCAGTGGGCTGGACCCAGTCTGGCAGGGCCAGAACCACCTGGATGTGAGCTCAGGGCAGAGGAGATGCCAGGAGCCCCGACGGTGTGACCAGGAGAAGCCACAGTTGTAGAAATGCTGGTTCCTTCTGTAAAAACGCCTATGGGGCGCCGGGCGCGGTGGCTCACGCCTGTAATCCCAACACTTTGGGAGGCCGAGGCAGGCGGATCATGAGGTCAGGAGATCGAGACCATCCTGGCTAACACGGTGAAACCCCGTCTCTACTAAAAATACAAAAAAAAAAAAAAAACTAGCCGGGCGTGATGGCGGCGCCTGTAGTCCCAGCTACTTGGGAGGCTGAGGCAGGAGAATGGCGTGAACCCGGGAGGCGGAGCTTGCAGTAAGCCAAGATCTGGCCACTGCATTCCAGCCTGGGCGACAGAGCGAGACTCTGTCTCAAAAAAAAACGCCTATGGGGCAAACACATCAGAACGTCCACTTTGAGAAGGAAGAAGATGCCAAGAGCCAGTAGGCCCTGCGGGTCCCTCAGGGCTCTCATGTGCCAGCAGCCGAAATGGGATCTGGCCATTCCAAGCAGGAAAGGAATGTACTAGAAGGATGATGGCAGCCTGGAGAATGGCCCGGAGGTGGGGTCAGGGGCATGCAGGTGGTAGTCCCATCACCACCGGTGCAGGAAGATGCAGGGCAGGACCCAGCTCCTCCCAGGTGAATTGTCCCTGCCCCATCTCTATAGCACTTGCCCAAGATCCAGAGTCCTGGGCAAGAACCTCTGCCTGGCCAGCCAGAGGACTGACTCACACACTGCTGAGGAGGGTTGGAAGGCGCCCTAAGACTTACCAGCTGGGGAGGCCCCAGATGGGAAGGGCTGGTCTAGCCATCGTGGAGGACGGTCTATGTTGGGTTTCGCCACAGATGCTGGGGAAGGGAGTCTCCTCTGGTCGCTCTACCACCTGTGACAGCTGGGTTGCTTTCCTGTTTCTTCCTTTGTTTCTGTGTTGATTCATTCCATTGTAACCAACCCTGGCCCAGCTAGGCACTGCTCATCTGGCTGTGCATTCAGAAATAAGACCCTGCCGTCAAGGAACTCCTAGTCCATTCATTCCTTTGTTCCTTCAGAAAACACCTGTTGGTCTCCTGGTGCTCCAGGCCCTGGGATACAGCGGTGGGTAGAGCATCCGTGGCCCCTGCCCTCTTAGGGTCAGACATATATGCAGGGCACTGTGGCGGGGCCAGTGGACACGGAAGAGGGAGGGGTGTGGGTGTCCTCCACCTCCTTCTTTTTGTCTTTGCTTGGCTATTCCGTTCAGCCAGTGGCAGCTTACAGGCACTGCCTGGGTCCACTGTGGACCCTCAGAGCCAGTGGAACAACTCACATCAGCGTTATACCAACCTGGTTGTACCTCCTGGTTTTATTTACTATTGCTGCTATGACTGGTTACCCCTAACTTTGTGGTTAAAAGAACACAGATTTAGTCTCTTATGGTTCTGGAGGTCTGAAGTCCAACACAGGTCCCATGGGGCTAAAACCAAAGTGTCAGGACCATGTTCCTTCTGGAGGCTCTCAGGGAGAATTCGTTTCCAGCTTCTAAAGGCTGCCCGCTTTCCTTGGCTCATGGCCACATCACTCTGACGTCTGCTTTAGTCTGACTCTGACCCTCCTGTGAGGACCCTTGTGATTTCATTGGCCACCTAGATCATCCAGGATAATCTCCCCATCTCAAAACCTTGAACTTGTTCACGTCTAGAGTCCCTTTGCCACATAGGATAACTTAATCACAGGGATTTAGGATGGAACATGTTTAGGGGGGCTTATTTTCCTTACCACCTCCTTCTCTCTCTGGCACCCATGGTGTGTGAAGAAGCACAGGAATGGATATAGACCAGGCATGCCCTGGAGCCAGCTCATTCCGGCTTGCACCTGCCCACCAGAGCCAATCATGCATGTCTCTCCCCAGCTGTGGCCCAGGGGCATCCTCTTGAAGGTGTGGAATTGGCCAAGATGGGATTGTTCACAACACGGAAATCCGCACACGCTGGGATCAGGGCTTTTTGTTCCAGAGAGCCTGATGTTAAGCATTTATCAGCACGGCCCTGGCCATGGCTGCTGACACTGCTGGCCCCTGTTTGTGGAGTGTTTGCACGTGCCAGGCACCGTGCTGAGGAAGCACTTTTCATGGATTAGTTCATTGTTTGGGATCTTCGCACGGCTCTCCCCGAGCAGGGGTGTATTTTGTCATCCTAATGAATAGGAATTGTCACAAGACCAGTAGAGCTTGGGCAGTGCTGATGGGAAGGAGCTCAGCAACAGTCTCTCCAGGGGGCTGTTTTTCCTCTTCGGCCTCCGCAGCTTCAGGCAGGGGGCACAGGCTTGGGTCATCAGTCAACTTGCTCCAGGTCACATCACTACACATGGCAGAGCCGGGACTTGAACCTGCACCTGTAAGAGGCTCAGCCCTTGTAGGAGTTCCTGTGTCACATGGAGGGCTTGCCTTCTGTCTACTTGGCACTTGGGCAGACTCAAGCTCCACCAGCCTTGGGGTGGCTGGTGTGGATTCGTCTAGTCCAGGATTCAAAACCCTGAGTCTCTGAACTCACCCACGAGAGCCTGATTCCTCACCACACTTGCTGCTGGAATGGATCATTTATCCAAGGCCAGAGATTGCTCCAGACCCTGACCTGGGAGAGCAGCTGATGTTTCGTAGATGACTTGGGGAGCGAGAGGTGGTCACCTGTAGCGTGACCTGGATCTCCTCAAACGAGGGTGAACCAAAGGGGCTACACGCTTGAGTTTGTGTGGTGTGTCTGTGTGCATCAAGGCAGAAGGTGGACTTTCGTGCTTGAAGAGAGGCTCCAGCCTTCATCAGACCCCTGAACTGTCAGAGGCAGGGCCACTTTGGAGAGAGGGCTGTGGATTCTGGTGGGGAACGCACACTGCATTTTGGCCCTGTGTGGAGTGGAGGGGTAGCCAATGGGGAACTCAGAATGGCCCGGTGTTGTGGTTTACAGCAGGAGTCAGACCACCTCGGTTCAGTTCCTGGCCCCGCACCACATGTCTGTGAACCCTCAGGAAAGTTTTTAACTTCCGAAGTCTCAGTTTCCTCATTTGTACCATGAGATGTTGACAGTACCGACTTCACAGGGCTGTCTTGTAAGGACTGAATGAGCCAGTCCACACCTAGGACTCAGAGCTGTGTCTGGTGTCCATGAAACACCATAGCTTTACTGTTCTATTAGCAGATCGAGAAAGGAGGTGAGAGCCGCAGTGATACTCATGAGGGCTGGGAGGGATGCCTTGGGCTGCATTTTGTTGGAAAGGACTTGATGATGGCAATGATAATGATAACAATAATAATAACAATGGGTGCATTTTTTGACCACCTGCCATATGCCAAGCATGGTTCTAGATGTTCTACAAGAATAATTTCTGGTCCTTACAACATCCCTGCAAAATCAGGGTTACTGTCCCCATTTTACAGATGGGAAAATAGAGGCTGAGATATCCAAAGACTCAGAACTACTGTAGGGTAGATCAGAGAAGATTTTCTTTCCCCCACTGTCATGTTTAGCCTAGGTCTGCTGGACGCCGTCTACTATGACCTTCTGCCATTGGCAGGAGAAGGTCATGGTTAAATGCACAGACTTGGAAGCCAGGCTGCCCTGGGTTTGAATGCACTTCATTGTGAGATCTTGGGGTCTCAATTTTTCCCTCTGTGACATGGGCATAATGGTAGGTGCCACCTCATAGGGTTGCTGTGAGGACCAAGGATAGACTATGTGGATAACAAAAGCCAAGTTCCTAGAACAGTCCTCATGCACAGGCCTCCAGCCAGCCCCCACCATCCTCACTTCGGGCCTCTAACCAGTTCATTCCAGCCCCTCCCGTGTCCCTAAGTCCGGCTGTGTGCGCAGTTAAAGCTCTCGAGTCAGCAGTGTCTGAAGTCACTCATATCCAGCAAAGGAAGCACATGGTGCTAGTGATGTCTTGTTTTGAGGAAATCCTCCCTGGCCGGTCCTTCTGTTTTGGTTTTGCACACAACAGCTCAGCTTAGCATATCTTTCAGCGGACTCGTTAGGGTCACAGGGCAGACACTGTCCACAGAGCAGCCTGGGGGGCTCACATGGCTGGCCTTGAAATGCCCTGAGATGCCGCAAGCTGATGACCGGACATTGCTGTCCTGTTCTTGTCGTTACAGGCTGCCAACAGCTACCTGCGAGACCAGTGGTTCCATTCCCTGCAGTGGAAGGTAAGTCCTGACTCAGTTGCTTGTTTAAAGTGACTCAGGCAGCGGTGTGATGGCTTAAAGGCAATCTGTCACCCAGAGGCATGAAAGTGGAGAACTCATGCCTTCCAGATGGCTCAGCTGAGGAACTTTGCTCCCCTGTCTAAGAGCCCCTGGCTCTTCGTCCTCTGCTGTTCCCATCCCCTGCAGTGCTGAAATGGCCTTCTCGCCCTGGTGTTCTCAAGCCCTATAGCTGTTTTCCTGCTTCAAAAGGATCATAGAACTTCTTGCTCTCAGAGTGAGGGTGACCCTGAGGGGAGTCCAGCCGGGGAGGCTGGACTTCAGGGTTCAAGATGCTTAGTTGAAAGTAACTTCCAAAGGCCGTGCCAAGTGTAAACTTAACAGAGATTCAAACTCCCGAGCCCTATTTCTGTAGTCTTCACTGCTTTTCAGTTGTCAGATTCTCTGGCCTAATTTTCTGATTCTAGCTCTGCATAGGATGGTTCAGAGCTTTCTGGCATGTAAAGGGAAATTCATCTTGGAGACCCAGGGGCGGATCTCCTAAGAAGGGTCCCCCAGCCACCCGAGGGGGAGCCCGAGTTCTGCCCCATGGCTCAGGCGATAGAAACCCTGACGTCAGGACCAGGGCGTGAAGCATGTACAGTCAGCTTCTCATTCCTGCCCTGCCTCCCTGTCTTTCCTTGTCTTCTGATCTTCTGGTTTAGAACAAGCTTTGACAGGCCCCGGGCCCCACAGCACCAGCAGGGTGTGGCTGGAATGACCAGTGTGTCGTAAGTTGTCATCCTCACAGTAAGCTGGGGAGCCGCAGGGGATGAACAGCTGGCCCCGAGCAGAGCTGGGTGCCGTATCACGTGTTGGGAGGACCCAGGGAACACTCAGGATTCCTCTCATGGCTCCAGAGCGGCTCCCCCAACTGCCAGGGTTGGGGGCAGAAAGACAACCCCAGAAAATGACTTTCCTGGTCCCAGAGAGGGCCCCTCCCCTCCTTTCCCATGTCAGCGGCTGGTCCTCTTGCTTTGTGCTGTGGGGCCAAGTCTCAGAAACTGAGCTGAGTCTCCAAGTTGGGGCTGCAAAAGGAAAGAGAACTAGTGTTTACTGAGCTCCTACTGTGTGCCAGGACTAGCGTGTTTTGAGCTCCTGCTGTGTGCCAGGAGCTCTGCTAGACTCATCATGTCCATTTCACCGTCACCACAACCGCATAAGGTTGATGATTATCATTGTTGCCATTTCCATATGGGAAAGGTGAGGCTCAGACTGTAGTCCAAGCTCCCGTCGTTAGGAAGGGGCTGAGGCATGGCTCAGCTCGACCTTTCCAGTACCTGTATGTGCTGGAGATTTCTGAATGTAGTGGAGCGGGAAGGCACAGACATCAGCCAAGCAGGTAAGGTGGTGCTCACCGGCTCGTGTGATCAGCAGATGCTGCTGAGAGCTCCGTTTCCACTGGGAGAACATCTCTGATACCTGATTCTCTCTACGTGCCCAGGTACGAGTGTGTCTTAGGACAGGCAGGGCGTTCGTCAGCACCTACTGGGGACCATCTGGGAGTCAGATGCCAGAGCAGTTGAGAGGGAGGACTGAGCGGTGGTGGTGACTGACGGGGGTACCACCTCTTCCCTTCCCCATGGTGTTTTGCTTGTGGGGCCTCAGTAAGTGACAGCCTTGCATTTTCTCTTAGCTCAGGACAGGGCAGAATGTACTTGGAGACATACTGCCTATCTGACAGGTTGGGAGAAAAATGCCTTGTTTAAAAGGAGGCCAAGATGAGTATCAATGAAGGCTGTCAGGTGCAGTATTGCACAAGGCTCTGTTTTCTGCCTTTCTCTGGTCTGCATTTTCAACAGTACTTCCACGTGCACCTGGAAGGCAGCATTTGTGAAATCTGTGAGTATTGCATAGCTGCAAGGGGCAACCAAGATGATGGGCACAGAAATGGACTTCAGGAGGCTTTGGCTAGAAAGATGATTTAAAAGCTCGGGCTTGAAACATTCAAATGTCAAGGATTGGCCAGGTGTGGTGGCTCACGCCTGTAATCCTAACACTTTGGGAGGCCAAGGCGGGCAGATAGCCAAACTCAGGAGTTCAAGACCAGCCTGGGCAACATGGCGAAACCCCATCTCTACCAAAAATACAAACAATTAGCCGGGCGTAGTGGTGCGCCCTTGTGGTCCCAGCTACTTGGGAGGCTGAGGTGGGAGGATCACTTGAGCCTGGGAGATGGAGGTTGTAGTGAGCTGAGATCGCTCCACTGCACTCCAACCTGAGTGATAGAGTGAGACTGCCATGCCCCACCCCCAAAATGTTAAGGATTGCATGTGGGATTCACACAGTTGATTGAGCAAGTCTAGAACTGGGATCACTGTTTCTAGCAGCTCTCATGAAGACCTGGATGTTTGCATTCAATTATGGTGGCATCCGGTTTATTTATGGTTGCTAAATTTAATCAACCAGTTTTTAAAAATTTCAGAAAACCTAAATCAGGATGTCAAGGAACTGGCAGATGCCTGGCTGCGTGCCGGCCCACTAGCCAGGCGATCAAGGGGTCTTCATTCTCAGGGTGTAAGCTTTGGCTGTGTCTACAGCATGCTTAAGATGCTAACAGTTTTTCCCCTTGGACTATTGCCCCCCAATAATTTAGGTATGCTGCCACCAGGTGGCAGTGATATTTAACTTGATTTCAATTCCTGTGGCTCTTTGTACCCAGTTTTGGTGATATTTGAGAAGGCATGCTCTCCTTCCTTTTAAAATGGCAAAGAAACGTCAGGTGTTTTGGAGGTACCGCCAGCTAGCAAAATGAGCTGGGAAACCTGAATTTGAACCCTGGTTCTGTGGACAGATTCCAGAACGTGTTCACCTAATTCAGATACCGTTAGTGAGTACTTATGAGACGCCAGGACTGGCCAGGTCGTTTCTGGTTCGTTGTCGTTAAGCAAGTAAAAGAACCAAGGCTCAGAGAGAGCAAGTGATTTACCCGTAGTTACCCAGCAGATTTCAGTCCAGATCTGGGCGGCTGTCCTACCTCCTCCTTAATCAAACAGTGCCTTTCTCTGAGACTGGGACTCCGCAGCCCTCTCAGGACTTGACCCCTCTGCTTCTGCTGATATGGCCACTCTCTCCCCTCTTTATTTACAACCACCTATTTGAGGTTTTTCTTTTCTTTTCCTTCCTTGTTTCTTTTCTCTTCTTTTCTCTGTCTTTAACTGGAAAAAAAAAATCAGTGGAACATCAAAATTGAGGACCTTTAGAAATTCCACCACCTCAGCTTGAATTTTTTAACTTTCTAAATGTTTTTGTCGTTTTCTCTCCTACACCAGTATACATTTGTTTCCTGTGGCTGCAGTGCACACACAGTCAGAACACATTCTTCTGTACGTAAAGAATGCCACCTCTAGCCTGGGGGAAAGTGCAAGACTCTGTCTCAATTAAAAAAAAAAAAAAAAGAATGCAACCTCCTAAATACTGTGTTCCCATTGCTTAGTTTATATCAAGTTGGACTTGCATCTCTACCGGCATTCCCAACAGGGGCCACATCACCCCTAACGGGACCAAAATTGGTTCTTTGAGATTTAAACAAATCTTAATGATTACAATAGTCTGTGGCCCTCCAAAGCTCCACCCTATTCAACGAAATCGTATTCTTGAGTATTTCTTTCAAAGGGAGGACAGATAGGGGAGACACTAGAGCTCTTTATGCGGACAGTCATGAAAACAGGGTTGACAACTGCTGCTGTAGAATCGACCTCAAATTGTTTTGTGGAAGAAGGCAGAGCGGGGGTAAAATATCCAGCATCTTGTTCACGCTCTTCCATCTGGGTAACAGTGCTGTTTTTGTGGCCTCCGCTCAGAACTTTGAGCTGTTCACACGCAGTCGTAGCCCCCGTGTTGGAGGAGTTTACTCAGCATTGGATGCTGCGTTTTGTGAATTACTTCCTCTCACTGAATAGGTTCTGTTCCTATCGACATTTGCAGATGGGGAAATCTGAGTGTAGAGAGTATAAGTCATTCGCACAAGGTTCCAAGGCCACCAAGAAGGCAAGCGGGATTAGACCCTGAACATCCTTGCCTCTTTGTCCGAGCAGCTCTGCTCTTCCTCCCAGCCTTCCCGGCCTGGCCTCTGCCGTGTTGGTCTGGGAGATCTGAGGAGGCCTGGAGCCTGCGGGAGGAGGGCCAGGATCTCCCGGCCCAGGGCTGCTCTGCCTCCCAGCATTCGCTAGAGCCTGCAGTCCTGAGGGCCCCTGGGGAGGCCAGCCCTGTTTGGTTTGGGTGGTTCAGCCCTTGAGGCTAATTCCCAGGGGTGTGGAAGCATTTAACAGTTATTCTGGGTTAATGAGGCTTCATTTCTGACTCAGATGCACCTCCTGGCTCCCGCCCTGGCCCTCGGAGGCCAAGCCCTGTGGCAACAGGCCTGTCTGCACACGAGGCTATGAGGGAACAGGCCTGTGTATGCGAGGCCGTGAAGGCCCAGTTTGTGGGGCAAGGCCAAGAGCGTGTTCAGGCTGTGAGGAGACCGTGTGTGTTTACAAAGCAATGAGAAGATTGGCCTGTTTCTGTGTCCAGGGTTTCGAGGTGAGAGACCCAGGTATGCACAGCTGTGAGGGACAAGTCTGTCCATGTGAACAGGCCCAGGTGACAGGTCCAGGCTACCGGGCTGTGAGGAGACACACAGCAGTCTCCTAGAGGAGCCCTGAGAGGCCAGGATGCACCTGCTGTGGGAGCTGGGCTCCTGGTACCTCTCCACCTTCTCGCTTCCTGAGACGGGTTCCTCAGGCCGAGGCACACAAGTCCTGGAAACCAAAATGGTTTTTCCCTGGGGGAAGCGAGGTCACTCAGAACAGCCCCAGGGGCCAAGCCCCAGAGCTGAGGTTCAAGGAGCAGACTGTGTGTCACAAGAAGCTGGCCTATGTTCCTGTCCCAGGGCTGCCAGGGCCAGAGGAGTGCCCTTGGCTCTGGGAAAATCCCAGCCCAGGTTTGGATCCTTTCTAGCCGCCTGCCCTGGCCTCGCTGTCTTCTTCTTGCTGGGCAGATTTCCCAGCCCCCCAGGGGGGCCACAGCCCCTCAGTCACCCCATCCAAGCCCAGGCCTCTGTCCTTCCTCTGTGGAGAAGGGTGGAAAAGAATGTGGGGTGTGTGAGTGTGAGAGTGGGTGTGTGTGCGGGTGAGAATGTGTGTGTGTGAATGTAAGAGTGAATGTGTGAGAGTGTGTGTGAGAGCAAGAGTGACTGTGATTGTGTGTTGTGTGAGGTGACTATTTTATGAGTGTGTGTGGTGAGGTGACTGTTGTGTGTGTGTAGCGTGTGAGGTGACTACGAGTGTGTGTATGTGGCATGTGTGGTCACTATGAGTGCGTGTCACGTGTGGGTGACTGCATGTGTGTGGCATGTGGGGTGACTGTGTTATGAGTGTGTGTGTGTGACGTGTGAGGTGACTATTTTATGAGTGTGTGTGGGGTGTGGGGTGACTATGAGTGTGTGTGTATGTGTGGCATGTGGGGTGACTATGTGCTTGTGTGTGTGTGTGTGGCGTGTGGGGGTGACTGTGGCCTATGGGGTGACTATTTTTTGTGTGTGTGGTGTGTGGGAGTGACTGTGTGTGGCATATGGGGTGACTATTTTATGAGTGTGTGTGTGTGTGTGTGTGTGTGGCCTGTGGGGTGACTATTTTATGTGTGTGTGTGTTTGTGTATGTGTGCGTGTGGTGTGTGCGGGTGACTGTGAGTGTGTGTGTGGTGTGTGTGGCATATGGGGTAACTATTTTATAAATGTGTGTGTGTGGCATATGAGGTGACTATTTTATGAGTGTGTGTACGTGGCATGTGGGGTGACTGTTTTATGTGTGTGTGAGTGTGTGTGTGGCCTGTGGGGAGACTATGAGTGTGTTGGTTTGGAGTGTGTTTATTTGGGCCTCAGTTTTCTCCTCTGTGGAATGGGGATGATCCTGGCGTCTCGTTACTGGGCCTTGTGAGGATCGAAGGTTCTGTTGTTTGTGCAGCTGGCAGAAGGGATCCTGGTAGGAGCCCACGCGTGGGAGCCTCTCATGCGCCATCATCAGTGTGTCTCCGAGTGGGTCCGACATGGTGGGAGCAGCTGGCTCAGCCCCTCTCCCCGGCAGCCCCTTCCAGCCCCTGCTGGTGGTCCTGGCTGACTCATGGCCTGTGAGGGCTGGGGTGGGTGGGAAGCCCGCCCTCAGGACCATCTCTGCCTGGGCCTGGCCATGGAGCATCCCCTGTGTCCAGCACTATGTGCCCCTGTGCTCCTTTGAGCCCAGAAACAGTTCTGCGGGATCCACATCCCTCCCCCATCTCATAGCGGAGGGGACCGAGAGTCCAAGGGGATAAAGGACGGTGCCAAAGCCAGATGCCTCCCAGCAAGGGTCACGATCTCGCTTCCACCTCATGAGTGGCTGCGGCGCCTCGGGAATGAGTCTGTTCCGTGTTCTGTGTTGGGAGCTGGCACTGGGGAACCACCACCCTCAAAGTCCCCAGCACCAAGGCAAAGTGCCTGGGGCTCAGAGAGGTAAAGCCCACCTGGCCGGAAGCTGAGGGCAGGGCCTGGGTCGTCTCCTCCCCACCTGCTGCGCCCTCAGCGGGGCGGGATCCGTCACCCACATCCCCGTGCAGGGGAAAGCCCCCGGGGACCAGGTCAGAATGACACAGGACCGTTGAGCTGATGCCTCCCCTGGCCCCTCACCGAGGGCCATGCTAGATGGGGGGATCCCTAGGAAAGCGGAAAGCCTGAGGCTCCGGACCAGGCCACCAGTGGGGGCTGTCACGCCCGGCTCTGACCTTCCTCCCGGATCCCACCTCCCCTGAGTCACCTCCTGGTCATGGGAGCCTCCCTGGAGAAGAGCCACTCCTAGTGTCCTAGAGATGTGGCCCCAGGCGCTCTCTCCACCAGGCTGCAAATCCCTTCCCAAGCTCACATCCCCCAAGTCTTCATCCAGCCCAAGCCAAGCCCCCAGTTGCACCCCAAGGCCTCAGCACAAGGCTGCAGCTGGTCCCCGAGTCATGATGGACACTTACTCCTGTGCCGGGCGTGTGCCAGTGCCTCACTTACTCAGCTTGGCAAATCCTCACAGCCCTGAGGAGGTGCCTGTTTCTCCTGTTCTCCCATTGTACAGATGTGGAAACTGAGGCTGAGGTTAAATCACTCACTCAAGGTCACACAGCTATTCAGTGGCTTACCCGGGATTTGAACAGACGTCTGAGTGAGTCCAGAACCTGGGACTTTAGCCACTGGGAGTGTGGCTCCCAACTGCACCTGCACGCATGTACACAGACACACGCTCACCAGACACTTCTCACACCTGATGTGCACTTGGGAGCAGCACCCTAGCTCCCACCTGTTCTCGTGGCACATCTGGGTAGAGCCTGGGTGTTTCTGGTGCCTGAGGCTTGCATGAGAGCTCTCCATTTTTCCCTACGTCTCCCATCACCATTAGGATTATGTGAATTGGCCAGGTGCAGTGGCTCACACCTATAATCCCAGCACTTGATGAGAGGATGAGGCAGGCAGATACTTGAGGTCAGGAGTTCAAGACAAGCCTGGCCAACATGGTGAAACCCCGTCTCTACTAAAAATACAAAAATTAGCCGGGCGTGGTGGCTCAGGCCTGTAGTCCCAGCTACTCAGGAGGCTGAAGCATGAAAATCGCTTGGACCTGGGAGGCAGAGGTTGCAGTGAGCCGAGATGGTGCCACTACACTCCAGCCTGGGTGACAGAGTGAAACTGTGCTCAAAAAAAAAAAAAAAAAAAAAAGAATAATGTGAATTGATCTCTGACTGGGCAAACCCCTGTTTCTCGTGGAGAAGAGCTGATTGCCTCATCCTGTCTTGCGTGACACCAGCGCAGCCACTGTCAGACCACGTCTCCCAGGCCTGGTGTCAAACTCAGAACTGACCCGCTTCCACATCTTCCCCAAACACACTGGCCGCTGTGTCCCCTGACTTTAAACTTGAGATTTGGAAGCCCACATCTGACCTTGCACCTGACTCCCTTGCTCCACACCATCCCTCACGTAGGTGGCTCCTGGCTGGGCCTATCCCCTCTAGCCCAGCTCATCCCTTGGTCTTGAGGGAAGACGTTGCCCTTGAACCCCACCCCACCTCCGTATTGCCCATCTAACCCCGTCTTGGTCACCTTCCTCCCTCTCTGTGTCCTTTTCTACCGTTTTTACAATCACATCAAGGTCAGTGCCCCCAGCTCCTGCCAGTTCTGACCTTGCAGTTCTCCTCCGAGGCTGCATCCATCTTCACGCGGCCATTTTGGCAGCTGTGGCCAGGCACACGGACAGTCCTGTGAGCCTCGCCAAGTCATGGCAGCTCAGACATCCCAGTGCCGTGCCACAGCTCCCAGGGGAGGCTTCCTAATGGCTGCATAATCGTCCACGAAGAGGCTGGTGCCGTTTACCAAAGGGCTCCTCTGTGGTCGCCATTTGGGTCGTTCCCAGCTTTCCTCAATTATAGATAATGCAGCCATGACCGTCGCGTATCTCAGCTTTCACTTTATTTGAATTACTTGTTTAGGGCAGATTTCTAGAAGTGGCTACTGGGCCAGAGAGAAGGGTATTTTTGGGTGGCTTTCACCACCTATTACCTCTTTGCTCCCAAAATAATACTTTCTACAGTGCTTCAGGGCCAGACTGCCCAGGTTCCAACCCTGATCCACCTCCTACAGGCTGTGTGACGCTGGACTAGTTACTTTCATCTCTGGGCCTCTTGAGTCAAATGAAACCAAGCTCACTGGGTTCTTATGGGGAGTAAATGGGTTCATAGCTGTTCAGTATTTAGAACAGCACCGCCATGTGGTACCCACTCAGAACATTCATTCTTCTTCTCTAATGAACAAGGACACAGAGGGAAACAGGCTCTTGGTGCCGGAGGGTGCTAGGAGACAGGGCTGCAGAGGACGGAGGCACATGTGTGGCACACAGGCCACCAACTCGTGAGCCCAGGGCGGGCATCACCCATCAGCTACCACATGCTTTGCCCTGAGGCAGAGCTCTTCTCAGCATAGTCCCTGCCAGGCCACCCAGCTGACAGAGGCAGTGAAAGTGTCCTTCATCCTATGTGAGTGACCGCCCAGGCCTGTGGGGCGAGTGCTGCTGGAGGCCGGGGCAGTGCCACTGGCTCTGACTGTGCCTCCGTGGGACTTTCTCATGGAAGCTTCTGTGGAGCTTCCAGGCAGGCACCGTGGGTCCGTTCTTGGAGGGCCCTACCCTCCGAGAAGGAAGCAGAACCGGGGAGGGGGCAAGGATGGGCGGGAGTCGGCTTCAGTCCTCTTACAGGCCCAACCACCTGCCTGCTTTGTCCAGGTTGAAAAGGCAGGAATTCTATCCAGATTAATTTCTGGCACTCAGTCAAAGAGGGCTTTGTGACCTCTTAAGAGGGGATCAAAGGGATTCAGTGGGGAACTGTGAAAGGAGGGGCATTCCCCAGAGGCAGGGGGCCCAGCCCACTCCAAGACTGCAGGAGGGGCCCTCAGCGGGAGGTACAGCTGGTGAGCAAGCAAAGGCCTTCAAGGCCCCTACAGAGGGGAAGCGAGTCCAGCCCAGCAGCCTCTTTATGCACATGTTCAATCCAAATGGGGAAACCTTTTGGGGCCAGGCTGCCGGTCCCCTGCAGCCTGCGAGGGCCACAGTCACCAGCGTCTCCCAGCCACAGCCCAAGCCCCACAGTGGGTCATCAGGGACCCCATAACTAGTAACCAGGGCTGCTTCAGGGATTGAAACTAACAAGTGGCAGAGGGCCAAGAGCCTTGGGAAGGAGAGCCCATGCTCTTGAGGGCTTTCATTACAGTAGAGGGAGAGAAAAACAATTATTAGGCACCTACTAGGGTCAGGAGCTCTGCTGGGGGCTTTTCTTTGTATTATCTTGTGAAATCTTCTCAAAATTTGGTTAAGCCTGTCTTGAAGGAGGAGCTGAGTAAGCAGAGAGGCCTGTCCAGGATCACACAGCTAGAGACAGGCAGGGCTGGGAATTGAACCCAGGGGACAGGAGGATGGGTCTTTTGTCCTCTTCCGTTGGAGCCCACAGAGCTGCCACTTTGCCCAGCTGGAGCTGTTGTCTTTGGAAGAGACACAGGTCGTTTTTGAAAGACACAGGTCGTTTTTGAAATAAACTTCTCATTGAAGGATAAAATACATCTAGAAAAGTGTACAAATCAAAAAGAGCTGCCATTCACCTCGGCCCCTCCTCCCCACCATGGGCAGCCACGGCTATCCTGACTTCTAGCAGCGTAGATGAGCTTTGCGTATACTTGAGCTTTATCTAAATGGACTCAGACACTCTGAACTCTTTTGAGACTGGCTTCTTGTGATTTATCTGTGTTGTGTGTAGCAACAATTTGTCTATTCACTTTGCTGGGTGGTGTTCTGTTGTATGCTTAGACTCTGTTAACTTGTTCATTCTATGGGTAGGTCTTTCCAGCTTGGGGCTGTTACCAATAGGCCATTGTAAACGCTGTAGTGCACATCTTTTGGTGAGCGTGTGTCCATGGTCCTGTTGAGTATATGCTTGGGGACTGAATTGTCATTCATTGACGCTGCCCTGCAGTTTTGCAAAGTGGTTGCACTAGTGTATACTTGCACCAGCAGTGTGCAAGAGCCCTAAGACATAGGGCATTTAAAAACTGGCATTTATTAAGTTTTTTAGAATACCAAAAAGGACAAAGAGAACTAAGAAAATTCCCACTATCCATAAATCTCTCTTAACCTCTTTTACATTTTAAAAAATCAAGCTGTTGTCTACATGTAACAAAATGTAATGCCCTGACTGTTGAGTGTGAGGTAGTTCTACTGTTGTATTCACCTGAGTAACCACCACCTGTATCTCTATCACCCAGAAAATCTCCTCGCGCCCCTTTCCAGCCAGCTCCTTGTCCTGCCAGACATCCTCTGCGAACATTTAAGAAAAATAAAATGCACGTGTATAGGTGGTACTCCTGAAAAGTATAGAAAGGTATAAAATGAAAAGTTGGCCTCCACTCGTTCAAGTCCATTTTCCCCTAGGCAGTCACTGTTAGCGGCTGCACGGGGCTTCTCAGAAAGTGCTTATGAATATTCCTTTGTAAACACCACACAGATTTTATCATCCACGCTGTTCCATTCCATACTCCTTAATATATGTTGCAGCAGTGTCCTGCAGTAGCACACAAATCCATGCCATTTTCTTTTCCAGTTTCATAGTCTTCCCTTCAGGCAGAGTTTAAGGTGGATGGAACTTTAGATCCTTTAGGAAAATGCTGTCATCCACAAAGGGAGACTGAGTTTCTGACGGGAAGGAGAGGTTTATTGAGCATCTGCTATCCACAGGCCAGAGGCAGTACAAGGTGGTTTGCTGCCCAGGCTTCACTGCCCCCCAACTCGGAAGCCCGGAAGCCCGGAAGCACACCCCAGGGACCAGGGTGGAGTGAGCTGCCCCGGCTGCAGAGCTGGGAAGTGGAGGTGCGGGGTTTGCACCATGTGCCTGGGTCACCCAGCCTTGCCTTGCACTCTCCTGTCCCTGGCCAGGGCTTCCTCCGCTCTACATAAGGGCCAGCCTTGGGCTTTGGGACATTCAAGACCCCCCCCGCCCCCACCTTCTGTGAAAGGTCTTTCCTGAGCCTCAGAAATGACGCATTACAGCAGCTTCCCAAACTGCCAAGGAAGAAGTGGCGTTTGTGGGTTGTCATCGTTTCTTCTGGGCAAGGAAGGGGGGACCCGAGCGTTCGTGTGTCATGCAGCGCAGGCTTTGATGAGGCTGATGAGTCATCGAGCCATACAAGGAAGTTTTTCATGTAAACGGTTTGTGGGTGAACTTGTTTTTTGCCCTTTAAGGCAGAATTTTATGTTTTTCTTTTTCTCGCCCTTTAAAGACAAGTTTTTAAAACGTAAACGGGAGGTAGCGTCTTGATGAGCAAGATCTTTTGTTCCACGGGCGTCTGCAGTGGGTCTCTTTCGCCGCCAGTGGTGGGCAGTGGAGGCCCCTGGGCTGGGTTGCTAATCTGCACTTGTGGGACACGGTGTCCACCCTGGAAGAGGGAGGTGGCCTGCCGTCCTTTTGTTGGCCTCCAGGGCTCCCACCTGCTGGCCTGTTGGCTCAGAGACGAGGCCAAACAGACACTCAAAAAAGAGCAGTGCTTGTCCCCACAGAGGAATTAGGCCCTTGCTTCACTGAGGGATGATCAGAAAATACCCAGCGGGACAGCCGGCTAAGTCTGGAAGGGAAGGTGTTTGGGAGAGAGGCTAATTGACCGCGAGATGATGCCAGAACAACTAGGGCCCTGGGGGCTGTTGCCCACATTCTGCTCCCCGGAGTACCCTGCTGCACTCTCAGAACCAACAGATTGTTTTGCAGAAACCCTTGAGAGGCACAGAGACCCCCTTTCGGAGAAACTGAGGTCACTCCTAATGGAGCCTGCTGGCACGTGGCGGCAGAAGGCCAGGGGGTTTGTGTCCAGCGGGAGCTGGCACAGGCTTGGCCCATTCCATTTGGAAGACTGGGCTGAACCTGACCTCTGTCCAGGAGTACAGGGACCTTAGAAAGCACACCCCAGACATCAGGGGCCAGCCTGACACCGGCTGGGCGCAGAAACAGACTCAGGCAGACCATTCATCATGTCTGTTGACTTTTGAGACTTTAAGTCTGCAACCAGTCTTCCATCCCAGAGGGTCCTTATCATCCCAGGCGTCCTGGCCACTGCAGACCTGGGGATTTTGAACCAGTAGCTCAGTGGTTTTCAGAGTGAAGTCCCAAGACCGGCAGTATCTGCATCACCTGGGAACTCTCTAGAAATGCCAGTCTTCAGTTTCACAAACTCTGAGGTGGCAGGATGAGAGCAGCAAACTATTTTAGCACATCCTCCGCGGGACTGTGAGGCACTCCAGCGTTTGAGAACCACTGCAGTCGTGTGAAGAGAGGGGAAAGAACAATAAACCTCTATTGAGTGCCTACTGTTTTCCATCTGCTTTATCTTCATTATTTTCTTTAGGCTGCACAGTGTCCCTGGGTTTTATATCTCCATTGTATGAACACGAGTCTGACTCTCAGATTAACCTTCTCGTGCATCCAAGCCGGAATTCAGACCCAGAGTCTGAAGCCTCCTTCTGTAACCATTTCACCTTCTTACTGGGTTTCTCACAGCCTGAGATCAAGCATGGATGACTAAATGTGTCCATAGCTTTTGGGTTACTCTGCCAGAATCCCCTCCGTTTGTGCAGGACACTTAGAATTCACTGTGGCGAACACCATCGAACTCACACTCCTAGGACGTTGGGCTTCTGTGGGTGAGTAGAGTCCTCTGCATGAGTGTCTGAGGAGCCGCCTCCCCAGGGAAGGCACAAGTGCGCCTTCTCCTGTATTCAAGCATGACAGCATTACCTGGCTTGAAACTCACATTAGAGACTTACTGAACATTAATTTATTAAAGAACAGGATCCTTCTCCAGGATTCTCATAAATTAAGGCCCTTTGTAGTAGGCGCTGGTGACTCCCACCCAGAGGAGGCAGCCGGGAAGGATGGAGGCTTCCAAACAAAGCCATGAACAGATCAGATGTCCTTTGAAGTGCTGCAAGCACTAGATAAAGTTCTTAGTAAAATAAACAACAGAGGCCCCTGTGGAGATGCTACTGTCTTGAGTCTTGAGGCCTAGCAAGGGAAATCCTTATTTGGGATAGAGAGAGTTCCCTTTATCAGGCCCAAAGGAAACAGAGCCTGTGGTGTCCCTCACTGTATTTCAAAAGGGTTAGGAAACTCGCCTGGGGCTGCCCGCCTCACACCACAGAGGAAGAGCAGGCTCTGGTACAGTATTTGCAATTTTTATTTATTTGGTGGGTTGCAATTAATCAGGGTTGTTTTCTGCAATGCCCTGAAAATGCCACCTTATATTAATGATTCATAAGAGGTGTTCCCCACCCCCACCCTGTAGTCTTTAATGTTGGGTGCAAATTCCTCTTTCCCTCTGGGTGGCCTTGGTCAAGAGGGGAGGGCCAGTTACTGAGGTTCAGGAGGCCAAGCTGGTGGCGTGTCAGAAAGACCCTGAGAAGGATCGGCACACAGAGCAGAGTCGGGGAAGGATTTGGTTGGCTTCATTTTACTTTTTGAAAGGTATATCCTACCTCTGCTTAGTGACCCTTGAAGTGGGGAAAAGCACACAGACTGGGAAAATTGATACAAATTGATCTGGAGTAATACCCACCAGGTGTGAGGAGGGAAAAGCCAGATGCAGACGTAAGTATTGTGCAATGCCATTTGTGTAAAATGAAATGAGGACCCCACAAAACCTGTCTGTATTGGGTTGGTGCAAAAGTCATTGCAGTTTTTGCCGTTGAAAGTCTGTTGCCAGACAAATAGATAATATATATTTGTATTTGATTAAACGTGACCATGGAGAAAGAGATGAAATGATAGACGTCAAGGGTCTACAAATGGTCTGGCCCAGCGCCTGTTTTTATAAATAAGAGGTTTTCGGGGTGGTGGGGACAGCTCTGCCCATTTTGGGGGAGGGGGACACAGCTCTGCCCATTCCTGCTGTGGCATTACGCTGGCGGCAACAGAGATGGCATGACCCGCAGAGCCTAGACTATTATTATCTGGCTCTTAGGAAAATGGTTTCTGGACCCCAATATATAACATGGTCTCACATTTTTGGAGCTCACATGGTGAGCATGGAGTTAGCATGGATTCAGGCGGTGGCGGGAGGGAGGGCAGAGGTGAGGTTAAAAATAAGAAAGCCAGCATGTATGATGCAGCTGAAACTTACGTGCAGTTTTACATTGGGCTGGGTGTGTGTGTGTGTGTGTGTGTGTGTGTGTATGTGTGTTTAACTGGGTTGTGGGTGTCTGTGCGTGCACACGCATGCACCATGATACAAGTGTGCGGGCCGTGAGCTCTCCGTGCTTTAGTTCTTGTCCTCTGTATGATTCTGAATTTTCAAAGAACATGCATTTCAAAAATCAGATTATCCATCTACTAGACCACTGAAAAGTCAAAAGTAGTAAGATCTCAGATCCCTTCCAGTTCTCTTTAAGAATATCGGATTCTGGCCGGGCGTGGTGGCTCATGCTTGTAATCCCAGCACTTTGGGAGGCTGAGGCAGGCGGCTCACCTGAGGTCAGGAGACCAGCCTGGTCAATGTGGTGAAGCCCCATCTCTACTAATAATACAAATTAGTTGGGCATGGTGGCAGGCGCCTATAATCCCAGCTACTAGGGAGGCTGAGGCATGAGAATCACTTGAACCCAGGGGGCGGAGGTTGCAGTGAGGCAAGATTGCGCCACTGCATTCCAGCCTGGGTGACAGAGTGAAACTTTGTCTCAAAAAAAAAAAAAAAGAATATGGGATTCTGACCAATTTAAGAATTCTGGGGAAGCATATAATTCCACTACCATGATCCCAATTTCTGAAATCTTTGGAGAGTTTTTTCCTTTATTTCTCTTTAATTGAATGTACAACACATGAATGGCTTCCTGCAATAATTTGAAACATTGCAGATAAAGCTGAGCCCTACCCGTTGGTCCTCCCCCAAGCCACTTCCTTCTCCAAAGAAGACAGCTGTCACCAGCCGGACTTGGTCCCCACCCCCTATCCCCCTGAAGCCCCGTGAATTAGATCATCTATATGTGCACGTCAGCATAGATTTATGTATGTATTTGCTTCTGTTCTTAACAGCGTGTCGTGCAAATGGAATCCATGGCAGATCTTGTAACCCTTCTTCCTTCTTTTTAACTGCTGTGTGTTGTTGCAGTGTGGGGACCACAGTGTAAGCACTTCTCTTTTGATGGACATTGAGGGGGTTTCTGGTCACCCATTTTTTTTTTTTTTTTTTTTTTTTTTGAGACGGAGTTTCGCTCTTGTTGCCCAGGCTGGAGTGCAATGGCGCAATCTTGGCCCACTGCAACCTCTGCCTCCTGGGTTCAAGCAATTCTTCTGCCTCAGCCTCCCAAGTAGCTGCGATTACAGGTGCGTGCCACCATGCCCAGCTAATTTTTTTTGCATTTTTAGTAGAGACAGGGTTTCATCATGTTGGCCAGGCTGGTCTCAAACTGCTGACCTCAGGTGATCTGCCTGCCTCGGCCACCCAAAGTGCTGGGATTACAGTTGTGAGCCACTGCACCCAGCTAGTCACCTTTATTTTTTTAAAGACATTAACTGTCTTTAGTCATTATCCTACTGAACTCAATAGGTGTCGTTTATCAAGCCTGAAATGTGACATTTAATTCTTCCAACAGCTCCAGGACACAAATGCTACTATTATCCCCATTTTACAGATGAGGAAACTAAGGTTCAGAGAGGTGATGTAGTTTGCCTAAGGCCGCACAGCTCATAAGGAGCAGAAAAGAAATTCAAATGTAGATCTGCCTGACTCTCCATTTGTGATGATGCACACGTCTGCGAGCAAAAACACGGCTTGCTTGAGCCTCTGAGCTCCCAGGAGTGTGCAGGCTGGTGGGGGAGGCAGCTGGCCTATAGGTCGTAGAGTGAGCAGAGACTGGTGAGGGAGTAAGTGCTGGCATGCTGAGCATGGGGCTGGGACCTGCCAGTGTCCCTGCAGAGCTGCGATCAGAGCGGGAGACTGTGCAGCCCCTCCCCGGGGCACTGGTGGTGGCATTTGGTAGCAGCTGGGGCTGGGCCACTGTGGAGGCAAAGGCCAGAGTGGACAAGGAAGCCTGGAATTTCCCTGCCATGGTGTTCCCGGTGGGGTCAGTGTCCCAGGGCTCCCATGAAACAGCACACACTTCTCTCTCCAGTTCTACAAGGCCATGCACCCTCCGGGGGTTCCTTCCAAGTCTTACCTCTTGTAGCTTTTGGTGGCTCCAGGGATTCCTTGGTGTCTAGGCCTGTTCAGGCTGCTATAACAAAATACCCTCTAAACTGGGTGGCTTACAAGCAACAGAATTTCGTTTCTCACGCATCTGGAAGACGGGAAGTCCACCATCAAGGTAGATTGGTGAGGGCTCGCTTCCTGCGTCACAGAGGGTGCCTTCTCGCTGTGTCTCACATGGGAGGGGCGAGGGAGCTCCCTCAGGCCTGTTTTCTAAGGGCACTGATCCCATTCGTGAGGGCTGCACCCTCATGACCTAATCACCTCCCTGAGGCCCCATGTCCTAACACCCCCACAGTGGGGATTAGGTTTCAACAATGAATTTTTTGAAGATACAAACATTCAGACCCGAGCACTTGACTTGGCTTGTGGCCGCCTCACTCCGGTGTCTGCCTGTGTGGTCGCATGGCCTGTGCCTCCTCTGTCTGTCCTTTGTATCCTTTCTGGGGACACTTGTCACTGAATTCAGGACCCACCAGATAATCCAACGTGATCTGCCCATCTCAAGATCCCAAACTTGGGATGTGGCATTCACAGATGACAGGGGTTTGTTGTGGACATAACTTCTTTGGGGCCACCTGTCACCTCATGACCCAGGCAGGAGTTTCCCTCTCTTAGGAAACGTGTCTCCGGGCACAGCCCTCCCCCCAGAGCATCTTGACACATGCACGGGCAGGAAAAAATCCCACAGCACTCGGCCCACCCCCGCCTGCACGGGACTCTCCGAGGGGACTGTGCCTGGGATTTGATTAAGGAACCCTGAGAAACTGGCCTGTCCTCATCACAGCCAGAACATAACACACCCGAGGTGACTCTCCTTATTGTCCCTTCTGTCACCTCTCATCCCTCCCCTTGTCCTCCTCTCCCCCGTCTCCCTCCTCCTTGGAGAAGACACCCGTGGCTTCTGCCTGCACCGGAGAATGTTTTCCCCTCTTTCCCTCTTTCTATAGCCCGTTCAGAATCTTCACTTGAAACCCGCTGAACTGGGTGCTCCTGCCCCGGTTCAGCCTCCTGTCTGCACAGCCTCGGGTCAGCCTCAGAGCAGGGAACCCAGGAGGACGGGAGGGGCGGTCTGGCTGTGCTGAGTTTTAGAATTCTGAAAGAGGGGCGTCTGTTCTAGTCCATGAGGAAATGCACTTCGCCAGGCCCACCCCACACTGGCCCACCCTTGCAGGCTGTTTTTCCACTGCGCTCAGGTTTCCTGGAGGAACAGCCCCCGCTGGGGTGAGGGCCACGTGCAGACCAGAGAGCCTTTCCAGAATGCCAAGGGCAAGTCCAGGATTGTTCCTGTGTGTGCGGCTCAGTCCCTTCAAGGACCAGAGCTCAGGACCAGGGGGTGACCCTGAGCCAGAGTCCTGGTTCCTACAGGGCCGGCTGTGACCTGGAGTGGGTTACCTTTTCCTCTGTGTGTTGTGGTCCTCGAGTCTGTAGCATGGGGGTCCCACCTGTTGACCCCTAGCTGTGCCACATTCAGATCACCTGGAGATCTTAAATATTCTCTTGTTTAGTGCGGTGAAATATGCATGAGGCATCATTTGAACTATGATTAGGTGGCAGTTCAGTGGTTCATTCACATTGCTGTGCTGCCATCACCACCATCCGACTCCAGAACTTTCTCCTCTTCCCAGATGGAAACTCTGTCCCCATTACCCCCTCCCCCAGCCCCTGGCATCCACCATTCTGCTTTCTGTCTCGTAAGAATTTGTCTACTCTAGGGACCCCATATGCATGGAATCACACAAGATTTGGCCTTTGGTGGCTGCCTTATCTCAATGCCTCATGTCCCAGGGTTCATTCAGACTGTAGCGTGCGTCAGGATTTCCTTCCTTTTTAAGGCAGAATAATGCTGCAGTGAATGGGTAGACCACACCTTATGTCTCTCTTTATCTATTGGTGGACCTGGGTTGCCTCTGCCTTTTGGCTGTTGTGAATGACGCTGCTGTGAACATGGGTGTGCAAATGTACTTTTAAATATACCGGCGCTCAAAAAAGTCCTGATGCGTAGGTTCCACCCACACCCAACACCAGTCTGATGGGACTGGCCTGGGGTTAGACTCCGTTCTTGGAATTCTAAGCCCCTCGGGTGGTTTTAATGTGTAGCCAGGGTCAAGAACCCTGCCTGACAGAGTCATCTGGGGCACACATCAGCACGGGGCCCAGTATATAGGAAGCCCTGGGCTGTTGGCTGGCCTGATGGTGGCTGCTGGTGTCGGCTGATGTGCGACTTTGTGTGAGAGGACAGCTCGGGGCCGGAATCCTCCCCGACAGCTCCTCCTTGCCAGGGACCCTGTGCGAGCCCCATGCTGACGTCCCTGCCTGAATTCTCTTGGAAGTTCCTCCCGTAGCCTCCTGGGTCTCCAGGTGGCTCCCTCTGACCTCACTGATGATGCAGGTGCCCAGATGTGCTGTTTCTGACACAGGGCAGGGCCAGGGCTTATGCAATCGGGTAATGGGCTGGGGGCAGGCCTTAGGGCAAAAGTCAGCATTTCTGTCCCCTGATGCAGCAAGAACAGAAGACGTCAGGCCCCCACAATGCCCCAGGGAAAGAAAACCCAACCAATTCCAAACACAGCTCACACCTTCCCAACCACAGTTGCAGAGGACTCTGCTGCCCTCTGTGAAATGAGGTGCCGGATGGCTCAGCTCGAATCACTGCAGTAAGATGGCAGAGTGACTGGGACCGGGCGTCCTGGGGTCAGTCCTTGCTTGCTCCTTATAGCTGTCTGGGCTTCCAACAGCTGCTATGACAAAGTTTCATAAATTGTGTTGCTTAAAGCCACAAAAATTTGTTCTCATACAATTCTGGGGCCAGATGTCCAAAATCAAGGTGTCAGCAGGGCAACGTTGCTTCTGAGACTCTAGGGGAGGGTCTTTTCCTGGCCTCGCCCAGCTTCTGATGGTGTCCAGCAATCCTTGATGCGCCTTGGCATCCAGGCTCTGCCTCCATACATGGAGGTCTCTCTGGAGCGTGTGTTTGTGTGTGTCCACATGGCCTTTTTATAACGACGCCAGCCATTGGATTTAGGGCCAACTCTAATCCAGTGTGACCTCATCTTAACTTGATTATATCTGCGAAGACCCCATTTCCAAAGAAGGTCATAGTCACAGATACTGGGCTTAGGACTTGGGCATATGTTTTGGGCAGACACAGTCCAACCCACAACACCAGCTGTGTGACCTGGGCAAGGTGTGAGCCCCTCCTCTCCTCCGCAGCATGTCCACCGTGAAATGAGGCATGTAGGTAAGAACCTTGCTTCTTAGAGGGCTCAGAAACATCTGTCTCACCTGGAAGCTGCTTGAATGCAGATTCCCAGGCCTTGCCCAGCTCTGCTGAGCTGGAATCTGCATGGTAACCAGACACCTAGGCAATTCCTGTCCACATGAATGTTTGAGAGTTGCAGGGTAGGTGAAAGGATTTGGTGCAGGGCCTGGCCTAAAGCAGCACCTGACGCATGTTAGCCATCAATGCCAATTTTCATTCTCCCCACTGCCCGTTCTACCTGCAACAAACACCAAGAGCACCTTCCCTGGGTGGCTGCAGTCACCATCTAACATATCGAAGGAACAGGTGACACGTCATCCCTGCCCCTAAGGAGCTCCTAGCTCAGCGAGGAAAACAGCTACATACAATTTTTTTTTTAATGTGCTCAAACACATCCACATGATGATTGGATTTTGCCCACGGCGCAGCTGGCCTGAAGAGCCAGGTAGGATGTAGTACTCAGCTGGGAGCCTGGCACCAAGGCCAGCTCATCTCCTCAACAGCCAGGCACGTGGTTACCTAGGCAACCAGCCGATGCCGCAGAGACGGTGGAGCAGGACGCCCGCCTGAGTTCCCACTGTTTGTTTCCTTGGAAGCAGCATCGACCACCGGAGGCCACCACCGGTGGGCACTTGGGGCTGAGTGCCCAGGCGTTTTCCCCTCTTGCAAACAAATTGCCCATCTCCCCAGGAGCCAGCTTTTTAGGCAGGTGTCCACTTGGCACCCAGCTGCACCAGCCTGCAACTGCCGCTGGGAAGCCGAGGAGGTGAGGCTCAACTCTCCGATTTAAAGGCAGCAGAAGCATTGATCAAGGCCTAGAAAGTGCTCAGATTTGCCTCTCAGAGTAGCATGATGGTCAGGTGCTCAGGATCCAGAGCTAGACCTGGATCCCAATTCTGCCTGGCTCTTAGTAAATGCATGAGTTACCTCTCTCAGCCTCGATGTTCTCATCTGTAAAATGGGACTTACATTATACCACTCACCTCATTGAGTGGCTGGGATGATTTAAAATGTATTTATACAAAGTGCTTAGCACAGGACCTGGCCTATGGAGTGCCCTCCAGAAGCGATGGCTTTTCCGCTGTCTTGTCACTTGTCGTTCATCACAACCCAGTATGTATGGTGGTTGTTCTTGGAAAATGTCAGCACTGGATACGTAGTAGCCATTATGACTGTAATGAGTAGTTTTGTTAGAATGTTCTGTGCCCTGCCTCACCCTTCAGCCAGACGGGGAGTGTGCAGGGGCCGGTTTGTCTTATCTCTGTATCATTTCCCCCACTCCCCGCCCCTCCATAGAGACAGTGCCCCACTCAGAGTAGGCGTCCCTCCACCCACCTTGAAAACATGAGTCCTGAAAGGTAAGCATTGATTAATTCATCTGTAAATTAGTTGGACCAGCAGGTAACAGAGTTCAGTAATTGTGTGGGGTAAATCGGGGTCCCCTAAAAGACCCCTTACACGCTGTGACCCCTTACACGCTGTGCTGTCCTGTGGCAAAACTTAAACTGATTCAGTGCAGTTGAAGCACAGGGGCAGGGCAAAAAGCAACAATATATGTGCATAGCAGCACTCTTCGTGATAGCCTACGGTGGAGACAACCCAAGAGTTCATCAGCGGATTAACAGACAAAGAAATTGCAGTATATCCGCCGGGCACGGTGGCTCACCTGAGGTCAGGAGTTCGAGACCAGCCTGGCCAACGTGGCGAAACCCCGTCTTTACTAAAAATGTAAAAATTAGCCAGGAGTGGTGGCAGGTGCCTGTAGTCCCAGCTACTCGGGAGGCTGAGGCAGGAGAATTGCTTGAGCCTGGGAGGCACAGTTTGCAGTGAGTTGAGATTGCGCCACTGCACTCCAGCCTGGGTGACAGAGCGAGACTCCATCTCAAGAAACAAAGAAAGAAAGAGAGAGACAGAGAGACAGAGAGAGACAGAGAGAAGAAGGAAGAGAAATAAATTGTAGCATCTCCATGCAGTGGACCGTTAGTCATGGAAAGGGGTGAAGCCCTGACAGCTGCCACAGCCGGATGAACCTTGAGGATGTTATGCTAAGTGGACAAAAGGCCACATCGTGTATGATTTATATGCAGTGGAAGACACATTTTAACCCACAACAGTTTTGGCAGACATGGTTCCACCCACACCACCAGCTGTGTGACGTGCGCAAGGTGTGAACCCCTCCTCTCCTCTGTAACACGTCCACCTTGTAGAGGAGAGGAAGTGGGGCATATGGGTGAGAACCTTGCTGCTTAGAGGGCTCAGGGACATCTGTCTCACCTGGAAGCTGCTTAATGCAGATTCCCAGGCCTCATCGTGGTCACAAAAGGACACATAGTGTATGATTCCATATATATGCAATGTTCGGAATAGGGGAATCCAGGGACAGAAAGCGGATTGGTGGTTGCCCAGGGGATGGGGGAGAGTATAATAGGAAGTAACAGCTTAAAAAGGTTTCCTTGGAAGTGATGGAAAAGGTTTGGAAATAGTGGTGGTGGTTACACAACACTGTGCTAAATGCCACTCAACTGTTCACTGTAAAAGGGTTAATGGTGGCCGGGTGCAGTGGCTCATGCCTGGGATCCCAGCACTTTAGGAGGCCAAGGTGGCGGATCATCTGAGGTCAGGAGTTCAAGACCAGCCTGGCCAACATGGTGTGAAACCCCATGTCTACTAAAAATACAAAAATTAGCCGGGTGTGGTGGCAGGTGCCTGTAGTCCCAGCTACTCCGGAGGCTGAGGCAGGAGAATCACTTGAACCCAGGAGGCAGAGGTGGCAGTGAGCCGAGATCATGCCACTGCCTGGGTGACAGAGCAAGATTCCATCTCAAAAAGTAAATAAATAAATAAGTAAAGTAAATGGTTAATTTTATGGTGTGTGAATTTTTCCTCAATGAAGTAAATCTATATGTATGTGTGTATAGTGATGGCAGTCCCCTGGTCCCTCAGAGAGCCTGGTTTCTCAGGCCAGAGTGATGGGCTGTGACTGGTGAAGCCCCTGTGTGATTCCCAGAGGCACTGGGGTTGTCCCTACCGAGCCTGGGGCAAGAAAAGAATCCCAATCGGAGAGAAAAAAAATAGTATTCAATCTCATCCCAGAAGCACCGTTGACCCTAAAGCTCTGACCTATAACAAAAACAAACAAAACACGCATTTACAGTATTTCTTTAAGAATGAGATTTTGGGGGTGTCACTTTCTAGTGAAGTGGAATATCTTCTTGTCATTTTATACTCCACAATTAGATCACAGATGCCCTCCAGTCATCATGGTCCTGGCGCCCACGTGTTTCACTGGAAATGTGCACAGATAATTGGGACAGTGCTGCCTCCTTCCCTGGGAAATTGTAGCCAAAGCGCCGAGGCTGATTTAGTGACATGGATTGTGTGGGCTAGCAGGCATGGGGAGTAAGGCCAGGGCGCTGTGTTTGACCCAGGGTGTCTCTGTGGGGGGTGCACCAGCAGAGAGCTGAGAGGTTATGAGCTGGTTTTAGGTGATGGTGAAGACTTGGCGGCCAGAAGGGCAGTTTGGGGGTAACACTTATGAGGCCTGCATTATATCTGAAGGTAACCTGACAGTCTCTGATGCTCACAGGATTGAAGGGAAGCTATTCTGGAGGACTCGAGAAGGCCAAAAATGCTACCTCGCAAGTGTCCAGTCCTCCCGGAAGCCATGGCTTGCTGGAGATAGCAAATTATTTCCTACACGCTTAGCATCTGCAGCCATAGCGAGTCTTGAATCAGGGAAGCCAGAGAAGATAACCAGCCAGTCATTCTCCCTGGGTGTGCAAGGCACAATTGGGGACATTGCACATTGGTAGACCTTTTGAGAAAATTCCAAGGTGGGGTCCCAGTGAGATGGGGGCTTGGAGAGGGGTGTCTCCCATGGGAGGAGGTAGGCAGGGGCCCTTTCCTCTGGCCGAATGCAGTGCCACACACATACTAGACCTCAGCAATGATGGGAAGAGGCAAACACGCATGCTCCTGGGCCCCCCCGGGGGGCGTGGTGACAGGGACACCAAGGCTTTAGGATAGCACTGCCCAACAGAGCATTCTGCAACAATGAAAACGTTCTCTATCTGCGCCATTACAGTCACCACTAGACACAGCTGGCTACCGAGTCCAGTTATGAGTATTATCGAGTAATGTTACGATGCGATTGAGGTGCTGGATTTGTGGTTGTATTTCATTTTAATGAAGTTCAGTGTGAGTAGCCACCTGGGGCTTGTAGCTTCTGAACTAGGCAGCTCAGCTCTAGGACCTGCACTGGAAAAAGTTTTCAAAACCGGGCTGGCTCCTCCCTGGCTCATATTTCCCTGTGCGGTCCTCCTCCACTCTGCAGTTCCATGGGTGCGCCCATGCAGCGTCCTCCCTTCACGACAGGTGGTGGGGAGCATGCGTGCTTGTGTGTGTATGCGCGCGAGCCCTAGAGGCTGCGGCAAGCAGCAGAGCAGCAGAGCAGCAGCCCCTGGCTGGCGCGACGTGCTTCCAGTGCATTCTTAGTCACTCCTCTCCTGGCAAGGGGTACATTCCTGCTGACGACTTGTCTCCCGTGGAGGAGCAACAGGCTCTGCTTTCCCTGGCCTGAGAGCCCTGGCGTATGTGCTTGCCTCTGCTGGGAGAACAGTTGCCACAGTGATGGCAAGTGTTGCCCAGGTAACGTCCCTTCCTTGACAAGCAGAGAGGGTGAGGACAGCGCTGGAGTGGCTGACTCTGCCAGACGGAAAGCAGGAGGCTCTGCCTGCTGTCTCTGCTTGTTGCTGGCTGGTGGGGCTTGGGCTCGGATGTGGGGAGCCCTCCTGAGTTCTGCCTCCCCGGACTACTCCTTTACAGAACTTGGTAGGTGATAACAATCAGAGCTGCTCTTTAGCCAGGAACTGAGCTAAGTGTTTTATATATTATCTCATGGAATAGTCACAGCAAGCCTTTGACAGTAGTTATTCTTATGCTGATTTGCAGACAAGGAAACTGATGCAAGTAATAGACTCTAAGTTTCATGAGCACTGGGGCTTGTCTGCTTTCTTCACCACGGTTATCCTTAGTACTTAACATAGTTCTTGGCACATCATAGTAGATCTTCATGGATGATTGGATGGAATGGTGAATAGATGGATGAGTGAGTGATGGAAGTATGGATGGTAGATGGGTGATGAATGGATGGTGAGGTGGGTGATGAATGGATGGTGAGGTGGGTGAAGGATGGATGGGTGGGCGGGTGGATAGTTGGGTGGGTGGATCGTTGGGTGGGTAGGTGAATGGTTGCATGGATAAGTAGATGGATGAATGAATGAGTGGATGGATTAGTGGGTGGATGCATGGGTGGGTGGGTGGGTAGTTGGATGGATGGATGGATGGATAGATGGATGGATGGATGAATGGTGAGTGGATGGATGGATGGGTAGATAGATGGCTGAATGGATGGATGGGTGATTGGGCAGATGGATGGATGTGTGGGTGAACGGTAGGTGGGTGGGTGGATGATGGATGGGTGGGTGGATGAAGTAGAGCTTAGATTTGATATGGAGACTGCTCATGAAGCTTATACTCTTTGCCACTGAGCCATACTACCATTGGTTTTATCTGATGACTGCCTCCCTAGGATAGCATTTTTTTTTAAAAGGCTCTATTGAAATAGAATCTACATACCATAAAATTCACCCACTGTGAGTATACAATTCAGTGATTTTAGTAAATTTATTAAAGTTGTGCAACTGTCACCACAATTAAGTTTTAGAACATTTCCACCATCTTAAAAGATGCCCTCATGCTTGTTTGCAGTCTCATTCCCGTTCCGTGCCCCAGGCAATGAATGTTCCACTTTCTGTCTCTATAAAATTGCCTTTTCTAGACATTTCACATAAGAGAAATCATACAATATGTCTTTTGTGTCTGGTTTCTTTCCCTTAGCGTAGTGGTTATGAGGTGCATCCATCTTGTAGCATATGGGTAATTCAATTCTTTTTATTGCCAAATACTGTTTGGTTGAATGGCTAAACCCCATTTTGTTTATCCATTCATCAGTTGATGAATTTAAGTTGTTTCTGTTAAGAATGCTGCTATGGACATTCTTGGGCGTGTCTTTGGAGTTTGTTTCTCTTTCTCTTGGGTAGGTTTCTAGGAACAAAAGTGCTGGGTCATATGATAAATTTATGTATAATGTTTTAAGACACTTTCAAATGATTTTCCACGGTGGCTGTACCAGTTTACCTTCCCACCAGCAACACACAAGATTCCCAGTTTCTCCACACCTTTGTCAACACTTGGCATTGTCTGTCTTTTTCTATTATAGCCATCCTCGTAAGGCGAAGTGGTATCTCTTCATGGTTTTAGCTTGCGTTTTCCTGAGGGCTAATGACGTTGAGTCTTTTTTTGCATGCTTACTCCTAGGCTGGAGTTTGACTTTTAAAGCCAGAGCTTGGCAAACTTTTTTCTGTAAAGGGCCAGATAGCAAATATTTGGAGCTTTGTGGGCCACATTCGATTTCTGTTGCATATTCTGTGTTTATTTTCCATCATAACTCCTACAATTTATGAGAGCATTCTTGGTTTCATCGAACAAAAACAGGCAGGGGGCTGGGTTTCACCCACATACTGTAGTTCACCAACCCTGCTCTAAAGTCAGCCCCTTTCAGTGAAAACACCAGGTCACGTGCCCAGCCACAGAACAGTTCCAAGGCCCCTGTGTACTTCCCACTTCAGAGGAATCCAGTGGCCTGTGGGGTCCATGCTAGACAAACCACCAGGCCACCCACCCCACCTGGCAAAGTGCACTCAGCAGGAAGACCATATTGCAAAGCGGAGGGCCAGCCTCCAGGGAGCCTGGAGCGGGGATTCCGGAGGCGTCCCTGTCCCAGCTCCACCATGATTCATCACCTGATGAGCTCATCAGAGTTCCTGGGATGAGGCGTGCTAATTTGTCACCTAGGGAGGGGGGACAGGGCCCTGTTGATCCTGGACAAGTCTCCCTCATCCCTGTGACCACCCTGACCTGGGGCTCAGAGCCTCTTCTAGGAACAGGGGCCTGCCTGCAGCCCGCACCCACAACGCTGTTGTGGAGCCCACCCTCTCCCTGCCACTTCCACCACCTTCTGGTTACCTGGCCTCCACTCTCAGAGCCTCTTGGGCTTGTTTCTGGATCTTGTCCCTATGCCACCAAGCATTCTTGACACCTCCTTCAGGATCTCTTGGCAAGTCTGATATCCTCTCCGCCTAACCCCGCTGGCCCTCACTGATGTGATGGAAAGAGCTTTGCAGTGGCCAGAGCCAGTTTTCACTCCTGGATTGTCCCTTTCTAGCTGCTTGACTCCGGGCAAGTTGCTTGACCTCTCGGGGCCATGATAGGCTTCTGTGCACAGAGAAACCAACAGTCCTCTGGCAAAAGCTGCAGCTGGCCACACCCTCAGCATCACGTGAGGGCTGCAGGCTGCTCACCATGAACACCTGGGACCCTGCGCGAGCGCATGCTTTTTGCTGGCTCTGGGATCACTCTGGCCTGGGCACAGGGCAGTCAGAAGGCCTGAAGAGTTGGCCTGGTGTGGTGGCTCTCGCCTGTAATCCCACCACTTTGGGAGGCCGAGGTGGGCGGGTCACGAGATCAGGAGTTCAAGACCAGCCTGGCCAACATGGTGAACCCCATCTCTACTAAAAATACAAAAATTAGCTGGTCATGGTGGTGCACACCTGTAATCCCAGTTACTTGGGAGGCTGAGGCAGGAGAATCACTTGAACCCGGGAGGTGGAGATTTTTCAGTGAGCCGAGATCTCACCACTACACTCCAGCCTGAGTGACAGAGCAAGACTGTCTCAGAAAAAAAAAATATATATATATATATATCCCTGAAGAGTTTAGGGAACTGATGGACAAATGGCCGGCTCCCTCACTCTTTAGGACCGTCAGCTCTGAGTGTGATCTGCACTGTCCCCTAGAGCCCCTAGCAGGAGTGAGCCCTCATTGCCCATATCATGTGCTTGACAGTGCCCCGTTTATTGACCATCTTCTCTTACCCGTCTCACTTCCCCACTCACCCCACCAGTATTTCCTGCCATTCCCTCTCAAATCAGTAAGCCATTTGCACTCAGTCCCTTGTCTCAGGGTCTTCCCTATGACAAGCCCCAGCTCATGGGATACTGTGAGGATTGAGTGAGATAAAGCTCATAAGAGCTAGCACTGTGCCTGGCACATGGTATGTCCTCATGAAATGTTAGCCCTTGGTACAAGCCCTGGGACCTTCTGGCTCTGAATACAGCCTCTGCAGACTCTCCCATGGATGCCTGTGAAACAAGGGCTTGGGCCCTCCCGGGAAAGCTGTTGTCCTCCCCGCTCGAAGAAGGGGAGCTGTGGATGAGCTGAGGCTGGGTGCACCGACCCCGAGGGCTCGTCTCTGAAGCTGCGTTGGTGCCAGCATTGCCCACTGGGCCCTGCTATGCCTCAGACTGGTCGCCTCTGCATCTTGAGTGGCGTCTGTGTGTGGAGAACAGGAGGTTGTACTCACAGCCACCCACCTCAGGGCTGGTTGTATTTTGCAAAGTTTAAATGAGACTTCGCTGGAATGATGTTCACCAAATATTAATGGTGGCTATTTCTGGGTTGTGGGATTTTTGAGGCCTTTTAAAACTTATCCTCTTCTTTGTGCTTTTCAGTATGGTTTAGATTTTTTGCAATGAGCATGCAACTTTACCAAAAGAATGAAGTCATTCATCTTTCAAAAGTAAATAATGTGCAGCTGATCAGAAGAGTCCACTTAGAGCCCAGACTCCATGCAAATCTGCAGTCTGCTGTGGGAAGACACGGGTGTGGATCACTGTGGTTTGCTTTGGGGCTTGATATATGGTGGATTTTGTGTGATCATTTCATGGTCTTTTAAAAATTAAACAATTCTCTGGGTACACACTGAAACCACAGACTCTAAGGCTCAAAGGAGCATTCATCCTCTGGAACGGGCAGGGTTCTTGCTTCAGACATGTTGTGTTTTGCACAGATTTCGTTGTGCTGCTCAGGCAGCACGTCCTGCTCACAGCACTAGGACAGGGCGGCTTCAGTTGACAGTAACTAGGAAGGAGGCTGGTTATGGTTCCAGAGACACCTCAGTGGACTGGGTACGTCTTGTCATTAATGAAGTTCAGCCATCATCAATATCAACAGCATGTTTACTCTTCACTGTACACTCACCCCCGACAGCTTGTCATGTTTCTTCCCGTACTTTAAGGGTCTCCAGTGGCTGGCAAGGGAATGTTTCTGGTCTTTCCCCTCCTGCTGCCTGGGGAATGCTGGGCTGCCTTGGCCTCCTTTGCCCTCCTGGGCCTATGAGAAGAGCTGATCTCTTTCTGATTCTTGATGTGGAATGGGTGAATGGGCAAAGAACAGTAAGACCAGGGTGCTGGAAGGAGGAGAAAAAGGTAGGCAGGTGGGTAGATGAAAGAACTAGAGAGAAGGAGAAAGGAGCAGAGAGAGGAGAAGGGAGAGATGACAGGAAAGACTGGGGTGATGGGGGGTACTGAAAACCGCCCTTGGTGTGAGTTCATGGGGGCAACACTAGTGGCAATGAGTGTATCAGAGGCCCCAGAAAATCATGGGGTGTGGGAAAATAATGGAGAGGAGGAAGATGGGATGCCGTATTGGCCTAGGTTTTACACTTCATCTCCTTCAGTTTTTCAAGAGACAGATGCAGTCTCAGCGTTCCTTTTTGTTACTCTTGGCTGTTTTGGCTGGACTTTACTTTTGAATGCGACTCCATAGAGTGGACCACATGGGTCTAGGATGGGTAAGGGTTACAGATTGAAAGAGATACAGGTATTTTCGAGCCTGACTTACAGAACAGGACCCTGACGCTCAGAAGGTGAAAGTTTTCTAGGAAGAACCAGATCTTTCCAACTCAGGTCCACCTCCCGTCCCACCACTGTGCCTCACCGACAGAAGTAACTGTTCAACTTGGCATGGAATGTGTCCCCCAAATATTTCCTCGATAGCAGTGCATCCCAAGACCACTTGATAATTCCTAGCTCAGAAACTAAGTGGTCAGGGAGGCTCTGGCAGCTTGTAGGTTTCTGTTTGAGCCTTAGCGGTCAGCAAGGGACCCTCCTCTCCCCCCTCCTCTTTCTGACTTTGGCTCAGAGATTGTGACATGTCACCCCAGCTGGCTGCTGGCACGGTGATACTAAAATTAGGCTCTCCCTAAGGAGCAGAGCACTTAACGAAGGAGTTCATCCAGTTAGAAAGTCTCTCAGGCAGGCCGGGTGCAGTGGGGCAGGCAGCTGCAAAGGCAGGAGCCAGGGCGGGGGTGGAGGGAGCGCTTGGCCCAGACCTCCGCCTTCCGAGGGCCTCCGTTTCCATGATGTCAGAGAGGCGGAACTAACCCTGCCTCAAATCCAGGGAGGCGGCAGCCCCTGCCCCAACCACTCTCTGGCTTCGACACAGAGCCCAAGCGAAGGTGAGAGCACTCTTCTCTTCCTCGCCAGGTGGATGTGGAGGGCAGCGCCGGGTTTCCAGGTCTTCCTCGCCAGGTGGATGCGGAGGGCAGCGCCAGGTTTCCAGGGGAGCATTCTGGGTTTAGTCCCTACCTGGCTGGAGTTTAATTCCCAGCCTTAATCCTGTCTGTCATGTTTCCTAGCTGACTACCTGTCTTCAGGCGACCTCTTGGGAATGGCGTAGGCGGAAACAGTGCCTTCAACTTAGAGAAAGCCCCTTTGTGGACTGACCATTCCCACTGTTACTGCACTTGAATCCTTGGGGAATGAGTTTGGCAAAAGATATGATCTAAAAGAGAAATCTCCCCATTTTGTTTTTGAAGTCACTGGAAACTGTGTGGAGACAGTATAGTATGGTGGTGAGGGTACTGGCTTGAGAGTCAGGACACATGTTTCTGTCTCAGCTCTGCCAACTCTAGAGTCTTGGGCAGATTTTCTAACCTCTTGTGTACCTCGGTTTCCTCATCTTTTTTTGGCAAAAACAAAAACAAAAAACAGGAAAAGAGAAAAAGGTCATCTATCAAGGATTATCATCGGGCTGAAGTGAGCCTGTGTGGGAAATGGGTCTCTAGTGTCAGGAGGCCTGGCTGCAAACGCACCCTGTGGCTTTGAACGAGAGCCTTCCTCTCTCGGGGTGTCAGTTTCCTTATAAACGGGGACCGGGCCAAGTTGGCAGTTTCTCAGGGCCTCTTCACCCTAACCCACCTGATTCTTTGATTGTCTTCCATCTTCTGCCCTCCTGACATGAGTAACGTGTTGCTGTCTCTTTATCTCTTTCAACCAGAAAAAGATTTACAAATATAAGAAAGTGCTGAGTAACCCAAGCCGCTGGGAAGTTGTGTTGAAAGAGATCCGGACCCTGGTGGACATGGCCCTGACATCCCCCCTGCAGGACGACTCCATCAACCAGGCCCCACTGGAAATCGTCTCGAAACTGCTCTCAGAGGTAAACCCCTCCCTCCAGACCCCTTTACGTTGTTTGCCTTTCCCTCCGCCGATCACCGCCGATCACCGGCTCCCCGCCAAGCAGCACGCGCAGGCAGAGCTCCATGTGGGCTGTGTTGTCACGCTGCTGCCGAGGGAGGTGAGCAGTTGCCCACCCAGCCATGTGTGGGAGTTGGTGAGGGAGGCTTGCCCCAGCTGCTTCCAGCTGTGCTGTCTGGGGATTGTAGCACGGAAGAGGAGGTGTTGCCCCGTACAGTGGGGGCCGGTAGTCCCAGCTCCATCTCTCTCTTCCCCCAGCAGTGGCCCACATGAGCTTCACGGGTCCAGGGGGACTTAGCTTTCTGCCCTCGTCACCCCACAAAGCCTGTAGATGTGCTTTGTTTAATTTAAACACCATTTTAAAAATTAGGATATTTCACAATACACTGAGAATTTCCAGGTTCTCTTTAAAAACAATCAGAAAATCCAGCCGCGGTTTGCAGCTGGCGCTACCTGGTGCTACCTGTCGGCTGGGCTTCCTGTGCCATCTGCTTTGCTGGCCTCCCCGCATGTTGAATGTGTACTTTGTGCCAGGCACCATCTGGGAATTCAAGCAAAGACAAGCCCCTACCCCCCTGGAGCTTGTGTCCCGGCAGGGGAGACAGGCAGTGAACAATAAAACTCATCAGCGAGTCTGTCCCGCTGCTGGTTAGGCAGAAGGCGCTTCGGAAATGTGCTGCTTTCTGTTGTCTCTGTTTCAGATGCTATTCTAGGTGCTTTACAAATATTAATACTGCTCTCGTTTATTTGCTCACCTGGCCCTCTGGGAACACTGGAGTTGATGACTCCTGATTTAAACTGTGCACGGCCACCAGAGTGATGCTTCTGTCCCCCTCCCCTGACAGTGGCACCCCCGGTTCCTGAGTCACCCCCATCAAGCTCCCATGCAAGTGCCCGGCTTCCTGGAGCCCTCCCCTCTCTGGCCACTGCCCTGGGACAGGAGCCTGTCACCAGCCCTCTGTGTCTGCGGAGTAGAGAAGGCCCCTCATTCTGGGAGGAGGCGGCGTGGGAGGTAGAAAGTAGGTGGCAGTGACAGTCTCAGGCAGGGAGACAGAGGTCAGAGGTGGTGTCCTCACTTGGGAGACCAGCATCGTTCCAAGAGGAGTGAAAACCCAGGCTGGGAAATGAATCACAGAGTGGCTGGAATTCTGAGGCCGGGTGCCAGATGTCCAGCCCTAACTGCAGACTTCTCATCTGGAGAAGGAGTCCCTGCTCACCTGTAGTAAGCCGGGCAGGTGCCGGGTGCCACCCAAGCTGGAGTGCAGTGGTGTGACAGCTCACTGCACCCTCCGCCTCCTGGGTTCAAGCAGTTCTTCTGCCACAGCCTCCCAAGTAGCTGAGATTACAGGCGTGTGCCACCATACCCAGCTAATTTTTTGTATTTTTAGTAGCGACAAGGTTTCACCATGTTGACCAGGCTGGTCTTGAACTCCTGACCTCAAATGATCCATCTGCCTTGGCCTCCCAAAGTGAGACAGCTTCTCTTTTAAAACTCATTCTCTCTGAAAGGTGGTCCTTTCTGTCTTCACTTTGCAGATGAGGAAACTGAGGCCCAGTGATACTGAGTGACCTATTCAACTCACATGGCAAGTTTGTAATGGAGCTAGAAGCTCCACCTTAGAGTTGCCAAGTGCTTTTGAGACCAACTTGGCCACCACTTCAGCCCCACCAGGCTCGACCACCACCACACCCTTTTTAAATCAGGGCAGTGATGAGGGCAGCAGACGTGCCATGTTGCCTGCCTTGGGCAAGATTTTTTTCCCCTCTCAGATGTGCTTCAGGTGACCGCATGCCTGTTGGCCTTCACATCCCTCCTTGGGCTTTTTTTTTTTTTTTAATTACCAATGGGGTCTCACTGTGTTGCCCAGGTTGGTCTCATACTCCTGGGCTCAAGCGATCCTCTCACCTTGGCCTCCCAAAGTGCTGGGATTATAGGCTTGAGCCACCACACCTAGCTCCAGACACCTGGCTGAGGGTGCTTCAAAGTAAAAATCTCAAAGGCAGCTGACCCCTAAGTGCTAGGATGGAGGAATAAAGATACTTAAAGTAGGAAAATGGAAGAAGTTTCCATGTGCTTTGAAGCTACTGTGTCAGGCAAGGAGTCAGCATTACTCACCCTACGTTACTGAAGAGAGCTGACATTTCATGAGGGACAGAGCTGGGACTCCAGCCCAGGCTGCCTGACCCAGCATCCACTCATGCATACTCTGCAGTGGTGAGTTTGATGACCCTTAGACCTCCCCAGTTTCTCGCAAGGACCCTGCAAGGTAAGTATTAAAATACTATAGAGGAGTAACCAGGGGTGCCGAGAGGTTAAGTAGCTTACACGGGGCCATTCAGATAAGTGTTAGGCCAGGACCCTCACCCGGGTCTGCCCAATGGTGAAGCTTATGCCCCTGCACATAAATGTGTCCTAAACCTGGGTTGGTAGAGACTTTTTGGCAAGTATGTGACTGTGTAGATTAAGAGTGCGTGTTGTGGGGTCGGAAGGACCTTGTCCTGCGCTCAGTAGCTGAGTGACCTTGGACAAGTTGCTAGGCCTCTCTGTGCCCAGTTGTTTTCTGTAAATTGGGTCTGAGATGAGTACCCATTTCATAGGACGGAGGATGAGATGCTCTCATCCACATGAAGGGCTTGGCACTGTGCCTAACGTGCAAGGGCCTTTGATACAGGGCCACCTTTTCACTGTCATAAAGGATGGCTGTGGTCTGAACCCCGTAAGCGCCCTCAGCCAGGTGTCTGGAGCTAGTAGCTGGAAAAACAAACACCTGCCTTCGACCTCCGTGCCCTGTTTTGGGGCTGGGTTCTTTCTCTGTTCTGTTTACTGAAGTTGTTTGCAAGGCCTCCTCTGGAGAGGTTCCAGGCATCACCACACCGACTAGAAAGTGGAAGGATCAAGAGGGAGCAGGCAGAGGGGCATCGTGGAGGGAACTGTTAAGGATGCAAAACAGTTCTGAGAAAGAACTGTCTGTCCACCAGCAAAGCAAAGCTGGCTGTCCCCACCCTCCCAGGCCTCTGTTGAGTTATATGTAGAGTGGCCACTTAGCTTGAGAGTCAGGTGTTCCCTCTAATGCAGCGGCTATTAGTGGACATGCTCTACCGGGGGTGTAAAATGGCCCTGGTGGAGAGAGGGCTCCCTGTAGAATGCATGGGCTGCCCTGTGACTGGGACAAAGGAAGTAGTGTCCATGGTCACCAAAGCCTTCCTGAAAAGGTGTGTGGGTGGGGGCGAGGGATGGATGTGTCGAGCTGCCCTTGGCAGCCCAAAATAAGGAAGTGCCTCTTGAATGGGTGGTGGAGCACTGTAGCTCAGTGGCAGGAAATATAGACTTTGGAGTCAGGACAGACGGGTTCATATCCTCACTCCACCCCATATTACCCTGCACCTGCTAGTCACTGCATCCCGTCAGTCTCAGGCAGCTGATCAGTCAATGGGGTAGTAGAGAACCTGTCATAATCAAAAGAAATTGGTGGCATGAGCAAAACAAAGCTCTTACACAGTGCCTGAGGCATAGAGAGCTCATCAGCAGTCATAACGAGAGACCAAGGCCAGGCTTCTCCCCCAGGCTGAAAAATGACTGATAGCTAATAATCTGCCATAAACAGGCTGCTCAAACTCCACTCATATCCACTAGAGAAAAAAGGGTGTTCAAATCCAAAAAACATCCTTTCACATGCCTGGAGTCTAGGTGTCTTGGGTCTGGCCTCACCTAGGTCAGGACGTCTCATAGGGACCTGTAGAGACTCGTGTTGTTCAGACGCTGACCCGGCTTCACGGTCTCCCGCAGCCCTCGGGAAGCCAGTTTATTGGGCAAAAGCCAATTCATAGCTCGCGAGCTTTTCTTTTGCCTTGGCTGCTGTCAACATATTAGACACCCCCATATGTCTTAAGCCTGTCTAGGTGGTGGGAGCCATGGGACTCTGTCTAGAACCAGAACAATCGATCTTGCCAACACTGTTCAAATGAGGGGTCTCTTTACAAGCAGCCAATGTGGCTCTGTTAGGAAATACGAATCGGCACCACTGTGTGTCCACCAAAACAGACAAGGAAAGCGAACACACCATGAAACTAGCAAGAAAGAAGGGCGAGCACTTGGGGTTTTCCCGTGATTCCTTGTTTATGGCACATCCGTCTCTTTCCTTGTTCACGTACTCACAGATGACGGCACAGGTCGAGCATCTCTAGTCCCGAAACCTGAAAAGCTCCAAAGTCCAAAACTTTCTTTTTTAGAGACAGTCTCGCTCTGTCACCCAGGCTGGAGTGTGGTGGCACAATCTCGGCTCACTGCAGCCTCCGCCTTCTGGGTTCAAATGTTTCTTCTGCCTCGGCCTCCCGAGTAGCAGGGATTACAAGTGCCCACCACCATGCCCAGATAATTTTTGTATTTTTTGTAGAGACGGGGTTTTGCCATGTTGGCCAGCTGATCTTGAACCCCTGGCTGGCCTCGAGCAATCCACCCTCCTTGGCCTCCCAAAGTGCTGGGATTACAGTTGTGAACCACCATTCCTGGCCCAAAGTCCAAAACTTTCTGAGCATCAACATGACACTCAAAGGAAATGCTCATTGGAGAGTTTCAGGTTTTGGATTCTCGGACTAGGATGCTCGACTGGTTAAGTATAATGCAGATATTCCAAAATTTTTTAAAAAATGGAAATCCAAAACACATGTTCCCAAGCATTTCAGTAAGGGATGTTCAACCTGTAACGGTTACCAATTATTTAAGAAAAGTCCAGATTGGGAAGGAAACAGGACCCCTAAAATTTCAGCAGATGTAATCCATTCAACCTAATTACGTTTTTGCAAGTCAGTTGCTAGAATTTGAATTCAGCTAAAACATCTCAGGCCCACTCACAGAACTTTGTGTTCCTTGGGAACTGAGTTTGAGAAACACTGAAATCATATACGTGTTACTCCTAAAAGGCTGCCTGCCACAGCATTAGGACTCTTAAAAGGTCTGTTTCTTTACATACTTATTATGAACCTGCCCTCTGGCTTCTAAGCAGTTTCACTTTGACAAGGACCAGATCCTCTCCCAACAGCCTAATGAGGTTACTGGAAACCCCGTTTACCAAAGCAGAAACTGAGTCTCCCCCAGACTCGACTCACTCAAGGTCACATAACTCAAGCCCTGAAACAGGGACAAGAACTCAGTTCTCCCTGCCCCGAAACCATACTTTTTCCCCTTTCCCGACCTTGTCTATGAGGGTGTTCAGATCTGTTTAATTAAGAAAAAATTATGGTGACAGTTGGTCTGTGACGCTGAAGATGTTTTAAAACTGTGGATCTTGAAATCCAAATGCTCGTTTTCTCAATTTTCTTTTGTTTTCTTTTCCTCCTGCTGTCTCCCTTCAATCCTTTAGAACACAAACTTGACCACCCAGGAGCATGAAAACATCATTGTGGTAAGTTCCTCTCGAACACGCACCCTCCACCCACCTCCGCCTCCTGGAGCCTACAACCCTTTTCCTGGTTTGGGGTAATTCTGGCGCCTGCGTAATCCACCAGCATCTGGCCTTGCTCCATTTTGTCTTTTCTAGCAAGCTGGTCGCATCTCCCTCTGCCTTTGCACATTTCAGAGCCCCAGTTGATGGGAGAGGGAGTGTAATTATCTGTCTTTGAGGTTTGTAGCAAATGTATCATAATCGCCTCCTCCTTCCTGAGTCTGCCTAGGGAGTTGAAGGCAGGAGATGGCAGAGACCGTATAATTTATTCGGAGGCATCACCCCATTAGCTGAAAGGTAAACGTCCTCTTTCTTGCCCCAGGACATGTCTGCCAATTAATCCACAAATAGAACTTGGATTTAATTCCCTGTGATACATAAAGTGAGATGCTATTTTCTGGGACTCTACCATGACGTAAGCATTTTTGAGGTAAAATATCTTCCTGGATGACTTTTAGCTACGAAACCTAACTCTCACTTGAGAGAAGAAAGCAATGAAATCGCACCTGCTAGATGGTCAGCACCGTGCTGTGTATTTGAATTCAGATAACCTAGTCCCCAAGGAGTTCGTCATCTATTGTAAGAAGACAAAAGTGATCACCGCAAAACACAGAGACATTGAGTGCAGAGAGTAAGTAGAGTGATAAACTCCCCTGGGAAAGGAGCCAGAGAGCTTCCTGGAGGTAGTGATATCTGAGCTGGGTTTTGAAGGATCAATAGGAGTTTTCCAGGTGGCAAAACAGGATAAAAACATCCCAGAGAGAAGAAACAATGTGCAAGGGCACAAAGATTTAAAGCAACGTGGTGCGTTCTGGAAGCTTCAGCATTTCTGGAGCATAAAGCATAAGGAAATGAGAAGCAGGCGGATGGGAGATGAAATAGAAGCAAGAGGCAGAGCCTTTTGTGCCCAGGAGGGGACCTTGGAACTAAGCGGCCTGGGATGTCTCCTGGGTGCAAGGTACAGAAGAAGAGCAGCCTCAGTCACTAGGCCCCTCAGACTTCTTTAGCCGAATCGAGGCCTTAAGGGACCCACTCAGTCGGCCCTGGCAAGCCAGGCTGGTTATGGTATGCACAAAATGAGGTGGACCTCAGGCCTTTGATTGTAGAGAGTCAAGGCAGCAGCTTCTGCCTTTGCTGTCACCTCCAGTGTCTGGCACATAGTCGGCCCCCAGTGGGTGTTTGCTAACAGTATAGAGGTTTTCTCCATGCTCTCACCCTGACTATCCCTTGCCTTCTCTTGCCAGAACAGGAGAACACGTCAACCTGGGCACCCCCAGTCACTCACCACCACCTTTTTCCAGCATAGTATCAGTTCATCCATTCATTTAACATACTTTGCTGAGCATGTGAGTTTAACTATGTGCCAGACACTAACTCTGTCCCACAGATAGAGAGCTGGACGAGACATGAGGCCGGCATTGAGGATTGAATGTATGCTGAGAGAACCTGGCGAGTCAACAGATAATACAAAAATAACATAGCCAAGGGCTGAGGTTTGTTCTGGGTGTTAGTGGGGGTGCAGAGGATAGGTACTTAACCTGTGTCAGGGAGGGTACTGGGAGGATGATGATGGAGGACTTCCAGGAGGAGGTGACCAAGCTGAATCTTAAAGGAGAGATAGGAAAATGTCAGGTAAACGGAGCAAGCTGGGGAAGGCGTTCCAGGCAGGGGGACTTCCATGTGCAAAGGCAAAGTGGTAAGATGGGAACCAGAAGGAGGTACTGCTTCCTCTGCAGAACCAGAAGGAGGTACTGCTTCCTCTCCCTGCCAGCAACACCTGTGGGTCCCACTGGGTGCCTGGAAGCCCTGGATGGAGGACAAGGGCTTGCATTCAGGGCAATCCTGGGAAAGAAATTTTGATCCGAGAAATCCAGGCTGCATTTATCCAGCTAATATGGCTGAACTGAACCCTTAGTTGGGTCGGGTTGAGCTTCCCGGCTCAGCAGGAGTGCCTGAGAACAGGAAAGAATTTGATCTGAGGGTCTGACCCTCACCCCTGCGTTTTACAGCCTCCCCTTCCAGCATTCTTTTATTACTATTGCTGTTGTCATTATTGTGACGACTTCTGGAGCCTCCTTTCATTCCAACAGTTACATCCTCTTATTTGCCCTACTGGCAATTAGTCTTCTCCCATGTGCTTGGTAGTTTTTTAATGCACTAATTTTTCTACCATAGCTTGAGTTGGTTTTATTCATTCCATTGGCCAGGCAATAGTAACTGTTGTTGGTCTTGGACCAGGAGTCCAAACCCCAGCTGTGATCCGGCTCACTATGGAAGGCTCTCACCATGGTGGTGAAGAACGTGGGCTTAAAGCTGAATCTAGGTTCAAGTTTAGAATCAAGTTCAGACCCCGACCCCAGCCATACTAGCTGTGATAGAACTTTTAATTTTATTTAAAATATCATTTTGCAAGTATTTCTTTTTTTCTTTTCTTTCTTTCTTTCTTTTTTTTTTTTTTTTGAGACAGAGTCTCTCTGTCGCCCAGGCTAGAGTGCAGTGATGCGATCTCGGCTCACTGCAACGCCACCTCCTGAGTTCAAGTGATTCTCCTGCCTCAACCTCCTGAGTAGCTGGGATTACAGGGGTGCGCCACCACGCCTGGCTAATTTTTGTATTTTTGGTAGAGACGGAGTTTCACCATGTTGGTCAGAGTGGTCTTGAATTCCTGACCTCAAGTGATCTACCGCCTTGGCCTCCCAAAGTACTGGGATTACAGGCGTGAGCCACTGTGCCTGGCCAATTTTGCAAGTATTTCATGAGTATGAGTATGTTTTCATCAGGAAAAGAGGATGTCATCCCATCCCAGTGCCCTCTGCAGTAACATCTTGTTTTCAGGTGGTGACAAACCCACACAGACAGATATGGTTGTGGATTTTTTGGGTTTGGGGTTTTTTATTTTTTTATTTTTTTTTGCTTTTAATGTGAATGATGTGATGCACGGTGTGTCGCCCTGGATTTATTTTTCTCTCTTCACAATATGGCCTGGAGATTGTTCGAAGTCTTTTCGTGGCTGTCTACCCCACAGTTCCTGATCCTTGTTTGTTGTGTTTCAGGCAATCGCTCCTTTGCTGGAAAACAACCACCCACCACCAGATCTCTGTGAATTCTTTTGCAAGGTATGGGATTGCTGAGCTGGGGCTCTGGCTGCAGGGGGCTACCTCCCTCGGTGTGTGCACACTGGGGATCGGGTTTGCACAGAAAGGCCGAAAACCTGGGCCCCACAGTCTTGGGCCATGGTCCCAGACACAGGCGGAGGGCATGCCAGGCACCCATCCTTAGGGTTACACCCACCTCTCTGCGCCAGGTACCCATCCTTAGGGTTACACCCACCTCTCTGCGCCAGGTACCCATCCTTAGGGTTACACCCACCTCTCTGCCAGACAGGTGACAAACAGTCAGAGGGGGAACATCTTGCTTTTTCTTGGAATCACTTCCCGGCTGTCCTGGGAGACAGGTTGCTGCAGATTTCCTGGGCTCCTGACGTCAGAGCTGGGTTATTATTAGCCAAGGTTCCTCTGCGCAGTGGCTGGCCCACGGTGGGGTGCGGCTGTGGGGCTTTCCCTGAACATGGGAGGCAGCATGGTGCTCCAGGTTAGCTTAGAGGAGCCGTGGAGCAGGGCATCCACTGTCAGGCACCCGGCACCAGCCTTGCAGTGGGCTTCACATAGGACATGCCCAGGGCACATCAGGGAGCAGACATTTCTCATTCCCAGAGCACATCTTCTCGGCTCAGGCCGAACCAGCACACAAACCTGTTTTGTTCTTTGCTGTGTGTGGTTTTTTTTAGTGTAATAATTGTATGTCGTTGGAAAGACATGTTCTCAGCGCTCCCCTGTCATACCCCTGCTGCCCTGCTCAGCTGGTCCTCATCCCTCCACGCTCCCATTACCTGCCTCCTGCCGAGGTCACCCGCTGTCCTTTGGAGAGGTGTGGGCTGTGTACAGCAGTGGGACCCGCCTGTGGGGTGGAACAGCAGGCCCCTGGGAGGAAATGGGACTGTGGTGCTCTTGATTTCCCTTGCCCGCCCCCGGCTGTGTGTGTCAGGGGATAGGAGCTTTGAAAGGGAGACAAGATTCTGTTGTCCTCCTGGAGTCTGCCTCCCTATCAGGATTCCTTTTCTAGCGACCCACACACCTGCTGGTCTGAGTGCCCAGGGTACTTGTCAGGGCCTGGAACAACCTCTACCCCTATCCTTAATGTCGGCATGTGCAATGTGTGCCCTCGGGCTCAAGGAGTGAATGCCCACGAGCGTGTGTGTGTGTGTACAGGTGTGGATACACACAGGCCCCGGGCTCCTCGGGGCACACGAGGGCCTTCTCTGCCCCTGGGCCTCATGGGTATCATGCCCCAGCAGAGTGGAGTTAAATAACCCAGTATCCTGAGAGAACAGCTAGCTGCTCCTCTGCCTGTCACCGAAGGTCACCTCCTCCATCTCCTGTCCAGTTTAACCCAAACCTGCCCCATGCTTGCCTCTCAAGCTTAGGAATTCTCCCAGATCTCATGATTCTAAACTCTGGTTCTAGAACACTGGATATTTGTTGTAGAACAAGATACACTTGCCTCACTGTGTTTCCTACCTGAGGCTTCACTTGTCTCACTGTGTTTCTTACCTCAGCGTTCCTGGTAGCACAGTTTGGAAAAGGGTGAGGTAGAAAAAGTTATCCTTTTTGGCATTCTTTGCTATAATCCCTTGTGGGTGTTTCAAAGAGGGCCGTCTGCCTTTTGGAGGGGGGGTCCCAGCCACGTGGGATGCTGCTTTGGCTGTTTTCCCTCTGGGAGTTGGAGCCCAGAGAGGAGAGCTTGAGGGGACCAAAGCCTCCCGCGCTGCGTCTGCTCTGCCAACCTCCTGCCAAATTCCGAGATCTGAGGAAAGTTTATTCATCTTGCTTTCTCAGGGGAGCCCTGATTTCTCTTACCCCAGGTCCAGCATCCTCATCCAGGGGCCGGGTGGGTGATAAATGTGTGCAGGACACGAGGGAGGGGCCGGGCCTTGTCTGCACAGCCTGTGAAGGGCTTCCTTTCCAATCTGAAAAACAAAACGCCACGCTGGTGATGAATTGGGCCTGCAGACTGCCACCCGAGTGCTAAAGCCACCAACTGAAGAGTCACAGAATTTTCAACACCCTGGTGTTCAGATGCCAAAGCCCTGGTATTATCATACCCAATTTCCAAGGTCTTTCAGACCACACATGCAGAATCTTAGCTTTACAAAAGTCTCATTATATGTTAAATAAGGACCATGTCAGGACGCCTATGTGTACCATCTGAAACAGTCTCAAGCTTTAAGGTCAAAATCAAACAAAAAGCAAACAAAAGCTCTCATCTCATCTACCTTTTTAACTCCAAAAAAAGAAAAAACTTTTAAGGCTATGGCACTCCTAGGTATTTCCTCAAATGAGTTCAACACACCTGTCCACACAAACATCTACATGTAGATGTTACAGCAGCTGTATTCATGACTGCGAGAACCTGGAAGCACCCAAGATGCCTTCCAGTAGGTGAATGGGTAAATAAACTGTGGAATGCCCAGACAATGGAGTGTTACTCAGCTAAAAAGAAACAAGCTAGTAGACCACGAAGAGAAAGGGGGAATTTTAAATGCATGTGAGTAAGTGAGAGGAGCCCATCTGAAGAGGCTGCACACTGCATGATTCCAACTACAGGACATTCTGGGAAAAGCAAAATTATACAGACAGTAAAAAGATTGGCGGTTGCCAGGGGTTGGGGAGAGGGAAGGATGAATTGGCTGAGGACAGAGGATTTTTATTGAGTGAAACGACTTCCTATGATATTACAATGGTGGCTCCAGGACATCAGACATTTGTCTAAACACCCAGAACGCACAGCACCAAGAGTGAACCCTAAAGTCACCTGTGGACTCTGGGTAACAATGATGTGTCAGTGTGGGGTTATCCATTGTAACAAATACCCCACAGGGTGTACGTGCTACATTTGTTACACTGCACGGTCCTTTGGGGAGGCGTGGGCTGTGTCCACCAATGAGACCAGCTTGTGAGGTGGAAACGCAGGCACCTGGGAGGAAAGGGGACCGTGGTGCACTTTACCCCCTGCCCAGGGAGTCCTCTGTGTGTGCATCAGGGGACAGGAAAGGGAAACAGGATTGTGTTGTCCTCTTGGGCCCTGTCTCTCCACCAGGATTCTTTTTCCAGTGCCCCACATGCCCGCTGGCCTGAGTGCCCAGGGTACGTTTCTGGGCCTGGAACACCCCCACCCCATCCTTAATAGGAACATGTGCAGTGATAGTTGGGGAGGCCGTGCATGCCGGAGGAGGGGGTGTCTGGGAAAGCTCTCTACCTTCCTCTCCATTCCGCTCTGAACCTAGAGCTGGCCCCCCCCTCCAAAATAATCTCATTTTTAGAAAACGGTGCAACGGTGTTCATCAAGGGAACCCAGGCACCCACAGCTGGGCTCACTGTCTCTAGCCCTGCTAGCAGCCCTGGGCTGTGGTCGGAACATTCTTAGGCCCACGGTAACTGTACCCTACTCTCTCCCCAGCACTGCAGAGAGCGGCCCCGGTCCATGGTAGTCATCGAGGTGTTCACCCCTGTGGTGCAGCGAATCCTCAAGCATAACATGGTGAGTTCCCCCTGCCCCAACACCCAGACCCCAGCGCCCAGTGCATGAGGCCCCGTGCACCTACCTGGCCTTTTGTGTTGGCACAGATTTGGGGGATAGGATTGGCCCAGCCTGACAGCCAGGAACTGGGGTTGAGATTCTGGTTAAGGAGTTTTGGGGGTTTTGTACAGCTTGTCCTCCATTATGGCAACAGGAAGAATCTTTTTGCAGTACATAAGAATTACAAAAAGACCGTGGCTGGAGGAGAAGAGGAAAGCCTCCCAGGGAGAATAGGCCCAAATAATGTCTGTAGATGCCTCGCCCTCAAGGACCCAGAGCATAACTTCTCACTCCTTTAGTGTGGGCTGTGCACAGCGAGGTCCTTCCAGAGAGCACTATATGGAAGGGGGCAAGAGTCGCCTTGCAGTGGAGAAAACAGACACACCCAGACTCAGTCAGATGATCAAGGTCAACATCAACAACAATAAGCCAATTTGACATAATTTCTCCTTGATATGATGTATAAAAACTACATTTGACCTCTATGGTCTTCCTCCCAGTAACCCATCACCCCATTGCAATCATGAGAAAAACATCAGACAAATCCCAAGAACGGGACAATCTACAAAGTACCTGGCCAATCCTCCCCACGGTCAAGGTCATCAAAAACAAGGAGATTCTAGGAAACTGTCACAGCTCAGAGGAGTCTACGGGGCATGACGACTAAATGTCATTTGGGGCCCTCCATGGAGTCCCAGAATCGAAGAGGGACATGAAGGCAAAACTGAGGAAATCTGAATAAAGCATGGCCTTTAATTTTTTTTTTTTTTTAAATACAAAGGCAGGGTTTACTTGCACACTTACAGTGGGTGGGGTGCTTGTAATCTGTGTGGCCCCTTGGTGTTCCCTCATCATTCCAGGGACAGCAGCAAATGCCATTATTTGCCCTGTACGACACAAGGAAACTGAGGCTTAGCTAGGTCCACTAAGTGGCCACAGGGGCCACAGGTAGGAATAAGAATAACATCTTTTTGCAGATGTTTATTGAACACTTTCTTAGAGTCAAGAATGTGACGCTCTTTGAGTGTATTGTGTCATTAACCCTCGTGCCCTTCCCATGACATCTGTGCACAGGAGGAATCTGGGACCCAGAAAGGCAGGACAGGAAAGGCAGGGTCTGATGAGCAGCTGTGGGTGCTCCTGGGAGGAGCTAAGGAGCAGACAGCCTGAGGCCAGGGTTCCTAGTCACATGTTGTACTGAGCCAGCCACCACCTTAGACTTTAGAGCCTCCTGGAGCGTGTGAAAACAACTGAAAAAGGGTAATCACAAATCATTTCGCTTGTGATGTAGCTTGCCTGTCTCCACATCATAGCCCTGAAGAATACTGTATCACCTACAGCCCCTTCCCCAGTCAGGAGTGGAAGTGCATGATACATGTGCTCCTCTACCCCTTCCATACTCATGGCAGACATCATTAATCAATTACAGCACTCTTCCTGTAGAGCCAGAGATAGCATCAGACTGTTTCCCCTCCTGCTTTCCAGGCCACCACTACCAACTGAATCGTGTTAGTACCATAATGAACACTATGTACCATTCTCTACCCTCAGCGATTGCAAACCATAATTGAATTGTTGCTGATTTCTGAGCCCCTCCTAGATTTGGGGTAAATTCATTTCTTGTTTTCAGAACACAGGGGAGAGGGACACCCTGTGCAGTTCTTTCTCCAGGACAAGGAGACTTCCCACTGGGGGATAGGAAGGGGTTTCTGCCTTAATTTGGGTGCTCATAGTTTCAAGGGGGAGATCTTTCTGGCTTTGGCCACCTGGGAGGAAAGGGGCCCTACTCGTTAACTTTAAAATCACTGCGGGTGTAGTGTATGGGGAGGGCCGTGCCATGTTGGAGTTCAGAGCAAAGGTTCTTCAGGTTTTCTTGCAAAGGACCTTAACTTGTCAATGGCAGAGCCATACCCCCAGGACATACTTGGCAGGGGAATGCCTCTTGAGGCACATAAACATTTTTGCATATTCCATGTTAGTCAATAAACCATTTCATAAGGGTTCTTTGGGGACATCTGACTTCAAAGGGAAAAAATTCAGAATTCAGACAGCCTCTCAGGGCTTCACCATACAACGCCTCTCTTGTATTTGGTTAGTTTTATGGGCCTGGAGTGTTGACCATGTAATAATTTTCTCTATAAAAATCAGAACAACTCTCGGCAGACCCAGAATTTATAGTATCTGTGGCGGTCTGGCAGAGAGTAGGGACCCTCAGCCATGAGTCCTCACCTCATTTGTAACTAGTACCCCCTAAGTGATCCCAGGTGTCTGGGGATGCTTTAACACACCCAGATCCCACCTTGTTCTTGGCGCCTACTAATTACACACCATGAGCGGTGGCGTCAGAGGAGAACTGCAGGGAGAACCGAGGAGGATCCGCCCCTCGTGCAGAAGAACAGACTGTATTAAACAGTGATTATGGCCATGCCAGGCACGGGAAGACCTGATCTCGTGGAATCCTGACAACACAGGCGGTGGGCGAGATAGAGCTTTGACATTCACTCATTGAATGCTCCCTGATGCTTAATGAGTGGCCATGGGTCAGCAGCACCGTTCTGGAGCTGGCGCTCTCAGCTGGTGTGGGGGTCAAGTCTCTGGCTAAGGAGCATAAGCCATGAGCCTGTTGGGGTAGCATGAACAGTGACTTCTCTTCACCCCAAATACAGTGTTTTTCCTTAAGGAGGCTCTCAGATATTTAGGAAACGGGGGAACATAGCCACAGTGCTGTTGTGGGATTTGGGGGCTCCCCCGTTCCGAGTGTATCTCTTGCAAATATGTTATGTGCCCCATTTCATGGATGAGCAAACTGAAGCTTTGAGAGTCTCAAAGAACGTTCCTTGCTAGACCGAGATAAAAAGTAGAAACAAAAGGAAGCAGTTCTTTAGTATGTTCCTCTGGAGATTCAATCCAAATAAAGCGCCAAACTGCGTTGTGAAGAACGGCCATGTGTCTCTGTGCCCCCATGCCCCTCGGGGTGTTCTTGTGGCAAAGGAGGCAAGAAGACATGGCTGTGGTCCCCAGTGGACCACCAGGTAATCTGACCTCCAGTTTTCCAAGGGGATTATATTTTTCAGAGGCTGCTGGATCCCTCTGTAAATGTTTATTTCCATGGAAATGACCTTGATTATTCAAAACTCCAGTAGCTAAGATGACAGTTACCTAAGTCTCTGTTGAAGCAGTTCATAGAATCATAAAACCCTAATGGTGGAAGGGGCTAGAGATCGCTTCTGTGGACCCTCATTCCATAGTGGGGACCGTGAGGCCCAGAGACGGGCGTGGCAGCCCAAAGCCAGATGAAATACTTGTGAGGCAGATGAACTGGCTCCGGGTCTCTGCTTCCCTCTTTATGTAGCGGGACAGGTGAGTGAAAGCTCTCTCCACTGTCTCTTAAGGACCCCGTTCAGCCCCTTTGACTCCACGTGAAGAAGCCTCCAGTGGCTCTAGAAACTCTCCTGGGAGCTCGCGGGAGGGCATGGTAGGAACGGGTTCCACTCAGAGCTTTCATGCCAGCTTCGGGGTCAGTTAGACCTGAAGGGGTCTCTACTTCTTTTCTACAGCTTAGAGTCCTGATTCAGGCTGCTCTCTTTAAAAAACAGGTTCCACTGAGATGGGTACAGAGGGACAGGTCTGGAGACTCTAGGCTCCCCTCCGTGTCTTGCTGGTCAGCCACATCACTTTTATGGAGGGTCTGGGCAGGGCCGTGCCGCTCCTGACTGGCCGGACACAGCCCGAGGGGCTGGCAGTCCCAGCACCTCCCCAGCCCTAGCCACAGCTCTGGAAATGAATGTGGCAGCCAGATTCACAGGCCCCTGTCCAGCCCATGCCTCTCTCCTCTGCTCCTGGCAAGCCCCAAGCCCGCCACTGGGCTGGGTGCCGCCTTCCTGCCTCCTGGCAGAGCTCGCTGTGGCGTGGCCCCTGTCTTCCTGACACCTGGAAGAGGCCGAGCACAGCAGCCACCAGTTATGGCCCTCGGCCGGCACAGGCAGGGTCCCTGTGTCCTTGACCTGGCCCCTCGACAGAGCGCCACAGTGGACCCTTTAGTTCCGGGGAGCTGGTGGATGGAGACGCGCAGGCACTGCTTTCCCTAGTGTGGCACAGATGGGGCCTCCCACCAGGGCCGTCGCCCTGTCCCCTCATGATAGTGACACATGCCAGTGCCTCTCCTGCCACTAATGCCTGGTGCATGCACACGCGCCTAGGCTCCTCATTGCACATGCATGCCTCTGTCTACACCAGCCTCTCACAAACACACATCCATTCACACCCACCTCTCTCACTCACTGCCTTCCACACCCACCTCACACTTCCACACCCACCTCACACTCTCCTTCCACACCCACCTCTCACCTTCCACACCCACCTCACACTTCCACACCCACCTCACACTTCCACACCCACCTCTCACACTCTCCTCCTTCTACACCCACCTCTCTCACCTCCTTCCACACTCACCTCTCACCTTCCACACCCACCTCTCACACTCGCCTCCTTCCACACCCACCTCACACTCTCCTCCTTCCACACCCACCTCACACACACCTTCCACACCCACCTCACACACACCTTCCACACCCACCTCACACTTCCACACCCACCTCACACTTCCACACCCACCTCACACTTCCACACCCACCTCTCACACTCTCCTCCTTCTACACCCACCTCTCTCACCTCCTTCCACACTCACCTCTCACCTTCCACACCCACCTCTCACACTCACCTCCTTCCACATCCACCTCACACCTCCACACCCAGCTCTCACACTCTCCTCCTTGTACACCCACCTCTCTCACCTCCTTCCACAGCCACCTCTCACCTTCCACACCCATCTCTCACACTCACCTCCTTCCACATCCACCTCACACCTCCACACACACCTCTCTCACCTCCTTCCACATCCACCTCACACTTCCATACCCACCTATCACACCTCCATACCCACCTATCACACCTCCACACCCACATATCACACTCACCTCCTTCCACATCCACCTCACACTCACCTCCACACCCCTGTCACACTGACCTCGTTCCACACCCACCTCTCTCACCTCCTTCCACACCCACCTCACACTCACCTTCCACACCCACCTCTCTCCTCCTTCCACACCCACCTCACGCTCTCCTCCTTCCACACCCACCTCACACTCACCTCCTTCCACACCCACCTCACACTCACCTCCTTTCACACCCACGTCTCACACACCTCCTTCCACACTCCACATCCCCGTCAGAAGCACCCTCTCTTGTCTCCCCAGCCTTTCTGGCTCTCTTTTGTCTTTCTCATCTCATTTGTCCCGCACGTGCGTTTTGAGGGTGGCTTTCTCTACAGCCAAAAGCACCTGCTCATCAGATGGTCCTTCAGAGCGGAAGTGCAGGTGTCACGGTGCCGTTCTTTGAAGTAGACGCCACCTGTCCTTTCGAGAGGGTTGGCGTTTCCCCATTGCCTTCCTCATCGACAGCTCCAGGCAGAGCCGGGTCCTGCCCTTCCTTCCGGTGTCATGGCTGCCCTGGGCTCCTGCCCTGCCTGGCACCATCCCCTGACTCCTGTCCTCTGCTCTCTCTGCAGGACTTTGGGAAGTGCCCGCGACTGAGGCTGTTTACTCAGGAGTACATCCTTGCCTTGAACGAGCTCAACGCGGGGATGGAAGTGGTGAAGAAGTTCATTCAGAGGTGGGTCTTCAGCGCGACGCCCCTCTTTAGCCTTGGAGCCACTTTCTTCTCTGATCCTGTTTCCTCAGATATCCCTGGGGGCTGTTGTGTAATTAAATGAAGACTCCCTCTATGAGGAAGCCCCTAGCCCACTGCACGGTGCCCGATAGGAGCTCAGAAAACGGCGGTGGACCTCAGCAACACTACTGTTTCCTCAGGTCCCACGACCCCTCGGGCTGTGGGCACCATGTGTTTAGGACTCACGCCCACCCCTGGTGGTCCCAGAGCATCGACGGGCGCTTGAACAATCACCCCTAAAACATAACCCACAGGAAGCCAAATATTCTTGCTCCTCACTCACTTTTGGTACTTGGGGTTGGTGTTTTGGTTTTGGTTTTTTTTTTTTGGAGGAGGCTTGTTTTTGCTTTTTTTTAATTTTAAATTTTCTCTCCGTGCTCCAGTTTCCTCATCTGTAACACAAGAACCATAGTACCCATCGCCCAGTTAGTGCGATGCTCCAGTGATTAGTAGACACAACACACAGAGAACGCTGCAGAAGTCTCGTGTCAGGCCAAGCTGCCATCATTCTTGTTCTTCTCATCTTTTTTGTTTGTTTTGAGATGTAGTCTCGCTCTGTCACCCAGGCTGGAGTGCAGTGGCTCGATCTCGGCTCACTGCAACCTTCGGCTCCCGGGTTCAAGCAATTCTCCTGCCTCAGCCTCCCAAGTAGCTGGGATTGCAGGCACATGTTAGCATGCCTGGCTAATTTTTGTATTTTTAGTAGAGACAGGGTTTCACCGTGTTGGCCAGGCTGGTCTCGAACTCCTGACCTCAGGAGATCCACCTACTTCGGCCTCCCAAAGTGCTGGGATTACAGGCGTGAGCCACTGCCCCCAGACTCTTCTCATCTTTTAAGAAAATCACAATAACCCATTTAAAAAAGTTCTGAAACTACATATTTCCTAAATATGCTCACCTGGAACTCACGAAGCCGTTTGAGGGTGGCTTTGTGACATGCCCTCAGGCCAGAGCCCTGGTGACACCACCCAGCTGTGGTTTGCAACATCTTGTCAGGTTAGGCCATTCTTAGTGACAGCAGCCTTGATGGCAACTTCCCAGAAATGGTACAGCTATTATCCTTAGGACCACAAAAATAGCCATGACAAGTAATAATTAGTGGCACTTATTGAGGACTTATTGACTATGCTGCTGACTGTATGCTAAGCCGAAATGACCCTCATCATTTTTCTTCCAAAGCAGGACATGTTTGAAAGTAGAATGAGGTGTTAGGAATAATTATTCCTGAACCACCAGGTGTAAGCATGACTGTCCCAGGACATATGGCCACCATTTGCTAGGTCTGTCCATGAATTAGAAAAGCTGGTGCTAACTGTACCCCCCGAGGAGGTGGCCGCTGTCCTCATTTTATAGCTGCAGAAACAGGGTGGAGAGTTTAGGAGGTTTCCAAGGCCACTCGGGTTTGAACCCAGGAACCCTGGATCTGGAGTGTACAGCCGGGAGCTTTGCCTTCTGCTGCCTGCACGTGGCACAGATGGGACCCAAATCCTGGTGCCACCAATTGCACAGCAAAGGCTCTCAGAGCCCCCCAAGCGGTGCTGGCAGAGTGGGCAGTCCTGTACCTGGCCTTCCCTTGTCCCCTTTCCCCTGTCTGTGGGCCTCACTCCTGCAGGCTTCTCACCCCGGCCCTCTGCTTTTTTCCAGCATGCACGGCCCCACAGGGCATTGCCCCCACCCCCGGGTCCTGCCCAACCTGGTGGCCGTGTGCCTGGCTGCCATCTACTCCTGCTATGAAGAGTTCATCAACAGGTCAGTTGCTGAACCACTGCCACCCAGAGGGCTTGGGAGGGGCAAACTGTCATCCCCATCATGGGCAGAGTCACCAAGAACTGACCAGGCCGGAGAGGTGGAGTAGCTGTTTACTGGGCAGACTTCATGGTGTATTTGCCAGTTCCCCTGGGCCCAGAACCCAGGGATGCTGCTGAAGAAGCAAGCACTGAGTCAGCACCGCAACTGCAAGGCTGTTAGAGCTGCTTGGCTTTAGGGACAGATGTTTTATGCTGAAGATCTCTCGCCACCAGAGAGGTATGACACACTGGTGTGTGTGTGAATGTGTGCACATGGGTATACAAATGCATGTGTGAACTGTACACATACATGTGACTGTGTGTACGTGTGTGCACATGGAGGTGTGAATATGTGCCCGTTGTTGGGGAGAAGGGTTGACAGTAAGGTTTAGCCTGTCTGGTCTTGCCTTTGAGAACACAGGCTTTTGCCCATGATTTGCATGGTTTTATTTTTTCGATACAGGGTCTCACTCTGTCACTTAGGCTGTGCTGGAATACAGCGGTGCAGTCATAGCTCACTGCAGCCTCAAACTCCTGGACTCAAGCAGTCCTCCCACCTCAGCCTCCCAAGTAGCTAGGATCACAGGCACATGCCACCACTCATGGCTAATATTTAAAATTTTTTTTGTAAAGACAGGATCTTGCTATGTTACCCAGACTGGCCTCAAACTCCTGGGCTTAAGCAGTCTTCCCACTTTGACCTCCCAGAATGCTGAGGTTACAGGCGTGAGCCACTGCACCTGTTTTTCTTGAGCGCCTGCCGTGTGCTTGACACAATTTCAGTGCTAGAGAGCGAGCAAGATCACAAATTCCCTGCTCTTTTGGGGCTTCCATTCTACCAGGAAGAGATCATGCACAAGTAAATGTGCAAGATCATGTCAGAGGGTAAGAAAAACCATGCGAGCAATAAAACCAAGTGGTGGGGTAGCAAGTGACCGGAAGAGGTGAGGCAGGGTCTCCGCGTGGCTTTGGAGCCTCCAAAAGGAAACTCCAAGACCAGCGTTTGGGTGGAAGTGGCTTCCTAGGAAGATGGTCCCAGGAAACACTGGGGGACAGGGAAGGAAGGACAGCAGTAAAGTATGAATTAATAAGCAGATGTGGCTGGGTGCGGTGGCTCACACCTATAATCCCAGCACTTTGGGAGGCCAAGGCAGGCAGATCACTTGAGGTCAGGAGTTCGAGTCCAGCCTGGCCAACATGGTGAAACCCCGTCTCTACTAAAAAAATACAAAAATTAGCCGGGCGTGGTGGCACATGACTGTACTCAGCTACTCAGGAGGCTGAGGCAGGAGAATAGCTTGAACCTGGGAGGCAGAGGTTGCAGTGAGCCAAGATCATACCACTGCACTCCAGCCTGGGCAACAGAGTGAGACTTCTTCTCAAAAATAAATAAATAAGCAAGCAAGCAATCAGGTGACCACTTCGGGCAGCTGGCATGCACTCCCACTGTGCCCCAGGAGGCCATGCGGAGCACACTGAGAATTGCTGTGCTGAGATTGCTCAGCCGAGGCTGGCTGTGCTGGGGGAGTCACTCACCAGCTCCCATCCCTCGCTGGCTGAGAACTGCTCCCGGGATGCAGACTGATGCAGGTGCCATTACTTTATGGGGAACTTTCTGCAGTGACCTCTGGTGTCATTGGAGGGGATGTGACATGCAGAACGCAGTGGTCTCTGCTGCAGCCACCTAGTTGTTCAGGTGGTACACTGCACAACTCTAAGGAGACCAACATGAGTCCAGACCCTGCCAGAGCTAGGGATACAGCAGGAGGGTATTTCAGTCTTTTCTCAAAACAAAGGCGGTAGAGCATTCGGAGTCGCTGAAAACCTGGCAGGGGCCACTTCTCAAACAAATGCCATACTGCTGAGATCTTGGGAAGGGAAAGGCATTTGATAAATTGGGGGCTGCTTCCTTGCAGCAGGCCATGAGAGAGGATCACTGTTTTAATGCCTTCAGCCTCAGGTCCCGACGTTCAAAGGGGACCATGTCCCACCTTGAATCACTTCCCTGATGAGAAAGAAGTGCAGGGACTCCAGGGGCCAGAATGTGGAGATGGGAGGCTGCTCATTCCCAAGGGCTTGTTCTGGAGCTGACAACACGGTGAGGCAAAAAGAGGAGAAAACGGAAGCCAGAGGGTAGTGCCAGGCCTGCACTTTTTACATTTTTAGTAGAGACGGGGTTTCACCATGTTAGCCAGGATGGTCTCAATCTCCTGACCTCGTGATCTGCCCACCTTGGCCTCCCAAAGTGCTGGGATTACAGGCATGAGCCACCGCGCCTGGCCTACAGTATTTAAGTTATGCCCAGAGTGTGCAGGAGCCAGCTCACCCATTTCTTTTGGGAACACGTCGCTTCCAAGTTCTGTAATGATATCATGTCAGTAGCTTGAAGTAGCTGTGGTGGGAGTATTTACACAAAAGAAATTGGTAAGCACTGCAGATCAGGGCTTCTTCCTTTCTTTGAGACAGAGCTTTGCTCTTGTCGCCCAGGCTGGAGTGCAGTTGCACAATCTTGGCTCGCTGCAGCCTCCACCTCCTGGGTTCAAGCGATTCTCCTGCCTCAGCTTCCTGAGTAGCTGGGATTACAGGTGTGGGCCACCACAGCTGGCTAACCTTTGTATTTTTGGTAGAGATGGGGTTTTACTTTGTTGGCTAGGCTGGTCTCGAACTCCTGACCTCAAGTGATCTGCCCGCCTCGGCTTCCCAAAGTGCTGGAATTACAGGCGTGAGCCACTGCCCCCGGCCAGATCAGGGCTTTTTTCTTTGGAGAGTTGGTTGTTAGACATTTACCAGCGTACCTTGGGTTATATCTCAGGGTTTTTTTAAAAAAACAAAGAAACAAAAGGGTGCCCAGGACCCTCCCAGTGCCATTCTGATTTAATTAGGATGGCCCTGGCATGTGTTTTTGGAAGGAGCCTCAGGGAGGTGATATTTACGTTGATACCTCCTGGCTGTTCTCCAGGTAAGAAGCAGGAAGAAGGTGACCCAGGGAGAGAACCACACGGGCAAAGGCCTGGCAGTGATGGGTGAAGGTGCCATTGGTCACAATGATTTTGTTTTTGTTTTTTGGATTTTTTTGGAAACAGTTTCACTCTGTCACCCAAGCTGGAGTGCAGTGGCGCAATCTCTGCTCACTGCAACCTCTGCATCCTGTGTTGAAGCAATTTTCATGCCTCAGCCACCCAAATAGCTGGGATTACAGGTGTGCACCACCACGCCTGGCTAATTTTTATTTTATTTTATTTTATTTATTTATTTATTTGTATTTTTAGTAGAGATGGGATTTTGCCATGTTGGCCAGACTAGTGTCAAACTCCTGGCCTCAAGTAAAATTCCCCCCTCAGCCTCCAAAAGTGCTGGGATTACAGGGGTGAGCCACCGTGCCCATCTACAATGTTTTTGTATCTATGGGTCCTTGAACCACTACTTCAGAATCACCTGGACTGCTTTAAAATAGATTCCTGGCTGCAGTATTTCTGGGGTATGGCCCAGGAGTCTGCATTCTAAACAAACTGCACAAGTCATTCTGCTGCACGCTGAATGTGGAGGTCCCTGCGGGGGAGGAGCCAAAGGAAATCCAGTGTGACTGGAGCAGAGAGAAGGAAAGGGAAGCAAAAGATGGAGTTGGAGAGAGAAGCAGCGCTGGGCCATGAGTAGACAGCTTCTCACACCTCCTAGTGCCTGGGACTCTCTAGGGCTTGGCATTAAAATGAAGATTCGGATTCAGCAGGTCTGGGGCAGGACCTGAGACTCTGCTTGTGTCACAAGCTCTCAGGCGAAGCTGTGGGCTGGGGATCACACTGTAAGTAGCGGGGCTGTCCTGGGTTTCAGTGGCAGAACTTTTATCCTGGGAGCGTTGGAGAGTCCATAGTGGGTTGTAAGTGGAGAAGGGATGTGATGGGATTTCAGTTCCATTCCCCTCTGGCTGCTGCTGTGAGGAGGATGGAGTAGGGGGCAGATGTGACCCTGGGGAACTGTTAGGTGCCTGTGGCAAGGAGATGCCAGGTTGGAGGCTGGCGAGGGTGAGACAGTGCCTGCTGCCTCCCGCCCACCCTGGCTCAGCCATGCTGAGCCCCGTCGGAGCCCACGTTAGCTTGGGTTCCAGCTGATGCCATAAGTTTCCTGGATGTCACCCAGAGAAGCACGATACTGCCAACACATTTCTTGGGCTCAGGTCCATGACGCCCCCTCAGTCAGTCCCTTCAAGATAAAGCCCGTCATGTCCTCCAGGCCATCCACAGTGCTCTTTGTGGGCAAATGTACACAATGTACTCACACTGAAAAGAACAGACAGCTTGACCCAGGTTAGCGTGGCTCTCTCGAAAATCACCAATCTGAGCCAAACAGCCTTGAAAATCCACTTTTAAAACCCGGCAAAGGCAAACAAAGAGAAATGGAGTGTTGAGCACTTGGGGAGCAAATCAGATCTGAACCAAAGAATTTAGGTCTCTCCCCATCACAGACCACACACAAGTTTTTATCAACGATAGAATTCTCGGACTTCAGCCGGCGGATTATTTGTCCCAGCAAAGCTGAAAGTATATTTATTAAACACCCTTGGTGGGCTCAGCTCGGGCCTGGTTTCTGGCATGTGCTGGATCCACTCAGACCCTTCCTGTGCATGGGGCTCAAGTTCTGCACACAGCCCTTGGAAGGGCTACTCACAGGCTCCCTCCCACCCCTTCTCCCAGCCACAACAATTCCCCAAGCGGAATGCCCGCAGTGTGGCTCTGTCCTCAAGCCTGGGAGCCCCTTTAGAGGCACAGGATCCATGCCTGTGACACATCTGGGGAAGGACTAGATAAGCAGCTGTTCTCAATCATGCCATTGTGCTCGAAGTCTTGGATTAGTGGATCTCAACCTTGACCACACACATGAGGAACCTTAAAAATTGCTCATGTCCAGGTCCCACCCTGGAGATTCCTGTCTAACTGGGCTTTGGGATGTTTAGAAGTATACCCAGGGGATCCTGGTGTCCAGCCAGGGGTGGAAAGCTTTGGTTTAGGAGGAGTTCGAGGGTAGGAAGGGCAAGAGTAGCAGGAAGAAATCAAGGAAGACTTCCTAGAGGAGGGGACCTGCACAGATCTTAGGGGACCTTGGAAGCCAACCTAGTTAGAAGGATCCTGGGCTTTGGGGTCTGGGAGATCTGGTTTCAAATCCCATCTCCATCAACTCATGGGCTGTTTAATTCGGGGTAGATCATTTAACTTCTGAGACTGTCTTTCCTCGCCTGTGGCACAGAGACAGGAATCACTGTTCAGTGATGTCTGTGAGCATCTGTATGACTGCACTTAGCACTGTGCCGGCCATGGGCACCAGCAGAGGAACCCACTGATGGTACTACTGTCCCTTACAACAATGCACCTCCCAGGCAACTGGGCACCTTGGGAAGCACTCAGTCAGAGGAGGGACTTTAACCAGGTCAAGGCTCCGACAGGTCCTGCCGTTAAGAGGCCTAATGTCATCTTGTTTGCCCCAGCATTTCCCTAACAAATGTGAGATTAATAATGCCATAGAGCCCCTTTCTGAGTTAACACCTGTTAACACCTTGTGCAGGCTTCTGTTCCTCCGGGCAGTCAGAGATGCTGTGCCTGGAAGGTTACCCAGGAGGAGTGGGGGTTCTGCAGACAGGAGGGCTAGACTCCAGGGCCCAGACTGGAATTCTGGGGTTTGGGATCCCGTTGAAGTGGGTTCCCAGGAGGAGGGCAGATACTGAGCTTGCTCACTTTGGGGGCAGGAGAGCAGAGTCCTGGAGGACATTGTGGCATGAGGTCAGGGATTGGAGGGTAGTTAAACCACAGGAAGCAACTAAAAGCAAAATAGTAGATCCCGTTGGCTTATCAAGAAAGTGGCCAGTGGTGTTTTGGTGGAGAATGCCAGGAGCCTTATGGCTGTCATGTAGAGATCAGCATCCACTCAGTCGGTCAGCAAATGTTTATTGAGCGCCTGTTATGTGCTGAAGTGACAGCATGGACTGTAGAGACAGGCAGCCTGGGTTGGGCTGCCATCCCCACCTCTTCCTGTCTAGACCTTGGGCAAGCCGCGCACCCAGGCTGAGCCTCAGTTTCCTCATTTCTAGCACGGGGATGATGATAGTATTACATTGTGGCCTCATCCTGGGATTCGGGAAGGCCTTTAGCCTGGTGGGTCGTGGTGCATCATGAACGGTGCCTGTACTCATGTGCCCTCTCCCGCCTCTTCCCCCAGCCGCGACAATTCCCCAAGCCTGAAGGAAATCCGGAATGGCTGCCAGCAGCCGTGCGACCGGAAGCCCACTTTACCTCTGCGCCTTCTGCACCCCAGCCCGGACCTGGTGTCTCAGGAAGCCACGCTGTCTGAGGCCCGGCTCAAGTCGGTGGTCGTGGCCTCCAGTGAGATCCACGTGGAGGTGGAACGCACCAGCACTGCCAAGCCGGCGCTGACGGCCAGCGCGGGCAACGACAGCGAGCCCAACCTCATCGACTGCCTCATGGTCAGCCCCGCCTGCAGCACCATGAGCATCGAGCTGGGCCCCCAGGCCGACCGCACGCTCGGCTGCTACGTGGAAATCCTCAAGCTGCTGTGAGTGCTCCCTGCGTGCGCGCCCCCAGGGCGGGCGGGAGGAGAATGGGCTTTGCTGCTGTGTGCGGCTGTGTTTGTTGGTTCAAACTACGCAGGTAGAGTGGTGTGTGTGTGAGTGCACACAAGCTGGTGTGTGCAAGAGTGTGCATAAGCACAAGTGTGGCTGTGAGTATAGGCATACAGGGTGCATATGTACAGGTGGGTGAGGGACACGTGGGTGTGTGCACAGGTGGCTGTGGTTGTGTATCTGTGAACATATGGTGTGTGTATACACACACGTGGGGTGCATGCGTGGCTTTGTACCTGTATGCTTGAGTGCCTGGGCACATGTGTAAGGTACATGCCCAAGCATACATGTGTACATATGTCTGCACGAGTTTGTGTGTGTGTGAGGATCTGGATACATCTGCCAGGGTGTGCAGGAGCACAAGGGTTCCCAAGTGTGTCTGTGAGTATGTGGACATCTCTGGTGTGTTGGGTGTGTGGGATCCTCTGAGCTTGTGAGTGTCTTTGTGTGCGTGAACGGCCATGGGTGGATGTGGGTGCGACGGCACATGTGGTCTGCTGAGTGTGGGTGTTTATAGGAGATGGGTGTGGGCATGCATGTGGATTTCTCTGTAGGGGTGTGTGTGTGTGTGTGTTAAATGCACAAGAGTGGGTATGTCTACTCACTTGTGCTAGTTTTGTGCATGAGTGGCTGTGGCTGCATGCATGTGGGTATAACCACTTGTGCTCTAGGGTTGGAGAGCATGTGTGTTTCTCTGTATATGTTTGGAGGTATGTGCATGAGCCCATGTGTGTTTGTATTGTGTGAGCCATGTATGCCGTGTGTCTTTGGGGTGTTAGCATCTGTGCATATGTGTGTGTCTGAGTGAGTGAGGGGTCATGGGCAGGAGTGTGTGAGTCTGTCTTGGGTATGTGGCTCTGCGTATTTGTGCCGTGTGCCTGGGTGTCTGTGTGCGCGCATTGGTGTTGCGTGTGCCTGTGTGTGGGTGTAGGAGACCCGTGGACCCGGGGCTGCCCTGGGTGGTGTGGCTTCTGAGCTGGCTCCTTCTGTGCCTGTCCCTCCCGCTCCCTGAACCTCAGTTGTGTGACTAAGGTAGAGGGGAGTACAGTTCTTAATCCGTGACCCCTAAGGGTCTTTCCAGCCTTGCCATCCACACGTTCCTCCTGACACATCTCAAACCCGTGAGCACCTGGTTCCAGGAGCCCCAGTTTGAGGGACCTCATTGACTGTTTCCTTCTGCCCCCTACAGAGCCATGTGGTTCCACAGACAAGCTCAGGTCTGCAGACACTCAGCAGACACCTCCCGCTCGCTCGCTCCACAAACTCCTTCCTTCGGAACAGGCTCTGCGCCACTCTCAGGAGCTTTGAATCCAGAGATGGGCGCCTTCAGATGCAGCTGCTTGTGGTTGCTGGACTTTTCGGAGGGGTTGGGGGTCCAGCTGTGTTGTCACATTTATCCAGTGCATGATGCCTGTCTAGAACCAGGGCTCCCGGGGCCCTCAGCCTGCAGGGAGACCACTTGGCAGCCCGGTGCCTGGGCTGTTGTCTGTGTGGGTGGGCGGGGTTTCCCTGAGGCCCTGTGTCGTCACGCGGCTGGGCAGCGTTTGTTCATTCTGTCGTGTGTGTGTTGCTCCTGGAGTCTGCTCAGGGTTTGGAGGGACAGAGGGCAGCTTCTGAGGGCCTGGTGAGCTGGAGAAATGGCTGGGAGGCACCTTGGGGTGCCCCCTGTGCTCTACCGGCAAGGCCTGTGGTGTCTGCGAAGGTGAACACATGGGCACACACAGTCATATGGCCTTTGCTGGTTTGAAGGAGATCGTGGAGGCAGCGTCCCCACATAGCCTCCTCTGCCCTGACTTTGGCCCCGGAGAGGAAAGGGTGGGGTGTGCCCAGGGGTTCAGGACCAGCCCTGCCTCATGGTCCCAGCAGCAGAGGTCGGGTGAGGGCATAACTGCATTCAGTGACCTCCACCCCCAGCCAAGTGGAATTCCAGATCCCACTAAGAGAGTGTCTCCAAGAACACATCACAGACCTGAGTGTCTTCAAGACACTCAGTGCCAGCTCTCCCAGCGGCAGCCAGGTTAGGGCATCTCCCCGGATTTTTGGAGGGGTCTCCTTGCTCTGATGGAGATAGAAGCCTCCAGGCCAGAGACTGGCCCTGCTGTCCACTCCAGCTCCCCAATTCCAGCTGGTTTTTACAAACACCATGAACCTCTGGGCCTTCTGCTGTTTTGGGCCTGACTCCTATTTCTCATTAAGCACTAAAGGTTTGAGTTTCGTAACGCAGTTGGCACACGTTATTTCCTTCTTCATAAACATGCTCATGAATGAGGACTCTGTTCTCCCCCATCTGCGTGCAGACCCCCTGCCTGCCCCACATCACCCAGCTGCCAGGGCACAGGTGGGGGTCGGGGCCATCGCCAAGGGCCCAGGACAGTCAGGGCAAGCCAGGAGGGGTTCTCGATGGGGCTAGGCAGAGGAGCAGCTCACGCCCAGCCCCAAAACCTCCACAAAATGGGATTATGCTTCCAGCAGCCTCTTCCACCTTGGGGGAGCGCAACACAATTTGGGCCTGATAACTGTGTTTTCCCAACAACTTCCCTCCCCACACCCAGCAGGCTGCTTCAGTTGCTGGCTCATTGGAGGCCTCAAACTGGTTGGACCCAAACACCCCCAGCTGCTCAAAGGGCTCCAAAGTGAGATACATCAGGAAAGGCCCAGACTCAGAGTCAGACCGTGCTAGGTTCCAGTCCCACCTGTGCCACATACTAGTTGTGACCTTGGAAGGTTGGTCATCTTTTCTAGCCTCTGGTCCCAGGCTGGGAGGTGGCACAAGTATGGCTGCATCTGGCATTGGGAAAGAGATGGGAGGGGCCAGCCCTGAGTGCCTGGCACAGAGCAGACACCTCTGCGAGGTGAACACCTGGCCCACGGGAGTAGCCACCATTTATGATGCAGCTGTGTTCCCGCCACTTGACCATACTATTGAGAGCGAGATGCGTCATTGATTCCCTAACAGTGCTTTGAGGGATAAAAGCCACATGGCATTCATCGCACACCTGGATTGCAGGAAACTTGCATCTCAGCGTTGAGGAAATGCAGCCGCAGGCCTGAGCTGCTGTGGAACTGTGGCCAGTGTTCTTGGCTCCTCTGGGCTTCAGGTTTTGTGTCTGTAAAATGCGTGTCTTCTCAGAGGACTGATCAGTTGCCGCGTGTTCCCATAGGAAGGTCCCTGCATCATTAGAATTTGACACTTTTGAAAAGTAACCTAAGTTGCAAAAATTACCTGGAGATCCTTGAAAAGGAAAACTATTGCAAATGCAGGTCGAGGCTGATGTGGAAAAAAAATCACCGCGTGAGGTGCAGGCGGGGTGGGGTGATGAAAAGAATGCAGATTCGGGAGGCGAAGAAGAGCTTTGGGATTTGTAGTCATTTAGAGTCCAGCTCTTTTCCTGCTGGGCACCTGTGTGTGATTCACACCTTCATTTATCCACCTATTTATTCATTCTTTCATCCAGCTTTTGTTGCATACCTACGCCAGGCCAGACTTTACGCCAAATACCATACTGGTCCCTGTACTCAGTCCCTCTGAACCTAAGTATTGCCAAGTGCTAAGAGCAGTGACATCAAGGGCTCAGCGGGGCTGCTGTAGAGCTCAGATGGGCAGAGTGTGGAACTGCAGCACACTGGGGCCACAGGGGTAGGACGCGCTTCTGATCGGCCCTGATCGGCTCCCATCTACTGCTGGGGACTCTTCGCAAACGTTAGATTTTAAAAGAGCCCTTGATGGGCTGCAGCTCAGCTGGAAGAGGCCCCTCCCTTGGGGAACTTCAGGGAAATGCAGATGAATTTGGGGTTGTCCTAATGACCGGGGGACAGGGCCAGGGGACTTATCTGCAGTAGTTCCGCTCACTGCAATTTCTTCCTCCAAGGTTCAAGCCATTCTCCTGCCTCAGCCTCCCCAGTAGCTAGAATCACAGGTGCCTGCCACCAAGCCCAGCTAATTTTTGTATTTTTAGTAGAGACGGGGTTTTGCCATGTTGGCCAGGCTGGTCTCAAACTCCTGACCTCAAGTAATCTGCCCACTTCAGCCTCCCAAAGATTACAGGTGTGAGCCACTGTGCCCAGCCTGTTTTGTAATTTTTAAAAAGTCTGTGATTCTTCTAGGTAGTTCTTTCTTATATGTACTTACTTTTTCTTTTTCTTTTTTTTTGCGATGGAGTCTCGCTCTGTCGCCCAGGCTGCAGTGCAGTGGTGCGATCTCAGCTCACTGCAACCTCTGCCTCGCAGGTTCAAGCCATTCTCCTGCCTCAACCTCCCCAGTAGCTGGGATTACAGGCGTCTACCACCTAGCCCGGCTAATTTTTGTGTTTTTTAGTAGAGACAGGATTTTGCCACATTGGCCAGGCTGGTCTTGAACTCTTGACCTCAAGTGATCTGCCCACCTCGGCCTCCCAAAGTGCTAGGATTACAGGCATGAGCCACCATGCCCATCTTGTTTGGAAACTTAAAACTGCTCATTCCTGGAGCACATGGTAACTCTGTAGAAACTCAAAGGTCCCTGGAGCATTTAAGGCTAGCAGATCTGCTGTGGGGCCTGGGAAGGTCCCGGATGGGATGACCGCACAGGTGGAGAGGGAGGGAGTTTTCCTGAGGTATCCCAGCCTCAGGGGTAACAGCCGCTGGTTTTCAGTCTGGGATCAAATCCCCGGACCAGTTGGTTTGTCTTTAAAGGGAGCAGATATTTCTAGATGTCGCATAGTGGGAGCAAAGTGGTCTGAATGTGCTCCCGCATGAGCCTTGTCATGCCCCAGGCCTTCCCAAGCATCAGGCCACCCTGAGGCCACCACATTCTGCCCACACCTTGTGGGAGATTGTGTGAGTCAGGAAGAGCAGCGAGGCCGGCAGGAAGCGTCCTGTCCACAGGGCAGCACAGGGCTCTAGGTGAGGTAGCATCTTCTGAACTGGGTTAAAATCCCAACGGAGCTGCGTGAGGGGGGAGACCCGAGCTTTGCACTCACAAAGCCTTGTTTGGGCCCAACGTGTCCCCCATTAGCTCTGTGACCTTTGACAAGTATCTGAACCTCTCTGGGCCTCCGTTTCCCATCTGTGAAATGGGGGTTCTAAGGCCCCATTCATGGGAGGGTTAAATGTGCAGGTGCCTTATGCCTGAGGCATGTTGGGGTAGCAGGATGCGTCAGGCACCTGCCTGCCTGCCCACCCCCTCCCTCCCTGAACTGGGCAGGGCGCAGCCCTCTTTCCTCCTTCCTGGGTGGGCAGTCAGGTCCCTCACACCCTGCCTGCTGCCTGCCCTCCCATCCCAGGCCTGGCTTGGCCAAGTGGGAGACTGCCCCAGTGGCCAGAGGCATCCCATCCTAGGATAACAGGCCCACCCAGAGCCAGGGCAGTCCCAAGGCAGGGACTCTGCTAGCCACTGGGGCCTGTGCCGAGGCCTGTCACAGAGAGGCCCATGCACAGGAGGGCTCCTCATTCCTTCCTCATGGGCCTGCCAGTGTGGGGACACCCAGCCTCACCTCCACGACAACCTGTGTCCAGCGCCTCCCATTCATCCACCAACCTGGTCAGACTGGGGTCACAGGCTTCCAAGCTGGTCTGGGCCAAGGCAAGGAAGTCCACTTGCCCTCTCCCTCCTTCCCCTGCACCCCTCTTGGACTTGTGGGAGCTGCCAGGAAGTGGAGCCCCAGGCTGGGAGACCCAGAGGAGGAGGCTTCTGTCCAGACCCCGCCTCAGACAGGCCAAAGCCTCCCACTGGGCTGAGCACCTGGGAGTGCAGACCACGCTCACAGTTCACAGAACAGGCTCAGGAGTGACAAGTGACCATGGGCCTGTTGCTGGGGCTCATAGCTCCCCATGGGGACCCTGACTCCTCTGATTGTGGGTGACTTCAAATCTCCTTAGAGTTCTGTATTTCGTGACATTTCTGCCTAGAATATGCTTTATTTTAAAAGTAAACAAATGGCCGGGCACGGTGGCTCACGCCTGTAATTCCAGCACTTTGGGAGGCCGAGGCGGGAGGATCATGAGGTCAGGAAATTGAGACCATCATGACTAACACAGTGAAACCCCACCTGTACTAAAAATACAAAAAATTAGCTGGGTGTGGTGACGGGCGCCTGTAGTCCCAGCTACTCAGGAGGCTGAGGCAGGAGAATGGCGTGAAACCAGGAGGCGGAGCTTGCATTGAGCCGAGATCACGCCACTGCACTCCAGCCTGGGCGACAGAGCGAGACTCTGTCTCAAAAAAAAAAAAAAAAAAAAAAATAGTTAAAAAAAAAACCTAAGTGCTCCCCTCCCTTTCGTTTTTTAAGATACTCTGTCACCGAGGCTGGAGTACAGTGCCACAGTTACAGGTCACTGCAGCCTCGAACACCTGGGCTCAAGGAATTCTCCCACCTCAGACTCCCAAGTAGCTGGGACTACAGGTGCACACCACCTGCCTGGCTTACTTTTTTTTTTTTTTAACTTTTTCTTTCTTTTTAGAGATGGGATCTCTTTATGTTGCCCAAGCTAGTCTTGAATTCCTGGCCTCAAGCGATCCTCCCACCTCAGCCTCCTGAAGTGCTGGGATTATAGGCACAAGCCACCATGTGCCCACCAGTGCCCTTGTGATATGGGGAAATCGTCGTCCTCCTCAGGTGTGAGCCGGGCCACCCTCCTTGTGAGACGTTGTTATTGAGATGGTAGAACACAGACGCTACGGCCAGGCTCCCAGGTTCAGACCCCAGCTCTCACCAGCTGTGTGGCCTGGGGCCAGGGCAGTCCCTCACTGTGTTTCCGTTTTCCTGCCTATAAAATGGGGGTGCCAAAAGCACCCGCCCAGCCGAGTTGCTGGGATTGCTGCACGGGCTGACGCATGGGGAGCCCTTGGAGAGCACATGGCATGTGGCAGGCGCTGCACACGAGGTTTGCTGTCAACTGAATTTCCATTTTCTGGAAACCATGAGTCAGGGACAGGTGGGAGGAAAGGAGGAAAGTGATTCTTCTGGAGGGAACACAAGCTAGCTGCAACGACAGGTGACCCCTTGGAAGGGAGCGTGTGAATACGGGGACGTAAAGGGGTCTCCGCATCCTGACATGCGCCTGACAGGCCTCAGGCAGCTCTGAGACCCCCAGGCCGCATGGCACCTGGGCCTTCCGCCCTTGAGCATGGCAGTCCAGTGGACCTGCTCTCAGTCCTCGTCCTGCCTCCCAGGCGCAGAGTTCAGCTTCCTCACCAGCACCCTCTGCCCTCATGTACCACTCTGGGGATTAAGGGAGCAAGTTGGGTAAGCAGTGAGTGAGCGGCTGCTGGCATCACAGTCAGGACTTATCTCAGGCAACAGGCTTTCCTGGTCATTCTTTTCTCTGCGCCTGGCATCAGAGCTTTTCCTCAGAAGCTTCCAGGGTGTGATCGGGGTTTGAAGGCTGCCACGCACGCTATCGTGGGTTTATTTGGAGGAAGGTGGGGCAGGAAACGCCCTCGCTCAGGGGTTATCTAAACCGCTCATTGTCGATGGGAGTGAACATTTGTCCTTGCTGGCTTACTTTTTTTTTTTAACTTTTTCTTTCTTTTTAGAGATGTTTCTATGTAGGGCACAGTTATACACACAGCACACAAACTGATACACAGTGCATCTGTGGTGAGTTGTATGTGGGTAGGGGTCCCAGGACCACCCCTCTGCCCAGCCCAGGTCTGAGCACCCGCTGGCCTCTCCCGTGGGTGGTGCCCAGATATCAGTGGGGCATCTCTCTGCAGCACCTCCCCAACATGGGCCACTGGACAAGGGTTCAGATCCCACCTCCTGCCCCAGTCCAAGCCAGGATCTTAATCGGCATCCCACTCGATCTTGGCACCTAGTGGCACATGCTAGTCCCCCAGATGGAGACTCAATATCCCTTCTGTTCGGAAGCCAATCACAGGCCCCAGGCTCCGTCATTGGCCCAGTCCCAGTGTGCACTGGGTCTTGGGTTCAGCAGTTCCCTCCCAAGCACCAGCCATCCACCTGGCCCAGGGCCCCACATGGGGGATTCAGAGATGAGACCTGGCCGCCTCCCTGGGGTGGTCCGAGGCAAGATGGTCAGAGGCTTGGGAGCACCCAGGGACAGCTCTGTGATTCGGGTGGGGACTGCTCCAGCGGCCACCCCTCACTTTATGTGTCAGGGTTTTAAGCTCTGGGCCCTCAGAGGTGCCCAGGCCTGGCTTAGGCGAGAACTGACTACCTCTGGGTTTGTTTTCCAGCAGAGTCGCTACAGCTAGAGAGATCCGGAACCCAGGTGGGGGAACTGGTTATAAACACAGTGCAGGTGCTGGAGCAGAGAGGACGGATCGTGGTCTTAGAAGCACCTGAGGTCAGGTCTCAGCCACTTGCTGGTGACTTGTGGGAAATCACAAACAGCTCTGAGCTTCATTTTTGTCGTCTGTAAAATAGGGGTTGTCATGACTGCAGTCTCTGGGGGCCGTGTGTGAGTGCTCTGCTGTGTGATACAAGCCCATCTGTACTCAGACTGAGACGCCGGAGAGTTCTCTGGACGCTCCTAGCTTTTGGGGCAAGAGTTGGCCAAAAAACTCCCTGTTTATGAAGCTGTGCTGGTAGCTGGTTGGGAAGCAGCCTGTTGGGCCTCAGGAAACTCCCGAAGCTATTACTTCCCTGCTGTGGCCTGGCTGTGTCACAGTCCTGTGGTCACAGTCAGTGAATTTCCATATTGCTCCTTGTCCGTCATTTGGACTCACCACACAGGGTCCTCTGGGCAGATCCCATGAGCGAACACAGGAAGTGCCCTTGGTTCAAGCCCCGGTGTATAGGCAGCATGGTGCGAATTGCATCTACCTTATCAGCAGTGCTAATTCTGTTCTGTTGTGGGACAGTGGTCTTCCCAGGGTTGGACGAGAGTGACACCCTGGTGCCTGGCTTCACCACACACCGTGGTGTGGTAGAGCCTCAAATACCAGGTTCTGAGTCCAGCCTTACCCCTTCCTAGCTGTGTAGATGACTCGGAGTGGATAACTGACCTCTCCCGCTGGCTGTTCACACAGGAAAAAGGCTGTCTCATGAAAGGATTAAGTGAAGTCAGGTGAACAGCGCGGTGCTTCCCGCATCTGCTCTAACTGAGGTTTAGCCCTCCTTCCTTACCCAAGCAGGCGCTGGCTTTTGCTAAGATCCCAGCTGTGGTCTTTCAGGGCTGGTGAGAGCCAAGGCTCTGCCATCACAGAAGCTTGTATTTGACTTCTCTTTTGCCACGGCCATGTGACCTTGAACCTCTGAGCCTCAAGTTCCTCATCTGTTAAGTGGGGTTAGTCACATTGACTTTATTGTGCTCTTATAAAGAGTAAATGAACTAAGGTAAAGCCCTTAGCATAATGAAGTGTGTGTAGAAAGTCTCCATGACATCAGAGCTGCTGTTATTATTGTCATCGTTTTTACCATCATTAGCATCAACTCTTTTTTTTTTTTTTTGATACTTTAAGTTCTAGGGTACATGTGCCATGTTGGTGTGCTGCACCCATTAACTCATCATTTACATTAGGTATATCTCCTAATGCTATCCCTCCCCCTCCTCCCACCCCATGACAGGTGCCGGTATGTGATGTTCCCCACCCTGTGTCCAAGTGTTCTCATTGTTCAATTCCCACCTATGAGAGAACATGCGGTGTTTGGTTTTCTGTCCTTGCAATAGTTTGCTCAGAACAGTGGTTTCCAGCTTCATCCATGTCCCTACAAAGGACATGAACTCATCCTTTTTATGGCTGCATAGTATTCTTTGGTGTAGATGTGCCACATTTTCTTAATGCAGTCTATCATTGATGGAGATTTGGGTTGGTTCCAAGTCTTTGCTATTGTGAGTAGTGCTGCAATAAACATTCATGTGCATGTATCTTTATAGCAGCATTATTTATAATCCTTTGGGTATATATCCAGCAATGGGATGGCTGGGTCAAATGGTATTTCTAGTTCTAGATCCTTGAGGAATCGCTACACTGTCTTTCACAATGGTTGAACTAGTTTACAGTCCCACCAACGGTGTAATAGTGTTCCTATTTCTCCACATCCTCTCCAGCACCTGTTGTTTCCTGACTCTTTAATGATCACCATTCTAACTGGTGTGAGATGGTATCTCATTGTGGTTTTGATTTGCATTTCTCTGATGGCCGGTGATGATGAGCATTTTTTCATGTGTCCGTTGGCTGCATAAATGTCTTCTTTTGAGAAGTGTCTGTTCATACCCTTCGCCCACTTTTTGATGGGGTGGTTTGATTTTTTCTTGTAAATTTGTTGAAGTTCCTTGTAGATTCTGGATATTAGCACTTTGTCAGATGGGTAGATTGTAAAAATTTTCTCCCATTCTGTAGATGGCCTGTTCACTCTGATGGTAGTTTCTTTTGCTGTGCAGAAGCTCTTTAGTTTAATTAGATCCCATTTATCAATTTTGGCTTTTATTGCCATTGCTTTTGGTGTTTTAGTCATGAAGTCCTTGCCCATGCCTATGTCCTGAATAGTATTGCCTACATTTTCTTCTAGGGCTTTTATGGTTTTAGGTCTAACATTTAAGTTTTTAATCTATCTTGAATTAATTTTTGTATAAGGTGTAAGGAAGGGATCCAGTTTCAGCTTTCCACACATGGCTAGCCAGTTTTCCCAGCACCATTTATTAAATAGGGAATCCTTTCCCCATTTCTTGTTTTTGTCTGGTTTGTCAAAGATCAGATGGTTGTAAATGTGTGATATTATTTCGGAGGGCTCTGTTCTGTTCCATTGGTCTATATCTCTGTTTTGGTACCAGTACCATGCTGTTTTGGTTACTGTAGCCTTGTAGTACAGTTTGAAGTCAGGTAGCGTGATGCCTCCAGCTTTGTTTTTTTGGCTTAGGATTATCTTGGCAATGTGGGCTCTTTTTTGATTCCATGTGAACTTTAAGGTAGTTTTTTCCAATTCTGTGAAGAAACTCATTGGTAACTTGATAGGGATGGCATTGAATCTATAAATTACCTTGGGCAGTATGGCCATTTTCACAATATTGATTCTTCCTATCCATGAGCATGGAATGTTCTTCTATTTGCTTGTGTCCTCTTTTATTTCGTTCAGCAGTGGTTTGTACTTCTTGAAGAGATCCTTCATACCCCTTATAAGTTGGATTCCTAGGTATTTAGCATCAACTCTTGGAAAAGAAGAAAAGCTGTTGTCTGAAAGCAAAAATAAAAGTATGCACCAAGGCTAGGTGTGGTGGCTCACACCTGTAATCCCAGCAGGTGTTATTTACTTTTTTGGGTTATTTACTTTTTTGAGACGGAGTCTCGCTCTGTTGCCCAGGCTAGAGTGTAGTGGGGTGATCTCAGCTCACTGCAACCTCCGCCTCTTAGGTTCAAGCAGTTCTCCTGCCTCAGCCTCCTGAGCAGCTGGGATTACAGACATGAGGCACCACACCCGGCTGATCCCAGCACTTTGGGAGGCTGAGGCGGGCGAATCACCTGAGGCCAGGAGTTCAAGACCAGCATGGCCAACATGGCAAAACCCCATCCCTACTAGAAATACAAAAAATTAGCTTGGCATAGTGGCACATGCCTATAATCCCAGCTGCTCGGAAGGCTGAGGCACGAGAATCACTTGAACTCAGGAGGTGGAGGTTGTAGTGAGCTGAGATCATGCCATTGCACTCCAGCCTGGGCAACAGAGTAAGACTGTCTCAAATAATAATAATAATAATAATAAATTTTTAGACCGGGCGCAGTGGCTCACGCCTGTAATCCCAGCACTTTGGGAGGCCGAGACGGGCGGATCACGAGGTCAGGAGATCAAGACCAGCCTGGCTAACAGGGTGAAACCCCGTCTCTACCAAAAAAATACAAAAAACTAGCCGGGTGAGGTGGCGAGCGCCTGTAGTCCCAGCTACTCGGGAGGCTGAGGCAGGAGAATGGCGTAGACCCGGGAGGCGGAGCTTGCAGTGAGCTGAGATCTGGCCACTGCACTCCAGCCTGGGCGACAGAGCGAGACTCCATATCAAAAAAATAATAATAATAATAATAAATTTTTAAAAAGAAAAAAAAAGGAATCCAATAAATCAGGAGGTTTGATCCAAATTACAAACACACAACATGGAGTGTTTATTTTTTATGAATCCGTGTATAGAATTTCCAGTCAATTCTGATCACTGAAAGGTGAGAATGGCCCCAGGGTCCCAGCCTAAGCCCCCTACGTTAGTTTGCTAGGACTGCTATAAAGTACCATCGACCTCGTGGCTTACACAACAAACGTGTTTCTCTCAGTTCGGGAAGGCACAACCCTGAAATCAAGGTGTGGGCAGGGCTGGTTTCTCTGCAGGCCTCTCTCCTGGCTTGCAGACAGCGGTCTCCTCACTGAGTCCTGGCTGGTCTCTGCTCTGCGTGTCCGTGTTTCCTCTTCTTCTAAGGACATCTGTCTTCAGCCTCATTGTAACCTCATCACCTCTTTAAAGGCTGTATCTCCCAGTACAGTCGCATTCTGAAGTACTGGGGGACAGACCTTCAGTATATGAGTAGGGGGCAAAGTTCAGCCCAAAACACCCCCTAATGGGCCCAAAGAGGGAATGAACAATGATCATGTAGCCTTGGTTCAGGGGCCACTGTGAAGTCTGAGGAATAGACAGCTCATGCCCTCGGGTGCCATGAGGAAGTCTCTGCACAGGCCTGGTTGTGAGTACTCGTGGCCACGCTGAGAACATTGACTTGCTCATCCTGGAGGTGGGAGTAGGTGGAGGAGTCGGTGCCACTGACTTCCTGCCAGGCTCCCATCCCATCTTTTGGCCCACCTGGGACAGTGCCGTAAACCTCTCCTTGTCCCAACCAAAGCTGACTGTCACCCTCTCTCGTTCTAGGTCGGACTATGATGACTGGAGACCGTCTCTGGCCAGTTTGCTTCAACCCATTCCATTCCCCAAAGAGTAAGTCCCATGCGCATCCCCGGAGCCCTCCCACCCGTGAGGCAAACCTCAGTTGTCCACCAAGGCCTTAGTGGGGGACCAGTCATGTTATGGGGAAGCCGAGTCACAGTGGGAAGACCCTGGAGACGTCGGTCCTAGCTCAGCCATGTTGTCAGCTGTGGGACCCCTGGGGAGGCACACCTCCCCTCCTCAGAAAAATGGAGACCTCAGGAGAACAGGGACGTTGTAGGAGCTGTCTGACTGCATTGTCACAAGGATTCATGAGCTAAGAATGCAAACAGAGCCCTCCCCACGGCGCCTGGCAGGCCGCGCAGTTAGCATTTTTTATTATGCACCAGATGGGAACCGTAATACCTGCCGCTCCTCTTCCAAGGGGGATAGTAAGAATCAAAAGATAATGCACGTGGAGTTGCTCACTGTGCCGTACTGAGATGCTGGAAGCACTCTGACTACGCCCGTTACAATGCTCAGCTCAGGCTCCGCAGCAAACCTGGCCAGAGACAGACCCTCTGCCTCTCCCTTGCCGGCCCCTAGCACCGTATTGAAGTGATCACTGGAAACCAGAGAGAACGCTTTCTGGTGGATAATGGCCTGAAGAGAAGGCTTTGTCAGAATAACCAGGCCCTGAAATGCCTCCAGGTCTCTTTCGAGAGGTTGGAGGGAGCCAGCCTCGGGAGGCGGCTGGGGTTCTCCAAGGAGCTGATTACTGAGCGTGTTTATGAAACGCTGCCTCTGTAAGGGCACATTACACGCGGTAATTGCCCCATTTGCTGGCTTGGCCAGTCCCCGAGGGTCCCAGGACTTGAGACCAGAGAAATCCAACTCCTAAGAGGCACTCAGTCTCCGCAGAGTCGTGACGTCTTTGGCCCCAGCCCCTGTCCCCATAGGCCTGGGCGCTCTTGGCTGTGGCAGCTGGCTTAGAAGAATGGTCCCTGATGGCCACTGATGTGTGCAGTAATGAGTGCCACCTGCCTTAATTGTGGAACAATTAATGAACACACCTGGGTCCCTGGAGCCCACATGCACCCACACGTGCTCAGGCAGCAGCTTAGCCCCTCTTGTTCACAGGTGTGGGCCTAGGGAAGTTTTGGGAATGGGGGGCCCAGTCTGTTCCCGCTGCTATGATCTGTCACCTCCTCAAAGAAGGCCTTTGTTTTGGAGCTTTGAGTGGGGACAAAATATTGGCATTTCCTACTCAAATTCCTCTTCATTCTTTGAATCAGACGTAAAGTCTAGACGTCCCCAGAGGTTAATCTTGGGAACATTGTGCTGTTTCCGACGCTTCTGCTAACTGCCGTGTTTTCCCCTGTTTTTATTACAGAGCTCTCGCACACGAGAAGTTCACCAAGTAAGTTTCTGGGCACCGCCCTCATTCCATTCTGGCACGCACGGCCTCCGTCCTGAGGTCTTCCCTCCGTGGCACGTGCATTCTGGGAGGCAGTGGTGGCTTCTCTTGGCATCCCTGATCCACCGGCTTGGATCCAGCAGCTTGCCCAGCTCCCTGGCCCATTCCTGCTTGACACCATCCCCTCCCCTTCCCACACCTCCCACTCAGTCCCAGACCCCGGCAGTAACTCTGGCCGCCTCATCTGTTCCAGGGAACTGAAATACGTGATTCAGAGGTTCGCCGAAGACCCCCGGCAAGAGGTGAGGCCTTTCTTTCTGCGTCTCAGGCCCACTGTCTCGGGACAGCAGGATGCACGAGGGCCCCTCAGAGGCCTTCCGAAGCTCTGGTGGGGCCTCCTTGTCAGCGACAGGCATTCGGAACAACTTTCAGAGACCCATTGCCTGTGCGGAAACACAGCCCCGCCTGGTGCAGAGCCCAGCCTGTGATGTCAGTGTTTTACTGTAAACGCCGGCTCACCAGGGGTGGTTTTCCACTGGCTGGTGGTTTCTCCCCACAGCCGAGGCCTTGATTTCGGGTTGGGCTGGCATGGCAGCTCCCAGCCAGCTCTGAGGCAGCATTTTGGTCCTGTCTGGTTCTGCTATTATGTGAATCATTGGGAAGAGCAAGGAATCGGAGCTGGGATCAGAGCTGGGTTTTTATTTCCTGGTCGTGGTGGCCAAGGGCTTCCCTGAAGGGCTGCTGTGTCCCTCACCAAAGCTGGCCTTCCGGGGAGAGGGCAGCCTTCTGCCTTCTGCCCCCAAGCCTGTGCACATGGGCAGGGACCTAGATGGGCAAGGAAGCCAGCCCGTAGCCCTGGGCCTGCATCACCTGATAGTAGTAGCAGCAGCAGCAGCTGTCCTTTATGAGGTGCTATACCCCGGGTCAGATACGTTCCTTTTCTCATCCTCACAGCGTCCCTATGAGTGTCTTCTATAGTATTGCCAGTGTTGCACGGCTTGTTCACGACTGAGGCAGGATTGGAGCCTGGTGCTGATAACCAGCTCACTGCGCTGTGTGCTGTGCCCTGAGATGCTCACAGCCTGCTTCTGTGTGCATGAGTTCTGGTGTGGTAGGGACCTGACTCCCAGTTGAGGACAGACCTAGACTCGTGCTCCCAGCAGAACGGGGGGGGGGGAAGGACAGGCAGAGGACAGAGGGCGTTATTCTCCGTGGAGCCCTCCCCAGGAGGCTTCCTGGAGAAGGTGGTAGTGAACTGATTGGACTTAGCTAAATGGATCAAACTGGACCTTAGTCTGGAGGGTGGAAAATGGTGTTTGAGAGGAATCTGAGGACACATAGACCCCAAGGTCTTGTCGTGTCCAACCATGGTGGGTCTCTCTGACTCAGAACCCGCAGTTTATCAGGCTGTAATTCCAGAAGTTCTAGATAACTGTTCTCAAACTATATTACCTGAGTAGCTTGTTCAAAAGGCAGACCCCCCCGCCCGCCCCTACATTCCTTCCTGGTTCCAGCTCATGGGGCCTGGGTGGAGCCAAGCATATGCATTTTGACGCATTTTGAACAAGCATCCCAAGTGGTTCTAAGGGACTGGTCTCCAGGCCACACTGAAAAACCTAGTTCTGGAGGGGTCTTGAAGAATCTAGTTCCAGAACACCCCAATTCTAAACACCCATTTCCCCAAGGGATCCTCAGGCGTGGAGGGAAAAAGGAGAAATGGTGGATATGGTGCTTTTAAATGTCAGGGACCAGTGAGTGTCTCCATTCTTCTTCTAAAACTTAAGTCATTCCTTGCCACCTGTGAAGACAGCATCTCAGAATTCTCCTGGGAACTGAGCCTTTATTCAAACCCAGACTTTGACGTTTGGAGAACAAAAGTGGTACCAGCTGCTTCTCGGAGTAGAGAGGCAGGGCCAGCTGCTGGGAGGGTAATTTTCAAACTCGGGTAGCGTGCATGAGGCCCCAAGTGACCTGCAGGTCTGGAAGGAGCCAGCTCCCCTGGCCAAAGTCCCACACCCAGGCCCTTGTTCTCCTGTTTGCCTCTTTCTTTTCTCTGCTGATTCTGTCTCCCTTTTCCTCCTCACTCTTCTTTCTGCCTTCCCTCCTACCTTCACACCTTCCTAAATGAAGCCAAAGTTGTTTCCTTTAAAATTATTTGCTGTGTGTGTTGAATAGCATCTTATACTCCTAAGTCCTTATTGCTTTGAAGTCAGTAAGTAAACCCTTGATATTCTTACAGCTCAGAGGGAAAAATAAAAGCCACTGCCTTTGTTTTCTGTGTGCTCATGTGTGGGTTGTGATCAGTTTAGTATCTGTGGGTAACTGATTCTTGGCAGCAAATTGTCCTTTCCTAAAGGAAATAATGAGGAACTTCTCTCAGCTTTCTTCCGAGGACGGGAGGAGGTGGGGAAAAGTCCTTTGTGTTTTGTGCGCACTCTCGCTCTCATGCTCTCTCTCCCTCACTCTCGCCGCTTTTCCCCCTCTCCCTCCTTCCCTCTCTCTCTGTGTAATCACAGCAGGGGCCAGAGTGGTTGTGGAATTCCTCTCATACGCTCACACATGTGTGCTCACATGCACAAGCAGGCCCATCCACACAGACACACAGCTCTGGGAAGGAATGTGAGAGCTCTGCTTTTGGCACTGAAACCGCCCCCAGCCATGGACAGAGATCCTTCAGTGGAGAGGGACAAAGACTCAGGGAAGGAAGTGGGGATGAGACCTAACGAGAGAGGGTGGCAGAGTCCCCAAGAAGAGGGGAGAGAGAGAGAGCTTAGCAGGGCAGATACCTGGAGGGGAGGATGGTGCCCACACAAGTCCAGAAAGGGAAGAAGGCAGACACCCAAGAGGGAGAGTCGGTGCTGGGGGCAGCAGACCCGCAGACAGATAGCAGGGAGAGGTTTCTAGCGAGAGGGCAGAGAGCACGGGAGAGGAGTTAGAAACACAGAGAGAGGGGGACAGAGAACCGGACAGAGGACGGAGACCCAGAAGATGGCCCCGTCCAGAGGAAGGCATAGCAGAAGGGAAAAGGCGCAGGAGAAGGGGAAAGGGGGCTGACTGTGGGCGGTTGCTCTGGACATTTCTGCCTGGTGCAGCCGCAGGCCCGCTTCATTCAGATCAGCCTGTCAAGCCAGGGCCTGCCCTCCCTCCTGTGCAACTGCCAGCCAGTAGCCAGAATCCCCCAGGGTGTGGGGCCACGGTGTTCCCCAAAAGACCTTTCATGGCATTTGGTGGAAGGCTGGGGGTTGCTGGAGGAAACAAGCGGGTTTCTTGACTGCGGGACTTGCCCGAGCCTTTCCCATTCGTGTGTGCAGATCGCGGTCGCCCTCGTCACCAGGGCTGCGTGCAGCTCACACTTGTGTCTTCCCCTGTCTGGCAGGTCCACTCATGCCTGCTGAGTGTGCGGGCCGGCAAAGATGGCTGGTTCCAGCTCTACAGCCCCGGAGGAGTGGCCTGTGACGATGACGGGGAGCTGTTCGCCAGCATGGTATGCAGTGAGACCCCAGTGGGGCGACTTCCAGGGGGCCCTGGGCTTGCCATGCCTGACTAGTAAAACAGCTGCGCCCATCACCTGGACCCAGCCCTGGAGTTTCCAGGCTTACACAGTGCTGGTCATGAAGGTGGTGGTGGTGGCTGTGACCGTCACTTACTCATTTCTTATCTGAGGCTCCAAGCCAAGCACTTGGCATCCCAGTTGCACTCCGTCTCTCACAGCTCAGTGAGAAGAGGACACATGTCGTTGCCCCATTTTATACCCAAGGCAGCTAAAGCCTGGGGCGTTACTGCCTAAGGTCACACAGTTCATTGTCATGGTTATGTTCCTACAAGGGATTGAGTGCCCAGTAGGACCAGGGATTCTGGAAAGCACTGCAGGTCCACCAGCTTGTTTAATCCTTACAAGGAGGTGTCCCAGTCAGGGTGATTGTCCCCACCATCATGTGCGGTCTGAGGTCACCAAACCAACAGCTGAATCCGTGATGACTTTCTTTGTGCCCGGCATTGTATCCATCACTTCATGTGCACTATCCTTTTTAATCGGTACAACATCCTTGTTGCTGAATTACATCTCTGTTGAAACAGAGGCCCAGAGAGGTTCGGTGGCGTGCCTGGGGTCACACAGGCCTTCTGTTTCCAAGCCCTTCCTTGGCCAGGTCCACATGCTTTCAGGAGTAAAGGGCCAGACTCTTCCTCCCCCAGGGCAGATGCTGCACCCTAGTGGCCAGCAACCTCACTGACTCCACTTGCTGAGAAAACCAGCTCCATTTACTGGTCACTGGTGCTCCCACACTTGGGCTGGTAATTTGCCTCTGCCAGCTTCAGCCGCTCGTCCAGGAGCATCGCATTGACCCATCGCGGTTACCATAGCGATTGCATGCAACAGGAGATGCAGGGCGCCCAGTGGGCCGGCACAGTCGCTGCTCAGAAATGACGCCAGTGGTGATTCTCGTCTCTGCTGGGTGGCTGGTTTGGCTCTCCGTACTGAACTTAGCAAAGATGTTTGTGCAGTGATGACAAATTGAGGCGCTACCCCTGGAAGCTTCTTGAAAGGGGCTTATTTTTAGGCCCTTTGCCTCATGCACTCCCTCTCCACTCCTTGCCTGCCACCCCAGGCCTCTCAGGGCCCTGTGCATCTAGGAATGTGACTACCACTGCCAGCCTGCACCACCTCTCTTGTGCTCTCGGTCACCTCTCGGGTTCTCCGCTGATGTCACAGCTTCACCATAGCAACGCTCCGCAGCCCCACCCCCACCCTACAGTGTGGGGATTCGGTGCAAGAAGGCTCAGGGAGCTGGCGGCTTCCCAGCCCGAGAGGTTGCATTGGTATGCCAGAGCTGTTCATGATGGAGCGGAAAAAATACACACAAGGAAGGAAGCAGGCAGCCGCTGGATGGAAGTGTGTTGTTGCCATGGAGACGCATGGCTTGGAAGCCGGCCCCTCGATGAGGCTGCTTTCTCCACCGCCAAGGGCATTTGCCATTGTGTGAAGTTGGAGGAAAGCCAGTGGGATGTCCAGGCCTCCCCCAAGCCCTGGTGGCCGGGGACCCCTCCCCTTGGGCCCCCATCACCCATGCATCAGAAAAAAAGACCGCCCAACATATAACCCGGGAGGGAGCAGGATGTGCCAATTCTTGGATTCCTGGGGCAGGCAGTCTCCCAAAACACCGTTCCGAGCTCACAGCGGGCTTGGCAGAGGTGTCTGGGCTTCATCACGTCCCCTACCCCGAGATGTACACCCCCCTTGCAAAGCCTGCCTAGAAGTTTCTGCCCGGTTCCAGCAGTGCCAGGAATTCAAAGGATCGACTGTCAGCAGACTCCCAAGGGGAGCAGGGAAGGGGGCCTTTTTGGTTTTGGCAGTAAAATACACGTAATGTAAAAGTTAGCATCTGTAAGCACACTGTTCGGTGACATTAAAGACATTCCCGTTGTTACGCAACCATCACCACCGTTCATCTCCAGAACGTTCTTATCTTCCGAAACTGAAACTCAGCATCCATTACACACTCACTCCCCCTTCCTCTCGTCCTCGGTCCCTGGCAGCCACTTTTCCTTTCTGTCTCCGAATTTCCCTATCCAGGCACCTCATGTAAGTGGAGTCGGAGTCATCCTTCTGCTTAAAACTTCAACGTAATCAGTGTTTAAAACATCAGAACTTTTATAATGGCAGGAGATTACATATTTAGAGACTCTGTTACACATACTTAAAAAACGCAAGGGCCGGGCACAGTGGCTCACGCCTATAATCCCAGCACTTTGGGAAGCAAAGGCGGGCGGATCACTTGAAATCAGGAATTCAAGACCAGCCTGGCCAACATGGTGAACCCCATCTCTACTACAAATACAAATAAATTAGCCAGGCATGGTGGTGCATGCCTGTAACCCTAGCTACTAGGAAGGCTGTGGTGGGAGGATTGCTTGAACTCAAGAAGCAGAGGTTGCAGTGAGCCAAGATTGCACCACTGCATTCCAGCCTGGACAATAGAGCGAGGAAAAAATAAAAATAGCAAGGGCTACATTTGTTTCAATCAATAGACTTTAAATTGCACTCTAGTCAGCTTTTACTGCGTTTAGTATTATAAATTTATACAAAAGATACCCTTGCTGAGATGGGGCTTGCAGTTAAATCAGGTCCTACTAAAAACCGTAAAAGGCAAAAGACAGAATGAAAAGAGGTATCGTGAACGTGACTTTCGCGACTGGCTTATTCCACTCAGCGTAGCGTCCTCAGGGTTCATCTGGGTTAGACCGTGTGCGGGGGAAGGATCTCTTGCCTCCCCCGGGGGCCTGGTGATCCTAGAACACTGGCCATTCGGACAGCGTGTAGGCAGGTCTGTTCAGTGACTCTTGGGCTCACTTCCTGCCGGCATGCTGGAGGCTGGCACTGGGTGTCTCTGTCCCTTCACCTGGGCCTTCTTGCCTCACAGGTGCACATCCTCATGGGCTCCTGTTACAAGACCAAAAAATTCCTGCTCTCCCTGGCGGAAAACAAGCTGGGTCCCTGCATGCTCCTGGCACTGAGGGGGAACCAGACCATGGTGGAGGTAAGGAGCTGGTCGGGGTCTCTAGCGGGATGGCTGGCTCCCCGTCCCTTGTCCTTGCTGATAGAGCATCTGCTGGGAGCCAGGAGCTGCTGCAGGCATGGGGGGCAGTGGGCGAGGCACGGGGGGCAGTGGGCGAGGCATGCAGTCCCGGCCGCCCTGAGCTTAGCGGGAGCCTCGAGCCTTCATCACACAGTATATTTGTTTCTGGTGTGATCCAGCTGATCCATGGATCGGTGGTTGGGGTTGCTTCTGTTCTGCTCATCTATTGCTGTGTAACAAACCACCCCTAAGTGAGGGCTTTAAAACAAGATCGCTCATTTATTTCGCACATGGGCATTGGGGTGCCTGGGCACAGCTACGCACTTCTCACTTGGGGCCTCATTAGTCGGATGGGGCCAGGTTGGATGAGCCCCAAGGCTTCTTGCATTGGCCTGAGAGGCCTCAGACACTGAGGGTTTTGCGGGGTGGGGCTTCTCAGCCACACTCTCCACCTCATGGCGTCCGGGTAGTCTGCCCACCTGCCTAGAACACACACACCCAGCCCTGCAGGCCACCCCTCACCTGCTGCTGCTCCTCTCTCTCCCTGCATGCTCCAAAGTCCCCAGAAGCCTGGGACTCCCAGAGCGACTGTCCCAAGGGAACCAAGGCAGAAGCCTTATCACTTTTTAACTTAGCCTCCCTTGGAAGGCAGGCGGCATCACTTCTGCCACATCCTACTGCTGGCAGTGAGTCACTGTGGCCGGCCCTCAGTCAAAGGCGTGGGAGCTAGACTTCACCCTCAGTGGGAAGAGCATCGAAGAGTTGGCAGGCGGGGCAAAGCCATGGGAGCTCCCATGGAAATGAGAGTTGGGGGAGATGTGAGCCCTGGGGAAGAGGCAGCGGGAAGGTGGGAGCTGAGCAGGCTGTGGGGACAGCCCGGGCTGAGGTCCTGCACCAGGGAGGGCCAGGGTGGCTGGAACACAGGGAACCAAGGGGCAAGAGGTCTGGGATGTGGGTGGATGTGCATGAAGAGCCTTCTGGGTACCCAGAGGTGCTGGGAAGGAGTTTGGATTTAGTCTAGGCTGTCCTGTGACAGGGATTCGGAGGCCATGGGGGAGGGTTGAGCAGGGAGACAGGAGACAGACAAGAGGTGCTGTGAAAAGCTTGGGCTGAGTGACCGTTCCTTGGCGAGTGAGAAGTGCTAGGAGAATTGAGCACCATGGCATGCACCTGTAGTTCTAGCAACTCAGGAGGCTGAGGTAGGGGGATCGCTTGAGCCCAGGGGGGTGAAACTAGCCTGGGCGACATAGTAAGACCTCATCTCAAAAATAAACAAATAAATAAAAATAAGTCATTGGAAAGGGAATGTCAGAGGCAGGGCTGTCAGGCATGTTGACTCCCAGGCAGGTGAGCCACATGTACAGTCACGAGGCCGTCTCTGGAGCTGTGTGTGGTAGATGGGCCCAGGGCTGCGAGCCGTTCTATGAGCTTGAACACCTGCTTTGTGACAGCCACTGGGGAAGAAACTGGGGGGAGAGAGAGGTGTGGCTTTCCACCAGTGCTTAGGGGCCTGCAGACATCCTCAGGGGCCTGCTCCGTGTCCAGACACAACACGGTAAGCAGACGCCTGGGAGACTCCCATGTCCTTTGACGTTTGAACCCGGAGAACCTCAGTGCGTGGGCACTGGTGCTACCATTGCACAGGCAGGAAGTTGGGCAGGTGATTTGCCCAACCTCACACAGCCAGGGCTTCGGAGAGGGGAGAGTGGGGTTGCTGGTTTTCAAAACAAGACCCTTGGGATGCACAGAGTGTGCTTAGCTGGGGTGGCAGGCCGGGTCCATAATGCACCACTGTGGTTCTGGGCAGATCCTGTGTTTGATGCTGGAATACAACATCATTGACAACAACGACACCCAACTGCAGATCATCTCAACCCTGGAGAGCACAGACGTGGGGAAGCGCATGTATGAGCAGCTGTGCGACCGGCAGCGGGAGTTGAAGGAGCTGGTGAGTCCCCGGCTGCTCCGGACCACTCCCCTGCCCAGCAGGCCAGGGCGGGTTCCAGGGGAGCTAGTACTTGGACCTGAGTGGACCTCAGTCTCATTGAATTCTTCTCCAAACCCAAGAAATTGGTATTACCACCTGCCACTTTTCAGGTAATCAAAGAGAGGCCTAGAGAGGCAAAGCAATGCCCAGAGTCACGTAGCTCGTTGGAGCCTGGCCAGGACAGTGCCCACCCTCCCTCCTCCATGTCCCTTAGACCCTTCCACTTAAGTGCATGGGGGCCCAACTTCCAAATGCCAGCACCCACACCTCTTTGCTGAAGGACTTTGTATGTCCACGTGCGTGTACTCACATGTGTGCACAGAAGGACAGAAGGGGCAGGAAATCGATGCCTTCTAATCTGCTGGAGCAGCCGTCAACCAGTGCCTCTTGGGAGAGTGTGTATAAATACCCCAGCTCCCTTCAGTGAGATATGTTTCACCCATTCCGTGAGATACGTTTGAGACATGGCTTCTCCACCATTTCTTAGAGTACCCTGGTGGGATGTGGTGCCAGTACCCATCTATCCAGTGATAGCTAGATTGATAACACCCCTTCCATTATGGGCAGCCACAGTGTCACTTCCCCACTCTTCTACTGGTGTTTCTTGGGGTCACCTTCTAATAAACCACCGGTGCTCAAACCCCATCTCTGGCTTTGCCCCTGAGACCAAGACCACCATGTTGCCTTGTACAACCGAGAAAATAATGATGGCTCCATGAGTGCTGTTAACAGGGGTGGAAGTCCAGGATGGAAACCTGGGGAAAAGAATGGTTGTAACCAGCCTGGTTTCTGTTGCAGCAAAGGAAAGGCGGGCCCACCAGGCTAACACTGCCCTCCAAGTCGACAGTGAGTTGGTTTGGTTCTCTTTGGGGCTGGATGGAGAGAGTGGGTTGGTCCTCTCTGTTGGGGAGTGGCAGGTGGTGTCTGCAGCTGAGATGGGAGGTGATGGAGGGCGAGGCACAAGGACCCCCTAGTACTTAACACGCCAGCTCTTCCAGGAGGTAGCTTAGAGGAAGAGATACGAAAACCAAAAATAAAGTTAAAATGTGATACAGATCGTTGGTGATAATGGTGTTGATATCCAGTTATTAATAATACTGGGAATAATAGCAGATATACCTTGAGCATTTGTGTGCCAGATGCTATTCTATTAGTTCATTTTATCCTCACAGCAACCCTTGGAGGCTTGTGTATCTTACCATTCGCATTTTGCAAGGTCTTTAAGGATCTTATTTCCTTCTATTCTGATGCCCGCATTGTATTTGATACATGGCTGCTACTTCCTGGACCAAAAGGGCTGCTCAGGCTCCAGCCATCTTGTTTCCATTCCAGCCAGCAGGAAGGAGGACATACCCCTTCCTCTTAAGAAACTTCTTGGAAGTTCTACTTGACATGTCTACTTACATCCATTTTCTGGATTTAGTGTGTGGGGCCACACTTAGTGGCAAGGGAGGCTGGAAATCAGCCTTCATTCCGGGCAGCCACATGGCCACTAACACTCAAGGATGGAGGGGAGTCTCAGGAACCTCCGAGTCCAGTGCTTAGGCATGCGCTGATGTCTTCAGGCGTTAGAGTTGAGTGTGGCCTCGGTGTTTGCATGAGCTGCTGCCTGGGAGTGAGACAACCAGCCACATACCCTGATGCACACAGACAGACACACACAGAGACACACGGACACACCCACACACACAGGCATGCACAGACACACACAGGTACAGACACACACATATACAGACACACATGCGGACACACACAGATATCCACACATACAGGCACACACACAAAGACACACACGCACAGACGCCTGTGGGAGGATCGTGGCCTCGGAACACCCCGCTGGTGACTCAGGGTGTGAGTCACAGCACTGGAGGCTTTCTCCTCCGCCTGGCAGCTGTCATCCATGGGATGTGTGGCAGCCCCTCCCTCTCTGACCACCCCCTTGGCCCATCCCACCAAGCCGTGCCCCCACCTCGGCTCCTGGGATTTGCCGCCCCCCAGGAACAGCTCTCTGTAGGGCGAGGGAGAGGAGGAGGATAGGGGATAGGAGGGCCCAGGGTCTCAGGAGATCCCAGCAGGTCCCTCAGGCCTCTCCCGCATCTGCTTGCAGGACGCTGACTTGGCTCGTTTGCTGAGCTCTGGCTCCTTCGGAAACCTGGAGAACCTCAGTTTGGCCTTCACCAATGTAACCAGTGCCTGCGCCGAGCACCTCATCAAACTGCCTTCGCTCAAGCAGCTGAACCTGTGGTCCACTCAGGTACATCCTCCCACCCTGCTCCAGGCCCTCCACACCTCCTCCACCTCTACACCCTCCTCCCTGTTCTCCTGTACCATCTTCCTTTCCCCTCACCTCCTCCTTGCCCCCTCATCCTCTTCCCTGCCCCCTCATCCTCTTCCCTGCCCCCTCACCCTCCTCCCTGCCTTCCACGCTCCTCCCTGCCCCCACCCTCCTCCCTGCCCCTTCTCCCTCCTCCCTGCCCCCTCACCCTCCTCCCTGCCCCTTCACCTTCCTCCCTACTCCCCACCCTCCTTCCTGCTCCCCTCACCTTCCTTCCCGTTCCCCTCACCCTCCTCCCTACCCCCTCACCCTCCTCCCTGCCCCCTCACCTTCCTCCCTGCCCCATCACTCTCCTCCCTGCCCCCTCACCCTCCTCCCTGCCCCCTCACCCTCCTCCCTGTCCCCTCACCCTCCTCCCTGCCCCCATCATTATCCTTCCTGCCCCCTCACCCTCCTCCCTGCCCACCACCCTCCTCCCTGCCCCCCACCCTCCTCCCTGCACCCCCGCCTTCCTCCCTGCCCCACCGCCCTCCTCCCTGCCCCCCCACCCTACTCCCTGCCCCCTCGCCCTCCTCCCTGCCCCCTCGCCTTTCTCCCTGCCCCCCTCACCCTCCTCCCTGCCCCCTCGCCCTCCTCCCTGCCCCCTCGCCCTCCTCCCTGCCCCCTCGCCCTCCTCCCTACCCCCTTGCCTTTCTCCCTGCCCCCCTCACCCTCCTCCCTGCCCCCCACCCTCCTTCCTAACTCGTTCACCCTCCTCCCTGCCCCCTCACCCGCCTCCCTGCCTACACCCCAGGCATCGCTTACCACATGACCCCTTCCTCAAGCTCAGCACCCAATCCCTGAGGCTAGAGGAGGTTGAGGACCTCATGAAGCCCTGAGGCCCATTTCCCAGTTGGAAATACTGTGCCCAGTTCCGAGTCCTGAGGTTCTGAGAGGTGGAGCTGAGACGTGAGCCGGGCTTCACTGGCCTGCCCGGGGCTGCGCGGGAGGTTTCTGGGTCTTTTTGTTATAGTAACACCAGTGGCTGCTGAGTCCCAGCTCAGTGTCAGCTGCACCGCTCAGTACTCTGCACAGAGCAGATGAAGGGGCCTTCACTGCACGCCTGTGAAGTGCAGGTTCTGCCCTCACCCTCGTTTTCCAGAAGAGAAACTGGGGACAGTCCCTGCAGCCTGCCCCTGGCCCAGCCCTATCCTTCCACTGTCCACCCAGCAGGAGAAAGCCGCCTAGGCAGCATCTCGAAGCTAGGAAAGGACAAGTTCGAAGCCCTCCTTCGTGGAGGCAAAACTGACTCCCAGGGGCTCTGGCCTGGTTCCACTCCCAACAGCAGAAGCTGGATTCTAACCCGGGTCAGAGAGGCGTGGAATTGTTTAGGAGAAGCGAGCGCAGCCCAGACCCCAGGGCTTGGTGGGCCATGGGCCTCAGCGCAAGGCTCTGTCCCCATCCCTGTCCTCCACCTCTGCCCCAGCCTCTGAGTCACTTCCCCAGAGGTGGCCAGGAGAGGGCTGAGAGTTTCTGTGCCCTACAGTTTGGAGACGCCGGCCTGCGGCTCCTGTCGGAACACCTCACCATGCTCCAGGTGCTGAACCTGTGCGAGACCCCGGTCACAGACGCTGGCCTGCTGGCCCTGAGCTGTGAGTGCCTCGGGGGCAACTGGGGGGTGAGGGGCTGCTTTATTCATTCCTTCTTTGCTTCAACCAAACTGGCCAAGAGCTGACTTTGCACCGTGCACAGATAGAGAAATTTATTCATTCACAAACATGTGTTCACTGCACACCTGCTATGGACCAGGCACCATTCCAAGGGCCAGGAACAACACAGAGAAAAATATCCCTGACCTCAGGGAGCTTATATTCTAGAGGCAATAGAAAAAATGAATAAGGCCAGCCCATGCCCTCCTGACACTCGCAGTCCACTGAGGGGTGAAGTTCAAGGATGGGGCTGTAGTATGTTGCCACTGTGGTCCCCCGACCAGTGGCGGCAGCGTCTTCTGGGGGCTGGTCAGAAATGTCCATTCCCAAGCCCACTTCGGACCTCCTGACTCAGACAGCGCACGGTAAGCAGATGTCTGGGAGACTCCCGGGCCCGTTGACATTTGAGAAGCCCTGTCATAATAGAAGGAGCCACAGAATTCTCAAGGAACCTAGAAAGGCCAATTCCTGTGTCCCAACCCCAACTGACTGAACTACCCTCAGGGACGTTGAGCCCCGGCTTCTGTATTTGACCGGCTTTCCCTATTCCAGGCCCACTGCTTTAAACGAGAAGACCCGTGGCTCAGTGGGAAGAGTCAGAGAAGGCTTCCGGGGGAGGTGCTGTTGAGTCTGGGTGTGAAGACAGATTTGTGGGAGTTGGCCAAGGGGGAGGCACCCTGGGCAGGGCCATGACTCCTACGGGGTCATTGGCAAATTCTGGATGGCTTGGGAGGAGGTGGGGGCAGGTGACTGGGTCAATGGAAGCAGAGAGGCAACGCTCAGCCAGTTTGGCTGCAAATGCACATGGACTGCTTCCACTGGCATTCCCCGGGGGGCGCGGTCCTCATGAACAGTGCGGATTCCTGGTCCCCGCTGCAGCCCTGCTCAGCATCTCTGGGAGTGGGTGGAGGGGTCTGCTCTCCTTGTGACTCCTACACAAAGCAGAGGTTGAGGCTTGCTTTCAAGAAGCAGCACCCGAGTCAGTGACGATGGCGGGGAGCATCCGGGGTTCCCTTAGCGGGGAGATCTTGGGCCTGGTCTGGGGTGTGGCAGGCAAGCTCTGGGGACATCAGGTCCAGGCAGTGGGGGGACACAACAGAGGGACCAGAAGGGAAGGGAGACTCAGCGGATGGGAAGAGAACGAAGGCTCTGTTCAAACCAGCACATGCCTGAAACAGACTTTCAGTGTCTAGTAGGCCACCTGTCCTGGCTGTGCCTGCGAAACCTTCCTCCCCAGCCCCATCTCCTAAACAGGGGGCCTGGCACCTACGTTCAGCTCCTCCAGCTTGGCCATCCCATACCGGCATACCTTTGGGGCCTCACTCTCCTAACAACTGTATCTGTCTCTCGTACAGCCATGAAGAGTCTCTGCAGTTTAAACATGAACAGCACCAAGCTCTCAGCTGACACCTACGAAGATCTGAAGGTAATTCCATCCTTCCTCCCCTCTCTCCTCCCCTCCTTTCTCCAGCCGGCATCTGGATGCTGGTGCATCTGCTGCCCAGAGCTCATTCTCCAGTAAAAGACGATGACACCGCAGATCAATACATAAATAAAGGCAGGTCAAAAGGAGTAACAAAGAGGAAGCAGCAGGGAAGTCATTGGAAATAGGAGGGCCTGTGTGGCCTGGGGTGATCAGGGATGGTCCCTTTGATGAAGAGGCCACAGGAGCTGAGACCCAAAAGGTAAGAAGCCAGAAATACAAAGGGCGAGAGGAAGAGCAAGTGTCAAGGTCCTGAGACAGAAGAGATTGGCAAGGCCTGGCTTTGTAGCAAATGTAGCCAGGAACTGAGAGAGGGAATGGGCTGGGGCCGGATGAAAATGCCCTCACAGGTCACAGCAGAGCAGTGAGTCACGCTTTTCAAAGCGTGCTCTGGGTGTTAGGAAATAAATATTTTGAGAGGGAGCAGGAGTAGAAGCAGGGAGGGCTGAGCAGGGTGGGTGCCTCACACCACTGAGGGCTGCACTGCACCAGCACTAGGCCAGCAAGTGAAATCAGGGAAAGAAAAAGGATCAGAGGGTAGAAGACAGGGGCGTTTTAAGAAATGCACTTGCACGTCTTGGGAAGGTTGGAGGAGCCAGGCCTTCAGTCGCCTCCTGTCATCCTGTCACCCCATCCTCCTGGGGCTGTACCAGCTGCCCCAGAAGGAGCAGGCGGGACCGGCAGAGGGCCAGCATCCTGGGAGAGAAGGGCTGGGCTCAAAGGTGAGAAGGCACAGATGGCGCCCATGAGCCATGCTGGCACCTCCGTGCCCTGGAAGCCACTTAGAGGGAATCCCCCGGCAGCCCTTGGCTGGGGCCCATCTCCTACAACCAGGCCTCCTGCCGCCAGGGCGTGCTCACTGGGGCATCCTCCAGATGCTTCTGGAGCCTCTGCTGTGTACCAGGCCCATGTCAGGGTCAGGGACACCAAGGTGTGGCTGCCACAGTCCCTGCCCGGGGGATAGTCCTTCCTGGCAGGCACAGGCAAGCTCAGCAAACCAAGGTGGGCACAGGGCCTGGTGGGGCCAGGAGGGACAGTCAGCAGAGAGTGAGGTCCAAGAGAGGATGTATGGGACGCAGCAGGTGGCAGGGGCACAGCCAGCAGATCACTCACCCCAGCGTTTAGACCTCAGCACTCAGGGTGGCATCTGCAGACCAGTGCCCTTGGCACCACTTGGGGGCCAACAGAAATGCAGGATCCAGGCCACCCCAGGTAACCCCACCCTGGGGGATCCCTGTGCACACTCATGTTTGAGAAATGCTGCCTGGATTATCTTGAGTTCAGAGTGCTGAAAGTCAGACGCTACTGAGAACAAGCTGAAAAGAGGACATGGGGAGTGCAGGAAAGGCCACTCGGGAAGAAAAATCACTTTCAGTCGATTTTTTCATTTTCACACATTTGAGAGAGACATGGTGCCAACTTGATGCTGCCAGCCTGTGACCAGCCTCCCTGTGGAGGGGACTCGAGCAAACAGCAGCTGCTTATCCTTTGGAGGAGGAGCCTACACTCAGTGCCAGGCAGGCCACGCCCCACTGTTCACTGCCCAGTCTGGCCAGACCTTCCCATTTTTCAAGAGAACCTTGAAACCTAGATTCTTCTGCGAAGTCTCCTAATTTTGAAGGGCTGGCTTAGTACGCTTTATAGTACTGCAGGTGGCTGCAGGTCCCCACCTGTGACCTCTGCCTGGGCAGTGGGGAGCCATTGAGGGTTGTTGAGCACAGGAGAGCAGCAGTGAGGAATTGCATGTGCGTGTGTGTACATGTGTGCGTGTTCATGCATACATATGTGTACATGCATCCAAAAAGTATGCTGGCCAGTGTACAGGAAAGTTGGGAGGGAGGAAGTAAAGGCGTGAGGCCAGTTAGGAGGCAGCTACCTCTCTGTAGAGTGGAGGCTTGTTAAGAAAAAAAGCCAACTGTTTATAGAAGAAGAGTGGAAGTCTGAGTAGCAGAAACAGAAAGCAGAAAACAATGGAGAGACGCAGCAGGTGGAATCGTAGAGTCTAGCAACGCATCCAGCGAAGGGGAAGCCCCAAGTGGGAAGAATCTAAGCCAAACCCCGGGTACCTGGGACTTACTGGGATCCGCATCACTCACCCTGTCCATTTTCTGATAACGATGAGAATATCACTAACCGTAAAAATAAGAAGTTTCCTTTCATAGGGCTTATAACGGTGCCCTGGGCTTTCTGCATTTGCTATTTAACCCCTAGCCCTATCCTTTGAGCCAGGGACTAGAATCAGATTGGCCCACACAGGAAGAAACTGAGGCTCCAAGAGGCTGGGTTATCTGCCCACGGTCATACAGCAGCAAGTGGCAGGGCCTGGGTTCAAACCCCAGTGCTTCCACTTGCAAAGACAGAGACCGAAGCCTCTCTGAGGTGGGGGCATGGGAGCCCCACTGCCTGGTTCCTCTGGGGCCAGGGCACATCCCACCTGTTCTGTTGTCTGCCTAAGGCCACCCAACCCTCCAAGAGCCCAGGGAGCCCACAGCACCAAGGTGGGGAGAGGGTGGCAGGGACCCCCAGCCGGCAGTGTGGGTGGAGTCAGGCACTGTCAGCTTCTGCAAGGGAATGGCCTGCATGTGACAAGGACCCTTATTGCTACCCCCAGGCCAAGCTTCCCAATTTGAAGGAAGTGGACGTCCGCTACACTGAAGCCTGGTGAAGCTCCCAGCTCGAACAGGAAGACATTTGCAACCGCGACAAAACAACTCTTGACTAAGCCGCAGAGCAGCCGGTCCTGGGGTCCTACCCTGGTGCCCTGGCTGTGAGATAGATGGGGAGTCTTTCTGGGGGCGGAGGGGGGAGGGGGTGGGGAGGGGGTCCACAAGCACGCCCAGCCCCCACCGAATTCTTTTAGCTTCGTAATTGGAACCTTTGACCTGATCTAAAGTGGACTTTGTAGCAACAAGAGGAGCATCAGCGGGTCGGGGAGGGGGTTGGGGGTGGGCTGGGGGGTGGGGGACCCTTTGTGGATTTTCTTTGCCTTTGTGTTTGATGCTGTCGTGTGGGAAAAGTCAACTCTGATGCCACCGTTGCGGGCCGGACGAAGGATGCTTTCTTCCTAGAGGCTCCGAGCTGAGCTGCGAACTCGCCCCCCGCCCTTGGGACAAGAAGACCCAGTCACATCACTGCACCCGTCCTGTGTCCTCACCATTGCTATGCAAAGTGATTCTTGTTGTACATAAGATTTAAATAATGCACCTATTTAAGACATGTTGACAAATTGCGGGTCTGGGACCCGCCTCTTATTTATGAAGTCTTCGACGGTCCCCCCGCCCCGCCCCGCCCCGCCCCGGCGTGTAGTACTGTAGAAACCAGTCAGCTGTCGGGTTAGTGGTAGTAGTATTGTTATTTTTTTAAAGGAAACAAACAGACAACAAAAAGAGAAAAAAAGAACCTCCTTGGAACAATTAATTGTTTTTTCGTGATGGATTCTCTATGCTAATGCTCTCTCGTCTGTCTGTCTGTCTGCCCACCTCCCCCACCCACCACTGTGCGTTTCTGATTTCCACATGTCTCCAGCTCCCTTGCAAGGTGGGGCTCAGGCTGGAGGAGGAGGAAGGATTGAGATCCTCTTGCTCCTCTAAGGCCCAAGCTCTTTCGGCACCTTTTAGACTTGAACGGGAGGCTGCTCATCCGCCCTCTCCAGTCCACCCCGGTGAAAGAGCTGTTCCCCACCCCCAGGGAGCTCCTGTCCCTGTCAGCCTTTGCTGTCCCCTGTCCCCAACGGAGACTCTGTCACCCATGGGCTCCCCCTGCCATCGTGTGCTTCACGTGGCCCCATGCATGCCCGCCTCTCTGCATGGTCTCTTGGGAAAAGAGATACGTTGCCTCCGCCAGCCCGACTGCCCTCCCCACCCACCTTCCACATGTGACCACTGCAATGTGGACGCTCCTTCTGTCCCCACCTGTTCCGAAGACAAACCAACCTCCGTTTCTTTTATAAACAGTCGGCTTTTTCTTAACAAGCCCTCACTGTACAGAACAGCCCGTTGATGGTTTATTTGGGGTCCCCCTCTCCCCCCAGCCCTTTTTTCTGTTGGTTTAGCACAAATACTTCCCTCCTCCGGCACCTCCAAACCTACCCCACAGTCAGTGTACTTGTTTTATATATATTTAATCTTATTCAATGGAAACCATGCTTTTGTCGTTTTATACTTTGCTAGGTAGACTTTATTACCCCCCGACGATGCCCTCATTTTTTTAAAAAAGGAAAAAAAAAGAAATTGGGTTCCAGTCTTAATTCATTTTCCGTGCCAGGTTTTATTTCGTGTGTGTGTGAGTGTGTTCCGTTTTGTGTTTTGTTTTTTGTTGTTGTTTTTAGTTGTTTGGTTTTCTTTTTTTTCTCCCCGCGCCCCTCCAGTCCCATACTTCACAGCACTCTGGTGCAGGAAGAAGCAGAAGAAAAAAATAAAAAGAAAAAAAAAAAGAAGAAACAAGACATGCCACCTTTCCCCTCGCACTGTTGCTTTTCCTGATGGTTAATACTACTGTCACGTAGCTGTGTACAAAGAGATGTGAAATACTTTCAGGCAAAAATAAACTGTAAGTGACTCATCAACGTCTGGCCTTTGTGTGTGGTGTCTCGGCGCCCAGGGGGAGAAGGTCCAAGGAGGGGGTGAAGCCCAGGTGGGAAGTCCGAGGCTCCAACAGTACTGAGACGCCCTCACTTTCATCTGCACGCACTTCCTGAGGACCAGGGCTCGGCACCCTGGCTGCTGTTGGCTACTGGGGCCAGAGCCATCTTTGTTGCAGGGAGCTGTTGTGTTTGTTGCCAGACATTGAACAGCATCCTTGGCTTCTATCCAACAGTAGCACCCCTTCCCCATTTATGACAACCAGAGTGTCTCCAGATGTTGCCACATGTCCCATGGAGAACAGTTCGCTCCCCAGCTGAGACTCCACGTCATAGACCAAGGTCAATGCTGCTGTTCAGCAGGGCCTTACAAAAGCTCTGGCCCGGAGCTACTCCACGGAATGTGCCCTCCATCCACCTGGGGGGTCTTGTGGAAATGCAGATACTGATGCCACAGCTCTAGGTGGGGCCTGGGAATCTGCATTCCTGACGAGCTTCCAGGTGATGCTGTGCTGCTGGTCAGTGCCAGGTTCCTAGGCCCACACTTCAGCTGCCTACTCCCCCTAGATGTCTCCAGAGGCAATCTTGACAAGTCCGAAAAGAAATGTTTTATCTTGGCCGGGTGCGGCGGTTCACGCCTGTACTCCCAATACTCTGGGAGGCCGAGGCGGGCGGATCACAAGGTCAAGAAATCAAGACCATCCTGGCCAACATGGTGAAACCCTGTCTCTACTAAAAATACAAACATTAGCGGGACGCGGTGGCGCGTGCCTGTAGTCCCAGCTATTCGGGAGGCTGAGGCAGGAGAATCGCTTAAAACAGGGAGGCGGAGATAACAGTGAGCCGAGATTGCGCCACTACACTCCAGTCTGGCAACAGAGCAAGACTCCCGTCTCAAAAACAAAAAAAGAAAGAAAAAATGCTTTGTTTTCACCCCTCTTCCTAAACCTGTCACCCTCCAGGGTCCCCCAGCTCAGCAGGGGTGTCCTTGTCCTCAGCCCAGGCATGTCTTGTCCCCACATGCTGACAGAAATCCAGGATGTCCATGATCCAGCCCTCTGCCTCTCCACTGTGGGCCTGGCCCGAAACCATCTCTCCAGAGACTCTGGCTGGAGCTGCCTCTGCCAGCCTCCACCCTGTCCTTCCCACACCATCCAGCTCCCTCTGCTACCTGCCCCGCCTGTCCACACCTCTCTGTGCCCTGGTGGCCTCCTTCTAGAGGCCTCTGCCAAGTCTTTTTAAGAAAGGTGAGAAGGCCGGGCGCAGTGGCTCATACCTATAATCCCAGCACTTTGGGAGGCCGAGGCGGGTGGATCACCTGAGGTCAGGAGTTCGAGACCAGCCTGGCCAATATAGTGAAACCCCATCTCTCCTAAAAACACAAAAATTAGCCAGGTATAATGACCCACACCTGTAATCCCAGCTATTCATGAGGCTGAGGCATGAGAATCACTTGAACCTGGGAGGTGGATGTTGCAGTGAGCCGAGATCTCGCCATTGCACTCCAGCCTGGGCGACAGAGTGAGACTCCGTCTCAAAAGAAAAAAAAGGGTGAGAGTGTCCGTCACTCAGCAGTGCCTTCCTCGGGTCACCCAGGGAACACAGGCACTATGGAAAACGACAGGAGGGCTCTTGACTGCGGGGGTGATAGGCAGGCCTCACCAAGGACATCAAATGAACAGTCCAAAAAGCCCTTGGCTCCCTGAGATCCCATCCTCGGACCAGATGACCAGCTACTGGTATAGACATGTGCATGCGTGAGCCAGACACTTCAGCCTGCTCCATCTTGCCCTCTCTACTGGCGTAGGGCCTGGCGTTCATTGCTCTAAATGTTCATTGCTCTAAGGGTTGGGGAAAGGTGCAGCCGGGGGCCACACTCAGCCCTCCTCCCTGCTCTGCCTGGCGGCAGCTGAGCTCCTCTGCCCACTGGGTGAGGCTAGAAAATGCAGGCTCAGCTGGTAATCCCAGCACTTTGGGAGGCCGAGGCGGACGGATCACGAGGTCAGGAGATCGAGACCATCCTGGCTAACACGGTGAAACCCCGTCTCTACTAAAAATACAAAAAATTAGCCGGGCGTGCTGGTGCGCGCCTGTAGTCCCAGCTACTTGGAGGCTGAGGCAGGAGAATGGCGTGAACCCGGGAGGCGGAGCTTGCAGTGAGCTGAGATCCGGCCACTGCACTCCAGCCTGGGCGACAGAGCAAGACTCCGTCTCAAAGTCTCAAAAAAAAAAGGGAGAGAATGCAGGCTCCCTGCTGGAAGAAGTAGGGGGTGTCTTCCCTGGCATCCCAGCCGCTGTGCCTGTTGTTGGCAGGAGTTGCCTCCCTCCGTGGGTTGCCCACCAGGATTCCAGCTCTCGAACTAATGCAGCTCCCTGTTTCACCCCTTCAGCCTTAGCCTGGGAACTGCCCCTTGCTGGTTCCTGGGTGCCTCAGCGTCCCTAACCCTGCCTGCACCTCTGCGATGCTCACACCTGGCCTGTGCCTCCTCCCAGCTGCACTGAGTTACACCGTGTACTCCCCTCGCCCTTCAACCCAGGAGTGGTAAGAGCTCCCCTCGGTTACTGGTTCCTGGGTGCCTGGGTGCCTCTGCATCCCTTGTTAATTACCTAGCCTGGAGCCCCACCCACCCTTCATAGCTAGCACTTCCTTCCTTTTCTCCATAATTCTCTTCTCTCTGAGGGGTCCTCTGCGAGGACCTACCTCAATGACCGTCCCCCACCTCCAAGCAAAACCAGCAACTGTTGGTGCCAGCCCCAGATGGGCCCAGTGAGAGTCCAACAGAAATCTAACCCCATGCCTGGGACAGGAGTATTAATTCAGGAAATTTAAGACAGACCCTGTCATTGGGAGCAGTGTGAAGCTCACCCAAGAGAGCAACAATTGGATTCTTACAAACTCAGCTCTGGGGCTGCCCGGCAATGCACATCTCCAGGCTGCCCCACTTACAGCGCCTGCCTTAGAGTGTGCTGTTTTCCGGTCACTTACGCTGCAGTGTGAATGGCGCTCCCCACCGCTGTGCAACATGAGAACCTGGTAAGCTGAGCTGTCATTTGTGACTGACAGGCTGCTCTAAAGGTAGCTAGACTTTGCTAGAAGCTCCCCAAGAGCACACTAAGAAAAAAGAGGTCAGAGAATCTTGGAAAAGGGCTTGGCCTCGTTCATCCACTCATGCATCCAGCAATTCATTACTGAGGGCCCACTTCCAACAGGTCCAGGGGGAGTGCTAGAAAACATGTGAGAAGAAGCAAAAGACCTACAGCTCAATAACAAAAAAAACCAAATAACCCAATTAAAAAACAGGCAAAGGGGCCGGGCGCGGTGGCTCACGCCTGTAATTCTATCACTTTGGAAGGCTGAGGTGGACGGATCACGAGGTCAGGAGATCAAGACCACCCTGGCTAACACGGTGAAACCCTGTCTCTACTAAAAATACAAAAAATTAGCCAGGCGTGGTGGCGGGTGCCTGTAGTCCCAGCTACTCGGTAGGCTGAGGCAGGAGAATGGTGTGAACCCGGGAGGCAGAGCTTACAGTGAGCCAAGATCGCACCACTGCACTCCAGCTTGGGTGACAGAGTGAGACTCTATCTCAATCAATCAATCAATCAATCAATCAATGGGCAAAGGTCTGTCAGAATTTGTTTGATAGAAATAAAAATGAGCAAAGGGGCCGGGCACGGTGGCTCATGCCTGTAATTCCAACACTTTGGGAGGCTGAGGCAGGCAAATCACAAGGTCAGGAGTTCAAGACCAGCCTGGCCAACATGGTGAAACCCCATCTCTACTAGAAATACAAAAAATTAGCCCAGCATGGTGGTGAACGCCTGTAATCCCAGCTCCTCGGGAGCTGAGGCAGGGGAATTGCTTGAACTTGGGAGGCAGAGGTTGCAGTGAGCTGAGATCACGTCACTGCACTCCAGCCTGTGTGACAGAGTGAGACTCCATCTCAAAAAAAAAAAAAGAAAGAAAGAGGCCGGGCGCGGTGGCTCAAGCCTGTAATCCCAGCACTTTGGGAGGTCGAGACGGGCGGATCACGAGGTCAGGAGATCGAGACCATCCTGGCTAACACGGTGAAACTCCGTCTCTACTAAAAAATACAAAAAACTAGCCGGGCGAAGTGGCGGGCGCCTGTGATCCCAGCTACTCGGGAGGCTGAGGCAGGAGAATGGCGTGAACCCGGGAGGCGGAGCTTGCAGTGAGCTGAGATCCGGCCACTGCACTCCAGCCTGGGTGACAGAGCCAGACTCAGTCTCAAAAAAAAAAAAAAAAAAAAAAAAGAAAGAAAGAAAGAAAAAAGGCACTTATCATCAAGGAAATGCAAATGAAAACCACAGTGAGATACCACCTGACACCTGTTAGGTGTGGCTATTATCAAAAACAAAAGATAACAAATGGCGAGGGTGCGAGGGTGCAGACAAAAGGGGACCCCTGGGACCTTGTCCCTGAGAATGTAAACTGGTGGATAGCTACTATGGAAAACAGTATGGAGCTTCCTTAAAAAACGAAAAACAGAACTACCATGTATGATCCAGCAATCACACTTCTGGGGACATACCCAAAGGAATTAAAACCAGGATCTAGAGAAGAGACCTGCACTGTCATGTTCACTGCAGTACTATCCATGACAGTCAAGACACAGAATCAGCCCAATTGTCCATCAGCAGATGAATGGATAAAGAAAATGTGATATATACACAATGCAACACCATTCCAAAGTGGTGTTCCTTTACGCCTTTACAAAGAAGGAAATCCTGCTATTTGCAACAATGTGGAGGAACCTGGAAGGCATGGTGTGCTAAGTGAAAAAAACCAGGCACAGGAGGACAGATACTGCAGATACCACTTAAATGAGGAATCTAAAATAATCAAACTCGGCCGGGTGTGGTGGCTCAAGCCTGTAATCCCAGCACTTTGGGAGGCCGAGACGGGCGGATCACGAGGTCAGGAGATGGAGACCATCCTGGCTAACACGGTGAAACCCCGTCTCTACTAAAAATACAAAAAACTAGCCGGGCGAGGTGGCGGGCGCCTGTAGTCCCAGCTACTCAGGAGGCTGAGGCAGGAGAATGGCGTAAACCTGGGAGGTGGAGCTTGCAGTGAGCCGAGATCCGGCCACTGCACTCCAGCCTGGGCGACAGAGCGAGACTCCGTCTCAAAAAAAAATAAAATAAAATAAAATAAAATAAAATAAAATAAAATAATCAAACTCATAGAAACGGAAAGTGGAATGGTGGTTGCCAAGGGCTGAGGGGAGGACGACGTGGGGAGATATTCGTCAAAGGGAACAAAGTTTCAGGTATGCAAGATGGAAAAGCCCTTGAGATGTACCATACGGTGAACGATATTATAGTATATACTTAAAATTTGCTAAGCATGGAGATGTTATTATCACACACAATCATAGTGACAAATAACTAGGGTGGGAGGAAACTTTTGAAGGAGATGGAAAGGTTTAGGGCACAGACTGCGATGTTATCCCCAGGAGCAATCTGGGGGAGGTTCAGACTCTTGGAGCCAGAGGCTGCATGACCCCTAAACTGTAATTTCTAATCTTGTAGCTAATTTGTTAGTCCTGCAAAGGCAGTCTGGTCCTCAGGCAAGAAGGGGGTCTTTCTGGGAAAGGGCTGTTAACAATTTTGTTTCAGAGTCAAACCATGAACTGAGTTCCTTCCCCAAGTTAGTTTGGCCTACGCCCAGGAATGAACAAGGACAGCTTAAAGGTTACAAGCAAGATGGAGTCGGTTAGGTCTGATTTCTTTCACTGCCATAATTTACTCTGTTACAATTTTGCAGAGGCGGTTTCAGTATGGTTTCGTGGCTGTATACTCGTCCCCATACTCATCTAGTTGTATGCGTTAAATACAACTAGATGAGTAGTTGTATACAACTAGGCTTCTTGTATGTAACCACCCAGCGGGTTCACCATGCCCACTGCCTAGACAGGGCCAATTTATCAAGACAGGGGAATTGCAGTGGGGAAAGAGTAATTTACGCAGAGCCAGCTGTGCGGGAGACCAGAGTTTTATTATTACTCAAATCAGTCTCCTTGAGTATTCGGGAATCAGAGTTCTTAAAGATAATTTGGCGGGTAGGGGCTTGGGAAGTGGGGAGTGCTGATTGGTGGCTTTGGAGATGGAATCACAGGGGGTTGAAGTGAAGTTTTCTTGCTGTTTTCTGTCCCTGGGTGGGATGGCAGAACTGGTTGAGCCAGATGACTTGTCTGGGTGGTGTCAGCTGATCCATGAGCGCAGGGTCTACAAAATATCTCAAGCATTAATCTTAGGTTTTACGATAGTGATGTTATCCCCAGGAGCAATCTGGGGAAGGTTCATACTCTTGGAGCCAGAGGCTGCATGACCCCTAAACTGCATGACCCCTAAATTTTTTTTTTTTTTTTTTTTTTTTTTTTTTTTTTTTTTTTTTTTTGGTGAGACAGAGATTTACTCTTGTTGCCCAGGCTAGAATGCAGTGGCGCAATCTCAGCTCACCGCATCCTCCGCCTCCCAGGTTCAAGCGATTCTCCTGCCTTAGCCTCCCGAGAAGTTGGGATTACAGGCATGTGCCACCACGCCCGGCTAATTTTGTATTTTTAGAAGAGATGGGGTTTCACCGAGTTACCCAGGCTTATCTCGAACTCCTGACCTCAGGTGATCCACCCACCTCGGCCTCCCAAACTGCTGGGATTACAGGCGTAAGCCACTGCTCCCGGCCCTAAACTGTAATTTCTAATCTTGTAGCTAATTTGTTAGTACTGCAAAGGCAGTCTGGTCCCCAGGCAAGAAGAGGGTCTTTCTGGGAAAGGGCTGTTATCAATTTTGTTTCAGAGTAAAAGTATGAACTGAATTCCTTCCCAAAGTTAGTTCGGCCTACACCTAGGAATGAACAAGAACAGTGTAAAGGTTAGAAGCAAGATGGAGTCGGTTAGGTCTGATTTCTTTCACTGCCATAATGTATCCTGTTATAATTTTGCAAAGGCGGTTTCAATATGGTTTCACAGCTGTATACTCACCTTCATACTCATTGAGTTGTATGAGTTAAATATGTATGGCTTCTTGTATGTTGATTAGACTGCAATAAAGTGGTTTAGAGAAAGAAGAAACAGCAGCAAGAGACATGGCCCTTGTCCTCCGGAGGCTCAGCACCCAAGCATGCTGACAAGGAGTCAGTCACATACTGCATGACAAATGCCATGACAGGACACTATGGCAGGCACAGATGGTGGGCAGTGAACCCAGGCCTATGGGCATCACGGGAGACTTCCTGGAGGAGGTGATACTGTACAGAATGAAGAATGAAATGTTTGCTGAGTCACCAGAGAGGAAAAGGGAGTGTGCAAAGATTTGGCCACAGACCAGAGCTGGATATAGGCTGGGAACAGCCAGTGGGAAGTGCGATGGGCTTGAGGGGGGTGCTATTGTCAGGGTTGAATTGTAGCCCCCAAAAAAGATATGTTGAAGTCCTAAGCTGCAGTTCCTCAGAATGTGACTTTATTTGGGAATAGGGTCTTTACGGAGGTGATCAAGTTAAAGTGAGATCATTAGGGTGAGCACAAGTTTAATATGACTGGTACCGATTTGAGAAGGAGAATTTTTTTTTTTTTTTTTTTTGGAGTCTTGCTCTGTCGCCCAGGCTGGAGTGCAGTGGTGTGATCTCAGCTCACTGCAACCTCCGCCTCCCAGGTTCAAGTGATTCTCCTTCTTCAGTCTCCCGAGTAGCTGCGATTACATGCATGTACCATCACATCCGGCTAATTTTTTTTGTATTTTTAATAGAGACGGGGTTTCACCATGTTGGCCAGGCAGTCTCGAACTCCTGGCCTTAAGTGATTCACCTGCCTCAGCCTTCCAAAGTGCTGGGATTACAGGCATAAGCCATCATGCCCAGCTGGAAGGAGAAAGTTTGGACACAGAGATATACATAGAGGGATGTCAGAGTGAAGGGACAGAGACAGGGAGAGGCCACGTGAGGATGAAGGCAGAGACTAGGGTGGTACAGTCGCAAGCCAAAGACGGCCAGTGAACACCAGAAGCCAGGAGGGAGGATGTGGCAGCTTCCCCTTCACAGCCCTCAGAAAGACACCAAGACTGGGATTTCTAGCTGCCAGACTGTGAGAAGATGAAGATGAATCTCTTATTTTAAGTGGCCTCCTTTTGGGTACTTTGTTACTAAGTGCTTGGTTACAGAGTATATCAGTTGTAGCAACTTACCACGAACTGAGTGGCTTAAAACAATAGAAAGTTGTTATCTAGCAGTTTGGAGAAGCCTAAAATCAAGTTGTAGGCAGAGCTGTGCTTCCTCTGAAGGCACCGGGGAGGACCCATGCCCTACCCCTGCAGCTTCCAATGGCTCCTGGTGCTCCTTAGCTTGTGGCTGCAGCACTAGCCTCCACCTCCATCTTCACATGGCCTCATCGCCTGTCTGTCCTCTCCCTTCTTATAAGGACACATGCCGCTGGACTTCATAGCCAAAACGTGGAAGCAACCCAGGGCTCGCCTGGATGATCCGGGATGACTTCGTCTTGAGATCCTTAATCACAACTGCAATCTTTGCAGTCCAGTCTCTTCCCCTCCCCTCCTCTCCTCTCTCTCTCCTCATCTCCCCTCCCCTCTCTCTTTCTTTCTGGGTCTGGCTCTGTCACCCAGTGGCACAATCGTGGCTCACTGCAGCCTCAAACTCCCATACTCAAGTAATCTTCCTGCCTCAATCTCGTAGTAGCTGGGACTACAGACGTGCACTACCATGTCCAGCTAATTTTTAAAAATGTTTTGTAGAGATGGAGTCTCACTATGTTGCCCAGTCTGGTCTTGAACTCCTGGGCTCAAGAGATCCTCCCACCTCAGCCTCCCAAAGTGTTGAGATTATAGGTGTGAGCCACCACACCGGGCCCCAAAGACTGTTTTTCCAAATAAGGTCACATTCGCGGGTTCCAGGTGGATGTATGTCCTGGGGCCATCATGCAGCACACTGTTAGGGGAAGGTGGAGGTGAGACCAGCCAAAGACTAATTAATCATATTTAGGAGTCTGGGATTTGTCCTGAGAGGTATGCGCAATTAAAAAAAAAAAAGGTTGCAATTGTTTTACTCATTTTTAAAACAAAACACTTACATAGCACCCTCTGTGTACCAGGCACAGTAGGAAGGATTTTATAGGACTACACTGAAGCAAGCCTACAAGGCAGATGCTAACATGACCCCTTATTGACGGGGAAGTTGAGGCCAGGAAAGTCTGGATCTCTTGGTCAAGGTCCATGGTAAGCAGGGGAGAGAGCCAAGGTTATAACCCAGGCACTGTGGGAAGATCCCTCCGCTGTTGGTAAATGGATGGGTACGGGTCTGGGGCTTGCACCCTGTGAAGAAACACACAGATTCAAGGGAAGCTCAGGCTTAAAATGGCAACACATGGTGGCTGGTATGGAGGGAGGGTGCACACGGAGTCAAGGTTGACTTTCAGTTTCCTTGGCTGATTTCCTAAGGCAGGCTGCAAGGGCCTAGAATTAACACCTCTGCCCAGGCAGCAGCCCTCAACCAATGACATGTGGGAAGTAGTGTATCAATACCCCAGTTCCCTCACTCCTCATGGGGAGTGTAGAGTTCTGAGGCCCATGTTCTCCTCTGGCTCCCAGGGTCCCTCCCTGGGATTGATCTCCAGCTGCCCTCAGTGCTCACAGGCTTGTTAGGATTTCCTTCCCTTCTCCACTTCATTTTCTCATTGTCCCATTGGTATTTCCTGGGACCAACTCTCAAATGAAAATCTTTATCTCAGTGTCTGCTCCTAGGAAAGCCCAGACTAAGACAATGACTAGCCATGTTAGAGGACAGAGGAATAGGTTGAAGGGGCAGCCCTTCCTGAGGCAGGCCAGGAAGACTCTACCAGGAAAACTGCACAGCCACCAGGTCTACCTTCCTGGACCATCAGTGACAGAGGGGCCTCCTGGCCAACCTGGTAGGGCTCTGCCATTGGGAGCCTGAGAACCAATTTGCATTGTTTTCAGAGATGGAGGTGGTTGCTGAAAGAAACTCTCATGCATCACTAATGGGAGGATAGATGGGTTCAACCACTTTGGAGAGCCTACCTACTAAAGCTAAACATATGCCTACCCTAGGACCCTGCAACTCCACTCCTGCATGTGCAGGAGAAGAGCTCAAGAGCACTGAGCTCATCCATCCACCAGAAGACACAAATAAGAATGTTTATAGTGGCATTAGTTATAATAGCCAAAAAGTGGAAGCAACCCAAATGTCCACTGTCAGAAGAATGAATAAACCAAGTGTGGGAGAGCCAAACAGTGGAGCAATACAAATGTCTCCATTAACGGGAGAATGGAAAGATAAACGGTGACGTATTCATAAGATGGAATTCTACAAAACAGGAGAAAAAGAATTGACAACTGATATGCACAATGACACGAAATAATTGGGTAAGTATTATGTTGTGTGGCAGGAGCCAGAAACAAAGGATTTGCTGTATGATTCAATTTGTAGAAATTCATGAATAGGCACAAATCATCTATGATGATAGAAGTCACAATATTGGTTATCTCTGTAAGGGGGGTTGTTATTGACTGGGAAGGGTGATACCATTAGGCTCTGTGTCCCCACCCAAATCGCATCTTGAATTGTAATCCCCAGGTGTTGAGGGAGAAACCTGGTGGAGGTGATTGGATCATGGGAACAGTTTTGCCGATGCTGTTCTCATGACAGTGAGTGAGTTCTCACGAGATTGATGGTTTTATAAGTGTTTGGAAGTTCCTGTCTCATTTATTCTTCTCTCTCCTGCTGCCTTGTGAAGAAGGACGTGTTTGCTTCCCCTTCCGCCATGATTGTAAGTTTCCTGAGGCCTCCCCAGCCATGCAGAACTGTGAGTCAATTAAACCTCCTTTGTTTATAAATTAGCCAATCTCAGGTAATATCTTTATAGCAGTGTGAAAATGGACAAATACAAGGGGAGCAAGAACCTTCCACATCTTGATCTGTGGTTACACAGATGTTTACACATTCACAGAGCTCTACACTTAAGATTTGTGTAAGTTACCATATATGTTGCACATCAACTTTTAAAAAGTGGCATCAAGTGGAAACACTGAAAATTTTGTCCATTTACGTTGCCTTTAAAAGCAGAGGAAAAAATAAATAAAATTGTAAAAGAGGAGCCAGGCACGGTAGCTCACACCTGTAATCCCAGCACTTTGGGAGGCCAGGGCAGGTGGATTACCTGAGGTCAGGAGTTGGAGACCAGCCTGACCAACATGGAGAAACCCCGTCTCTACTAAAAATACAAAATTAGCCAGGTGTGGTGGTGCATGCCTGTAATCCCAACTACTTGGGAGGCTGAGGCAGGACAATCACTTGAATCCGTGAGGTGAGGTTGCAGTGAGCCAAGATCGCACCATTGCACTCCAGCCTGGGCAACAAGAGCAAAACTCTGTCTAAAAAAAAAAATTAAAAGAGAAATTTTGTCCATCACAAATAAATAAATATATAAATGTGGTACACATAGATAATGGAATTCTATTTGGTCATAAAAAGGAATGAAATGCTGATACATTCTATGATTCAGATGAACTTCAAAAACCTCATGCTAGGTGAAATTATCCAGACACAAAAGACCACATATTGTAGGATTCTGTATTTGGAACATCCCAAACTGGCAAATCTATGGGGACAGAGAGCAGACTGGTGTTTGCCAGGGATGGGAGGGAAGGAAGAATAGGCAGTGACTGCTTAGTGGTTGTGGGGTTTTCTTTTGGGATGAGGAAGATGTTTTGTAACTAGAGGTGGTGGTCGCACACATTGTGAATATTCTAAACATCACTGAAATAAAAAATTTTAAATGGTTTATGTTTTATGTATTTCATCTCAATAAAAAAAGCAACATCAAAAAAGATTGGTTTTTTTTGTTTGTTTGTTTTGAGATAGGGTCTCACTCTGTTACTCAGGGTGCAGTGCAGTGGTTCGATCGTACCTCTTAGCTCACTGCAGCCTCCACCTCCTAAGCTCAAGAGATACTCCTGCCTCAGCCTCCTGAGCAGGTGAGACTCCAGGTGCACACCACCATGCCTTGCTAATTTTTAAATTTTAAATTTTTTGTTTTTAAGAGACGAGGGCCTCCCTTCATTGCCCAGGCTGGTCTCGAACTCCGGGATTCAAGTAATTCTCCTGCCTCAGCCTTGCAAAGTACTGGGATTACAGGTGTGATCCACTGTGCCCAGCGAGATTTTTTCTTTCAATGAAAAGGTGGCTGTTCCTCCTCTCTGTTGTGTCTGGACTCAGGAGAGGGAGTGGTGGCACCCTGACTTCTACCAAAGCAACACTTGCCCATCCTTATGAAGCCTCTTGATGAACATTGTGTCCCTTCCTTAAAACACTCTACTGCCATCTGCTGGAAAATTGTCATCATAAATATACAAACCTATGGTAGGGACGGATTCCCATAGATGTGGCATACTTGTGCAGTTCACAACCTGCACATGTACACATGGTGGGATATTTGACTTTATTTTTTCAGTGTACTCCATCCACATACAGACGAGGCCCTGAAAACCCTAGTGCTGCCTTTCCTTTCTGTCCGCACTGCAATGCTGATACTAACCAGAAATAGACAATTGACTGAGTCTAGAGCTTTGCTTCTCCACCTGTGATCCAGGTATGCACAGCCTTCGTATGGCAGGAGAGTTAGCTAGAAATGCAGTCTCAGGATCCACCTGGATATGACGAATCAGAATCTGCATTTTAATTATTTTATTTTATTTTTAAGATGGAGTCTCATTCTCTCACCCAGGCTGCAGCGCAGTAGCACAATATTGTCTCACTGCAGCATCCACTTCCCACGTTCAAGCGAATTCTCCTGCCTCAGCCTCCCAAGTAGCTGGGACCACAGGCACCCACCACCATATTCAGCTATTTTTTGTATTTTTAGTAGAGACAAGGTTTCACCGTTTTGGCCAGGTGGGTCTTGAACTCCTGGTCTCAAGTGATCTGCCTACCTTGGCTTCCCAAAGTGCTGGGATTACAGGTGTGAGCCACTGTGCCCAGCCTAGTTTATTTTAGAGATAGGGTCTCATTCTGTCATCCAGGCTGGAGTGCAATTCAGTGATCATAGCTCATTGCAGCCTTGAACTCCTGGGCTCATGGGCCCCAGCGACCCTCCCACCTCAGACTCCTAAAGTACTGGGGTTACAGGTGTGAGCCACCACACCAGGCCTGAAACTACATTGGTTTTTTTGGCTTTTTGTTTTTTTCTTTGAGATGGAGTTTCACTCTTGGTGCACAGGCTGGAGGGCAATGGCGTGATCTCGGCTCACTGCAGTCTATGCCTGCGCCTCTCAGGTTCAAGCAATTTTCCTGAGTCAGCTTCTTGAGCAGCTTGGATTACAGGTGCCTGCCACCACACCTGGCTAATTGTTTGTATTTTTAGTAGAGACAGGGTTTTGCCATGTTAACCAGGCTGGTCTCAAACTCCTGGCCTCAGGTGATCTGCCCACTTCGGTCTCCCAAAGTGCTTGGAATGCAGGCATGAGCCACTGTGCCCTGCCCAATCTACATTGTTAACAAGGTCTGCAGCTGATTTGTGTGCACACAGAATTTGAGAAGCGCTGCCTTAGAAGCCTTGGCTACACATTGGAATCACCTGAGGAGCTTTAAAACCTACTGACTCTGGGGTGCGGCCTGGATGTGTGATGTGGAAAAGCTTGTTAACTGAGTCTCGTGTGCAGCCAGGGCTGAGACCACTGGTCTAGAAGCCTTGCTGCTCAATGTCTGGCCGTGGGCCGGCGGCATCAGCATTCCTGGAGAGCTCATGAGAAATGTAGAGCTTCAGGGCTCACCCCAGACCTCCTGAGTCAGAATCTGTGTATTAACAAGATCTTCAGGTATTTCTTGTGCGCTTTCAATTTGGAGCAGCCCTGGGCTCAGAGCTGGTGACGTCAATTGCAGAGCCCAGTGAAAAATGACAATGCAAGCTCCCTGTTCCAAAAATGATTAAGAATTTTAAGAAAACATTAGCAGAGCATTAAACCAAGCACAGGACCCTTTTAAGCTCAGTTCTGTGTGACTGCATAGGTTGCACGTACAAAAAGCCTGGACTAGCTTCCCTCTGATTTGTCAGGGAGATGCCTGTCAGCAAAGAAATCCACGTGCCGGATCCACTCATCACTGTAGTGAAACCTTCTCTGGAGCATTTTGGGTCATCTCTGCAGAACCGGAAGGATGAGGACAGGATGGAAGAGACTCCTCCTCGCTCCTGGTGACAGATCTCTAGGCCGTTTGTTCTGTAACTATGCCGGCAAGAGCAATGCACCGTTTCCCCCCAGAACACCAGGCATGTTCCTCCTCTTTGATTTGCCAGGGAGGAGACAGGGCTTTCAGATCCACTGGGAAGGAGGCTCTGCAATCCCACTACTTCCTGGGACCAGGATTACCCTGGAAGCAGCTCCTCTCTGGGGCTCTCCCTACCCATTCGCTGGCTACCGCTGGGCAGGGCAGGTGGGAGACTATGATTCCCTGTGGGCTGTTTTGTGAACAGCAGTAATGCATTTCACAGCCCTGGAGATGCATCCATCACAGATATGGGATGCTTCAGACCATACCTGTACCCTGTTTAAAAGAAATAAGACAAGCCATGTAGATAAAATTAAATGTTATGGTAGCCACATTTTAAAAAGGAGGAAGAAACAGGTGAAATTAATTTTGACAATATATTTTTCTCTTCTTTTCTTTTCTTTCTTTTTTTCCTTTCTTCCTTTTCTTTTCTTTTCTTTCTTTTTTCTTTCTTTTTTTTTTTTTAAAGGAGTTTCGTTCTTGTCGCCCAGGCTGGAGTACAATGGCGTGTTCTTGGCTCACTGCAACATCCGCCCCCCGGGTTCAAGCGATTCTCCTGCCTCAGCCTCCCGAGTAGCTGGGATTATAGGCACCTGCCACCACGCCTGACTAATTTGTTTGTATTTTTAGTGGAGACCGGGTTTCACCACGTTGGCCAGGCTGGTCTCCAACTCCTGACCTCAGGTGATCCACCTGCCTTGGCCTCCCAAAATGCTGTGACAATATATATTATTTAACCTCACATATCCAAAATATTATTTCAATGTGTAGTCAATATAAAAAATGACTAATGAGATAGTTTATATATTTTTCCCCCATACTAAGTCTTCAAAATCTAGTGTGTGTTTCACATTTAGAGCATATCTCAGTTCACACCAGCTACATTTCAAGTGCTCTGTAGCAGCCATGTATAGCTGGTGGCTGCTGTATAGACAATGCAGTTCTAGAATTTCTATAAACCAGTAGCCAAGGCAGTGGCCATACAATAAGGAGTGCAGCACTGATCAGGTGCAGTGGCTTATGCTTGTGATCCCAACACTTTGGGAGGCTGAGGCAGGTGGAAGGATCTTGAGATCAGGCTGGCCAACATGGCAAAACCCCATCTCTACTAAAAGTAGAAAAATTAGCCGGGCGTGGTGGCAGATGCCTGTACTCCCAGCTACTTGAGAGGCTGAGGCAGGAGAATTGCTTCAACCTGGGAGGCAGAGGTTGCAGTGAGCCAAGATCATGCCACTGGACTCCAACCTAGGTGACAGAGCAAGACTTCATCTCAAAAACAAAACAAAACAAAATAAAACAAAAACCAAACAAAAGGAATTGGGGCACTGAGAGGCAGGAATTGAGACAGCATTTACATGTTGGTAAAATCATTTCTACTTAGCATCCATGTTCACAGAGAGGCCTTCCAAGCCCCTTGGGAGCACTGTCCCATCAAACACTAAGACCAAGCACTAACGGTCTCAGGCATGACCTCCTGGAATGAGTTCTGACAGAATGGACTTGCAGAGGTAAGATTCCCAGGTCTAACCCAAAGTCTCAATTGAGAACCACCATCTGTCTCTTGCAATTGATTTTTTTAAAAAAGAGTATATTCATTTACAAAGGACTTGTAGATCATAACCATGACCCTGTGGAATAAATGAATGAATGAATGAAAAATGCCAGTGTGAAGAACAGAAAGCAGTTCTTCTCGTGGAACGAGGGGCGGTGGGTAGGTCTTCTGACCTACATCTTTTTTTTTTTTTTTTTTTGAGATGGAGTCTCGCTGTGTCTCCCAGACTGGAGTGCAGTCGCACGATCTCGGCTCACCGCAAGCTCCACCTCCCAGGTTCACGCCATTCTCCTGCCTCAGCCTCCCGAGTAGCTGGGACTACAGGCGCCCGCCACCACGCCCGGCTAATTTTTTGTATTTTTAGTAGAGGCGGAGTTTCACCGTGTTAGCCAGGATGGTCTCGATCTCCTGACCTCGTGATCCACCCGCCTCGGCCTCCCAAAGTGCTGGGATTACAGGTGTGAGCCACCACGCCCAGCCTCTGACCTACATCTAAACTCAGGGGTTGGGCCACAAGACTGGTATTTTGATCTTGGGCTGCAGACCCTCAGAGATGTGCCTGGGGCAGGCAGTTGTAGACTCAGTCAGAGCTGCATCCTTATTAGACATGGATCCCAAAGTGTACCCGGAGCCCTCCTTTCCACTGCCCATCATCCCATCAGGAGAGGGCCCTGCCTTTGCTTCTCACAGCCTTTCATTCATCCAGTCACCCATTCATTTATTCATTGAGCACAATGTATCAAATAGAACCTTAAAAGTCTGTGCTAAGTGGAAGAAGTCAGTCACAAAAGTGCACATACTGTGTGATTCCATTTATACGAACATCCAGAGTGTCTATAGAAGCAGAAAGTAGGTTAGTGCTTGCTTAGGGCTGAGGGAGATGGGGGATAGAAGGGTGACTGCCCACAGGTACAGGGTATCATTTTTGGGTAATGAAAACATTCTAAAATCCAACATAATGAGGTCTGCACAGTTCTGAATACACTAAATACCACTGCACTGTACACTTTCTAAGGGTGAACTGAATGGTGTATGAATTATACCTCAATAAGGCTGTCTAAAAATATGTGTTGAGCACTCACTGTGTGACCTGCATGCTAGGGACTCAGGAATGAATAGAACTAATGCCATCCTCACCCTCAGGCCACATACAGTCTGGGGGTGGAGGCAACTGCTAAACAAATGATCATACAAATCAGTTTCCTTTTTGTTTTGCATTTTATTTTGTTTTTAACAGACACTGTAAACCAAAAATAAAATTGTAAGGCCCTGCAACCTTCTGAATGGACCCCTCCTCTCAGCCAAGGACATTCTAGAATTAACCTGAAAATCTAGTTCAGGCCGTCCTGGAAGAGGGGGTTGGACATTTCTCATTATACCCTCCAGCTTTAACACAGACCTTAAGTCTGATAAGAAACATTTACAACCTATTCTCTCTGAAGCCTGCTACGTGGAGGCACCATCTGCATGAGAAAACCTTGGTCTGCACAACCCATATTGCAACTCAGACATTTTCTTTCTTTCTTTATTCCTCCCTTCCTTTCTTTTTTCTTTCTTTTTTTTTTTTTTAGAGACGGAGTCTCTCTCTGTCTCCCAGGCTGGAGGTGGAGTTCAGTGGCGCAATCTTGGCTCACTGCAAGCTCCGCCTCCTGGGTTCACGCCATTCTCCTGCCTCAGCCTCCTGAGTAGCTGGGACTATAGGCGCTGCCACCATACACAGCTAATTTTTTTGTATTTTTAGTAGAGACGGGGTTTCACAATGTTAGCCAGGATGGTCTTGATCTCCTGACCTCGTGATCCACCCGCCTCGGCCTCCCAAAGTGCTGGGATTACAAGCATGAACCACCACACCTGGCTCTTTTTTTCCTTCCTCCCTCCCTCCTTCCCTTCCTCTCTTCCTTCCTTCCTTTCTCTCTCTCTCCCTTTCTCTCTCTGTTTGTTTCTTTTTTCTTTCTTTTCTTGACAGGGTCTCACTGTGTTGTCCAGGCTGGACTGCAGTGGCGTGATCTTGGCTCACTGGAACCTCCACCTCCCAGGTTCAGCCCGCCTCAACCTGCCAAGTAGCTGCGATTACAGGCATGTGCCATCACACCCGGCTAATTTTTGTATTTTTAGTAGAGACAGGGTTTCACCATGTTGGCCAGGCTGGTCTCAAACTCCTGACCCCAAGTGATCCACTCACCTTGGCCTCCCAAAGTGCTGATACCACGGCACCTGGCCATGACTCAGACATTTCTTACTACAGATAATAACTTTTTCAACCAATTGGCAAACAGAAAAAATTTCCATCTACTTACAACCTGGAAGCCCCTGCTCCCTTTGGGTTGCCCCAGCCTTCCAGATGGAACCAATGTCCATCTTGCACATATTGATGTATTATGCCTCTCTAAAATGCATAAAAAGAAGCTGTACCTTGACCACCTTCGACACATATCAGGATCTCCTGAGGCTGTGTCACAGGCACGTCCTTAAACCTTGCAAAATAAACTCTCTCGATTGATCGAGCCCTGTCTCAGATACTTTGGGATGTCTCAGATACACTTGGCAATGGTACCTATTTATGGGTGTAACGCGAGGTTTCCATACATGTACACATTGTGTAATGATCAAATCAGGTTAACGAGCAAATCCATCACCCCAAACCTTGATCACTGCTTTGTGGTGAGAACATTCAGACGCCTCCTGTAGCTGTTTGGAAACACACAGTACTTCATTGTTAACTGTCCTCACCCTCGGGACAGCCACGGAGGGCCGAAAGGAAGTGCAGGCTGCTGTGAGCGCCTTCAAGAGGGGGCAGCACTGAGCTCACCTGCGAGCCTAGACCTGGAGAGAAGCTGGAGTCTCCAGCCCGAGGGGAGGCGAAGGAGGGAACCGCCTTGCAGGCAGAGGGAAGAGCATGTGCGGAGGCCCCGAGGCAGAGCCTGGCAATTCGGCGGCGGAACAGATGCTGGAAGGGAGGAGGAGGAGGAGCAGGAGGAGGTACGGGGGCCTGGGTCGCTGCGGAGAGCCGAGGTCTCTGAAGTCGCAGCACTAGGGCAGTGGGAAGCTGTTACGGGGTAGACGCCCCGGATGGGGGAGGGGCTATATGATAATCTGGGAGTTGTTCTTTATTGTGGAGTAAAGGGAGGCAGAGGTGAAGCCGTCGAGGGAGCAGCGAGCTCATCACTCCCCACATTCTATTAAAATGCACATTCTCCCGGGAGGGGGCTTCCAGTTAATGAAACAGGAAGCAAGGTCTGTTGAGCTTGCAACCAGCTGAGAGCAATTTGAGGACAAAAGGAAAGGGCGGGAAGAAGCGGGATCTCGGGAAGTTGGCAGGCAGGTGAGAGCCTGGCTGGCCTGTTCACGCTTGTCTGCCCCTGGTGGCCGGGACGGGAAGGTCAGAGGACAGGGTCGGCGGCGCCAACCCCCGTGGGGGTCCCAGCTGCTGCAGATCCGGGCTGGGGCTGGGCCTGGCCGCTGCTGGGGGCGGGAGGCAGTTCCCAGCCCGGGGCCGATGACGTCAACGTTGTCATGGAGATCCGGCTTCCCTGCCCAGCGTTGCAGCTGCGGGAGCCCGGGGCGGGGAGGCTCTGCGAGGCTGAGGGAAGCAGAAGGCACAGACCTGGGTCCTGCAGGCGGTGCAGGCGCAGGCGGTGGCTCCACCTAGGAGCACAGCCCTGGCAGAGGCAGGATGCCCAGAATGGGAGGGCTCCCTGCTGCACCCAGCCCGCCCCGCCCCGTGTCGCCCAGACGTGGCTTCGGCCTTGCACTAGCTCCTGGGGTAGCCGATGAGGAACCCCCTGAGATGGGGGCCCAGGCTTCCCCACCCTGGGGTCCAGAGACTTAGTCCCCAGTCTGGAAGTTGTCTTGGCAGAAGAGTGTTCTGGTATGCTCCTGTGCTCCCCCCTTTAACAGGAGTGTTTCCGGACCAAACTGAGGGTGGGGCTGCTTATTCTCCGGCCCCATAACCAGATGCAGATGAACGGGGAAAGGAAGGAGTTGGTTTCTGTAACCGGGTACAGGGAGAAGGCCTGGAGATTATCCCCAGACCAACTCAAAATTACAAAGTTTTCCAGAGCTTATATACCTTCTAAGCTACATGTCTACGTCTAAGTGTGCATTCATCTAAAGACATAAGTGATTAACTTCTATTTTTATTTTTATTTTTTTATTTTTATTTTTTTTTGAGACGGAGTCTCACGCTGTTGCCCAGGCTGGAGTGCAGTGGCGCGATCTCGGCTCACTGCAAGCTCCGCCTCCTGGGTTCACGCCATTCTCCTGCCTCAGCCTCCTGAGTAGCTAGGACTACAGGCGCCCGCCACCGCGCCCGGCTAATTTTTTGTATTTTTAGTAGAGACGGGGTTTCACTGTGGTCTCGATCTCCTGACCTTGTGATCCGCCCGCCTCGGCCTCCCAAAGTGCTGGGATTACAGGCTTGAGCCACCGCGCCCGGCCGTGATTAACTTCTGTAGCTAAGGTCTGAGTCCTGAAGCTCTTCCTCTGGAGCCTCAGTAAATTTAGTTCATCTAAATGGGTCCAGGTGCTGGGGTGATTACCCTTATCTTGTCTCCTACTAAATCATGGAGGTGTGGGGAGTTCCTTCAGACCCCCAGTAAACTTGTCTGTGGAGGTCTGGGGAGTTATTTCAGACCCCCAATAAAATTTGTTTAATCCTAAATGGGTCCCATTAAGAATTCCTTCGTTTTCCTGTCATGCTTCAAGGCCCAGGAAAGGCCCAGGCAAAACTCTTGGTGGGCTTTTGTGATATTCCAGTCTTTGTAGAAGGGTACTGGCTCTTTCAGCTTTTAATATTTCACCGAACCACTCAGTCAGTGCTGAAACCATTGTTATGAGGCCTGTGTTAGTGAGACCTGGCCTGCCACAGGAGCACACGAAGAGGGAACCAGCAGCCTCTTACTGACCTCCCTCCACTCCCCCTGTTTTGTTTCCAGTGCCTATTCGCTAAGGAACATTGACCCAGTCCCTCCTTGTGCCAAGCGGTGTCCTGAATGCTTTATGAGGTCACGGAATCCTCCCTGTGGCCCCAGGACCTACAAGGGACATTGTGGAAGCTGCTGGTTTATTTATTGTGTTCACACATGTGTTCCCTGAAGCACATATGTGAAATGGTGTTCTTAGTGCTACGCGCTGCTCTGTCAGATCTTTCCAGTTTGTTTTTTTTTTATAGATGTGTTTTTTTTTTTGGAGATAGGGTCTCACTCTGTCACCCCGGCTGAGGTACACTGGCACCCTCATAGCTCACCACACTCTCAACCTCCTGGACTCAAGTGATCCTCCCACCTCAGCCTCCTGAGTAGCTGGGACTACAGGCCAGTGCTACCACGCCTGACTTATTTTTAAATTTTTTATAGAGAGGGGGTCTCACCATGTTGCCCAGGTTGTTTTCAAACTCCTGGCCTTCAGTGATCCTCCCACCTTGGCTTCTCAAAGCACTGGGATTACAGGTGTGAGCCGTCATGCCTGGGCTTTTCCAGTTTCTTAAAATACCTTTGTAGCAAAAGGTCAGTCTACACTAGTTAAGATTTTGGCCTCAAAACTATGTTCATGTTTCCTTCAGCCCCTCCCTTTTCTGAGTACCTGCCTCATTTTGCTGGTGTTGCCCTTGTCCTCCGTAGGCCATTGCTGCTTCTCTGGCTGACAGTGGGGATGTTCAAATGGTGGCCCAGGTGCCAGCTCTGGGAGAGACCCCATGAGGCAGGGGTGGAGGTGATGGTCCCCAGGCCATGTTCCCCCCAGCCCCTTCCCCCTGTGGACCACCTCCCACCTCCTGCTGCCCCCTGCTGGGTCTCTTTTTCCTTTCTGGGTGGGATAACAGGAAGCTGTCTCAGGCCTACTGCCTCCTAGTGTCCACGTGACTCCCAGAAACTCACACTGCCCTGACTTGTAGACTGGAGGACATTGCTGTGGTCACCTCTCCCCACCCAGGCACCTCTTGGCAACTCTTTCTCCTCTAGTCCAGGCAGGCAGCATGAAGATCAAGCATCACCTGCCTTGGGCTGGGGGTGGCTGGAGGACAGGAGTGAACCTGGAACCTGGGAAGGGTATTTCCTTATTTTTCTCTCCCTGCTCATGGACCTCCAGTCTTCTTTTGGAGATGGGATGACATCCGGAGAGAGTGGAATATTTTGCACTACTTTTTAATAGGCCCCGGGGGTCGGCCCTTGGCTTTCTACCTTTCTCTAGAATGTGGGGAACTCATATCTAGATGGTGATTTCAAGACTGCTGGAGAAGGCTCACTCAATCTCCTCTTATTTTGACCATCCGTCCACCCACTGACCCATCCACCCACCCTTTATCCGTCTATTCTCCATCCATCCATCCATCCATCCATCCATCCATCCATCTGTCCATCCTCTGTCCATCCACCCTTCCATCTACCCACCCACTCATCCATCCATCCATCTCTCTACCCATCCATCTATCCATCCATTCACCATCATCCACCCACCCATCCGTCTATCCACCTATCCATCCACCCACCCACCCACTGATCTATCCATTCACCCACCCACCCATCTGTCTATCCATCCACCCATTCATTCATCTATTCATACATACATTCACTATCCATCCCCCCTCCATTCATCAATGTTGACTGTACACCTACTATGTGCCGGTCACTCTGGTGGATGCTGAGGATCTAGCTATGAATAAGCAAGACCAAAACTCCCACCCTTATGGAGTGTATGCTCTGGGAGGAGTCAGGCAATAACAAAATCAACAATGAAAAGATGTAGTGGGTCAGGTGTGGTGGCTTATGCCTGTAATCCCAGCACTTTGGGAGGCCGAGGCAGGTGGATCACTTGAGGTCAGGAGTTGGAGATCTGCCTGGCCAACATGGTGAAAGCCCCTCTCTACTAAAAATACAGAAATTAGCCTGGTGTGGTGAGACCCAGCTACTTGGGAGGCTGAGGCACAAGAATCACTTGAACCCGGGAGGCAGAGTTTGCAGTGAGCTGAGATGGTGCCACTGCACACAAGTCTAGGTGACAGAGTGAGACTCCATCTCAAAAAAAAAAAAAAAAAGAAAGAAAGAAAGAAAGGTGGAAAAGATGTAGTACTTTAAAAGGATAAATACAGTAGAGAAAAATTAATCCAGAAAGGGGACTAGCGAGAATGGAGAAGGGGTATCCAAGTGGGGTTCACTGAGAAGGTGATATTTGAACAAAAACCTGAGGGAAGGGAGAAGGGAACTGAGTCGGTATTTGGGGAAAGAATGTTCCAGGCAAAGGGAACAGCCAGTGCAGAAGCCCAGAGGTGGGAGTGGGCACAGAGTGTGAAGAGCAGGAGGAGGGGATGAAGCCAGGGCAGAGTGGGCACAGGGGAGGAGAGGAGAGGGCCAGATCAGTGGCTTCTCATGGGCCTCTGGGTGTCATTGGTCTCACTGTCCATCCACTCAGTCCACAGTAGCCCCACATGCACTGCAGAACTTGCTGCTCACCGGGTCCTTTGCGGAAGGTTCCCCTGTGCACGTGTCATCTCATCTCCAAACTATTCTCGTCATTCTCATTTTATAGATGAGAAAACTGAGGCCCGAGCCTGTAAGGTGAACAACGAGGGAAGAGAAGGGAATAGGCTGGAAGTGGGTATTTGGGATGGGTCGGGCAGGGCCCAGGCCTGCATGACATTCTCTGGGAAGAGGCAGCCAGGTCTTTGCCAAAAACCTCCCTATGGCTGCCCCAGTTGGCCCAAGTTATTGAACCTCAAAGAACCCAAATCTTCTTGTCACAAACTGTCTTGGAAGGGCAAGCAGGTTCTCTGTTCCCAGCCTTCCAGGATGACCAGCCCCAGCGGGTGCATGTGGGGTGGGGTGGGGGAGAGGGAGGGACAGAGCCAGGTTTTTCCTACCAGGCAGGCCCATGCAGCTTGCGTGTGGGTGGGTGAGAGAAGGGTGGGTGGTTCTTAGCAGAAGGGGATGATGCCAAATGGGCCTAGGAGGTGGCCAATAGCGTCCAGAGGCCAGAGCTGCTCTGGCAGAACCAGACACTGGTTTCATCTCACAGTGGTCCAGAGGCCACATTTGAGCCTCCCTTGGCCTGTCTTGGCAAGAAATGGAGAGCAGACATTTACAAAATGTTTGGTTCATTCATTTGACAAATATTTACATGAATCTACTGTGGGCTAGGCCCTGGGTTCTGTACTGAGTAGATGATGAGTGGGTGGGTGGATGGGTGGGTAAATGAATGAGTAGCTGGATCAATGGACAGATAGATGGATGATGGATGAATAGATTGGTGGGTGAGTGGATGGGTGAATAAATGGTTGGGTGTATAGATGGATGTGTGGATCGTTGAGTAATTCACGGATGGATGTATATTAGTTGTTTATTGCTGTGTAAGAAATCATTTCAAAATTTGTGGCTTAAAACAGAAAACATTTATTATCTCACCATGTCTGTGGGTCAGGAATTTGGGAGTGCCTAGCTGGGTAGTTCTGGCTCAGGGCCTCTTACGTGGCTGCAGTCAGGATGGCGGCTAGTGTTGCAGTTTCATACGACAGCTTGCCTGGCGCTGGAGGATCCACTTACATGATGGATCCCTTGCACAGCTATTAACAGGAGGCCTTGGTTTCTCATTACATTGGCCTCTCCATAGGCTACGTGAGTGTTCTCCTGACATGGCAGCTGCCTGTATTCATGGTCAGTGATTCAAGTGAGAAAGAGAAAGACCAAGATGGAAGCCAAAGTACCTCTGATGACCTTGTCTCTGGGTCTTACACCATTACTTCTGCTTTTTCCTTTTTTTTTTTTTCCTGTTAGAAGCAAGTCACAAAGTTCAACCCACACTCAAGGGGAAAGGAAGTAATTTCCACCTCTTTTTGTTTTTTTAAGACAGGGTCTCACTCTGTTGCCCAGGCTGAAGTGCAGTGGTGCAGTCATACTTCACTGCAGCCTTGACCTCCTGGACTTAAGCAATCCTCCTGCCTCAGCCTCCCAAGAAGCTGGGACTACAGGAACATATCACCATGCCCTGCTAATTTTTTGGTATTGTTAGCAGAGAGAGAGAAGTCTCGAACTCTTGAGCTCAAGGGATCCTTCCGACTCAACCTCCCAAAGTGTTGGGATTATAGCCATGAGCCAGTATGCCCGACTAGTTTCTACCTTTTGAAGGAGGAGTATAAAAGAATCTGTGGGCACAGTTTAATACCATCACAAGAGATAAATGGCTAGAGCAGCAATAATTCTTACAGAGTGCTGAAATCTTAGAATGATTTTACAGCAGAGATTCTCAACGGTGACTGCATGTTAAATTCCTCCGGGACACTAAGAAAATATCAGTTTTGAGAATCAGCCCCGACTTTCTTATTAGTCTGGGGAGAGACTTGGACATTGGCATCTGTGCTTTTGTTTAGTGGAATGATCTTAAGCTTTAATTGTGAAACCCAGCATATATGTTCCTGCTTTTTTTTATTATAATGAAAATATAATATAAAATGTATCATTTTAACTATTTATTTATTTATTTTCGAGACAGGGTCTTACTCTGTCACCCAGGTTAGAGTGCAGTGGTGCAATCTCAGCTCACTGCAACCTTCGCGTCCCAGGCGTAAGCGATCCTCCCACTTCAGCCACCTGAGTAGCTGGGATCACAGGCGCCCGCCACCATGCCCGACTAATTTTTTGTATTTTTGGTAGAGATGGGGTTTCACCATGTTGCGCAGGCTGGTCTGGAACTCCTGAGCTCAGGTGGTCCAACCTCCTCAGCCTCCCAAAGTGCTGGGATCACAGGCATGAGCCACCATGCCTGGCCCATTTTAACAATTTTTGAGTGTCCCATTCAGTGGCATTCTGTACATTCACACTGCCATGCAACCATCCTCCTCAGAACACTTTAATCTTCCCAAAGGGAAACTCTGTGCCCATTAAACACAAACTCCCCATTTCTGCCTCCTCCCGCAGCCCCTGGCAGCCACCGTCCTGCTTTCCGCCTCTATGAATCGAATCTGACTGCGCTATGAGTCTCCTGTTTGCAGAAACTACAGTATTTGTCCTTCTGTGTCTGGTTTACTTCACTTAGCACAATATCTTTGAGATTCATCCATATTGTACCACGTGTTCGTTTTGTTGTTGTTGTTGTTTGTTTGTTTGTTTGTTTGAGATGGAGTCTTGCTCTGTTACCCAGGGGAGTGCAGTGACGTGACCTCAGCTCACTACAACCTCCGCCTCCCAGGTTCAAGTGATTCTTCTGCCTCAGCCTCCTGAGTAGCTGGAACTACAGGTGCACATCATGATGCCCAGCTAAGTTTTGTATTTTTACTAGAGATGGGGTTTCACCATGTTGGCCAGGCTGGTCTTGAACTCCTGACTTCAGGTGATCTGCCTGCCTTGGCTTCCCAAAGTGCTGGGATTACAGGCGTGAGCCACCGTGCCTGGCCACGTGTCAGAGTTTTATTTCTTTTACAGTCGACTAATATTCTGTTGTCTGTCTAGACCACATTTGTTTATCCACGCACCCGTGGATAGACTTTAAAAAACCAGTGGTAGTTTTTAAAGTTTCATGGTGATGCTGCTGTGCAATCAGGGATGAAAACCAAGGACTGGATGGCACCGTGGCTCACGCCTGTAATCCCAGCACTTCGGAAGGCCAAGGCGGGTGGATCACTTGAGGTCAGGAGCTCCGAGACGAGCTTGGCCAACATGGTGAAACCCCGTCTCTACTAAAAAAATACAAAAAATTAGCCAGGTGTAGTAGTGGGCACCTGTAATCCCAGCTACACAGGAGGCTGAGACACAAGAATCGCTTGAACCCAGGAGGGAGAGGTTGCAGTGAGCCCAGATCGCGTCACTGCCCTCCAGCCTGGGCGACAGAGCGAGACTCTGTTTCCAAAAAAAAAAAAGAAAAAAGAAAAGAAAGAAAGAAAACCAAGGCCTAAGACCAGAATTTCGCAATCTTCGCTGCACAACAGAATCACCTGAGAGCAGTTTTAAAAAATGCGGATGCCTGGCGCCCATCCTAGAGCAGCGGCATCAGATTCTGGGCCGGGGGAGGGGTGGGGCTGGCCGGGAATTGATGAGCTCCTTGCAGTGCCCGGCAGGGCAAGGTGTGCAGAATTATTTCCCAGTCTCTGCTGCCTCCTGGTGGCACGATTGACAACAGCCTGGCAGTGACGCCTGTCAGCATGGTTCCTCTTCCTCTCCAGGGCTGGCTTACCCAGCCCCAAAGGACCCCAGTACCGGGGGTCTGGGAACCCTGAAAAGCTCTTATCTGACCCCTCTGCCCACCTGCATTTCCTGGCTGGCCTTGCGTGACTCCGTGTTGTAGAAGAACCAATGAGTTTATTAGAGAAGGAAAGACGGCACTGTGTGACCTTGAATAAGACAGTTTGCCCGTGTCTCAGTTTCCCTGACTTTCACGTAAGGATCACCACGGTTTCCTCTGATAAGTTCTCAAGATGGCAGGCGAGCATGTGTGTTAGGGCTGGGAAGGCCATCATGGGGAGGTTTCGTACCCTCAGCACGATTGCCATTAGGGGCCGGATCACTGTGGTGAGGGCTGTCCCGTGCACTGTAGGGTATTCAACAGGATCCCTGGCCTTGACCTCCTACATGCCAGTGGCACCCCTGAGCTGGGATCATCAAAAACTGTCTCCAGATACGGGCAGTGTCCCCTGAGTGCAGGATTGCCAAATAAAATAGTTAAATTTGAATTTAACTTTGAAAATTTGAATTTCAGATAGACACATAATGTTTTTGTATAATTATGTTCAAAGGCTGCATTTTTATTTCCTAAATCTGGAAACCCTACCTGAGGGACAAAATCACTCCAGCTGGCACTGGCTAGTGCCCTTGTGAGTTTTTGGTACCTGTTTTAAGAACTCACAACAGGCTGGGGGCTAAGACGGCAGATGGGGAAGTTGTGGCAGGGGCGGAACTTGCTCCAGCCTGGCAGGGGGAGGGGTGCCGCCTAGAGGGAGTGGGAAGGGCAGGCCCAGGAGTGATGAGCGTGAACTAGAGAGTGCTGTGCAGGAGGAAGCTGGGGCCGCCGTTGGGCCTTCTCCCTCTAGGGGCCCAGGAGTCATTGGTACTCAGTGTCTGGGTGGGGGCAGGGGGAGTTTTTGTTCTTCCAGCACCTGGGGCTGTTGAGGCCAGAGAACTTGGTGGTCGACCACAGGCTGGGGTATTAGTTCGCCCCTAGCTTCTCCCCAGCGAGAACCCAGGGGATTAAACCTCAATCTGCTTATGTGCAAGAGGAAGAAATAGGCCCAGAGAATGACAGTGACAGGTCTACAGTCACACAGCCAACTTGTGCTTGTGGCAGTGGCAAAGTTGGTCAGTATCTGAGTCTTCAGGCTAGAGCTTTTTCCCCTCGAGTGGAGCCTGGGAAGTGGCCTCTATTTCTGGTACATTCTCTGGGAGCCCCCAGCATTTTCCAGACAGAGGGCACTGAAGACAGGCTTTGTGCTAAGGCTGGGTCACCTGAGGTCCAGCTGCTCCCCTGTACTCCTCCAGGGAATGGCTGGGACCCCTTCTCCTGTGGCTGACCCTAAAAGGACAGACTCTTGCTTCTGTGGAATGAGGAGAGGCAAAGTGCGTGGTGGTTAAGCACGTGAACTTGGAGCCAGACGGCCTGGGACTGAATCCTGGCTCCCAGCCTCTCACCAACTGTGACCTTGAGCAAAGTACTTAAACATCCTGTGCCTCCAACTCTTAATCCATGAAATGGGCATGATGAAATGACCCCTACTCCATACCGTTGTTAAAAGAATGAAATGAATTAATAAGTGCTCAGAACAGTGTGTAGAGCCGGGTGCAGTGGCACATGCCTATAATCCCAGCACTTTGGGAGGCCAAGGCAGGTGGATCACTGGAGGTCAGGAATTCGAGACCAGCCTGGCCAAGATGGTGAAACCCCGTCTCTACTAAAAATACAAAAATTAGTTGGGTGTGGTGGCCCATGCCTGTAATCCCAGTTACTCGGGAGCCTAAGGCAGGAGAATCATCTGTGCCTGGGAGGTGGAGGTTGCAGTGAGCTGAGATCGCACCACTGTATTCCAGCCTGGGTAACACAGCAAAACTCCATTTCCAAAAAAGAAAACAAAAGAAGAAAACCAGTGTGTGGCAGGTACGCAGGTAGTAAGGTTCACTTTTCTTCTAGTGACATTTACCGTCTTCCTTAGGAAGCTGGTTCAGTGGGGCAGCTATGTGACACAGGCACAGTCAATCACTGCATCCCAGTGCATGGACCAGTCACAGGGTCAAGGGTGGGCATGTGACCCCCCAGCAAATGAGCACATCCCTGGGGTTGGTGTGCAGAGGCTCTGGGAGTCAAGTTTCCTTTTCCCTGGCCGAGCGCGGTGGCTCACACCTGTAATCCCGGCACTGTGGGAGTCCCAGGTGGGCGGATGGCCTGAGGTCAGGAGTTCGAGACCAGCCTGGCCAACATGGTGAAACCTCATCTCTAATAAAAATGTAAAAAATTAGCCGAGCATGGTGGCGTGCACCTGTAATCCCAGCTACCCAGGAGGCTGAGGCAGGAGAACTTGGGAGACATAGATTGCAGTGAGTTGAGATAGTGGCACTGCACTCCAGCTTAGGCAACAGAGCCAGACTCCATCTCAAAAAAAAAAAAAAAAAAAAAAAAAACCCCAACAACAACAACAAAAAAAACTGAAACCAAACCAAAACAAAAAAACAGCTTCCTCTTCCCACTGTGGGTGCAGAGGCCTGGGGCTGTGGTCAGCATCCCTGGCACATAGGACTTGAAAAGAATGAGACCAACCCGTTGAAGGTTCTCTTGAGTCCCTGGATCCACCTTGCCTGCCAGCCAGAATCCTCCCTGGAATTCCCACAGATGTGATACCGAATCTCCCAGTTTGCTTAAGCAAGTTTGAATAGAGTTTCAATCCATGCGCCCTTTGTGCCCCATAGAGCAAGAGAGGTTCCCCCAAGGCAGCCCCCTTCCTCCATGGACCAGGGCTCTTGGCCTTTGTTTTGGTCCACCTGCTGCCCGACGTCCAGGCCCAGCCTCACACTGGGACACTGGCCCACTCTTAGGGAGGTGGGTCTTCCAGGTCTGATGTGATTAGAGCTCATTTACAACAAGAGGAAACAAACAAACGTATTAAGTACCTACTGTGTGTCAGGTATTGTGTTGGGGCTTTGAGGTTATTTTACTTGTATTTTACAGATGAGGAAACTACAGCTCAGAGAGGTAAAGTGACTTGTTCAGGCTCACACAGCCAGGAAGTAGAATCGCTTCTATTTGAACCCAGTCTGGTTCCAAAGCATCCATTGTATCATATGGCTTATTACTTGCAGGGGGGAGATTTTTTTCCATAAAAATATTTTACCCTTTGGATTTCCCCCAATTTGTACATATTTATGGGCTACAGAGTGATATTTTGATACACATATAAAATGTGTAACGATCAGGCTGGATGTGGTGGCTCACACCTGTGATCCCAGCACTTTGGGAGGCCAAGGTGGGCAGATCACTTGAGGCCAGGAGTTCAAGAACAGCCTGGCCAACATGGTGAAACCCCGTCTCTACTAAAAATACAAAAATGAACTTGGTGTGGTGGTGCGTGCCTGTAATCCCAGCTCCTTGGGAGGTTGAGGCCGGAGAATTGCTTGAACCCGGGAGGCAGAGGTTGCAGTGAGCTGAGATCGTGCCACTTCACTCTAGCCTGGGTGAAGAGAGACTCTGTCTCAAAAAAAAAAAAAAAAAAAAAAAAAGTATAATGATCAAATCAGTCATTAGCATATCCATCACTTCAAATATTTGTCATTTCTTTGTGTTGTGAACATTCAAAATCTCTTCTAGCTCTCTGAAAATATACAATAAACCACAGTTAACCATATTCACTCACAGTGCTGCAGAACGCCAGAGCGCGTTCCTCCTACCTAGCTGAAATTTGTGTCCATTCACCAACTTCCCCCTGTCCTCTCCTCCCTCCTACCCTTCCCTGCCTCCAATACTCAAAATTCTACTCGCTTCCTCCGTGTGCTCAACATTTAAACTCAGATTTTAATTGTGGTAGAAGGCACACAAAAGTTACCATTGTGGGGACGGGGCTGGGGGGCGGTGGCTAAAATTGAAAAGGTAGCAGAGTACCTCTCAGTCAAAAGATGACCTAGAAAATCCATTACTCCAAGTACATGGTACCCCTGGAAAATAGGGGTTAGGTCTCATTCATGCATTCAACCTGCTGGGTGCCGGGCAGTGCTCAAGGAAGAGCCTGACTGGGATGAGACCAATGAGGGGCTCCAGGTGCAGAGTTGAGGGTGGTGCTGCTTCACAGGTGATGACCCTGCACATGTATGACTCTAAGAGTGACTGTCATCTTCTGTCCTACTCCTGGGGCCCAGCCTTTCTCCCTGGATCCCCAGCCCCCATGCAGGGTGAAGGAGGGTTTAGATAACGTGGCAGAGTCTTAGTCCAGCCAGGGCAGGAATGTCCCATGCACTACCCCTGAGAAATGATTCCATCAACAATGGTTTGAGGAGCACTTAGTATGTGCCAGGAACTGGGGTGGACAGGAGTGACCACAGGCATCCCACTGCTTTCAGGGAGCTGGTGGGGAGACTTCAAGACAGATGATAGCATATATAATCATTTGTTACCCCATGGAGGGTGTTATGAAGGAAAGGGCCAGGTGCTATAAGAGCGGAGTGAACCAGGGCTGGGGAGCCTCACTTCCCATCTGGCCAGATGTCCTCAGGTTCTGGGACCCAGCTTCACAGTCCCCTCCTCCTCCCAGCTTTGAAGTTCTTATCATTGGTCCCGCTCCTCTTGTTCTTCCAGACGTGTGAAGGGGGCCTGCTCTGTGTCATTATCAACTTGCAATACCTTAGTGTCTCATTTCATCTTTTTGGTTTTCAACACCTGCTTCACAGTTCACCTATTATGTTTTATCTGGCAAAAGAACCAGTCTAGCTGGGTTCGGTGGCTCATTCCTGTAGTCCCAGCACTTTGGGATGCTGAAGTGGGGGGATCACTTTAGCCCAGGAGTTTGAGACAAGCCTGGGCAACATAGCGAGACCCTGTCTCTACTAAAAATAGAAAAGAAAAGAAAGAAAAGGCAAGGAAAGAAGGAAGGAAGGAAAGGAAAGGAAGAAAAAGATAGATGGGCATGGTGGCACACACCTGTAGTCACAGCTACTTGGGAGGCTGAGGTGGGAGGATCACATGAACACGAGGTTGAGGCTGCAGTGAGCTATAGTTGCACCACTGCACTCCAATCTGGGTGACAGAGAGAGACTCTATCTCAAAAACAAAAACAAAACAAAAGAACCAGTGTGCTCTGTCTCTTGACTGGACCCTAACTGGCACAGACTTGCTGGAACACTGGTCACCCAGGCAAAGAGCCCAGGCAGAGCGACCTGCGTGGTCAAAAGCCAGGAGGCTGGAGGGAGTGAGGGACGTTCCTGGAGCTGGAGGCCAGACGGGCCAGAGTGGAGTGAATGGGGTGAGGTTGGGCTCAGGAATGGGCACCTCATCCACCCTGAGCTGGGGAGAGCCGGGCTCAGGGCTTTTATTGGAACTGGTGGGTTAGCAGATCCTCTCTCTTGTGGATGTGAAGCTGGGAGAAAGGAAAGCTGCAGTTATGCAGGGCTCCTGTGGGAGACAGCCTGCCTGGAGCTGAGGCCCACCCCAAGGGAGGGAGAGTGGCAAGATGAAATGATGTCGTTGGAGCCCCTTGATCCAGCTGTGACTGTAGCCCTGGGTTTTCAGTTACATGAGGGGATAACTTCCCTTTTTTTCTTTTTAAGACAGAGTCTTGCACTGTTACCCAGGCTGGAGTGCAGTGGTGTGATCTCAGCTCACTGTAACCTCCGCCTCGTGGGTTCAAGCAATTCTCCTGCCTCAGCCTCCCAAGTAGCTGGGATTACAGGCGCCTGCCACTGTGCCCAGCTAAATTTTTGTATTTTTAAGTAGAGACATGGTTTCACTATGTTGGCCAGGATGGTCTTAAACTCCTGACCTCGTGATTCACCCGCCTCGGCCTCCCAAAGTGCTGGGATTACAGGTGTGAGCCACCGCGCCCAGCCAACTTCCCTTTTTGATTAAAACAGATTGAGGTGACTTTTCTTCTCACTTGTAACCAAAAAAATTCCAAATCTTTTGGCACTCCATAAACAGCAGTCATGATGGTGAAGCTGGTGGGGATGATGAGGAGGCAAGTTTGTTTTTTTTAAGACAGTTTTGCTCTGTCTCCCAGACCATGGCTGTCTGCAGACTTGACCTCCTGGGCTCAAGTGATCTCCCACGTCAGCCTCTTGAGTAGCTGGGTCTACAGACGTGGGTCACCATACCCAACTAATTAAAAAATTTTTTTGTATAGACAAGGTCTCACTATGTTGCCCAGGCTGATGTTGAACTCCTGGGCTCAAACGATTCTTCCGCCTCAGCCTCCCAAAGTGCTGGGATTACAGGCGTGAGCTACTGTTCCCAGTCCAGGAATTGGAATTGTTGAGAGTATCTGGAGTGGTGAAAAAGGGGGCCAACAGGCTGGATGCTACAGGAAGGAAGGAGAAAGGAAGAAGGGTTGGTTTTTCTGGAGCCAAAGTGTCTCATCTTAACCCCAACCTGGACTTTAAAAAGACTGTTATGCAGTGGAACCTTTTTCCTGTCGATTCCATAAACATTCAGCAAAGAATATAAGATGATTAAGTGCTGGTTGTAAATGACCTCCAGCAACAGGGCTGGGTTTTGCATCCAGGTCACTGCAGGGCTGAACTAGAAAAGGTTGTGTTGGGTAACCCAGCCGCCCAAGATTCAATCTTGATTGGTCTAAGCCAGTGATGGCATTGCTAGTCCCCCTCCCACTGATTGGCTGGGAAGGGCATGTGACCTAGTGCTGACCCATGAGAGGTAAGGAGAGTTGCCAGAAGCCTTCTTGGACGACGTGTGGCCACAGAAACCTCTCTTTTCTATAAGTTGCAATATCCTTTAAAGTTGTCACCTAAAATCTTCATGTTTGACCATCCTCTGCCTCTCCCAAGTTGAATTTTGCTCAGTTGCATCCAAACAACGACTATAACTCAGGGTTGCTTTCAACATATTTAACAACCAAGATGACATGGACCCTAACTAACTAATGGCCACTGGCCACAGACTGCAGGCCATATGGTAATTACCAGCTGGATGTCAACCCCAAGTCTGCTTCCTATTGTGGGCTGCATGTGGTTGGCTCCTGGGGATACAGAGATACATTATGCACATTTACTGTTCTCAAGGTGGGCAGTCTGGTAGCTTCTATAAGAAAAAGTAGGTTAAGTCTAGAATGCTGGTGTTTCGCATTTTTCCTGTAAATCTCAGGTTGTGACCTTGGCTGACATTAGGTTCAGTGGGGAGCTTGTCCCAGGCTGATTCAGCAGATCTGGAGGGGCATGGGCATGCATGCTTAAACAGAGTCCCACTTGGGAACCTCTGCTTTCAGTTTTCCATTCAGAGGCTGAGTTCAGCGGCCAGACTTTATTCCTGAACTTCCTGGCTGTCATATAACGAACGACCTGACTCTCTGTCTCGAGACTAGCCCATTCAAAGGTGCATCCTTCCTTTTTCTTTATTAGAAGGGACTAAATGTCTGAAGGAGGAAAAACAAAGATGCACCTCTGGAGACAACATGATGTCACAGAACCAGGGAAGGAATTTCATGGCCCCTAGAAAACTCAGCAGGCAAGACGATGCCAAAGTCGAATGGAACTTCTGTTAACCCCAAAGTCAGACAGGACCAGCCCATGGCTGCTCAGGGTGCTGTGGCCACAAACAGGGTCGGCCTCCTGCATAAAGTAAGGTAGAAACGCTTTCAGCCTCCACAGTGCTTCCCGGTTTATAAATTCATCTAGTTGTGCCACGTAGGGGGCTGTCGCCACCACCAGCAGGGTGCCCTGAGTGCTTGCGTTTTCACCCCTAGCACAGGTGGACACCACAACTCCCAGAAAACATCTGGGGCGGAAACGGAAGCATGCCCGCAGCAGTGAACGCACTGCATTCTGGGAAATGTAGTCCAAACGGCCGCCGGGACGGGGTGAGCCCCAACAGTGGTACCTTCTGGGAAGGATCGTTTTCACGTAGTCCAAAAGCCAGGAGGTGGGAACCGAGGGGCTCTCACCCCAGCACCGGCAGGGGATGAACAACTTTTGGATTTTGAATTTAAGTGGATTTGGTTTTGTCACTCTCCATCCCCAACACCCAAGGAGGCAGAGAATAAGAGCAACACACACTTCTGTGATGCCATTCGTGTCTGAATTGATTATTTCTCACTCGAACTTGAGTAAACATGCAGTTTAACCTCCCAAGCATCTGTAAAGTGGGCATATTAATAATTCCCACTTCTCAGGCTTGAAAACATTGATCAGGTAATTGATACAGTGCCTGACACACCTTCATTGCCCTCTTCTCTTGGAGTGAGCAGAGCCTACAAAGCAAACAGATGTGCTTTGTAACCAGGAGTATGAATTCTGCTCCAGGAGAGCACAGGGGACTTTGTCATATTTTGGGAGTTATAATTTCATTGAGATTCCAGCCAAAATTCATAGGCAAAAAGGTAAGGAAATCTGGTCACTTACAGGGATTCAGCAAACGTACACCAACCGCCTTGCTAGCCAGGACACAGTTAGATGAAAGTTAAAAATGTATGACAAGCTTCTGGGTCAAGCATCCTCAAACAGTACTATTGATAGTATTAATGGGTTTATCCTCTATAAAGAGCAATTTGGCAATGGCTTTCAAAATTACAAAGGCATATATGTGCAGCTTCAGTGATTCCACCTCTAGGAATTTCTCCTGCAGACACACTCAAACATTTTCAAAATGACAAAAGTTAAGAATATTAATGGGGCTGGGTATGGTGGCTCACGCCTGTAATCCCAGCACTTTGGGAGGCCGAGGTGGGCAGATCACTTGATGTTAGGTGTTTGAGACCAGCCTGGCCAACATGTTGAAACCCCATCTTTATTAAAAATGCAAAAGGTGACAGGGTCACCATATTGGCCAGGCTGGTCTCGAACTCCTGACCTCAGGTGATCTGCCCACCTCAGCCTCCCAAAGTACTGGGATTACAGGCCTGAGCCACTGCACCTGGCTGAGGCCAGTAGTTTGAGACAGCCTGGCCAACATGGTGAACCCCCATCTCTACTAAAAATACAAAATTTGGCTGGGCATGGTGGCACATGCCTATAATTCCAGCTACTCAGGAGGCTGAGGCACGAGAATTGCTTGAACCTGGAAGGTGGAAGTTGCAGTAAGCCAAGATGGTGCCACTGTACTCTAGCCTGGGCAACAGAGTGAGACTTTGTCTCAAACTTAAAAAATAAAAAAAATAAAATAAAGAAAGCAAGGTGCAGAGCAGGGTATGCAGAATGCCGCATTTTTGTGGAAATGTCAAAGACTGAGTCTGAAAGGAGACACAAGAAAGAGGTGACTAAGGATGCCTCGGGGAGGAGAACTGGATTGGGGAAGGGGACAATAGGGGTAAACAGGGGACTTCTCGCACTTACTCTTTTAGTCCTTTTGAATGGCCTACGATGTGCCTGTATAAACTATTCAAATTTAAAAAAAAATAACTTCAAAGAAGACTGTTTCTGGGAAAGCACTTGTGGTCAGAAAACCCCAGACTCGGATCTCCTATTCCTCATTTGTACACTTGACGGTAAACCCAAAACAGAAGGAAGGAAAGCCAGTGATATCTTTCATATCTGTTTCCACATCTTATCCTCATTGCAACCCTGTGAACCAGTTAGGTTTTATCTGGCACATTTGACGGATTAGGAAAATTGAGGCTCAGAGAGGCTTGGTGAGACACTGGCAGAGCTGGGATTGAAACGGAGTCTTGACTATGACTGAATCTGGCTCCTTCCCTCCTGCAGGGGACCTCTCCAGGCACTGTCGGGGGTGGCAGGAGACAGCTCAGGGTTGAAGATGAGGGTGTGGATTACTTCCAGGCTGTGATGCTCACTGAAGCTGCTTTCCACTGCAACTTTCACAAGGGGCCCCTCAGGCAGGAAACAGCAGTCTAGGATGCCGGCAGCCAAACCAGGGGTTTGATTTACATGTTCTCGCACAACTGCTTGGGTGGATTATTTGGGAGGCTAGGAGCTAACTCAGCCAAAGATCCTGTTCTCTAAACCCATCTGGGTTGCTTTTTAACATCTCTATAATCCTTGAAGAGGCAGACTTTTAAAAATCGCTTGATTGATTTTTGTCAAATTATATGCTTTAAACAAACTAGCCTTTTTCATTAAATAAATTATTTTTTATTTTTTATTTTTTTGTGATGGAGTCTCATTCATTCTGTCATCCAGGCTGGAGTGCAGTGGTATGATCTTGGCTCACTGCAACCTCCACCTCCTGGGTTCAAGTGATTCTCCTGCCTCAGCCTTCCGAGTCGCTGGGATTCTGTAATCCCAGCGCCTACCATCACACCAGCTAATTTGTGTATTTTTAGTAGAGATGAGGTTTTACCATGTTGGCCAGGCTGGTCTCGAACTCCTGACCTCAAGTCATCCACCCACCTTGGCCTCCCAGAGTGCTGGGATGACAGCCATGAGCCACTGTGCCTGGCCTTCATTAAATAAAGAAATAGATGAGTGTTACCAATTCAAGCAATGAAGTATTTGGAGGACAATTTGGGGTTTCTATCAAAATTGTTTTGATATGTGTCCAGCATTTACATGGCAAATGATTTTTGTTTCCCTGTGGATATACTCCAGTGTTCAAGGATACATGTCCAAAGATTCATTGCTTATGAAGCAAAGACACAAACCTAGAAAGAGCTGAGATGTCCATCAATGGACAGCTGCTTCACTTAACTGTAATCCATCTGCACAATGGAATGCAAAGTGCCATGGCTGAGAAAAAGAAACTTGGCTGGATATGCTGACCTAGAAAGAGATCTACAATATACTGTTAAGTCAAAACAGCAGTAGAATAATATGATCCCATTGTGAAAAAAAAGTTATAAACACATAGAGATATATATGTTTTAGTAAACATAGAAAACAATGTGTAACATCCAGCAGTTCGGCTGGGTATGCTGGCTCATGCCTGTAATCCCAGCACTTTCGGAGGACGAAGCGGGCCGATCACCTCAGGCCAGGAGTTCGAGACCAGCTTGGCCAACATAGTGAAATTCCATCTCTACTAAAAATACAACAACAACAAAAAAATTAGCTGGACATGGTGACGGGCACCCATAATCCTAGCTACTCAGGAGGCTGAGGCAGAAGAATCCCTTGAACCTGGGAGGGAAAGATTGCAGTGAGCTGAGATCACACCACTGCACTCCAACCTGGGTGATGTCTCAGGAAAAAAAAAAAAAAAGGTCCAGTGTAGCAATCCCACTTCTGGATATTTACCCAAAAGTTTTGAAATCAGTTTGTTGAAAGATGTGTGCACTGTCAGGTTCATTGCAGCATCATTCACGATAGCCGAATTATGGAATCAACCTAAGTGTCCATCAACAGATCAATGCATGAAGAAATGTGCCACATGTTTACAATGGACTACTATTCAGCATTTAAAAAGCAGAATTGGGACTGGAGAGTATTTATTTATTTATTTATTTATTTATTTATTTTGAGATGGGGTCTCCCTCTGTTGCCCAGGCTGGAGTGCAGTGGCGTGATCGGCTCGCTGCAAGCTCCACCTTCTGGATTCAGGCCATTCTCTTGCCTCAGCCTCCCGAGTAGCTGGGACTACAGGTGCCCGCCACCATACCTGGCTAATTTTTTTTGTATTTTTAGTAGAGATGGGGTTTCACGGTGTTAGCCAGGATGGTCTTGATCTCCTGATCTCATGATCCACCTGCCTCGGCCTCCCAAAGTGCTGGGATTACAGGCATGAGCCACCGTGCCCAGCCTTTTTATTTATTTATTTATTTATTTTATTTTATTTTTTTGAGACGGAGTCTCCCTCTGTCACCCAGGCTGGAGTGCAGTGGTGCGATCTCGACTCACTGCAAGCTCCACCTCCCAGGTTCACGCCATTCTCCTGCCTCAGCCTCCCGTGTAGCTGGGACTGCAGGCGCCCGCCACTGCGACCGGCTAATGTTTTGTATTTTTAGTAGAGACTGGGGTTTCACCGTGTTAGCCACGATGGTCTCGATCTCCTGACCTCGTGATCCACCCATCTTGGCCTCCTAAAGTGCTGGGATTACAGGCGTGAGCCACCGCGCCTGGCCTATTTATTTATTTATTTATTTAATTTATTTTTTTTGAGACAGAGTTTCACTCTTGTTGTCCAGACTGGAGTACAGTAGTGCAATCTCGGCTCACTACAACCTCCGCCTCCAGGGTTCAAGTGATTCTTCTGCCTCAGCCTCCTCAGTAGCTGGGATTACAGGTGCGTTCCACCATGCCCAGCTAATTTTTGTACTTTTAGTAGAGATGGGGTTTCACTATGTTGGCCAGGCTGGTCTCAGACTCCTGACCTCAGGTGATCCACCTGCCTCAGCCTTCCATAGTGCTGGGATTACAGGAGTGAGCCACTGCGTCCAGCCTGGAACTGGAGATTGATGGCCAAGGAAATTCTGTCATTTGTGACAACATGGACAAAGGTGGAGAACATTATGCTAAGTGAAATAAGCCAGGCCCAGAAAGACAAATATCACATGTTCTCACTTATATGTGGAATCTAAAACAGTCAAACTCATAGAAGCAGAGAGTAGAATGGCAGTTACAGAGGCTGGAGGAGGGGAAATGAGGAGATGGTGGTCAAAGGGTACAAAATCTCAGGAGGAATACAGGTTTTTTTTGAGACCTATTGTGTGGCATGGTAAATGTCATTAATAATAGAGTATGGTACATTTCAAAATTGCTAAGAGAGTAAATTCATTCTCATCACAAAAAAGTTAAGTGTTGGAGGTGATGGATATGTTCACTAGCTTGGTTTAATTATTCCACATTGTACTCATAGATCATAATGTCACTTTTTACCCTATAAATATGTAAAAGAGGCCGGGTGCAGTGGCTCACACCTGTAATCCCGGCACTTTGGGAGGTCACGGTGGGTGCATCACCTGAGGTCAGGAGTTCAAGACCAGCCTGGCCAACATGGTGAAATTTTGTCTCTCCTAAAAATATAAACATCAGCTGGATGTGATGGCAGGTGTCTGTAATCCTAGCTCCTCGGGAGGCTGAGGTGGGAGATTTGCCTGAGCCTGGGAGGCGGAGGTTGCAGTGAGCCGAGACTATGCCACTGCACTCCAGCCTGGGCAGCAAAGCAAGAGTCTACCTCAAAAAATAAATATAAAAAATATATAATATATGTATATAATATATATATATAAAAGCTAGGATTTGAACCTACAACTCTTCACTGTAACGTAGGCCCCCCTGTATCACGCATGAACTATGAGCCTGCTGAGTGCTGGGTGCTGAGCTGGGAGCTTCCACTGTTCCCCACCTCTGCCTCTCAGAGTTCCCTGATGCTGGAAGCCTGGAGGCCCTCAGAATTCTAGGGTGTTTTTAGAACATCATTGTGGGGTGAAAGCAGGTTCCAGCTTCCCTGGGTGGAAGGTTCCAAGAAGCTCCCGGCCAGCTCCGAGAAGCGCCCGGCCAGCTCCTCCACTTCGCCTGACGGGGAGGGGATTGTGAGGGTTGGGACATGTCCTCTTTTAAGGCTCTCTCTTGCTGGCTTCTGACCACTTCCTCTTTTTCCTGAGGCGGTGGTGGCTGGCCATGGCAGCACTAATAGCAGCTGGGGGCGGGGCAGGCCTCCGAAACCCTCCTGGAGTGGCTCAGCCCCTGGGCTGAGGGCAGGAGAGCAAGAGTCCACTTTAACTTCCATCACCTCTTCCCCAGAGGTCTCTGTGAGCCCCCAGAGGAGGGGCTGGGAGTGGTGATCCCCTTAGCTCCCCGTCCCCAGACGGAACAGAATCACTGACCCTGAGTCTTGGCCTGGCCTACATCTGCTTCCAGCAACTTCCATGAAGGACGTACCTGTAGACCGAGGCCCACTGCTTGCACAGCCAGAGCCCTCAGGATGCCCAGGGAAGTGAGGGCCAGTGCTGGAAGCTCCAGCTTAGCACCAGGCACCTCCCCAGTGAATGGCTGCTGGAGGCAGAGCTGCCAGCAGGGAGAGGACAGCTATGAAAGACGTGGCAACAGGCCTTGCACTGCCTCCTGTCAACTGGGGGCTTTGGGCAGGCTGCTTTTCTCCTTTGGGCCTCAGTTTCCTCATCTGTGTAGTGGAGATCAACCATGGTACTTCGAAGGTCTGTAGAAATTCCTGGTACACAGCAAGTGCTCAATAATGGTATGAGCTACTATTAGCCAGTGCCTGTGGCTCGGTCTGAGCTGTTCAGGGTGCCCCACCAGCTTCTGCTGAGGACAGCCAGTGGCCGCTCAGCTCTGCTCCCAGCCTCGCACCATTCCACACCCCCGTGGCCCTGCCTCTCCTTGCCACCTCAGCCTCGCTTCCCACCTGTGGCAGGTGCGGCCAAGCTCAGGTCCACACAGCACCAGCTTTAGTTTTGCCACTCACAGCCCCATTGAGCCAATTTGGTAAAACATCCACATTGGCCATTGGTGGGTTATGCCGAGTTCAGCATTGTGCTAAAGTTCTGGCAGGCTTTTGTTTGTTTGTTTGTTTTTTGTATTCTGGTTAAATATATATAACATAAAATTTACTGTTTTAACCATTTAATTTAATTTTTCTTTCTTTTTTTTTTTTTTTTTTTTTGAGATAGAGTCTCACTCTGCTGCCCAAGCAGGAATGCAGTAATGGTATCTTGGCTCACTGCAGCCTCCATCTCTCAGGTTCAAGCAATTCTTCTGTCTCAACCTCGTTAGTAGCTGGGATTACAGGCGCACATTACCACGCCCAGCTAATTTTTGTATTTTCAGTGGAGATGTGTTTCACCATGTTGGCCAGGCTGGTCTCGAACTCCTGATCTCAAGTGATCTGCCTGCCTTGGCCTCCCAAAGTGCTGGGATTACAGGCGTGAGCCACTGCACCCAGCAGTGCTGGCTTTTGGGAGGGGATGCGGGAACTCAGGTGGAGGTGGAGGTGGAGGTGGAGATGGAGATGGAGGCGGCAAACCTAGAAGTAGGTCCCTAGAACCTGTGTCACTGGGTCAACCCTGAGGGATAGTTACCAAGGAGTGAAGTCCTTTCAGGCCTGGCCTGGACCCTCCTCCTAGAATCTTCTCCCCGGGAGGGGGCCTGTGATGGCGGCCAGGCCAGGCAAAGGAAGACACAGGGCAGTGCCTCACACACGCTCAGCCTCCACCCAAGGTGGGACCGTCTGGCTCCACCATGGAGCCCTGGCTGTTGGTCCAGGGCTGGGGGAGTCTCACCTCCACAGCCACCTCCCACTCCCCAGGCCCTCTCCAAGCCCTCCAGCCCCTTCTCCTGGAGATAAAACGGCCGAACTCCCTTCATCTTTTCCCCATCCCACAGTCATGGCTGTGGCCTCTGCATTTATTGGCTGTGGCATCCTTCCCTCCCCTCCCCACCTCCTTTCCACCCCTCCCCACTCCTCCCCACTTCCTTCCCTTCCCTTCCCACCTCCTTCCCCCCTCATTCCCACCCCTCCCCACCTCCTTCCCACCCCTCCCCACCTCCTTCCCTTCCCTCCCCACCTACTCCCCACTTCCTTCCCTCCCCTCCCCGCCCCTTTCCCTCCCCTCCCTGCCTCCTTCCCTTCCCTCCCCGCCTCCTTCCCTCCCCTCCCCGCCTCCTTCCCTCCCCTCCCCGCCTCCTTCCCTCCCCTCCCCGCCTCCTTCTCTCCCCTCCCCACCTCATTCCCTTCCTTCCCCACCTCATTCCCACCCCTCCCCATCTCATTCCCACCCCTCCCCACCTCATTCCCTCCCCTCTTTACCTCATTCCCACCCCTCCCCACCTCATTCCCCTCCTTTCCCATCTCCTTTCCTTTCCCTTTTGCCTTTACCTCATATCAAGCTGGGTGGTGATCCATTTGGAAATTCATAAAGCAGTGCACCTCACTTCACAGTTTGTCAAGGACCTGGTAAGTTGTAGGTGCTCAATACCTGCTTTAGTGAATGAGTGACTGTGAGGCCCCATGGCAGAGCTCACTAGTGGGAACCTCACGTGTCTCCCTAGCAATGTCAAAGGCCTGTCTGAAGTATGTGTGGGAGGGATCCCCAAAAGGGACACCAATACCTGCTCTGGGATATTTAATAAAATATGCTCTGAAGATTAAATGGAATAATGTGTAGGAAATGCCTGCTACATTGTAGGTATTCAAACTTTAGTTACCATTATTATCTTTTATTTTAAATAATAATCTGATTCTGGATCAGAAGCAGTGACTCCCACAAAGGTCATCAAAAAGGGAATGGTGCAAAGTGAGGGAACATTGGCAGAGGAAGAACCAGCTGTGTGTCCTTAGGCAAATTGCTTACCCTCTCTGAGCCCCCATTGCCTGATCTGTCAAATGGGTCTGGAAATCCCCACTTCCTCTGCTATTGTGGCAGGCATCAGATGAGATAAAAGATGGGTTCAGTCTTAGCAAGCGGGGAAGAGCTGCCCAGCTGAGCTGAGAGGCGGCTGACCATGGGAAACCACCCCAAGCCTGTTCCTTTATTTTTTATTTTTATTTATATATATATTTTGAGACAAGGCCTCACTCTGTCACCCAGGCTGAAGTACGGTGGCGTGATCATGACTCACTGCAGCCTCGACCTCCTGGGCTCAAGTGATCCTCCCACCTCAGTCTCCCAAGTAGCTGGAACTACAGGCATGCACCACCATGCCTGGCTAATTTTTGTATTATTATTACTATTTTGTGGTAGAGATGAAGTGTCACTATGTTGCCCAGGCTGGTCTCAAACTTCTGAGTTCAAGTGATCTGCTTGCCTCAGCCTACCAAAGCACTGGGATTACAGGCATGAGCCACCAAACCTGGCCTCAGCCTGTTTCTTTAACATCAGCTTCTTTTTTTTCGTTTTAGAGACAGGGTTTCGCTCTGTCGCCCAAGCTGGAGTGGAGTGGTCTGATCTTGACTCAATGTAACCTCTGCCTCCTGGGTTCAAATGATTCTCCTGCCTCAGCCTCCCGAATAGCTGGTGCTTGGGATTACAAGTGCTCGCCGCCACATGCAGCTTTTTTTTTTTATTTTTAGTAGAGATGGGGTTTCACCATGTTGGCCAGGCTGGTCTCAAACTCCTGACCTCAAGTGATCCACCTGCCTCGGCCTCCCAAAGTGCTGGGACTACAGGCGTGAGCCACTGCACCCAGCCTCAGCCTGTTCCTTTAACATCAGATTCTGAAACTACCTCTGCAGAAGTTCTGAGCATACCCCTCACTCAAGCTCTGGGCATCAGGAAAAGAACATTCCATGAAGTCCATCTGGAAGATGGTCCTTTCCCTGGTGCCCCCAGGTAAGCACATGGCCTCCAACCTGTCCTCCACCAAACCCTGACTCCAGGTCAGTCAGCAGCACCAAGCCTGGCCTGTTTCCATGGAGACCAGGAAAGGCACCAGAGTGTCTGGGAGGAAAGACGGCTTCCTGTTCAAAACCACAGATAGGATGGCCATAAAGCAGGGTAGTAGAACTGTCGTTATTCCACAGGATCAAATAGGGTTGCTAAGCCCAGGAACCGTCGGGGAGGCCCAATGGATGGGCCACATTTCCCCTGCAGGGCCAACGGCCAAGTGTGCACTGCCCCCTACCGTCTTTCAGATAGGGCTTCTTGTAGGAGTATGCTGCTATGCCAGACTATTATTGTCAGTATTCACAGAGTGCAAAGTATATGCTAGTCACTGACCTCAGCGATCTGTAAGATTTATCTCCTTTAATCCTCAGAACAAACTTATGTCTTATACGGCAGCTATTATTATTAACCCCATTTTACAGATGAGGAAACTGAGGCACAGAGAGGTTAAGTATCTTGCCCAAGGTCACACAGTGGAGGAGCCAAGCCTGTATTCAATCCAGGTCATCTGAAACCAGAGCTTATGAAGGTGACCACACCATACAGTGTGTCAGGCCAGGGGAGGCCAGGCACAGAGGTGGTCCGGGAAAGAAGGAAGCTAAGTGCTAGGTACCAGGTCCCGAGTGAACACCTCATTAATACTGGTGTTGAAGAGGCATGGACTTCATGAGGAGGGTGTTACTGGCACTGTTTTACAGATAAGGAGCTGAAAGCCCAGAGAGACAGTGAGTTGCCCAAGCAGCAAAGCTGCGTTTGAACCTAGATGTGTCTACTGCAAAGCCTGGCTCTTCAGTGAGCTCGCCGCCTTATCCTGCTTCCTCAGCAGTTTGTTCCGAGTCTGATCTGTCTTGAGAACCCCACAGCCTGGGGCTTAGGCCTGGAACACACACACTGCGCCTCTGCACCCGCTTTTAGAAATTGTGTATGGGATTCCAGTGGTTCCCACTTGCAGCTACTTTGGGCAAAGGAGAGGAAATGTGGCAGGAAGTGTAGTGACTCTGTATCTTGGTGAGTGGTTTTTTGCCTGAGCTCAGACGCTGCTGGAATGGAGAGTTTTAAAAAGAGAATCATTTTGGAGTAGTTGCATCTCTGTTACTTTTGGGTGAGTTAAAGGAAAAAGGAAGCTCCAGGAGGGACCACATTGGAAATTCCATCTACCCACTCATCCACCCATCCAATCGTTCAGTCATCTCATTATCCAATCATTCATCCATTCATCCATCCACCCACTCATTTTCTGGGCTCCAGTCTTCTGCTAGGCCCTGGAAACAAAACACACAAAACGCCCAAACAAACAAAAAAACAAAAGAGTAAAAACAGCCTCATAGAAAAAATGCTGTTTAGTGACGAGCCTGGCCAAGATGGTGAAACCCTGTCTCTACTAAAAATATGAACATTAGCCAGGTGTGGTGGCAGGTGGTTGTAATCCCAGCTACTTGGGAGGCTGAGGCAGGAGAATTGCTTGAACCCAGTAGGCAGAGGTTGCAGAAGAACCGAGATAGCGCCACTGCACTCCAGCCTGGGTGACAGAGCGAGACTCTGTCTCAAAAAGAAAAAAAGCTGTTGTTTCATACTTTCCTTCAGCACTTTTTTTTTTTTTTTTGGAGATGGAGTCTCCCTCTGTCTCCCAGGCTGGAGTGCAGTGGTGCATTCTCAGCTCACTGCAAGCTCTGCCTCCCGGGTTCACGCCATTCTCCTGCCTCAGCCTCCCGAGTAGCTGGGACTACAGGCGCCCGCCACCACGCCTGGCTAATTTTTTTTTTTTTTTTAGTAGAGACGGGGTTTCATCATGTTAACCAGAATGGTCTCTATCTCCTGACCTCGTGATCTGTCTGCCTCAGCCTCCCAAAGTGCTGGGATTACAGGTGTGAGCCACTGCGCCCAGCCAGCACTTTCTATTTTTTACATTTAGAAAAGAGCTTTATTGCGATATAATTCATATAATCATACAGTTCACCCATTTAAAGCATGATTCGATGGCTTTTAGTGTATTCACAGAGCAGTGACATCATCACCACAATCAATTTTTGAACATTTTCATCACCCCAAACAGAAACCCATTAGGCAGTCACTCCCTGTACCGCCTTCTCCCACTCCCTTCAATTACTCATCTACTTTCTGCCTCTGTGGATTTGCCTGTTCCGGAGGTTTCATGTAAGTAGAATCATATACTATGTGGCCTTTTGTGTCCGGCTTCGTTCACTGAGCATCATGTGTTGTTGTTATTGTTGTTATTTTGTTTTGTTTTTTGAGACACTGTCTCCATCTGTCACCCAGGCTGGAGTGCAGCAGTGTGATCTCAGCTCTCTGCAGCTTCTACCTCCTGGGCTCAAGCGATCCTCCCACCTCAGCCTCCTGAGTAACTGGGGCCACAGGCGCACGCCACCAGGCCTGGCTAGAGATGAGGTTTCGCCGTGTGACTCGGGCTGATTGCAAACTCCTGGGCTCAAGCGATCTGCCTGCCTGGGCCTCCCAAAGTGCTGGGATTAGAGGTGTGAACCATTGCACCCAGGCTCACTTACCATTGCATTTTCAATGTTTATTCATTTTGTAGCATGGATCAGTAAATTGTTTCTTTTTATTGCTGAGTGATATTCCATTTTATAGACAGATCACATTTGGTTCATTCATTCATCAGTTGACGGACATTTGGGATGTCTCCCCTTTTAGCTACTATAAATAATGCTGCTGTTAACATTTATGTGTAAGCGTTGTGTGGATGAGTTTTCATTTCTTTTTGGCATTTACCTAGGAGTTGCCTTGCTGAGTCATACAGTAGCTCTGCGTTTAACCTTTTGAGGAACTGCCAAACTATTTTCCACAGCAGCTGCAACATTTAGTACTCCCACCAGCAGTGTAGGAGGGTTCCAGTTTCTCCATATCCTCACCAACACTTGTTATTGCCCATCTCTCTCTCTCTCTCTTTTTTTTTTTCCTGAGACAGAGTCTGTCTCTGTCACCCAGGCTGGAGTGCAGTGGCACGATCTCGGCTCACTGCAACCTTTGCCTCCCAGGTTCAAGTGATTCTCCTGCCTCAGCCTCCTGAGTAGCTGTGATTACAGGTGCACACCACCATGCCCAGCTAATTTTTATATTTTTAGTAGAGATGGGGTTTCACCATGTTGGCCAGGCTGGTCTCTAACTCCTGACCTCAGGTGATACACCTGCCTCGGTCTTCCAAAGTGCTGGAATTACAAGCATGAACGACCACACCCAGCTATTGTCCATCTTTTTAAATTTAGCCATTCTAGCAGGTGTGGAGTGATACCTCATTATGGTTTTAATTTACATTTCCCAGATAGCATCTTTACATGTTATTATCAGCCATTTGTATATTTTCTTTGAAGAAATATCCATTTGGATTCTTTACCCATTGTTAATTGGGTTGTCTTTTCATTATTGAGTTGTAAGAGTTCTTTATAGATTCTAGATACAAGTCCTTTATCAGATACATGATTTGCAAATATTCTTTCCCATTCTGTAGCTCCAGTTCCTTCTCATTGTTTTATTTTTGATTTTTAAAGCATACATCCTCATGCTAAGATATTTGAAAAAGGCAAAAATGTACAAAGAGATGGAAAAAGAACCGCCCAGAGACCACTATGATTAATATTTAATCTTTTTTATTTGCCTTTTTAATAAACTTAATTGTTATTTATTTTTTTATAGGTAATATGTGCACTGCTGCAGAATTCTAAAAGTCTAAAATCAGAGATTCAGTGAGTCTCCCAAGCAGGAAAGCTGCATTTTCAATCTGAATAGGTCCACTGCAAAGCCTGGCTTTCTCAGTGCCTCTGCCACCATATCCTGCTTCCTCCAAAGTTTCTTTCAAGTCTGATCTGTCTTGAAAGCCCCAGTGCCTGCAGCCCCTGTCACTCAAACTCCTCCTGGGGACTGCTACTGTTGCCGCTTTCTAGACGATCTTCCAAGGATAGCTTGTAGCTTGTACATATGGACATATACTTGTCAAATTTCCCTTAAATTGTATGTTACCCATTCCACTGAGCTTGTCAGTGGCTCCTTTCCAGTCTTGTAGCTATGCAGAGTTTTCTTTCTATAGTTAAGAATACAATGTATCTGTCAGTTGTGGGAGGCATAGCAGGAATTCATTCTAGTGTTAGGAAGAACAAGGAATTTATTAAAGGATATTAGGTGGCTTGGAGAATCTGGAGGAGGGCAGAGATCCAGGTCTGGAGTCTACAGAGCCAGAAACAAAGCACAACCACAGGTGGGATTGCTACAGTAGAGCAGTGCCCACTGCCAGGACTGGGCACAGAGCATGGCTGGTTCTGCTGGGCTCAGGGTGTGGCACCCTCTGGTTCTCTGCCTCCAGATACCAGGTGTTTCTGCCTCTACCTTTGCCAGGTATGTACCCTCTGACACCTGCTTCTCTTGTTGGTGGCTTTTGAACACAAGCCTGATGCTGGTATGTCTGACTCTGGGGCAGAGCTGACTGTCCTACCCAAGCTGCAAGGGAGTCTGGGAAAACAAGATCTGGCTTTTTCTTTGGCAAGGTGTGGCTTCATATGGAGAGGCAGTCAAACATAGGAGGGCAAATTTTGATGGGCACCCAAAAAGAATGGCAGAGCCCAGTAGATAATACTTAAATGGGCTGGGCACAATGGCAAATGCCTATAATCCCAACACTTTGGGAGGTCAAGGTGGGAGGATCACTTGAGGCCAGGAGTTCAAGACCAGCCTGGGCAACATAGGGAGACCCCGTCTCTACCCCCCCAAAAAAAAAATTAGCTGAGCATGGTGGCATGTACCTATAATCCCCGCACTTTGGGAGGCTAAGGCAGGAGGCTCACCTCTGGCTAGGAGCTCAAGGCCAGCCTGTGCAATATAGTGAGACACCTGGCTTAAAATTTTTGTTTGTTTGTTTGAGACAGGGTTTCACTGTGTCACTCAGGCTAGAATGCAGTGGCGTGATCTCAGCTCACGGCAACATCGACCTCCTGGGGTCATGTGATTCTCCTACTCCTCAGTAGCTGGGACTACAGGTGCACACCACCACACCTGGCTAATTTTTGTATTTTTTTTATAGTAACAAGGTTTCACTATGTTGCCCAGGCTGGTCTCAAACTCCTGGGCTCAAGTGATCCTCCTACCTTAGCCTCCCAAAGTGCTGGCCTTACAGGCATGAGCCACTTGCACCCAGCTACAAAAACATTTTTAAAGTTAGCTGGGTGTGGTTGTGCATACCTGTAGTCCTAGCTACTCAGAAGGCTGAAGCAGGAGGATCTCTTAAACCCAGGAGTTCAAGGATGCAGTGAGCTATGATCAAGCCACGACACTCCAGCCTGGGCAACAGGGCCAGACCCTGTCTTTAAAATAATAATAATAATGATAATACTTAAATGTAAGTGTATTGTAATTATGAAAGTATAATACTTCTGATTATAACAGCAGTACATGGGTGAGAGGTGACATGTTGTAATGGTTAAGCTTGGGCAGCCTGGGAGCTGACTGCCTGGGTTAGAGTCACATCTGTATCCCTCAGCTAACCTTTCGAACTTGAGCACGGCTTGAACTTCATTACGCCCCAGTTTCCTCGTTTGTAAAATGGGGATCACAGTAGAACATCCCTCATGGGTTGGGTTGAGGTTGGGATGAGTTAACAGATGTAAGGCTTAGAACTGTATCTAGCTCATTGTATTTGCTATGTAGTTGTTTGCTCTTTTCATTTTTCCAATCTTTTATTACAAAAATTTTAAAACATACAGAAAAGTAAAAAGGGTTGTATAGCAAGCATCCATCTAGCCACTACCTAAGATTTCACCCTGAACATTTACTCTTTCTTTTCTTTTCTTTTTCTTTTTCTTTTTTTTTTTTTTTTTTTTTTGAGAGATGGAGTCTTGTTCTGTCACCTAGGCTGGAGTGCAGTGGTGTGATCTTGGCTCACTGTAACCTCTGCCTCCTGGGTTCAAGCAATTCTCCTGCCTCAGCTTCCCAAGTAGTTGGGACTACAGGCATGCACCACCATGCCCAGCTACTTTTTGTATTTTTTAGTAGAGATGGAGTTTCACTATATGTTGGCTAGGCTGGTATCGAACTCCTGACCTCAGCTGATCTGCACACCTTGTCCTCCCAAAGTGCTGGGATTACAGGCATGAGCCACCGCGTGTGGTCCCTGAACATTTACTCTGTTTTATCACATCTGTCTATGCCTCTTTCCAATTATTAATACATGTTAATTTTAATGCATTTCAAAGTAATGGCAAATGCATACATATGTTGCTATTATGTTTTTAAAAAGAAGTTGTCAGCTGTTAAACAAAATGGTCTGGGCATGGTGAGTCGCGCCTGTAATACCAGCACTTTGAAAGGCCAAGATGGGCAGATCACCTGAGGTCAGGAGTTCAAGACCAGCCTGACAAACATGGGAAAATCCTGTCTCTACTACAAACACAAAAACTAGCCTGTTGTGATGGCATGCTCCTGTAGTCCCAGCTATTGGGGAGGCTAAGGCATGAGAATCGCTTGATCCTGGTAGGTGGAGGTTACAGTGAACCGAGATTGTGCCACTGCACGCCAGCCTGGGCATTAGAGTGAGACTCCATTTCAAAAAAAAAAAAAAGTATATAAAATTGTCTGTATTTTCCTTTAACATAAGGAACAGAGTCCTATAGGATGAAACAGAATCATTAGGTTGAGGGGAGAGTGAAAAGGCAGGCCAGGGACTTCCTGACAATGGGAACAGCCTGGGCAAAAGAATGCCCCACTGCGATTTCCCCCCAAACCCCCAAGCCTGGCTGATCAGGCAGAGCCCCTTCAAATGGGCATTAAAAATACTTGCTAATCTGAAGGTTTTGGGTGGCTAAGGCAGGAAGATCATTTGAGGCCAGGAGTTTAAGATCAGCCTTGGCAACATAGTGAAACCTCATCTCTACAAACAAATTTTTAATTAGCGGGAATGGTGGCACATGCCTGTAGTCCCAGCTACTGAGGAGGCTGAGGCAGGAGGATCCCTTAAGCCCAGGAGTTCGAAGCTGCAGTGAGCTATGATCATGCCACTGTACTCTAGCCTGGGCAACAGAGTGAGACCCTGTCTCTTAAAAAAATTAAATCAACAAAAAATAAAATAAAATACAAAAGATAAAAATACTTGCATATTCAGATTTGATTTAGAGGAGACTGAAAAATAGGCCTTATAGAAGGCAAAGAAGGAAAGTTCCGGATGGGAGAACCCAGCCTTTCCTCCACTGCCCCAGATGATTTTGCTATAGCCCAGATTTGCAAGCTCCACTCAGCAAAATAATCTCCCTGTATCAGCCATCATTTGCTGCATAACAGATGACTCCAAAATGTAGTGGCCTAAAGCAACAATAACTCAGATTTTCTCCTGGTTTCTGTGGGTCGGGCATTTGGGAATGGCTGGGAAGTTCCAGCTCTCTGCAGGGTCTCTCATCCACCTGCAGGTGGGTGCCGACCTGGGCTGGGGCCATCTCCAAGGTGTCCTCACTCTCACAACCTGTGCGTGGGCTGGGAAGACTTGAGCAGAGGTGAGCTTTACTGGTGGGGCTCCCTGGGCACCTCTCCAGCATGGTGAGGTCAGGGCGGCTTGTCTTCTAACGCCATCTTGGGGCTCCTAAGGTGTATGCCTCAAGCTAGGCAAAAGCTGTCACACATTGTCCCTTCTGCTACATTCTATTGAGGCAGCTATAAAACGTTACAAAGGGGGCGGGGTGTTGTGGCTCACGCCTGTAATCCCAGCACTTTGGGAGGCCGAGGTGGGCAGATCACCTGAGGTCTGGAGTTCAAGACCAGCCTGGCCAACAGGGCGAAACCCTGTCTCTACTAAAAATGCAAAAATTAGCTGGGTGTGGTGGCAGGCACTTGTAATCTCAGCTACTTGGGAGGCTGAGGCACGAGAATTGCTTGAACCCAGGAGGTGGAGGTTTCCGTGAGCCGAGATTGTGCCATTGCACTCCAGCCTGGTGACAGAGAGAGACTCTGTCTTAAAAAAAAAAAAAAAAAAACAAGTTACGTAGTTCTGAGGGTGGTTGCAGTGGTTCAAGCCTGTAATCCCAGCACTTTGGGAGGCTGAGGCAGGAGGATTGCTTAAGCCCAGGAGTTCGAGACCAGTCTGGGCAACATGATGAGACCCCATTTCTACAAAAAAATTAAAAAATTAGCTAGGTGTGATGGTGTGAGCCTGTATCCCTAGCTACTCGGGAGGTTGATTGGGAGGACTGCTGGAGCCCAGGAGGTCGAGGCTGGAGTGAGTTGTGATTGAGCCACGTGTACTTCAGTCTGGGGGACAGAGTGAGATCCTGTCTCAAAATAAATAAATACATAATGAAAAGCAAAAAGTTACAAAGATCTGGCAGGCTGAAAGGAAGAAAACCCAGATCCCATCTCTCCATGGATGAATGTCAATGTTGCACTGTGGAAGGGCATGTGGGATGGAGGAAGAATCAGGGGATGTGTCTTTGGAAAGTGCAATTGTTCACAGCTGGTGTCTGAATAGACTCACTCTCCTCAAAGACACTTTTGCCACACCGATCGCTGGCCAAGCATGCCCCATGCAGGTCTCACCCTCCAGCCCATGCAGTTGTCTTTCAGCCACAGGCTGAACACTGGCCATCCCAGCTGTGTCAGAGGCCTTTGGAAAGCCTAATTTTCTCCATCTTGTTTATTACCTTGTGGATGAGGTTGAACAGTGTCCCCCAAATTTATGTCCACCTGGAACCTCAGAACATAGCCATATTTGGAAAGAGGGTCTTTGCAGATGTAATCAAGTTAAGATGCAGTCATATTGCATTAGGGTGCATCCTAAATTGATGAGGCTGGGCGTGATGGCTCAATCCTGTAATCCCAGTACTTTGGGAGGCCGAAGTGGGCACATCACTTGAGCTCAGGAGTTCAAGATCAGCCTGGGCAACATGGTGAGACCCTGTCTCTATAAAAAATTAGCCGGTGTGCACCTGTGGTCCCAGCTACTCGGGAGGCTGAGGTGGTAGGATCGGTTGAGCCTAGAGGTGAAGGCTGCAGTGAACCGTGATCACCCTACTGCACTGCAGCCTGGGTGACAGAGTGAGACGAGACCCTGTCCCCCCCAAAAAAATAAATAAAAAATAAATCAGTGACTAGTGTGTCATAAGAAGAGGGACATTTGGACACAGAGACATACATAGAGGGAAGATGATATGAAGACAACACAGGGACACACGGAGAGCACCATGTGACACTTGAGGCAGAGGCTGGAGAGAGGTATCTACAAACCAGAGTACACAAAGGATTCGCAACCACCCAAAGCTGGGAGAGAGGCACGGGACCATCTCTCGCAGAGCCTCCAGAAGAAACCAACCATGCTGGTTGGGTGTGGTGGCTCATGCGTGTAATTCCAGCACTTTGGGAGGCCAAGGAGGGCAGATCACTTGAGGTCAGGAGTTCGAGACCAGTCTGGGCAACATGGTGAAACCCTGTCTCTACATAAAATACAAAAATTAGCTGAGTGTGGTGATGGGCACCTGGAATCCCAAACCCGGGAGGCTGAGGCAGGAGAATCGCTTGGACCCGAGAAGCAGAGGTTGCAGTGAGCCGAGATGGTGCTAGTGCCCTCCAGCCTGGGTGACAGAGTGAGAGTCTGTCTCAATAAATAAATAAACAAGAAACCAACCTTGCTGACCCCGGGGTCTCAGACTTTTAGCGGCCACAATGGGGAGTTATGGTGTTTGTTATAGCAGCCCTGGGAAACTGACGCATGTTTTCAATGACGTTTTGGCCCCTTCTGAGTGGCAGTCTGGATGGCTGGTTGACAGCTAACTTCAGACCCGATGCAAAAGCTCAGTCTATGAAGGAAAGTCTCCTGTGGACAGCTGCTGTGTAGACAAGATGGGTTACCTACTAGGAAAGGGTCCTGGGGGCCCCCACAGGGTGCTTACTCTGTTGACGGGGGACCCAGGTGACAGATGCAGGCATTTGCTATGAGTCACAAGACACTGATGTGTGTTTGCTTAGTTGGGTATTTTTTTACTTTTTATTTTTTAATTTTGTAAATGAGGCTTAGCCTTCCCAGGTGTGTCCTACCTCTTCTGTCTCCTGTCTCCCATCTTTGTGTCCTGTCTCCCGGAGCTGGTGTGATTTTGTCAACATGGGCACTGTTTATGATGGCAACAGCTGTGACCTTTAGAGCTAAGAGGAAAGCTGCCTTTCTCTCCAAGTGGGGTCATAAACTGTTATTCACCAAAACATGGGGGAGGCAGAGGAGGGAAACATAGCCACTCCTAGGGGAAACCACTCTGTTTCTCCTCTGCAGGGCTGGAGACACAGGGGGGTCCCTGGCTGTGCCTCCAACCCTGCCCTCAAGCTCTGCACCATTCTGTAACCCTCAAAAGCAATCAGGCCTCTGTACTTGCTGAGCCCACTGCCTGAGAAGTTCATTTTCCAGGTCCTCACTTAGCCAGCCTCTCCTCCATCTCCTCCTCCTCAGGTCACCCTCCTCCAAGAAACCTTTGTGACCACCACACGCAAACCCAGCCCTTCCTCCCCAGTTATGTTCATCTGCTCTGCTAAAGTGCTCACCCCACTGGAAATGATCTTGTTTATGTGTTTCCTTGTCTATGGTCTGTCTTCCCCAGTAGAATAGAAGAGCCATTGGTATTTTGTCTTTTTTTTTTTTCCTCCTTGTCCATTCTTGTACCCTCAGCTTCTAGAACATTTCCTGGAACACAGCAAGTGTTCAGTGATTGTTCATAGAGTGACAAATGTCTCATCCAAGAATGTATGATCACAGGGAAGAATGACTTGAATTGGTCTTGACGTTAACCTGCTTCCAGCCTGGTTCCCTTCTCCCACCTCCCTATAGCCCACAGAAGAACTTTCACAAACCAGAAGTCTGTCCAGGTCATTCTTCTGCTCTAAGGCTTTCAGTAGCTCCCCCTTATCCCCAGAAGAAAGTCCAAATGCCTTATCAAGTCTCAAGGGACCCTGGGTGAGCCCTGCTTTCCTTGCTAGTCACTCATGCACAGCTGAGTCCTGCCTCTGAGTGGATGTCATTCATGCTGTTCCCATTGCCTGGATTCCTGCTCTTCTCCACCTCATTCAACTGATAAACTCTTGTTTTTTTTTTATTTTTTATTATTTATTTATTTATTTATTTATTTTTGAGACTGAGTCTCGATCTATCACTCAGGCTGGAGTGCAGTGGCGTGATCTTGGCTCACTGCAACCTCTGCCTCCTGGGTTCAAGAGATTCTCGTGCCTCAGCCTCCCCAGTAGCTGGGATTACAGGTGCGTGCCAACATGCACAGCTAAGTTTTGTATTTTTAGTAGAGACGGGGTTTCACCATATTGGCCAGGCTGTTCTCGAACTCCTGACCTCAAGTGATCCCCCACCTTGGCCTACCAAAGTGCTGGAATTACAGGCGTGAACCACTGGGCCTGGCCTCAACTGATAAACTCTTGTCCTTTTACTAGGCTCAGTTTAAGGACCATCACCTCCAGGAAGCCTTCCCAACCGGCACTTATCATTTCTTCTCCTTCTCTTTGGGATTATCACTTGTATTGTAATCAAATCTTGTTTTTTTCTTTAAAAAATATTATTTGCATTCAGTAAAATTCACCTGTTTTGATACACAGTTCTGAGGTTTTTTTTTTTTTTAGTTCTATGAGTTTTGACAAATGTATAAAGTTGTAATCTCCAACACAATCAAAATATAAAACAATTTCCTCACTCTTTCCCAATTCCCTTATGCTCTTTTGTATCCAACAACTCTTCCCACTTCAGCCCCTAGCAACCATGGTTTTGCTTTCTGTCTGTATAACATTGCCTCTTCCAGAATGTCATATGTAAAATCATGCTGTTTATAACCTTTAATGCTGGTGTCTTTTTTGAGGGGTTGCGGGGGGACAAAGTTTCATTCTTGTTGCACAGGCTGGAGCGCAATGGCACAATCTCGGCTCACTGCAACCTCTCCCTCCCGGGTTCAAGTGATTCTCCTTCCTCAGCCTCCTGAGGAGCTGGGATTACAGGCGCCCACCACCATGCCCAGCTGATTTTTGTATATTTAGTAGAGATGGGGTTTCACCATGTTGACCAGGCTGGTCTTGAACTTCTGACCTCAGGTGATCCACCCACCTCAGCCTCCCAAAGTGCTAGGATTACAGGCGTAAGCCACCATGCTCGGCCTAATGCTGGCGTCTTTCACTCGGCTTACAGTCATGTGTTTGACATTCAGCCTTGGTTTTGTGTGTATCAATAATTACTTTTTATAGCCGAGAGCTACTTCACTGTATGAATGTTTATCCAGTCACAAATGAAAGACATTTGGGTTGGTTCCAGTTTACAGTGGTTATGAACGAAACTACTATAAACATTAGTGTTTTTCTGTGGACATATGTTTTCATATCTCTTAGGTAAATACAGGTGAGTTTGCTGGGTCATATGGTAAGTGAGTGTTTAACTTGTTAAAGAAACTGCCCAGCTGTTTTCCAACGAGGCTGCACTGTTTTGCATTTCCACCAGTTGCTCCACATCCTCACCAGCACTCGGTGTTATGGTCAGGTTTTTTTTTTTTTTTTTTTTTTTTTTTTTTTTTTTTTTTCCCGAGACAGAGTTTTGCTCTGTCGCCCAGGCTGGAGTGCAATGGCACGATCTCAGCTCACTGCAACCTCTGCCTCCTGGGTTCAAGTGATTCTGCTGCCTCATCCTTCTGAGTAGCTGGGATTACAGGTATCCCCCACCACACCTGGGAAATGTTTTGTATTTTTAGTAGAGACGGGGTTTCACCATGTTGGCCTCAACTCCTGGTCTCAAACTCCTGACCTCAGGTGATTTACCCGCCTCGGCCTCCCAGAGTGCTGGGATTACAGCCATGAGCCACTGCACCAGCCTATCATCAGTTGTTTTTATTTTAACCATTTTAATAGGTGTGTATTTTTTTTTAACCAGTTGGTCTTCCCCAGCAGCCTGTAAATCCTGACACAGAATAAATCTTTCATCTCCTATCCTCAGCCTGTAGTAGTGACTGACATGTGGTAGGTGCTCAAGAAATGCTGTGGGCTGACTGAATGAGTCCATTCACTGAATGAATGAATTTCTTGACTACATGCATGAGGGATCTATTGACATAGCGCTTAAGGTAAGTTTATTCCAGATGCCATGTGAGTTTCTCCGCTCCCCCACAAAGGAACTCATTATGAGTAATGAGGTGGTCTTTCTGAAATGGTTGCTGCAGGTAAAACCCCCTTACCATTAAGGCTAATATCTTCCTATATCTGCCCAAAGTGCGAAGACTGCTTCTACCTCTGAACAGGCTTGCATGGGTTTCTTCCTTGTTGTTTCAATGAAAGGCACTGGTGCCCATACTAGAGGGTGCAAGAGAATGATAGCGGTGGGGGGCAGTTCAAAGGAGATCCCCAGGCCCTGCCCCCAGGTTCTGATTCAGTACGGCCAATAACTCTGGGTGCATCTCAGACTTTCTTAAGGCCCCCCAGGAGAGCTGAGAGTCCTCTGTAGAAGTGTAAGTAATCCTGGGTCTTGAAAAAGGCATGGAGCTTCAGATTCTAGTTCTGTCACCACTGGTGGTTCACTCCCGCCGGTCACTTAATGCCTCAGAGCCTCAGTTTTCTTTTCTGTAAAACTATCTTGAAAGTAAAGCAGCTTCCCAATCTCATTGTGAGGATGAAATACATTCACTGCATGAAGGGCCCTGATGGAAGGCAGATACTCAATAAATGTTGTAGATTTTGGTAAGCCAAAAAGATTCCAAATGCTTTCTCTCCACCCCCTTCGCTAACTGCCTTGTATTTTAATTTTTATTGATGCATAACAATGCAGAGAAGTGTGCAGTTCGCTGGATCTTCACACACCGAACACACCCACGCCCACATAACCCACACCCCAGCCGAGAAACCAGCACCCTGAGGACTTGCCTGGGCGTGCTGCTCATCACCCCCTTCCCAAGGGTGACTTCCAGCGGCCTTGTTTTTGAAACAGTTTTAGTTTTCTCCTGACTTCCAGCGGCCTTGTTTTTGAAACAGTTTTAGTTTTCTATGACAACTAAGACATGCATAGTAAAGAATATTGAGAAAACACTGATAGGAGGAAAAAATCAGAGACATGTTAACATATTGAACAGCCTTTAAAAAATATTAATTTTTTGGCCTGGCGTGGTAGTGCATGCCTGTAATCCCAGCCCTTTGGGAGGCTGAGGTGGATGAATCGTTTGAGCTCAGGAGTTCGGGACCAGCCTGGGTAACACGATGAAAACTTGTCTCTACAAAAACATACAAAAATCTAGCCAGGCATGGTGATGTGTGCCTGTAGTCCCAACTACTTGGGAGGCTGAGGTGGGAGGATTGCATGAGCCCAGGGAGGGGGCAAAGGTTGCAGTGAGCTGCGATTGCGCCGCTGCCCTCCTACTTGGGCTACAGAGTGAGACCCTGTCTCAAAATAATAATACTAACTTTTTGTTGAGGTATAACATGCATCAAATGGCCCAGATCAGGCTGGGCATGGTGGCTTATGCCTGTAATCCCAGCACTTTGGGAGGCCGAGGCGGGTGGATCACGAGGTCAGGAGATTGAAACCATCCTGGCTAACACGGTGAAACCCTGTCTCTACTAAAAATACAAAAAATTAGCTGGGCATGGTGGCGGGTGCCTGTGGTCCCAGCTACTCGGGAGGCTGAGGCAGGAGAATGGTGTGAACCCAGGAGGCGGAGGTTGCAGTGAGCCGAGATTGTGCCACTGCACTCCAGCCTGGGCGACAGAGCGAGACTCCATCACACACACACACACACACACATACACACACAAAAGGCCCGGATCAGAAATACAGAGCTCAGTACATTTTCATAAAGTGACTAACCCATGTGACCACAAGATCAAAACCTAGAACATCACAGCCCTTAAGGTCCTTCCTTCTGCTGCCTCCGAGGCAGTGAGACTCACTCTTCTGCCTTCTTTTTGTGTGTGAGACAAACTCTCTGTTGCTCGGGCTGGAGTTTGGTGGTGTTGTCGTAGCTCCCTGCAGCCTTAAACGCCTGTGTTCAAGTGATCCTCCCATCTCAGCCTCCCAAGTAGCCAGGACTATTCTGACTTCAAAAAGCACTGATGAATTTTGTGAAACACAGCCTTGTTTTAGACAGAGCTTCTCTCTCCCTGGTGCTGTTGGAGAACTCTTGCTCATCCCTCAGGACCCAGTTCTGAGGTTACCTCCTCTGAGAAGTCTTCCCAGCTCCGTGAGGCAGAGGATTAGCCCTTGCCTGATTCGTCCCTCTAATTCCGCTCTTGCCGTTCTGTGAGAGTAAGTGCCTCTTCCTGCTGTCTCCGCGTTGACAGGTAAATAGGTCTAATCTATTTTCCTAATATAGGGTATAGTGGGTTGAATTGTGACCCCCCGCCCCCCAAACAACAACAACAAATAAAACTAAGTCCTAAACCATGTACCTGTGAATGTAATCTTACTTGGAAATAAGGTTTGTCTGCCTGTTTGTTTTTTGAGATGGAGAGTCTCTGTTGCCCAGGCTGGAGTGCAGGGGCAGGATGTCTACTCACTGCAACCTCTGCCTCCCAGGCTCAAATGATTCTCCTGCCTCAGCCTCCCAAGTAGCTGGGACTACAGGCTGTGCCACTACATCTGGCTACTTTTTGTATTTTTAGTAAAGATGGGGTTTCACCATGTTGGCCAGCATGGTCTTAAACTCCCGACCTTAAACGATCCACCTGCCTTGGCCTCCCACAGTGCTGGGATTATAGGTGTGAGCCACTGGTGCAAGGCTGGAAATAGGGCCTTTATAGAGGTAATTAAGTTAGGGATCTCAAGATGAGATCATCCTGGATTCAGGGTGGACACTAAATGGGAGGACTGGTGTTCTTACCAGAGAAAGGAGAGGGATGTTTGAGACAGAGAGCAGAGGGCCACGAGAAGCCAGAGGCAGAGTTAGAGTGATGCAGCTCCAAGGCAAGGAGCACAGGATCACCACCAACCACAGACCCTGGGAGAAAGGCATGGGGCGGATTCTCACCTAGGGCCTAAGGAGGGAACCAGTGCTGCTGCTGGCACCTTGCGTTCAGACTTCTGGCCTCCAGAACTGTGAGATGATATATTTCCATTTTTTTTTGTAAGTCACCCAGTTGATGATAATTTGTTACATCAGCCTTTGACAGGAAGACACGAGGCCTGGTATTAAATAAGGGCTCAGTGTTTGTTGAATGAATGAAAGGGGCCAGGCACGGTGGCTCACGCCTGTAATCACAGCACATTGGGAGGCTGAGGTGGGTGGATCACCTGAGGTCAGGAGTTCAAGACCAGCCTGGTCAACATGGCAAAACCCTATCTCTACTAAAAATACAAAAAAAAAAAAAAAAAAAAAAAAAAAAAAGCCAGGCATGGTGGTGCACACCTGTAGTCCCAACTACTCAGGATGCTAAGGCACGAGAATCACTTGAGCCCAGGAGGCAGAGGTTGCAGTGAACTGAGCTCCAACTGCTGTACTCCAGCCTGGGCGATTAAAAAAAAAAAAAAAAAAGTGAAACCATTAACATTAAACCAGAGGCTCTACCAAGCTGGCCACAGTTTAAATAGCAGAGGGGCCTGCCTTCCCCCTGCCCCCGGAAGCAGTGAGGCCTAACCCCATTGAAAGCCCGTTCTGGGTGGTACTTCCTGTCACAGAGGCCTGCCAGCCAGCAGCTGGGACTCGGCTCGTCCCCAGGGATGTGTGATTCTCTGAACAATGTTGGGAAAGGAAACTGGGCTCAAGGGCTCCGGGGCGGTTTCTGGTCATTTTGGTTGTGGGGGTAGAGGGGTAGGGTTGGCGAGGTTCCCTGGGGCAGGGCGATGGACCTCAGCCTGGTCACTGCCTTTGGAGGTGTTGGTGGAGGAGGAGAGAGGAGGTCTAGGTTTGAAATAACCCTCTAAGAGTTTTTTTGTTTGTTTTTGTTTTTGGTCAGGGTCTTACTCTGTTGCTCAGGCTGGAGTGCCGTGGCACATGATCTCGGCTCACTGCCTGCACCCTCTGCCTCCTGGGCTCAAGTGATCCTCCAGCCTCAGCTTCCTGAGTAGCTGGGACTCAGGCACACGCCACCATGCCTGGCTAATTTTTAAAGATTTTTGTAGAGATGGCGGTCTCATCATGTTGCCCAGGCTAGTCTTGAACTCCTGGGCTTAAGTGGTCCACCCTCCTTAGCCTCCCAAATAGCTGAGATTACAGGTATGAGCCAATGTGCCCAGATCACAGATATTTTTCAAAACACCTTTATTGAGATATAATTCACATCCCATGCGACTCATCCATGTAAAGTACAGAGACTTCAGCACATTCACAGGGCTGAGCAGCCATTGTCACAATCAATTTTAGAACCTTCTTTTTTTTTTTTTTTTTTTGAGACGGAGTCTCGCTCTGTCACCCAGGCTGGAGTGCAGTGGCCGGATCTCAGCTCACTGCAAGCTCCGCCTCCCGGGTTCACGCCATTCTCCTGCCTCAGCCTCCCGAGTAGCTGGGACTACAGGCGCCTGCCATCTCGCCCAGCTAAGTTTTTGTATTTTTAGTAGAGACGGGGTTTCACTGTGTTAGCCAGGATGGTCTCGATCTCCTGACCTCGTGATCCGCCCGTCTCGGCCTCCCAAAGTGCTGGGATTACAGGCTTGAGCCACCGCGCCCGGCCCAATTTTAGAACCTTCTTATCATCCCAAAGAGCAGCCCTGTACCCCTTATCTGTTACCTTCTGATAGGCCCACTCTCTGCTTTCCTGGTCCTTGGCAACCACTGATCTACATTCTATCTCTATAGATTTGCTGATTCTGGATATGCCAAAGGTGGGTCTTATGATGGGGAAATTAGGTCCAAAGTGGGTGGCTGAGCAACCCACAGTCATACAACTAAGGAAGGCGCAGACCTGGGACTGGAGCCCAGATTCCCTGCTTCCCAATTTCATGCTTTCACAGTAGGTCTTCTTCCCAGTAACAATTCCTAAAATAGCCCGCCCTGGTTTTGCCCCATGGGGATGAGTGCTTTACCTCCCTCATCTTACAATCCCCCTCAGATGTAGGTACATTTCTGATACCCATAGGTATAATAATGAGGTAACATACCCAGAGAGGCTAACGGTCCAATGCACCATGGCCGCCAACAAAGAGAAGAGGGTAATAGGGAAAAGCATTTGCATGCTCAACGACTGGTGAGCAACACAGAATACAAAGAGTCAAGATGATGGAGCTTAAAATGTAATTTTCTTTCAGGTTTTTCTTCCTTACCCACCCACCCCCCTCCTTCTTTCTTTCATAGGAAAAGGAAAAGAAAGATTCCCCCTAGCCTTTGAGGTCACTTGCTGACCCATTTGTGAATCTATGTAGAGTGGCTACAAACACACATCTCCCTGCCTGAATGTCTCTTATTAATCTGGGGATGGGTGGCAGGTCACCATGCCCATGGGCTTTGGCACCAGACAGGCTGAGGTTCAAGTCTTGCCCCCACCACCCACTGACTTAACCCCCTCCAGCCCTCTGACAGCTAACCTGTGACAGGGTCTTTCTACCGCATGTGTCTGAACCCACAGAGTGGTTTCTTTCTCTTTTTTTTTTTTTGAGACGGAGTCTCGCTCTGTCGCCCAGACTAGAGTACAGTGGCACGATCTCGGCTCACTGCAATCTCCACCTCCTGGATTTACACCATTCTCCTGCCTCAGCCTCCCGAGTAGCTGGCACTACAGGCGCCCACCACCACACCTAGCTAATTTTTTTGTATTTTTAATAGAGACGGGTTTTCGCTGTGTTAGCCAGGATGGTCTCCATCTTCTGACCTCGTGATTCACCTGCCTCGGCCTCCCAAAGTGCTGGGATTACAGGCGTGAGCCACTGTGCCCGGCCCAGAGTGGTTTCTTTCCCTACCTATTTTATTCCTTGAAAAAGAATAAATTCACAGAATGATTCCTTCCCTCTCTATTATCCTTTGGAAAAGAAGTGTCATTTTACACTGGAGTCTTCCCAGAGCAGCGGCTGCCACCTTGAGGATGATGATGACTGTTATTTTTGAGATGGAGTCTTGCTCTATCACCCAGGCTAGAGTGCAGTGGTGCCACCTTGACTCACTGCAACCTCTGCCTCCTGGGTTCAAACGATTCTCCTGCCTCAGCCTCCCAAGTAGCTGAGACTACAGGTGTGTGCCAACATGCCTGGTTAATTTTTGTGGTTTTAGTAGAGAGGGGGTTTTACCATATTGGCCAGGCTCATCGTGAACTCCTGATCTCAGGTGAGCTGCCTGCCTTGGCCTTCCAAAGTGCTGGGATTACAGGCATGAGCCACTGCACCCAGCAGATTATTTTTATTTTGAACAACCAAGTTAGAGTTTGAGAAAGAGATGAGGGCCCCCAGTACTCTCTTTCAATCCACTGATTCCTTCAGTTGTTCACCTGGTGGAGCGGGATTGGGCTGGGAGTTGGTTAGCAAAAAATGAGGCAAGGAAGAAAGGGAATTAAAAACCTGAAAGAAAAGAGAGCAAACTGCCATCTACTATGACCATTATCTCACACACAATGGGCATTTTAACTCAAAAATGCTATAGGCTCACAGACATAGATTAAACAGAAACCTGTTCTTCATGTTCTTATTTTTTTGCTTGGTTCCCACAGATGAGAGAAAAATTCAGCCAGAATTGGCATCTGTCAAGATAGGCTTTTAGGAGCCACGGTTCCCTAGAGTGGTCTCCCCACATTCTCGTTTTGTCAGCAAGAGATTTAACCCACTCCCCTATCCATGTAGACTTTGTAATTAATTATACATATATATGACTGTTCAAATATATTATGTACATTATTTAACACATACTAAAACAAAAGTGTGAAAAAGATTGGTTGAAATAAATACAAGCTGAAGTTCTGAAAAAAAAAAAAATTGAGGCAAAGAAATTGTCCCTAGATGTAGCCATTTTTTCCTGGGGAATTGGCCCCCATGACTTCAAGTGACTGATGTCATGAGTACTTCCAAGATCTCTTTTAAAAGTTGATGTGTTAAGTGATCTGTGTTGATGAGCATGGGTGCACACCCTGGTTGGCAGTGCTGAAAGAAATGAATCCACAGATCTTGAGAAGTCAGCAAACGAATCCTGTGGCTTGGGATACAACATTGACAGTGATATTCCTCAATTCAAAAATTCTATAACAGGCTGGGCGCAGTGGCTCATGCCCGTAATCCCAGCACTTTGGGAGGCCAAGGTGGGTGGATCACTTGAGGTCAGGAGTTTGAGACCAGTCTGGCCAACATGGTGAAACCCCATCTCTACTAAAAATACAAAAAATTAGCTGAGCATGATGGCATGCACCTATAATCCCACCTACTCAGGAGGCTGAGGCAGGAGACTCGCTTGAACCTGGGAGGTGGAGGTTGCAGTGAGCCGGGATCGTGCCACTGCACTCCAGCCTGGGCAACAGAGTGGGGCTTCATCTCAAACAAAACAAAACAAACCTATAACACACCAGGTGCAGTGGCACAAGCCTGTGATCCCAGTGCTTTGGGAGGTAGAGGCAGGAGGATTGCTTGAGGTCAGGAGTTCAAGACCAGCCTGGGCAACGTAGTGAAACCTCCTGTCTAAAAAAGAGAAAATTAGCCAAGTGTGATGTGCGTCTGCAGTCCTATCTCTTCAGGAGGTGGAAGTAGGAGGATCGCCTGAGCTCTGGAGTTCAAGGATGCAGTGAGCTATGATGGCACCCCTGCACTCCAGACTGGGTGACAGAGACCCTGCCTCTTTGAAAAAACAGTATAACTCAAGCAACTTAGAAGTGAAATTCAAGTGCCTAACAGCTGACTAGGTGCCTCTGAAGCTGGGTCTAGTCACAACGAAGATACCTCCATTAAAGAGCATAGGAAGGGTTTGAATCAGATAGCTTCATGCAACATACGAATGAAAAAAATAAGTTTCTTTTTTTTTTTTTTTTTTTGAGACGGAGTCTCGCTGTGTTGCCCAGGCTGGAGTGCAGTGGCCGGATCTCAGCTCACTGCAAGCTCTGCCTCCCGGGTTTTTTTTTACGCCATTCTCCTGCCTCAGCCTCCCGAGTAGCCGGGACTACAGGCGCCCGCCACCTCGCCCGGCTAGTTTTTTGTATTTTTTAGTAGAGACGGGGTTTCACCGTGTTAGCCAGGATGGTCTCGAACTCCTGACCTCGTGATCCGCCCGTCTCGGCCTCCCAAAGTGCTGGGATTACAGGCTTGAGCCACCGCGCCCGGCCAAAAAAATAAGTTTCTTAAAGAACATATTAGCTTCTTCTCATGAGATCAGGAAAACGAGACATCAGTTGTCTGGGGTTCTTTGCTCCTGACTCTCTGGGGCTGGCACTGTGTTGATCACGTTTTGCAGCTGGGGAAACCGAGGCTGTTGGTATTTAAGTGGTCTGCCTAAGGTAAAGTGTACTCTGACTCCAGCGCATCCTCAACGAGGGCTTCAAATTAGGGCCATGAATTGGCAATTCCTGGCGGGTGATTGTGAGGAGTATATTTATTTTTATTATTTATTTATTTATTTATTTATTTATTTATTTATTTATTTATTTATTTTTGAGACGGAGTGTCCCTTGGCCACACCCGTCCTAGCTCATTGCTGCATCGAACTCTCCAGCTCAAGCGATCCTCCCGTCTAGGCTTCCCAAAGTGCTGAGATGACAGGCGTGAGCCCGGGCGCCCGACCGGGAGTGTGTTAAGTATACAGCAAACACCTGGACTGCGGCCGGCGCTCCAGGAATGCTGCCATATTGGTGCACTCCCTTTGCACCTGGCCAAGTGGCCTCGGGCAGGTAGCCTCCCCTCGGGCTGCCTCAGTTTCTTCCTTGGCACGCAGAGGCGGGGCTCCAGGCCTGGGCCGCCCCACGGCGGGGAGGGCGCCGGGACACGGCGCTCGGGGTGCGCTCCGAGAGGCAGATCAGACTGGGCGTGCCAGGGGCGGGGCGGGGCGGAGCGGGGGGGCGGCCCCCGAGGATCACGTGGCGCGGGGCCGCGGCCGAAGCAGAAGTAGCGAGCGCCGGTGGCGGAGGGCGTGAGCCGCGGGGAGTAACCCGAGTCCGGACGCGGGCGGCTGCGCGCGGGACCTCGGAGCCCAAACCCGGGGCAGGCGGGCAGCTGCGCCCGGGCGGCACGGCCAGGTGAGCTGCTCGGCCGGGAGCGAGGCAAGCAGGGCGCCCAGGGACCTGCGCCCGGCGGGGACCGGCGCCCAGGGCGCTGTATCCGAGGGGGTCTGCGTCCTGGCTCAGCCGGAGCGGACAGGGACGGGGCGCACCCTCCGGGACCCCGGCCCACCGTGCCCGGGTCCATTTGGTGACGGCAGGGATCCTGGCTCAGCCGCCGGCACTTCCTCACCCGGGGCCAGCGCCACCTCTCCGGTCTGTGCGGTGGGGCGGTCCCAACTTTGAATGGGGACCCGGAGGAAGGTCAGAGGTCGTGCGGGGGCTGGCGTTCAAAACTCCTCTTTCCGAGCGGCTCTACGTGGGGTGGCGCCGTCTCTCCTGACCGCCCCTGTGCCCAGAGCTCTCGGACGCTCGGAGCCACACTTCCCCGTCTCACTTCGGTGGTTGCGGGTGGCGGGTGGGGGCGATACCGCGGGAGGCGCAGTCCTTCCCCGATACTTTTGGAGAGCTTGCAGGACACTCGCGATGCCCGCTCCACAACTCTCTGCGTAATTATGCGTGTGTCTGTGCGTGTTCCTGGTTATACTTTGGAATCCTAATGAGGGCATTACCTGCACAGCAAGAGTTCAAGTTAAAGATGTGTCCCGTTTGGACAGCGAGCTCCTGGATTCCAGCAGGAGGGTGGGGCGGGGCTCTCTTGGTACCCAAATCTTGAACTAAGGTGAGAAACTATGGGAGGGGGGGTGGTGTTTAAAGGGGTGACATGCTCGAGGGTAACAGGTGGCCTTGTCCATCAGAACTTAATTTGAATTTCAGTTCCATCAGTGTGACCCTGGGCAAATTGAAGAACTTTTTTGAGTCTGTTTCGCCTTCTGGATACTGGAGCCACCCAAGCCTGTTTTCCAGGGCTGTGTCGAGATTATTGCTGTTCCACGAGGTTCGCTGAGAATCGGGGCGTATCCATGGAGAGTCCTCGGGCAGTTCCTGACTCTCTGGTTCAAGGGCATTCTGTGGGGGCATGGGCCCTCGTCCTTAGCTACAGTTCTGTGGGGAAGTGTTAGAGAATTTTGAAGTCTATGCCAGCCTCAAGCAGTTTCTCTTGCAACGGTGTGTGTGCACTCACGTGTATGCCAACTCAGGGCCAATCCTCATTGTGAGCCTCACTGATGTTTAAGTCACCTAATGATGCAGCTGCCACCCCCCACCAGCGACTGGAGTATGGGCAGTTCCTCTGGAAGAGGAAAAGCAGAGACCCCATGAGTAGCTGTTTTGCACTCATTCGGTAGAGTCAGTGAAAAACTGCTGGTGAAAAAACTTGTGAAAACACTTCTTGATTGGGCGCGGTGGCTCACGCCTGTAATCCCAGCACTTTGGGAGGCCGAGGCGGGCGGATCTCTTGAGGTCAGGCGTTCCATACCAGCCTGGCCAACATGGTGAAACCCCATCTCTACTAAAACTATAAAAATTACCTGGGCCGCGGTGGCTCACGCCTGTAATCCCAGCACTTTGGAAGGCCGAGGCGGGCGGATCACAAGGTCAGCAGATCGAGACCATGGTGAAAGTCCAAGTCGTATCCTCTACCCTCACCCAGACTCCAATAAATACTAACCACTCTCCTGGATTTACCAGCAGATCGCCTTTATAAAAATGGAATTGTATTATACTCATACACTTGCAACTATTGTTTGCAACTATTTTTTTCATTGACCTCACAAATCTTTCCAGATCCAATTGCTTATCCATCATCCTCATTCTTTCTTTTTTTTTTTTTTTTTTTTTTTTTTTTGAGACGGAGTCTCGCTGTGTCTCCCAGGCTGGAGTGCAGTGGCCGGATCTCGGCTCACTGCAAGCTCCGCCTCCCGGGTTATCGCCATTCTCCCGCCTCAGCCTCCCAAGTAGCTGAGACTACAGGCGCCCGCCACCACGCCCGGCTAGTTTTTTTGTATTTTTAGTAGAGACGGGGTTTCACCATGTTAGCCAGGATAGTCTCGATCTCCTGACCTCGTGATCCACCCGCCTCGGCCTCCCAAAGTGCTGGGATTACAGGCTTGAGCCACCGCGCCCGGCCCATCCTCATTCTTTCTGATAGCAACTGAGCATTCTTCAATGCGTGTGCACCATGGTTTATCCAGGAGGCCCCCCACATTGATGAGCAATTGTTTCCTGTTTTTTTTTTTTTTTGTATTTCTATTGCAAATATTGCTTCCATGATTTTCTGTCATACATATTGCATCTTTGTGCATGTCTTTCTGTACATGTACAATTGCAGGATTGAAGCATATGCTTGTTTTGCTTTTTAATAGCTGCTCACAGGTTGCCCTAAAAGAGCAGGGGTTGAATTTACACTCTCACCTCCGGTGGCTGACACCATTCCTTTGAGAATAGTGTACCCCCTCTGATGCCACAGGATGGGTGTCAGGTGCAGTGGGAATGTTCCTTGAACTGTTGGAGGGCCCTTACCACACAAGTATTTGCCTGTGCCCCATTTTAGCAGAATTGTTTTGTGGGATTTTGGATGAAATGCTGTACCGGCTTACCATGCAGAGAGCACTGAAGAGACAGAAACTTCCTTGATTTCTGGTTTGGGGTCCTTATATCTCATTTTATGCCCTTCTAAATAAGTTTATGAAATACAAGAACATGAATGAGCTTTTGAGATACAAGAAAATGTCCTTTAGAAAGACATGAAATGTAAAAATGGCAGAAATCAGTTATTCAAACTCAGCCATGTTTGTATTTACAAAATAAGTGATTTTATAGAATTACCCATTAAGAATGGGAAACAGGAACAAAAAAGGAATTTCAAGCCTTTTTTTTTTTTTTTTTTTTTTTTTTTGAAAAAAACAACAACAAAAAAGCAGAAGCAAAATGGAAGTTGCTGTGATGGCTGGTGCACTCCCCTGGGGTCAAGGCCTTGGAGACCTCCCTGCCATAGTTGCTAAAGCATGGCACGCCAGAGGCCTGAGCTGGGTGCTGGCAGGATTTGAATGGTGGACTCCAAGAATCTTTTGGGCATGAAGATCTGTTTCCAATTGTATCTCATGAGCTCATTCATGTTCTTGTATCTCATAAGCTTCTTTAGAAGGGCATTTCATGAGTTACAAGAACCCCAAACCAGAAATCAAAGGAGTTTTTTTCTCTTCAGTGCTCTCTGCATGGTAAGCCAGTACAGGATTTCATCCAAAATCCCATAAAACAATTCTGTTAAAATGGGGCACAGGCAAATACTTGAGGGGTAAGGGCCCTCCAATAGTTGAAGGGACATTACTACTGCACCTGACACCACCCTGCAGCGACAGAGGGGATACAGTGTTTTCAAAGGAACGGTGTCAGCCACTGTAAGTAAGAGTGTAAATTCCACCCCTGCTCTTTTAGGGCAACCTGTGAGCAGGTATTAAAAAAAAATTGGTGAGAGGCAGCATGGAAGAGCTGGTGTTTATGGCTGAGCTGATCCACTGGGCTTCCAAGCTGGAAGTAACTGGAACCCTGGGGAAGGTTAAGTCCAAGGCCTTCCCAGATGCAGGGCTGGAAAGAACTGAGGAGCCTGGTCCCTTGTCCTGGTTTCTGTCTAATTGAAGGTGTTATAATGGGGCTTGTGTTTCCTACTTATATTCCAGTGGATGATGACCTAGAGACCTGGGAGTGTGGAACTCCAGGATGCGTGGCTGGGGACAGTCAACATAGTGAAGAGCTTTGTGGTTGGCACCTGGGTCAATTCCAGTTTCAGCCACTGTCTATCTGTGTGACCTTGGATAAGTCCCTTAACCTCTTTTGAGAGGGGCAAGTATTGGCAAATCAGTTAATATCTGGCCAAATTCTGCCACAGGGTTCTGGACTGGGGGCTTGGGACTCAGGTGAGGGTTTTGATCTTTGTGCTGCCACTGTTCTACATGACTTTGATCAAGTAATGTGACCTCTTGGGATTTCAGTTTTCCCCTGCACTATTTCCCATTGAGATAAATGAGATGAACCAGACATGACAGGTGCTTGGCACCCAGGGAGGTGCCCAATAAACGGCTGCTTAACAGGGATAAAGTAGGCCATGGGGGCACCTTGTTCATCCCTTTGTCCTGGGTAATGATCAGGAGGTTATTTTAGGTTTCTCCTGATAAGGTAAGATGCACATTAACTCTCAGCAGGGTTTTTAGCATACTCTGTTCTGCCTCGAGGTCTTTGCTTAAACTTCAAGCCGGTTCCTCCTGCTTCGTCTTTTTTGGAAGATTGAATTCAGATGCCTGCTTTTTTCCCCTGAAAACTTTTTCTGAGTCCTTTAAGTGCCTAGCCCCACTCCAGATTAAATTTAGGGGCCCTTCGTGATGTTCTCTGCCCGCCGCCTCCCCATGCATGCTTCTGCTGCTGCACTTATAACTACATTAGAATTCTCAGTTAATTAGTCTGTTTCCACATGGGCACAGGGCAGGTGTAATTATCTCCTGTTGCTGGTGTGGTTGGCCGAGGAGGTGCCTTTGGTATGGGTGTGCAGTAGAGGGAGGTGGGGGCAAAGGGCAAATCCTGAGCCCCTCCCCATTCCCCTCATTTGCATCCTAGTCCCCAGCTCAGTGCCTGGCATAGAGTTGACATTTGATTAATGCCTTCCCCAGTGCCTGATTAATGTTAACTGAGACCCTGCTAAATGCTGCAGGCTGTGCATACCTTGTAGTTTTTCGTCCTCCCAGTCGCCCCTTGTGGACATTTAACCTCCATTTTACAGATGAGGGAAGCGAGGCACAGATTTAGAGCAGCTTGGCAGGAGGCTGAGCCGGGCCGGGAATCGTAGACAGCCCTGGCTGAACACCAGCTTCTCAGAACTCCTTCCTCTTTAGATCCTGGAAAGGTCTATCCTCTGTAACCTTGAGAGCTACAGAGTAACAACTCCAGGCATCTACAGGGACTTGGAGGGAAAGAAGGAGATAAGAAACAGAACAAATAATGGTAATTTTAACAATAGCTTAATCTAAGGAGTGCTGACTTTGTATCATTGTTTTAAGGGCCTGAGATACATTATCTTGTTTAAGCCTTACAAACACATTTAGATGGTGGATACTGTTACCTTCTTTTATGGGATTGGAAATGAGCCCAGAGGATCTAAGTAACTTCTTGTTGTGGCTGCGGCCTAGCTGGCAAGGGGGTCCCTGGTGGCTCAGCTCCAGGGCCTGGGGAGCTCCGTCACTCTAAGTCCTATTTTGGGGGCAGGCAATGTGTTTCTGGGGATTAGGGAGGCAGAATAAGGGGATGGTACAGAGTGAGGGCTCAGGGAATGACTACGGATTTTGAGCAGAGGAGTGACATGATTTGATTCATGTTCTAAAAGGATCTTTCTGGCTCTGGGTTTGAGAATTAACCCTAGCAGGTCAGGGAAGAAGTGGGGAGACCAGGATTAGAATAGTTCAAGTATGAGATCCTAGGAGGAGCCGGTGAAAGGGTGAGATGCGTTGGAAGTGGTCGTGAGAGAGTCCACGAAAGGATTCCTCCAAGATTTTGGGCCCAAGCACCTCTCTGACACCGCCCGCGAGCATAAACAGCAATCAAGGACACCTTCTAGGTGCTGGGCATCACCCCAGGTGCTTTGCTGGGGCATTTCTGAACACTCCCATTTAAAAAAGGCTGAAACAGGCACAGAGAGGTCAAGCAGTCTACCGAGAGCCACACAGTCAGCAGGAGCCTTCTCTGGGGTTTGAACTTGAAGCTTCCAAGAGCTGACATTTCCTGCCTTTTATCCTCATTTCTATGCAGAGGAACCATTTGCCAAGGTCTCCATGGACGCTTCTGAAGGCTTGGTTTGTTTTTTGTTTATTTCATTTTTTTGTGTGTTCTTAGTTTTGCTTAGGAAGTAAAGAGATGGTTAGCAATCTCTAGACAGGATAGAGAAGGATATTGGAGATCAGGGGTGAGAGATGGGAGCCAGGCTGGGTTGTTTTGGCTATTCAAATATTCTGTAGGATAAGAGTGGTTGGGGAGCGAGGAGGTCACTGCCAGGCCAGGGTGATTTGGTTATTCAAAGCCCAGGTAACGGTTGGGTCCTTGAGGCCAGGGGCTCTTCTCACACTTCAGTTTCCATTTAAACCTTTGTGTCCTGCCTAAGCTCTCTGAGTGGCCAGCAATGCCTTGCCACTAGAACCTTCTCCTAAAACTCATCCTGATTGACATGAGACAGGATTTTGGTTCCTGAAGTTCATGCCCTGTTACCTAAATCCCCTTCAATACTAAAGTCAGTTCACTCTTTAATTCTGCCCTTTCAGCCTCCTGATTTCTCCTGATTCCTTCCTTCCTCCCTGGAGTGGCCCACAATGTCCACCATGGTCAATGTGGATTCCCTTGCGGAATATGAGAAGAGCCAGATCAAGAGAGCCCTGGAGCTGGGGACGGTGATGACTGTGTTCAGCTTCCGCAAGTCCACCCCTGAGCGGAGGACCGTCCAGGTGATCATGGAGACGCGGCAGGTGGCCTGGAGCAAGACCGCTGACAAGATCGAGGGCTTCTGTGAGTACTCACTGGGTGGGGCAGCGGGGCAGTGTGGCCTGTCCTCTGGGGCCCTGGCCTGAGCACCTGTCCATTTTCCTATCTTGTCATTACTGTGATTGTTGTTGGTTTGATGTGTTCTTTTATTCTTCTGAAAATGAAAGCATTGCCAGTTTGTGTGGGTCTCTGATGAGGTTTACAGCAGGTGGAGGAAGTTCAGCCAGGACAGCCCTGGTGAAATAACAGAAGCCGGGGTCAGCCAACTTGGAAACGGCATTCGGGCAGCCCTCCTTGCCTGGTGGGTCTGTCCCCTATCTGACAGCATCAGGGCTCGTCTGCTTCCCACAGCTGGTCTAGTCGTCTGTCCTCTTAAGGGCTAACTAGCCCAAGCTTGCAGAAACTCATAGTGTGGTCACCAAATGCTACCGTGTTTTACTGCACACCACAGCAGTGAGGGGCCTTCGCTTTAGTCTCCAAGCAGGGAGAGTGAGTTGTTGAATGTTTTGTAGCTTTCAAATGCAGTTCTGGTCCTGGTAGCGGTGTCCGAGGTGTCCTTCCTCCCCCACCTCCTTTAGATTGGTCTGTTGGTTCAGATCCTAAAGTTTCTAAGACTGTTTTTAACTAATAAAGGCACTTAAGCAATTTTCAGTTGCAAAGATTTGCTCTAATTTGTGTTTTTAAATTAACTAGTTTTTAATTGAAATATATATTCCTGGGGGTTAAGGAGTCAACTCAAATGTTTCTCCTCCCCAGCCCCTAATCCATGCTACTGAGGCAAGCTCGTTACAAATTACTTTTATCTTCCAGAAATAGCCTATGCTTGCATAATGTGTGGGTTAAAAAAATGGGAACTCCTGTACACTTCTGCACCTTGACTTCTTTTTGTTAATTAATAATGATGTTGGCGGTGGTTTCTTATCAGCACACATTGATCTCATTCTTTCTTTAACACATGACATGTAATGGCACAGGCCTCAATGTAACAGTTTAACTCCAGAGAGGAGCATTTTGTGCTATTTCCAGGCTTTTCTTATTAGTCGAAGTGACTATCGTTGTACTCTTTTTTTAAACAGATTTAATTTTTTTGAGACAGGGTCTCTTTCTGTTACCCAGGATGGAGTGCAATGGCATGATCATGGCTCACTGCAGCCTCTACCCTCTGGGCTCAAGTGACCTTCCTGCCTCAGTCTCCCAAGTAGCTAGGACCATGGGAATGCACCACCATGCCTGGGTAATTTATTTTAATTGAATTTTATTTTATTTTTTTGTAGAGATGGGATCTCGCTATGTCTAGGCTGGTCTCGAATTCCTGTGCTCAAGTGATCCTCCCTCCTTGGCCTCCCAAAGCATTGGGATTATAGGCATGAGCCACCTCATCCAGCCTTGTACTGTTTTTTTTTTTTTTTTAATAATAGTTTTATTAAGACATAATTCACATAATATACATAGACTTCACCCATTGTATGCAGCATGTATAATGTGGTGGTTTTAGTATATTTATATATATGTGCAAGCACCACTATCATCAAATGTAGAACATTTATATCACCTCAAAATGAAACCCCATACCTTTCACCATCGCCCCATCCCCTCATCCCCCCTACCAGACGTAAGCAACTGTTAAATTTAATTCTGTTTCTATAAACCTCCCTGTTCTGGACATTTCATAGAAATGGATCATATATATGTGGGCTTTTGTGACTGGCCTCTTTGACTCAGCATTTTTCAAAGTTCATCCTCTTTGTTGCGTGGATCAGAAATTTCCCTTTTTATGGCAGAATCATGATACATTGTATGGCTATTCCACAATTTATGTAGTCAATCATCTGTTGACGAACACTTGGGTTGTTGCCGCCCTTTGGCTAATGTAAATAGTGCTGCTAAGAATGTTTCTCTACAAGTTTTTGTGTGGGTGTCTGTTTTTATTTCTTTTGGGTATATACCTAGGAGTGGAATTGCTGGGTCTTATGCTAACTCAGTTTCATCATTTTAGGAACGGTCAGACTGTTTTCCCAAGTGGCTGCACCATTTATATTCCCTCCAGTGATAGAGAAGGGTGATCCTTGCATCATTCTTCATGTGTATGTATGGGTATATCCGAAGGACAGCTTCCTGGAGGTTTATTTCTGAGCTGAAGGCTATGGCATATTTTAACTTTAAAGGGAAGTTTGGCAGCACCCTGCAAAAGAGGTTGCCCCACTGTATGTTTCAGCTACAAGGTGTAAAAGTACCTGTTGCCTGCACCCTCATCTATGCTGCCTGGCTGCTAAACTTGGCTATCCACAGGTAGATTTTGGTAGCTTGGTGTCATCCTTAATTTGATGTATCCTATCATGAGTGTGATCAAATTGCTTTCTGAAAGGCTTCTCCTGGTTTCGGAGCAAAGTGGGTCTCTTGTGGCACAGAGCCAGAGCCCTGATTTGAAACTGCCCGTGTGGAGGTAGCCATCTTCCCTCTCTACTGTTTGCATTGGTCGGCTCCACCCCCAGGTGGCCCAGAAACCTGTTGCAGCTTGGGTGGCCACCCTCCCTTCCCCCACAAGTGGTGAGAGGGTTGGCACTGATGGTAAATACAGGTGGGCCACGTTGAGAGTAGACTGCAGGTTGTTCCTTTCTCTTCTCAACCTGCCCATCCCAAGCCTAGCTGCCCATCAGAAACACCCAGGGAGGATCTTGAAAGTATAAGGTATTACCATGGCATGTGTATACACCTAGGCAACCAACCTGAACGTTCTGCACACGTATCCCGGAACTTAAAGTAAAATAAAATAAATATATATATAAAAGAAAGTAGAGCATATTGGAACCTTCTTCTGAAGCTCATTCTGATGGGCATGAGATAGGATTTTGGCTTGAAATCTATGCCCTGTCATGTTCCCCTTCTGCTAAGTAATATCACTTCACTCGCTTATGTGGGTGCGCTCTCTTACTCTAGCTCTCTGTTTTAGAGACAGGGTCTTGCTCTGTTGCCCAGGTTAGGGTGCAATGGCCTGATCATGGTTCACTATAGTTGTGAACTCCTGGGCTCAAGTGATCCTCCTGCTTGAGCCATGCAGCTGAGTCTCCCATGTAGCTGAGACTACAGGTGAGCATCGCCATGCCTGGCTGGTATTTTAACTTTTGTGTAGATAGGGTCTTGCTATGTTGCCCAGGCTGGTCTCAAACTCCTGGCCTCAAGCAATCCTCCCACCTTGGTCTCCCAACGTGCTGGGATTACAGACAGGAACTACCATGTCTGGCCTCAATTCATTCTTTTATTTATCTGTTCAGCCTCTTTGTTTCCTTCTTCTTTCTCCCTGGAGTGACCAAGAATGATGATATTTCACCACTTTGGCTGGGGCGTTGTATTATAATAAATCCCCCAGATGGTCTGGTAACTAGGCAGGTTTCACACATATGCCACTGGAGAGAAACTGCCCTTCTTTCCCCTTCTCCCTCCTCTCCCTCCTTTTCTCCCTCCCACTTTCTCTTTCTTTCGCCTTCCCTTCCCACCTTTGCTCCTCTCCTTTGCCTCCCCTCTGCCATTTGAATGCCTGCTGTAGGCACTGCCCTAGACACTAGAGATATAGCAGTTATTAAATTGGATTCAAATCTTCATGGAGCCTATATTGCTTTATCAGGTATGAGCAGTATGGGGCTTGACTTCCAGTGCCATTGGATGAACTTTGCTGTGTGATCTTGGGCAAGTTACCTCCACTCTCTGAACTTTAATTCCCTTATCTGTGGAATGGAAATAACACTGGTGTCTACCCCACAGGGTCATGGTTGGGAAGAAGCAAATGAGAAGATGCATCAGAGAGGCTCAGCTGAATTCATAGCATGTGACAGGCACTCAGTTGTTGGGAACCACCACTGTCGTGATTTTTGCTGTTGTTGCTAACTAGTAGAGTCCAGCCTGTGTAGGGAATTAAAGTCTTGCTTAGGGGTTTGGACTGCAGGGGAGTAGGGTCCATTCTCAGGTTTTCAGAAGAGGGACGACGTGGTTGGATTTGTATCTTTGAACACACTGTGGAGGTCCTGTTTGAGATGACATTGTTGGTGAAGTGACAGGGAAAGCCAATTATGTGTGAAGAGCTTATAAATGATCCTTCCCCCTCACACCTTGAGAGAGCCTTCAGGCCCTGGGTGGGGACTGTCAGTGTCACTGCTCAGTCTCCTGCTGAGAAGGGTGACATTTCATCTCAAGAAGAACTCCCAGCTCTGGCAATTCATTCACGGGGTTCTGGTTAGGAACTTGCTGGTTACCCTGGGGTCTTCAGGGGCGGGTGCATATGAGAGGAGCACCGGTACATGGTTTTGGAATAGTTGGCAAGTGGTGTGTGACTTTTGGACAGGTGTTACAATCCCTGTGCAGCCCTGGGTAAAACACTGGGTCCTACTGTCTAAAGCAGTGCGTGGTTGTCAACCAGGGTGATTTTTGCCTCCTCCTCCCTACTCCAGGGTACGGAGCATTTGGCAATGTCTGGAGACGTGTTTGATTTTCTCACCTGGGATACAGGGTGCTACTGGCATCCAGTGTGTAGAGGCCAGAGAGGCTGCTAAACGTTCTACGGTGCACAGGACAGTCCCCACTACAGAGAGTGATCCAGCAAACATGTCAGTGGTGCAGGGGTTGAGAAACTGCTCTAGAGTCATGTGTTTGCTTTGCTCACAGCAATAAAATGTCACTGGGTAAAATAGGGTTTTGCTGTGAACCCTGTTTTTTTTTTTTTTTTTTTTTTTTTTTTTTTTGAGACGGAGTCTCGCTCTGTCGCCCAGCCCAGGCTAGAGTGCAGTGGCGCGATCTCGGCTCACTGCAAGCTCCGCCTCCCGGGTTCACGCCATTCTCCTGCCTCAGCCTCCCGAGTAGCTGGGACTACAGGCACCCACAACGCGCCCGGCTAATTTTTTGTATTTTTAGTAGAGACGGGGTTTCACTGTGGTCTCGATCTCCTGACCTTGTGATCCGCCCGCCTCGGCCTCCCAAAGTGCTGGGATTACAGGCGTGAGCCACCGCGCCCGGCCCAATGAACCCTGTTTTGATGGAACTTTCTCATTTGTTCAGCACATGTTTGCCATCATATTGAGTGCTAAACTCTGCAGAGAGAGGGAGGAGGAAGGATGGAGTCCCAGCCTGCCAGAGGGGGAGACAGACTCAAACTCACCCTTGCAGGATTGCGTGCTTAGTGCCATAGCGGGAGTTTTCATTGGGTATGGTATGAGGAGGAAAGGCTTTTGTCCATTTGGGTGTGGGAGAGATGGTGAGGAATGGGAAGGGCTCATTGTGGAGGAGCTGCTTGGGTGGAATTGAGAGAGATTTGCTAGGTAGTTAGCAGGGATGGCTGCCCTGATCCTGTGAGATTAATGGGTGTCATGTAATATAAACAAGTAGATTTGTGGGTCATAGATCTGGGCAGGGCTAAGCTGGGTGATTCTTCTACTCTTTGTAGCCTGGACTGAGGTCATTTGGTGTCACCTGGCCTCGAAGGTTCTGGAATCTTCACTCACACATCTGGTACCTTAGTGGTGATGGCTGGAAGACTGGGCTTAGTTGAGACTATTTTTTGTTTGTTTGTTTTTGAGATGGAATCTCTGTCACCCAGGCTGGAGTGCAGTGGTGCAGCCTTGGCTCGCTGCAACATCTGCCTCCTGGGTTCAAGCTATTCTCCCACCTCAGCCCCCTGAATAGCTGGGATTACAGGTGTGTACCATCATATACAGCTACTTTTTGTATTTTTAGTAGAGATGGGGTTTCATCACGTTGGCCAGGCTGATCTTGAACTCCTGACCTCATGCTATCTGCCCACCCTGGCTTCCCAAAGTGCTGGGATTACAGGCATGAACCACCACACCCAGCCTCAGCTGGGACTGTTCACCAAACATCTACCATGTGGTGGTCTCAAGCAGAAGAGTCCCAGGCAGAAGCTATAGGCTTCTTATGACAGCCTCATAAATCCCAGGACATCACTTGCACCGACTCAGATCAGTAAGCCCAGCTCAGCTTCAAGGAAAGGAAATTTCTCTCTTAGAGAAGGAATGACATGCACATCGACGGTAGGCAGGAACTGATGGTGGCCACCAGCAGCCTAGCTCCCATATGAACATGTCAATCCTGATTTGTGATGCAAATCCCTGCTCTGCCACTGTATTAGTCCATTCTTATGCTGCTAATAAAGACATATTCCAGCCTGGGTGCAGTGGCTCACACCTGTAATCCCAGGACTTTAGAAGGCCAAGGCGAGTGGATCACCAGGGGTCAGGTGTAGGGGCTGGGTGTAGTGGCACACGCCTGTAGTCGCAGCTACTTGGGAGGCTGAGGCAGAGAATTGCTTGAATCTGGGAGGCGGAGGCTGCAGTGAGCGGAGATCATACGACTGCATTCCTGTCTGGCTGATAGAGCAAGGGTCTGTCTCAAAAACAAACAAACAAACAAACAAAAAGACATACCCAAGACTGAGTAATTTATAAAGGAAAGAGGTTTAATTGACCCACAATATCACAATATACCTGGGGAGGTCTCAGGAAACTTACAATCATGGTGGAAGGAGAAGCCTTCTTTACATGGTGGCAGCAAGGAGAAGGAGATCTGAGTGAAGGGGGAAGCCCCTTGTAAAACTATCAGCTCTCATGAGAATTTACTCACTATCACGAGAACAGCATGGAGGTAACCGGCCCCATGATTCAATTACCTCCCACGACACATGAGGATTATGGAAACGACAATTCAAGATGAGATTTGGGTGGGGACACAGCCAGACCATATCAGCCACTTACTAGAAGTGTGACTGGATGCTAATTCTTTTGTTATATTTCTGTGCCTCAGTTTCCATATCTGTCAAGTGAGATAGTAGTTTCTGTTTTACTGGGTGAGAATTAAATGGATTTTATTGTATGTACTTTTTAAGATGTGGGAAATATTGTATAATAGAAACTTAATACAATAAGACCAGAAAGAAAAAAAGTCCCCCTAGTGAGGACCCCCAAGGCCTGACCTCTGGTAGAGAAGACTGAGTCTGAAGCACACCACCTCCCTTCCTGGCTTCTGGGTTCCCTGTTGCTTTGCAGGGGTGTTGGATAAGATGGTCCTGGGATTCCTTCCATCCCCAGCCTTCTGCATAGAGTTAAGGAGCTGGTTGTCTCTGAATGTAGGGAGGGAGCTTGTGGCACTGTTGGGCATGTTAGTTTTCCTTCCTTTCTGAGGGACCCAGTTGAGCAGTGTCCGGGTGGAAAGGGGTCTGCTCTGGGGCCTTTCTGAGTTGAGCCTTAGGTGTCCTTTTGCATCTTGTCCATTTGGGAGGCCTGGATTTTGTTTCAGGAGCCAATGTGGTGCCACCTGTTTGTGGGTCTGGCATTTTAGGGTCAGCTGTGGTGATGGGCCCCTTTGAGGGCCTGGACTGCGTCCATCTTAACTGAATAGGCTTTTTATCCTGACGCTTTCACTTTTGCTTAGGCATATTTTCTCTGTCTGCTTATTTTTGGCAAGTTGTGGCTGCCCATGAGTGAGGGATTCTCAAACGTGGGAGCTGTCTGTTTCCTTGGTATTAGGTTCTTGGGGTTCCCACTTCATAATGGTAATAGTGATACCATTGATGACAGCCTCTTCTCATGAATGCTCACTGTGTCCTATTCTCTGTGAAAGCACATCAGAGATAACTCCTTAATCCCCGCAGTGGTCCAGTGAAGGGGGAGCTATCCCTGCTTTATTCATGAAGAGATTGAGTCTTGGAGAGATGAGGTGACATGTCCAAGTTTAGGAAAGGGCAGAGCTAGAATTTGAACTTGTTTTTCCTACTCTCAGTCTCAAGTCTTCTTCCTGCTCTGTGGTGGTTTCTTCTCCTAAATTATCTCAAAGATGTATCAGTTCTGTGTGTCATGAACACCCTGCCTGAGACCAGGCAGCTTTGTTTAGACTTTCTTCATGACAGCAGGATGCAAACACATGAATTCCTTATGTGTGCAGAGGACTTGCTCTGCCAGGTGTTGGAAGTACCAAGAGAAAGGAGACCCGGTGCTCATCCTAGAGGTGCCGGATTAGAGGGGAGACGGCGGATACTGGGAAAAGACCACAAACACAGCCTGGAAAAGTGCTGTTGTGGACAAGGGTGCCGAAGCCAGAGTTTACTGTATTTTGGCTCATCCTGAAATCCACTCTTGGACTTCTTTTCATGGAAAAAATGAATATTTTTGAAAGTTGTTATTTTATCAAAATGTTTTTGAAATAAATGTGAAAATACTACTACTACTACTAATAAATAAGTAATAATATTTTCTTGCCGGCATCTCCTAAGAAGAAATCCATTGTCTGAGGGTGGTCCCCAAGCTCCTGCAATGAAGCATCTCATCAGAAATAAGACACAACCAACGCCTGAAGTGTCCATAAACTTATTTGCCTTTCAGTTATTGGTATGCGGTGATGGTATAAAGAAGGGCTATCAGATCCTGGCCCTGCCACTTGGTAGGGGTGTGACCTTGGGTCTCTCATGTCACCTCTTTGGGCCTCCATTTCCTCATGTATACAATGAGAATAATTGAAGAACACACCTCATAAGACTTGTGAGAAGTGAATGACGTGATATATGTAAAATGCTTCAATAGTGTCTGGCACAGAGGATGTGCTTAAGTATTTTTTGCTCTTGCTGTCATTGTTGTCATCATCATCATCATCATCATCATCCAGTGTAAAGGCAGATGGCATTGTAGAAAGGATGGGATAAGTACTACATCTTCCATTTATGTGAGGATTTTCCTTCCTACACCCAATGGATTGTCCTACTCCCCCTGGGGCATGTGTCCTCCACATTGGAGCCTGCCAGTGTGAAAAGTAGAGTTGACATTTTTATTCTTGATGATGCTATAGCCCTACTCTTATGCTGGATAGTTGAGGAATTGCTTGTCTTGTTATTCAAGAGTCGTCTTCTATCCTGGATGACAACCTTAGAATATTCTTAGAATTTGTTCTTTTGTTGATTTAGCAAATACTCAAAGAGGACCTGATGTGTGTTGGGCAATGTGCTTGTCACTGGGGATAAAGTAGTGAACAGGACCCTGAAGATCTCTAGAGGATCTTACAATCTTGTAGGGAAAGCAGAAAAAGCCAAAGTAACACATTTAATCATGTTGGATCGTGATGGATGCTAGGAAGGAAAGAAACCGGGTACTGTAATAAAGAGTCATTAGCCAGGAACACTAGCTTAGCTGGGGAAGGCCTTAGGGTGGCCTCTCTGTAGAGGTGACATTTGAGCTGAGACTTGAAGCACGAGAAGGAGGGAGCCATGGGAAGCTCTGTGGGGAGAGCATTCTGGCATAGGGCATAGCAACAAAGCTTTCCTATTAGTGAAGGTAGCCTAACTGCAGTAACAAGTTATTTCTTCCTATAAGTTTATCTCTCACTCAAGTCATGATCCAGTGGGATTGGGGGGTGGGACTCTGCTGTCTGACCACAATGGGACTCTGTGCTATCATCTCCAAAGGTGTTGGAGGCTACCACAGAATCCTTTGCCTGACCACTGCATGGAGGAAGAGGAAGAGTGGCGGATGGCTCAGGGGGGTGGAGGTTTCTATGGGCCATACCTGAAGTGGATGTATCTCTTTCCTCCCACCTGCTTTATTTTTTTCCCCCAAGAGACAGGGTCTTGCATATTGCCCAGTCTAGAGTACAGTGGTGTGATCACAGCTCACTGCAGCCTTGAGCTCCTGGGATCAAGTGATCCTCCTGCTTTGGCCTCCCAAAGTGCTGGGATCACAGGCATGAGCCACTGTGCCTGACCCCCTCCCACCTTCTAATGAACAGAATCTGGCATGTGACCAAGTGCAAAGGATGCTGGGAAACGTGCCCTAGCCACGTGCTAGAAGAACAGGACTTAAGTTGGGGGGCATCCTTCCAGGCTGTTATGCAACCCCTAAGTTTGGAGGGTACAGAGGCAGCTGTAGGTACCCCAGTGAAGGCTGATAAGTAGGATGATTGTAAGGGTTTGGGGGTCTTGTAGGAATCCAGGAGAATGAACAGTCTCATTGCTGGGCTGCATGGAAAGGGAAGTGGTGAGCCATTGGCACCGAGGACTTTCCCGTCTGTAACAAGAGCTGCTGATGGCAATGTCTCTTAGACAGCCTCATCTGCCCTCTTGGGTGTCTCTCACAGCTGTGGCCCTCCCCTCCTCAGCACAGCCTGTCTCCAAACCCTGGTTTTCTGTTGCTGCCCCATCAGTGACAGCTTTGGTTTTGCAACCTCCCAAGGATGGACTCCAGAGAGAGAGGTCTCCTATGGGCCTTGCCTTTTGAAGCCAGCGCACATGAGTGGGCTGCTTTGGAGACCAGTATCCCCTGGCATGGCCAGCCTTTCCTGGGCATGGGGATGGATTGGATGTGGTCTCCTGTAAGAAGACATCGTCTGGCTCCTTCTGGGCTGTGGGCTGTGGTAGGTGCCTGTTACGATTGAATTGTCCTTACTGGTTTCATATGTCAAGGTCCTAATCCCCATTCTCAGAATGTGATCTTATTTGGAAAGAGGGTCTTTGCAGATGTAATTAGTTGAGTTGAAGTTATAATGGAATACAGTGGGCCCTAATCCAGAATGACTGGTTTCCTTATGAGAAGAGGAGAGACAGACACAGGGAGAGAAGGCCATGCGTAGACAGACACAGAAATCTGAGTCATGCATCTGCAAGCTAAGGAACACCGGGGGTTCTCCCTCGGGAGGAACCAGCCTCGCCGACACTTTGATTTTGGACTTCTGGTCTCCAGAACTGTGAGACAAATGTCTGTTGTTTAAGTCACCCAGTTTTTGGTATTTCATGAGGCGCAGGCCTAATACACAAATGCACTCTCATGTAACAGGGGCCTAAGGGCAATGGGGTGAGTACAGGGATTGACCTACCCATTTGGTCACTGATACTGTGGATGGGTTGTGGTTTGTCATAATGGAATTTGAGAGCCCTTGCTTTCTTCCACGCATCATGTTATTTTCTAGCTGTGTTCGTTCTGGCCTGGGCCCTGAGAGTGTAAGAGGGAATACAGTATAGTGGGTAAATGAGGGAGGCAGCATTTGTCCTTAGAAATAGCACCAAGTTCTGGGAATGCAGGTATATTTGGAGTTCCTGACAAGTCAGTGCAGGTCCAATGTCTTAGGGTTTGTGCTGAGTTGGGGGAGGGATCTAGTTAAAGATGTCCCTTGCTGAATCATTTTTGAAAAAAAAAAAATTATCTCCACCTGCCCCCAGTCCGTCTTAGATATAAACACAGGTTTTTGCATACCAGGCTCGCAAAATGATGTGTCGTGATTTGTCTTGGAAGAGACTTAGGTGCTGGGCAGTTTAGAGTTGAAATCAGAAATCCTGGGGTTGACTTTTCCTGCTTTCATGCAAGGCGTGATCTTGGGGCCAGGTCTTCGGCAGTCCTGACCCACAGACTATGCGTGCTGGGAGGCCAGGGACCCTGTCCATTCTGCTCATCGGGGGGACTTCCCAGCACCTGGCCCATATCTGGCCCGTGGCTCGTGCTCCTCAGATACCTGGTCAACAGATGAATCAGGGAAGGGTCCTGGCTGCCGCTTTCAGCCTCGGACTTCCCATTTCTCCCTAACCATGGCAGTATCTGGGGTTGAGATAGGGCATCTCTGTGACAGCTTCCTCTTTAACCATACACCTTGGCTCCACTCTTGGTCCTGGCACTTAGTGACTGTGTGACCTTAGGCAATCTACTTGGCCTCTTTGAGTTTCAGTTTTCTTATGTCTTTTGTCTCTTTTTTTTTTGAGATGGAGTTTCACTCTGTCCCCAGGCTGGAGTGCAGTGGCACAATTTCAGTTCGCTGCAACCTCCGCCTCCCGGGTTCAAGCAATTATCCTGCCTCAGTCTCCTGAGTAGCTGGGATTATAGGTACCCTCTATCTTGCCTGGCTAATTTTTGTATTTTTAGTAGAGATGGGGTTCCACCATGTTGGCCAGGCTGGTCTTGAACTTCTGACCTCAAGTGATCCGCCCACATTGGCCTCCCAAAGTGTTGGGATTACAGGTGTGAGCCACTGCGCCCAGCCTTAGTCTCAGTTTTTTTTATCGATAAGATGGGGTAATAGTGGAGCTCACCCCATCAGATCACTGGTGGGATTAAATTTGTAAGTGATCGTCACATGTCCAGTATGTACTTAACACAGGGTGCCTCCCACCCATGCTGCTGTATGTCTTCTCAGGCAGCAGGTGCCTGCATTTGTGTTTGCGTGGGGTACATGGGATAGGCCGAGACATAGCTCGCATGTGTAGGGGGTGTCCTCCTCCTGCTCTTCTGTAGCACACAGCTAGGGGTCCTCTGGGGTTAAGGGCCCTTGGATCTGAGCCTGGATAGAAAAGCAGCCCAGCTCTTCTGGGAGGCTGGGGAGGCCTGGGCTTGGAGAAGGAGTGTCGACAGGGTGATGGTGAAGTTCTGGAACTAGAATCAGTGGTGATGCCACTTCACAGCCTGGGGGCCTCTCCACTGTCACAGCGTCGTTGGGAAGAAGCTATAAAGTGCTGCTTTCATCTACACAAGTTGTGCTGGTGGCCAGGGGTAGGCGTGGGTTTTGGGAGGTGAAGTATCTGTGTGTGTGAAGAAGGATTCTGTTCTGAGAAAGAAAGAAATGGGAACTTACTAATTTGTAGAATGGAAACTAGCAAAATTAGGCAGAGCATGGTGAGAGCATGTGCAGCAGGAAGAGGAGACCCCCACAGAGCTCAGAAGAGGTGGAGGAGGGGCTGTCCCCCTGGCCTCGGACTTCAGGGATCCCACTGCATCTTCTCTGCTCCTGCTTGGGCTGGATTTCATCGGCCAGGTGTCTCCCTCCTCAGGACTTCCAGCCACTCCAGGCTGTCCCTGGCCTGCCACCAGCCTCTGCCAGTGGGAAAAGCCCCCACACCAGCCAGTGGCATGGCTGAAGGAGGGCCCGTGTCCCTGGGGAGGCAAGAAGGGCCCAAGCCCAGGGTGGTGGAGAGTGAACGTTACACCAGTTTCCTGTTTAGACAGCTCTGGGCTGCTTCCCTCCGGCCTTGCATATTTCTCCTAATTAAAACAACTGCTTTTTCCCCCTCATTATAGAAGTAATATGCATTCATTAGTAGACACATTTTAACCTACTTCTGGGTGAGAAAACCCTTTAGCCTCAGGCTCTCAAGTAGCTGGGATTACAGGTACCCTCCACCTCGCCTGGCTAATTTTTGTATTTTTAGTAGAGATGGGGTTCCACCATGTTGGCCAGGCTGGTCTTGAACTTCTGACCTCAAGAGATCTGCCCACATGGGCCTCCCAAAGTGTTGGGATTATAGGTGTGAGCCACTGCGCCCCACCACCCAGACAGATGTGTGTTAACACCTGGTGTCCAGATCTTTTTTCCCCACAAAACATATTCACAAGACATTTTCACAACATGTAACCCTTTCGTAATGTACTTTAGTAATCTGCCTTTTTCATTTTGTGCTACATGTGACCATCTTAGTATTATAATTAACTATTTTATTTTAGTTAATGAATTAATTTTTTGAGGCAGGGTCTTGCTCTGTCGCCCAGGCTGGAGTGCAGTGGTGTGACCATAGGTCACACTGTAGCCTTGAACTCCTGGCCTCAAGAGATCCTCCCACCTTGGCCTCCCAAAGTGCTGAGATTATAGGTGCGAGCCACTGAGCCCAGCCTTTTATTAACTATTTTAAATATTGATGTTGGTTTAGAAAATAATATGACAAACCCCCTCAAGAGCAAAGGATCTAGGATCTGACTGCCTGGGTTCAAATCTTGGCTATGTCACTTATCAGATTTGTGGCCATGGACAAGTTACTTAGCTTTTCATTGCACTCATCTGTAAAATAGGATAATAGTGGTACCTATTACATTGGACTCTCATGAGGACTAGGGGAGTTAATTATGTATCATACTTTGTGTATCATAGTACTTGGCAAATATCCCAAGCACTCAATAAGAGCTACTATTGCTATTATTATTTTTTAAATTTGCTTTTATTGTAAGTTCTGGGATACATGTGCAGAATGTGCAGGATACATAGGTAAATGTGTGCCATGGTGGCTTGCTGCACCTATCAACCCATCACCTAGATATTAAGTCCCACATGCATTAGCTATTTATCCTGATCTCTCCTTCATCCTTTCATCCATCCCCTGTCCCCCGGACAGATCCCTTTGTCCATGTGTTCTCCTTGATCAGTTCCCACTTATGATTGAGAACATGTAGTGTTTGGTTTTCTTTTCCTGTGTTAGTTTGCTGAGGATGATGGCTTCCAGCTTCATCTGTGTCCTTACAAAGGACACGATCTTGCTCCTTTTAATGGCTGCATAGTATTCCATGGTGTATATGTACCATATTTTCTTTATCCAGTCTATTGTTGATGGGCATTTGGGTTGATTCCCTATCTTTGCTATTGTGATACTATTGCTATTATTATTTCCAACCCTTTTGATAGGCAGAATAAAGGCTCCCTGCCCCCAAAATGCCCTTGCCTTAATCCCTGGAGCCTGTGAATATATTACTCTATATGGCAAAAGGCTCCTTGCAGATTGAACAGATCTTGAGATGGGGAGATGATCCTGGATTATCTGGATGGATATGAAATCACAAAGGTCCTTGCAGGAGGGAGGCAGGAGAGTCAGAGTCAGAGTGAGACTGGAAGATGTACCAGCTGGCTCTGAAGATGGAGGAAGGGGCCATGAATCAAGGAATGCAGGTGGCTTGTGCAAGCTGGAAAAGGCAAAGGAACTCATTCTCCCCTAGAGGGTCCAGAGAGAGCTTGTCCCAGTGACGTCTCGATTTTAGCCCCATGAGACTCACGACTTTTGGATTGCTGACCTCCAGAGCTGCAAGATAGTCAGTTTGAGTGAAGTTACTATGCATGTGGGAATTTGTTAGAGTAGCAATAGAGAATGAATACCACCCCGCCAACCAACCTAGACAAGTTGTGATATTTGCTTTGGATCTTTTTGGTTTTTAATAAAAAATCTGTATTAAATAAAATACAGATATAGTTAAGTTTTCATAAGTACCCTTCCCTCCCTAGAGAAATCAGTATCATGATTTAATAATTATAATTCCCATTTCTAAAATTTTCATCTATGATTAACATATAATATGTTTTGCAGGTCTTTACATAGAAGACACTGCATGGTGTGTATCCCTCAAGCAACTTGCATTTTTTTGCTTGACATCGTGAGGATTTTCCATATTGTTGTAGGTTTATTTTAACATCCATGAGCAACTCAACAGCACACCATGATGGATTGATCTGTCCTGTAATGCTGGACATTTAGGTTGTTTCCAATTATGATAATGCCCATTGCAACAAACATGTCTTCGCTGTTTGAAATTACTGTAGGATTCTGTGTCTGGAATTGGTGGGTTCTTGGTCTCCCTGACTTCAAGAGTGAAGCCGCAGACCCTCGCAGTGACTGTTACAGTTCTCAAAGGCAGCGTGGACCCAAAGAGTGAGCAGCAGCAAGATTTATTGTAAAGTGAAAGAATAAAGCTTCCACAGCCTGGAGGGGAACCAGAATGGGTTGTCCCTGACTGGCTCCTGCAGACTGCTTTTCATTCCCTTATCTGACCCCACCCACGTCCTGCTGATTGGTCCATTTTACAGAGAGCTGATTGGTCCATTTTACAGAGAGCTGATTGGACCATTTTGATAGGGTGCTGATTGGTGTGTTTACAATCCCAGAGCTAGACACAGTGCTGATTGGTACATTTACAATCCTCTAGCTAGACATCAAAGTTGTCCAAGTCCCCACTGGAATCGGGAGCCTAGCTGGCTTTATCTGGTGGCTTCCGCACAGGGGCTGCAGCTGGAGCTGCATGCCAGTGCTGAATCGCGCCTGCACTCCTCAGCCCTTGGGCAGTGGATGGGACCCAGTGCCATAGAGCAGGGGGCGGTGCCCCTCTGGGAGGCTTGGGCCCCGCAGGAGCCTACGGCAGAGCTTGGGGGCTTGGACATGGCGGGCTGCAGGTCCTGAGTCCTGCCCCGTGGGGAGGCAGCTGAAGCCGGGTGAGAATTTGAGCATCTGGCAGGCCGGCACTGCTGGGGACCTGGCACACCCTCTGCAGCTGCTGGCCCAGGTGCTAAGCCCCTCACTACCCAGGGCCTGTGGTGCCGCCGGCACTCCAAGTGCAGGGCCCGTGGAGCCCACGCCCACCTGGAACTTGCGCTGGCCCGCGAGCGCAGTGCGTAGCCCTGGTTCTCGCCTGCGCCTCTCCCTGCACACCTCCCCGCAAGCAGAGGGAGGCAGCTCCGACCTCGGCCAGCCCAGAGAGGGGCTCCCACAGTGCCCTGGCAGGCTGAAGGGCTCCTCAAGTGCCACCAGAGTGGACGCCGAGGCTGAGGAGGCGCTGAGAGTGAGGGCTGCTCTATATTGTCACCTCTCAATTCTACCTTATTTTTTAAAAACCAGTCTCCTATTTTTTTGATATTATGTAGTTGTTTTTTTATTTTATTTTATTTTATTTTGAGATGGAGTCTTGCTTTGTTGCCCAGGCTAGAGTGCAGTGGCACAATCTCAGCTCACTGCAACGTCCACCTCCAGGGTTCAAGCGATTGTCCTGCTTCAGCTTCCCAGTAGCTGGGATTACAGATGCACACCACAACGCCTGGCTAATTTTTGTATTTTTAGTAGAGAAGGGATTTGACCCTGTTGGTCAGGCTGGTCTCGAACTCCTGACCACAAGTGATCCGCCTGCCTCAGCCTCCCAAAGTGCTGGGATTACAGGCGTCAGCCATCACGCCGGGCTGACATTTCGTTTTGAATTGGCTTCTAAAAATCTATGGCTGTGCAGGGTTGCCCACCAACTTTCTGTCTGGAATGAAAAGACTAGAAGCTGGCTCCTTCAGGTGGGTGCCGTCTTACTCCTGTGTGTACTTCCAGCTTCTGCTACCAAGTGTTCCCAGTAGGTGCTTACTAGTTATGTGATATTGCATGTATAACTAGTACCTTGAGCTGCCACCTTCTCTTCATGAGGAACCTATAGATTTGTTCCCTTCATTCCCCTCCCCTCCCCTTCCCTCTCTTTCCGTCCTCTCTTCCCATTCCCCTTCCTCCCCCTCCCCCCTTGCTCCCCCTCCCCTCGTCTCCCCTCCTTTCTCCTCCCCTTCCCTTCCCTTCCTTTCCCTCGTCTTCCCTTCTTTTCTGAGTGGAGTTTCACTCTTGTCGCCCGGGCTAGGGTTCAGTGGCGTGATCTCAGCTGACTATAACCTCCGCCTCCCAGGTTCAAGCGATTCTCGTGCCTCAGCCTCCTGAGTAGCAGGTATTACAGGCATGTGCCACCATGCCCAGCTAATTTTGTATTTTTAGTAGGGACGGGGTTTCATCATGTTGGTCAGGCTGGTCTTGAACTCCTGACCTCAGGTGATCCACCTTGGCCTCCCAAAGTGCAAAAAAAATTAATACTTTTATTGAGATATAAACATCATATACCATATAATGCACCCCTTAATGTATACTGTTAAGTGGTTTTTAGTACATTCAGAGTTGTACCAACATTATCATAATCAATTTTAGAATGTTTCATTATTTCGCCCAAATCCTATAGATCAGAAGTCACCTCTACTTCCCCCCATTCCTGGCAATGACAAATCTACTTTTTGCCTTTACAGATTTGCCTATTCTGGACATTTCATGTAAATGAAATCTCATAATACATGGCTTTGTGCATCTCACTGCTTTAGCCTAACGTGAGGTTCATTCACATTGTAGCATATATCAACAGTTCATTCCTTTTTATCACTGAGTAATATTCCGTTGCATGGATAGACCACGTTTTGTTTATCCATTCATCACTTGAGAGACATTTAGGTAGTTTTCTCTTTTTGGTTATTGTTTGTTCGTTCCCTCCTTCCCTCCCTCCCTCCCTCCGTGCCTTCCTCCCTCCCTCCATCCCTTCCTCCCTCCCTCCGTGCCTTCCTCCCTCCCTCCATCCCTTCCTCCCTTTCTTCCTTCCGACAGTTTGGTTACTGTTTGTCTCCCTCCCTCCCTCCCTCCCTTCCTTCCTTCTCACTGTGTCACTCAGGCCGGAGTGCAGTGGTGCGATTTTTGGCTCACTGCATCCTCTACCTCCTGGATTCAAGTGATTCTCGTGCCTCAGCCTCCCGAGTGGCTGGGATTACAGGCATGTACCACCATACCTGGATAAGTTTTGTATTTTTAAGAGAGAGAGGGTTTCACTATGTTGGCGAAGCTGGTCTCGAACTCCTGGCCTCCCAAAGTGCTGGGATTACAGGCATGAGCCACCATGCCTGGACTCTTTTTGGTTATTGTGAATAATGGTGCGGTGGACATTCATGTACAAGTTTTTGTGTGAATACATGTTTCCATTTCTCTTGGCTCTGTGCCTAAGAATGGAATTCTAGGTTATCTGTAACTGTTTAATCACTTAAGGAATTGCCAAGGCTGTTTGCCAAAGCATTTGCACCATTTACTTTACCACCAGCAATGGATGAGGGCTCTAACTTCCCCATGTCCTCCCCAACACATGTTAGTATCTGTCTTTTTGGTTATCACCATCCTAGTGGAGGTGAAGTGGTATCTCATTGTGGTTCTGATTTGTATTTCCCTGATGGCTCATTGCTTTATCTTACATAGCATTCATTGAGTGATTTTTAGTTGATGTAATAATTTCCTTCTAAACATTTGCTTTTTGTAGACAGTGTTCTATTTTCAACTTTTCTGGGCCCCAGCATTGCCATCTGGCATGGGGTTGGTGCTGACTATGGCGTAAATGAGTGAGGAAACTCTGGATATGTTAGCTTGAAGCACATGGGCACAGACACTGATTGGCAAGGATGTGCTTGTTGGCCTGAGTCAAGAATCATACATTTTAACCATCACTTCTGCTTTTTTTGTGGCACTAAGGACCATTTTTTGAAGCTGGTAACCTGTCTTAGTTTCCTCAGTAGATGTTTGTCCAAATGTTGCGGTGAAGCATAGCACAGACTTTTCATCATTTCAAGGTTGAATGCCTCAGCCCAGGGGGTCTATATTTGGTGACTCTTTTCACAGAGCCCTGGAAATGCCTATTCCTAACTGTGCACTTTGAGCTCCTCTGCTTCCTGTTTGGCCATCAGTTACCTCCTAAGAGGAACCTGGAGAAATGTCACTGGGAAGTGCTGCTGACACCAGGTTGAGAGAATGTTCTTGAAAGTTTGGGAGCAGTATTGAGCATCTGCCATGCATCAGCATTGTGCTGGGCACTACAAGCGCACATGTATCCATGTGATCATGTGTATGGGTATTTATGTGTAGTATCTAGTCATTACAATCTGCCTGTGAGTTTTGCCTCTTTTACTCCTAAGTACAGCGAGCGTCAGTGATTTCCCAAGGTTGCCAAAGTTTTTAGAGGAACAACATCAGATACTTTTTCGCAGTCACCATGTGCCAAAAATCCTTTAGGTTAAGAGGTTAACAAGACAAGCCACAGACAGGGGAAAATATTTATGAAACAAGAACTGATAAAGGACCTGTATCCAAAATAGACAACTCTTAAAACTCAGCAATAAAAGGCCAGGCGTGGTGGCTCACGCCTGTAATCCCAGCACTTTGGGAGGCCGAGGTGGGCAGATCACAAGGCCAGGAGATCGAGACCATCCTGGCTAACACAGTGAAACCCTGTCTCTGCTAAAAATACAAAAAAATTAGCTGGGCATGGTGGTGGGTGCCTGTAGTCCCAGTTATTCGGGAGGATGAGGCAGGAAAATGGTGTGAACCCAGGAGGCGGAGCTTGCAGTGAGTCGAGATTACGCCACTGCACTCCAGCCTGGGCAGCAGAGCAAGACTCCGTCTCAAAACATAAACAAAAACAAAAACTCAACAATGAGAAAACAACCCAATTAAAAAGTGGGCAAAGATCTGAACAGATGCCTCACACCCCCTTCCCCCACCCCACTCACAATGCTTTTTCATCCACGTCTCCATCCTGCAGTAGCCAAAGCTGGCTGCTTCTGGACCACTGCTATGTGATGGAAATACAGTGTGAACCACCAATACCAGCCATGTGAGTAGTGCTTTTTTTGTTATTGTTGTTGCTGCTATTGTTGTTTTGCAGCATTTAGGTAGTTTTCCCTTTTTGGTTATTGTTTGTTCTATTTGGTTTGTTCTATTTGATTTGTTCTATTGTTTGTTCTATTTGGGGCATGTTCTGGGGATAGCCAGGAGGCCAAGCAGGGTGATGGGGGCAGAGTTATGGGGAGGAAGCAGGGGTCACATGACCCAGGGCTATGGAGGCCTCCATAGCACTCCAGCTTTTCCTCCAGGGAGCCAGGGGCCATGGGAGAGTTTGCAGTGAATGATGGATGACTGATGTGGCCCCTCTGGCTGCTCTGGTTGGCCTTCTCCTGAGTCGTCCATTCTACCTTCTCGCCAAGGCTTCCTAGGTCATGTTTCAAGTCTGTTCAATGCATTTCCTTCTCCAGGTGGTCAGTGGGGACCTCACAGCAGAGGCCTATCTTGTTGAACGTGGTGATTCCTTTGGTGATTTCACAGGGACAGCTGCCCATGTCTTGTCCCGGCCTTGTCCTCCTCCTACATCAGAAGAGGGAGGGCAGCTCTGGGGCCCAAGAAGGGCAGGGTGCCCTGGTAACCCCTCTGCAGGCTTGAGGGATGGGGGCAGTGTGCGTATCTAGGAGGAGAGCACTGAGGAGAATGGGCTGCTCAGAACCTGGGCTCTGCCTTTTGGATCTGAGGTCTAAGTTGCAAAGGAAGAGCTGGTTTCAGGCCGAAGCGGCATTTTTTCAGCTTCATACAAGGCAGGAAGCCCATCAAGCTCCCACATCATCATCATTGTCATCACTGTCACCAACCAACACAACCATGAGAGCTGACATTTATGTAGTATATGTTTATGTATCTGGTACCACTCTAAGAGCTTTCCCTGTATTATTGCTTACTTAATTCAACAAGTGTATATGTTCAATACCCATTATTTCCATTTTACAGATGAGAACATTGAGGCACAGCCCAGGGTCACTGTATTAGTCTGTTCTCACTGCTATAAAGAGCTACCTGAGACTGTGTAATTTAAAAAGAGAAGAGGTTTAATTGACTCACAGTTCAGCATGGCTGGAGAGGCCCCAGGAAGCTTACAATCATGGTGGAAGGTGAAAGCGGGGCTGGCATGTGACATGGTGAAAGCAGGAGCAAGACAGAGAAGGAAGGAGGTGCCACATACTTTTCAACAGCCAGATCTCTCAAGAACTCACTGAGTACTGCAAGGGCAGCACCAAGAGATGGTGCAAAACCGTTAATGAGAAATTCATCCCCGTGATCCAGTCACCTTCCACCAGACCCCACCTCCAATACTGAGGATTACAATTCAACATGAAACTAGTGTGGGGACAGATATGCAAACAATATTAGGTTGTTTTTACCTTTTGGCTATTATTAGTAGTGCTGCTGTGAACATTCATGTGCAGGATTTTGTGTAGATGTGTTTTCCTTTCTCCTGGGTGTACACCTAGGAGTGGAATTGCTAAGCCATACAGTAACCATTCATTTAAGCATTTGTGACTACATTTAACCTTTTGAGGCACCACCAGCCTATTTTCCAAAAAGGCTGCACTATTTTGCATTTGCCAAGGCCTGTTGGCTGTTTTGGAGGCAAACCCCTCCCCTTAACTTCCAAAGAAGTGAATCCCCAGTGTCCTGAGGTCAGAATGCCCAGGGGACCCTTTTAGAGAGAGAGGGAGGAGGGTCCTGGGAGATTGCACTGGAGAGGCTGTGTGGGCCCAAGCCCACAGCACTGAGTTTGAGTCTCAGCTCTGCCACTTATCACTGTGCGATCTTTTTATTTTATTTTATTGTTTTTTGAGATTGAGTCTCCCTCTGTCGCCCAGGCTGGAGTGCAGTGACGTGATCTCGGCTCGCTTCAACCTCCGCCTCCTGGATTTAAGCCATTCTCCTGCCTCAGCCTCCTGAGTAGCTAGGACTACAGGTGCCCACCACCTTGCCCGGCTAATTTTTTGTATTTTTAGTAGAGATAGGGTTTCACTGTGTTAGCCAGGATGGTCTCGATCTCGTGACCTTGTGATCCACCTGCCTCAGTCTCCCAAAGTGCTGGGATTACAGGTGTGAGCTACCGTGCCCGGCCACCACTGTGCAATCTTGAGCAAACTCCGTAGCCTCTGTGGGCCTGGCCTCTGTTTCCCCCTCTGCAAAATGGGGCTTATCAGAGCATGCTGGGGAGGCTTCCATGAGATCAGGGGAGACATGAGCTCGGTGTAGTTCATGGCCTATTGGACCTGCCTGATGAAGGTTGCTGCCTGTAAGGTTGGTGGTGTCTACCAGGCATTTTCCTCTAAAATATAATACTCCTAGGGGTAAGGAACGAGCGTGGAGGTGTGTTGTGAGTAGCTCATGGGGGAGGGGGAACCTGTGCTGAACCAGGCCCCACTCTGAGCCCACTGGTGACTTGGACTGGTTGGTTTTGTGGCAGGGAACTGAAACTGTTGCAGACACTCTTGGTGCCTGACCTCATCCCCTCAGCACACACCTCTGCACACCACAAGCCACTTGCTGGAAACACCTGTGACTGTGCTTCGCTAGCCTGTGGTGCAGGATAGACTGGGAGTGCTGGGGTGTTAGTGCCTCCAGAGGTGGCATGGCTGTGTGGGGAATTGGCAGATCAATACCCCAGCACCCTCGCTTTCAGTCAGGACACTCCTGGCTTGTTCTGCACTGGCTCCCAGGCTTTCCCAATGGACTTTGGCTCTATTTGCTCACAGGTGTAATAAGCTTGATGACACATCCTTTATTGCCTGTGCTTCCTTCCCTGTCCACCACCCCATTCCCCTTCCAGTGATTCCTGGGATACCCCCCCAAATAAACTCCTTGCATGTACATTCTTGCCTCAGAGTCTGTTTCTGGGGGAACCCAGATGAAGACAGAGACCCACTTAAACCCTTTGTGAGGAATCACATGGACCAGACTTGGGCCGCCCTGGGACTTGCTGTTTTCTCTGTTCCCTGTGGTATGTGAGCCTGTGTGTGTGCCTACACATGTGTCTTTCTCCTCTTACCTGTGATTGGCCAGTCTTGTCACTTCTGTTCTGATTCTAGAGAGAGTGTCTGATGCCCCAGTTATCGCTGCCCTGAGCATTCAGGATTTTTTTGGCTTGGGGGCGGGGTCAGAAACCAGCTCAAGCAAAAAAAAGAGAATTTACTGGCTCGTGTGGCTGAGATGCATACTGTGTAGCTCACAGCATCCAAGAAGCAATGCCTTTCCCATGCTCTGTTCATATTTCTGCCAGTTTTTGTCCTTCACCATGGTTCTCTCCCTTTTTTTTTTTTTTTGAGACGGAGCCTAGTTCTGTCACCAGGCTGGAGTGCAGTGGTGCAGTCTCAGCTCACTGCAACCTCCGCCTCCCAGGTTCAAATGATTCTCCTGCCTCAGCCTCCTGAATAGCTGGGACTGCAGGCACACACCACCACGCCCAGCTAATTTTGTATTTTAGTAGAGATGGGGTTTCACCATGTTGGCCAGGATGGTTTCTATCTCTTGACCTCGTGATCCGCCTGCCTCAGCCTCCCAAAGTGCTGGGTTTACAGGTGTGAGTCACCGTGCCCAGCCCATGCTTCTCTCCTATCCCAGATGACTCTAGTCTACAGAACAGGTAACGTGGCCGTGAGCAGCCTCATAAGAGACCGTTTTTCTCTCAGCGTGTATGCTTGGTCTTCGTTATTTGCAGCGTCAGTATTTGTGAATTTGCCTTTCTGCTCCAACTTACTTGCAACCCCCAGACCAGTACTTCTGGCCCTTCTGTGGTCATTCACGGTGATGCAGACTGGTGAAAAATTTGGGTCACCCATTCACACATGCCCTGCTGAGGTCAAACAAATGACACTGCCTTCCTGTTTTAGCTTTCTTTTTGCAAACAGGTGTCCTTTCTGTGGTCCACTTAGTGCCTATTTTCTGCAATTTTTTTTTTTTTTTTTTTTGCTGGTGATGTTGCTCTTTAAAATGGCCCCGAGCAAAGTGCATTTATTTCTCATTCATTCATTCTTCCTGTTATTGATTTGTTCAGTAACTATTTATGGATTATTTGCTGAGGGCAAAGCACTGTATTGAGTTCTGATAGAAGGAGACAGGGCCTTTAATTTCATTGACCTTATTGTTTAGTGGGAGAGGCAAGCAAAACATTGATCAAATAATTTTGTACATGACTATATTTATAATGAAAATGAAGGTAACTTTTGCTCCCCTCTCTAAGAGGGACCAAGGGAGGTTATGCACCTGACAGGAGCCCAGGGAACAGCAGCAAAACTGATCTAACAGTGGCCTTTCTGGCCCCAGTGGCTGTGCTTTGTGGTCCAAGGCCACATCTAAGCTGTGTCCCAGAGGGACATGAGTGTGTGCTTCCTGGAACGACCCTGAGGTGGTCAGTGTGCTGGGGGAGGTCATGTGGCACCACGTATGACAGCAGTGTTGGGGTTGAACAAGCCTGGGCTTGCCTCTTGAGTCTCCCATTCTGTCTGTGTGACTCCCTCCTTGGGCCTCAGTGTCTACATCTGTCAAATGGGCACACCGGTGGTGCCTTTCTTGTGGGTGGATGTAAAGACTAGAGATCGGGTATGTGAAACTTTTAGCGTAGTGCTCAATTATGAGCACTTTTGTTGGCAGTATCATTGATAGGGGATAGTTTTGCATATCAGGGTTCAGGACTCAAAAGGGAAGGCCGTCCCCAGTGTTAGTCACCTGAGAAGATGATGCTCTCCCTAGGCCTGGGAACTGGTTTTAGGATGATGTTTCTGTTTTCTTTTTTCTTTTTTTAGGTATTTCTCCTAATGCTATCCCTCCCCTTGCCCCGCAACCCTTGACAGGCCCTGGTGGTGTGTGATGTTCCCCTCCTTGTGTCCATGTGTTCTCATTGTTCAGCTCCCACTGAAGAGTAAGAAAATGAGGTGTTTGGTTTCCTGTTCTTGTGTTAGTTTGCTAAGAATGATGGTTTCCAGCTTCATCCGTGTCCCTGCAAAGGACATGAACTCACCCTTTTTTATGGCTGCGTAGTATTCCATGGTGTATATGTGCCACATTTTCTTTATCCAGTCTATCATCGATGGGCATGTGGGTTGGTTCCATGCCTTTGCTATTGTGAACAGTGCCGCAATAAACATATGTGTGCATGTGTCTTTATAGTAGAATGATTTATAATCCTTTGGGTTTATGCCTAGTAATAGGATTGCTGGGTCAAATGGTATTTCTGGTGCTAGATCCTCGAGGAATCGCCACGCTGTCTCCCACAATGGTTGAACTAATTTATACTCCTACCAACAGTGTAAAAGGGTTCCTGTTTCTCCGCATCCTCTCCAGCAATTTTTGTTTCCTGACTTTTTAATGATCACCATTCTAACTGGCATGAGATGGTATCTCATTGTAGTTTTGATTTGCATTTCTCTAATGATCAGTGATGACGAGCTTTTTTCATATGTTTTTTGGCTGCATAAATGTCTTCTTTTGAGAAGTGTCTGTTCATATCCTTTGCCCACTTTTTGATGGGGTTGTTTTTTTCTTGTAAATTTGTTTAAGTTCTTTGTAGTTCTGGATATTAGTCCTTTGTCAGATGGATAGATTGCAAAATTTTTCTTCCATTCTGTAGGTTGCCTGTTCACTCTGATGATACTTTCTTTTGCTGTGCAGAAGCTCTTTAGCTTAATTAGATCCCAGTTGTCAATTTTGGCTTTTGTTGCCTTTGCTTTTGGTGTTTTAGTCATGAAGTCTTTGCCCATGCCTATGTCCTGAATGGTATTGCCTAGGTTTTTTTCTAGGGTTTTGTATGGTTTTAGGTCTTATGTTTAAGTCTTTAATCCATCTTGAGTTAATTTTTGTATAAGGCGTAAGGAAGGGGTCTAGTTTCAGTTTTTTGCATATGGCTAGCCAGTTTTCCCAACACCATTTATTAAATAGGGAATCCTTTCCCCGTTGCTTGTTTTTGTCAAGTTTGTCAAAGATCAGATGGTGGTAGATGTGTGGTGTTATTTCTAAGGCCTGTGTTCTATTGGTCTATATATCTGTTTTGGTACCAATACCATGCTGTTTTGGTTACTCTAGCCTTGTAGTGTAGTTGGAAGTCAGGTAGCATGATGCCTGAAGCTTGTTCTTTCTGCTTAGGGTTGTCTTGGTTTTGTGGGCTCTTTTTTGGTTCTATATGAAATTTAAAGTAGTTTTTTCTAATTCTGTGAAGAAAGTCAATGATAGCTTGGTGGGAATAGCATTGAATCTATAAATTACTTTGGGCAGTATGGCCATTTTCACGAATTTGATGCTTCCTATCCATGAGCATGAAATCTTTTTTCATTTATTTGTGTCCTTTCTTATTTCCTTGAGCAGTTGTTTGTAGTTCTCCTTGAAGAGGTCCTTCACATCTCTTGTAAGTTGCATTCCTAGGTATTTTATTCTCTTAATAGCAATTGTGAGTGGGAGTTCACTCATGATTTGGCTCTCTGTTTGTCTGTCATTAGTGTACAGAAATGGTTGTGATTTTTACGCATTGATTTTGTATCCTGAGACTGCTGAAATTGCTTATTAGCTTAAGGGGATTTTTCTATAACAGTAGAAAAACACAGGAGCTTAAAACAACAGTTCTGTGGATCAGCAATTTGGACAGAGCTCAGTCAGTGGGTTTGCTGTTCTGTCTCCCTTGGTGTTGCCTGGAGTCCCTTACCTGAATATATTCAGCTGATGGCCGGGCTGAAAGTTCCCAGGCAGCTGTTTGGGCCACCGGTGCTCCTTTGTGCAGTGTCTCTCCCTGTTCTGTGGCTAGTTTGGGCTTCCTCACAGCATGGTGGTCTCACAGTAGCTGGTCTTCTCTGTGATGGCTTCCAAGGGACAGAAAGCAGAAGCCTGAAACTTTTGCTGTGTTAAAAGCAAGTCACAAGGCCAACCCTGACTCAAGGAAGGGAAATAGATTCTACCTGTTGATGGGAAGAAGTTTGTGGCTATCTTGAATCCACCAGAGATGGAGACCATGGTATCCAGGGGCATCTCTCCGGGCCTTGACCTTGGGTGTGTTGAGTGATAACACACTCAACACACGCCTGGTACGTGAATATTAAGAGGCTGCCCTCCATAAGGAGAAAGGATGAGGGGCTGGGAACCCAGGCTGAGGTCTGTGTGTTTGTGCCAAACTTTGGGGCTAGGATACAAATGTCTTAAGATACAGCGGAGGGGAATGGTACCAGGTCCAAAGGATAGGCTGTCTTTTTGCTTGTTTTCTGGTTATTTCACTGTTCTCCTCAATAGATAATAAGGTCTTCTGAGGGGACCTGCCTGTTTTAGCAGTGCTTCAGGAGCTGAGACAGGGGCAGAGATATAGTCTGGGGTTAGAGTGTTCAGGAGTGGAAGACCTGCAAGGTAGGGTGTAGCGGGGATTGGATTGAAAGACATCCAGGGAAACTGAGTGCAGTGGCTCATGTCTGTAATCCTAGCACTTTTGGGAGATAGAGGTGGGGAGATCACTTGAGGTCAGGAGTTCGAGACCAGCCTGGCCAACATGGTGAAATCCTGTCTCTACTAAAACAATACAAAAATTAGCCAGGCATGGTGACATGTGCCTGTAATCCCAGCTACTTGGGAGGCTGAGGCAGGAGAATCACTTGAACCTGGGAGGTGGAGGTTGCAGTGAACCAAGATCATGCCACTGCACTCCAGCCTGGGCAACAGTATGAGACTCTGTCTCAAAAGAAAAAAAAAAAAAAGACGCCCAGGGGGACATGAAGCACAGGGAGAATGGAAAGCAAGGACCCCAGGCTTTTGTCCTGTCTCACTGTTCCCTTGCTGTGTGACCACAGGGAGTTAACCTCTCTGAACCTCAGTTTCAGTTTCTTTGTCTCTACAGTGGGGATTATGACAATACTCTCCGCATAGAGTTGGGATAAAGATTAAATGAGCCAATACACATTAGGTTTGTAGCACAGGGTTTGTCTAGAGTTCGTGCTGACTAAACGTCAGCTGCTGGAGATGGTGACGATAAGAAGTTACTTTTATTATTATCAGGACTGCTTGTTCCAGTGGCTGTTCCAGCCTGAAAAATCTTCCAAGGCAAAACCAGAGTTGCTGAAGTTAATTTTTAAGCGTTTCCTTTTTTCCCTGAGTTATGGAAGGAATGATAATTGGGGAATTCAGGCTTAAAATGAAGCACCTGTGATATGACACTCCGAAACGCCTGTTCATGCAGAGGGTGGTTATGCGAAGGGAGGTTGTTTTATTGCATATGGGGCCTTACTGGGCTGTGAAGGGAGGGGGTTCTCAGCTCTCCCTGGTGGGCCCAGGCTAGGGCATCGGTCTCCCAGTCCTCACCAAGGGGTCTCAGCCTCAGCAGGTTGGCAGCCACAGAACACAGTGAGATCCTTCTGTGTAGCTGAGCCTCTGATTCCCAGAGGTGAAGATACAGTCCTAGAGTGTATCCCAGGGACCCTGTCTTTCCAGCGGGAAACTGCAGGGGATGAGAGACCACCCCCTGGAAGCTTCCTAATTTGCGTCTTTAACACTGCCATGGTTGGGGGCTGTTTTCTTCTTCCGCCTGCTTTGCCTGGGCTTTGTTGACTACTCAGCCTGTTGTTCTGAAGTTCTTCTGGCCCTTTCAGAGGCCAAGGGGGCTCAAAAGCCACTCAGAACACAAGTCCCTCTCCAGCTGCTGGGAGTCTGAGCGTGGGAAAATCCAGCCTGATGTTTTTCCAGTTCCCATGCAGGTGGCTCCTTCGATTCTTACAGTCTTCTTGGTGGAAATCTTTGTAGGTCTTAAGTGCACTATAACTTAGCACTCTTAAATGACCAGACACGGTGGCTCACGCCTGTAATCTCAGCACTTTGGGAGGCCAAGGTGAGTGGATCACCTAAGGTCAGGAGTTCGAGACCAGTCTGGCCAACTTGGTGAAACCCCATTTTTACTAAAAATACAAAAATTAGCTGGGCGTGGTGAAGTGCGCCTGGAATCCCGGCTACTCAGGAGACTAAGGCAAGAGAATTGCTTGAACCTGGGAGATGGAGGTTGCAGTAAGCTGAGATTGTTCCACTGTACTTCAGCCTTCAGCCTGGGTGACAGAGCAAGACTTCGTCTCAAAAACAAAAAAAAAAACAAAAAAAAAAAAAAGAGAAAAGAAAAAAAAATGTCAGGCATGGTGGCTCATGCCTGTAATCCCAACACTTTGAGAGGGTGAGGCGGGCAGATCACTAGGTCAGGAAATTAACACCATCCTGGCTGGCTAACACAGTGAAACCGCATCTCTACTAAAGTTACAAAAAATTAGCCGGGCGTGGTGGCAGGCACTTGTAGTCCCAGCTACTTGGGAGGCTGAGGCAGAAGAATGATGTGAATCTGGGAGGCTTAGGTTGCGGTGAGCCGAGATCGCACCAGTGCACTCCAGCCTGGGTGACAGAGCGAGACTCCATCTGAAAAAAAAAAAAAAACAAAAAAACCCACAAACCTTCGTGGACAGGCATGATGGCTCATGCCGGTAATCCCAGCACTTTGGGAGGATGAGGCAGGAGAATCACTTGAGGTCAGGAGTTCAAGACCAGCCTGGCCAATATGGTGAAACTCTGCCTCTACTAAAAATATAAAAATTAGCTGGGCATGGCAATGTATGCCTGTAATCCCAGCTACTTGGGAGGCAGAGGTTGGAGAATCTCTTGAACCTGAGAGATCGAAGTTGCATTGATGCCACTACACTCCAGCCTGGGCAACAAAGTAAGGCCCTGTCTCAAAAAACAAACAAAACAAATTAGCCTTCAGATACTGAACTATCTGGCATAGCCTGTTTTGGGGCCATGAAAAGGGTGACCTGGCAAGTCTAAGAAGAAGACCTTGTCCCTCATTATACTTTTTTTTTGTTTTTTGAGACAGGGTCTTACTCTGTTGCCCTGGTTGGAGTGCCGTGGTGCAATCATAGCTCATCTGCCGCCTTGACCTCCTGGGCTCAAATGATCCTCCTCCCTCAGCCTCATGAGTAGCTGGTACTACAGGGATGCACCACTGTGCCCAGCTAATTTTAATTTATTTTTTAGTAGAGGTGGGATCTCACTATGTTGTCCAGGCTGGTCTTGAACTCCTGGGCTAAAGCAATCCTCCCATTTGAGTCTCCCAAAGTGCTGGGATTACAGGCATGGGTCACTGTGCCCAGCCAGAAATTATGACTTACCCCCTAGATGCTCATGTCCAGAAGCAAGAACTGAAAGTGAGGTTGCGCTGTTATCATTAGTGGGAAAGCACTAATGTGGCACCTGGGGCCACATCGTGATTCTGCCTCTTTCTAGCTGGGCTAGGGTCTTCTCTGAGCTGCGCTTTTTTTCCTGTGCCATTGCGCAGCTACCCATTTATTGCCCAGAAGGCGACAAGCACTGGATGCATTAGATGCTGGTGTCCTTCTTGTGAGTTTTGAGGGCTGGCGGGAAGAGACAGATGGTAAACAGGGAGGTGAAGACAAAGCCCTGTCATTACAAGCAAAGTCAGCACAAGGGACAGGAAGAGCCCACGTGATGGGTGGTCAGGAAAGGCCTCTCTGAGGAGCTTATATTTAGGCCAAGAACCGATGGGAAGAGTTCTCCAGGTGGAGGACTATGCGTCCATTTCCCGTGTATAAAATGGGAATAATATATATATATATATATATATTTTTTTTTGGAGACGGAGTCTCGCTCTGTCGCTCAGGCTGGAGTGCAGTGTCCAGATCTCGGCTCACTGCAAGCTCCGCCTCCCAGGTTTACGCCATTCTCCTGCCTCAGCCTCTGAAGTAGCTGGGACTACAGGCGCCCGCCACCTCACCCGGCTAGTTTTGTGTATTTTTTTAGTAGAGACGGGGTTTCACCCTGTTAGCCAGGATGGTCTCGATCTCCTGACCTTGTGATCCGCCTGTCTCAGCCTCCCAAAGTGCTGGGATTACAGGCTTGAGTCACCGTGCCCAGCCAAAATGGGAATAATATTAGTACCTGTGCCGTGAGGCAGTTATGAAGATAAAATGGATGAGTGCGTGTGAAACACCAATCTTCCACTAAAAACAAAAAGCTGTTTTAGATGTTGATATTATTAGTATTATTTTTGAGAAGGAGTTTCGCTTTTGTTGTCCACATTGGAGTGCATCGTCATGAGGGGAGCTGCACAAGGCACTAGAGTGGTTTTAAATGCCTTTTGTCAGCTGTGTTTAGTGTTGCTACAGCTTCAGTAAACACAACTGGTAAAACAAGAGCCCTCAATCTGTACCTGCCCTTCCAGAAGATGACAAAAGATGTATGCAGAACATCAGAGGGTACCTTGTGATTTTTATTTTATCTATTTATTTTTAAAATTTCAAGTAGAGATGGGGTCTCACTATGTTGCCCAGGCTGGTGTCAAACTCCCAGACTCAAACGACCGTCATGCACTTGGCCTCCCAAAGTGCTGGGATTACAGGCATAAGCCCCTGCACTCGGTTGTGATTCTTTCACTTAACACATTTATTGATAACTTATTACATGTCAGGCCAGGCCAGGGTAGGCAAAAGTGAGACAAGCTCCCTGTGCTTATGAACATGTATCTCCTGTCCCTTATTGTTTGGGGGAGAAGGGGATTAAGTGAACACTTGGAGTTGAGAGCAAAAACCCAAAGGAGAAGTCTGATTCTGGGAGGGAAGGGGCAAGATTAGAGAGACCTGGTTGTCGTCTACTCTCTGTTCCTTCCTATCATGTGGCCTGGGCCCAGTCACTTCCTCTCTGTGGGCCTGTGTCCCCCGATCTGTGAAGTGAGAATTACAACACCTATTTCACAGGGCTTTTGTGAATATTCAGTGAGCTAGTGTGTTAAGCTCTTACTCCTGTTAGGATTGCTTTGGCCCTCTGTGCCTCAGTTTCCTCACTGATGAGGTCCTTTCTGCCTGATCAAGTCTGTGGCTCAGTCAGCTCCTCACTTTCTGCCCCTCTGGAGGACATCCCATTAGCCTGTCATTCCATTGTCTCTTTGGGAGTATCGTCATATGGTGGTTATTTATATTTATGTGGGCATTTAATGTTTGTCTTTCTCAGACTGTCAGCTCTTTGAAAGGGGGCTGTTGGTTCCATTCATTGTTCCTGTGTCGTGCATGACGACTGGCACATACCAGGTACACCATAGATGCTGTCTGCATGGGTGAATGCCATTCTTCTTCTGCTTATGTCTTGGGGATACTCATCGGCTGCACAGAAATGGAGCTCTGAAGGCCTGAGCTTCGGGAATTATCTGCCTGGTGGGGACTGTGCTTCTGGAGGCTTCAATGGCCTGAACAATAGCCAGGACAGAGCCAACTAGCTGGGCACACCTTTTCTCCACTGCGGCACGCCTCATTGGCACTGTGGGCAGCAGGAAATGGCTGAAATAACTTAAATGATGATGCCCCTTGTCATGAGTTTCCATGGAAACTGAGGGCTGCTGAGCCTGTCACTCTAGCATAAGGGAGGAATGTGGAGGGCAGCCTTATGAGAGTTGGTATTTAGATAGAATATGAATAGGGAGATTTGCTTCGTCTTCCATAAGCTAGTGTGGGCTCATGGATTTTTTTTTTTTTTTTTTTTTTTTTTTAGTGGGGTGGGGCTCTTTGAATCACAAAAATAAATACAGCTTTTTAGTGAGAACTTAGGGTATTTCCAGCGCTGTCATCTTATTTCATCCTTCCAGGCCTCCCATGAGGCAGGTGTAACTCCTTCAATTTGCAGAGGAAGCTGAGGCTCAGAGAGGTCCAGTGACTTGCTCAAGTCTACACAGCGGGGCATGGGAGTTCAGATCCACATTCTGGTTGGCCTGACTCTGGGGCTTAGTGGGGGTTGGTGGGGCTTGGGCATGGAAGACAAAGACCCTGTTGGGTGCCGGGCTGCTTCTGGAGATGGATGTGGTGGGTGGATGTCTGGGCAGAGTCGGAACATCCTAGGGGTGTTGTATTCCCAGGTGTGGAGTGAAAACACTGCCTCATATCCATTTTCAGAGCTCGTTACTGAGGCTTCATCTGGTACCAACCCTATGAGGCAGGGGAGCTCCTGCGAATTCCCTTGTGTAGCCAGGCTTGGAGAAGTCAAGGATTCGGTTTGGGGCACCCAGGAAGCCTGAGGCTTAGCCGGGCAGACCTCCTGACTGCTCACTGCCCTGGGGTGTGAGATCTTCCCGGCCATCTCTGGAAGGTTGGACTCTATCCCAGCTCAGTTTTTTTTTTTTTTTTGAGATGAAGTTTCGCTCTTTCGCCCAGGCTGGAGTACAATGGCATGATCTTGGCTCACTGCATCCTCCACCTTCCGGTTTCAAGCGATTCTCCTGCTTCAGCCTCCTGAGTAGCCGAGATTACAGGCGCCTGCCACCACGTCTGGCTGATTTTTGTATTTTTAGTAGAGATGGGATTTCACCATGTTGGCCGGGCTGGTCTTGAAATACTGACCTTGTGATTCACCTGCCTCAGCCTCCCAAAGTGCTGGGATTACAGGCATGAGCCACTGTGCCCAGCCCTAGCTCAGTTTTAAAAATTACATTTAGTAGGTCTTATTTTCCATTATCAGAGAAATGCAGATTCATTCTAGAACCTTTGGAAAAGATGGACAAACACAAAAGAAAAATATCTCCCATTGCTTACCTTCCAGGGAGCACTGGACCCAAACTAGCATCTGGCTGCTTTTCTCTGAAGATGTCCTATTTCATCTTTAAGGATTATGATCTTCTAGGTGATGGAAGATGTGCTTCATATTTTAAGAATGTTTTAAAATGAACCTTATTTCATATTTAATTTATATACAATAAAAGGCACTCATTTTAAGTACATAGCTTGATGCATTTTGACACGTGTAGACATGTGTAACCACCACCCCTAATTGAGACAAAGAACACTTTCCATCGCAGGAGAGAGGGTTCCCTCACTTCCCTCTGCAGTCAGCAGCCCCCCACCCTCCCCAGCATGCACACACCCTGCCCCAGGCCACCCCAGCCTACTTTCAGTCATCCAGCCTTCTTCCTTGGTTTTAGAATTTCATAAACATGAAATGATACGGTAGACTGTGTTTTGCATTCAACTTCTTTTGTGGCACGTTCTGAAGATTCACCCATGTTGTTGCTGGTGTCAGTAGTTTCTTTTCTATTGCTGGGCAGCATTCCAGTGACTGAATATACCACCGCCTACTCCCCCATTCTCCTGATGGGAGATCTTGGGCACATCAGTTTTACCCTCTATATAATGGGGAAACATTACCCACCTTTTTTTTTTGAGACAGAGTCTCGCTCTATTACCCAGGTTGGAGTGCAGTGGCACAATCTCGGCCCACTGCACCCTCCGCCTTCCGGGTTCAAGCAGTCCTCCCACCTCAGCCTCCTGAGTAGCTGGGATTACAGGTGCACACCATCATGCCTGGCTAATTTTTGTATTTTTAGAAGAGATGGGGTCTCATCATGTTGGCTAGGCTAGTCTAGAACTCCTGACATCAAATGATCCACCTGCCTCGGCCTCCCAAAGTGCTGGGATTACAGGCGTGAACCACCGCGCCTGGCCACATTACACGCTTTATCAGATTGTTATGAGGATTGAGTTAACATGTCAGTGATTACAATAATGCTTGGCACATAGCAGATGCTAAATATCATAGTAATAATAATGGATTGTTGTCTCTTGGTGTGGAACAAACCACCCCAAGGCATAGTGGTGAATACTGGAGGTATTTCCAGTTTGGGGCTCTTGAATAATATGAATGAATGAATGAATGAATGAAATAATACAAATGTACATGTGTAGTTGGGCAGCCTCGGTGGCTGTTGCCTTCCTCGAGGGCTTGAATACGGTGTGTCTTGGTGGTCGGCTGACAGGCAGCCATTGCCTGTTCTAAGATGGGTGGTTTTCCTTTTGAGGTGGATCCTGGGGGCTCCTGGCTGCTCAGTGCTGGCCCTACTTGTTGCCTTGTGTCCTGCTCTGAGTCTGGCTTGGGTCTTGCTGAGCTGACCAGCCCATTTAAGCCTCAGGAAGTGGCCTCTGTAGAAAAAAAATGTATAAGCAGCGGGTGGTGAACAGATCAGTGGAGCGCAGAGCCCCAAAATAGATCTTTCTCTGCTAACTCGCCAAGCAAGTGGGGGCAGTGGCAAATGCTTTGCATAATTTCCTACCCAAAAGAAAAGGTTTTACTGCAAAAAACTTTTGGGGACCCCTCCCCTCTCAAAATAAACTCAGAAAGATCCAAGATGTTTTTATTCAGAGCGGCACAAAGAGAGAGCCAGACAGGCCTGGGGTTCCATCCCAGATCCACCATTTGCAGGCTGTGTGATTTTGGGCAAATTCCTTAACTTCTCTGAACCTTCTCTTTTCCTGTGTTAACTAGCGAAGATGACACTAGAATCTCCAATGTGTATGCAAAGCACCCTTACGCTGCAGAGATGCTGTAAATAGGGAGGGTCTTTTTTTCTTCCTTTTTCATTTTTCCCCTCTGTGCTTGTCCTAGAGCTTGTTTTCGGTTTCTCTTAGCTTTGTCAAGTGTGGTGGGGTGTGGGGGGTTGAAATTTGGCTTTCTTGGGAAAATGTTCCAAAACTGTCTTTGAAATAATACTCTCGTCCTCTGCAGATCAGTGGACAGGGTGTGGAAGGGTAGGCATAGGTGGTAGGCTTGAATGATGGCTCCCCAAGAGATGTCCATGTCCTGCTCCCCGGAAACTGTGGATATGTCATGTTACTTGGTAAAGAGGACCTTGCAGATGAAATTAAGTGAAGAAGGTTGAGATGGGAAATTAGTCTGGGTTACTCAGGTGGATCCACTGTAATCACAGGGTCCTTTTAAGAAAAAGGCAGGGCCAGGGGCAGTGGCTCAGGCCTGTAATCCCGGCACTTTGGGAGGCCGAGACGGGTGGATCCAGTGTAATCACAGGGTCCTTTTAAGAAAAAGGCAGGGCCAGGGGCAGTGGCTCAGGCCTGTAATCCCGGCACTTTGGGAGGCCGAGACGGGTGGATCACCTGAGGTCAGCAGTTCGAGACCAGCCTGGTCAACATGGCGAAACCCCGTCTCCACTAAAAGTACAAAAATTAGCTGGGCGTGATGGTGTGCACCTGTAGTCCCAGCTACTTAGGAGGCTGAGGCAGGAGAATCACTTGAACTTGGGAGGCAAAGGATGCAGTGAGCTAAGTTTGTGCCACTGCACTGCAGCCTGGGCTCTTTTTTTGAGATTCCATCTCAAAAAAAAGAAAAGAAAAGAAAAAGGCGGGGCCGGGCGTGGTGGCTCAAGCCTGTAATCCCAGCACTTTGGGAGGCCGAGACGGGCGGATCACGAGGTCAGGAGATCGAGACCATCCTGGCTAACACAATGAAACCCCGTCTCCACTAAAAATACAAAAAAAAAAAATTAGCCGGGCGTGGTGGCGGCGCCTGTAGTCCCAGCTACTCGGGAGGCTGAGGCAGGAGAATGGCGGGAACCCGGGAGGCGGAGCTTGCAGTGAGCCGAGATCGCGCCACTGCACTCCAGCCTGGGCGACAGAGCGAGACTCCACCTCAAAAAAAAAAAAAAAAAAAAAAAAAAGAAAAGAAAAAGGCGGGAGATGAGAGTGAGTAGAAGACAATGGCAGAATGGTGGCACCAGAGGTTGGAGCGATGTGCTTTGAAGGCAGAGGAAGAGGCCGCACGCCCACGGTTGCAGACGGTCACTACAAGGTGAAAATGGCCAGGAAGCAGGTTTTCCCTCGGAGCCTCCAGAAAGAACCAGTGCTGCCGACACCTTGGTTTTAGCCCCGTGAGACTGGTTTTGCCCTAGGAGCTGAACAATGGTAAATGTGTGTTGCTTTAAGCCACTGAGTTTGTGGTAATTGGTGCAGCAGCCGGGGCCTGTGTTGCTGTGGTTTCACAGGAAGGTGGCCTCTTGGATGATGGCACCTTATGGTCATTTTTATGTTTCTGCCTTTCTGACGTGGATGGATTGTTTTCAGTCCAGCCTAGGGGAGGTCTGGCTTAGCCGGGGCTTTACCTCGAGACTGAGCCCCTGTGGCCGTGGGAGCTGCAGCAGAGAGGCTTCCTCTCTCGACAGAAACACAGAAGTGAGCTGCTTGCTCGCAGAGACCAGGCTTCCTGTCTGGCCAGTCCCTGAAATGCTGCTCCCCACCCCTTACCCCATGAGAGTCCAGGTGAAGATTCAGTGGGGGCAGGGCTGCACTGTCTGATCTCTGAAGTGAACCCCTCCCTGTCTAGCTTGGATTTGTGTTGAAGGCTTTAAGATGACTGTCTTCTTGTTTATTTACTTTTAAGAGACAGGATCTGGCTCTGTTGCCCAGGCTGGAGTGCAGTAGTGAGATCATAGCTCACTGTAGCCTCAAACTCCTGGGCTCAAGCGATCTTCCCACCTCAGTCTCTCAAGTAGCTGAGACTACAGATGTGCACCACCATGCCCAGCTACATGTTTTTTCCCCTTATAGAGACAGGGTCTTTCTACGTTGCCCAGGCTGACCTTGAATTCCTGGCCTAAAGCAGTACCCCCATCTCGGTGTCGCAAAGTGCTGGGATTACAGGCATGAACCACTGCACCCAGCCAACTATTTTTTCTTTTGTTTTCTTTTCCTTTTTTTTCCTTCTTTTCTTTTCTTTTTTTTCCTTCTTTTCTTCTCTCCTTCCCTCCTTCCTTTCCTCCCTTTCCTTCCTTTCCTTCCTTCCTTCTCTCTTTCTCTCTTTCTTTCTTTCATAGACTTTCACTCTTGTCACCCAGGCTGGAGTGCAGTGGCATGATCTCAGCTCACCGCAACCTCTACCTCTTGGGTTCCAGTGATTCTCCTGCCTCAGCCTCCCAAGTAGCTGGGATTACAGGCATGTGCCACCACACCCAGCTAGTTTTTGTATTTTTAGTAGAGACAGGGTTTCACCACGTTGGCCAGGCTGGTCTTGAACTCCTGATCTTTAGTAATCCACTCACCTCAGCCTCTCAAAGTGCTGGGATTACAAGCGTGAGCCACTGCACATGGCCCCAGCCAACTATTTACTTATGATTTGCCAGCAAACAGCCTCTGGGGTTGTGACTGTTACAAAGCACCTCTAGCTTTTGTGGAGCCAGGTCTGGCTGGGACTTTTTGTTGGAATCATGTTTGGATCTCTCTCACGCCTTCTCACCGTGTTCCTCATGTGCCACACTGGTGAGATAACGGGGTGTGGGAGGGACTGGGCGTTCAGATTCAGCAGTCGTAATTAAAGAGCAACACTGAGGCCAGGATGGCTAGGATCGTCTCATAGCTGCCATGTGACCTCTGGCCTTTTTGTCCTTCCCATGACATCACCTTTCATTGCATGGTGACTCCCTGCATAGATCCCCAAAGGTGTTCATGTCCTAATCCTTGGAACCTGTGGATATGTTACATTATGTGGCCAAGGGGATTTTGCACGTGTGATTAAGGGAAAGATCTTGAGATGGGGAGATTCTCCTGCATGACCCAGGTAGGCCCAATGTAATTACAAGGATCTTTAAAAGAGGGAGGTAGGAGGTCAGAGTCAGGGAGAAATTGCAGGATTCTGGCTTTGAAGGTGGAGGAAGGGGCCACAAGCCAAGAAATGCAGGTGGCCTCTAGAGCTCAGAAAGGCAATGGGTCGATTCTCCCTTGGAGCCTCCAGAAGGAACTCAGCCCTGCTGATTCCTTGGTCTTAGCCCAGCGAGACCCCTTGGAGCCTCCAGAAGGACACAACCCTGCTGGTTCCTTGGTCTTAGCCCAGCGAGACCCGTTTTGGAAATCAGACCTGCATAATTGCAAGATGGTAAATTTGTGCTGTTGTAAGCCACTAGGTTTATGGGGCCATCCTGGCCTCAGTCATGCTTACTTGGGATTGTGTTTATTTCCTCTTACTGCCCTAATGTTTTAGATTAGATCTGAGGAGAAACTCTAATCTTCTTTCTTTCTTTCTTTCTTTTTTTTTGAGACAGAGTCTCGCTGTGTCATGCAGGCTGGAGTACAACGGTACGATTTTGGCTCACTGCAACCTCTGCCTCCTGGGGACTACAGGCGTGTGCCACCACACCTGGCTAATTTTTTGTATTTTTAGTAGAAATGGGGTTTCACCATGTTGGCTAGGCTGGTCTCCAACTCCTGACTTCAGGTGATCTACCCGCCTCGGTCTCCCAAAGTGCTGGGATTATAGGTGTAAGTCACTGCGCCCAGCCCGAGATGCTCTAATCTTTTAGAGCAATAATATTAGGTTGGTGCAAATGTAATTGCAGTTTAATTGTAACTTGCCTTTAATGGCAAAAATTGCGATAACTTTTATACTCACCTAATAGGAAATATACTCCTGCGTAACTATCTCCTGAGATCCCCTTCCTTGACCTGTTCGGTACATATTTACTGATCCACTACACATGCTGGAGACTGCTTGTCACCGGATTGACCACAGCAAGGTCTTGTCCTTCAGGGCTTCATGCCTTAGGGAGACAGAGACAAGATGACAAGGCTAAAATTGCAGCCTCTGCCTCTTGGGTTCAAGTGATTCTCGTGCCTCAGCCTCCTGAGTAGCTGGGACTACAGGGGTGCACCACCACACCCAGCTACTTTTTGTATTTTTAATAGAGATGGGGTTTCACCATGTTGCCCAGGCTGGTCTCGAGCCCCTGACCTCAGGTGATCTGCCCACCTCAGCCTCCCAAAGTGCTGGGATTACAGGCATGAGTCACTGTACCCGGCCTGCATTTATTTCTTTAAAATCCTACTTCCTCTGTTTCAGATGAGGGATCAGAAACACAAATACCTGAAGGAAGCTGGACGGGTGACCTAAATAAGAGAAGCAGGCCGGGCGCGGTGGCTCACGCCTGTAATCCCAGCACTTTGGGAGGCCGAGGTGGGCGGATCACAAGGTCAAGAGATTGAGACCATCCTGGCTAACACGGTGAAACCCTGTCTCTACTAAAAACTTCAAAAAAATTAACCAGGCGCAGTGGTGGGCGCCTGTGGTCCCAGCTGCTCGGGAGGCTGAGGCAGGAGAATGGCGTGAACCCGGAAGGTGGAGCTTTCAGTGAGCTGAGATCGTGCCACTGCAGTCCAGCCTGGGCGACAGAGCAAGAGTCCATCTGAAAAAACAAACAAACAAAAAAAGCAGGTTGCATCTAGGGGACAAATGACAATAAACACAGGCTGCACACTGGGAAGTATCTAAGGGTGGTGGGAACTGTGGTTAGCGGGGAGCTGGTGCATGCGTGCCTCCTATGACGTGGGCAGATCCTACCTCACGCTGCAGGCTCAGGGTCCACAGATCTGCAGCTGGAAATATAGGTTGTTACTGTGAAATCTCCTCACTTAAAAAAAGCATTGACTCGGCCAGGCGCGGTGGCTCATGCCTGTAATCCCAGCACTTTGGGAGGCCAAGGCAGGTGAATCACCTGAGGCTAGGAGTTGGAGCCCAACCTGACCAACATGGCGAAACCCTGTCTCTACTAAAAATACAAAATTAGCCAGGTATGGTGGTGGATACCTGTAATCCCAGCTATTTGAGAGTCCGAGGAAGGAGAATCGTTTGAACCTGGGAGGCGGAGCTTGCAATGAGCCGAGATCATGCCATTGCACTCCAGCCTGTGCAACAAGAGCGAAACTCCGTCTCCAAAAAGAAAAAAAGTTGACTCATGGAAACACACAAATAAGCACAATGATCGTGACCTAACAAAACATGCCTGCACCCTGATACAGTTCCCAGGCTGACAGCTTGTGAAGTCTGTTTCACACTATTGAGAAACGTCATATATATATACTTTTTGAGACGGAGTCCATTCTCCTGCCTCAGCCTCTCAAATAGCTGGGACTACAGGCACCTGCCACCACGGCCGGCTAACTTTTTTTTTTTTGTATTTTTAGTAGAGACGGAGTTTCACCGTGTTAGCCAGGATGGTCTCGATCTCCTGACCTTGTGATCTGTCAGTCTTGGCCTCCCAAGGTGCTAGGATTACAGGCATGAACCACTGTGCCTGGCTGAGAAGTGTCATTTTTTATTCTCTGCTGTGGTGTGGTGCCTCTTCCTTTGCTTTTATGAGCTGCAATTTTGATCAGCGAGTCCTTAGGGGTCAGCAGACGGTCTGAGAAAACCTGCTTGTACAACCTTAAGCAAGTTATAAAAGCATAAGACTGAGACTTAAGCATAAGTCTGTTATAAAAGCATAAGTCTGAGACTCAGTTTCCTCATATAGAAGCCAGCCGTCACAGCCTCAGCCTTCCGAAGCTAATGTGATGATTGAATGATGCGGCATCTTCTGGAGTGCCTGATGAAGTCTGGTACATAGAAGGTTTCAATAAATGTGAATTTCTTTCCCCTTAACTTGCATTCCTTTCTCTTTTCTGAAGGCCGAGGCGGGCAGATTGTGAGTTCAGGAGATTGAGACCATCCTGGTTAACACAGTGAAACCCCGTCTCTATTAAAAGTACAAAAAATTAGCTGGGCGTGGTGGTGGGTGCCTGTAGTCTCAGCTACTCGGGAGGCTGAGGCAGGAGAATGGCGTGAACCTGGGAGGCGGAGCTTGCAGTGAGCCAATATTGCGCCACTACACTCCAGCCTGGGCGACAGAGCGAGACTCCATCTCAAATAAATAAATAAATAAATAAATAAACAAATAAATAAATAATAAGGGAACTGAGAAAGGCCAGAGCCCTGGGGCTCATCACTAGATACCTCTTCCCCCGGTGACATTGCACGTGTCCTGCTGTTTGGCCCACTTTTTTGGTTTCTTGTTTGTTTGTGTTGGTTTTGTTCAGACCTGGCTTAGGTCTGGGCTCACCCAGGCAGTGGGTGTATAGGGAAGAACAGGTGCCTCCAGAGTGCAGGTTATGAGCCCTGGCCAGTGCCAAGGCCCTGTGGTCACAGAGTGTGTGCTGTAGTTTGTCTGAAAATAAAGGGCCGGGAGAAAGAGCCGCTGGGAATGAGGTCAGTGAGCTGTGGACACGTGATCATCTGACAGCCTGTGCTCCATTCACCTTTTCTTGTGCTTTTAAGCCTTTACGTTTTTTTTGAAGCAACACGTTTTTCAGAATTATGAATAATTAAAAGATGAAACCACCATAAAACCATCATTCAAAGCCAGACCTAGAATGTTGCCAGCTCCCAGAAGCGTGGTGCATGCCCTCTGGGGCACCCTCCTGTCTTCTCCACTGGCTTTCCGTGCTTCTTTGTTGTTTTACCAACCATGTGTACCACACTCGCCTTTGTCATTCAACAGTGGCTCAGGAGATTTCTTCAATTCAGCTGTTACGGAGACTCTGACCTACTTTTTTGCTGGTTGCATGATAGCCTGTGGTGTGGCTGAACCACCTTTTATTCAGCTACTCTTCTATACACACGGCTACTCCTGTGTTTTCAGGTTTTCGTTTCTTTAGCCAATGCAGACATTGAGACAAGGGGCCTTATTCTTGATCCATTATTTTGAAAATACCTGCCTATTATAATCAACTCAAATGAATAAGAATTTAAAAAGAAAATTCTCCTTCCTCTCCCAAATCCTGGAGGTAAACAGTGTTAAGTGTTCAGCGTGTGTGTGTTTACATCTTTCGTAGGTGTAAACACATACATACATACATATATGCTTATGTGCAGCTTTTTAAACAAAAATAGGAATGTATGATGCATACCGCTCGGCAGCCTGGCTTTTGTTTTGCGATTTTTCTGGACATCTTTCTCGTCAGTACACGTGGATTGTTCCACCTCTTGTTTTTTTTTTTTTCCTAGTGACAGGGTCTCACTCTGTTGCCCAGGCTGGAAAGCAGTGGCACAATTTGGCTAACTGTAGCCTCAACCTCCTGGGCTTAAGCGATCTTTCCACCTTAGCCTCCCAAGTAGGTGGGACCACAGGTACGCACTTCTACACCCAGCTAATTTTTTAAATTTTATGTTAAGACGAAGTCTCACTATGTTGCTCAGGCTGGTCTCGAACTCCTGGGCTCATGTATTCCTCCCGCCTTGGCCTTCCAAAGCACTGCTGAGATTACCATTGTGAGCTGTACCCCATACCCCAGCCTCGTTCCACCCTTTGTTTAATGGCTGTCAGTGTTTCAGAGTGTGGCTGTGTTTATTTCACCAGTTCCTTACTGGTGGACAGGAGGTGATTTCCAATCACCCAGAATGGAAATCTCCTTGTATTTGCTTTTTTTTTTTTTTTTTTGAGACAGAGTCTTACTCTTGTGCCCAGGCTTGTGTACAGTGGTGCAGTCATAGCTCACTGCAGCCTTGAACTTCTGGGATCAAGTGGTCCTCCCACTTCAGCATCCAGATTAGTAGCTGTGACTACAGGTACATGCCACATGCCTGGCTAATTTTTGTATTTTTTTGTAGACAAGGGGTCTCACAGTGTTGGCCAGGCTAGTCTTCTTGAACTCCTGGGCTCCAGCAATGCTCCTGCCTCAGCTTCCCAAAGTGTTAGGATTACAGGCATGAGCCATGGTGCCCAGCTCATATTTGCATCTTTGTGCGGGTGTACTGTTATATCTGTAGGATGGGTTCCTAGAAGTGGAATTCCTAGGCACGCACATTTTATGTTTCAGTAGGTTGTGTCCTATTATCCCCTAAAGAGGCTGTATCTTACCAATTGCATTCTGATTTTACAGGAGATCATGGAATGAATTCCCTGTGTGCGCAATCCTCTTAAACATTGCTAGTCTCTGCAATAGCCAGAAAAGCATAGGACCTGGCTTTTAATGATGACGAGGACTGCTCCCTCTGCCCTGTCTTTTTTGTATCTGTGATTTTCATTCATTAATGGGGTAGTTAGTAGTTGTTTTTTCTTTCTTTCTTTCCTTCCTTCCTTCCTTCCTTCCTTCCTTCCTTCCTTCCTTCCTTCCTTCCTTCCTTCCTCCCTCCCTCCCTCCCTCCCTCCCTCCCTCCCTCCCTCCCTCCCTCCCTTCTTTCTTTCTGACGGAGTCTGGCTCTGTCGCCCAGGCTGGGGTGCAGTGGTGCAATCTCAGCTCACTGCAACCTCTGCCTCCTGGGTTCAAGCAATTCTCCCGCCTCAGCGTCCTGAGTAGCTGGGATTACAGGCACATGCCAACATGCCCGGCTAATTTTTGTATTTTTAGTAGAGACAGGATTTCACCCTGTTGGTAAGGCTGGCCTCGAACTCCTGACCTCAGGTGATCTGCCCGACTCGGCCTCCCAAAGTGCTGGAATTACAGGAGTGAGCCACTGCACATGGCCAGTTTCACCATGTTGACCAGGCTAGTCTCAAACTCCTAACCTCAAGTGATCTGCCCGCCTTGGCCTCCCAAAGTGCTGGGATTACAGGTGTGAGCCACCACACCTGGCCCATTTCTCTATTTTATATTGCCATGATGTCTTTGCCAAAAGTGAGAAATTAACATTACCACATCACTATCTAAGTTCCAGAATTTATTTGGACTTTAACAGTTTCTCCTTCTGTTCCAGGATTCATCCAGGACACCACATTGCACATAGTTTTTGTTTATTTCCATCGATATGTAGAGGTGTTTCTTTCTTTCAAATTGCTGTAGAGCAATCCATTGGTGACAAGAGCCAATTTGTCCACTCTCATGCTGGGCATTTGTTCTGAGTCCCTTTCTCCTTTGAAGTTATAGAGGGTGCTGAGGTAGCCATGGGTGGGGAAGGAACCTCTGAGTTGGGGCAGGGCGGCGTGTGTATTACCAGCCTCAGGAGTGAGTGCCAAATCGCTCTCTAGGGGGCTTGTTTTACCTCTTGGTGGCATCCTCGCTAGGTGCCAGGCACTTTCCTGTTGTGGACCCATGAGTGAGCAATGCTGTCTTGCCTTCAGGGAGTGGGGAGATTAAATGTATAATGGTGGCCGGGTGCAGTGGTTCACGCCTATAGTCTCAGCACTTTGGGAGGCCGAGACAGGGGGATCGCTTGAGCCCAGGGATTTGAGAATAGCCTGGATAACATGATGAAACCCTGTCCCTACAAAAGGTACAAAAACTAGCCAGGCGTGGTGGCACGTGCCTGTAGTCCCAGCTACTTAGGAGTCTGAGGTGGGAAGATCACCTCAGCCCAGGAGGCTGAGGCTGTAGTGAACTGTGATCATGCCACTCACTCCAGCAGTGTCTTGTCTTTTTCTTCTTCTTTTTATTGAGACAGTCTCGCTCTGTCACCCAGACTGGAGTTTAGTGATGCTACTTTTGGCTCACTGAAACCTCCACTTCTTGGGTTCAAGCATTTCTCATGCCTCAGCCTTCCAAGTAGCTGGGATTATAGGCGCATGCCACCACCGCCAGCTAATTTTTGTATTTTTAGTAGAGACGGGATTTCACCATGTTGGCCAGGCTGGTCTTGGAACTCCTGACCTCAAATGATCCACCTGCCTCAGCCTCCCAAAGTGCTGGGATTACAGGCATAAGCCCCCGTGCCTGGTAAGACTCTGTCTTAAAAAACAAAACAAAAAAAGTGTGGTGTGTGTGTGTATATATATATGTGTGTGTGTGTGTGTATATATATGTGTGTGTGTGTATGTGTGTATATGTGTGTGTGTATATGTGTGTGTGTATATATGTGTGTATATATGTGTATGTGTGTATATATATGTGTGTATGTATATGTGTGTACATATGTGTGTATATATGTGTGTATGTGCTTATATGTGTGTATATATGTGCGTATATATGTGTGTGTATATATGTGTGTATATGTGTGTGTATATATGTGTGTGTGTATATATGTGTATATATGTGTGTGTATATATATGTGTGTGTGTATGTGTATGTGTATATATATGTGAGTGTGTATATATATATACACACACACATATTTTTTTATATATTTATATATATGAATGAAATGGCAAAATCAGCTGCCAAGGGCTGCAGCTGACTCCAGAGGACCCCAGAGGAGACTGAGGAACACAGTGTGTGATAGTGGAGGGGATGGGAAGGGTGAGGGGCCATCAGGCTCCTGGCTGACTGAGGTTACATGCAGGTGCAGAGATGGCGTGACTAGGATGTCCAGGAAGGAGAGGGGAGACGGACAGGTACTAGGGGCCATGAGGGTTTCAGAGAGCACGTGTAGTATGTCCCAGCTGGTGACGACATTGCTCTTTCTAGAACATACCAGACACATTTCCATCTTGGGGTCTTTGCATTTACTACGTGCTCTGCCTGGAATAGTCTATCTCAGATACCAGCCTAGATGTCACCACTCTGGGGAGGCCTCCGTGATAACACCTTCTATGAGAGCCCCTCCCTCCTGGTCACCCACCATGCTTTGCTCTGCTTTGGTTTAGTTTTTGTAGCACTTCTGATTGCCAAATGTAATAAATATTGATTTGTCTCTTTCTCCCCCTATTAGAATGCAATTCTTCGATGCCAGGAATTTGGTCTATTTTATTCATAGCTGTATCCCCAGCTGCCAGAACAGTGCCTGGCACATTGGCTTTCAACTGCTCGTTGTTGACTGAATGGCTGAATGAACGGACGTGACCATCATCATGAGAATCTGTGGATAACAGTGGCAAACATTTAAACACAGGCTATGTGCCAGGCACTTTACTAAGCACTTGGCCATGAACTTGGTCTCCTTAAATCTTTGTGTCAGTGCCACGAAACTGGCCCTGTCTATTTGTCTCAATTTTACAGTTAGGGACAAGATGGGGTTGGTATTTGAACCTCATCCAACCCCACACTCCAGTTGGGACCCCTGGCTGGGTCTCTGGCCAGTGCTGGGAAAGAGGGAGGCAGGTAGATCTCAGCCCCAAGCTGTGGAGTCTGACAAGCATTTGTACCCCCTGAGTGGGACTCAGATCCTTGTGTAAGGGGGAACTTAGGCCAGAAGTGCCTGGGCTAGAGGGTAATGGGGACCCCAGGAGGCTCACCCCTCTTGCCCCAATCCCGCCTTCTCTGAAAGGGAAGGAAGGCTCTTACCTTCTAGCTGTCTGCAACAGGAACTGCCGGGAGGCCATGCTAGCCATCCCCCAACTTTGGTTTGCAAAACTCTGAGCCTGGTGGGGAAATGAAGGGCTGGCTTGCTAACCACAAATGAAGACTCATTTGCACAGGCAAAGCGGGGGCAGGGGTGACTCTTCTCGCCCTAGCGGAAGGGACTGACTTCTGCAGGCTGCTGTCTTGCTGGAACCAGTCATGCCCCACCATTGAGCCTGGGTACTCGGACCCAGTTACCAGCAGTGGGCTTTGTCATACTCCGGCCTCAGTCTTCTCCTTTGATAAATGGGGGGAATAGTGATATTGTGGCAATTCTGTGAAGCTCAAATGAAGAAATGCACATAAAGCCTTTGCTCAGTGCCTGACTCATGGTGAATGCTTTGGGGGATATTCACCGTCGTCGTTACAGTGGCGGTGGTCGGAGGTGGCGGGCACCATCAGAGCCTCTCTGCTGGCCTCTGCTACACATGGCAGCCACAATTTAGGAATAATCCTCAGATTAAGCAAAAGAGGATAAGTGAATACTCCCTAATGCATGCTCTTCCTTTCCTTTTTGAGGAGAATCTGTCCCCACCCTGCCTTTTTTTGAGACATGGTCTTACTCTGTCACCCAGGTGGGAGTGCAGTGGCACAATCACAGCTCACTGCAACCTCTGTCTCCTGGCTTCAAGCTATGCTTCCACCTCAGCCTCCCACGTGGCTGGGACTACTGATGTGCACTACCATACCCAGCTCATTTGTATGTGTGTGTGTGTGTGTGTACTTTTTGTGGAGATGGGATTTTGCCATGTTGCCCAGGCTGGTCTCAAACTCCTGAGCTCAAGCCATTCTCCTGCCTCAGCCTCCCTTAGTGCTGGGATTATAGGCATGAGCCATTGTGCCCAGCCAGAATCTACCATTTTGATTAGGCTTCTGTGAGTGGTCTGATATCCAGTTGACTGCCTGAGGATCAGACCCCATTCTTGCAAAGCTAGAGAATGAGGCAGAGGCCCGCCATCCTTGGAGCTGGTGGGAGACCCTGTGGGTGACCCATGAGCCATAGAAGAGCAGGGTAAGTGCCCAGATAGGAAGGTGTCAGCGTGTGAGGCCCAGGCAACCAGTGGTCAGCCACTACTTGAAGGCCTCCTGTGTGCCCAGCTTGCTGCTGGGGCCATAACAGTAACTCAGGGAGACGAGTCACGCTTGTGAGATGTGATGAGGACCTGGAAAGGGGAAGTCCAGAAGCGGAAGGCAGCCTCTCAGAGAGGGGGTGTCGCGTGGGGACTTACAGCCAAGGTGAGGGTGCTTTCCTGCTGGCACCCATCTCGCAGAACCCATTCCTTCCCTGACTCTGGTCTGTGAGAAGAGCCCACAGCATGAGGATACCATGTTTGGGGTTCAGCAACCCCAGAACGAAAATCACCCCTTTAAAGAAGGAGGGCTTTACCTTTCTGTGGCCAGCTTTCCAGGCCGAGAGAGCTGCGGGGACCACAGCCTGGTTGTGCACTAGAGTCACCGGGCTCTGGAGAAGCTTCTGGAGGACTGGGGCTTTCTTTTGCAATCTGTCCACACCTCCAAGGTCCTTTTTCCTGGACTGTGGCTCCGGTCAGTACAAGGGTCCTGAGCCAGCATTCTGGCCTGGGTGGCTGTTCCCTGTGGCTGAGCAGGAGGCACCGGGAAACACCTGGCCTCTCCTGTTAATCACGGACAAGGTAAAGGATACTCCTGCCTGGGTTTTATTTTTAATTTATTTTTAATTAATTTTTTTTTTTTTTGAGACGGAGTCTCGCTCTGTCACCCAGGCTGGAGTGCAGTGGCCGAATCTCAGCTCACTGCAAGCTCCGCCTCCCAGGTTTATGCCATTCTCCTGCCTCAGCCTCCCGAGTAGCTGGGACTACAGGCGCCCGCCACCTCGCCCGGCTAGTTTTTTTTGTATTTTTAGTAGAGACGGGGTTTCACTGTGTTCGCCAGGATGGTCTCGATCTGCTGACCTTGTGATCCGCCCGTCTCGGCCTCCCAAAGTGCTGGGATTACAGGCTTGAGCCACCGCGCCCGGCCAATTTTTTTTTTAATTTAAAAATTAATTTTTTTTTTTTTTTTGAGTCAGGATTTCACTTTGTTGCCCAGGCTGGAGTGCAGTGGTGTGATCACAGCTCACTGTACCTTCCATCTCCTAGGCTCAATAAATATTCCCACCTCATTCTCCTGAGTAGCTGGGACCACAGGCATGCACCACCAGTCCTGGCTAATTTTTACTTTTTTTTTTTTTTTTGGTAGAGTTGAGGACTTACAGCTAAGGTGAGATGTTGCCTAGGCTGGTCTCGGAACTCCTGGGCTCAAGCAATCCTCCTGTCTTGGCCTCCCAAAGTGCTGGGGTTACAAGCATGTGCCACGGCGCCCGGGCTCCTGTGTGTCTTACCTAACAGTTGCCTTTGGTGATGGGAGTGCTGAAGGCTTCTGGCATCTCTCTGTCTGTAGAGGCTTACCTGACTTCAAAGGAAGGAGTCATCTTTAGCCGGAAGCTAACTGGTTCACCCCAAGGTTTTCTGAGAGGTCATTCAGGGAGCAGCTGCTGGAACGGGGGAATGGGGACAGGAGGTAACTGGACTTAACTTGTCTCCAGGCCTCCCACTGCGGGCCACCCCCACAGATTACCCTGGTGTCTTTGGCATCAAAACCCAGCCAGGTGGCCTTGAATGGGTGACTTCATCTTCCTGGGCTGTCTCTGGAAAATGGGGCTTTCTTCCCAAGATTGGCGGGAGGATTATTAAAGAGATGCTGAGGTCAGCTCTGACACCTATTAAATGGTCCGTAAGGGGACCTGATTTGTTCTTTGTCCGAGTAGGTGTTTCTGCCCTGAACTTGACCTTGGCAGGGCTCGGTGTTCTGCTGGCTGCTGGCAGAATTGCGAGGGCAGTCTGTGTGAGAGTCTTAGCCCAGGAGCCAGTGCGGGTGGTGTTGGAGAACTCTGGGTCTGCAGCTAGACGGGGAGGACTCAGACCCCAGCTTACCCAGCCTGCCTGAGCCTCAGTTTCCCCTTCTGCAAAATGGAGGTATGATAATGGTGGTTACTTAGGGTTGTGGGAGAGACCACTGAGATGATGGACAGAGAGCACTTGTCACTTGGTTGATAGACCCTGGATCCACAGAGTTGCTGCTGCTGCTGCTGTTAGGGGTTTCAGAGCTGGGGCTCCTTGAGAGATGTTCCTGAGAGGAAGATTCTGGTAGGACCCACCTGGGCCAGGGTGAGATCTGAGCAGGGCAGGGATGAGAGCCCATTGGACCAAGGCATGGCTCCCCTTTCCAAGGGCTCCCAGGAGAGGGACAGTCTCCTTTAACAAAACCTCCTGCCAGTCCCCAGAGCTTCTTGGCCATGAGCTGAGGAGTTTTTGTTTGTTCCTTTGGTCTTTTATGGCTAACTCTGGATTCGTCCTGGGTGGATGGGGAGGCAGCCTTGGTCCATTGTGGAACTGGGTACTACTGCGAAGTGCGAAGTCCTTGCTGTAATCTGCTCTCTGGAGAACAGACCCCGTGGGCAGGAGAAAGGCCCATTGCCCACCTCCTGGTGTTATGAACACTGTTTTTCTCAGTGGGAGGAGGTAGAGGTGCCCAAAGAGGAGGAAGTGGCCTTCCAGGTGCCACTTACTTGGTTTGGTGTCAGCTCTGCTATTAGTTCACTGAGTGACCTTGAACAAGCTCCTTGTCTGCTTTGAGCCTTAGAATTTTATGTCTGCAAAATGGGTATCATAACGACTCCTCTGTCATAGGGTGGCTGGCACGAAATGGGATAATTTAAGTGAAGCAGTTAATACAGTGCCTTACGCACAGCGAACACTTAGTAAGTAGCTGTTATAATGATAATGAAGATGGCTGGGTGCGGTGGCTCACGCCTGTAATCCCAGCACTTTGGGAGGCCGAAGCGGGCGGATCACCTGAGGTCAGGAGTTTGAAACCAGCCTGGCCAACATGGCGAAACCCCATCTCTACTAAAAATACAAAAATTAGCCAGGTGTGGTGACCCTACTCAGGAGGCTGAGGTATGAGAATCGCTTGAACCTGGGAGGCGGAGGTTGCAGTGAGCCGAGATTGTGCCATTGCACTCTAGCCTGAGTGATAGAGCAAGACTCTGTCTCAAATACAATAATAATAATAATAATAATTGAAGATAAGAAAACCACGTTATTACCTATATTAGTGTCCAGTGGCTGCCATAACGCAAGTGCCACAAACTGAGGGACTTAAAACAGAAATGTACTCCCTTGTAGTCTGGAGCTTAGGAGTCTGAAATCAAGGTGTTGATAGGGCCGTGCTTCTGCTGGAGGCTCTAGGGGAGGATCCTTCCTCGCCTCTTCTGCCCTCTGCTAGCTGCTGGTGACCCTGGGTGTCCCTTGGCTGGTGGATATGGCACTCCCATCTCTGCCTCTGTGTGTGTCTCTATCCAAATTTCCCTCTTATAAGGACCCTAGTCTTGGGTTAGGACCCACCCTAATCCACATGAGCTCATCTTGACTACATCTGCAAAGACCCTATTTCCAAAGAAGGCCACATTCACAGATACCAGGGACTGGACTTCTATATATCTTTTTGGGGGATGCAGTTCAACCCTCAACATTACCCATTTATACTTTCTTTCCAGGGCCACCAAGGACAAGACCAGAGCCATTTTCATCCTGAATTGATGTCAGCTAGTGTTTTCATACCCTAGGGACTTCCCACATGACACAGCTGACCCAATCCCTGCATTTCTCAGATGGGGAAACTGAGGCCCAGGGAGGTAAAAATGACTCTCCCAAGGTCACACAGTAAGGTAATGGCAGCGGGACCGGATCGTGGATCTCCCGGTGACCCGTACTGGTCCACGTGTCAGTCATGGGCTTGTATTCCCACTACTGGAGCCAAGAGGTTCTTGCTGTCTGCGGGGGAGAGCACTTTGGATCTTGGCTTCTCATTTCCTCCCTCCCTGGGTAGTGGTTAAGGGTGCAAGCTTTGGGCCGGGCAAGGTGACTCAAGCCTGTCATCCCAGCACTTTGGGAGGCTGAGGTGGGTGGATCAGCTGAGGTGAGGAGTTTGAGACCAGCCTTGCTAACATGGTGAAAGCCCATCTCCAGCAAAAATTCAAAAATTAGTCGGGCATGGTGGCACACATCTTTGGTCCCAGCTACTTGGGAAGCTGAGGCAGGAGAATCGCTTGAACTCAGGAGGCTGAGGTGCAGTGAGCTGAGATCATGCCAGTGCACTCCAGCCTTGGCAACAGAGCAAGACTCTGTCTCAAAAAAGAGTGCAAACTTTGGAGCCCAGCCACTCAGGTTCAAGTTCTGGCTCAACCATTGTGGCCTTGGATGAATCAGTGACTCTCTCTGCTTCAGCTTTCCCACCTGTGGAAGGAAGACAATCATCTGAGCCACACGTGAGTGCACAGGTGTCAGGACCCGGCCGTGCACACCGGCATGTACTTGGTGTTTCTATATATGTAGTTTCCCTTCCCTTTTATCCTCTTTGGTTTTCTCTGAAGCCAAAAGGTCCTAAATAGGAAGTTGAGGACCAGCGTTCTCCATAGAAAGACTCAACATCAGTTAGAACTCCAGAATTTACTCCAGGCAGGCAACGTTAAGGTAGTTGTCTGTATTCTCAGAACCTCTTTTGCTGTAAAAAGCAAACAAAAACAAAAAAAGACAAACTAGCAAACTCAAAGAACGAGAATACATATATGTGCAGTGGTGCTTTGGATGGAACTCAGAAAAGCGTGTGATCAAATGAAGGCTGTTGTTGAAAGAGAAGTCTGTATTTACTCTTCTGCCAGTGCTCAGACTGTCTCAACTCCTTGCTGACATTCCTAGGAATTGTGGTCCCAGCTGGCTTCTATAGCTCTGTGACCTTTGCCTTTTCCAAACGAGTGGGCACCCTGCAGGCCACTTCCTCTGGGTTTCAGTGCCCAGCTTATCAGGAGGCTACATGAACGTCTATTTCTAGCTGGGCGGGAAATAGGACGGGTCCTGGCAGAAGGTGGAGCCCAGAGATGGCTGGTAGAATCCACTGGGAGGGGTAAGGGATGCTCTCTGCAGGGACCCCCGTGTTGTGGGTGCCACAGCAAAGCATGAACACCAGGCGGTGCCCAGGGAGCCTGAATCAAGGTTGGGAGCGTGGTTTCCTTCTCAGTTCCCTTTCCGTCTTCCTGATTATGACAAGAACATCTGTTCGGTACCAACATGTCTTTTTTTTTTTTTTTCCTCCTTGATACTATGCATTTTTTTCCTTTGGAATTTTTGTTGAGATAATTGAAGATTCACATAAAGTTGTAAGAAATAATACAGAGAGATCTCATGTGGACGTTACCCAGTTATCCCCAGTGGTAATGTCTTGCAAAACTATAGTACAGTATCACAACCAGGATATTAATATTGACAACATTGATAGGACCCACCACCAGTCTTACTCAGTTTTCCCCCATTTTCCTTGTACTCGTGTGTATTTAGTTATGTACAATTTTATCGCATGCATAGCATCCTATATTTACCATCATAGTCAACAGATGGAAGCGATGTAAGGATTTCTTAGTCACTCCTTAATAGTTACACCAACTTCATTTCCAAAATTTTAACATGTCTCTCTTTGAAAGATACGAATTTTTTTTTTTTTTTTTTGAGGCAGAGTCTGGCTCTGTCTCCCAGGCTAGAGTGCACTGGCTTGATCTTGGCTCACTGCAACCTGCACCTCCTGGGTTCAAGTGATTCTCCTGCCTCAACCTCCCAGCTTCACAAGCAGCTGGGACTGCAGGCGCCCGCCACCATGCCTGGTTGATGTTTATATTTTTAGTAGCAATGGGGTTTCACCATGTTTCCCAGGCAGGTCTTGAACCCCTGGCCTCTTGTGGTCTGCCTGCCTTGGCCTCCCAAAGTGCTGGGATTACAGGCGTGAGCCGTTGTTGCCGGCCTGAAAGATATGAAATGTCTTTATTAAAATATAATTTGCAGACATAAAAAGCAATGAATTCATGTCCTTTGCAGGGACATGGATGAAGCTGGAAACCATCATTCTCAGCAAACTAACACAGGAACAGAAAACCAAACACCACATGTTCTCACTCATAAGTGGGAGTTGAACAATGAGAACGCATGGACACAGGGAGGGGAACATCACACACTGGGGCCTGTCGGCAGGCGGGGGCAAGGGGAGGGAGAGCATTAGGACAAATACATAATGCTTAAAACCTAGATGACAGGTTGATAGGTGCAGCAAACCACCATGGCACATATATATGTAACAAACCTGCACGTTCTGCACATGTATCCCAGAACTTAAAGTAAAATAAAAAGATATATAAATAACATAGATGTGGTAAAATGCACACATGGTGCATGTAAGGCTCAAGGCTTTAAGCGTGGGTCCACCTCTGTGGCCATTCCTCGGGTGCCGGTGACCCAGTCCTCTCCTTAGGTGACACCACTCTGACTCTTGTCTCCATCAGTGAGTTTTGCATGGCTAATTGGCTTTGTGCCGGTCTTAAAGGCTTCTTCTTTCCCTTTATGACTCACAGAACCAAGCCGGGGTTTTTGCTTCTAGCAGACAACTGTTTGTAGGTAGAATTTAATAATATTGTCCTGTTTCCACTGATTTTTTTTTTTAATTTTGCAGTTCCTGTTGTATATGGTGAGTGTTACTGGTTTTCTTTTTGCCAAAAACATAAAATCATTCTTAACATACATCAATTCAGGTGAAAACAGTGAGTTGATTTAAAGGAAACTTCAGATAAATAGTATCAGCAGTAGGCAGATACAACAAACCTTATAAGGTTGATAAACAAATGTTTGCAGTTTGAGAAATAGTGTCATATGGCTCCAAACCACCCCCCAAAACTGGTCAATCCATGTGTGGGGAAAAAAAATCTCTCTATAGTCTTGGTATAATGAGAGTTTTCTGTGTAATTTTGATATACAGTACTGGCTTAAAGAGAAGCAGAATTAGCCTATTAAAATATTAATAGGCTGTATATAAAGTAATGAGCCCTTCCTTTATTGCCTTAATAATTTTTGTTACATTTGCACACCACCAGTACTGTTTTATGTCTAATACTTATTTTAATATTGATTCACTATTTTTAAACTTAATTTTATATAGAAAAGAAACTTGATTTCATAGTTTAGAGGTGCCAGGTATATATTTTTTCAGTATGTTTTAAAATGTGCTACAGTTAACACATAACAAAGGGTGAGCACCATTTAAATTTAGTTTCCAGCAGAAGGGTGAAAACACCAAGTTTAAATGACACTAAAATAATGAACATTTAGGCTGGGCATGGTGGCTCATGCCTGTAATCCCAACACTTTGGGAAACCGGAATGGGAGGATCACTTGAGGCCAGGGATTTGAGACCAGCCTAGGCAACATAGTAGGACCGTGTCTCTACTAAAAATAGTTAACCAGGTGTGGTGGTGCATGCCTGTAGTCTCGGTCACCTGGCTTTGGGAGGCTGAGGCAGGAGGATCCCTTGAGCATAAGAGTTCAAGGATGCAGTGAGCTGTGATTGTGCCACTGCACTCCAGCCTGGGTGACAGAGCAAGACCTTGTCTCCAAAAAACATAAAGAATTATTTGATGGGCATGTTAGGGGTGTTAGTGGTGAGCACATAAAGCTCCTCATTTTCTCATGGTCTCCTGAGTTTGGAAACGATTGAGAAGTGAAACATCGGCAATCAACGAAGGGTGATGAGATGGCTGCCTGGAGAGCACGCTTAGAATTGAGCCCTGACACCTGGCCCCTGACCTTCCCACCCTGTCATGGCCTGGGTGGATGCCCATAGATGTCTCAGAGCAGCAGTCCCCAACTTTTTTGGCACCAGAGACTGGTTTTGTGGAAGATAACTTTTCCTTGGGCCAGGTTGGCTTGGAGGGATAGTGTCAGGATGATTCAAGGGCATTACGTTTATTGTGTACTTCATTTATATTATGACTACATTATAATATATAATGAAATAATTTTACAACTCACCATAATATAGAATCACTGGGAGCCCTGAGCTTGTTTTCCTGCAACTTGACAGTTCCATCTGGGGGTGATGGGAGACAGTGACAGATCATCAGGCATTGGATTCTTATAAGGAGTATGCAACCTAGGTCCCTCACATGCGCAGTTCACAATAAGGTTTGTGCTTCTGTGAGAATCTAATGCCACTGATGATCTGACAGGAGGCAGAGCTCAGGCGGTAATATTTGTAGACCTGCTCACCTCCTGCTGTGCGGCCAAATTCCTAACAGGCCACAGACAGGTACCAGTTTATGGCCTGGGGGTTGGGGACCCCTGTCTTAGAGGCAGCTCCCCTCCGAGTGGCAGGGAACAGGGCAGGGCACGTGGTCCCTTGGGAGTGGATCCGACTAGAACAAAACGAAACTGCTGAGCTGCGAATCCTTAGTTCCTTTTTCCAGAGATTGGTCCCTTCCTCCTTTGGGGAGGGAGAGTCCCAGAGGGGAGAGAAGCACCAGTCAGTTTCTTCAGCATCACTTAAAACTCTTATCCATTGAGTAGCTCTGCATTAATATGAAGCATTAGAATCACAGACCGAATTATTTGAGTGTAATGATCTGGGAAGAATCTCTTCACATGGAAGCAGGATACTAGTTCTCCCCTTTGCTATCAGTGCAGCCTCAACAACTCTGTTGTTTATTATCTTTTTAACAAAGAAGATAAGGGCAGACCCATGTTCTATCTGCAGGCCGAAAAGTAAAGTAAGTTTGTTTGTTTGTTTATTGAGATGGCGTCTCACTCTGTCACCTAGGCTGGAGTGCAGTGGCACAATCTTGGCTCACTGCAACCTCCATCTCCTGGGCTCAAGCCATTCTCCTGCCTCAGTGTCCTGAGTAGCTGGGATTACAGGCATCCAGGCACTCACTATCACACCCAGCTAATTTTTGTATTTTTAGTAGAGACAGGGTTTCACCATGTTGGCCAGGCTGGTTTCAAACTCCTGACCTCAAGTGATCTGCCCACCTTGGCCTCCCAAGGTGCTGGGATTACAGGCATGAACCACTGCGCCTGGCTGTAAACTTTACCTTTTGCAAAATTTTTTTCAGATATATCTCTATGGGGTGTATATTCTTTTTCCATTTTATAGATGAGAAAATAGACAGTAAACCAGAATAGAGGCTTCTTCATACAGCCGGAAGAGGAAGAGCTGGATTTAACTCATGCCTGCTAGATCGTTCTAGAACTGGGCTCTTTCTGCCCTACCGTGTGTGCCTCAGAAGCCCCTTTTGTCATTACGTGTTCTGCTGTGCATCTCACCTATTCCCCCAGCTGCCATGTCAGACGCTGCTACGTGTGTGAAATAACCTAACACCTTTGGTTTTTCTTAAAGCAGCGTCTTTGGCTGAGGTCAATAAGCAATGCTGGGGCGTTTTACTTAAAGTGAAACCACCAGCAGCTGGGAAGGTGGTGTTGCAAGGTGGTACAGAAAAACATTCATCTGGCCGGGCACGGTGGCTCCAACCCCAGCACTTTGGGAGGCCGAGGTGGGCGGATCACCAGGTCAGGAGATCGAGACCATCCTGGCTAACACGGTGAAACCCCGTCTCTACTAAAAATACAAAAAAATTAGCCGGGCGTGGTGGCAGGCGCCTGTAGTCCCAGCTACTCGGGAGACTGAGGCAGGAGGGGAGGCAGAGCTTGCAGTGAGCCGAAATCGCGCCACTGCACTCCAGCCTGGGAGAGAGAGACTCCGTCTAAAAAAAAAAAAAAAGAAAACCATTCATCCTAGTAGCTAAACTCACCTCGGTGGAGCCCTTCTGGGACCAGATGGTTTTTATTTCATGTTATTTCACTTGGTTTGCACGACAACTCAGTGATAGGCATCACTGCTTGTACAGAGGAGGAAAGAGCAAAGAGAAAGGACACGACGTGCCCAGGTTCCTGTTCACCCCTGGGGCGCACAGCCAGGATTTGAACCAAGGTCTTTGAACTCCAGAACTCCCTACAAAGGGAGGCTTTCTCTTCTTCCCAGGTGAGCTGCAGTCTGGAGAACTCAGCCAGGATGCATGTACTCAGAGAAGCCTTTCTTCCCCTTGCTGGGGAGAAGCCCCAGTGTGGACTCTGTTGCACTCCTGATATGGATGGAGATGTGGATTTGCACGTATCTCATGCCAGCCTGGACAGGGCCTGTCCTCCCTCCCAGACTTGGAGCTGTCTGAGGGCAGGACTGTGTCTGTCTCTGCAGCGTGGCATCCCTAACGCTCAGAGTGGGGTTCTGTGACTGCCTGGTTGACTGAATGACTGAAAGTCGGAAAAGAGGGTGGGTTATGTGTGGGAAGGTGCCCAAGCCTTCTGTCTGTTTGCTTGAATATGTCTTGAGCTTCCAGAGAGAAATTTTTGTTAAGTAGTGGGAGGAGGAAGGAAATGGGAACTTGAAGAACAGGGTCATGGCCTGGCCAGCACTTGTGCTAGGTGTTGGTGATGTAAAGCGGGGAATGAGAGGAAGCTATGAGATGTCTGGAGGGTCCAAAAATTCCCAAAGGTGTGCCAGAAGATGATGGGTGGGCAGGGAGGTCCAAGGGGAGGATGGCTGGAGTGGGGTGCCAGCCTTTGAGGCTAACTCCAGGGGACTTGGTGTGTGGGAGGTGGTTTACAGGGGGTGGGGGTGGAGGGATGGGCGGTGGGGGTGGGGTGCACCTGGGAAGACCCGAGGTGATGCTGGGAAGGGGGTGGGGTTGTGCAAAGTTGAAGCCTCATTTCTGTGGCTGGGTTATCTCACTTTCTTCAAGCAGGAAACTCAGCCACTGAGCCCCACTATGCAAGAGTGCATGGCCTGAGGTCTGCTGACCACAGCCTACTTTGAGAATAAAGTGTTGTTTTAGTCACTGTGTGCCCTTGGCAAAAATTTGAACCAGTGCAGATAAAGCCCTCCTTGACCATCATTTGCCCATCTCCTTCTCACTAGTAGTGCCTGTTTGTCAGCAAGTTGGTGGAAATCTTTTGGTACTCTTTCTCACACCTTTACACACACTCATGCACACCTACAAATAGGCACATTCCTTCTTAGCTGAATCCAGTACATTCCTGCAAACACACTGGAGAGGAACATTTTTGGATTGCGATATATTACATCATATTACACAGAGACAAGTGCTGATGCATTACCGACTGATTGAAACACCCAGCCAATTTCCTTAGTATCACTTAACAACCTTAAGTACCTAAAATCAGCCCATCAATATTTTTGGCATGAATACAAAGCGTCTGCAGTAACAAATGCCCAATTTTTGGGTGCTTTGATGAACTCTTTACTAAGCATGTTTGCAAAAAGTACATAGGATACTATACAGTAATGGTTCTGAATTATGATATTCTTCTATCCCCCAACTACCTTGTACTGTAATGGAAAAAACAATGAAATGATCTGTTAAAAATACTAAAGATTCATTTACATTGGACCCTGGTTGGTAGTTTGCTTGTCAGAAGCAAATGCTAGGATGAAAGAAGAACTCAATAGAATGGGCAGGATGCCAGGTTTGATGTGCCATTCATTGTGCATCAGACTGCTTCTCTTCCATTGCAGACAGACACGCGTCCCTCCCTTCCCCTTCCCTTCCCCCTCCCCTTCCCTTCCCTTCCCTTTCTTTTTCTTTACCTTTCTTTTCTTTTGTTTCTTTTCTTTCTTCTTTCTGACGGAGTTTCACTCTTGTTGCCAGTGGTGTGATCTTGGTTCACTGCAACCTCCGCCCCACCACCCGCCAACGGGTTCAAGTGATTCTCCTGCCTCAGCCTCCCTAGTAGCTGGGATTACAGGCACATGCCCCCACGACTGGCTACTTTTTGTATTTTTAGTAGAGACAGAGTTTTGCCATGTTGGCCAGGCTGGCCTCAAACTCCTGACCTCAAATGATCTGCCTGCCTGGGCCTCCCAAAGTAGTGGGATTACAGGCGTGAACCACTGTGTCTGGCCCACGCCTTCACTGTTTTCATTGGCACCTGCTCGTGAACCTTGTACAGCAGGTCTGTGATCTGGGTGGTGCATTTCCGATAAAAAAAAAAAAAAGAGTTAATAAGTTATAGTAGACATTCAGATAGTGAGAATTTGCATAGTGATGGACATAATGCATATATACATATGGATATATATAATATGTACATGTACACTTGGGCCTGTATGTGTGTACACACACGTATACATCTAGTCTCCTATTTACGTAGGTCATCAAGGAGTTTTTGCCAGTCAGTACATAAGGAAATAAATTGAGACACCGTGTTTTCTTTCCTTTTTTTTCTGAGACAGGGTCTTGCTCTCTTGTCAGGCTGGTGTGCAGTGTTGTGATTACAGCTCATTGCAGCCTCAAACTCCTGGGCTCAAGCAATCCTCCTGCCTCAACCTCTTGAGTAGCTGAGACTACCGGTATACACCAGCACACTTGGCTTACTGGGTTTATTTTTTGTATTATTTTTGTAGAGATGGGGTATTGCTTTGTTGCCCAGGTTGGTCTTGAACTCTCTGGTTTCAAATGATCCTCCTGCCTCACCCTCCCAAAGTACTGGGATTATAGGCATGAGCCACTGTTCCCTGTCCCATGTTATTTCTTATGCCTTATATGTGTTCAGCTTGATTCAGTTGCTAACAAGTACAGAGAAGTTTCTACATCTTTGTTTTTTTCCCCTACATCTCTATTTTGCCAGGTACTATTTTAATTGACAAACACATATGTACAGACACACATTTAATCCCCACAAGAGCACTGTGTGGTAAATTCCTGTTGTTTACATGAAGAAGCAGAGGCACAGAGAATTGGAGTTACTGTCCAAAGCCATCTGCTGTAAGTTGGGGAGCTGTGACTCCAGGCCCAGGTGAGCTGGTTCCAGAGTCTGTCCACCTCATCAGTAGCCACACTGCTCCTCATGACTTGGGTAGCTCCTGGGAACATGAATTTGCAGCCCCCGCACTAGAGTCTTGTTCCCAGCCTCGGGTCAGAAAGGTGGCTTGGATGTACTGGGTTGAGTGCAGGGGGCCTGACCCCTCTCCTTGCAGGTCTGCACCCCTGTGGGTAGTGGGATCATCATTCACCAAGACGCCCCTGCCTGATGTAAGATCAAGGGATGGGGGATGTCAGCAAAAATGCCTACCGACCCCCTCAGACTTTGCTGATTGCCAGATAGAAAACCATGGTGAGAGCTGCATATTCTTATGTGGGTTCTTAGAGTCACTTGCTTGGCTATGAGTCAAGGTTCAAATGCTGGCTCTTCCACTTGTGTTTGGTGACCCTGGCCAAGGTACTTCACTTCTCCATGTCTCAGTTTCCTCATTTATAAAATCGGTGCAGTCATGGTACCTGCCTCATAGTGTTCTTGTGAGGAATGATGAGTTAATACAGAGGATACTGTTGTGCCCTACTCAGCTCCCATTACCAGGCTTGTGCTCCATTTCCCAGCTGCTAGGAGTGTTGGGTGTTGTGTCTCACAGGTGCCCCTTCTTTAGGGCACCGCTCTCACTAGAAGAAAGCTGCATCACCTAGAATGTTGTAGTGGCTGTAAGCCAAGCCAATGACTGACTGGCAGGGAGGACAAGAAGGACTGGTCTCCCTTCTTTCAGGAGGACCCACTTCTCTGATGTGATTCATGCTCCAGACAGCCCCCTGCCACTCCCTGGACAATCAGGGTGAAGCCCATCCCTAAGTGGGACCACAGCCTTTTTTAGCTTTATCCTCCTCCCCCACCTCACTCACGCAAGAATCCCTGATTCAGGCTCAACTTCCAGGGAACCAACCTGTGATAACATGCAAAACATTAGCTCTCTGCCTAACACAGAGTAGGTGTTCTGTAAGAGTTTTGCTATATAGCATTTACTTTTATCCTCAAGGATGAGGCTACTATATCTTCAAGACCTTTGAGGGCCAGGATCAAGTACATCCAGCAGAACATCTGGCTTATGGCTAATGCTTAAAAGGATCATGAGTCGATAGTTCATGTTCATGAACAGGAAGACTCATTTTCAGGATATCAGTTCTTCCTGGCTTGATCTATAGATTCAACACAATCCCAACCAAAATCTAATAGAGATACAAGAAAAGTTTTTTTCCATTCACATTCAATACAGCACAAAACACTTCACCTCAGAGAAAGGAAAAACCAAGGTATGTTTTTTCTCTCTCTCTCTCTTCCCTCTTTTCTCTGTACTCAACACTTTTTGACATGAGATATGTATGGTTTTTCCCCCACAAGTCAAGCAAACAGTTCTCTGTTAGACACCAGTTTGGTGTCCTCTAGTTCAATTCAATTCTGATACTGTCTACCTGGAGCTAGAATCAGATTCCACAGGTTGAGAGCTCAGTCCCTCAAGACTGTCTCCCACTTCAGATGCCAGTCACAAGCCCAAGTTGTGGCCTATGCTTTTGACTGACTGGCTATAAATTGGGGTTCCAATAACGTACTCCTTGGGTTTGATTTATTTGCTAGAGTGACTCACAGAACTAAGGGAAACATGTATACCAATTTATTAAAATGATATTACAAAAGATGATCAGCCTGATAGAAGAGATGCATAGGGCAAGGTATGTGGGAGGGGGTATAGGGTTCCCATGTTCTCTCTGGGCGTGCCATCCGCCAGAAACTTCCATGTGTTTAGCAACCAAGAAGCTCTCTAAACCCTGTCATCTTGGGTTTTTATGAGAGCTTTATTACAAAGGTATGATTGATTAAATCATTGGCCATTGGTAACCAACTCAACCTTTAGCCCCTCTCTCCTTCCTAGATGTTGGGGGTAGGGCTGAAATTTCCAACCCTCTAATCACATGGTTGGTTCCCCTGGCAGCCAACCTTCATCCTGAGGTGTCTAGGAGCCCACAGCCATACAAGAAGATAGTTGTCACTGGAGATTCCAAGGGTGTTAGGAGTCGTGTGCCAGGAAATGGGGTTGGAGACCAAATGTATACAGTCAGTCCTCCGTATTTGTGGATTCTGCATCTGTGGACTTAAGCTATGGTCGATTGAAAATATTTGAAAAAATTGCATCTTACTGAACATGGACAAACTGTTTTGTTGTCATTATTCCCTAAGCAATACAGTATAATTATATACATAGCATTTATATTATATTAGGTATTAAAAGTAACCTAGGGATTTGAGGTTTATGGGGGGATGTGCATAGGCTATATGCAAACACTCTGCCATTTTATATCAGAGGCTTGAGCATCTATTTGGATTTTGGTATCTGTGGAAGGTCCTGGAACCAATCCCCAACAGTCACTGAGGGGTGACTGTATGTCTTATTAAGAGTCACAATATTACAAAATCCCAGCAAGTTAATCTGCGGGTGTTGACAAAGTGATTCCAAAGTTTATATGGAAAGGTGGAAGACATAGAGTAGCAAACACAGTATTGTAGAACAGAATCAGAGGACTGACTTCAAGACTTACTCTAACGTTCCAGTAATCAGTACCGGTGATGTTGGCAGAAGAATAGACAGATCAGTAGAACAGGATAGAGAGCCCAGAAATAGACCCAGACAGATATCATCAACTGATCTTTGACAGAGGGGCAAAGGCTACTCAATGGAGAAAGGATAATCTTTTCAGGAGTATGATGAATAAGCCAGTGCTTGTCTTGGGAAGAAGCAAGAGAGGGGTGTTCAGGATGATAAAGTCCCGGTTGATGAAGGCAGATGCCTGCCGCTCTTTCCTGGGGCAGGGCTGGCTTCCAAAGGGTGCTTGTTTGGGCTGAAGTGGAAGAGGGTGTGCCGATGTGCAGGGCTGCTTGTATCATTAGAATGGCTGTTAGCATTTGATTCTTTCTTTCTTACCATGCTCTGTCTCTCTGCTTTTGTACATGTGCGTTTACATTTCTCTCCCTCCTTGTCTGGGTAGCCTGTCGTTTTCTGTACCTGGTCTCTCTATCCCTCTCGGTCTCCCTCATCTCCTCCTCTGTCCTTCTTCCTCTCTGTCCCCTGCTCTGCCCAATCACCAGTAGTTTGATCCCTCTTGATGTCCCCATCTCTCTCTGTCCCTCTTCTCTTCCTAAGAACTACTTATTGGGCCCTGCTATGTACCAGCCAGTCTGATGGGTGGAGCGCAGTGGTGAGGAAGGGTGCACAATTCCTGCATATGTGGAGCTTACAGTCTAGGAAAGGAGGGCTGTGGATCTGCAGATTCCCTCTAATAAATATTTGCTTCTGTTCAATGCTGTGGAAGAGAGGTGCTTGGTATAGCTCATAGCAGGCATTGGGAGGTTTTCTGAGTTTGATTTGATTGAGCTGAGAGTGGAAGGGAGAGCTTGGCACTAACCAGACTAAGAACATTTTCAGTGATGCCAACGTCCTGTGGTAGGAATGAGTGTGACCTATGAGAGATGCTCGGAGGGGCCTGTGGGGTGCATGGGGAGCAAGGGCCGGGAGGCAGATGGTTAGGCCATGTGGGGTTGGAGGCGTCATCACAGGGCTGTGGTTCTTAGTCCTAACAGCAGTGGGACGCCACGGGAAGGCTTGATCCCAAGGAGTTGCATGAGCCTGTTTGTATTTCATACGATGACTGTGGGGATAATGTACTGCTATGAGAAGATAAGTCAGGAAGTAGCCTCCATAGACAAGAGATAATGGTGGCTTGGATTGTGGTGTTGACCATGGAAATGGATAGACGTTGACTGATTCCAGAGCAATTTCAGAAGTAGAATTGTTAAAATGTGGCTATTGCTGGAAGACAATGTTACATTGTCTAAAAAAGTTTTTCTTTTCTTTTCTTTTTTTTTTTTTTGAGACGGATTCTCGCTCTGTCTCCCAGGCTGGAGTGCAGTGGCCGGATCTCAGCTCACCGCAAGCTCCGCCTCCCAGGTTCACGCCATTCTCCTGCCTCAGCCTCCTGAGTAGCTGGGACTACAGGCGCTTGCCACCACGCTTGGCTAATCTTTTTGTATTTTTAGTAGAGACAGGGTTTCACCATGTTCGCCAGGATGGTCTCTATCTCCTGACCTTGTGATCTACCCTCCTTGGCCTCCCAAAGTACTGGGATTACAGGCGTGAGCCACGGCGCCAGGCCAAAAGTTTTTCTTTAGTTATGTGTAATTTTGCTGTAAGGACAGATGCTCACCATAGGCCAGTGCAAAGATTCTCTCTTGGCTGGGCGTGGTGGCTCACGTGTATAATCTCTGTACTTTGGGAGGCCGAGGCAGGTGGATCACCTGAGGTCAGGAGTTCGAGACAAGCCTGACCTATATGGTTAAACCCTGTCTCTACTAAAAATACACACACACACACACACACACACACACGCTATCCAGGTGTGGTGGCAGGCACCTGTAATCCCAGCTACTTGGGAGGCTGAGGCAGGAGAATCACTTAAACCCAGGAGGTAGAGGTTGCAGTGAGCCGAGATTGTGCCACTGCACTCTAGCCTGGGCAACAAGTGCGGAAACTGTCTCAAAAAAAAAAAAAAAAAAAAAAAAAAAAGAAAAGAAAAGAAAAATAAATTCCCTCTTGAAGACATTTTATCTGGAAAGAGAATTGTTAGTCTAGACAGGCAGAGAAAAGAATGTTTGCTTAAAGTCACTACACTTTCACTGGCAGTCAACTGGGTGGGTGAATAACTTTTGGAAAACAAACCTTAATACCTTTCAAGTTTTTAGATAATTGCTAAAGCAGTTAAATCAGCCATGTTGATTTCCTCTAAAAATGAATTCCAGTGCCTAGTTTCTTTAAAAAGTCAAAGGCACAAGAGAAAACAAAAGTAAACAAGGAGACTCCTTAGGATTGAAGATGTAATGACATAACCAGATAAGATGTATGCATTTTATTTGTATTTAAGTCTACTGTAAAAAGATTTGGAGAAAACTGGGGAAATTTAAATACAGACGAGGTGTTAGGTTATGTTAAGTAATTATCATCAGTTTTGTTAGATGCAATAAAGGTTTTATGATTCTATAAGAAAACGTGCTCATTTTTCTGAGATACATTAAGTATTTTGGGGTGCAACACCGTGAAGTCTATACTTTAAGTACTCAAGCTTCCCCCAAATAAATGAAACAAATAAAAAAAAATAAATTTCAATGCATGAAAAGGATCTTTTTGTTTGTTTGTTTTTGAGGAGTGAAGATAAAGAGAAGAGATAAGGAAGACTCCGATTTCTGGTTTGGGTGAAGAGTGGCGACATGTCCATCTTTTACGGACCATGTGTTCTTGGGCTCTCAGTGTGATAGAAATTGACATGAGGCCAAAAGAGTTTTCCCAGACAAGACTTTATTGGCGCTTATGCCCAGGCATAAGAGAAGTAGCACGAGAGAGATAATTCTCTACCTGGCTCCCCGAAGACAGTCAGGAGAGTAATTTTAAAGGGGCTCAAATGGGCAGGGAGTGATATTGAAGCACATAGAGTTGGGGAACATCTGACACCTGCACAGTATAACAGGATAGAGAGCCTCTTCATGTTTGCATATCTCATTAATGTGTTAAATCCCCAACCTTGGGCATGATTTTTAGTATTAGAATGCAGCTAAAGTGGAGGACTGGTCATTCTTCAGGTCTCATGCACATGCGGGCAATAGGGTTAACTCCCTTGAGTAATATTTAAGATGGGAGCTGCTTATTTTAGTTTCCTCAGCGTCTGCAATCAGTGGGCATGGCCCATTGAACAAGATTTATAGTGCAAGGTTTGGATGGGGTCCCCACTAGTTATGGTCCCCACAGCCAGCTTGTAGTAGAGGTTCTCAGTGGGGTGTGACGGGGGATGAGTCCTATCTCTACTCTCTCTCACCTTCATCCCAAATACTCTACCCAACAAGGTTTAGAGATACCACCCCCCTAATAATAGGGCCACCCATAATTGAGAAGTGCTTTTAGCAACTTTTTATTTTGAAATAATTGTAGACTCATGAGGACGTGGCAAAAATAGTACAGTTTCTGTGAACCTTTCATTTAGCTGCTCCAGTGATAACATCTTTCATAAGCATAGTTATCAAAACCTGGATGTGGATGCTGGTACAGTGCTATTAATGAAACTGCAGATCTTAATTGGCTTTCACCATTTTTTAAGTACACTCAGTTTTCTTGTTATTTTGCATTTGTTTTGATGTGTAGTTCTGTGAAATCTTGTCACGTGTAGGTGGGTATATCTACCACCATACATGCACAGAATGCAGATGACATGCTGTTGTTTTAGTCTTTTCACATGGCCTTGTTGTTGTTGTTGAGACGAAGTCTCACCCTGTCACCCAGGCTGGAGTGCAGTGGGGTGATTTCGGCTCACTGCAACCTCCATCTCCTGAGTTCAAGAGATTCTTCTGCCTCATCCTCCCAAGTAGCTGGGACAACTGGCATGTGCCACCAAGCCCAGCTAATTTTTGTATTCTTAGTAGAGACAGGGTTTCACCATGTTGGCCAGGCTGGTGTTGAATTCCTGACCTCAAGTGACCTGCCTTCCTCGGCCTCCCAAAGTGCTGGGATTACAGGCGTGGGCCACCGTGCCCGGCTTGTTTTCACATGGCTCTTGCCCATTGAGCTGTTTCTAACTGAGCTAGACCCATGGTAAGAACTCAGAAAGCTTTGAGTGCATCCCATCCCCTCTCCTCTAACTTAATTGTCTGCTCTCCTCCCCCAGCTCCCATTGTTGCCTGTGAATGGCCACCAATCTTTCCTGCTGTTTCACTATGACTCTGAGATGCCTTTGCTCACCTCTGTGGACTTCGTTCTGTCCTCTTCCTTAATTCCAGGCCAGAGCCACCTCTTCTTGCTGCAAAGCTGAGATCTCCTTTCTCACTCTCATCTCCAGGAGTGCTGGAGTTCAAAGGTACACCAGGGTTTGATAATACTTTGTTCCATGGTAGACAAGGTGATCCCTGCCACTCCCAGGCTCATGTTTTACCAGCCTGGGAGCAGCAGTGGAGGGGAGGTTTTACCGGTAGTTCTGGCCACATGAATCCCAGGAGGATGCTGATGGTGCAGCTGGGCCATGTGTCTGTCCCCAAACCAGTCACTGAGCCAGGGCACTTGGGTCATTCCCAGGCCCCTGCTGTCCCCTTCAGCTTATGGTTGAAGGTGGTGAGGTGAATCAGCTCTAAATAAAGCACAAGGAATGGGTTCATCCCATGAAAAGATTTTTGTTGTTGTTGTTTTTCAGAAGAAGGGGAAAGAAGGGACTGGTTGAGCTTGTTGAGCTCGTGTCTCTGTGCCAGTCCAGAGTTCACTGGTCATCTTATAGGGAGAAGGGGGAGTCACCTTTGAGTCAGTCACGTTGCCATCCTGGCCCAGTAGGTTTTGACTAGGAGTAGGTGGAGTCTCATGGCAGCAGAGGTTGCAGAGAGGAAGAATTTCTTATTTGTTTCTGTTATCTATTGCTATACAACCAACTATCCCAGTGTTTAGTGGCTTAAGACAACAATCATTTTATTTATTGCACATATTTCTACAATCTGGGCATGGGTGGGGACTGGGAGAGCTTGTCTCTGTTCCACATGTTGTCAGCTGGGGCAGCTCACTGGGACCAGAGGATCCACTTTTTTTTTTTTTTTTTTTTTTTTGGGACGGAATCTCGCTCAGTCGCCCAGGCTGGAGTGCAGTGGTGCGATCTCAGCTCACTGCGAGCTCTGCTTCCTAGGTTCACGCCATTCTCCTGCCTCAGGCTCCTGAGTAGCTGGGACTACAGGTGCCCGTCACTATGCCTGGCTAATTTTTTTTTTTTTGTTCGTATTTTTACTAGAGACGGGGTTTCACCTTGTTAGCCAGGATGGTCTAGATCTCCTGACCTCATGATCCGCCCGTCTCGGCCTCCCAAAGTGCTGGGATTACAGGCGTAAGCCACCGCGTCCGGCCCAGAGGATCCACTTCTAAGATGGTGCAGTGCTCTGTGGCTGTTGGCTGGGGGCTCAGCTGGGCTGTTGGCTGAGGGCATTGGTTCTGCTTCCATGGCCTCTCCATAGGGCTGACTTGGGCTTCTTACTGCATGGTGGTCTCCAGGTAGTCTGATTTCTTACACAGAGGCTGGCTTTCCCCAGAGCTCAAAATGGAAGGTACCAGGCCTTCTTAAGGATTAGGCTTCAGGCTGGGCCCTCTGGCTTACGCCTGTAATCCTAGCACTTTGGGAGGCTGAGGCGGGCAGATCACTTGAGGTTAGAAATTCAAGACCAGCCTGGCCAATATGATGAAACCCCATCTCTACTAAAAATACAAAAATTAAGCCCGGCATGGTGGCGCATGCTTGTAGTCCCAGCTACTCCGGAGGCTGAGGCAGGAGAATTGCTTGAACCCAGGAGGCAGAGGTTGCAGTGAGCTGAGATCACATCACTGCACTGCAGCCTGGGTGACAGAGTGAGACCCCATCTCAGAAAAAAAAAAAAAAAAAAAAAAGGGTTAGGCCCTGAACTGGCACAGCATCATTTATGCCAGCGTGCCAGTGCTCCCAACCTTTTTGGTACCAGTGACCAGTTTCCTAGAAGACAGTTTTTCCATAGATGGTGGGGGCATTGGGGGGATTGCTTCAGGATAAAACTGTTCTTCTTCAGATTATCAGGCATTAGATTCCAATAAGGACCACACAACCTGGATCCCTCGCATGTGCAGTTCACCATAGGGTTTACGCCCCTGTGAGAACCTAATGCAGTTCACCATAGGGTTTGTGCCCCTGTGAGAATCTAATGCAGTTCACCATAGGGTTTGTGCTCCTATGAGAATCTAATGCAGTTCACCATAGGGTTTGCGCTGCTATGAGAATCTGATGCCGCTGCTGATCTGACAGGAGGTGGAGCTCAGTGCTCACTTTCCGGTACCATTCCATGGCGTGGGGGTTGGGGTCCCTGATTTATACTACATTTTATTGGTTAAAACAGGTCACAGAGACAACCTGGATTGAAGGGCAGCTGGCTATATAAGGCATAAATACCGGAGGCTGTGGCCCATTAGTAACACTCCATTACTCTAGACTCTTACCAGAGTAATAGTTTACCACTCTCTTCCCGTAGGCCCTGTGATATCCAGAACCACTGTGACCATCCCCAATGCTGAGGTTGGCCTCTTATTATTATTTTTAATTTGAAGCAGTTATTCAGTGCCTTCATTTTCTTTTCCCCTTTCAGTTGAGCCACAGAGCATTTGTATCTTTTGGGACTCAAGGGAAAAGATGGTCAAGGTCAAGGTCAACCGGACGGTTGGAACTTTTAGGCTGCCTAGAATGATCTCTAGGGAGCATCAGTTTGGTCCATTGTTTGTTTTGGTAGAATAGTCTGTGCCTATTTTCTCAAATCTGAGTTGCATTTACAAAAATTAATTGTCCTAGTTTAAAACGTGTCTGTCTGAGAAACAGGGTGAGCGGAAACCCCAAACTCTTCATACTCCAGGGGTTTGTGGGGTGGCAGCAAATGCCCAGGTGGGCTCTTGGCCCTTTGTTCATTTCCAGAAGGAGGGGGCACTGAATCCGGATGCACAGATAGCTTTGCGGGATCCTGTTGGGGAAGGAAGGAGCCAGGCTGTGCCTGGGCTGCAGGTGTGTGACTGTGTCCTCAGGTGGAGTGAACTCCAGCTTCTCATTGGCTCATGTTAATTTCATTGTAGTGGATATCATGGAAATAAAAGAAATCCGCCCAGGGAAGAACTCCAAAGATTTCGAACGTGCAAAAGCGGTTCGCCAGAAAGAAGATTGCTGCTTCACCATCCTGTATGGCACTCAGTTCGTCCTCAGCACACTCAGCTTGGCAGGTAGGTGCATGTTTCTGTGCCTTTCTCCTTCACTGTGCCTTAGTCTCTTCCTGGCTCACCCCTGCCTGCTGGCTAATGTGTATTTGGGGTCATGGTTTCGAATCCCAGCCCTGCCCCTTTCTAGCTGGGTGTCTTTAGATGAGTGACTTAACCTCTCTGAGCTGCAGTTTGCTCAGCTGTGAAATGGGGAGAATAGTAATGCCTATCTCATCGGGGTATTGTGAGGGGTATGTTAAGTGTCTCTCTGGCTCATGCTGAGAGCTGAATAAATGATGATTAGATAGTTTTAACACTGAAGGCCAGGCTCTGTTGGATGAAAAATGTAGGCTGGGCTCATCCCTGTGGTCCCAGCACTTGGGGAGGCCGAGGTGGGCAGATCACTCGAGGTCAGGAGTTTCACACCAGCATGGCCAACATGGTGAAACCCCGTCTCTACTAAAAATACAAGAACTAGCTGGGTGTGGTGGTGTGCACATGTAGTCCCAGCTATTTGGGAGACTGAGACACAAGAGTTGCTTGAACCGGTGAGCCAAGATTGCACCACTGCACTCCAGTCTGGGCAACAGAGCAAGACTCTTGTCTCAAAAAAAAAAAAAAAAAAAAAAAAAAGAAAAAAAGAAAAGAAAACAAAAATGTAACCTGTTTTCCTCCAGCAGATGTGGCTCAGCAAATCTGACTGATGTGAAGGAACTGTCCTGAGATCTTCTATTGCACACGCACATGCAGTTTCCTCATTTTACTCAGTGGCAGAAGCTTGTAGTTACTTTCAAGTTCAGTCCTAGAATTTATTGACTTAGAAGTATGTATACATTCATGACTCAGAGAGAAAATCAATACGATTAAAATAGACCAAAGTGGAGGCAGCTCTGAAAGTTGAGCAATATAGGGACATTTACTTTAGGGTCAAATAACTTATGAATTTCTCATTCATTCTTTTACTACATATCTTTTGAGCCTATACTCTGTGTTAGGTTGTGTACACACCAGTGATCTAGGAAGATGAATGGCACCTGGTGCTGCCTTTAAGAAGCTCTCAGTCTACTTAGGGAGACAGATGGGTGCACTAGGATAAGACCTAGTGCAAGCATGATGCAGCGTGCTGTGAATGCTTAGTTTCAGAGAAGTTGGGCAAAGAAGGTGACTTTTACATTGGGTTTTGAGGCTTCAGTAGGAATTTGGAGGAAAGAGGGAGGGCGCTCCAGGGAAAGGCTGTGGTGTATGCCAGGGCTTGGAGGAGGGAAATAGCACGTTGGATGTAGGAAATGAGGAGCGAATATCTGATTGATGATATGGAGGGGGTTGGTAGAGGTGGGGCAGGAGGGCAAGTCCCGTGGCCATGAAGCTTCACACCTCTGTCTCCTTAGCCCCACCTACAGGCTGAGCCCTGACCCCCTGTTCTTAACGTGGCAAGGAGACCACAAGAGCCCAGCCCTTGGAGGCTAGGATGTGAACTTTGATATCTATCCCACTCTGGGAGCCTCTTCTGGAACCCTAAATTGAAGGTTAGCACAGTGATGGTCAAGATTTTGATTCCCATTCCACCCTCTCACTTACTGCTCTGAGACAAACTCAGCCCCTTCAGAGCCTCAGTTTCCTCTGCATCTGTGTGGAAAGATGAGAGCAGCAATCTCCGCCCGGGGTGTACGCACTGGCGAAGTACCTGGTGCTTAAGGAGAGGCTTCATAGTTCCGTGAGGTGTTTGCACTGTCAGCTTCATTTTCCAGGTGAGATGAGGCACAGAGTAGGGTTAAGTAACTCGCTGAATGTCACACAGCCCTGAAGTGGTGCAATGGGACTTAAGCTATGATCTTCCTTTTGCCAGATGCCAAGCTCTTAACCACTCCTCAATGCTGCTTATTAGCAAGGGTAATAGCAACCATGGGTATTAGCAAGCCATCCTCTCCTGGCTATTAGCAAGCTCTACTTGCCATCCCTCTGTGCCATCTTCATTAGAAGCAGGGAAATACTGACAGCTGCTTAGGGTTGTGGTGCAGATTATTCCAGATCTTGCATCTTATTAGTTAGCATAGGGTTAAAAGCTAACACTCTTTAATAAAACAAAAAGCTAAATTCCTAAGCCATGGGAAGCTGAATACTGCCCTCCCACGATGTCCATGTCTTAATCCCGGGAACCTGTGAATATATTATCCTCTATGGAAAAGGAGACTTTGCGGGTGTAGTTAAATTGAGGATTTTGAGATGGGAAATATCCTGGGCTATCCGGGTGTCCAGTGGAATCACAAGGCTTCTTATAAGAGATACATGGGAAGGTCATTCCCAGAGAAGGAGATGTGAGGATGGAAACAAAGGTCAGAAGATGAGAGGCCATGAGCTAAGGAATGCAGGCATCCTCTGGAAGCTGGGAAAGGTGAGGAAATGGATTCTTCCCAAGAGCTTTTAGAAGGAATCCAGAAGGATTGTATGCAACCAGTCTATTTTAGAATTTTGGCCTCTCTCACGGTCTGAAAATAAATCTGTATTACTTTAAGCCACTAAGTTTGTGGTCATTTGTTATAGCAGCAGAGGAAGCTGATAACCTTTGACACACTTTGGCACCATGTGGGTGCTTCCACCTGTTGATGTCTCCCTCATCCCTCTCTTCTGGTTTAATTACTTTAGGGTGGGACCTAAGTATTGGGGTTTTGAAAAGCCCTCAAGTGATTCTCCTGAGCAGCTGGGGTTGAGGAACTCTGCTCTGGAGTTGGACACCTGGGTTTGAATTCCTTTGCTTTTTCATTCCTGGAGTCAGTGTGCTGCCAGGGTAAGATAATGGGTTCTTGTTTAAAATCCTATGTCTTCCATTGTCTCAGCATAGTCTGGCTACTATAACAAAATGCCGTAGACTGAGGGGCTTAAACAACAGACATTTATTTTCTCACAGTTCTGGGGGCTGGGAAGTCCAAGATCAAGATGTTGCATGGTTGAGTTCTGGTGAGGGCTCTCTTCCTGACTTGCAGACAGCCGCCTTCTTGCTATGTGTTCACATGGCTTTTCCTCAGGGTGTGCTTGGATAGGAAGGGAGCTCTGGTCTCTCTTTCTTGTCTCTAAAAGGGCACTAATTCCCTCATGGAGGCCCCACCCTCGTTACTTCATCTAAACCTAAATACCTCACAAAGGCCCTACCTCAGGGGTTAGAGATTCAACATATGAATTCTGAAGGAATGCAAATATTCAGTCTGTAATGGCTGCTAGGAGCTGTGTGGCCTTGGACACATCACTGAACCTGTCTTAGGTTCAGTGGTTTCTCCATGTGTTAAATGGGAATATAATAGTACTTCCCTTGTGGGATCAATATAAGAAAAACACTTAGAACAGTGTCTAGCACATATATATTATATATGTGCTAATTCCATTTGGCACAGGAAATAACCCACTTGTCACCCCTGTGGTACAAAGCTCATCATGAATATGTGGCCCCGTCTCAGACAAAAAGCAGGTCCTAGAGCTATGAGAGTATGAAAGAGATGCTTTCTTTGCCTCCTGCAAAACTGGAAACCAGCATAGGCTTCCCCCATCTTCGTGATCTGTATGGGGCCGGGCTTTGTCAGCAGATGTCTTCCCAGGAATTAACACAGCATTTCTGTTCCCTTTCTCCACTCCAGCTGACTCTAAAGAAGATGCACTTAATTGGCTCTCTGGCTTGAAAATCTTACACCAAGAAGCGATGAATGCGTCCACACCCACCATTATCGAGAGGTAGCTGGCTTTTGCCTGTTTATTTACATAGCCACTGATTCCTTTATTCTGCTGCCTTTGCCAACATGGGCTACAGGAAAACAAAAAAGGGGGACATTGGTTTTTTGAGGCTCATTGAGTGTCTTGTATGCAATGAGTGCCTAGTAGCGGTGTGAGCCCTACAATGTTTCAAATAAGAGCATTTCCCTGTGCTAGTTTTCAGCCTTGGCCTACTGGGGTGAGTGGTGCATGGGACTGGAGATAGAAACATTCCTGGGGTATGCGTTGGGGAAAATAGGGCTTCCTTCTTAAAGGATTTAATAAGAGATTAAGTGGACTGATCAAAGGATAGATACAAGGTCTGGAATTTTCCACCTATCACTCCCTCCTGGGTTGATGAAGACCTCGAGACTGTCTTTTCAGTGTCATGGGAGTCTGGATGGGCATTGGGGTGTGAGTTATTTTCCTTCCACTAAATCAAATTCCTCTACTTTGTACTATTTTTCTTTCTAGGTTTTTGAGGTTTAATGACTATCATTAGAAGGAGTTGTCAGTGTAAGGAAACCTGGCCTTTTTGAGTTGAGATCTTGGCTTAGATACTAGGAGAAAACTTCTTCCCAAGCTGCCCTTGTTAGAAAGTTGGAAAACCCCTCCTTTTGGTTCCAGTTCCTTTTGTGCACATCCTGTAGGACTCACTTAGACTTACGCTATTTTTAAATTTTCTCTGTCTGTCTGTCTTTTGTCTCAAATTTCTTTCCAGTTGGCTGAGAAAGCAGATATATTCTGTGGATCAAACCAGAAGAAACAGGTAAGAGTCATTCAGTTTTCTTCTGATCACTTTGGATTTCCATCTTCATTCTTTCTTTAAACCTTCCAAGAGGGTGGGAGCATGACTTGTGGTGGGCAAGGTCCTCACTGCGTCCAATGTGATCTGCAGATGCCATGTTGGGTCCTGGGGTTGATGATGACAAAATCTTCCTCCTGGAGGGAGCCTCTATTCCAGCAGAAAATTCGAGTCCAGCCTTAGAGATGATCTCTGCCATGGGGCATTCGGACCTCATCACAAATATTTGAGCACCTTTAATATCCTGGGAATACAGCAGTAAACACAATCATGATGGCACCAGCCCATACTTTGTGACAGGAGAGAGACTGACTGTGAAGAAGTAAACCAAGTGGTTCTTTATTTTATTCATTTATTTTTTTGAGATGGAGTCTCGCTCTGTCGCCCAGGCTGGAGTGCAGTGGCGCCATCTCAGCTCACTGCAAGCTCCACCTCCTGGGTTCACGCCATTCTCTTGCCTCAGCCTCCTAAGTAGCTGGGACTACAGGCGCCCACCACCACACCTGGCTAATTTTTTTGTATTTTTAGTAGAGACAGGGTTTCACCATGTTTGGCAGGATGGTCTCGAACTTCTGACCTTGTGATCCACCCACCTTGGCCTCCCATAGTGCTGGGATTACAGGCATGAGCCACTGTGCTCGGGCACTAGGTGGTTCTAAGGGCTGGTAGAGATGTGTTGGGTGATGTGATAATGTGTATTCAGTTTACTTGACTTTTTCACTTAAAAGTACCTCTTGGAGAAGCTCCCTATCAGTCCTGCACAACGCTCTATGCCAGACTATTATTATTATTTTTTAGAGGCAGGGTCTCTCTCTGTTCCCCAGACTGGAGTGCAGTGGCACAATCATAGCTCGCTGCAGCCATAAACTCCTAGGCTCAAATGATCCTCCTGCCTCAGCCTCCTGAGTAGCTGGGAACTACAGGTGTGTGTCACCATGCCTGGCTTATTTATTATTATTATTACTTTTTGCAGAGGTGAGGTCTTACCCAGACTTTTTTTTTTTTTAAAAGTAAACGTCATTTTGGTTTTTCCTTAGATTAATGCATTGTCATTTCAGAAATCATTTCCTTCTTGATGCACAGAGACCTGCTCCCAATCCTTGATTATTATTGTGAATAATGCTGCTATGGAAACCTTTGGGTCTATCTTTCTGTAAACTCATTTGAGGTGGCTGTGAGTAGGATAAATTCTCAGAAATGAATATCAGCAGCTCAGTGTTTGCTGGTCTAATCGTTTGATAGCTAGAAGTAGCAATTTATATAATATTTCTACCAGTGGGGCAAGAAGGCGTCCATTTCCTGATGATTTATTGTGCCATTAGACTTTGATCTTTGTTCATCTGCAACCGAGGCAACCAAGTGTTTTTGCTTAAACTTGCTTTCTTTATGGGTGAGGTTGAGCATTTTTAATTCATTATTTTTTTCTGAGGTATGATTCAGCTCTTAATAATGTAATGATAAAAACTACAATTTGGCTGGGCATGGTAGAGTACGCCTATATTCCCAGCACTTTGGGAGGCAGAGGCAGGCAGATTGCCTGAGCTCAGGAGTTTGAGACCGGCTTGGGCAACATGGTAAAACCCTGTCTCTTCTAAAATACAAAAAATTAGCCAGGCGTGGCGGCGTGCACCTGTAGTCCGAACTACTCAGGAGGCTGAGGCAGGAGAATCGCTTGAACCCAGGAGGTGGAGGTTGCAGTGAGCTGAGATCGTGCCATTGCACTCCAGCCTGGGTGACAGAGCAAGATTCCGTCTCAAAAACCAAACCAAAGAAACAAACAAACAAAATACAACAACGACAACAAACAAACAAAAAAACCCAAAACAAAAACAAAAAAACCCCTACGATTTATTTAACACCTGTGTATTTGGCATGCCAGGAATTGCATTGAGCACTTCAGTCCTTATCTCATGTTAGCCTCACATGAGACGCCTTATTTTTTTTGGTAAAATATTCCTTTCGTTGATTCTTGGTTTATTTCTGTCATTATCCTATGTGGATATGTCAATGACCTATCTAGATATGTCATTATCCTAGTTAATATCCAATAACTAAACTCTATCAGCTCTCCTATTTTGTTCCTGAAAATCTTTTCATCTTGAAGGTGACTTCCTGTCTGGTCAATATCCTCTGTTACTTGTTGGCTTCAGGGTTTGGGTGAGCTTCCCTGGTCTCTTCTCATGCCCAGTGGGAGGATTTGGAACTCTTAACCAGGAAGTGGCTAAAAGTCTAGTAAAGTTAGGTCAGCCATTAGCTCACTCCATGTTTTTCTGTCCACCTGCCTTTCTCCCTCCTCTTCTTCTCATCCAACATGCCCTGCCTGCTCCCCCATGCTGGGCCACCCTCTAATGTTACTGAGGTGGATTAAATGAGGTCCTTGTGTTGGAAGATTTGGTAGACACTGGTCTCTTTCAGCCTCGGAGGTGATGCCTTCTCTGCATTTTCTTTCTCTGTGGCTTATGGTGAATCATAGCTGAGACTGGCACAGGGCTGAGGGAGGGAGCCACCTTCAGTGCCTCTCTGCACACGGTACTGGTATGGGGTGGCCAGTCTGGCTCTGAAGTCTTCTCTTCATCTGTGAAGTCAAGAAATGGATACCTCCCTCTTGTTCAGGAGGGATTCTGGCAAGTCCTGCATAAAGATCCATCTTCCCATCGGCTGGTCCAGGACCCTCTGCGGAGAGAACCTTTTCTGTTTCTGGACTGAGTTCATCCCTACGTGCTCACTGGCTTCCTCTCCTCCAACCTCCCTCCCAGTGGGCGGAGCCCTGCTCTCTGTCAACATGTGGAAAATCCCACCTTACCCGTGGTTCTGGGAAGCCTGGAGGGAGCTTTGCAAAAGAAACTTTGACCAAGGTGCCAATGAAAGAGCAACCAACTTCTGTTCTGCCAATTTCCCTCCCTTTCCTGTCACCCACGAGACTAATCATGTTTCCTGAAAGAAAACAAAGGAGCCACAGATGCAGAGGAAAGGCTGAAGGCGAGAGGGGGCAGGCTCAGGGTTGGCCCAGCCTGGGCAATGGACATGTCTTAGGTGTTTTGCTTGGCCCAAGCACCCTGTTTCATTTTTAGACTTTTCTAGAGGCAAATGGTAGCAGCGGGCATTTGTTTATAGCCTGCTTTGCAGTCATGGCTGTAATAAGCACTTTACATCCTTAGGATACCCGGATACCCTCTTGGCTGATGGGTGAGCTAGGTGCTCTCAGACCCATTTTCTATGTGAGGACACTGAGGCCCAGAGAGGTTAAGTGACTTAACTAAAGTAGCCCAGGTTGTCAGGGGTGGCACCAGGGTTTGCAGACTTACTATCCCCACTGGTGTTGCTTTCCCCTTTTTTTTTTTTGAGACCAAGTCTCGCTCAGCTGCCCAGGCTGGAGTGCAGTGGCGCCATCTCAGCTCACTGCAAGCTCTGCCTCCCAGGTTCATGCCATTCTCCTGCCTCAGCCTCCTGAGTAGCTGGGGCTACAGGCACCTGCCACTATGCCTGGCTAATTATTTGTATTTTTAGTAGAGACGAGGTTTCGCCATGTTAGCCAGGATAGTCTCAATCTCCTGACCTCGTGATCTGCCCACCTTGGCCTCCCAAAGTGCTGGGATTACAGGCATGAGCCACTGCGCCCGGCCGCTTTTCTTTCTTTCTTTCTTTTCTTTTTTTTTAAAATGTGCTATTGGCTGAGCATGTTGACTGACACCTGTAATCCTAGCACTTTGGGAGGCCAAGGCAGGTGGATCGCTTGAGCTCAGGAGTTGGAGACCAGTCCGGGCAACATGGCGAAACCCCATCTGTACGAAAAGTACAAAAAAGTTAGCTGGGTGTAGTGGTGCACATTTGTAGTCTTGCTACTTGAGAGACTGAGGTGGGAGGATCATCTGAGCCCAGGGAGGTCCAGGCTTCAGTGAGCCGTGATTGTGCCACTGAGTTCCAGCCTGGGCAACAGGGTGAGATCCCATTAAAACCAAAACCAAAACAAAAACAAAAACAACAAAAACAAAAAGAATTGTGCTGTTGAGAGCTGGGGGAAATAGAGAAATCTTTCCTTCCCCACCCTGACCAATCACCTTATAATTAAAAAAAACTAAAAACAAATGTTAAAATTTGTTTTAGTGTGGTAACAACAATAAATCATAGAACAACACTGATCATTTTAACCGTTCTTAGATAGGTAGTTTTGTGGAATGAAGTGTATCATGTTGTCATGCTCCCGTCACCACCATCCATCTCCAGAACTTTTTCATCGTCTCAAACTGAGACTCTGCAGCCATTAAGTGGTAACTCCCCATTGCTTCTCTCTTTAGCCCCTGGAAACCACCACTCTACTCTGTGTCTCTCTGGACTGGATTGCTCCAGGTACCTCGTATAAGTGGACTAATACAATATTCGTCCTTTTGTATCTGGCTTATTGCACTTAGTGTAATGTCTCCAGGTTTCATCTGTGTTGTAGCATGTGTTAGAATCTTCTTCCTTTTTAAGGCTGAATAATGTTCCATTGTACAGACAGACCACATTTTGTTTACTTGTCCATCGATGGATACTTGAATTGCTTCCACCTTTTGGCAATTGTGAATAGTGCTGCTATGAACATGGGTGTACAAATCTGTTTGAGTCTCTGCTTCAGATTCTTTTGTGTATATATCCAGAAGCCGAATTGCTGGATCAAATGGTAATTCTGTCTATTTTTGCGGAACTGCTATACTGTTTTCTGTTGCAGCTACACCTTCCCATGGCAATGCACAGGTTTCTATTTTCTTCATATCCTCACCAACACTTACCTCCTTTCCCTCCTCTGCCCTTGCCCCCGTGCCTTATAACATTGGATTTGCATAAGCAGGATGTGCACTTCCCTTTGTCCTTTAGCGCTGGCAGGGTCAGAGGAGGAGGTGGCACAGGGCGAGGGGGTTGCAGGTGGAAGGCAGGTGGGTAGGTCCATTTATCTCCTTCAACGTGAATGCAAATAGGCTTCCTATTCGAGGTTCCAGAATATTAGAGTCCCCTGGGGAGCTTTAGCAGAGCCGCACCAGTAGAGATTCAGATTTTACTGTCCTGGGCATGGCCTCTGGCATTGGAACTTTTTAAAAATAAGATTCTACTGTGAAGCTGGGGTTGAAGATTAGGGCTGACTAGAGAGCAATTTTCAAATTTCAGCAGGCATCGGAATCCCCTGGAGGACTTGTGAACGTGGGGGCTGCTGGGCTCCACCTCACAGTGGCTGATTGAGTTGGTGGTGGGCAGGGCTCAAGAATTTGCATTTCAACCAATCCCCAGGTGATGTAGATGCTGCTGGTCTGGGAGCTACTTACAGAAGCAGAACTCTGGGGCTGCGAGGTCTGGTGGGGCGCCCTTCACCACAGGTGGCCATTTCAACAAAACAAAACCAAATAAGAATACTTAGCTCCTCAGTGGAACTAGCTACATTTCAGGGGCTCAGCAGCCCCGTGTGGCTGGCGGCTAGTACCTCAGACAGCACAGATGTCTCCATCATTGTCGAAAGTTGTCAGACAGTGGTGAGGTTTGAATCTCAGATCTCACAGTAACTGGTTGTGTGAATTGGGGTAAATGATTTAATTTCTCTGGGCCTCATTTTCCTCACGTGTAAAAGATAAAAGTAATAGTTCCCACCTCCCAGGGCAGATGTGAGGGTTCAGGAGTTAATATGTGAAGGGTGCGTGGACCGTGCCTGGCTCGTGGTAAGCACTTAACGAACGTTTCTTATTGCTGTTGTTGCTGCAAAAGAGCTGGGGGCAGTGGAGGTGCTGGCCCAGCTTCAGCGTGACTGGTAAGTGTCATGGGGCTGCCATCTTTAATTGTTTGGTGATGGCTGCCTGGGTGCAGAGTTGAAGAACCGTGGGAGCCTCCCGGGCTGAGCAGGGAGGACACTGTGATTGTTTAGTGCTGTCTGCCATGGGAGAGGGAGGGGATGTTGGTGACTCATTCAGGGAATAGTTGCCGTCCTTCCCCAAAGGGATTCCCTTGGTTCCTAACCCACAGCTCTAGGCTGAGCCCCCAGGAAACACAATCTGAGATGTAGGTTTGTGTGCAGGAGGCTTACTGGGGAGTACATGGGGGGTTGTGGAAAGCATGGGGAAGGGAAGGCCGCTGGAACAGGCAGCCGGGGAGTCACAGTCATGGCCCGGGCAGACCTGATGGGGAGCTCTGAGCATGGCCTGTGGAGCTGTCCTGAATTGAGACTAGAGGGCCAGGCCTTCGTTCCCATGCGTGGACCAGGTCAGAGCTGGCTGCCTTGTAAGGGGCTTTGACCTGGGCGAGGCACTCTCTCTAGGGGATGACAGGTTGCAGAGAGGGCTGAAGCTGAGCCATTGGCTTCCTCCCCTGCAGCGCTGGGGCTCAGCCTGCCTGTGCTGGTTCCAGTCGGGCCATGCAGCAGGACACACACACCCAGAGGTGGGAGTGAGGCAGGGGCTCGCCTAGGGGGAAATCAGGTGAGGCTGTCCCGGCACTGGGAGCCCAAAGAAGCTCTCAGCCTCCAGTGTTTACACTGTAAGGGGAGGCCTTTGGACCAGGTGGGCTCCCATGTCCCAGGTGCTTGAATGCTCATGTCCCTGGTTCCTGGGTTTTTTCCACTGGTTCTCGAGCAGCTGCTCTGGCCCCTCAGGCCCCTCAGTCTCTCTCTTTCTGAACATGGGATGGTTCCTTTGCCCTGCTGCTGCCTGGGCTCCTGGGGGACCCTGACCTCCCCCTTGTTCCCAGGATGAGCTCCACTGGGGCACCAGCATGGTCTGGCTCCTCTCCCCACTACCTCTCTCACTGCTGCTCTGGCAGCGCCTGTTCCCGCTGCTCCTCTACCTTCATCCTGCCCTGGCCCAGCTGTTCCTAGGACCACCCCCAGGGCTGAGGCAGAAAGGTTCTTGCAAACCCCTGGGGCCAATTCCCTAGCCTGCTGGCTGCTCTGCCCAGCCAGCCCCAGCTGGCCCAACAGGGACTTTTTCTGCCCTCGAGGTCTGCCTGAAAGCCGTGGGTGGTGTCCCTACGGTTTGAACGTGGGTGGGGAGCATCTTGTCAGCTGAAGTCTCTGCTGTTAGGCTGTTAGAACCAGAGGAAAAGGCTGGAGGTGGGGACACAGGATGGCCAGAGTCACACTGGACCTTCTCCAGGGCAGCGGTTGGGCAGTGACGTGCTACTTCCTTCCGCATGCCACAGCAGAAGCTGGGAGGATGGTGCAGGGAAACAGGGCTCTTTTCTCCTACAAGCTGGGGCAAGCTTCCTCTCTTGACCACCCTGTCTTAGCTCTGCTGGACACTCGGCTCCAGCCAGAAGGGTCTGGATCTCATGTTCTTGACCCACTCACCCCACTAATTTAACCTCTCCTTGTTGTGTGAGCTACTCGCTGGGAGGCAGTCAGGTGTGCACCAAACTGATCGGTGCCTCAGTTTCCTCACCTGGAAGATGGAGATGATCATAGTACCTGCCTTGTAAGTTATTCAAGCATCTAACAGGTGAATATGCCTATAGGGCACCACCTAGAACAACACCTGACACCTGATTAGCACTTTTGAAGTTTCAGCTTTTGTTACCATTCTTACTACTGCTGCTGCTCCTTTTGCCTGGGATGTGTTCTCTGTTGCTTCCCTCCATTTTTGCTTTTTTTGAGACAGAGTCTCGCTCTGTCACCCAGGCTGGAGTGCAGCGGCGTGGTCTCGGCTCACTGCAAGCTCCGCCTCCCAGATTCACACCATTCTCCTGCCTCAGCCTCCTGAGTAGCTGGGACTACAGTCGCCCACCACCACGCCTGGCTAATTTTTTTTGTATTTTTAGTAGAGACGGGGTTTCACCGTGTTAGCCGGGATAGTCTCGATCCCCTGACCTCGTGATCCGCCTACCTTGGCCTCCCAAAGTGCTGGGATTACAGGCGTGAACCACCGCGCCCGGCCCTTTCTTCCCTCTTAAGCTGAACCTCACTATGTGGCTTCAAAGAAACACTCATGCAGATTCCTGTGACCGAGCACTGGAATTTGATTCAGTTCCAGGCTCTGCTGCCTGCCATCTAGCTCCAAGCCCTGAGTTGTGTACCGTTGTGACATCCCGCCCTTGGCTTTTCTGAGCCCTGGGCGTCAATCATGTGTACTTTGCAGAAGGTAGAATCTGGTGAGCAATTAGGCAACCGTAACACCTGGATGACCCCAGAGTAGCCTGGCATACAGTAGGTGCTGATGTAGGCCTTGTTCCTTCCCAGTTCCCCTCTCTGGCCCTTAGTGACTTTGCCTTGCTCTGAACCCCAGTGGCATTAAAAGAAACCTTTATTTTTTAACTTAATTTTGGGGGTGCAGGGTGTCCCCACTTACTCTACATCCCTCTTGTCTCTTCACAGTGCCAGACTAGAGTCAAGCTCAGCTGGGTCTTTCCCGGCTGATTCTGCCAAGCCCGTTCTGTGGTTGTGGTTCCTCTGGGTGGCAGGTGGAGTCAGTAGGAGTCTTGTTCATCCCTTCATGTGTGTCACTAATTAGGTGACAAAGTGTTTGGCTGCGTGAAGCATGTCATAGTTACTCCTGCTGTTTACCCAAGCTTCACTGAATTTCTTCACTTTGACATTCAGAGTCCTGGGCAGAAATCACATCATGTCAACACCTACATTGGGCCTTTGGGATTTCTGTGGCATTTTGTATTGAGATTATCTGGTCATCTGACACCATTTTCTGCCCACACTGAATCTCCTGCAGGACCTTCCTTCATGGCCATTCTCGAAGGGTGGGGACCAGCCCTCCTCATTGGGACATCACCCTGTACTGGGGATCTCCAGTGTAGGTGCCTCCTCATTGGGGCATCACCCTACACTGTGGGTCTCCTGTGTGACCCGTATCTATGGACATTCCTGAAGGGTGCCCTTGAGCTTTGCTCATTGAAGTGTCGCCTGTACCTTGACCCAGTGTCTTGTTCCTAGTTAGTGCTCCATAAACAACTGTTGACCAGGCTGTCTTATAGAGGGCTGCCCGAGGTGGGAACTGATGGGAGCCGCTAAATCCTGTGCTGTTGAAAACCCTCAAGGTGACAGAGCTGAGTCTCCCTTTTTTGCAGCATCAGTCTCCGAGAGTTGAAGACCATCTTGCCCCTGATCAACTTTAAAGTGAGCAGTGCCAAGTTCCTTAAAGATAAGTTTGTGGTAAGTTTCATGGCTCAGCCTGGGAATTGTGCGAATGCAGAGTGACTTAACCTCTCTCATGAAGCCGTGACTTGCCTTTGAGTTCCGTGGAATAGTGCCCAAGAAAGTCCTTTGCCTCCAAAGTACATCTTAAGTTCAGACAGAGGGATCATAGACATATCTGAGGACCATAGTCTCCATCCTCGTAGAGGATGTGATCAATAAAGACCATGTTTACTGAGCTGTTGGGCTTGGAACATCTATCCTCAGACCTGTTTTTCATTAGTCCAGCTTTCCCTGTTTCCCTGACCATACTGCAGCCCATTTTTTCCCTAGTGAAATGAATGCATGTATGTCTTTTGGAAAATATTACGAAAAATTCCTTGTGTAGGGTACTAGGACCGTGGCAGTTTGTATGCAAGTCCTGGTAGTGTAGCTGTCAGAGTTGGCTCTTTATTCTTCTGTTTCTCCAACCATCCATCCTTCTGTATATCATTTAATTAATTTTGTTGTGTAATCAAGTTGTTGGTGGGACTGGGCAGTAAAGCCACTCCATGAGTGATGGAATATAGTAGAAGAGGTGAGGCAAGGATGGAGATGATGGGCACTGATTTTTGGCTACAGGGTAGTACTCATTCTTCTTAGGAAATGAGCAACGCTTCATCCCAATAGCCCCAGTTGGAGGACCCCAGTGCCCATTGTCAATATCGGCTCCATTACAGTGTTCCTCAGTGGAAAAAGCTCATTTCATTTTTGTGCTAATGAACTCCTGGAAGAATTATCCTATTTTGTTGCTTATCAAGCATCCTTTGACTTGCCCGCAATAATCCACATTAATCCAAGAATAGAAAAAGAGAAAAGAGTAGGTCAGAAGAGGAGAGAGATGGGAGAAGCATTTACCATTGATTGCTACACAATCAGCATTTCATTCTTTATCAAGTATTTACGGAACCAGGTGTTTTGCAGGTATCTTGTTCACTTTCAGGGAAGCCCTAGGAGCGTAGTGGTGGTTCTCCCATTTTACAGATAAAGAAAACTGAGGGTTTGAAAAGGTCAAGGAAATTGCCCAAAGCCGTAAAGCAATTAATTGGAGCTGAGCTTTGACTCCCAGTGCTTTACAAAATGCCCTATATGTACGTACTCTACAAATATGTCTGAAGGTGGAAGTCCAAAGAGAGTGTTTTCTGCCCAAAAATGGAGGAGTTAACGCATCATGTCTCTTGCAAACCTGGCTGAGACTCTTCCGTTTTGGGGCTCAAAGGAGGGTCTTACTTGGTAGGTGTCCCTGTGAGTATGTTTTCCCAGACCAGGGGGATTAGGGAACGTGTGGAGGGTTTTGATTCAGAGGAATGTGAGTTTGATTTTAGCCAATGTTTTAGAAAAGCCATGTTAAATAGCATGACTTTTTCCTTTCAAAAGCCATGACACAATGTGGTCATAGCTCTCTCTTCAGCATGCCAATAAAATTGCATGCAATTTCTGAAATAAAAATTATTCTAGAAATAGCATGGAGCCATTCTTACGGTGGACATCAAAAATCATGTGGTCACTTTTTTCATATTTACAGGAAATAGGAGCACACAGAGATGAGCTCAGCTTTGAACAGTTCCATCTCTTCTATAAAAAACTTATGTTCGAGCAGCAAAAATCGGTAAGATGATTCTTGAGCAAGTGATCAAATGATGTTTCTGTTTTGCACGTATTTCCAAGTCTGGCATGTTCCTAAGAAACCACAAGAAGTGTTGAATCTCCATTTTAGTCAAGGAAATATAAATGAGAATGATGAAAGCATACCATTTTCATCCATTAGATTGGCAAAATTCTTTAACCATGACAGAGCTGTGGGGAAAATGTAGAGAAAAGTGTTCATATACCTTCCTGGTGGAAATGTGAATGGCCGTAAGTTTGACTGGAATTTGATCTGAGTCTGTTAAAAAAGTGCAACTCACTCTACTGCATTATTTCATTCTGAAAGGAAATTTAGCAAATGGCTGTTATTATTAATAACCATCTCCAGATTGAGGAATTATATATGTGTTTCTTCTTTTTACACGTTTGTTTGCTTGTTTGAGAGAGAGTTTCACTCTGTTGCCCAGCCTAGAGTGCAGTGGTGTGATCTTAGTTCACTGCAATCCTTGCCTCACGGGTTCAAGGGATTCTTGTGCCTTAGCCTCCCAAATAGCTGGGATTACAGACTTGTGCCACCACGCCCAGCTAATTTTGCATTTTTAGTAGAGATGGGGTTTTGCCATATTGGCTGGGCAGGTCTCGAACTTCTAACCTCACGTGATCCACCCTCCTCCGTCTGCTAAAATGCTGGGATTACAGGTGTGAGCCACTATGCCCAGCCCTTTTTATACTTTTATTCATATTTTTTTATGAGGACATTTTTTTTGGTTAAAATAATAGACTATTTAAAAATTAAGATGTGTGTACGTTTTGACCTGACAGTGGCATCTTGAAGACTCTATTTTATGAAAGGGAAAACATCAGGGCCTGATAATACATTATCGGATTGTTTATTGCAGTGTTACTTATGCTGGCAAAGTACCAGGGCGCCATCTGAATGTCTCTCAGTGGAGGGATTGATGGGTAAATTACGGATTGATGGGTAAATTACGGTCTGTTCGTACTGTGTGACATTATGCAGCTGATTAAGAAGGATGCGTCAGTTCTCTTTCTGTTGATCTGAGATGATATTTTTGACATTTTGTGAGGAAAGCCAGCAGCGGATTTACATAAGGAGTTAGGTCTGCTATTTTGTTAAAAATCACAGAATACAGGCCAGGCGCAGTGGTTCATGCCTGTAATCCCAGCACTTTGGGAGCCGAGGTGGGTGGATCATTTGAGGTCAGGAGTTTGAGACCAGCCTGGTCAACATGGCAAAACCCCATCACTACTAAAAATAAAAAAATTAGCCAGGCACGGTGGTGTGCGCCTGTAATCCCAGCTACTCGGGAGGCTGAGGCAGGAGAATCACTTGAACCTGGGAGGTGGAGGTTGCAGTGAGCCAAGATTGTGCCACTGCACTCCAGCCTGGGCAACAGAGCGAGATTCCATCTCAAACACAAAAACAGAGAATGCAATAATCCTCCTTTTGCTCCTTTTCATGAGCAGGGGAAAGTATGGAAGAAAGCACCTCACATTTAATGTTGATTTTGTGTGTGTTTTGGAAGGGGTTGGGAAGATGAGCAGGAAGGATAGTTATCTTTTCTTTGCACAGCTCATTTTCTCTGATATGTTCCAAGTAACATGTTACCTTTGCAACAAAAAGTTCCATAGAGCATAAAGTTTTAAAACTGAAACTATTCTATGTGATGCACCTAGCACAGTACCTGGTAGGTGGCACACATTCAACAAGTAGGGGCTGCTGCTGTTGCTGTCAGGAAAGGGCTTTGCAGACTGCAAAAGAATTCCCAGGGAAAGCTGTGAGGGTGTGAGGAGTACCCGGAACTTGGAGTCAGGTGGCTGTGGTTTCTCCAGTTAGCTACACAATCTTGGATGAGCCACTGACTGCTCCTAGCCTCAGTCTTCTGCTCTGTGCAATGGGAAATTGGGAGCTGTGAATAGAAGCATTTTTCAGTGATCGTGAATGTTCCTAGAAGACAGTCATTAATTGCTTTCTGCATGCAGGGTTGTGGGCTGGCCACGCAGTGAGGCCACTTGATGGGTGACCACTGGCCATGGGACTTTGGATGTATTTGAGGTAGAGAAATGGGAGGGCCATTTCCTATCTGCCCAGATTGGGGAAAAATGTATTTCATAGGGTGGATCATTGAATTGCAATGTGTTCATTTTTTCACATATATAATAATTAGTTATTGGTTTGCCAAATGAAATAGAAAGATTACAGGCTTGGGAGTTGGGAGAACTGGATTCTAGACCAACTTGACCTCTAACTGACCAAGTGATGTTGGGGGAGCCATCTCTGTCCTCTCACTTAGCCTTTTCTATAAAATGAAGGTACTAAATGAGATCAATGGTTATAGAACTTTTAAAAGTCTATAATCCCCTCTCCTTTAAACAAGAAACTGTAACAACCACAACAAAAACCATGATTCATAAAAGCTTATCAGAATACTTTTTAAGATTAAAACCTGTAACTTTAAAACTAGTCCTTGAGAACAATGATATGTGTCATTGAACATAGAACATGTCATAGAACAATGATGAAAGTGTGTGTATGAAATTCGGAATGGTGACGATTGTCATCTTATGCAATTGACCAGGATTGAGAAAAACTCGATTTACTCAAGATAAGTAGTTGCAAATAACAGTTTTTTTTTAAAAATAATAGTTTACCTTGACATTTCAAGATGCTGTGTTATCAGACAGATATCAGGCAAAGTTTGAAAATAAGATTTGTACATGGCTGGGAGCAGTAGCTCACGCCTGTAATCCCACCACTTTGGGAGGCCAAGGCAGGAGGATCCTTTGAGCTCAGGAGTTTGAGACTAGCTTGGGCAACATAGTGAGACCCCGTCTATATTATTAAATAATATTAAAAATTAAAAAAAGATTTGCACAAAAACTATTTCACCTGCCAGCAGATTAACCCATTCATTGATGGTTTCCACTGTGGTAAAATTCTACCTAAGAGGTATTTCAACCTGTACTTTTAATTATGGCTCTTATTAAGGCTAGTCTGGGTGTTTGTGTTTATGAGGGAGAAAAAGAAATTTGAGTCAGTTTTACAGAATCTCGGAACCCTCTGGGGTACCCTAGATTGCCCCATGTGTGAACTTTGTGTGGGAATCTGTATGGGAATCTGCAGATACCAAAGGTTGACCCCTGGTGGCCGGAATGCCACATTGAGCCTGCACCTGTTGTACTTGATCTAATGGTTTAAATATGTTAAAAAATTAATTGCCTACATTTAAAACTGGAGAGATTATATTATATATTAAAATCTAGATTTTTGGCTTCCCTTGGGAAAAAAGTCGAGATCTGCCTATAAATAGGGTCACATCACCCCATGGAATGGTCCACGTTCTCTGTATTGACCCAGGCCTGTACAGCTCTATCTGTTCATTTATGGTGCTTACCTGACCCTAAAGGAGTTTTGCTTTGGTAACCCTCATCTCCACTGTTTGAGGGTATAACTCTCCAGTTTGGTCACTGCATTTTTAAAATTTAAGGTAAAGACAGATTTGAATAACAAAGTTCCAAGCTTATATAGATGGTTTCCGGCCAGCTCTAAGAGCCTCACTGCTGTTGTGTAGGTAAATGCCCATCCCCTAACCTGTTGTTTACGTCCTGCTCCTGGCTGGAAGCACAGGGCAGAGAAAAGTACCTGTTTTGTGATTTGGCGGGGAGGAGGGCCTCGCTGGATTTCTCAGGCTCCTGCAGGAGACAGAGCTGTTTATGGTGACTCATAATCCCCAGACCTAAATTCAGGGAGTGGGTTCATGCTTATCAGTAGCCAAATGGTTTCCATTGTGAGCTTGCCAGTTCCTCTTTGTGTGTAACCACCTGCCTACGTTGCAGCTCTCGAGCCTCAAAGTTTCCAAAAGTTTGGCAGCAGCAGGAGGATAAGAAATGTAATCTCATGTTTGTGTCTCCCTGGTAAGGGGATATACCTCTAACTAGGCTGTGATAACAATATCATTCACAAAGATGATAGCCAACATTTTCTCAGGTGGGCTATATGCTAAGCACTGTCCTATGTGGTGGTTTTTTTTTTTTCTTTTTCTTTTCTTCTTCTTCTTTTTTTTTTTTTTTTTTTTTTTTTTTTGAGACAGAGTCTTACTCTGTCGCCTAGACTGGAGTGCAGTGGCAAGATCTTCATTCACTGCAACCTCTGCCTCCCGGGTTCAAGCGATTCTCCCTGCCTCAGCCTCCCGAGTAGCTGGGATTATAGGCACGCACCCCCACGCCTGGCTAATTTTTGTATTTTTAGTAGAAATGGAGTTTCACCATGTTGGCCATGCTGGTCTCGAGCTCCTGACCTCAAGTGATCCACCTGCCTCGGCCTCCCAAAGTGCTGGGATTACAGGTGTGAGCCATCATGCCCAACCTGTTCTGTGTTTTGTATACATTTGATTCCCCCCTAGAGCCCTGTGGTAGAGCTGCTGTTGTTATTGCCATTTTAGGGATTAAGAAAGTGAGGTCCAGAGAGGTTACTTTGCTGAAGGTCAGGCCACTAACTAGTAAGCTGCAGAGCTAGGATTTGATTTTCTGCCCAACTTCGATGCACAGCCACAGAATACTTCTTAATTTTTTTATCCTTTGTATTAAAGAAAATGTAAAGCATGTACACGTAGAGAGAATAGCGTAACAGATGCTAAGTCAGCAGATGTATCATCAGCGGACTTCAGCCATTATCACTTTGATGATGCCCTCACCCAAGCCCTTTTCTCACATTTTGTAGCAGACCTCACACGGCATATCACGTCCTCTGCCAATGATGTAATTTAGTACCTGGCTACGTGACTGCTACCCTGCTATGTCCGGATCAAACCTGTGAAGTCCCCGTGGTTACAGCATTCTTAAGTAAAAATAGAAAGCACTTGCCAATAATAAAAAAGGAAATTGAGAAGCCTGCTGACTTATCAGTGGCTGTCCCTATGATCCAGTAAGACACTGAAGGACTGTTCTGCTGGATTTTACACGGTGTGGGCATGGGGGGAGCAAGTGATGAGCATTCTGTGATGATGTTTGTGTAGGAGCTCGGAGATCTTGCAGTTTATTCTCATTGTCAGATGCTGGCAAGAGGAGAGTCCACAGTGGAGAAGTTAGCAGATAGAATCACTGGTTACGTCTTCTCCCTCTTTCCCTCTTTCGCTCTTTCCCTCTTTCCCTCTTTCCCTCTTTCCCTCTTTCCCTCCTTGCCTCTCTCTCTCTTTCTCTCTCACTTTCTCTCTTTCTCTCTTTTTCTCTCTCTCTCTCTCTTTCCTTCCTTCCTTCCTTCCTTCCTTCCTTCCTTCCTTCCTTCCTTCCTTCCTTCCTTCCTTTGTTTTTGAGACAGGGTCTCACTTTGTCACCTAGACAGGAGTGCAGTGGCACATTCATGGCTCACTGTAGCCTCGAACTCCCTGGCTCAGATGACCCTCCCACCTCAGCCTCCAGACTACCTGGGACCAAAGGCGGGTGCCACCATGCAGGCTAATTTTCATATTTTTTGTAGAGACAGTTTCACTATGTTACCCAGGCTAGTCTTGAACTCCTGGGCTCAAGTGATCTACCTGTCCTGGCCTCCCGAAGTGCTGGGATTACAGACATGAGCCACTGTGCCTGAGCTAGCTTTTCTATTAATGAGATTTTACTGTTGGCCTTCCAGAACCAAATGGTTCCTACAGCCTAAATACCACTGAGTGTGTAAGACCAGCTTCAGTTTTGAAAGGGTGTGTGCCTACAGCCGTGTGGGAAAACTCCATTCCTCTCCCTGCCTTTCTTAGTGCCCCGGCCCCTGCTTCTGTGACCCCCTCCCCCTACCATGGCCCCTTCTCTTGTCCAGCTAGTAACTTCTCCTGGGGCCTGACTCAAAGATGACGTTTCCCTGTAGCCTTTTAGCTGTCAGAGAAAATTTGTTGATCTCTTAGTCACTCATCCAGTAAATGTGTGTGTGACCCAAGAGGGCACAATGGTTAATGATATAGATGTTTCTCCTGACCTCACTGGGCCTTTGCTGGGGTGGGAAGGTTCCGGGATGTTGTCCACAGTGACACAAGGCCCAGTCCAACCCCTGTCCCTTGGTTATGTAGAATCTGACCACATAACCCTTCATGGTAATGCCAAACATAAATTAACTGCTATCTCCACGGTGCATCCATAGCATCTAGAATATTCTCTGATTGCTGAAATCTCATTTATTGTGTGTACATTTGCACGTGTAGTGTGGGATGCTGGAGATTTACCAAGATGGGCCTGGGTTGAAATTCTGGCTCCTGGACTTGTTAGGAGAAAAGTCCTTGCCTCCCTGGGCTTATTTCTTGTTTCTGAAACGGCTTATTTTACTGCCTGATGGGATCGGCGGGAGGAGCGACTGAGACTGTGACCATCTTGCCCCAGCGCATGGACCCCATGTTAATTACCTGGGGCCACTGTAGCAAGTACTGCAACTTGTGGCTTAAAAACAACAGAAGTTTATTCCCTCACTGTACTGGAGGTTAAAAGTCCAGAATCAAGGTGTTGGCAGGGCCACACCACCCCGGAAGGCTCCAGGGAAGGAAGTCTTCCAGGCCTCTTTTGTGGCTTCTGGTGGCTGCCAGCGGTGCTTCAGGCGCTCCTCGGGGTGTGGGCGCCTCCCGGCTGCTGGTGGCCTGCCAGCAATCCTGCAAGTGTTCCTCGGCGTGTAGACGCCATCGCTCCTTGGCTTGTGGATGGCATTGTGCCAGTCTCTGCCTCCATCATCACATGGCCTTCTTTTCTCTGTGCGTTTCTCTGTCTCCAAATCTCTTTCTTGTAAGAAGCCAGTCACAGGAGGTAGCGAGGTAGCAGTCACGTAGCCACCCTAGCCCAGCATGGCCTCATCTTAACTTGATTGCACCTTGCAAAGACCCTAATTGCAAAGAAGGTCATGCTCATGGGTACTGGGTGTTAGGACTTGGACACGTATTCCCAGGGACACCATCCTACGTATAATACTAACTATAACTTCTATCTTTAGAACATCTTCCTTGACCACCTCTGCCCCATACCCCCAACTACAGCCCCATTTCTCTGCCCCCTTTAAAGTAACCCACTCCAAGAGCTGTCTATGCTTCCCTTCTTCCGGCTGTCTCTGGAGTCTATTCCCATCTTGTTTCCGTCCCTGCCTCCTAGATCACTTCATCTTGGCCCGTCACCCGTCGCCTCCCTGTGTTGTGAATTCAGAAGTCTGCCCCGTGGTCTTTATCTTGTCCACTCAGCAGCGCGTGTCAAAGCTGGTCACTCGCTCCTTGATGTTGTAACTCGCCTTTGGGATGCCACACCGTCTTCCTTCTGTTGCCTTGCTGTTTGTTCTCTTGCAGCGTTTGTGGCTCTTGGCTTTCAGTTGTTCTTTTTCATTCCCTGTCCTGCTCTACATCCCAGGGGCCGCCGATTCCTGCAAACACATTGCTTTAACAAGCAGAGTGTCCAGGCAGGGAGCTGCAGGGTCTGGCGGAGGAGAAGTGAGGTCTTTCCTGATTCTGGGAAGCATCTGTGCTGTGGTGGTGCCTCTGCCATTGTCTGAGCTCCCTGAGTCGGGGAATGCAGTGCGGGCTGTTTCTGTGCTTCGTTGAAAGGAATGTAAAGGAATGACAGGGCTGAAGAACTGCATGTGGTGGTCAGTGAGGGGGGCCACACGCTGGGCTCCCTCCAGATGTCAATACACTCCGTGTGGGGCTTTGGGCTTGGAAGAGTTCTAACCCCCGATGCCTTCAGCACCAGGCTGATCTGGCGACCTAAGCAGTAAATGAGTTCAAATAGCAGCATGCCCTGTCTAAAATCTGCACCACCACCCCTTTTTAAAAAGAAATACCTATGCTGTAAATTACACATAAACAAAAGGAAGTGCTTCTCAGTTTGTGTAAAAAGGCTAAGTTTGTAGTTCTTAACATTTTGGTGGGACCTACTCCTTTGAGATGCTGATTATGTTTCCTGAAGAAACACACACCCGTACAAACTGCTGTGGACTCTCTGATGCTTCCCAGAGGCCTGCGATTCCCTTTCTAGAATGCTGGTGTTCCCCATGATGTCCTGGGCTGCAAGGAGTTCAGCAAGAGGACCCTGGATCATCCGGGGCAGGAGGTGTTTTATGTCATTAGCATTGATCATGTGCTAGTGGATACATTTCCATTTCTGCGGGGGTTATTCAAGTGCTTATCCAGTCGCAGTGTCATTGAAGACTGTTGAAGCAAGGCTACCTGGGCAGCAATGGACAAGATGTGGCTGTGCAGGGTGCCCGTGTACAGTGCACAGAAAATGGGCTGGTGCAAGTAGAAGCTGGAGGGAGGGGTGCTCCATGGCACCCCCCTTGGTGGAGGAGCCTTTTCATCGTGCAACAGTTGGCCTGGCAGTGGGCTGTGAAGAGAAGAGCTGAAGCAGTTCAATATTTCTTTCGTCCTCTTGCCTTCGAAGATTAGAAGTGCGTCTTTGAAATATTAAAGATTGGAAATGTTGCCTGTAATCCTAGCTACTCAGGAGGTTCAGGAGGGAGGATCTCTTGAGGCCAGGAGTTCAAGGCCAGTCTGGGCAACATAGTAAGACCCCCATCTCTACAAAAAGAAAAAAGATTGGCTGGGCATGGTGGCACGCGCCTGTAGTCCCAGCTCCTCAGGAAGCTGATACAGGAAGATCATGTGAGCCCGGGAGAGTGAGGCTGCAGTGAACTACGATTGTGCCACTGCACTCCAGCCTGGGTAACAGTGAGACCCCATCTCTAAAGAAACCTGGCAGTGAGGGTGTGGAAAAGGAATGTGTACCCCAGTGGAGGCGCCCATCTCAACTGTTTTGAGAGCACCTTGGCAGAATTGATCAAAGCCAGTGTGCCTACAACGTGCTGTGTCTAGGTGCTTTTCCTTCTAGGACTCTACTCTGTGGAAAAACTGGCACACGTGGGCAAAGATACGGAAATGTGCACACAGGGACACTTAAAAAATAATACTAGATGTAACAAAAATTGAGTGACATGCGTATTATGGAATACAATGGTTTTTCAAAGAAAGGAAACAGGGTTATTTGAGGTTGAAGAGTAATATGTAAAGCTTGAAACACAGCAAAAAATTGTGAGATGTATGTAAATGATATAACATAATATGATACAATTAAATGAATATCCCTAAAACAAATTCTAGAAGGAAACCTATGAAATTCTTAAGGGTGATTGCTTCTTGGGAATAAGACTGTGGAGGGGATGAGGAGGGCTTCTACCTTTTGCTTCTTAAGTTTCTGTTATATTTGAATATTTACAACTAACACCAATTAAAATGATATTTTTAATGATCTTGTTGCATCTGACAAAATGATGCTTTTTTAACAACAAAAAAAATCTTTCCGTTTTCGCGTTAAGTGACTTGTCTAAGGTTCTTTGTGTGTGCTTTCCATTTCAGATTCTCGATGAATTCAAAAAGGATTCGTCCGTGTTCATCCTGGGGTGAGGCAGCCCTTGCGTGTTGTTCGGGGCGGCTGTGCCGGACCTCAGTGCCTGGTGCCCAGCCGGCCTCCAGGAGAGGATGCCTGTGTGTGCAGGCGCTGACCTCCAGAGGGACGGGGGTACCCTGCTGGGGAATTGGCCATCCCACGCTTGTGGTGTGGATAGACATGAGCAGTAGCAACAGGAGGGTGTGGAGCGCTGGGAGGATGGTCTAGAAGGTTCTGTAGAAAGGCCTGTGTGCCTCAGGGCCTTCTTTCCCAGAATGTGCCTCATGAGATGTGACAGGTTAATAGTTTTTTTTTTTTTAAATTACAAAAACGAATGTTAACGATCAAATAAGTGAAAAATTCCTTGTTAAACAGGTTTAACGGAATTAAAATGAGTTCAAGTGTATAAACTGCTTCACATGGTGTTTGGCACCCATGAGGGGCTCATAAATAGTAATATTATTACTAAAAAGTGTTGCAGGACTTATCAGGACATTTACCATGCTTCATGATTACCCAAGTGGGGAATTTCTGAGATGTTTTGTGTTTCCCCAGCCCATCTGACTGGGAGAAGTGTTGGCCCTGGAATTAATGGTCTGGGGTACATTGATCCAGTCCTCATTGGTGAGCAACTTTTCCCTCTGTCACTTCTGACATCAGAAACTCCAAGACTCCAAAGTATAAATAAAATGAATCCAATATATATAATTTATATATTATTTATATTCATATATATTTACATATATGAATATATATAAATATATATATATATTTATATTCGAGATGGAGCCTCCCTCTGTTGCCTAGGCTGGAGTGCATTGGCGCAATCTCGGCTCACTCCAACCTCCACTTCCCAAGTTCAAGTGATTCTCCTGCCTCATCCTCCGAGTAGCTGGGATTACAGGCATCCACCATGTCCAGCTATTTTTTTTTTTTTTTGTATTTTTATTAGAGACGGGGTTTCGCCATGTTGGCCAGGCTGGTCTTGAACTCCTGACCTCAGGTGATCCACCTGCCTCGGCCTCCCAGAGTGCTGGGATTACAGGAATGTGCCACTGTGCCCAGCCATAATTTCCACATAGTATTTTAATGAAAAGCTTAGTGTTAGACCGTGAGGCTGCCGAGGAAAGGTTAGAAATGTACTCATAATTAAAGACAGCAGACTCCTGGACCCTGAGTGTTTAGTAAAGGGAGAAAGTGCAGGGAACGTTTGATGACTTAAACTATGTGAAATAGACCTCTTTTCCCCAGGGTCCTGCAAGGGCTCAGGGAAACGTACCCATTTCCCTGGAAGGCCTCAAGTGGCAGAATGTACTCCTCATCCAACCTGGATGTGGCTCATGCTGACCCAATAAGGCCTTGTTTTTCTGGTGACCTGCTGGCCAAGGCGGGAGTCCTGCCTTTATTCGGAGTGTAGTGTTCCCTCCCTGATACCCGACCTCTGCTTGGTCCAGGGATGTGTTTTCCACACTCCAGTTAATTGTGCCCGGATAGCCTGGAGTCTGGGGGGCCTCATCTGGTCCCCACTCCAGAGGCCTCAATGACTCAGGGAACTCTGGATCATGGCTTCTGAGGAGGCGCTTGGGTCTGGCTCCTTTCCTTTCTCCAACACCAGCTCTCCCTATAAGGGTGGGTAGCGTGTCCAGCCCTGTCTGGGCATTGGGTAGGCATGCTCATGTCCCTGTGTTCCCCACACCTTTCACTCTGCAATCCCTCCCTCCAGCCTGCGTTCCCTCTCTCCTAGCCCTCTTCCTCTTTTCCCCTCCCTTCTCTTTTCCTCGAGGCCGCTGCATCTATGGTTTCCTTGCATGGCACTCTGCACCTCCTTCTGGCTCACCCCACCTCCTTCTGGCTCACCCCACCTCATTCTCTGGAACTCACGTAGGTGCCTTTTCCTCAGGAAAGCCCCTCTGGCCCTCCAGGTCTGGGTTTGGGGCCCTCTCAGCGGTTCCCACTCTGCCCCTCCCCTCCCACCCTCATCTCTTGCTACACCGTATCCCAAATGCCTGGTTCGCTTGTCTTCCCCGTGGCCACACTGTGAACTGCTCCTCAGACTCTGGAGCTACACCGTATCCCAAATGCCTGGTTCGCTTGTCTTCCCCGTGGCCACACTGTGAACTGCTCCTCAGACTGGAGGGCACCAGAGCTATTTTGGAGCAGCTAGATGCAGACGCCAGGGCCTGCCCCTTGAGATTCCGATGTCAGGGCCCCTCTGAATCCCTGTAGGTGAGGGACATTGTGTCATTCACCTGTGTCTTCCTGTTGGCCAGCCTGGTACCTAACACAGCGCCAGACTCAGTGGGGCGCTCTAGGTGGCAGGCTGCCCCATTGGCTGGCATCTCCTCTCGACTCCTGTGTTGAATGTGCCTGTCTCTAACCGCACCCCTTTTCCCCGAGGACAGGAACACAGACAGGCCGGATGCCTCCGCTGTTTACCTGCATGACTTCCAGAGGTTTCTCATACATGAACAGCAGGTGAGAAAGCACAAGGTGTTTGGGTGACTGGGGGAGCTGGCGGGATGCTGCCGGGGACTGGTCTCACGCTTCTGCCACTTGTGCTCACCTGGCCACCTGTGCTCACCTGGCCACCTGTCTTCATGGAATGACTGCAGTCTCCCAGATGCCAGATACTTCAGATTGTTGTCTGATGCCACTGAGACTCTGGATGAGAAGAGCCTCATGTCGGGCCTCTTTTCAAGACACACATTGAGGATGGGAAGAGTGAGAAGATTCCAGGGCAGGGCAGGAGAGGTGAGGGCCTGAGGAAGGAGCTGCCCTCACCTGGCTGGCGTCAGCTTTTCTGGCATCATATCAGGTGTCACTGCCTGGGAAGCCTTCCTTGATTGATGGGAGGATGGGACCAGATTTATCAAGCCTGCCAGGTCTCCTGGGAGATAAACTAGCCCAGCTGTCCTTAAACAGATGATGCCTGGGACGGTCTCCCTGGACAGGGTTTGCCTGTGGGCCTTGAGCCCAGCTATAGACTCAAGGGGGGTTTGTGTTGTGCATTGGTCTTCCACTGCTGTGACGATGCCCCCAGAGGACACTGGGCAGTGTCCAGAGACATGGGTGGGTGTCACAGCTGGAGGCTGCTGCTGGCATCTAGCAGGTCAAGGCCAGGGATGCTGCTAAATACCCCACATTGCCCAGGGCAGTCCCCCTCCTCCCCACAACAAAGAAATATTTAGGGCCTGGTAGGGTGGCTCATGCCTATAATCCCAGCACTTTGGGAGGCCGAGGCGGGCAGATTACTTGATGCCAGGAGTTCGAGACCTACCTGGCCAACATGGCGAAACCCCATCTCTACCAAAAATACAAAAATTAGCTGGGCATTGTGGTGGGTGCCTGTAATCTCAGCTACTCGGGAGGCTGAGGCAGGAGAATCACTTGAACCTGGGAGGCAGAAGTTGCAGTCAGCCGAGATTGCGCCACTGCACTGCAGCCTGGGCAACAGAGCAAGACTCTGTCTCAAAAAACAGAAAACAAAACCACCCCCCCCACCAAAAACAAAACAAAACAAAACAAAAAAACCAAAGAGATATTCAGCCCCAAGTGCCTATAGTGCTGAGGACAAGAAACTGTGAGAGTGAGATCAACTTGAAATCTTCTTACCAGCTGCACAGCCATGGACAGGTGGTTTACCCTTTCTGTGCCCCAGTTTCCTCTTCTTTAAGTAGGATTGAGAGCATCTACCTCTGAGAATTGTGGGGATCAGAGACAATTATATGGATCTGTGTGTGTGTGTGTACATGTATGCATGCCTATTCACATATAAATCTAAAAATTTTGTTTGTATCATTGGAGTTCCATTTACTTTTTTCTTTTAATTCAGTTTTTAAAAAATAGACTATATTTTAGAGCAGTTTTAGGGTTGAAGCAAAATTAAGTTCATTTACTTAAAAAACCTCTTGTCTTGCAGAACATTTCAAATATACACAAAAGCAGACAGATGGTTTAATGAACCACCATGTATCATCACTCAGATTAAAAATTATGAGCATTTAGCCAATTTTTCTTTTCGTTTGAGACAAGGTCCCACTCACCCTGTTGCCCGGGCTGGAGTGCAGTGACATAATAACAGCTCACTGCAGCCTCAACCTCCTGGGCTTAAGCGATCCTCCTGCCTCAGCCTACTGAATAGCTGGGACTACAGGTATGTGTCACCATGCCCGACAATTTTTTTTTTTTGAGATAGAATCTTGCTCTGTCACCTAGGCTGGAGTACAATGGCTTGATCTTGGCCCACTGCAACCTCCGCCTCCCATGTTCAAAGGATTCTCCTTCCTCAACTTCCCAGGTAGCTGGGATTACAGGTCTGCCACACACCTGTATTTTTGTATTTTTAATAGAGTCGGGGTTTCACAATGATGGTCAGCCTGGTATTGAACTCCTGGCCTCAGGTGATCCACCTGCCTTGGCCTCCCAAAGTGCTGGGATTACAGGTGTGAGCCACCAGGCCCAGCCCCGACCAATTTTTGTATCTTTAGTAGAAACGGTTTCGCCATGTCGCTCAGGCTGGTCTCCAACTCCTGGACTCAAGTGACTCACCTGTCTCAGTCCCCAAATTGCTGGGATTACACACATGAGGCACTGTGCCCGGCCCACTTTGCCAGTTTTATTTCATCCATTTCTAAGTCCACACACGTGTCTCCCTACCCTTCCCCTTTCTTCATTTCTTTTCTGAAGAATTCTAAAGCAACCCCCAGACTTTGCGTCATTTTGTTTGTAAATACTTCCATATGTTTCTCTCATGGACAGGACTTTTTTTTCCTTTTTTCTTTTCTTTTTTGAGACAGAGTCTTGCTCTGTCGCCCAGGCTGGAGTGCAGTGGTGCAATCTCGGCTTACTGCAAGCTCTGCCTCCCGGGTTCACGGCATTCTCCTGCCTCAGCCTCCCGAGTAGCTGGGACTACAGGCACCCGCCACCATGCCTGGCTAATTTTTTGTATTGTTAGTAGAGACGGGGTTTCACCGTGTTGGCCAGGATGGTCACGATCTCCTGACCTTGTGATCCACCCACCTCAGCCTCCCAAAGTGCTGGGATTATAGGCATGAGCCACCGCGCCCGGCTGACTTTTTGTTTTTTTAAAAAAATATAGCTATAACACTCCTATTACAGCTTGTGCAATTAGCAGTAATTTTTAAATGGCATCCAATACCCAGCCTGTGTTTGGCTTTCACTGATGGAAGAGACACTTAAGAGTAGGGAAGATGTGTTTTGCACAAGGCCAGCCACACTGAGGGCTCAGGGAAGGGTCGTAGCTACCCTAGTAGACTGATAAATGGTGAATGAGAATGTTGATGCATGTTGTAGGCATCATGCCTTCCCAGTGCCGGGGTTGAATGACAGTGATCAAAAGAAGGCTTATTTGCCCAACCTGAGACTAAGTCTGAGGGAGGAGGTAAAATGAAGGTAATACATTAATTTTATTGGGCACAGTCACATGTTAGGTGTGTGCTGGTGCTAGAGTGAAGCAGAGAAATTCAAGCACTTTTTTCCTGTCATGATTTTCCTTCCACTAAATTATTCAGTTTAGTAGGAAACGATTAAAGTTAAATTGGTTAAATTCTTGGGGACAAGTAGCCTCACCTCCTAGAATTTACCAACTTGGGGGGAGACTTGGGCATATAGATTTAGCCCCACCTCGTGGTGGTTGACTTTATTACATGCTTTCCCCAAATGGGGCCCTTTACTGGGCTGCCCTTAGAGATCAGGGATTTGCGGCCAGGAGAAAGTAGGAGCTCGCTCTCTCTGCATCTGCGGAGTTAGGACCCGACCAGCCATGAGCATCCATGTGGTGATTGTTGGTCACACAGATGCTTGTATGGAATAATCACTGCAGCACTTTGTGTGCACATTAGTATGACTTTTCTAGAAAACACTTTGGCTGTATGCAATGAAAAGAAAGCTTTAAAACTAGATTCTATATCTTGAGTAAATTGTTGCCCTCCCGCACACTTATCCTAAGGAAATAATGGCAGCATTTTTAATAGAAATGAAAACTTGAAATGTCTTTAGAAGATTGGCTCAGCACGCCATAGTGCAGCTCTGGGATGGACGGGTGATGGGATAGCAAGGGAGTTAAATGTATGTTTCCAGAATCAGTGTTTCTGGGTTTAGTCTGAGGCTCATGTCTGGGAACACTAAGTTAACGACTAGAAGCCTAGTTGTATAGGTTGTATACATTTTGGCCCATGTGAAGCAGGCCTCTGTTTCCCCATTTATATGACATGGAGAATAACCTGTGCCTCCTGGGGTGGTGGTAAGTTCACGATGAGCCACTATGTGGGGCCTGGTGTAGAGTTAGTGCCCAGTGTTGACGGCCATCATCATTTATTTTTATTTTCATCATTATTCTTTGCCATTTTCACTATTATAGGTGTCTAGTGCAATACCCCACACCAAGTAGATGCATTTTACAACCCCTAGAATATTGATATTTCAATCTCCTTTAGGCAGAAGATTTCTTTCTTTGCAGTCAGTCCAGTGCCAGGTTGTATTAGCTAAGTACCCATGCATTTTGATAAATGTAAAAACTTTGTAGGGGGCAGGGAGGAGGATACCTCCAGCCTCTTTGGGACATCTTGGTCAGGCAAAGTATTTTAATAAAATATCCCACAATTTGGGTTTCATGTTGTAGTATTCAAAGATTCTGACACTCCTGTATTCAAAAGAGCTTGCAGTTTCCCAGCTTCCTGGCTGTTTTGGGCTCCTGATCCAGGTAAATTTGCAAAAGTCAACAGCTGTTCATTTTTGTCTTACACCCATGCATGTCACAAGCCTCCTGGTCACCACCTCATTTGCGTCTGTTCTTCTATTTTTCATTCTTTCAGACATCCTCATCCAGCCCTTCCCATCGAACCACACACACATCTGGTAGCATATTTGCTCCTGTTAGTCATAAAGATAAAGGTTTTAGAATATTTGAAGTGAAGAAAGCATTGATCAATGTTGAATTTACATGACATATTTCATGCTCTTTTCCTATGAATATTTGGCATTTCAGGGCATGGAGAGGAAAGCAATATTACTTCATATTATACATTCTTTTAAAAAAGGATTTCTAGAATGTCTAGGACTGTGCAGCAGCTGCTTTGGAACTGGTCATGTATATTTCAGATGTTATCAGTGTTTTAGCAGCCCTGTTTGCCTATTCTCTTGGAAAGAGGGCATATGATTACATTCCATGTCAGTTTAGCTATTTGGAGCTGAGACTCTGCAATTTACAAGCTGTGTGGGCTTAGGATCATGAGGTATTGTTCCTGGGCCTCTTTCCTTGTCTCTAAAATGACAATGGCAGTAAATGACTTTGCGGAGTTATGTGGACTAAGTGGGATGACCATAGGAGAAAGATAGATGCTTGTCTGCACAAGCTGCCATGGTCAGAGCACTTTCTTTTTTTTGAGACAGAGTTTCACTCTGTTGCCCAGGCTGGAGTGCAGTGGTACAACCTTGGCTCACTGCAGCCTCTGCCTCTCCGGTTCAAGCAATTCTCCTGCCTCAGCCTCCTGAGTAGCTGGGATTACAGCGCCCGCCACCACGCCCAGCTGATTAAAAAAAAAATTTTTTTTGTATTTCAGTAGAGATGGGGTTTCACTATGTTGGCCAGGCTGGTCTTGAACTCCTGAGCTCAGGCAATCCACCCGCCTCGGCCTCCCAAAGTGGGTCTGAGCACTTTCTATGCACCAGGTGCTGCGTTAGGCACATAACCTAATAAGATTTCATACAATGCTTCATACAGTATCCATTTCATACAGTGCTTTACACAAACTGTGTGGTAGATACTCTTACTCCTGCTTCGTGGATGCGGAGGCACAGAGACGGTATGTAACTTGCCCAAGGTCACCTAGGTAGAGTGAGAGGCCAACCCAGGTAAGTGACCTGGAAGGCTGATGTAACTGCCATGCCCCCAGGCTGCTTCATACTAACGTAAAGAGCTGTCATAGGGCAGGAGCTGGCAAACCATAACCTATGGGCCAAATACAGCTGACGTTGTTTTTATAAACAAAATTTTGTTGGAATACAGCCATGCCCATTTGCCCGCGGATTATCTGTGGCTGCTTTTGCACCACAGCAGCGGAGTTGAGAGGTTGCGACAGACACCATATGGCTCACAGAGCCCAAAATATTTACTCTCTGGGTCTTTGCAGAGAGTCTTTGCTGACCCCTGGCAGAGGGCCATGTGCAGAATGAGGCCTCAACATGTGGTGCTCGATTGCAACATGTGATTTCGGAATTGGTTGATGTGCCAGTCTTTGATCGCGACTGTCTGGATCCTGGGAAACGAAGAATTTTATCAGTACTCATTCTGGTGATCTCTTGTTCTGTTTCTCATTTTAAGGAGCATTGGGCTCAGGATCTGAGCAAAGTCCGTGAGCGGATGACAAAGTTCATCGATGACACCATGCGCGAAACTGCTGAGCCTTTCTTGTTTGTGGATGAGGTGAGTAGCTGGGCTTGTTGTCGCGTGGGGGTGACTTTTTGATTGACGTCTGTGCTTTCTGAGGTTTATTTTCTGTTCTCTTTCCTTGGAGAGCTTTGCTGTTTGATGTCCCCTCGACTGACTGGTTATTTGTGAGTGTTTTTCTTTTTTTTTTTCCTCCCAGGTTCCAGATTACTTTAACTGTTAACTGTCTAGTGGGTTCATTTTGCCTGCTGCCTAGACACAGCCAATTGATCAAGGCAGGGGAATTGAAACAGGGAAAGAGTTGAACTCACGTAGAACCGGATGAATGGGAGACTCGAGTTTTATTATTACTCAAATCATCCTCCCTTTCAGAGGCTCGAGTTTTGTTTTTTATATCTTTGTTTGTTTGCTTGTGTTTTTGTTTCTAAGATGGTGTCTCAGTCTGCCACCCAGCCTGGAGTGCAGTGGTGCGATCTCAGCTCACTGCAACCTCCGCCTCCCAGGTTCAAGTGATTCTTGTGCCTCAGCCTCCCTAGTAGCTGGGATTCCAGGCGCCCTCCACCATGCCTGGCTAATTTTTTTGTATTTTTAGTAGAGATAGGGTTTCATTATGTTGGCCAGGCTGGTTTCCAACTCCTGACCTTGTGATCAGCCTACCTCGGCCTCCGAAAGTGCTGGGCTTATAGATGTGAGCCACCACACCTGGCCGAGGCTAGGGTTTTTTAAAGATCGTTTGGAGGGCCAGGGAAGGGGTGCTGCTGATTGGTTGGAGATGCAATCCTATGGGTGTGGAAAATAGAGTGCTTCTGGGTGGGGCCACAGGACCAGTGGGCGGTCCAGGTAGAGCCATGCAAACGCCCAAAAAGACATCTCAAAAGGCCAATCTTAGGTTGAACAAGAGTGATGTTATCTAAGGAGTACCTGGGGAAGTTGCGAATCTTATAACCTCCAGAAAAATGGCTGGTAACCAATTAGTCTCCACCTTAGCGGAATTCAGGCCCCTCTCATCCTCCTAACCTGGTCTTTGTTTAGCTTTACAAAGGCAGTTTAGTTTTGGGGAAGGGCTGTTACTTAAACTATAAACGAAATGTTTTCCAAAATTACTTTGGCCCAAGCCCGGGAATAGTTAAGGGCAGTTTGGAGGTTAAAGGCAAGATAGAGGTTGGTTAGATCAGGTCTGTTTCGTTGTCATAATTTTCTCGTTGTTCTGATTTTTGCTAAAGCAGTTTCATAGCCTTTTCTTACTCTTCTCTATTGACCGTGTTGCCTGGGTGGGATTACTGATTTTGCCACTAGAGGGCATCTGCCACCAGGGAGAGTTGAACCATTGCAAGCACAGAAACAAAATGCGAAGGTGTCTGGGTGCTTGCAGGTCAGAATGGTTGCCTTTGACCTTGCATAGGGAAGGAGGGGAGTTGGAACTGGGGAGCGCCTGCCCCATATGAGGTCGTTCTCAGGCAGCAGAAAGTAGGCCAAGGTCGCTAAAGCATTTTTTTTTTTTTTTTTTTAAAAAGGGGCCAGGAATTGTAACTTGAAATTTGCTGCCCTTTCAACATTCTGATATGGATAACACTCTTGTTTCTTCAGTTGGGTAGTGGGTTCACAACTTTTCATGCTACTGTTATGCTTTAAAACGTACATATGAGGCCGAGTGCAGTGACTCACACCTGTAATTCCAGCACTTTGGGAGGCTGAGGCGGGTGGATCGCTTGAGGTTAGGAGTTTGAGACCAGCCTGGCCAACATGGTAAAATTCTGTCTCTACTAAAAATACAAAAATTAGCCTGGTGTGGTGGTGCATGCCTGTTATCCCAGCTACTTGGGAGGCTGAGGCAGGAGAATCGCTTGAACCCAGGAAGTGGAGGTTGCAGTGAGCTGAGATTGTGCCACTGCACTGCAGCCTTGGCAGCAGAGCAAGACTCTGTCTGAAAAAACAAACAAAAGGCAACAACAATGTATATATGGTAAGCATAAACCCTTGCAGTAGGAAATATTTTAGGATAAGCATTACAAAGGAAAATGTTGTCTAGGTCTGTGGAACAAATATGTCACTGCAGCCCATTGCAGTCTGAACCTTCAGTATTGAAAATGTGGATAACTGAGGTCTGGAGACCGTCTGTTGGTTTCACGCATCAGAGCTGTTCTTCCCCTGGGTAGACACAGAACAGAAACAAGCAGACACCATCCCTCCCATCAACGTGATGATTCAGTCTTCGTGTTTGACTCTTTTAGTTCCTCACGTACCTGTTTTCACGAGAAAACAGCATCTGGGATGAGAAGTATGACGCGGTGGACATGCAGGACATGAACAACCCCCTGTCTCATTACTGGATCTCCTCGTCCCATAACACGTGAGTTTCAGATGAACCTGTGATGGGTTGGGCAGCACAGAGCATGTGAGGGTAGAGGCAGGGGTCCAATATGCTGCTCTGGTGAGCCGTGTTGAGAAGCAGGTGGAGGGTGTAGCGTCGCATTCCTTGGACTAGAATACAGAGAAGCTTCTGGAAGGGGCAGGGAACACGCCTCCCTTTCTCAGTTGGCATTGTAATAATAATCTGTTTTCTGTGGCCCTAAAAAGCTAGTAAAAACAAAAGTAACTTAAAGTAACTTAGTAACTAAAGTAATGTAGTAAACTTAGTTTTTCGTGATTTGGGCATCTCTGAGTAGCCACACCAAAGCAACTCGGTGACTCATTGAATTGATTCATAGGGACTGTGTGCCCCTGCCTGCTGGGAGCTGGGGATGTGGCTGTGAACAGGTGGCAGCCACGTCCTCATGTGCTGGGAGGAAGGCCTCCACTGAAAGTTAACCCTAGAAGAGGACTTGCTGCTGTGGGGAGCGGGTGGTAAGGCGAGGAGAAGTGTTTCAGACAGAGGAACAGCATGTGCCAAGGCCCTGGGGCAGGAGCAACTGAAAAGAGTCTGCTAAGGCTGGAGTGCAGAATCCAGGAGAGCGGTGTCAGGAGGGGAGGAAGGCAGGTCCTGCTGGAGTGGGATCTTGTAGGTCACCATGAGAGCTGTCGGGAAGACCCTGACGACTTTTAACCAGAAAACAAGATGCTCACAGGGGCCTCTTGGGATGGTTACTCTGATTGCAACAGAAGGAGGATAACGGATGTTGCACTGATGTTCCAGTATTTAGTGTGTCTTATTGAGTGAGGGGTGAAGTCCTTGGGTCATGGCTCCCGGAGCTATGGGTGGGGACTTTCCTAAGTGACATTCCAGGGAGTCATCTGGGAAAAGGCTTTTAATGGTGTTATGCTCCAGGCATTTGGGAAGGTAAAATCTCTTTCAGGGGAAAACTGATGTCACAGTTCTCTGTTCCCCACCATGCCCATCATTTTAAGAGTTTGTGTTTCCGCACGGTGAATTCTAGAAAACCTAGAAGACAGTTAAGAAATACAAACTTAAAAAAAACCTTTTATTTTCAGTTCAGAGGTACGTGTGCAGGTTTGTTACACAGGTCAACCTGTGTCATGGGGGTTTACTGTGCAGATTATTTTGTCACCCAGGCATTAAGCCTACTACCCATTAGTTATTTTTCCTGATCCTCTTCCTCCTACCACCCTCTGACAGGCCCCAGTGTGAGGAATAAACTTTTTTTTTTTTTTTTTTCAGACGGGGTCTTGCTCTGTTGCCCAGGCTGGAGTGCAGTGGTGCAATCTCGGCTCGTCACAACCTCTGCCTCTCTGGTTCAAGAGATTCTCCTGCCTTAGCCTCCCGAGTAGCTGGGACTACAGGCACATGCCACCATGCCCAGCTATTTTTTTTTTTTTTTGTATTTTTAGTAGAGACAGAATTTCACTATGTTGGCCAGGTTGGTCTCGAACACCTGACCTCATGATCTGCCCGCCTCAGCCTCCCAAACTGCTGGGACTACAGGTGTGAGCCTCCGTGCCTGGCCTCGGAACACAAACTTTAAAAAAAGTTGAGGTGGGCCGGGCGCTGTGGCTCAAGCCTGTAATCCCAGCACTTTGGGAGGCTGAGATGGGTGGATCACGAGGTCAGGAAATCGAGACCACCCTGGCTAACACGGTGAAACCCCGTCTCTACTAAAAAATACAAAAAACTAGCCGGGCATGGTGGCGGGCACCTGTAGTCCCAGCTAGTCGGGAGGCTGAGGCAGGAGAATGGCGCAAACCCGGGAGGCGGAGCTTGCAGTGAGCTGAGATCCGGCCACTGCACTCCAGCCTGGATGACAGAGCGAGACTCCGTCTCAAAAAAAAAAAAAAAAAAAAAAAGTTGAGGTGAATCATGGTGAGGAAGAAAGTGCGTTAAGGAGTCATTCTTATGGCAGTTTTGGTGGGTGTCGCTCCTAGCATAGTCGATTCCACCAACAGTTGTTGAATGCCTGTTCTGTCCCTGGCCTTGGGCCCTGATATCAAAAGAAGTGCCCATCTCTGTTTAGACCGAGGACCCAGAGGGTGGCCACGGGGCTTTGTTAATTCATCTTCTGCAGCTTTTTTTGCTTCTGATGCGCTTTGACCAACTTCTCCTCAAAAGAACACGTCCTCTCCATGCTTGCATTGCCCAGGTGGTCAGCAGTCACCTCCTGTGGTTGTGACCTGAGTTCAAAGCTCATGCCCAGTGTGACCGTGGAATTGTGTATTTCTGTCCTAGCCCTTAGCTTTGAGTCTTTCCAGATGGAAGAATTCAGAGCTTTGGGAACTCAGGCTGAGAAGTTCCCCCGCAACACCCTGAGGTGCAGGCTTGCCCCCCAACCCCTGTGACTGCCACCCCCTCACGGCCACCTGCCTTCTCTCCTGCAGGTACCTCACAGGTGACCAGCTGCGGAGCGAGTCATCCCCAGAAGCTTACATCCGCTGCCTGCGCATGGGCTGTCGCTGCATTGAACGTGAGTAGCTCCTTCTTGGCCGAGGTCACGCTCACAGCACATTGAGGATAACCATGTGGTTGCTCTATGTTTTCTTTCAAATTTTAAAAAAGTTTTAATGGACACATAATAACTGTGCATATTTATGGGGTTAGAGTGTGATTTTTCTTTCTTTCTTTTTTTTTTTTTTGAGACAGAGTCCCTGTCATCTGTATCTCCTCAGTTTCCCCCTGGGCTGGTATTAGAAAAAGGCAGACAGACACCCACAGTGTTTTGGCAGCTGGGTCCTAGGTGTGCACAGGTACCCCATATCACCTGGATTGGGAGTTCTGTGAGCAAATGTGAAAAGAACGATCAGGGCCGGATATGGTGGCTCCTGCCTGTAATCCCAGCACTTTGGGAGGCTGAAGTGGGAGGGGACTGCATGAGGCCGAGAGTTTGAGACCAGCCTGGGCGACATGGTGAGATTCCGTCATTACAAAAAGTAAAAAAATTAGCTGTGTGTGGTGCCATGCACCTGTGGTCCCAACAACTTGAGAGGCTGAGGTGGGAGGATCACTTGAGCCCAGGAGGTTGAGGCAGTGGTGAGCTGTGATTGTGCCACTGCACTCTAGCCTGGGCAACAGAGTGAGACTCTGTGTCTAAACAGAAAAGAAGAGAAGGGTCAGCTGGCATCTGTGGCTGGGCAGATGGCAGAGGCCTTACTTCCCTCCTTCCTTCTCATAGCCTCTCTGGCTCTTTTCCTTCCAGCCTCTCTCTCACCAAAGGCTCATGGGTGCATTTGGCTGAGAAAAGGCAACAGCCAGCTGGGCATGGTGTCTCATGCCTGTAATCCCAGCACTGTGAGAGATCGAGGTGGGCGGGTCACTTGAGATCAGGAGATCACTTGAGATCAGTTTGAGACCAGTCTGGCCAACATGGCGAAACGCTGTGTCTACTAAAAATACGAAAATTGCCAGGTGTGATGGTGCACATCTGTCATCCCAGCTACTTGGGAGGCCGAGGCACAAGAATCGCTTGAGCCTGGGAAGCAGAGGTTGCAGTAAGCTGAGATCGTGCCACTGCACTCCAGCCTGGGCAACAGAGTGAGACTTCATCTTCCAAAAAATAAAAATAAAAAAACAGCATCGAAACTAGCTTGTCTTGGACAGCTGCACTTGCATTATGTAAGCGCACAGGGAACCCTGCTTACACAGGGAAACCCGTGTCCTCCTGTTGGCAGCCGAATGGAGGGAGTGTGGGCGTCCTTGTCTAGTAACTGAACTGGTGTGTGGGCTGGGGGCTGACCTTGGGGCTGTTGGTGAACACACGTGTTGTTGAGCCTGCCACGTTTCTCCCTGTAGTGGACTGCTGGGACGGGCCCGATGGGAAGCCGATCATCTACCACGGCTGGACGCGGACCACCAAGATCAAGTTTGACGACGTCGTACAGGCCATCAAAGAGCACGCCTTTGTTACCTCAAGGTCAGTTGGCTGATTTTTGGGTGGTGTGACTTAAAGAGGAAGGCAGCTAGGATTGGATGGGCAGATGCACAGACAGGCAAACATACATAGACGCCTCCCTCCAAATGTAGGAAGGTCTGGGCCCCATCTTGGCCAAAGCCAGTGCCATCAAGTTCTCACCCGAGTGTTAGCACCCCCTGCAGGCCGAGAGTGCAGGTTACTCCCGGAATCTAGAGCCCTGAGGAGGCTCTGGCTGGGAAACCCTATGGCTGCTTCGTGCCCACCCCGCCTCCTCATTCTGTCTGGCCCCCACTTTCAGAACCCTTGAAAGAGAAGGAAATGCTGGGCGCAGTGGCTCACGCCTGTAATCCTGGCACTTTGGGAGTCTGAGGTGTGATCACCTGAGGTCAGGAGTTGGAGAAGAGCCTGGGCAACATGGTGAAACCCCGTCTCTATCAAATATACAAAAAAAAAAAAAAAAAAAATCAGCTGGGTGCAGTGGCATGCACCTGTGGTCCCAGCTACTAGGGAAGCTGAGATGGGAGGATTGCTTGAACCTGGGAGGCAGAGGTTACAGTGAGCTGAGATTGCGCCACTGCACTCCAGCCTAGGCAACGGAGCGAGACCCTGTCTCAAAGAAAAAAAAAAAAGAGGCAAGGAAAGTTAAAATTCCCCTTCTGTCCTAATTCCCTCTTTTCTGCCTAGTTGTCACCCCCACCAAACCTGTTTCTACAGGCAGAATCCAAGCAGCCAGTAGTGGTGGTAGTGTATTTCTTGAATAGCCGCCTGGGGCCAGGCTCTGTGCTAGGTCCTTTGTACATGTGATCATCTTGATTCTTTGCCGCAAAGTTGGTATGGTCATCCCCGTTTAACAGATGAGTATAAATTCAGGCAAGGAGAGGTTAAGTGGATGAGAACATTTAGGTTTGTTTCAAGGGTTTCTAACCTCAGGTCTAATCCTTTTCTGTCCCACTAGAAGATCTTGATTTGGGCTGGAGGTCAACAGAATTGTTCTGTAAAGGGCCAGATGGAAATATTTCAGGCTAGCCGGGCACGGTGGCTCACGCCTGTAATCCCAGCACTTTGGGAGGCCAGGACGGGTGGATCACGAGGTCAGGAGATCGAGACCATCCTGGCTAACACGGTGAAACCCCGTCTCTACTGAAAAATACAAAAAAAAAACTAGCCCGGCATGGTGGCGGGCACCTGTAGTCCCTGCTACTCGGGAGGCTGAGGCAGGAGAATGGCGTGAACCTGGGAGGCAGAACTTGCAGTGAGCTGAGATCACGCCACTGCACTCCAGCCTGGGTGGCAGAGCAAGACTCCATCTTAAAAAAAAAAAAAAAAAAAAATTTCAGGCTTTGTGGGTCCTGTAGTCTCTGTTGCAACTATTCAGCCCTGTTGCTGAAGTGCAAAACAGCCGTGGACAAGAGGTAAACAGATGGGCTTGGCTGTGTTCCGGTTGAAACTTGAATTACAAATTACAGAAATAGATGGCAGGCCAGATTTGGGGTGGAGGCCGTCATATACTGACTCCTGGTCTGGGTTCCTTATTCTTTCTGAGAGCTGGCAAGAGGCCGTCTGTAGGCTCAGTGGAATGGTAGTTGTTTTTTTATCCCTTCTGGGGTAGAATAGCACTTACGAGTATGGGTTCTGAATCCTTTTTGCCAAGTTTGAATCCAGCTGTGAAGTACTAGCTTGGGCAAAGCACTTACCATTCTATGCTTCAATTCCCACATTAAAAAACAGAGGTGAAAATTGTGTGCAACTCACAGGGCAGTTGTGAGGATTAAATGAGATGCCATTACAGCAAGTGCTAAATGCAGGCATAGAGTTTAGTGTTCAGTCAATAAGATCGATTTTCTTTCTTTCCTTCTTTCTTTCCTTCTTCTTTCCTTCTTTCTTTCCTTCCTTTCCTTTCCCTTCCTTCCTTCCTTCCCTTTCCATTCCTTCCTTCCTTCCTTTTTTCTTATCTTCTCTTCTCTTTTCTTTTTTCTTTTCTGAGATGTAGTCTCACTCTGTCACCCAGGCTAGAGTACAATGGCAGTATCTTGGCTCACTGCAACCGCCACCTCCCGAGTTCAAGTAATTCCCCTGTCTCAGCCTCCCGAGTAGCTGGGATTACAGGCACCTGTCGTCATGCCTGACTAATTTTTGTATTTTTGTAGAGACAGAGTTTCACTATGTTGCCCAGGCTGGTCTTGAACTCATGACCTCAGGTGATCCTCCCGCCTCAGCCTTCCGAAGAGCTGGGATTATGGGCATGAGCCACTGCACCCAGCCCGAGTGGTTATTTTTATTGCATTTACCGCAGATGTCCCTCGAGCTGGGTGGAGGTGTTGCTCTGAGACAATGAAATTATGGACGTCTTTTCCCACTTGGCGAAAACCTCTCAATGAAAGCATATGATGTCTCCATCGCAGTGTTCTCCCCCATAGGGCCCTGGCCCTTCTTAGTGCCAACCTCCGCCAGGCAGATGGAAGGAGCCTGTGTTAACAGACACTGTGGAGGGGCTGCTTACACTGCTTGGAGAGTTTGCTTTCCTTTCCAGGACATAGGTACTTATGGTTGTGAGTTGATAGTCACTCATTGAACATTATCTCATTCGTGGCTAGAGGAAGTTTTTTCTGGTTAAAATAGGCCTGGAATCATCTAACACCTATAGGGCTAGAACTCTGTAATTACACATGAATGCATTAATGTTTTTGCAGCAAAAGGCATCCTTATTGGTATTAAGAGGGATTTAAAAAAATGATTGCAAGCAGCATTCATTCGAATGGTTCACATTTTGCTGCCAGTTAAGTTTTGATACCAACTCACTAGCCTTTGTTCTAAAAGCTTTTTAGCTGTTGTGTTCTAGTAAGGGTGTGTGGATCAGGATCGGGGAATGAGCTGGGTCCACGCTTTCCAGGAGTGATGAGGCTATGATTTACTTGAGCTGGAACATGGTTAAGGATTTTATTTTTATCATCGTCAGTTTATTTTCACTTTTACCTTCATTTCTATCGAGTGATGTGGTTTCCTGTTTATGGAAGTGACATAGCTGCCTTTAGAATAATTTTGTTTTCGGCCGGGCGTGGTGGCTCACGCCTGTAATCCCAGCAGTTTGGGAGGCCGAGGTGGGTGGATCACAAGGTCAGGAGATCGAGACCATCCTGGCTAACACGGTGAAACCGTGTCTCTACTAAAAATACAAAAAATTAGTCGGGCATGGTGGCGGGTGCCTGTACTCCCAGCTACTCGGGAGGCTGAGACAGGAGAATGGCGTGAACCCAGGAGGCGGAGCTTGCAGTGAGCTGAGATCGTGCCACTGTACTCCAGCCTGGGCGACAGAGCAAGACTCTGTCTCCAAAAAAAAAATAATAATAATAATAATTTTGTTTCATAGTAAATGCCATGCACAAGCCTCAAATGGATTCTCGGTGGGAAAAACCCCATCTATACCCTATGTTTCTTGGATAACTGGGGAAATTTGAGTATGTCTAATGATGAATATGTCTAATCATTGTTTAAAGATAATTTCCTGGGGTGACATGGTGTGGTGAGGTCAGGGTATGTTCTTGTTCTTAAGAGATACCTGTGGAGGATGTCCGCGTCTCATTTCAGATGCTTCAGGAGGAAACGTAAATACATGTATAAATGAAATGTAAATATAGGCTGGGCACAGTGGCTCACACCTATAATCCCAGCACTTTCGGAGGTCGAGGTGGGTAGATCAGCTGAAGTCAGGAGTTTGAGACCAGCCTGGCCAACATGGTGAAACCCTGTCTCTACTAAAAATACAAAAAATTAGCTGGGCATGCTGGCAGGCACCTGTAATCTCAGCTCGTCAGGAGGCTGAGGCAGGAGAATTGCTTGAACTTGGGAGGCAGAGGTTGCAATGAGCTGAAGTCGTGCCATTGCACTTCAGCCTGGGCAATGAGTGAAACTCCATCTCCAAAAATGTAAAAATAAATAACTAAATGAGTTTTCTGCTCCCTCAGGAGGAGTGTGCGTGTGTTGTATATGTACACACACACACATAAATATATATATGCGTATATATCTATGTATGTATATGCATGTACTAGTATGTGAATGTATATAGACGGAGATAGGTGATCCTTATTGGTGAATTCTGTAACTGAATTGACCTACTTGCTAAAATTGACTTGTAACCCCAAATCAAATCTCAAAGCACTCTGAGGTCATTTTAAGACACGCACAAAGTGTGGGAAATGAGACTCATGTGACGCACACGTGTTCAGCTGAGGTTAAGCAAAGCAGCGCTCACCTTCCTGGTCTACAGCATGAAAGCTTCAGCAAGTGTCCTTCTCACCGTCTGTTGAGTGCCACATTTTTCCTGTTTTTGAGCTTTTTCTTGGTAATTTTGCTGTTCAGATGGTCCGAAGCACAGTGCTGAGGGCTGCCTGGTGTTCCTGAGCATGACGAAGGCTGTGATGTGCCCAGTGGAGAAAATACCTGTGTCAGATATGCTTCATTCAGGCACAAATTGCAGTGATGCTGGCTGTGAGCCCTATGTCAGTCAACAATATATACCAAATCAGATGTCTTTAAACAGAAACACACATAAAACAAGGTCAGATTTTGATCCATTGAGGTAAATGTTGTGACCACAGGCTCAAAAGGCCCTGACCCTGTATTTCCCCTTAGGAGCAGTGGCTCAGGTATTTGCCAATCAGTGTTGGTGGTGACTTTATGGACCATAACCTCAATAGATGAGAAAAATCAACTCTAGTACACACAAATGATCTATAAATGCAGACACCTTATATAAATATACATATATACACATACAAATAATAAATGTATGCATGCATACATATGTAAATTACCTGTGTGTGTATATGAATGAGAATATATGAAACCAATACACCTTATAAATAAAGGAAAATAAATATACTAAAGTAGGTAGATGCGCACGTGGGACAATGTCAACGTTGGTGACCCTAGGTGAAGCTTACATGGGTGCTTATTGCACTGTCTTTGATCTTTTCTGTAAGTTTGAAATTTAAAAAAAATTAGAGACTTTTTTTCTGTAAGTTTAAAGACTTGAATGGATGGAAAAAAAGAATAGAGAAAAGGTGCATTCTGGGGTATGGGGAAGCTCCTGGATCAGACTGCAGCTGTTCTGAGTCCCAAGGCTTGTGCCCTCACACCCAGGATAAGGTCCCCTCTCCTTCTGAGAGGGCAGATGTGGGGGCTGTGCCCCAAGCAGCACCCGGTTTCTGTTGCCCCAGGGCCAAGCTGCCCTGGCCCCTCTGTGGGGCAGATGCAGAGGTGCCTGCTCCCCCTGCCGAGCTGCCCACCCTCTTCCGCCTGCAGCTTCCCAGTGATCCTGTCCATCGAGGAGCACTGCAGCGTGGAGCAGCAGCGTCACATGGCCAAGACCTTCAAGGAAGTGTTTGGTGACCTGCTGCTGATGAAGCCCACGGAGGCCAGCGCTGACCAACTGCCCTCGCCCAGCCAGCTGCGGGAGAAGATCATCATCAAGGTAGGCACCCCGGGTGCTGCTGTCAGCTGTCCAGGGAGCCCAGTGGCTCGGTTCCCTGGCTCGGGGTCCCATTCACCAAGTTCTGTGTCCTACTGGGCCTGCTCCAGGTCCTACTCTACAGGCCCAAACCTGCTCTCCTTACTAACACTGTGACTCCAGGCAAAGCCGTTGACCTTTGGGAGCCTCTGTTCTCACCATTCTCAGGGGGAGATGATATTAGAACCCACCTGGCCAACTTGCTGGGAGTATCATATAAGGGAAGGCGTGCACAGTGCGTGGAACTGCGCCTGTCCTGTAGTTGGTGCTACATTAAAGGCTAACTTGTTATGGTTTCTTCGTTCATTGGTGAACCTTCCCCACCCTCTCTCGGAGTCAGCCTTATTTGAGGTGCTGGAGGTGTCCAGCGACCTGGGTGCTGTTCCTGTGATTGGAGCTTCCGGTTGTGTGGGAGGCGGGCAGTGGCTAGAAAACGCTAAGTGCAGCAATAGAGCTGTTATTCCTAGTGCTACAGGGGAGATGAGTGATTATATGTGCCTAGGGATGCCACGGTAACATTTGGATTTTTGAATTATTAGGATAAAGAGACTAGATATGCAGTGGCTTAAAGCACAGAAGAGTTTATTTCTTCCCCACGCGAGGAAGAATGTTCTGTGAGTTTTGAGCTCTAACCCACAAGGTGACTCAGGGACCTGGGAACCCTCATTCTGCTCTACCATCTCTCAGGGCAGCAGTTTTCAACTGGGGTTTTACAGACCCCCAAAGAATCCACGGTTAGAATCAGAGAGGCATGTGAACTTCAACAGAAAAAAAATTACATCTTTATTTGTTTAAGCTGTACATAAAACTTAATACTTCCTTCCATTATGAACGTTGGCAGCAAGCCACTTGGGGGCTCTGTCAGCAGTGGAAGTCATGAGTATTTTCATATCACATTTACAGTTACTGCAAATATTTCAAAATAATGTGCTCGTCATCACTTTGGAATTACGGAGGTTATTAGATCTGCCTCTAGATCTTATTTAAGATGATAATAAAGAAACACATCTATTAGTGTATTGCAAATATTTATTTAATATCCTTTTTTTTTTTGGAGATGGAGTCTCACTCTGTCCCCCAGGCTGGAGTGCAGTGGTGCGATCTCGGCTCACTGCAAGCGCTGCCTCCCGGGTTCATGCCATTCTCCTGCCTCAGCCTCCCAGAGTAGCTAGGACAACAGGCACTGCCACTACGCCTGGCTAATTGTTTTTTGTATTTTTAGTAGAGACGGGGTTTCACCATGTTGGCCAGGATGGTCTCGATCTCCTGACTTCGTGATCTGCCCGTCTCAGCCTCCCAAAGTGCTGGGATTACAGGCGTGAGCCACCGCGCCCGGCCTATTTAATGTCTTAATCATGTTTCGATATAATCGAGTTTCCTTTGTAATTTTATGCATTATTATTCTGAGAAAGGGATCTGTAGCCTTCTCCAGATTTTGAAGGAGCTCATTACACAAAAATGGTGAAGGGACTTTGCTTTGTCCTTGTTTGTGTGGTAGACGCTGGGTCTCAGGCACATCCGAGTTCCAGCTCAGAGCACGGGAAGTCCAAGGGTGTCCAGGGCAAATGGTTTCTGGTAAGCAAGTCAGCTGTCCTGTCCTTTTGTGTTCTGTGCATGAGAACTCAGTCGTGTTACCTGCAAGGGCGGTGGAATCTGAAGTCCCTAGCGGGCAGCCTTTCATGGAAGGAGCGAATGTGAATTTTGTTGACATTCCCACAAGCTCATGGGGAAGGACAAACGCTGTTTCCTAGGTATTTCAGTGTGTTCATGCAGCTGTCACAAAATACCATAAACTGGGTGGCTTATAAACAACAGGAACTGATTTATCACGGTTCTGGAGGCTGGAAGTTCAAGGTCAGGGTGCTGGTATGAGAGTCCTCTTCCAAGTTGTAGGCTGTCAACTTCTAGTTGTGTCCTCACATGGTGAAAGGGGTGAGGCAGCTCTCTGGGGCCTCTTTTATTTTTAAATATTTATTTATTAATAAATAACCATCTGGGACATGGAGATATCTTTGGCCTCTTTTATAAGGGCACCGTTCCAATTCATGAGAGCTCTACCCTCATTCCCATTCATGAGAGCTCTACCCTCATTCCCATTCATAAGAGCTCTACTCTCATTCCCATTCATGAGGACTCTACCCTCATGACCTAATCACCTTCTGTGTTAACCCATTCTCACATTGCTCATAAAGACATACCCAAGGCATACCCAAGGCTGGGTAATTTATAAAGGAAAGACGTTTAATGGACTCATGGTTCCACATGGCTGGGGAGGCCTCACAATCATATCAGAAGATGAAGGAGGAGCTAAGTCACATCTTACATTGTGGCAGGCAAGAGAGCTTGTGCAGGGAAACTCCCATTTATAAAACCAGATCTCATGAGATGTGTTCACTATCACAAGAATACCACCTGAAAGACACACCCCCATGATTCAGTTATCTCCCACTGGGTTCCTCCCATGACATGTAGGAATTATGGGAGCTACAATTCAAGATGAGATTTGGGTGGGGACACAGCCACCATCTTCCAAAACCACCGTCTCCAAATACCATTACACTGGGGATTAGGTTTCAACATACACATTTTGGGAGGACACAGACATTCAGACCATAGCAGTAAGCAGAGAAGGGGGATGTCCTACCAGGTTGGGGGAATAGCACACACAAGGGTGTGGATGGTGTCAACATGTGGCATATACCCTCAGTTGTCACTGGGTCACCAAGATACATTGGGCACAATCCTTATGTTCCAAGAAGTCATGGTTTGGTAGGGAGACAAACCCATCAACAGAGAAACACCAGGCAGTGCAAGGAGCTTTGGCTAAGCCGAACCAGAGGAGGGGATGTTGGTGCCCCCATGGGTAAGAGCGTCAGTGCACAGGGAGTGTTTGGCCAAGACTGTGACCCTCAAGGTACAGATGTTTACTTAAGCAGGAGATCAGCTGTCATTGTCTTAGCCTTGCAGATGAGAAGTGTGAGGCCTGGAGAAGTGCGCCACCTGCCCAGGGTCACAAGTTAACAAAATAGCTACCGCACTGTTTGCGCCCAGGCAGTTGTTTCGGAGATGCCAAGGGGTGCTTCCTGGCAGGATAAGGGGTGGAGGGAGCTTGGCCATGGAGGGTCCATGGCTTCTCAGGCACCTGGTTGGTGACTCTTCAGGGCAGCCTGGTTGCATTTGCTCTTCCCTGCTCCCAGCTCATTCCTTCTGTTTCCATTAGGATGGCTTGCTGCGTGTTCCCAGGGATTTTTCAGCTCTTGTTCTAGGATGCAAAGTACTGAAGGTCCCTTTAAGAGCACCCTCTGCCCCACACCTGATATGCTGTGGCTCACTTCTTTCTATTTCAAGAAATGAGGTGGAAATGGCATTGGCCAGTCACCTTGTACCATGCACTGGGCTAGGCATGGTCATACGTATCTTCTTCCTCAGTCTCGTCACGACACTGCAGGACGAATAACCTCAGCCCTTGCCCACTTTACAGATGTGGACATTGAGATTCAGAGGTTAAATAGCTCAGCCAGGGGCACACATTTAGTATTTGCTGAAGAAATTATTCAAGGTCAAGGTGGTCTGCCCTCAAAGCCTGCTTTCCCATGCCTGTATCATGTATCATGCTGCCATTCACAACGGGACACTGAGGTCCTGCTTCACTGTTGGCACTTAACTTTCACGTTCTTTGACTTACGGGATCCCACAGGGGCTGCCACATCCCCATTTTACGAGACAGATTACTGAGACTCTGATGATGACTCAGTCAAGGTCACATGGCCAGTAAGGTAATAGGCCCTGAATTCAAATCTGGATCTGACTCCCCATCCTGAGCTCCTTCACCAGGTTACATGACCCTCAACTTACAGACGCTTGCCTGAGTGGGAGGCCAGGTGTCATCACTGTCTTAATCTTGTAGATGAGAAGTCTGAGGCTCAGAGAAGTGTAGGCACTTGCCCGGGGTCACACAGCTGGTCGAATAGCTTTAGTGCTGTTTTCACCCAGGTCGCCTTAGTCTAATCCCCAGCGGGTCTCCTGCCATCCTGCCCAGCCTGTTCCCTCTGGACTGCAGCCTGCCTTTCCCTCTGTGTGCTGGAGAAGGCTGGGCACAGGGGGTGTTGCGTATTCACCGAGTATCAACAGAGCACTTACTGTCTGCTAAGTGCTCTTCTAGCACAAGAGACTCAACAGGAAGCAAAACAACATCCCTGCCCTTATTGGGCTTATGTTCTAGCCGTGAAGACAGAAGACAATCACATGGTGTGTGTAGGGCTAGAAATGTGAGACAAATAAAGCAGGCCTGGGGCTAGAGAGTGGCAGGATGGGAAGGGGACTGTGGGCTATTTTTATTTATTTATTTATTTTTGGGACAGAGTCTCACTCTGTTGCCCAGACTGGAGTGCAGTGGTGCAGTCCCAGCTCACTGCAACCTCCACCTCCCAGGTTCAAGCAATCTTACTGTCTCAGCCTCCCGAGTAGCTGGGATTACAGGTGCGTGCCACCACGTCTGGCTAATTTTTATATTTTTGTAGATACAGGTTTTCGCCATGTTGGCCAGGCTGATCTAGAACTCCTGAGCTCAAGTGATCTGTCTGCTTCAGTCTCCCAAAGTGTTGGGCTTATAGGCGTGAGTCACTGTGCCCGGCCAGTATAGGCTATATTTAGATGAAGCTATAAGGAAAGTTCCTCCTCCTCGTTCAGGGTAACTTGGAGAGCTGAACAGACTAAGAGGGAAGCCAGGCAGCAAGAACAGGCAGTGCAAAGGCCCTGGGTGGGAAGAGGCAGATGAAGGCTGCTGGCTCGAAGACCTAAACTTGGGTCTCCATGGAGACAGTCTATGTGTATGTTTTCCCCTCAGCATAAGAAGCTGGGTCCCCGAGGCGACGTGGATGTCAACGTGGAGGACAAGAAGGATGAGCACAAGCAACAGGGAGAGCTGTACATGTGGGATTCCATCGACCAGGTGGGCCTTGGTCCCTTCCCATAGCCACTATGGCCACCCCCCTCGCAGCTGCTTCTTGGAGCCTTGCAGGGAGCTCTGAGAATATGCCTGTCTTTTCCATTTTTAGTCAAGTGAGTTTTTGCCATGCGAATTTACCTTCCTACTTAAACTATCTATTTTGTGAGACAGGGTCTCACTCTGTCACCCAGGCTGGAGTGCAGTGGTGTGATCGCGGCTCACTGCAGCCTTGACCTCCCAGGCTCCAGTGATCCTTCCACCTCGACCTCCCTGAGTCTCTGGGACTGCATGTGCGCAGCACCATGCCTGGCTAATTTTTTGTATTTTTGCAGAGACAGGGTTTAGTCACGTTGCCGTGGCTGATTTCAAACCCCTGGGCTCAAGCAATCCTCCCATCTTGGCCTCTCAAAGTGCTGAGATTATAGGCATGAGCCGCTAAGCCTGGCCAACTTTATTTTCCTTTTGCATTTTTAATGTTTTACTTTGAAATAATTTTAGATTCAATATAATATATTTACATACACATACAAATGGTATGGGATATTCCCATCTACCTTTACCAAGCTTCTCCAAATGTTATTAATAACATCCTACATAACCACAGTATAATTAGTGCAATCAGGAAATTAACATTGGTACAATACTAATAATTAGTTTATAGACTGTATTTCAGTGTTACCACTGTGTCCATTCAGGCTGTTTTCCTGTTTCGAGATCCAGTACCTGTTGCCGCGTGCACTTAGGTTGCCCTGACTCCCTCGTGTCCTCCAATCCAGAGTTGTTCCACCAGAAGCCTTATTTTTCAGGCTCTAATGCTGCTTCTATCCCTTTACCTAATGTGTATATCCATTTTTGAGTATGTTTTTACATGTCTTCTTATATCCTAGATATAAACATAACAACGGCAATATTTATTATTTATTTATTTTAGATAGTCTTGCTCCATTGCCCAGGCTGGAGTGCAGTGGTACCATCTCAGCTCACCACAGACTCCACCTCCCGGTTGAAGTGATTCTCGTGCCTTAGCTTCCTGAGTAGCTGGGACGACAGGCGCGCACCACCATGCCCTGCTAATTTTTGTAGTCTTAGTAGAGATGGTGTTTCACTATGTTGGCCAGGCTGGTCTTGAACTCCTGATCTCAAGTGATCTGCCCACCTCGGCTTCCTGAAGTGCTAGGATTACCGGCGTGGGCCACTGTGACCAGCCAAAAATGGCAATATTTAAGTAAAGAATTAAGTTGGGCCAGGCACGGTGGCTCATGCCTATAATCCTAGCACCTTGGGAGGCTGAGGCGGGCAGATCACGAGGTCAGGAGATCGAGACTATGCTGGCCAACATGGTGAAACCCCGTCTCTACTAAAAATACAAAAATAAGCTGGGCATGGTGGCACATGCCTATAGTCCCAGCTACTCGGGAGGCTGAGGCAGGAGAATTACTTGAACCTGGGAGGTGGAGGTTTCAGTGAGCTGAGATTGAGCCACTGCACTCCAGCCTGGGTGACAGACGGAGACTCTGTCTCAAAAAAAAAAAAAAAAAAGGGGGGCAGCACACCTACGTGGCACATGTATATGTGTGTAACAAACCTGCACATTGTGCACATGTATCCTAGAACTTAAAGTATAATAAAAAAATAAAAATAAAAACGTTATTTAAAAAAAAGAAAGTTTCTGCATACCCTGCACCCAGCCTCCTCTCACATTAACATCATGCATGACAATAAAACAGTGACCAAAACTAAGAACTTAACACTGGTACTTTACAGTGAAACCAGAGACTAAATTTCACCAGTTTAAAAAAAAAAAAGTCATTAAGCGACAAGTGAATATTGAAGGTAAGATCTCTAGACAAACTGGACAGAAAATCCTGATAGTCTCAAAAGGTAGATGAAATAGAAAAGAAAATGATGAGGAGTTGTACCTACCTTAGACACATGGATTTAAAAAGTCCAAAAAGAAGCTCAAATACTAAAAGAAGCTCAAAACACATCATTGTTTTAAAAAAGAAATGCCTTGAAGAGAATTGAATTCAGAGAAGTCACCATAAATGTCTATGAAACTGGGAAAAGCAAATCCACAGTAGATGCTGGGGTGACGCCCTGCAGGGCTCCTGGGCTCCAGAGTCGATGAGGTAGAGGCCTTGGGGGGCACTAATACCTGTTTCACTTTCTAGAAATGGACTCGGCACTACTGCGCCATTGCTGACGCCAAGCTGTCCTTCAGTGATGACATTGAACAGACTACGGAGGAGGAAGTGCCCCAGGTAGGGGGCACCCTAGCCACATAGGGAGGAGGTCCCCAGGGGCCCCCAAGGACCAGCCAGCCCTCGGGACCTCCTTCCCATGTGGCTTCTCTGGCTTCAGCTGGCAAGAGGATGCTCAGCTGAAGAAGCTGCTGCTACTCTGGGTACCATGGCCTGGTTGGCTTGTCTCTCATTGGCTGGCTGCTGCAGGTGCTTTAACCAGTGAGGTTCAAGATGCTTTCCTGCTCTCTAAAGGGCCTGATTGGCCTTAGATGGAGGCCGGTGCCCTGGCTTGGTCCCAGGCTTTCCTGTTGCCCTCTCCTCCAGCTGTGGTCATCTTTCCCGCTGTTTACTTCTGCAGCGCCTAGGGCATCATGGCTCTCAGACTTCCCATAGAACAGAATGGAGGGCTATGCTAGGAACCCCTCACTCCATGTCTCAGGATGCCAGGAGGCCACCATAAATGAGGGCTCTCAGGAGTGGGAGGCAGGCGGAGGAGGGTAGTGGGTACTGTTTTGCCAGACCCCTTCGGGTGGGGAGCAGCTGAGACTGGCCTCTCTATGCTATCTGGTGCCCTGGGTCAGGGTGAGGCAGAAGGACCTGTCTAGCGATGCTGGGGTTTGGTCCAAGGCTTTCAGAAACCCCTCCTCTCTTTGCGGCCCAGGATATACCCCCTACAGAGCTACATTTTGGGGAGAAATGGTTCCACAAGAAGGTGGAGAAGAGGACGAGTGCCGAGAAGTTGCTGCAGGAATACTGCATGGAGACGGGGGGCAAGGACGGCACCTTCCTGGTTCGGGAGAGCGAGACCTTCCCCAATGACTACACCCTGTCCTTCTGGTAATGCCCCCAACCCAGGGAGCACCAGCCTTCTCCTCCACGCCGGCCGGATGAGGCAGGGTGGCAAGTGGTTCTAGCTCAGGCAGGAATTGGGCAGGCTGGGACCTGAATCCCAGGTTTCATTTGTCACGCTCTTCTAGGCTGGGACAAGAGTGAGGTGGGTGTGACTCACCTGGGCACACTAATCCAGATTAATGAAATTTCAGGGCAGTCTTTTAAAAAATCAAAAGTAATGCAAAAAAGTCTGTGATGAACAAAATACGAACATTTTAGACAAAGACAAGATCTGACCCTACACTTAGATGATGTGGCCTCACTCACTTCCCCCGGTCCTGGCCCTGGAGTGGGTCCTGCAGCTCTGGATGATTCAGACAGCCTTCTAGCATCTCCGTCTCCGCCGTAAAAGGGGGACGCTATAGCTGTCCTTTTGAAGCCGTCATAGGCTGTGATGAGCTTGTGCATTCTTTCATCCACTCATCCATGTCTCAGTGCATTAAAAGATACTTCTTGAGGGCATGCTCTGTGCTAGGCACGGTACTTACGCCAGACAATGTCTTTGTCCTCCTGGACATTAGCGTCTTTCGAAGGAGATGGGCAATGAAAAAGTAGTCACTCAGATGATATGCAAGTATAGTTGTGATGAGCGCAGTGAAACAAGGCAAGATAAAGGGACATCGCTCCCTTTATTGGGGGGGGTTTAATGTGAGTTGGGATTTATGAAAGTCTGTGAGAGAAGGCGCTGATGCCACGATGTGGGGAATGGTCTGGAAAACCTTCCTGAAAGAACATGAGACCTGAAAGAGGGAAATTATAAATCTGTCACTTAAAAAAAATTGTGATAGGGTCTTGCTCTGTCGCCTAGGCTGTAGTACAATGGTTCGATCTCGGTTCACTGCAGCCTCGAACTCCTGGCTCAAGCAATCCTATCTCAGCCATTTAAGTAGCTGGGACTACGGGCACATGCCACGACACCTGGGTAATTTTTAAACTTTTTTGTAGAGCTGGAGTCTCACTACGTTGCCCAGGCTGGTTTTGAACTCAGCTTAAGCAATCCTCTGGCCTCGGCCTCCTAAAGCACCAGGATTACAGCTGTAAGCCATTGCACCTGGCTGAAAATTAGAATACTAATAACACGCAAACAATACTGGACCCCTAAATGATGCTTACCATGTGCCGGGCAGTATTCCAGACACCTTGTGTGTGTGGTCTCGTTTGCTCTTCAGGATGCCTCTTGGAGGTGGACACTGTTATCATCCCTGTCAGACCGCTAGGGTAGTAATACACCATGGTTCAGGACGGGTGACCTACTCCAGGACACTTAGCTCATATGTGGCAGGGCTGGGATTTGAATCCAGGCATCCTGGCTCTAGAGAAGCAGTTATATAGATAAGAGGGGGATAGGGGTGGGGTGGGGTGTGGAAAGTAGGTAGACTGTTCTAGAATCCAGGCTGAGGGTCTAGCCTATGCTAAGGCCCTGCATCCGTTTTTTTTTTTTTGTTTTTTTTTTGAGATGGAATCTCGCTCCGTCACCCAGGCTGGGGTGCAGTGGCGCAATCTCGGCTCACTGCAACCTCCACCTCCTGGGTACAAGTGATTCTCCTGCCTCAGCCTCCCAAGTACTTGGGATCACAGGCATGCACCACCATGCCGAGCTAATTTTTGTATTTTTAGTAGAGTAGAGATTTCAATGTGTTGGCCAGGCTGGTCTCGAACTCCTGACCTCAGGCGATCCATGCGCCTCGGCCTCCCAAAGTGTTGTGATTACAAGTGTGAGCCACTGCACCCAGCCTCCTGTGTCTGTTCTAGGAGCAGAGGGAAGGTTGTGTGGCCATATGTGATGTCCCCGCCTTGGAGGCCCTGGCTGCCGCAGTGGCCTGGCCTGTGTTCTCCCAGCCCTGATGGTGTCCTCTCCCCACAGGCGGTCAGGCCGGGTGCAGCACTGCCGGATCCGTTCCACCATGGAAGGTGGAACCCTAAAGTACTACCTGACTGACAACCTCACCTTCAGCAGCATCTACGCCCTCATCCAGCACTACCGCGAGACGCACCTGCGCTGCGCCGAGTTCGAGCTGCGGCTCACGGACCCTGTGCCCAACCCCAACCCCCACGAGTCCAAGCCGTACGTGTCTGAGAGTGGAGCAGGAGGCAGGCGGTGGTCGGGTTAGCTTCTCCAGGCAGAGAAGCTGGCCTAGTGGTTCAGCCAGGCCAGACCCCAGGACACCCTCGCCCGGGCCCATCGGGGTCTCAAAATTGCCGAGGTGGCGGGTTTCCAAATTCCTGGCACCATGAGCTGTGTCCTTTTCTCTTTTCTTTGTTTCCTCCCCTCTCTTTTCTCCTTTCCCTTTCTTCTACTTTGTCTTCATAGCCCCGACGATTTGGGCTTTGATTTTCAGAGGGTCATTCTGGCTCAGGATATCCTCCTACCTTTCAGAGCTCCTTACTGTTTGTTCTGAAAATGAACAAGAAAACAATGATGGTAAAAGTCTCCCTTTGATTTTTTTTCTAGTGAAATGAGTATCAAGGTAGGCCTTGCGAAGGGTCAACAAATCCTGGGAATAAAGAAAACATTTTTAGGCAGAAAGCTGCTAACATGTACATTTCCGAGGAGGCCGTATTACTTATAGCAACTTTTTTTTTCACCCCCACTTTTTCTGTCAAATTTTCCTATGGATTGCCTCTTAAAACTTGCTATTTCTTATCTTAAGAAATAACCCGAAAACTACCCAAAATCCTGTGAAACTCCTGCTGTGCTATCTTCAGTTTTCGGAGACACATGGTAATAACTGTGCTTCCTTAGACACCTGGATTTTCAGCTTTGGGCTGCTTGGGTGGATGAAGAGAAATCAGTTTTTTGAGACTGGGTGTTGCTCTGTTGCCCAGGCTGGAGTGCAGCGGAACAATCAGGGCTCACAGCAGCCTCGAGCTCCTGGGCTCAAGTGATCTTCCCACCTCAGCCTTCTATCTGGGACTACAGGTGTGTGCCACTGTGCCCAACTAATTAATTAATTTATGTTGAGACCGGGTCTTGCTCTGTCTCCCAGGCTGGAGTGCAACGGCACGATCTCAGCTCACTGCAACCTCTGCCTCCCAGGTTCAAGAGATTCTTGTGCCTCAGCCTACTGAGTAGATGGGACAATAGGCTCATGCCACTGTGCCTGGCTAATATTTTTTTTTTTTTGAGACAGTCTCGTTCTGCCACCCAGGCTGGAGTGCAGTGGCATGATCTCGGCTCACTGCAACCTCCGCCTCCTGGGTTCAAGTGATTCTCCTGCGTCAGCCTCCTGAGTAGCTGGGACTACAGGTGCACGCCACCATGCCTGGCTACTTTTTTGTATTTTTAGTTGAGACGGGGTTTCACCTTGTTAACCAGGATGATCTCAGTCTCCTGACCTCATGATCCACCTGCCTCGGCCTCCCAAAGTGCTGGGATTACAGGCGTGAGCCACTGTGCCTGGCCCAATTTTTGTATTTTTAGTAGAGATGGGGTTTCACCATGTTGGTCAGGCTGGTCTCAAACTCCTGGCTTCAAGCGATCCGCCTGCCTTGGCCTCCCAAAGTGCTGGGATTACAGGCATAAGCCACTGTGCCCAGTCTGTTTTATTTTTTTATAGAGATGGGGTCTCATTGTATTGGCCAGGCTGGTCTCAAACTCCTGACCCCAAGTGATTCTCCCACCTCAGCCTCCCAAAGTGCTGGGATTTCAGGTGTGAACCACTGTGCCTGGCCCAGTGTATTATTTTGGGCTTGAAACAGATCCACAGGGTCTCCCACTGTTCTTTTTACAAATTGCTATTTTCTGAGGTGTTTTTGGCTGGGGAAGCCCACTGTGTGATTTCCATGGTCATTTCCAGGGCCAGGTTCCAGGTGTCACTGGCACCGTTATCTTGCCCTCTGCGGGTGGCCCACTGACGGCCTGGAGGCCACTCACCTGGTTGTTTTCCCTGGCCCTGTGCTGCAGGTGGTACTATGAGAGCCTGAGCCGCGGAGAGGCAGAGGACATGCTGATGAGGATCCCCCGGGACGGAGCCTTCCTGATCCGGAAGCGAGAGGGAAGCGACTCCTACGCCATCACCTTCAGGTGGGTGCAAGGGTGGGAGGCACACGCCCTCCAGAGGGGCTTGGCAAGGACAGGTGCGGAGAGACAAAGGGGAATTTCAGGTGTGGGCTCACCTGCAGTGTCCCCCCATGAATCCCCCCACCCCACCCCGAGCATCAGCGACAACAACAACAATCACAGCAAAAGCCGCTGCGAGAATGTGTGCTCCAGTGTGCCAGGCACAGTCTGCGTTCTCCAGGCAGGATGCCCTGTAGTAACTCACTTTGGCTTCCAGTAACATGACCATGATCTGTATTTCTCAGAGGAGGAAACTGAGGCACAGCAAGATTAAGTAACTTGCTGAAGCAGGCAGCCAGTAAGTGGTGGAGGTGGGATTCGAACCCAGACAACCTAGGCCTGTGATGATATAGATCTGTTTCCTCCCATCTGCAGCTGCTGCCCAACCACCTCTAGGCCTGTGGTTCTCTAATTTTACCCCAAAACACCAGATTCCCCCACTTTCACTAATGACAAGGAGTGGAGGAATGACTCAGACTCCGTGTAGCACACTGTCCCTCCGTCTCCCCAGCACCAGGGTTTCCCTGCATATTCTTATGGTGGTAACCGTCTGCCATATGTTGAGTTCCTAACTGTGTTCTAGACACTGGGCTGCCTTTGAGGCCTCATCTGATTGAAACCTTTGCTACAGCCTGTGAGAGGGAGGTCTAGTTATTACAAGGGAGGAAACAGGCCCAGAGAGGATAAGTGACCTGCCTGGAGTCACACAGCCTCATAGTCAACTGAGTCTGAGGTTCAGATGCAGGCCTATTCGTCTTCAGTCTAAGCTCTTCACTCCAGAGTCTCCAGCCAGAGGCTTGGGGGCCAAATCAGGCCTGCGAGCGTCCTTTGTACACTGGTGGGAAAAACTGAGAAATTTCACTGAAAAACTCAGATTGCTTCTTGTGAAAAATGGGAGGCAGTGAACACTCTGGGCCTGTGTTTCACATGGGCGCAGTGGTTCTGGCTACATGGCGGCTGCTGTGGGGTGTGTGGTTTGCCCCTGCCCACTCCTCTCCCCATTCCCTGTGCCCTGGTCCCGTCCCCTGGCGACCCTGCCAGGCTGCCCCCTGGGCGTTTGGATGTCCCTTTCTCCTTGCCTGCACCACTGTGCCTGAGCCACCTCCCTGGGCACTGTGGTGACGGTCATTATCACTGCAGTTTACTGAGGACCTACTGTGTGCTGGCTCCAGCCAGAGGGCAGCCTCCTGCCAGCATGGCTCTTCTGTACTCTGCGTTCCCAAGAGGGCGACCTGGGCTTCTCAGCATTGGTGCTTCTGACCTTTGCTCTTTCCCCCAAACCTCTTGGTGGTGCCTCCTCAGCCTGGATAGGGAGGAGGTGTGTTCAGTCCGCTGCGCATGGATTGAAGGCCTGCTGTGCGCCAGGCCCCAGGTGGGGCGTTGGCACTCCCACTGTGCTGTCATACTGTGCAAGTGATGGCAACTAAACTCAACCGGCTGAAACTGAGGTACTCAAGGGGTGAGACAGCTCTGACACACCCGGGTCGGGGCCTCGCCTGACGATGGTCGGGATGCCACCTGTGTGTGCATGCTGGCATTACTCTCCATCGGCTTCTGTCTCAGGTGGCGGTACCTTGGGCTGCCAGGACAGTGTCTGGCAGAAAGGATGGCCCCTTCCCTGAGCCAGGTGGCATGATTCTGACGGGCCGTCTGGGGATGGGGCTGGGGTCACTTCAATGGGACCACGTGGATGAAGAGGTTGGGTGGGTCCTCAGGTTGATTGCCTGGTTTACATACATGACCCATTCAGTTCGTGAGCCTGTCTTCCCCGTGAGGTTGGAGGTGTCTTGAGAATGGAAGTTGTTACTTTTTAGGAGTTAATAGATGTTCGGTGAACACCTACCGTGTGCCGGGCCCTGTGCTGGGCTCCAGAAACGCAGGAGTGATAAAAACAGCCCAGCCGTTGCTCTCTCAGGCTAATGGTCTGGCAGGGATGAGACATTGCCTCACTCCAAGTATTTGTTTTTGATCTGTTCCTGCTTATGTAACATTGGCTGGGATGTAGTTGGTGGCTGGTGAATGCTGGCTCAATGAATCAATCAGCAAAGATGGCAGCTCCCCACCTCCCCCACCACCCACTGTCATGGAAGCTGTGTCCCCACAGTGTTTCTCAAAGAGGAGGGGTGTGAGGACTGATCCTGTTGTGCTGGGATGTTGAAATTCCCTGGTTTCCACCCACTGCATGTCTATCTGGGACCCTAAGTCATTGTAACAATAAAAAATACCACCCTCATCCCTGCCCCAGGACATACACTTTTTCAAACCCTGTGTGGTCAGGGTTTGGGGTGAAGTGTCACTGTCCTTCACTGAGAAGCACTGAGGACGTTTGAGCACATAAGGAAATCAGTGTAATATTTTGTGGTGAGTGCTACGGAGGGATTGGTCAGGCAGGGTGGTGGAGGGTGAGTAGGGGCCCTCCAGGGGAACGGATGGGGAATTTGGACCAGGCAGTGGGGGAACACAGGTCTGGAGGAACTTCTCCTCCTTGCCCTCTGCATATTTGTAAAGTACCTCTCCTGTGCCAGGCACTGTTCTGGGCTCTGGGGATGTGTACTAAACTTCTGGATAGATTTCCCCAGGAGAGGAGAAACACCTGCTTTCAAATCCTCAAAGGAAGTGCTGAGTTGTTGCCTGGTTGTGATTGGTGGAAGGCATCTCTTGGGCAGGATGAGGGGTTTCTCAGTGAAGCTGAGACCTCAGGCCGTGGCTGTGGCATCCATGCTCCAGGAGGTTGGGAGATGCAACTCGTATTCCAGCCCTGTTCCCATCTCCCCTTTTGATTCTCTTTTTCTCCCAGGGAAGTTAGTTGTGGGTTGATTTCAGTTACGTTTTCCAAACCATTCACTTAACTGAGTCCTGCCTGAGTGCCAGACACAGTGCCGAGGGCTTACCCCGAATCACCTAATAGACGACGATCCTAATGCTCCCATGAGACAGGGGTTGTGGATCCCCGATGCTGTGGATCGGGAAACTGAGGCTTAGGGGTTCCCTGTGGAAGGAGCCGGAACCTGACCTCGGCTCTCTACCTCGGTACCCCAGAGCCCCCCTGCCCTGAGAAGCTCTTATAAAAAGTTGTAAAGTTAATTTTTAATTACATGAATATTGCAGGAATATATTCTCTCTATAAAAAATTAAGACATTACCCTGAAGGCTAAAGCCCCCTGTGGTCCTTCTAATCTCAGTAGAGATATCCTGGTAGAAAGCACAGTTTGCTAGTTGGTGTGTCCATTCAGACATTTAAAAAATAAATACGTGTTTATGCATGTCTGTGCCTATGGAAAATATATGGTGCCATTTTGTGTGTGGGTATTTTTGTTCTATTTTTGAAAAATACAAATGGGATCATTCTGCAGCTTTTCTACTCAGCAGTGTTTCTTTTCTTTCCTCTGTTTTTTAGAAGGAATAAATATTTAATAAAATATCACTGCAAATAAACCACTGAATCAGAAGTCTTCTAGCGTTTTGTTTTCACAGGCCTTTTTGAAGAAATGGCTTAAAGGAATATATATGTATTTTTCAAAACACTGGAAATCCTTTTTAAAAAAGAAATAAATATTTGAAAACAATAAAAAGTCTCTCTATAGTGCAAAAAATGTCTTGTCTTGATTTTTTCCCTGCTATGCAAAATTGTTAAATGAGTAGTATGCCCATAGAAACCATGCACCTAGATGCTTTTCCTAATTTATTTAATTGGCAAATAAAAGCTGCATATATGTATCATGTACAACATAGTGTTTTGAAATATGTATACGTGGTGAAATGGCTAAATTGAGATAATAACATATGCACTATCACACATAATTAACCATTTCTTTAGTGTGTGATGAGACTTAAAGTCTACCCTCAGCAATTTTCAAGAATACAGGACTTTTTTTTTGTTTGTTTTTGAGATGGAGTCTTGCTCTGTCACCCAGTCTGGAGTGCAGCGGCATGATCTTGGCTCACTGCAACCCCTGCCTCCTGGGTTCAAGCGATTCTCCTGCCTCAGGCTCCTGAGTAGCTGGGATTACAGGCATGCACCACCATGCCTGGCTAATTTTTGTGTTTTTAGTAAAGACGGGGTTTCACCATGTTGGCCAGGCTGGTATTGAACTCCTGCCCTCAGGTCGTCCACCCTTCTTGGCCTCCCAAAGTGCTGGGATTACAGGTGGGAGCCACCATGCCCGGCCCGGACTTTGTTATTGACTATAGTTCCTATGCTGTCCCATAGATCTCTTGAACTTACTCCTCTTGTCTAACTGAAATTTCGTACCCTTTGACCAACATAACCCCAACACTCCCTACCTCCCCCTGCCCCAGACCCTGGTAACCACCATTCTACTCTCCACTTCCGTGAGTTTAAATCTTTTTAGGTTTCACATATGAGATCATGTGGTATTTGTTTTTCTGTGCCTGGCTTATTTCACACAGCACAGTGTCCTCCAGGTTCATCCATGTTGTTGCAAATGACAGGCTTTCCTTCTTTTTTGAAGCTGAATGGTATTCCATTATGTAAATGTACCACATTTTCTTTATCCATTTATCTGTTGATGGGCAGGCTGATTCTACACCTTGGCTATGGTGAATGGTGCTATGAACATGGGAGTGCAGCTTTCTCTTTTCTGATTTCCTTTCCTTCCGATGTATACCCAGAAGTGGGATTGCTGGATCCCACGGTGTTCCATTTTTAATTTTTTGAGGAACCTCTGTACTGTTTTCCATAGTGGCTATGCTAATTTACAGTCCCACCCACCAGGTGCGGTGTCCCTTTTTCTCCACATCCCCACCAGCACTTCTCCTTTAGCTAACAGCCATTCTGACAGGTGTGAGGTGACATCTCATTGTGGTTTTAATTTGCATTTCTCTGATTAGTGATGTTGAATATTTTTTATGTAACCGTTGGCCATTTATGTATCTTCTTTTGAGAAATACCTATTCAGATCCTTTGGTCCTTTCTTTTGAGACAGAGTCTCACTCTGTCATGCAGGCTGGAGTACAGTGGCATGATCTCAGCTCAGTGCAACCGCCGCCTCCTGGGTTCAAGTGATTCTCATGCCTCAGCCTCCAGAGTGGCTGGGATTACAGGCACCTGCCACCATGCCCAGCTAATTTTTGTATTTTTAGTACAGACAGGGTTTCATCATGTTGGTCAGGCTGGTCTCGAACTCCTGACCTCAAGTGATCTGCCTGCCTTGGCCTCCCAAAGTGCTGGAATTACAGGTGTGTGTGAGCTACCACGCCTGGCCTTTGTCCATTTTTAAATTGGGTCATTTATTTTCTTACTGTTGAGCTGTTTGACTTCCTTATATATTTTCGATATTGACTGCTTACCAGATGTTCAGTTTGCAGATGTTTTTCCCATTCTGTAGGTTGTTTCTTTACTCTGTTGATTCTTTCCTTGGCTATGCAGAAGCCTCTTAGTTTGATATAATCCCATTTGTCCACTTTCAGTTTTTGTTGCCTGTGCTTTTAGGGTCATATCTGAAAAATGATTGCCCAGATCAATGTTATGGAGGTTTTCTTCTCTGTTTTTTTCTAGTAGTTTTACAGTTTCAGGTCTTATGTTTAAGTCTGTAATCCATTTTGAGCTGTTTTTTTTTGTTTATGGTGTGAGATAAGGGTCTAATTTTCTTCTTTTGAAATCTTTATTATTCCTATATAGGAATTTCTTTTGAAATTCTTTTAAATTTTTTAAATCTAGGTTTCCCAACCCTACTTATTTAACAGACTGTCCTTTCCCCCTGGTGGGTTCTAGACATCTTTATTGAAGATCAGATGACTGTAAATGCATGGATTTATTTCTTGGTTTTCGGTTCTCTATTCTGTTCCACTGGTCTGTGTGTCTGTTTTTATGCCACTGTCATGCTATTTTTTTTTTTTTTTTTTTTTTGAGACGGAGTCTCGCTCTATCACCCAGGCTGGAGTGTAGTGGTGGGATCTCGGCTCACTGCAAGCTCCGCCTCCCAGATTCATGCCATTCTCCTGCCTCAGCCTCCCAAGTAGCTGGGACTACAGGCGCCCGCCACCACACCCGGTTAATTTTTTTGTATTTTTAGTAGAGAGGGGGTTTCACCATTTTAGCCAGGATGGTCTCGATCTCCTGACCTTGTGATCTGCCCACATTGGCCTCCCAAAGTGCTGGGATTACAGGCGTGAACCACCACACCCGGCCTGTCATGCTATTTTTATTACTGTAGCTTTGTAGTATATTTTGAAGTAAGATAGTGTTACATGTCCAGCTTTGTTATTTTTTGCTCAAAATTGCTTTGGCTATTTGGGGTAGATGTTTTAAAAAAGACCCTCTTCGCTGTAAACTTAGGGTCAAAAATATGTTTCCAGATGTTTCTGTCTTGATAAAAGCTAATAAAACCAAGCAGGCTCTTCTGTTTGGATTTTTTTCTGCTTCATGTTTCAAACAGATGAAGGAATGAAAGACTTACTTCTTTTTTGAAAAAAAAGTCACTGTTTTTACTAGTTGAGTCACTGAAGACAAGATTTAATAATTTTGATGGGAGGGATTGCAAACATTTTCTGTGAAGGACCACAGAGTGAATATTTTAGTTTTTGCAGGCCATATGGTCTCTGTTGCAGCTACGCAACTCTGCTGTTACAGTGTGAAAACAGCCCCAGACAATGTATAAACAAATGAACTGTGGCTGTGTTTCAATAAAGCTTTATTTATAAAAGCAGGTGGTGGGCCAGACATGGCCTACTCTTGACCTAGTTCCCTAGGATGCTCCTAAAGTCAAGTCCTGTAGCTGGGGAGGAGGGGAGGTAAGAGGAGCTGTTGAGTCACTCGGCAATATTTCTTCTGAGACACAGATTCTTCTAGATCTGTTTTGAAAATACCCACACCATTGTTTTCTAATTGTCTTGTATTCCATAGGAGGACTATACCCTGTTTATTTACCCACTTCTCTAAGGCTGGATAACTAGGTTGTATCTAATCAGTGAGGTTTGTATAAAAATTGGTTGGCCACCAGGATCTTGGCATGTCAACCCTGTGTTCTTCCCCCTCCAGGGCTAGGGGCAAGGTGAAGCATTGTCGAATCAACCGGGATGGCCGGCACTTTGTGCTGGGGACCTCCGCCTATTTTGAGAGCCTGGTGGAGCTCGTCAGTTACTACGAGAAGCATTCACTCTACCGAAAGATGAGACTGCGCTACCCTGTGACCCCCGAGCTCCTGGAGCGCTACAACATGGTAGGTGGTGGACTGCCTTATGATTTGGTGCGATTTCTTGTCTGAGGTTGTACCTCATCTGTTCACAAATTCAGCAAACCTCTGAGTATTCACCAGGTGTCTGATACTGCTGTAGGTCCTGGGGATACAAATTGAACACAATAGACAAAGACCCTGCCCTTGTGCTGCTTCTAGTGTAGTGTTGTGCTGCTTCTAGTGTAGTGTTGTGCTGCTTCTAGTGTAGTGTTGTCCTGCTTCTAGTGTAGTGTTGTCCTGCTTCTAGTGTAGTGTTGTGCTGCTTATAGTGTAGTGTTGGGGAGATGCAACAAATGAGATTTAAAATATCCATAGCATGTTCCAGGTGGTTATGAGCGCTAAGGAGAAAAACACTGGGCCGGTGGATAAAGGGATACAGAGTGATGGAGAAGGGGCCAGTTTTCAGAGGGTGGTATAGGAAGATCTCACTGAAAAGGATTGAGCCATGTGGGTATCTTCTGGAGGAAGCGAGGATAGCATGTGCAAAGGTCCTGAGGTAGAAGCCTGCCTGGAGGCACTAAGAGGAAGTCAGCATGGCTGGAATGAAGTGAGCCCAAGTCGGGGTAGAGCTAAGTAAGGACGGGGGTTCACAGGTGACTTATCATGCAGGGGCGCGTAGGCCATTGTAAGGCCCTGGCTTTTTCTCTGAGTCACTGGAGAGTTCTGGGTTCAGGAGAGACCTGATGTGATTACTGTGTCTCCATTCCTACCACATAGATCATTAATTTATTGAAAAGAGATGTATGGGATTCTGACCATGTGCCAAGAACTGTTCTAGATACTGGGAGTACTGTGGAACAAAATCTGCTTTGGGAAATTTAGGTTCTGGAGAGGAGAGACAGACAATATACACAATTAAGATGTTTTCAGGTAGCATGAAATATAATAAACAGGATGGTGTGAAAAGGGGTGGACACTACCTTAGGCTGTGGGAGTGGAGATCAGGGAAGGCCACCTTAAAAGGGGAGAAATGTGGGCTGAAACATGGAAGACAGCAGTGAATGGGCTCTTGGGAGAAGTGAATGAAGGGGTGGCTCTAGGCAGAGGAGGGGCCACACCGCAAGCCCTAAAGTGACATGGGGAACAGAAAGGAGAGTTAGAGAGGAACAGAGGGGTGGTGGGGGTGGATCTTGGCAGTGGTGTGCTAGTAAATGTTCAAACAGCTCTGAGCGGGGCAGGGGAAGGGACTGGTTTGTAGCATTTGCCAATTTCCATGGTGTAAATACTTCCATGGTGGTCAGTGGTCAGTTTCAAGTTGTTGATGTGCTGTGGTTGAACCTGGAATGTGGAGTCACGAAGTGATGTATGCAGTGGGCTTTTGTGAGCCAGGAGGTCACTCCAGCACACCACTGGATCTTAGGATTTGTGCTTTTACAAAGGAACACAATGCCTGGCATGCTGCAGGCCAGGGCAGGGCCTTTCTGATTTTGGGTTAGTTTCCAAGTCTGGGGACCTTCTTTATAGCTTCTTTCTGTGTCTACTCATGGGCCATAAGAAAATTCTGTGAGGTTTCAACTCCTCTATCAAAGGATAGCTAACCATAAGGAAGCCTAAAACACTTGTTATATGTAAGGGCTATTCGAGGAGCATGGATTATTCTATTTCTTTCTTTCTTTTTTTCCAGGAAAGAGATATAAACTCCCTCTACGACGTCAGCAGAATGTATGTGGATCCCAGTGAAATCAATCCGTCCATGGTAAGTGCCGAACCTCCAATTCACACGATTTCTGAGTCACGAGGCTGATGTGGATTCCATCTTCTTCCCCTGGCAGTTATAACGGGCAAGGGAAGACTTTGGAAAACCTGGCTAAAATAATTTCTTCTCTTTTTTTTGAGAAGAAAGGATGATTGACAATATGAAGTCTAGTGTCAGGGAAAATGTTAATAGAATTCCATCCAAATGCAACAGTGTTTTGATAAAATTCTGAGGTTTGACGAACCACCTTTGGGCCAAATGCTTCTAATTAAAAGTCTTTCAAATGTTTTTTGCTCGCTGACGGAGTCCGCAGTGTTTATAAATTCCATTTGGTTCGCTGACCTCCTTGCAGCGCAACTGCTATCTCATATTCCCACCCTGACACTGTTGTGTAATTTCATGCAGGTGTAGGGATGGATTTTACTTTTAGCCCTTGGCTCCTCCTTGCCATGGTTTCATCTGAAATTTAGTTTGAGCCGGCACAGGAAGAACTGCCGGCTCAAAACTGCGAATTTTCTGTTTGGGGGTCATGTGGCACACGATCAGTGTACAATGCTCGCTTAGGAAGGGCCCCTGCTTGTGGGCTCTGTTGAAATCTAGCGATGACTTTCTTTTTTAAAAATTTATAATCCTTGGCCAATGCAGATCTGTTTCAGAAAGAAATGAAATCTTGAAAAGTTGTGGGCAAACTGAGCTGTGTGTGAAATGCATTAAGAGACCTTAGTAGCAAAAACTTTTGTTAGAAGTGAAGGATGTTTTGGTGATGAGAACAGTCACCTCTCTAACCAATGAGTGTTCCTTCCTGTGGCCCTGGAGACCGGCTCCGGTCCTCATATCCATCCTTGAAGCAGGATACGCAGGTAGAGGCTGCTCTGTGTGCAGGGAGGGGAGAGAAAGGCGAGGGCTCTGCTTAGCCTCTGGCCTCCAGCTGCAGATCCCCGTGGCAGGGCTTCTAGAACCCACACTGCTTCTTATGAAACATCATGAACTATGGCACTCACTCACATTGATGGATCCAGTTCTGGGCTGAGCCACTTAAAACAGCTGGTTGATGTGGGGCAAGTTACTGTCTCTCTCTGCATCTCAGTATTCTCATCTGTAAAATGGGCATAATCATATAACTACCTACCTGTTATGGCTGTTGTAAGGATTAAAGGAGATACCTTAAGGCTTGGAACAATGCTTTCACTATGCTAGAGTTAGCACTTAAGAATTGCAAGCTGTTGTCAGTTTTATCATTATACATATGATCGTATGTAATAGTCGTAACAACCCTGTGAAATATATAAAAATTTAATTCCCATTTCACAGATGGGGGAACTGAGGATCAGAGAGACTCAAACTTATATTATTATTCAAAGGCAGAGCAATGATTTGAACCTACATATCTGACTCCATAGCCTGTGTTCTGAGGAAAAGTTTTACTGGGTTCCCTGTGAAATTCCCATTTCCTTCGGGTGCGAGGAGAAGGAAGCCACTGATTTAAATAGATTTGACAATTTCACAGCTTTTCCCACTAATATTTGCTTGCCATCTGGGTGTTCATTTATGCCCACCAGGCAAAAGGCATGAAGACAAATTCATTGCAGAAAATTTCTATACCACGGAAGTTCTATCTTAGATCTGTGAACAGAGACCACTTTTTGATGAATTTCATGGAGGAGAAGCTCAGTGACTCTTACAAAATGTCAAGGTCCCGCAGGAGTGTAGATAGGGGATTGTTGACCTACAGGAAAAGAGCAGTGAGGCCCTCAGGACAGGCAGGAAGAATGGGGTTGCCCTTAAACTTCTGGGAGGCTTGCTGAGCATAGGCACTGTGATGACAGTCTTGGCTTAATCTAAAAGGCATATCCTGGCCGGGCGCGGTGGCTCAAGCCTGTAATCCCAGCACTTTGGGAGGCCGAGACGGGCGGATCACGAGGTCAGGAGATCGAGACCATCCTGGTTAACACGGTGAAACCCCGTCTCTATTAAGAAATACAAAAAACTAGCCGGGCGAGGTGGTGGGCGCCTGTAGTCCCAGCTACTCAGGAGGCTGAGGCCGGAGAATGGCGTAAACCCGGGAGGCGGAGCTTGCAGTGAGCTGAGATCCGGCCACTGCATTCCAGCCTGGGTGACAGAGCGAGACTCCGTCTCAAAAAAAAAAAAAAAAAAAGGCATATCCTTTCTTTGTTGAGGAAATTGAGCAATATGGTGTCACTACAATAGAGGGTCACTCCCACCCTAACCCTAAGCCTAACCTTAAACCCTAACCTCTAACCCCAACTCTAAGCCTGAACTCTAACCCTAACCCCAGCTAAACCCTAACTCCTAACCCCTAACCCTTAACCTCAACCCAGGTACCCTTGGTTCTGACTAGGTCAGTTCTCCTTCACTCCTTAGTGACTTTTTAGGGTCTTGGATTCTTTGCAATGCCAGTCCCTCTCCAGCAGGTGACTTTGTAACCTTGGCCTGAAGCCACCTGCTCCTCAGTGAGAAGAACTAAATGGTGCCTGGGAACGCAGCCGCCTCCCTCCCCTCCTGTCCCTGGCCTGACCTTTTCCTTCTTGTTTTCCCTGAAAGCCTCAGAGAACCGTGAAAGCTCTGTATGACTACAAAGCCAAGCGAAGCGATGAGCTGAGCTTCTGCCGTGGTGCCCTCATCCACAATGTCTCCAAGGAGCCCGGGGGCTGGTAAGGCTGAATAGAGGCTGGGCTGCTTGGCACGGGGGCTTGACTTGTCCTTTCTTGGTGATGAGACTCAGGTGCTGGCCAAGTCTGACCCCCTTTGTCTGTCATCCTGGGCTGGCTTTGACCTCTTGTGTTAAGTCCCTTTTTAGGAAGGTGGCTTGGTGCATGCTCCATTTGAGAAAATGGACAAACAACAGTATTAACAGTTATCAACATACCATATCATATATTGTATATTATTATAATTACAACAGCAGCTACCATTTATTGAAGTGTTACTAAGTGGCAAGCAGTCTGCTAATTGGTTTCATGCGTTGTCTAACCAAATCTTCAACCAAATCTTCATTACTCCCTGTGATCAGGACTATGATGATCCCCACTTTAAAAATGCGGCGAATGAGACTTTCCAAGTCACAAAAATAAATACTAAATACTAAATAGTGCAGGCGCTTTACAATACACAAGACTGTGTGTTATTTCCAATTCAAATTCTTATGCTATTCCATAGTCCTGTGCTGTATGCAATGGCCACATCCTGAATTGAAGACAATACGTCTTTAGGGCAAAGGTACCTGGGTATGCTAGGGTTTAGTACCACTTCGCTTTCTAACCTTGGAAGAAAAATTCGCTGCCCACCGATAGGTTTCTGGGCAAGTGGTTTTGTGGGGTGACTTCTGTCTGAGAGCAGTAAGAACTCGCTCATATTAAACCGGTGAGCACTGGTTTAAGTACCTCAGAGACTGGCATTTCTGCCTCCCACAAGATAACTAGACCTGGCTTAGAAATCTGAATAGCAGCATGCATGGAGTGCTTCTATGTGTGTCAAGCACTGTTTTAAGCACATTTGAAATAACTCACATCATTTGAAATAACTCAGTTAATCCACATGATGACTGTAAAAGGTTGGTTCTGTTGTTACCTACATTTTACAGATGAGGAAACTTGAAGCCTTGAGAAGTAGTCACTTTCCTAGGGCCACATAGCAGGCTGAAATTTGAACCCCCCCCAGAGCCTACACTCTTAACCCCATTCATCTGCTAAGTCCTTCCCTGTCCTCTTGCAAGGTGCCTTAATCCAGGGATTGTCAAACTTTTTCTTAAAATTTGCAAACCAATTCATACCTAGATTCCCCAGAACCAAAGATGCAGCCAAGTTATCTGTTGAGCTGGAGTAGGGGCGTAGACCTGCCCTGTTTGGCCTTGCTGACATCGCAGTCCCTACTGCAGCCCCTGCTGCTTCCCCTTGGAGGCCCCCACAGTGTTGTCCATCTGCTTATCCCAGTTCAGAGGCTTGGCTTTGCCCAAGTCCCTCCACTCGAAGTGGCACAGAGTTGAGGTCTCTTCCAGGCACACTGGCTTTCCCTCATTGTGCTCCTGTCCCTGCCTTGGTCAACATCCTGGTGCTCACTGGGTGGGTGACTGTCATTTTTGGAGTTGTGGGTGGAGCCCAGCTGACTACTCCAAATCACAGTTTTCCATTCTGTGTGAGACGGCTTCATGCCTTTCTATGACTCTGATAGGCAGTTCTCTGAATTTTGAAGGCTCGTCTTAAGAGACTGGCAGAAGTTTGTTTGGCAAGGGAGTGTGGGCAAACCGCCCAGCGGCTGTGGTCATTTCTCTCTCTGATGGCAGTAGTGGTACAGGGGGCTGCCTGTGTGAAACGGCCTTTTTTGCATACTCCCAAACTGGTTCCCCTGTAGCTAGGGGACCAAACAGTTGTTGTCTGAACCAAGATGCTCCTTGAGTGAAGGGAATGTAAAGTGCTCAGTCCTGGATAGATGGTATATATGATCGCTGTAAATACAGCCAGCCCTTGCCAGAAGTGGGTCTGGAGAAATGGTGCAGAGGGCGTGAAAAGTGCTTACAACCCGTGGTCCTGTGTCTCTGCTAGGTGAATTGGTAGCATCAGTCCTCACTCTGCTTATTCAGACCAAAAAATTGTTAATTTCTTCCCACCACGATGGAGCACAGACTTGATTAAGATCCAGAAAGGTCAGCCGGGTACAGTGGCTCATGCCTGTAATCCCAGCACTTTGGGAGGCCAAGGCGGGCGGATCACTTGAGGTCAGGAGTTTGAGACCAGCTTGGCCAACATGGTGAAACCCTGTCTCTTCTAAAAATACAAAAATTAGCCAGACGTGGTGGCGCGTGCCTGTCATCCCAGCTACTTGGGAGGCTGAGGCTTGAACCCGGGAGGCGAAGGTTGCAGTGAGCTGAGATCATGCCATGCACACCAGCCTGGGTGATAAGAGTGAGACTCTGTCTCAAAAACAAAACAAAACAAACAAACAAAGATCCAGAAAGATCTCATATAGTGGGGAAGATAATAACAGGTAATTATACGTTAAGTATAAGGTGTGGCTGCTTGGATGACTGTGGGGACAGGATGCCAGGGGACCACAGAGGAAGAGTGCTCAGCCTAGGGGGCAGTCAGGGAAGACTCCCTGGGAGAGGAAATGCCCAACCTGAGTCTTAAATTAGTGGGGGGAAACTGGGTACCAAGGGCATGGGCCAAGGCATGGAAGCCAGGCAGCGTGGCAGGGGCATGATGGGGACGGTGAGTCATCTGGAGCAAATGTCATGGAGAGTTAGGAGGTGACGTCTGGAAGTCCGGGGGTCACACTATGCTGTGCTGTGGTTGCCATGTTGAAGAGTCTGGGCTGGATTCCAGAGGACCTGGGGAGCCATCATGTGGCGTGGTCAGAGGTGCATTTTGGAGAGTCCCTGGCTACAGAAAGTGGCTCAAGAGATGGACAGGTTGAAGGGAGGGGGTTTGCGTGTCTGGGCATGGACTTGCCGGGAGGAATCAATCTTACAGGTGCTCTCCGTCTGGTGGGGTCCAGGAACATTCATAGATGGATTATGTCCCGTGTTGTTAGTGTCATTATAAAGATAGAGAACAGTGTTTTAGCTGAATAATAATAAGAGCTAACACTATTGAGTATTTACTGTGCACTAGGCAGGCGCTGTCCCAAGCACTCAGCTTTTGTTAATTTAGAGTCCCAATAAAACGCTCTGAGGGAAGCACTCGCATTTGCCCATTTTGCAGATGGATAGTCGGAGGCACAGAAAGCCTCCACAGTCAGTGGGAGAGCTGGAATTTCATTCCAGCCTGTCTGCCTCCAGAACCACCTTCTCTCTAAATTCACAACCTCTCTGAAATGGGGGTGAACTTTTGTCTTGTATGGTCTCTGACTTCCACTTAAAGCACTGAAACTTCTGACTTGGGGTATCTTTGATCAAACATTAAGATCATGTGATGAGGAGGGAAATCGGACCCCAATAACTCATTGGTAATTAAAAAAAAAGTTGCCTTTGAAATGCTCCGTTGTCACAGATAGTGACACTGGTCACCTGGCCACTTGCTGCCTGTCACCATCAGAATCAAGCCAGCGGTTGGGGGCTAATAAGCAGTAGTGGGGAATGCATGCCACCTGCTGACAGCCCCCCATGTTCTCTCTTCTTATCCAGGTGGAAAGGAGACTATGGAACCAGGATCCAGCAGTACTTCCCATCCAACTACGTCGAGGACATCTCAACGGCAGATGTCGAGGAGCTGGAAAAGCAGGTGAGTCTCCCTCTTTGATGCTGTTGCAGGAAGAAGGGATCTGCGGGTCCAGTTTTTCAGGGACCTGTGCCATCTCGGTGGTTGAATTTTTCCATGTGCTGCTTGTGGTCTCTGTGGAGCTCTGGATCAGGAAAGGCAGAGTGATAGGGAAATTGAGATTGAGTTGTTGCGGGTGAGTTGCTGTGACAAACCGGCCGTGATTTAATCAGGTTGTGCTGGGCTTGGAAGGGTTTGAATATGCAGGAGAATTCCCACTGGAGTGAAAGTGGCCAAATGGGGAATTTGTCCTTTGCTTAAGCAACTTGCAGATGAAACACATGTATGTTGGGCAGCCAGACATTGAGAACGTGCTCGGGTTGAGTAAGCAAGCGGGTCTAACCAGAAGGTGAGATGAGGCCTTCCTGGTGACTTTGTAAACCTGGTGGTGGTTCCCTTGCCGCCTCTTGTTTAGAGAGTAGCCACATGCAGTGTGCCGGTGCTGCAGCAAGGATGACTTCTTTGTAATGAGGACTTTAAGATCCCGTTAGAGCCCCAGGTGTTTATTTTCTAAGGGAGGTAGGGCAATCTTGGAAGGCTTCCTGGAGGAAGGAGTATTTGAGCCTTAAAAGTCAAGTTAGAGTTCAACAGCAAGAGACTGGCAGAAGGGAGTTCCAAGTGGGAGGTACAGTCTAAGCAAAGGTGTGGCAGTGGGAATGTGGTTGTGTTCTCTGTGCTTGGGCTGAGGCAGAGACGTGAAGCCCTTGCTGCGACTGTATACTGCGCTGCCCTTACCTGAGCATCAATATTTGTCTGGTGCAGGGGCTGGGGGTTGGGGTGGTGCAGGCAATGAGTGGATGCCTGGTTCTGCCACCTCTCCTAAGCCCAAGATATTCTTCGTCTCAGCCAGACCCTGGGATGTTTCGAGTGTGCAATGGGAGGCAGAGCTGGAAAGGGTGATGGGGGCTCTGAAAGTCTTAAAAGCCAGATCACAGAGCATGGGCGTTGCTTCCACAGGACATGGGGAGCCACAGAAGGTTCTTGAGCTGGGCTTTAGTAGGCAAAAGAGTCTCATTTTGTAATAAGGTCAGATAAATGGTCTAGGATGTGTTTTGAAACCAGATCTGAGGAAGCATTGTGAAACCTGTTCTAGAATTCACAAGGCACGTTTTTACGGATTGGAAAATGAAACTCCTAACCTCCTGGCACCCTCTCCGCGCCAGGTCCCTATCAGCTCCATGCTTCATTATTTAGCTTTCTCTCCGTAGACGTATCTGGTAATGAAAATGCATTTTAAACAGTTCCACAGGCAGTGTCTCTGCTAAACGGTGTGCTTTGGAAACCGGTTGTCTTTTTATTATTCCCGTTACAACTAACGTGAGTTACGTCTTGTTTCTTCATAGATTATTGAAGACAATCCCTTAGGGTGTCTTTGCAGAGGAATATTGGACCTCAATACCTATAACGTCGGTACGTGCACACATCATCTTAGCTTGGATTCCCACCCCTATCCCCCATGGGTTGACCTCAGCCCCGCCCTACACCGGGATGTGGCTGACACAGGGTCTTGTCTTGAATGCCAGCTCCTTCCCTGGCTGTAGCTGAGTATTTAGGTCAGGCTGGTCAGTGAGTATGATGCTATGTCTGCTATTAATGTCTGCTAAAACTGTAAATGCTAAAACAGGGTCTGGTACATAAGTGCTAGATGGTGGTTAGCGGACGTTATTACCAACATCACTCTCACTATCTCAGGATCCGCCTGTGTTTCCCATGCGTTTCGAAGGAAAGCTGAGCTGTCAGCCTGGCCGAAACGCGGCATGGAGTTGGGAGTCTCGGGTTCTAAGCCCAGCTCTGCCTCTCTGTTGCTATGAGACCACAGACCTGTCACTTCTCCTCTTTGAACCTCTGCTTCCTGGTTGCTCTGATGGGGCCCAGGAAACCCAGCCTGCCCATGTTGACTGTGCTGCAAGGGGACGTGAAGGCGTGGCCCCGAGGCCAGGCTTGTCCAGTGGTGGCCGGGGTCTCATGTGTGCTGGGCTTCCTGGCTCTTGAGCCTGCCTGCTTTGAAGTGCGTGTGGTGCAGCTCCCATGTGAAGGGACTCTGTAGCAGGCCTCCTTGTTCTGGGCAGCCCATGACCCTCCCTGGGAAGGCATGGGCATAGTTCCCTGGGACTCAGGTGACAGCAGCCCCAGGAACTTCGTGTTTCTATTACCAGTGCTCTGCTTTACACGTTAATTAATTATTATTATTATTTTTTGCGATAGAGTCTCTGTCACCTAGGCTGGAGTGCAGTGGTGTGATCTTGGCTCATGCAGCCTCTGCCTCCTGGATTCACATAATTCTCCTGCCTCAGCCTCCTGAGTAGCCGGGATTATGGGTGTGTGCCACTGCGCCTGGCTAATTTTTGTATTTTTAGTAGAGATGGGGTTTTGCCATGTCGGCCTTAACTCCTGACCTCAAGTGATTTGCCTGCCTTGGCCTCCCCAAGTGCTGGGATTGCAGGCATAAGCCACCCTGCCCAGCCTACGTTCCACATTTGTTACCTGCTGCTTTTCCTTTACAACGATCCAGCAGGATAGGTCGGAGAGGGAGTCTTTGCTCCCATTATCAGATGAGAAAATCAAGGTCCTAAGTGACCACCACATGTGCTGAGGTCCTATGGGCCCGGGGGGTGCGGGACCCCTGCGTCCACTTCTGGTGCTCTCTGCATCATCTTCCCCCATCCCTGTATTTGCAGAGCAGAGGCACATGGCTCAGTGGTTCTGAGTAGAAATCTTGGAGTCAGGTTTGAACTGAGCCTCAATTTTACTACTACTAGCTGTGTGACCTTCCACATGTTACTTTCTCTTCATCAGCCTCAGTTTTGCCTCCTGTAAAATGGGCCTAGCAAAAGCAGGGTGCCTGTAGTCCCAGCTACTCAGGAGGCTGAGGCGGGTGGATCCCTTGAGCCCTCAAGAGTTTGAGATCAGCCTGGGTAATGTAGCAAGACCTCAAAATCTTACAAAAAAAAAAAAAAAAAAAAAAAGATGCAGTACGTGTAATATGCTTAGAATATTGTCTGGAATATAAGAGCTCAGAAATCTTAGCTATTGATACTATTTGGTAGATAAGTTTCCCTGTCATAATCTTTTCTTCTCTGTAAGATGCTTTCTCTGTGTCTAGAGAAGCCATGCCACATTTCTCTCCTAGCTTCTGGTGACTCCTTGGTGTTTTTGGCTTGCGGCTGCATTCTTCAGTCTCCACATTTGCCTGCACTTGGCTTTCTCCCTTGTGTCTGCATCTGTTTGTAAAGCCATTTAGCTGGGTGTGGTGGCTCATTCCTGTAATCCCAGCACTTTGGGAGGCCAAGGCGAGTGGATTGCTTGAGTTCAGGAGTTCGAGACCAGCCCTGGGCAACAAGGTGAAACCCCTCTCTACAAAAAATACAAAAATTAGCCAGGCTTGGTGGTGTACACCTGTGGTCCCAGCTACTTGGGAGGCTGAGGTGGGAGGATTGCATGATCTTAGAAGGTGGAGGCTGCAGTGAGCCAAGATCGCACCACTGTGCTTCAGCCTGGGTGACAGAGTGCGACCCTGTCAAAAAAAGAAAAAGCCATTTAAATTACTTATTTTTTATATATAAAATATTATACGTAACACAGAAAATTATGCACAATATCCTAAGTGAAACAATCAGTTCATAAAATTTTATGTGTTGTAGGTAAACATTTTGTAAAAATGCCAAGTTGCTTAGTTATATTTTAAATCTTTTTAAAGTGAACGTGTATTGCTTTAGTAATTTGTAAAAAATATTTATGATGAGTGCAAAAAGCATTTTCTAATTGGTCAATCAAAAAGATTTTCAGTGTTTCTTTTGATCAAGATGAACATGTGTCTATAAAGTAGACAAGAGGGTATTTTTTTTCAGGTTCTCTCATGCATTTTAATTTTTTTTTTTCCCCTGCATCTTAAGTGTCCCTCTCCTTTCTCTTACAAGGATACTCGTATTTGTTGGGTGTTGGAATTGCCCTAAATCCAAGATGATCTCATTTTGAGATCCTTAACCTAAGTACATCTGCAACGACCCTATAAGGTCCCATTCACAGGTACTGGTGACCCGACACATCTTTTTGGAGGACACTACTGAATCCCCCACATCCTTTGAGCAGTGATGTGTGTGACGTGTACCTACCCCGATGGAAAGTAGACGTCCCCATCAATGCTAACCGTAATGATAGCAGTGGCGGTTGGTCCATGAGAGAAACGGCTCAGGCAGGGTGCAGTCTGGTCTTTGTGGCCCTCTAATAGGCTGATCGAGACATTTCCTACTGTCTCCCCCAAGTGAAAGCCCCACAGGGAAAAAACCAGAAGCCCTTTGTCTTTATCCTGGAGCCCAAGAAGCAGGGCGATCCTCCGGTGGAGTTTGCCACAGACAGGGTGGAGGAGCTCTTCGAGTGGTTTCAGAGCATCCGAGAGATCACCTGGAAGATTGACACCAAGGTAGGCACCTGCTCACCGGGTGCAGGTGGGCCTGCATTCTCAGGGCTCTGGTGCTCAGCTGAGGCTGTGGGTGGGTCCAGGCAGCAGGATGAGCAGCTCCAGGTGCTATTCAGAATTGGGGGAGGAGACCAGGTGGGTTCAGACAATAGGAGCACCTCTTGTTAGGGAGAGGCAGGGATAGTGGAGCTGCCCTGGGAAGGTGGGTCTGGTCGTCTGGTTCGAACCTTCAGAAGGCTGAGTGCGTGCAGCAATGCTCAGTGATGAGGTCTGTGCGGCCCCACATATCTTACCAAGGAAGTTACTGCCTTCCTCGTTTTGAATAGTTTCTAAGTATCATATAAAGCAGTCTGGATCCTCCCCACAGAAAATGCTCACTGAGCTCACCTGCCTGGACCTGGAATGGGCTCTGAGAACACAGCAAATCAGCGAGACGCGGTTCTTTCCGGTGGAGGAACTTCCCTTCTAGATGGGAATGACCTTTTCAGGGCTGTCCTACTTGAAGTACTAGTCTCTGGCTGGAAGTGTTTTGGGACGGTGTGAGCTTCTGGATAAGAACAGGAGGTCTAGGAGTTGGGCATACTGGAGTTTGCATCCTGGCAGGGCTGGACCCTGGGCAAGCAACCACACTTCTCTGGGCCTCAGTTTCCTTGTCTGCAAAATGAGGAACCACATTCATAACTCCAAAGTACTTAATCACTGCCTTGTCATTATACCAGAGCGACATGGGTAAGTGCCACCCTGTGTTTGATGATGGAGTAAGGGCTGTCCTTGTGGCTGCAGAACTGGAAAGAAATTGTAGGGTTTCCTATGGACCCATTTGCTTCTAAGGTAGATCTTGACCCCAAGGGCTGATTAAAGCCTTCCTGTGGGGCCTCTCGTGCCTTCTGACTTCTGGCTAGCGTCAGTGAGTCTCTCCTCCAAGATACTTAGTCATCTACCAGTGGCCAGGTCATTTTTTTTCCCCCTGGGAGGGCCTCACATCTTGGCCAGTCCCTGGTCACGACAGGATCGTCGTGTCCTCTTTAGGAGACTTTGCAGAGGGGGCCGGTCCATGGGTACCCTCACTGGTGGGACATCGTCTTTCTCTGACCTAGGATCTCCTGGGGGCCTTCCCTAGGGCTCCTAATTCTTCCCATGGCTTTTCACACCACCAGCCATGGGGGAGGAACCATGAGCTTGTGGCCAGCTGTGCTGTCCGTCTGGCTTTCCCAGTGAAGCCATCTCTTCTAGGCCCTCGAGTGCCTCTGATGCTGCAGTACAGCTCTGAGGCACAGGGGGGCACCACAACCCTGAGGTTTATTTGAAAAATCTCCAAATGGCGTATTCCGGCTCTCTCTGCTTTGCTTAATGGAGAAAAGTGTTTCTTCCCTAGAAGGCTCTGTCTCTCCCCTGCCTCGCACCTCCTCTCCTGTGCATGAGGGTTTCTGAAATGAAGCTGAGCTGTTCAAGGCTGCTGTTGGCGGCCTTTGGTCTACATTCCTTCCTAACTGGTTTTCATATTTGCTGAGATTTCATGAGAATGATTTTTAAAGTCCTATTATTACATCTGAGGGGTAAAAAAAAAAAGAAAAACGGGACAGCAGAGTTGACGGAGTTCCCGCACTGAGCACAGCTAGCCCTTTTGGGGAGCTGGTGTTGGGGGGCAAAGGAAGAAGGCCCCATTCCACTCTCGGGCAACCAGCGGCGGATAAACTCTGCTCGCTGCCAGGACCTCTGCCTGTCCCTAAGTGCCCTCATTGTTACACAGTCTGTGGCCACCTCATTGATGGCGGAGGGCAGTCACAAAATCCTTCTAGTTAGTGGGTTTCCAGAGCCTCACCAACTGTATTGTGATTTCCCGTTCTGAGATGACAGCTGCAGGCCCAGAGAGTAATTGTCATGCAGTTTTTTTGTTTTTTGTTTTTTTGAGACAGAGTTTCACTCTGTTGCCCAGGCTGGAGTGCAGCAGTGGGGTCTCGGTTCACTGCAGCCTCCACCTCTTGGGTTCAAGTGATTGTCCTGCCTCAGCCAACCAACTAGCTAGGATTACAGATGCCTACCACAATTCCCAGCCGATTTTTGTATTTTTTAGTAGAGATGGGGTTTCACCATGTTGGGCAGGCTGATCTTGAACTCCTGACCTGAAGTGATCTGCCCGCCTCAGCCTCCCAAAATGCTGGGATTACGAGCCACTGTGCCCGGCCTTGTCATGCAATTTTGAAGCAGCAGCTGGCGTTTCTTATTGAACTGATACTGTCTTCTGCTGAGGTTGGGAGGAAAAAGAAAAAGTGAAGCCCCATACCTTGTCATAGCGCTGTGTTTTGTGTGAGGCCAACATTCCAGAATTCGACAGGCAGGCCCACTCCCTCATTTTAAGCAATTCTGTTGTCACTAGAGTGAGCTGTGTTATTTCTGGGGTTTCCTGTCTGCAGACAACCCCGTGGTGAAAACTGTGCACTAAGAGTATAAAGTCAAGTTGATTCAAGGACCAGGAGAAAACACCTGAGGTTTGGAAAAGAAACATGGCTTTGGTTTCTGTGACAGCACTTTAGTATTGATTGCTTGGCTGACACCTTCTTTACCTGTTAGTTCATGCACTTCCCACCCACCACAGCCCTTCCAGCCTGACCCCTAGAGCTTGCTGTGTCCCCAAGGACATTCAGGAAGGATGGAAAGGGCTGACAGAAGCTGGGGGTATGTGGACAAGCTAGAGCCAGTATCAGGGGCTTAGAGTCACACTCGAAGCTGTCCTGATGATGTGGTCACAGCAGGAACTCACGTAAAAGGCTCGTTTGCTGGTCACTGCCAAGGTCCACTTTGGCCCTGGGAATTGTCAGCACTCATGCGTGAAGGCGTTCTTACAGAAGAAATTGGGTGCCTTTACCTGCTTGTTTACAAAACATGACTTTCTGGTTCTTTGCCTAGGGGAGGTGTCTCCTGGGGCAGTATGAGTAGCTACCATGTGCCCATAGAGTGCTAAGGCCTCTTTGTTTAATTTTTGCAATAGCCCTGTGAGGTAAGGATTCATATCAGCCTCATTTTACAGCTGAGAAAACCGAGGCACAAGGAGACTGTATGCCTTGCCCAGCCAGCACAGTCTGAGAACAGCCGGGCCAGGTTTCAAACTCACATTCCAGTTCCCACTGTCTTAACAACTGGGTCATGTTGCCTCTCTCACCTAGTGACCACCATCACCTGAACACTTGCTCTGTGCACAGCCCTGCCATCAAGGGGCATATCTCAGTGGGGAAGTAAGGTCTGCACATTGGCACCGAATGGCATTAATGTAGGACAGTCAGGCAAGGGACGGTGAGAAGCAGAGCACACCAGCTGAGGCACTGAGTAATTTGGAAGGTTCCAGGAGGGCAATATCCTTTCCCAGTCCTGGCTGGAGCTAATACACGGATTAGTTTGTTTTCACACTGCTGTAAAGATATTACCCTAGACTAGGTAAGCAAGAGCAGGGAAAACTGCCTTATAAAACCATGAGATCTCGGTGAACTTGCTGTTATCATGAGAACATCATGGGGGAAACCGAGCCCATGATCCAGTCACCTCCCACCAGGTCTTTCCCTCAACACCTGAGGATTACAATTCAAGATGAGAGATTTGAATGGGGACACAAAGCCTAACCACATCAGCTTCCCAGAGAAGGAATGATTTGGGCTGGGTCTAGAAGGAGGGATTTGATGGACCAGTGGGGCGGGGGTATATGGGCAGCAGGACGAGGAGTCAGGAGGGCATTGCTGTGGTTCAGTGGCAGCCGGGATAGGAACTCTGGGTCTGGATGCAGGAGGCATTTTAGTGAGATTGTCTCCAGAACCTGGCAGCTGACAGGGTGTGAGGGACAAAGCAGAGCTGGAACATGTGGTGGGTGGGGCAGGAGCCCACCCCGTGTTAACAGGGCTTTGGCAGCATCTGGTCTCGACACTGGCTGGCTGAAGGCTGAGATAAGCTACTCAACTTCCGTTAAATGGAGATAATTCTCCCTGTTAGGGTGTGGATTGACTTAGGTAGTATCCATCCAGTGCTTAGCCTGTGACGCCTAGAGCTAAGCACCCCCCAAATAGTGACCGTTATTTAAATATTCTCTCAAGGTCCCCCCTTGGCCAATAAAAGTCTGGTAGAATTTGGGGAGGCCCAACAGGGTTGCCTGCTTTAGGGTGAAGTGAGAAGCTCATCCTTACATGCAAGGAGTTAGATTTGGCGGTAGGTCCTCTGAAGGGAGGCACCTCCCGAGTCCACGGCACATATTCTGGCCACTGGGTAGTGGTCCCCTTGGACAGAGCCCTGATGGGCAGAGTTGGGGAGCAGGTGTGCAGGTTTTGAGGGTGCAGGGGATAAAGAGTTATGACAAAGATGCTGGGGTCCACAGAGCCCACGAGGATTTGAAGAACTAGAATTTGAGACACTCTAACAGTGCGGCTTTAGGGGCGGGGACAGGAGGCAGAGTTAAGGACAGGGGTGGTGACAGAGAAGAGCCCCCTTCCCCTGCCATCCTGACCTCAGCTATATTTGAGGGCTATGGCCAGGACTGAGCTGGACACCAAATCCTCATGGAAATAGCTTTGTCAAGAATTTTGACAGAGGAAGAAATGAGAGGGGCAGGGTTGTCTTCAGGAAAGGAAAACATTCAACCATATGAAAGATCCGAGCACGCGAGAAAGCAAAGTGGGGATGCAGGAGAAAAAACACAGGGCGAGCTGGGAAGATGGGATTTCTCAGGGGCGGGCACTAAAGACGGTGAACTCCAAACAGGAGAACAACATGAAGTACTGGGAGAAGAACCAGTCCATCGCCATCGAGCTCTCTGACCTGGTTGTCTACTGCAAACCGACCAGCAAAACCAAGGACAACTTAGGTAACATCTTTCCTAAGAATCTGCCCTATAACTGCAGTGAAAACTTCCTTCGTTTCGAGTTTGACGTTTTCAGAGAGGGCAGAGTGGGTGCATGCTCCTGTTCTTAACTGCTCCCAGTAGATGGCCTCAGCTTGGGTTTGTCCTCCAGGTGAGGGAGCTGGTGGAAGAAGCTCTTTTGGTGTCTCAGTAGGAAAACCCACCGTATTAGTCCATTTTCATGCTGCCGATAAAGACATACCTGGGACTGAGTAATTTATAAGGAAAAAGAGGTTTAATGGACTCACAGTCCACGTGGCTGGAGAGGCCTCACCGTTACGGCAGAAGGTGAAAGGCACATCTTACCTGGCAGCAGATGAGAGAGAATGAGAACCAACCAAAGGGGAGACCCCGTAGAAAACCATCACATCTCATGAGACTTACTACCACACGAACAGTATAGGGGAAGCCCCCGTGATTCAATTACCTCCTACCAGGTCCCTCCCATAACATGTGGGAATTATGGGAGCTACAATTCAAGGTGAGATTGGGGTGGGGACACAGCCAAACCATATCACCCACTTAGTGGGTAGATTAGTTCTTATTGCCATTACCACAAACTTGGTGGCTGAAAACAACACGTATTCTTGCACATTTCTGGAGGCGAGTCTGAAATCGGTATCGGGGTCAACATCAGGGTGTCCGCAGGGCTGTGTTCCCTCCAGAGGGGAAAGCAGTTCCTTCTTCCAGTTTCTGGGGGCTGCTGGCATTCCTTGGCTTGTGGTCACATGGGCTTCTCCTCTTCTGCTTCCCTGTTACAAGGACCCTTGTGGTGCATTAGGTCTACCTGGATATTCCAGGATAAGCCTCCCATTTTCAAGCTCCTTAATCACACCTGCAAAGTCTATTCTGCCATATAAAGTGACACATGCACAGGCTTCAGAGATTAAGGCCTGGACATCTTCAGGGGCCATTACTCAGCCCACCACAGATACAGTTTAAAAAAAAAAAAAGGGGGCCTTCTACCATGTTCTCCAGGTAGCAAGTTTTTGATGATGCTGTACATATTTTTTTCTTTGGGGTGCTTCCTTATGTTTCATCTTAGAACAGAAGACCAGCCAGACAATACTAGACCCCTGAGTTAACTTACTGGGAGGCCAGTCCCTAGGAACCTCTGTTCAGGGACAGATGTCAAAGCTCAGGACTCAGCAGGCTCAGCGTGTTAACTGCCTGGCTATCCCACCACAGCTGGATGGCAGGGAGCCAAGATGAGGCCTGTCCCCTTCCCTCTCCTCTGTCCCGCACAGGCACCCACATCACAGCTCTACCTGTGGGCAGTGGCAGGTGATTCTCAGTTTGTTCATCTTGTGTCTGTGATCTCTCTGGATCTTCCTCTCCCAAGATTTTCTCTTACCTAAAACCATCCCCATATTCCCTCTTCTATAACTACTGCTTTTGTGTTTTCTTGTTCAAGAATGTTGGTAGTTAAAAAAAAGTAAATTACAATATTTCTAGACTAAAAGGCGGTGGGAAAACTAGGTCCTTTTTTAATACCTGGAACCCCCCAGAGGGCAAAAGTCCATAGTGACACCAATTGGCACAGTATCATCAGAACCCCCTGAATGTCAAAGAGGGAGATTCCTGGTTTCCTTTTATAATCTGAGCATCCAGTCATTGCACCAAACATTAAGAAAATGCAGAGATGAGACACAGAAGTAGTGATGACCTTTCTCTGTGTGTGCAGAAAATCCTGACTTCCGAGAAATCCGCTCCTTTGTGGAGACGAAGGCTGACAGCATCACCAGACAGAAGCCCGTCGACCTCCTGAGGTACAATCAAAAGGGCCTGACCCGCATCTACCCAAAGGGACAAAGAGTTGACTCTTCAAACTACGACCCCTTCCGCCTCTGGCTGTGCGGTTCTCAGATGGTGGCACTCAATTTCCAGACAGCAGGTAAAGGCAGACTAAAGGTAGTCCAGTCCCTGCAAGGTGGTGGTGGCAATCACTCCAGGCCAAGTCAGCTTGGGTCAGAGATGCCATGTGGTGTCCAGGAGTGAGTGGTTTGTCTGAGGGACTGCACAGTTCAGCAGAGTGCTGGTTAGTATGAGGTCCAGCAGCTGAATGGAGGGATGAGAGGACTGAAGGGTGCCTGGCTCAGGCAGGCTTCATGATTGCAAGTAACAGAGGCTGAGTTAGTCTGGCTTAAGAGAAAAAGAAAATGCATTAGCTCACATAATTCAAGCATCTTTGGAGCCCTCTTCTCCTGGCCTGTTGCTCTGGGAGGGCATTCTGCTCAGACTTTCTTCCAGAGACATTCATATGGTGGCATAACCAACATACAGAAGCTTCTGGACATAAAGTGGTCGCATAAATCATGGGGCTTTGTGCTTTTGTTGTTGTTATTTAAAACCTCTTTCGGGGGATCTGTTCATCAGTAGCCTCCTTTACATTCTTTTTGTAGCCACCTTGGATTCCATTGAATGGAACAATCATTTATTTAACAAGTCCCCGTGTAGGCACGTGTAGGTATTCCCCATTACTTGCGTCACAAACAGCACTGCCTTCTGTACCCTGACGTGAGCGCCATTCCACAGACGTAGGAATGTGTCTGTGGGACAGAATTCTCAGAAGCGCAGGGAGGGTTAAGCAGCACTTGCATTTTGATCAACTTTGCCCTGAAGAAAACCACTGAAGATGCGCCTGCAGGTATGCCTGAGCTAAGCCACGCTGCCAAACTGCCCTCCAGAGAGATTGTGGGCGGAGATGCAAATAGGTGGAGGTTGGAGTACACTCTTTTTGTATAACTTCACTGAGTTTTGTTGAACTTTTTGCCGTTTGCACAACTGAGAGGTGAAAACTGATATACTGTAGTCCATTAGAGCTGCTTCTTGTAAGTGACATTAACCAGTTTTTCTCTTATTTAAGGAGCAATGACATTTTCTTTTCTGCAAACTATTTGTGCTTCTTACCTGATGTATCTGTGCAGTAGGTATTTATAGCATAGATGTATCAGAACTAAGAGGTTAAAAATTTATATTCATATATTTGTCATTTGAATTAAAATAGCCTATGCAATTTGTTTCTACATAGATACTTTTAGCAAGTTTGAATCTTTTCTTTTTTTTTTTTTTTTTGAGACGGAGTCTCGCTCTGTCGCCCAGGCTGGAGTGCAGTGGCGCAATCTCGGCTCACTGCAAGCTCCGCCTCCCGGGTTCACGCCATTCTCCTGCCTCAGCCTCCCGAGTAGCTGGGACTACAGGCGCCCGCCCCTGCGCCCGGCTAATTTTTTCTATTTTTAGTAGAGACGGGGTTTCACCATGGTCTCGATCTCCTGACCTTGTGATCCGCCCACCTCGGCCTCCCAAAATGCTGGGATTACAGGCGTGAGCCACCACGCCCGGCCTGAATCTTTTCTTTTATGATTCGGGAGTTTGTTACATACTTGGAAAGATGTTCCCCAGTATGGGATTTTGTTGTCTAGAAACCCTATATTTTCTTCGAGTGAGATACTTATTTGAACAGCTGCCTCACATTAATTTTGGGAAAAGGTGTCATTCATTCCGCACCTAGGAACTTGTGGCCTAGGAGGCCAGCACGCTCATGCCTGACTTACAGCAGGCCTTCACTTTCCTTCCCAGATAAGTTCATGCAGATGAATCACGCGTTGTTTTCTCTCAATGGGCGCACGGGCTACGTTCTGCAGCCTGAGAGCATGAGGGCAGAGAAATATGACCCAATGCCACCCGAGTCCCAGAGGAAGATCCTGATGACGCTGACGGTCAAGGTAAAGCCAGCCCTCCCTCCCTGCCAGGGGAGCCCGCTGCCCTCCCTGGGGGCTGCGCCGACGTTGCCTTGAGAGCGGGGAACCCATGGCTAGGAACGCTTGTTGTCTTGTTTAAACTAAACTATCCACATTCAGGCAGTGTTTGAGGATCTTTTCTTACAGTACACTCCACGGTCGTTTGGGAGAAGAGGAAAGGGAGGGGAAACCTCAAACCCACGTCCCCTTGTCGTCTGTGGGGGTGAGGTACGACCCTGTCTTTCTGGGGTCCCGGTGAGGTCAGCCTCTGGCTGGAAAGAGAAAGAAAACATGGGAAACAGGCATTTGGTCTTAATGGAGACATTTTTTCCCTTACTTTGTCCAGTTCCAGGGCTTGTTAAAATTCATCTGACTTCCAGAGAAAGTGTTGTTACTTTGTAAGAATTTTTGAAAAGTAGAGAAATGAATTGCATTTCTCATGAAATTAAGGGCAGTGGGGGGAAGAAGCACATGTAAACAGAGGCCTTTAAGTAAACTGCAGTTACAAAAAGAGTGCCACGTTGTCCCTCAGCCTTTCCTGGGGGCAGGGAGATCCAGTGATTAAGCTCTGCCTTGATCAGAGGCACCTCCTTGGGCATGGATGTGCATTCATGAGCTCAGGTGAGTTTTACCTGTTGAGTCAGGTGGCGTATGGGACTGAGACTCAGGCTGATGCTGAGGAACTGTGGGATATACCACAGTCCACCTTCATCCACCGCAGAAGGTTGCTCTGGCTTCTCCAATGAATTTGGGAAAATTAGGGCTGGCATTGAACTCATCCAGTGTCACTCTAGAACCCAGTCGCAATCCATGCTAGGCTGTCTGTTCAGGACCCCAGGAGGGTTCCAATGCTTCCCTTTGGTGTCCCAGGTTCTCGGTGCTCGCCATCTCCCCAAACTTGGACGAAGTATTGCCTGTCCTTTTGTAGAGGTGGAGATCTGTGGAGCCGACTATGACAACAACAAGTTCAAGACGACGGTTGTGAGTAAGTCGCCTTGGCCCCTCTGCTTTGAAACGTCCGGCCAGTGACTCCTTTGTGGGAGTGCTCTTCCTGGGGTATTTTGCAATACACTTCAGTTGTCCAAGGTTTTCTTTCCTCCCTCTTGCCCATGTGGCTCAGCTTGAGGAGGGGATACAAAGGGCCACTTTATTAAATCCTTAGACCTTCCCCAGTGCTGTTTGCCTGCCTGTAACTCAAGTCTGGAATCCTAGGTGAGGCCCTGACACTCGGTTGGTCCTCTTTGTGCAACAGCCCAATCGGATTGATCTACTGAGTCAAAGGCCAAGAGGCAGAGACATGGAGAGAGGGGGTGAACCTACATGGCTGACCTGACCCAGAGGATCAGCCTAACCTGGGGGAGCTCAGCCCCTAAAGGGCAGGAGGAATGCTTGCTCTTCCAGGAAAAGCCAGGAGGGAACCGTGAATGGTGGGCCTTCTAAGGCACAGGATCCTTGCTCCTCGTAAAAAGTAGCCCAATGAACAACTCAGATGCTGACTGAGTAAACTGACATTTATGGAGAGTTTCAGGATTGCTCCTTGCTTGCTCTGTGAGGCGGGGCTCTCACCTGCCAGCTGTAGAATCCCCTGCTGGTGGATGTGGCTCACAGGCTCTCTTCTCCTCTTTCATCTTTTCCAAATTCCACCTTCCTGCTCTGCAAACACCTCCCCTCTTCCCTTCTCCCCCATCCTGGGGAGGGGAGATGGGAGGTGGTCTCCTGCTCTGCTCACCAAGGGACCAGCCTGCAACAGCAGCTTCCAGGATTGCTCAAGGTGGGGTGAGGGAGTGAAGAAAATTACTCAGATTTTCTTAGATCTTGGCATAGATGCATATTTATTTACATGGTTGCTAAGGGGATTCATAGCTGAAGGATGCAGAGATTGTCTTACCAGAAGGGGGCAGCTCCAATGCGGCCTCTAATGAGCTTTGATCTCCTTCCAGATGATAATGGCCTCAGCCCTATCTGGGCTCCAACACAGGAGAAGGTGACATTTGAAATTTATGACCCAAACCTGGCATTTCTGCGCTTCGTGGTTTACGAAGAAGATATGTTCAGTGATCCCAACTTTCTTGCTCATGCCACTTACCCCATTAAAGCAATCAAATCAGGTAAGAGGCATTTTAATTAAGATGTTCAGTTTGGGCTGGCATTGTACTTTGGTTTGGCTGCTGGCTTCGGAAAGAATGAAAAATCATTTTTCCTGGTTTGGATGGAATCACTGTAAAACCGATTGGGTGGCTTGGAGAGCTGGTGCACGTACAGCCTGTCGTGTAGCACACAGGTGGGGGGAAGCGGGTGACAGGGGAGGCTATGCCCCTCGAAGTGGGATGTCTACATGCAAAATTGGATTGTTAGTGGATCGTCGACCTGGCACTGCAGTTTGATTTCATTTTGAAATATTATACACGGTTTGCTTCTCCCTAGCCAGGGCTAAGTCTGGGTTGATCTTCCTCCTGCTCTCTGGCTGGCAGTGTGAGAGGGTGGCAAGGGAGAGACCTTTGGCATCTTGGGGGGGAGTTACAATCCCAAGAGTCCAACTCCCCCAGATCCTTCAGAATTCACCTTCCCTTTGTATAAAATTGGGCGGGTTAATTTACTTCTTTGAATCGTTGGTTTTCTTCCCTGCTGAAGAAAACAGAAAACCCGTTCATGGTATGAGGAGGGTCATTTCGTATTTTTCTGCAACCAAGCCAAGCTGGGTCATAGGACCAGCGCTTAAGAACACTGTTGAATCCCAGATGCCTGAGCCCCTCCTGCACAGGTGAGACGGACACCTGCAGGTGAGGGGATTTGGGACTCTGCTGCTTCCAGAGCCAGTCGTTTACAAAAACAAAAAAACCGGCTCTCCTTAGCTTCTATGTATTTCCTTTCCCACTGGATTTTAGGTATAATGTTTGTCAAACAGGCCCTTGCTGGCTGTTGAATTTCCTTCTTCCTCTTCCTTTAGTATTTCTGATGCATGGTGCATGAGATCATAGATTCTTCCGGATTCCTCAAGAGGTCACTGTTCCCTTGTTTTCTGAGGATCATTTTTCAAGAGAAAGATGACTGTCATTTTTAGTTACTTATATAAAAATATAGTCTTTTGATGTTGTTTGGAAACCTAGGGCTCAACGAAGAGCCGAATTGGATCCTTTTTGTTTTCAGACATTCCCTCAACCTCCACCTTTCTTAGTATAATATCATAAACCTGACCATTTCTGCTACTGGGCAGGAGCCCACTTTCTGAGCAGCAGGCATGGTAGAAAATCCAGGTGCTGGCCGGGCACGGTGGCTCACACGTGTAATCCCAGCTACTTGGGAGGCTGAGGTTGCACCACTGCACTCCAGCCTAGGTGACAGAGCAAGACTCAAAAGAAAATGCAGGTTCCTGGACCCACCACAGGGTGCTGAGTCTGCCCAGGATGGGGCCAAGGAACGTGCATCTTTAGGCAGCTCCCCAGATGGTCCTTGGATGGCACTTTGAGAAAACCAAATTATGTCAAGGCTGCCTATCTTACCATTGAGGAAATGAATTCCTTAGCAAGTTAAGACTTTGGGAAAATGTTTAAACTTTGATTTTTTTTTTTTTTAGCACTCTAGAAATGTTCATTTTCATGAACATTGCTACTCTAGCAATAATAATGAATATTCATCTGTAAGAGGCCTGATATTTGGCAAGCCTTCTGGGTTAACTCACCCACACTGTAAACTATCTTTTTTTTTTTTTTTTTTAAGATAGAGTCTTGCTCTGTCGCTCAGGCTGGAGTGCAGTGCAGTGCGTGATCTCGGCTCACTGTAACCTCTGCCTCAGCCTCCTGAGTAGCTGGGACTCCAGGTGCACACTACCACATCTGGCTAATTTTTGTAGTTTTAGTAGAGGTGGAGTTTTGCCATGTTGGTCAGAAAAAAAGTGATGAGATTACGGCGTGAGCCACTGTGCCTGGCCTATGAACTACTTTAAACCCAGCACACTGAGACTGTGATTCCTTAATTTGCTTCTTTTAGATTAGTCTAATAAGGCTTAGGAATGAAACCAATTCTTCTGGTGCAGGAAGTGTAGCTTTTGGTACATCTTTACCTTCCTAGCCTTGATGCTGTAACAGACTTCTTTTTACGGTAACTGCCTGCCAGTTCCTCTACTGGACTCATCCAGCAGAGAGCGGCAGCTGTGCTGAAACCCCCTGGTTACCCTGACATCCTGTTGAAGGATGAAGGCCGTGAGCTTCATAACCCCTCCCATTGCCTTGCAGAGATGTCAGAGTTGATGATAAAACCTCCTTACCTTACTGGGCATCAAAGTGTGTCAATTCATCTGCAGAATACAATGACTTAGCTTGGAGATTTAGAAAAAACAAAGGTCAAAACCTCAAGGGAGATTAAAAATGTGACCTCGTCCTCCCCCGACTGTGAGATACTCTCAGCAGGGACCTTTCCTCGCTCCTTTCTAGCTCCTAGCAGTGCCTGGCACATCCATATTCATGGGAGGAATGAAATAGAGTGAACAGAAGGCATTGAGGGGCCTCCAAACTCAAAAAATAAACTTCGCCCATTGTCATTAGAGATGCACTTAAGCTTTTAAACCAGCTGGAGCGCAGGAAGGAAAGAAGCAGCCTTTATTGTGTTCGGTACCTTAAACTCTTTCTCTCTTAATCCTCACAGTAATCCTGTGAAAGGGGTTTTATCTTTGGTTTTAAAATTCTGAGCACTTCGAGGCCTAGAAACTATGACTTAACTTGCTCAAGGTCACACACCGGTAGGACCAGAGCTGAGATTCAAACCCAGGAATGTCTAATTTCGAACCCCGTGTTCTCTGTTCCCCGTGCTCCTCTGCAGGCTGCCCTCTCACTGGGCCCTCAAAGCCCGAAGCATTGATCTTACTTTAAAAGGTGTCTGTATTTCCCTTTCCCCTGTGAAATGACTAGAAACAAGAAGAAAAATCATTCTGTTTTGGGTGAGATTGGGAAACACCTTTGAGCAGACTCTAGTATACAAGGAGGGCTGCCCAGTGCATAAAAATGGGACTTGGGCAGTGAGAGAAGGTACGCAGAGCTGGAGATAGCTGGCCATGGGGGCAGAGCTCATGTCTCCGATTTAAGAGGCACACGCCTAGTGTCAGATAGTACTGTCTGGCCTGGAACCATGCTACTGGAGTGCACAGGCTACCCGATAGCCTCCCGGAACACCATAGAGCAGTCATTCCAGTTCATTCTAACAGTCAATCAGCAGCTAGACTGTATTAGTCCGTTCTCACACGGCTATAAAGACATACTTGAGACTGGGTAATTTATGAAGAAAAGAGGTTTGATTGACTCACAGTTCTGCAGGCTGTACAGGCTTTTGTTTCTGGGGAGGCCTCAGGAAATTTGCAATCCTGCTACGAGGAGAAACCAGCACATATTTACATCGTCAGCAGGAGGAAAAGAGAGCGAGTGAAGGGGGAGGTACTACACACTTTTAAACAACCCCATCTCGTGAGAACTCACTATCATGAGATCAGCAAGTGGGAAGTCCACCCCCATGATCCAGTCACCTCCCACCAGGCCCCAGCTCCAACACTGGGGATCACAATTCAACATGAGATTTGGGTGGGGACACAGAGCCAAACCGTAACATAGACTTAATTCTTCCCCACTGTCCACAGATTAGCTCATTAGAGGTGCAGAATCTCAGGCTTCACCCCAGACTTCCCAAGTCAGAGTCTGCAGTTTAACAAGATTCACAGGTGATTCATATTTGCATTAATGTTGGCCTATCACTGGGCTAGACTGCAAGAATTCTGTGAGGCTTTATCAAGGCAAAAAACGAACTAGCAACAAAGATCACATTGTAGCCGTAGGGCAAAAATAGGTCAGAAGACTTCACAGCAGTATATTCAATGAGAGCAGTGTCCCCAAAACCCTACCAGGAAAAGAGTGGGTATAAAACCTGAATGTTTTATACCCACTCAAACTGGCATTCAACTATAAAATCAAAGGATGGATGCTCTCAAACATGCACAGCTCAGGAATTCTGTGTCCCGTGGGCTCATTTTGAAGAGAACAAAAGAGGACACATTTAGCCAACGAAGGCATCCACAGAGTTCAGTAAGATGATGAGCATCGAGCCATTAAAAATAAATTTGTACATTTCCTTCTGTATAAAAAGACGAACACTGTAAACCAATACTGAGCCCTGGGTGGTGAGATGCATGCTGGGGAAAGTATAGTGATGTCTTTGTCATACTTTGAATTGTACACATAAATTAGATGGATTGATGGGCGGATAAATCCATGACAAAACAAGCACAGTCAGCCCTCTGGATCTGTGGACTCAACCAACCAAGCTTGGATTGAAAATATTTTTGAAAACGTTATGTATCGAACATATACAGACTTTTTTCTTATTCCTTAATACAGTATAACAATTACACAGTATTTGTATTGTCTTGGGTATTCAAGTAATCTAGAGATAATTTAAAGTATATGGGAGGATGTGCATAGGTTATATGCAAATAATACATCATTTAATTATTTAGAGATAGGGTCTTCCTCTGTCACTGAGGCTGAAATTCAGTGGTGTGATCATAGCTCATGGCAGCTTCAGACTCCTGGGTTCAAGCAATCCTCCTGCCTTAGTCTCCCTAGTAGCTGGGACTACAGGTGTGCATCACCGTGCCCAGCTAAATTTTTTATTTTATTTTTTGTAGAGATGGGGTCTTGCTATGTTGCCTAGGCTAGTCTTGAACCCCTGGTTTCAAGTGATCCTCCTGCCTTGCCCTCCCCAATCGCCAGGATTATAGGCATGAGCCACCATACTTGGCCAACTATGTCATTTCATATCAGGGACTTGAGCATCCAAGGAGTTTGGTATCTGGGGAAGTCCTGAATGAGTCCCCCATAGATATCAAGGGACAACCGTAGAGTGAAAGTTTCATACAATCTAGGTGGTGGGTATACAAGTGTTCTTTGTAATATTTTTTTAGTGTTGCTGTATGTTTAAGAATTTTATATTAAAATGCCAGAAAAACATAAGCCTCCCTTTGTGGGAGAATTATGGTTACAAAATGGAATGCAAATATTATACACCATGTCCATATAGAAATCATACATCTTAGGGGTGTAAAAGGAGAAGCTGGGGAAACAAAAGGAGAAAAGGTACAGGTTTGTGTAAGTATGCGACTTTCCTCTTCATAAGCAGTGGAAAGTGAGATTCAATGGATATTGTTTGAAGGTGATAAATCAACTGAGAGTATAAAATGTTCCGAGAGAAATAAGCCCAAAATCTGAATGGTGGAAGGCACAGAGGAAACAGTGGGAGGGTCCTATTTTGGGCATTGCTTGTCTTGGAGAATCAGTAGATATGATATAAATGCTTTCAAGACAAACTAGGACCACAGAAACGATCTCTAAGATACAATGCTAACTGGTAAGGCACTATCATTTGTGATTTAAAAGCAACTCAAACATATGCATAGGCAGTCTTGGGAAAGATACTGTTAACAATGGTTGCTTTTAGGACAGAGAGGAGGATTGGGTGGGAGTGACAGTTCTGTTTTAGCCCTGTGTTCATTTATAGTAAATTAAAAGAAGCCAGCAACCAACCTTTGAGATGTGTTGCCTTAAACATTACTGAATGGGGGTGGGGAAGATTCAGCTCCAACTCGCCCCCACCCTTCAGCCCTAAATAAAAAGAAACATTTAAATGACTGTCAAACACAGGTCCTACTTGTAAACAGGGAATGGCTTTTGGAGGAGGAAGATCAATACTGCTATGAACTACTAAGGGACAGAAAGATTTCCTCCCATTGGAAATCTTTAAAGATAAAACACACTCCCTGGTCCTGTGCTTTGTAAGGCTCTAAGTGGAGGAAATGGATGAGGATTCACTACTCTTTTGGTCTCAGGAGTATTTAAGGAATTGAACCACAGCTGCAATCACTACACTCAATGTGGAATGTTCTGTGGGTTTTAATTTCTTCTGAGTGAATCATTTTTATTTCTAGATGGTAGATATTTTTAACCTTGCTTCCCTGTATGGACCAGTCAGTCATGGCTGTTGGCCTGTGTCCCTAACCATCAGGATAGGACCTCCGGCTTCCACAAAGTCAGCCCCCAGCAGGGGGCACTGACTTCTCTTCTCTTTGAACTAGGCCTGTGATCCCTGGGTATCCTCCAAAAAAATCTAAGGTCTGACATTAATTACCTGCCTTTGCATCTTCCTCCTTGTTCTGCTTCAGGATTCAGGTCTGTTCCTCTGAAGAACGGGTACAGCGAGGACATAGAGCTGGCTTCCCTCCTGGTTTTCTGTGAGATGCGGCCAGTCCTGGTGAGTGGAGATACGCCAGTGAGGGTTCCCTGAGCCATGCCTGCTGGTGGGGATAGAAATGGCCTATGAATACCATTGGCTGATGGACTTAAGCCCATTGAGAATTATCTAGCCCAAGCATGAGACATCATACAAGAATTCCTTTTTGCTAATTCCCCAGAGTTTCCTGGGTTTTCCCTCCCAGCATCCTCCTTTCTTGGAGAATGCTGTGTGATTCTGCGTAGGCAGTGAAGGAAAGGGTGCCGGTACTTGTAAGTTCCTCATAGTTTCATTTCAGCAAGAGCTGGGCCAGATGATGCCTTCCTAGATAGACTCATCCTTTCTGGATGCTTTTTTGGTGCCAGTGGGTCTTTAGGAATCCTGTCAAAAAGTCTGATAGCCTCCAGTGAGGGCCTGTCTTGGCCTGTCCTGGGGACAAAAATGCATGAACCCCAACTTCTCTCTAGAGAAGACTGAAGGAGACTTCCTTCCTGGTTCTTTTGATTTTCCCAGGCCTTGAAGATACTGAGTCTCTCCTTTGATTAATCAGTTTGGATAGGCTTGGTCTTGAGCTGTATTTAAAAATGTGGCAAGTTTGCTCAGGATGAAGGGTTAAGAGTGGAGCTCCCTGCTGGGTGGAGTCAGGGCTTGGGTTTGGGTAGATGACTGGGTATTTACTTACTGTGATTCTGGGGCTCCAGAGACTCGATGATGGCGCCTCTCATAGGCTCAGACCCACCTATCAGGCCTATGTTTTTGCAGTGCCTGACCCGTAGGCAGTACCATCTCCCAGGATCTTTTCATTCCCCCTACTGCAGAACCGCAAAGCTCGACATGGGCTAAAGCTTGACATGGGCTGAGTTCTGTGGTCAGATTCTCTTTGGCTGACCTAAAAAACTGTAGTTCTAAATCCCAGTGGGTTGATGTGGGCTTGGTTAGTGCCCCCCAATACCCATCTTGTTTTCTCATTTTGGTTGTTTTCCAGATAGAGAAATCAGGGTCTGTAATTTGGCTATAAAAACTAAACAGGGATATTCAGACCTTTGAACAGCCATAACAGTCCATGCAATAAAAATTCATGAACTTGACTCAGAGGAGGGAATATTAGGCTTTTCTGCATAGCCATTTCCCTATGTGCAGCTTTTGCAACTTTGGTAGTTTTCCACTCCCAGGGCATTTTTAGGAGCACTGAGATGAAAGAAGATGCAGTAAGGGAAGACCCAGGCACAGTGGCTCACGTCTGTAATCCCAGCACTTTGGGAGGCTGAGACAGGAGGATAGCTCAAGCCTGGGTGGCGGAGGTTGCACTGAGCTGAGACTGTGCCACTGCACTCCAGCCCGGGTGACAGAGTGAGACCCTGTCTCAAGGAAAAAAAAAATAAGGGAAGAAAGAGCAGGAAAAACTGCTGAGAGGGACTTAAAAAGCACAGCTGTTAGGGACCAAAGAGCCTGAGACAGTCTCACTTTTCAATGGCCTAAAATAAACTTCACCAGCATTTAAATGACTGTGTGAGTCTTCCATCAAGTAGAATGACCATAAATTAATTACACCCCAAGCCGAGCATTTAGATGGAATCCATTTACAAACAAGGCGATCATGCACAGCTTTAGGTGAGTACCCTTTTCCTCCTTTATGCCAGAATTCTTTCCTGAGGATCAGTACTCAGATATAGAATTAGTGGGATCAATTAATTTAGCTGAATGGTAAAACTGTAAAACCTGGGCTTTAGCAGAAGCCTTAAACTAGTGAGCACGAAGACCCTTTGCTTAGTTAAGCTTATCCCTTCCCAGCTCACCAAAGGATCTGGGATTTGCGCATCTGTTGCCCGGGGAAAGCGAACCGGTGCTGCTCTCTCTATACATAAAACCCCTCTGCAGACACTTCACAGAAAAGTCAAGTGATAGAAATGGTTTTAGATGATGGTAGGGCAGCATTTGCCTAGGCCTGCTGCTCTGCAAGGCTGCTGTAAACAACCGGAAGCATCATAAATAATTTAAGTGATTAGGTATCACCAGCAGCAGAGAAAATTAGTATATTTAAAAGAAAATTGTGTTGATGCAGATTTGACTTCCTTGATGAGGGAAGCTTAATGCTGGGGCTGCCACTGTAGGGAGTAGGGGGCGTTGTATGGGGTTCTAAATGGAAAGTCAATGCTCGCAAATCTTCTTTCTGAAAGTTTTCTTTAGTTCAGCTGCTAGCTCTTGAGATTTCATTTAATTCCACATCTGTCACCTGGTTTTGTGCCACTCACAGGTGCAGCTTGGCATTTCTGTCCACACTGGGATGAGAAGTCGCTCTTGGAAGCCGAGCTGAATTGCATTCGGTAGACCTGGGCTTTCTCCTTAATGCCCACGGTCATACCTTTTATTTATTACCATATCCTCTGGAAGCCAGGGAAAAACTCTGGTAAACAGCCTCAAGACAGCGTTTTCTGAGCAAATGATTGATCCAGTAAGGGCTAAAATGGAGTTTGCTCATAAAACATTTGCTGAGATAGATTTTACAGCCCCAGAAAACTGTCAATAAGCACTTTAAACACCTTCTGAAGAAGCCATTTACATGTCACAATTACTTTATCAAGTCGCAGGCCTTTACTTTGTTAGCAGTATGTTTAGTTTATAAAGAGTATTTTCAGCACCATTTTATTACCTACTGTATTTGAAGATGTAAGGAAAGAAAGGTGGGGGAGTTGAAGAGAGTCCTCACAAACAGCCTGTATCTAACCACTGTTACCATCTTGGTAGATTTCCATTGCCTGATGATTTTTTGTATATGATATTTCCATAGTCGGATTCATACAGGTGCCCTTTCCTACTTCGCCGACGACTTTAAATGATTTTCAAAGCCATTGATGCCTGTTTCATTACGTGTGGGTCCCTAATTCACTTATTCTCCTACTAATGGAGAGTTAAGTCATTGGCAGTTTTTTACTTTATAAATAATATAGGTCTTCATGTAACATTTTCTGATTAAAAATTATTTCCCAAGGCTAGATATTTAGCAATGGAATAATAAATCAAAGAAAAAAGGACCATGTATTTTTACCTGCATGTCAAATTGTTCTCTGAAAGTAAATAGTTTCTCTTAAGTTGATGTATTACATCCAATCTTGCCATTAACTGGAATAGGCCTTCACTGGAATGATTTAACATGGTGAGATCCCGAAGAATGGGACTGGGGAAAATAGGAAAGCTTAAATATCCATTATCTTCCCTGGGCAAACTGGCCATTTCTGGAGGGCACATTTGAGAAAACTGGCTGCCCCAGGACCTGTTTAGTACTGATCCTGGGTGAACTGGGTTCTGTTTTGTGCTGGGTAGCAGCTAAAGTGCAAGGGGTACAGAGGCCCTTCCTTAGAGTGAAAGAAAACCCAGGATGCTGTCAACTAGATTAAGGCTTATCCTAGATCAGATGCGTGAATCCCTTTGTAGAAGAGTGCACACTTTAGAATCCTGGAGGTACAGGACTGGGAGCTGCACTCTAGCACTGAGCTGGTCCTGGTTTTTGAGGTTGGGAAAGATTTCCTCACACTTGGGGAGAACTTGGGGGACACAAAGGCCTTCCTTATGCCTCATCAGCTAAAGCTGGTCAGTTTGCCCAGTGCTGGCTCCAAAGAGCAAAAACTGCTGTGTTTACCATCTATGACCCAACAGTTTGACATGACTACTGAACAGACAAAACCATGAGCATGCAGTGGAAAAAGAGGAAGACAAAGGTACACACCTGGAACAGGTGGCTGGCAGTTGAAACTGAGCCAATGGAAGCCTCAGATGATGAGAATTGTAACACATAACTCATAGGATCTTTCAAAGACATCCAAGTAGAGCACTGGAAAAAGCTTTCTGGAATTCAAAGACAAGACCTGATTTGTTGAATTAAAACATTGGGTATGTAAAGCGATCTGCATTAGTGACCCCAAAGATAATGTGAAGGAAATGTCTCACAATCTAGGGCAACCCCACCATGAGATGGAAAGAAAGGAAAAGGTGGGCTGGGAGGACAGATGCCAAGGACCTAATATGAAAGCATGTCCCAAAGGACAAAGTGAAACAGATGGTGCAAAGCTATTAATGAAACAGCGAATAGAGGAAGTGTTTCTCTGATCTGCTGTTTGTGAGGGCCCACTTGGTTGCAGGTGGGATGAATAGAAAACACATCCATACCCTTAGTAATATTTTAGTAAAAATGTTAAATTCCAAGGATAAATTAAAAAACCTGGACTTGCAACACACTAGTTGTGTGTAAAGGAACTGAATAAGTCTAATATCTGACTTGTCCTCTTTAGCGCTGAAAACTAAAAGACTCCCCAAATGGGTAGAATGTGGACTAGGAAGACAGAATAATTCAGTGTCCAGTCCCCCACATGTCAAGGAATTTCAAAATATGCAATATTTTAGATATATCAGGTATCCTACTCAAGGGAAATCTTGAGGCAGCCCTGAATCAATGATATTTTAGTCAGAAGAGAAACTTTTAGGTGGGGAGGTGAAGAGAGGGAAACCAGTGGATAATTAATTTTGCAGTACAATTACATCTTACAGGAGGATGACAGCGTGATTAAAATTTTGTCATGGTAAATATTAAACAAGAATTTTTGAATTGGAAGAAATATACCGTAATAAAAAATGCTAATCAAAAGCTGAAAAATAATCAAGTATCAACAAAACACAGGCATGGACAGGTTAAATTAAAGGTATCCTAAAGGGTATTTCAACTTTGATGACTGGGGAATCAGTCAATAAATAAACTATACTGCAGAGGGAGAGTTAATGCTACATTTGATGTTAAAGGAAACTGTGATTTTAGTTAGCATTGTTAAACTGAGGGTAACCGCTGGCAGAATTGAAAAGCAGAGGAGGAAAAAAGGAGATCAACATAAACTTGACAGAGTAAAAATAAGGTAAAGAATCAGAAGAAATTAAAGCAAAGTAAAATGTATAGTAATTGAAGTGAAATGGATAAGAACTTACATTTAATTTGGTGAATAGGCTGAATCCTCCTATTAGAAAATAAATCTAACTGCAATGTTTATAAGAACAGGCCTAAAGGCAAGGTAAATAAAACAAATAGGAATGGATGGAAGAGTTACTGGGAAAATTGGGAAGGAAAAGTTAACATCAAACTAGAATTTAGGATCAGAAGTACTACAGTGTATTAAGATGAACAGTATGTTATGATAAAATGCTTGTTTTCTAAAGGGATATAAAAGTCATTAGCAAACAGCATAGTACCTAAGTATATAAAACAAAAGTTCCTACAAATACAAAGACAACTGTATAAAGAAAAAATCTTTCAGAATTTGGAGAGTCTAGTATATAGGAGATCAGCGAAGATATAATATCAAAATAATTTGCCTTAAGAAATATACAACTTTGTGTCCTACAAATGGCTAATATACACTATTTTCTTCTATTTCTCAAACTTTATAAATTTGATTGCATCCTTTCTTAGAAAGAAAACCTTAACACATTTTTTAAAAATCATAATTTCATAGGTCATTGGCTATAACTTGACAAGATTCGAAAGATATAAAAAGATGGTAAAATTATTCATGATTTGAATATAATAATTTTCTAAATATATTAAAACAAGTAAATTACCTAAAAGTAAAACATTTATGCCATAGTTACATTTAGAAGAGGAAAGTGCTCGCCTTAAAACTTCACAAAGACTGAAGACTACTAAGTATTCATCTTAAGAACTTTTAAAACACCAGTAAAATAGAACAAAGGAATAAAAGAGAGATAGAAGCCAACTGAATAAAACACAAATCAAAAAAAGATAAAGAATAAAACACTCTTGTTTATCAAAAAGGCCAAATTTTGTTTTGAGACAGTGTTTTTTTCTTGTCACCCAGGCTGGAGTACAGTGGTGTGATCATGGCTCACTACAGCCTTGACCTCCTGGGCTCAAGTGATCTTCCTGAGTAGCTGGGACTACAGGCATATGCCACCATGCCTGGCTAATTAAAAATTTTTTGTGTGTGTATGGAGACACGGCCCTGCTTTGCTGCCTAGGCTGCTCTCAGATCCTCCTGCCTTAGCCTCCCCAAATGCTGGAATTACACGTGTCAGCCACTGTGTCTAGCCCCCAAAAGACCAGTTAAACTCTTTGCCTACTTAATAAAAGAACAAAAAGGAAAAACATGTAATAGTAAACACTGGAAAGGAGACTGAACCCCAAATAATAAAGTAGAGCAAATGGATGATTGCCTTAAATTATTCTGAAAAGCAGTAGAAAAGTTAAAATACCTATTAGATAAAACAGGTTTAGGATCTAGATGGTTTTATAGCTTAGTTTTATCTTCATTTAAATAATGTAATTCCAATTTTACTCCACCGAAGTAAAAACAATGGAAATCCTTCCTCTGTCTTGAAGCTATACAATGTTCATATCAAAACTGGAGAGAGAGTACTCCTAGCTTTCCTCTAACCTCATTCAGCCATAGATCAATGTCATGTGTGAATATAGATGTTAAACTTAAAAAAAAATAGCAAATGTCCAGCTGTTTACTAGAAGAGCAATATATTACAACTAAGCATTTATTCCGGGAATGCAAGGATGGTTTAACAGTGGCACAGTTAGCAACAAATTAAATATGAAAAAAGCATAAACTAGTAGATGCCATAAATGTAATCAGCCAAATGAAATAATCAGTATAATTGTAGAAAAAAGGTCAGGTGATCTCTATTCTATACAAATTTAAACTATACAAATTCTGATTGTATAGTTTACAAAACAGGAAGACTTCAATTTTAAAGAGAGACTTTGTCTTGTATTTATTGAATGTAACCACTTCTCTCTGTTCTGGAAGTAACAAACAAATGTGGTGTAGGAGGAAGGGACAAATGGGAAATCCCATTTGTGTTACTGGCAAAAACCATTAACACATTTAGGAGTAATTTAAATAAAGGTATACAACTTATATAAGGAAAAACATAAAATCTTATTAAAAAACACCATGTGAACAAGTAGAAATTTATACCAACTCTTCCAAAATTAATGTTTGATTGGAATTGGAGATATCAGTATAAACTCACTTAAGTTACATATATACTTATATATAGATTCACACATAGGTAGATGAATAAATGTGTGTTTACATGTTACTACAAATACATACATATCCTAGCTCACTCTGCTGAGTGCCTAGAATTAATGACACCCCAGTCATTGGCTTCTGAATTCCAGATATTGCCAAATATCATATTCCAATAAAAAGAAATAAGGGCTCCTTAGACAAGTGGTTGATTTCCAGACTTGGGATAAATAAAATATAAAAAGAACCTGGAGCATCTTAACATTTCAGTAAATAAAGAAGTGCTGAAAAAATGGTGGCATCAAAGGGGCCTAAGAACCAACCAGGGAGAGCTCCCAATGGCCACAGCTGGAACAATTTGCATAGCAAAATAATATTGGATTCTAGCACACGGAATGAAATAGCTACGTGTCTGTGAATGAATGAATACATGAGAGAGAAGAGTCAGTCCTCCCCACAAACGAATTCTGATTAATAAATGTAGAAGGAATGAAGAAACTAGAAAATCACTATCGAAACAGCATAGCACTAACTGCTGCAGTAAGACCTACTGATGAATGCTAAATGAAAGTTGGAAGAGAAATGTATTTCCATTGTCCCAAAAGTGTCTTCCTCCAAGAAATGTATCAATTAGAAGAAAATAGCAGCTTTACAGCAGATAGACCCTGCAGGCACCATTTTAATCAGATGATCAGTGTTACCAACCACCTGGAATAAGGCATGTTGAAATCACGTCCTTCCTGATGTGAGACACTGAGAAGGGTACATTGCTTCTGTGACCTTCTTGCCAAAACTGCGTCACCTCAAACAAAATAGAAGAAGACACCAGACAAATGAAAGTTGCTAGACATTCATGCAAAATAACTGACTAGTACTCTTCCAAAGTGTCCTGAAGGAGGAATGAGGAAACCATACCGATTGTAGGAGACTAAGGTAGCACAGTGACTAAAGGTTGTGTGGGATCCCAGATTTGATGTGGGAACAGGAAAAGGACATTGGTAGAAAATCCAATGAAATATGAATAAGATCTGTAGTTTTAGTATTGCACCGATATTAATTTCTTAGTTTTGATACTTGTACTGTGGTTGTGCGAGATGTTAACACTGTGGAGTCTAGGTGGTTGGGGTATGTAGAACATTGTACTATTACTGTACTTTTTTGTAAGCTTAAACTTCCAACATAAAACAATTTAAAAAGTATTGGTGGGGGAAAAACTTCACTTTTGTGTATTTTCCCCCCACCCAACAAACAGGAAAAAAAAATAAATAAAGGCAGAGAATGCCATAAAGATTTTGTCTCAGGCCAGGTAAAACTTAATACCAAAGGCTTCCTTTATTTTCTAATAAAATAAACTAAATTTTTAAGTGAAAACTCAGACTCAAAAGAAATCCAGGAAATAAGTATTACAAAATGCTTTCTCTTGACTAGAATGGTGGTTCCTCAAGTCAAGAAGACTGGTTCACTTGCTGTAGAGTTATTCAGTAAATGGTTTCTATCTTTTATGTTCTTTTCTGAATGTGCATTCTATCTCATATATATATAGTGTACCCAGGACTACAGTATGTAATATAGCTGTAAATATTTTGGGACTCAGAAAAGGTGATAAAGGGCTGCAGTTACAGAAGCATTCATAGAAAAAGTGAATTTTGAATTTGCACCTGAATAACAAATACTCATTATGTAGAATAAAACAATAGAAGCCATTTTCTTCTAGGTGCAGACAAGAGGAAAGAGAGACCTTTCATGGTATATAATTAAGACTTAAATGGGGTTTTCGTTTTGCTTTATTTTTTGAGACAGGGTCTCATTGTCTTACCCAGGCTGGAGTACAGTGGCATGATCGTGGCTTACTGCAGACTTAACCTCCTGGGCTCATGTGATCTTATCCCCTCAGCCTCCTGAATAGCTGGGAGTACAGGGTATGCCACCATGCCCGGCTAATTTTCACATTTTTTATAGAAACAGGGTCCCACTATGTTGCCCAGGCTGGTCTTGAACTCCTGGTCAAGCATTCCCCCCACCTCAGCCTCCCAAAGTGCTGGGATTACAGACCTGAGGCACTGTGCCCGGCGACTTTATTCTTTTTTTTTTTTTAACTTTTCCTTGAACTTTATTCTTTAAATTTTTACTTTAAGTTCCAGGATACAAGTGCAGAACGTGTAGGTTTGTTACATGTGCCATGGTGGTTTGCTGCACTCATCAACCTGTCATCTAGGTTTTAAGTCTCACATGCATTAGCTGTTTGTCCTAATGCTCTCCCTCCCCCCATCCCCCGACTAACGCTGGTGTGTGTTATTCCCCTCCCTGTGTCCTCATTGTTCAACTCCCACTTATGAGTGAGAACATGTGGTATTTTGTTTTCTGTTCCTGTGTTAGTTTGCTGAGGATGATGGCTTCCAGCGTCATCCATGTCCCTGCAAAGGACATTATCTCATTCCTTTTTATGGCTGCATAGTGTTCCATGCTGTATATGTACCACATTTTCCTTATCTAGTCTGTCATTGATGGGCATTTGGGTTGGTTCCATGTCTTTGCTGTTGTACACAGTGCTGCAATAAACGTACATGTGCATGGGTCTTTATAGTAGAATGATTTATATTCCTTTGGGTACGTACCCAGTAATGGGATTGCTGGGTCAAATGGTATTTCTTGTTCTAGATCCTTGAGGAACCACCATACTGTCTTCCACAATGGTGGAACTAATTTTCATTCCCACCAACAGTGTAAGTTTCCTATTTTTCCACAGCCTCACCAGCATCTATTGTTTGACTTTTTAATATGCTTTATTCTTCACAGGGAGGAAAGCTATGTATTCCCTTTAGGAAGGGAATACATTTAAGTGAAGTCATTACTGACTCTTCCCAGTGCCTCACTTGACACATTCACTTAATCACCAAGGACAGCCCATTTTACCTTTGCTTACTCTTCAACCTTTGCAAACAGCTGGAATAACCATTTTGTCTCCCCCTTCTCCAAAGTCACAGTTCCAGCTGTTACCCTGGGGACTGTTTTGTTAGGTCATTAAAGTAAGAATAAAACCTTGCAGAGTATGGTTCGAGTCCATGTTTTTCTAAAAGTAAATGACAAAGGATCTTGTTTGTGCACCTTGACACATGTTTTTGTAGCACAGGAGTCTTTCACTTGAACTCCATCAGGAAAGGCCAATTGACTTGACCTCCGGCAAAGCCAAGCTTCACACAGTAGTCAGTGACCCTCTGAAACAGATGAGGTACAACATCCTTATCCTCCCTCTGCACTGAAACCCAAACTCCCTACCCTGAGTGGGTTTTATCTTTTTGTCTCCCCTAGTATAATGTACTATTTTGGCTCCTGCAACTGAAAAGTTTAGGAGTAGGTCTTGTTTCAGTCATGGCTGAATCTCTGTGCTCACGCAGTGGCTGTTTTCCTCTTTTTTTGGCACATTCCCAACTTCTTGACACAATAGCAGTGTGGCCATGACAGGACCACACTCACTCTTTCACCTGATCCAAGAAAAGACACTCTACCCAGAACACCAATGAAACTCCCACAGATGCGTCTAGTTGGCCCTTGATTGGGTCATGTGCCTGGAGGTGGTACTGGTGGGGGAAGTAGAAATCATTACCGGCTACAGGTGAGGCACATGCCCATCTCTGCAAGGTGTAATTTACGATACCTTGGCTTTTTTGGGTAACAGCTTTGAGAGATAATTCATATAACCACATATCATATCATCACTCATTTAAAGTGTACAATTCAATGGTTTATAGCCTATTACGTGTTGTACAGTCATGGCCACAATCAATTTTAGAACATTTCCAACACCCAAAAAGGAAATCTCATGTTCATTAGCTGCTGCCACTCACTCCATCCCTCAGACCCTGGTAACCTTTAATCTACTTTGTCTCTAAGATTTTGCTAGTTCTGGACACTTCATATAAATGGCATCGCGCAATATGTGATCTTTTAGAGTTGGGCTCTTTCACTTAGAATAATGTTTTCAAGGTTCATCCATGTTGCAGCTTGTTACCTTGCCTTTTAAGACCCTGAAAAGATTTTAAATTATCTGCCTCTTGCCTGCCTTGTTGCTCTCATGTCATGCTGTTTTTTCTCCTCTGCTGGGTTCCACTTTAAGCATGCAGCTGCTTAGATGCTTTTGCAGTTAAAGACCAGAAGGTGACATGTAGACCAAGGGAAAACCGGAATAGATTAGGAAATAGGATCTACGGGCAGTGTAGTAATTATTTCAATGTTTTGCAATAAAGCGACAGTGTAAAGACCAAGCACTTTTTAGACGGCTTGCTTCCCACACAATAAATAATTGTGTTTTATGTTTGGTAAAAATAGGCCCTGTCTCTTCTGGGCTAATCCAAGTTGCAAAACTTCTGCCCCATGTTCCCTTCAGGTGTGCTTGTGAGATGCCGCGTTCACATTTTGGTTTGGAAGGTATAGTCACCACATGGTTGTTCTCTCCCCCGCATCCTGCAGGAGAGCGAAGAGGAACTTTACTCCTCCTGTCGCCAGCTAAGGAGGCGGCAAGAAGAACTGAACAACCAACTCTTTCTGTATGACACACACCAGAACTTGCGCAATGCCAACCGGGATGCCCTGGTTAAAGAGTTCAATGTTAATGAGAACCAGCTCCAGCTGTACCAGGAGAAATGCAACAAGAGGTAGGTCAGCCCCTCCACCTGCAAACTTTTGGGAGGTCTCTAGGCACAGTGATATTGGGCACCAGGGGCCAGGCTTCTGGAAAGCCCTCTGAGTTGCTTTCTTCAGAAATCCTTGGCCGGGCATGGTGGCTTATGGGCCAGGCATGGTGGCTCATGCCTGTAATCCCAGCACTTTGGGAGGCTGAGGTGGTCGGATCACCTGAGGTCAGGAGTTCAAGACCAGCATGCTCAACATGGAGAAACGCAGTCTCCACTGAAAATACAAAAATTAGCCAGGCGTGGTGGCAGGTGCCTGTAATCCCGGCTACTCTGGAGGCTGAGGCAGGAGACTCGGAACTTGGGAGGCAGAGGCTGCAGTGAGCCAAGATCGCGCCATTGCACTCTAGCCTGGGCAACAGAGGGAGACTCCATCTCAAAAAAAAAAAAAAAAAAAAAAAGCTTTGGCACCCTTGACTCTAGTGCTCTTTGTTCTAGAAATTAACTTAAAGTAATACCTTAGGCGCTTGCCACTTCCCCTAAGTAGAACTATTTCCTCTAGAAGGACATTTCAATTTAATAGTGAAAATAAATGGTGACCACCGACTTTTAAGGAGTCCTTATTGTGTTCTCAAGAACGGGCTAGTCCAGTGGCTCTAGATTGCGTCAAGATCCCCCAACAGGGATGCTTCCGGTTGTGCTACAGGCATGTAATGGGATACGCGGCGGCCAGGGTTGCCAAGTATTTCATAATGTGTCTAAAAGTACTAAGAATCATCCAGACAAAAGTCCTAATGTCAGCCTGCAGAGTAGCTCTTACTCTATTTTACCATTGAGGAGATTTAACCTTTCTGAGTCTCAGTGTCTTACCAGGAACTTGGAGCTTGCCTCTCTGACACTCAGCCCTACACCATCCAGCTATGAATGACTGGCAAATGTATGGACAGAGAAATGTTACAGAGTTCAGCACACAGCCCATTTCTCATGCCCCAATGCTGACGGTGAAATCTGTTTTATTTCAGGTTAAGAGAGAAGAGAGTCAGCAACAGCAAGTTTTACTCATAGAAGCTGGATTATGTGTGTAAGGGTACTGTGTGTGTGCACATGTGTGTTTGCATGTAAGAGAATGTGCCCTCTTCACACTCCAGGAAGACGCTCATCTGTGACATCTTTTCTTCAAGCCTGCCATCAAGGTGACATTTCTGAAGACCCAACTGGCATGAGCTGGGGTAACTTCCTGCCACTATTTTCATCTTGGACAACTTCCTTAACTTATATTCTTTATAGAGGATTCCCCAAAATGTGCTCCTCATTTTTGGCCTCTCATGTTCCAAACCTCATTGAATAAAAGCAGTGAAAACCTTGATCACTTAAGCCTTCTGTTGCACAACCTGTACACAGTGAACAGGATTTCTTCTCCGGCCAAGAAGATTCTACCTCTAATGATCCAGGTAATTGACGTCCATAGAAGATGAGCTGGAAATGTAAGAAACTATTCATTAGATTCTGAAAAGGATTTTAACTAAAAGGCAAATGATTCCATAAGGGCCCAAAGAGAAGCCCTACCCAAAGGCAGCCTGCTCAGTTCAATGTACTTTACTACCACTGGCTGCCTGCTGCAGTCCACAAGAAAATGGCTGAGTGATGGGATCTCTTCATCAAGACAATTTGTAATGAATGGTGAGGGCTTGTTTTGTGACCAGAGTTACTGGGATGGAGGTGGGAATCCTGGGGCCTCTTTGTTTTAAAAAGCCCACCAGAGAGACCAGAGCTCTGCTGCAGGGGCAGGTTCTCATTTGCCCCTGGCTCTGCCAACTGCTGGTAGGCTCTGGCCCCACTAATCCCCCATGGCCCTACTGAACTGGCTGGGAGGCTGCTGGAAAGGCCCTCGGTCCACAGCTCTCCACAGGCAAGAGGTCAATTGCTGCTTGAAAGAGGCAGACAAAAGTTAGGTTAATGGCGAAATGTCTCTGGGTTACCCAGTTTTCTGGAGCAGCAAGCTGAGCTTTAATGGGCTAAGCATTAGGGTGTTACAGAAAATTTCAAATGCAGCCGTCTCCCTTGGGGCAAACCTACCTAGTTCATGATAATATGTGCGGCTGGTGAGGGCTTTACACCTCTGCATCTTAAGATATTAACAGATACCAGTGATGTAATATGGCTTTTTAAAGGAGAGGAGAGTGCTGGGTTGGGGAGGGAGTTGGTTGGTAGAGTCAAAACTTCTCAATGAGTGAATTTACAACTGATGGGAAAATGGGTGTAACTGTGAAAAGCGATGGCTGTGGTGGGGAAGAACAAACCAGCAGTAAGCCTGATGCTTGATGTGGATGAAACTGGCCCCTAGAAAACCCATCTGGCCCTCCTCTTGTTATCTGAAATGCTGGGCTTAGCATGCATGTACTGCTGAAGAGCAGGGCAGAACAAATCAGGCTCAGACCAGAAGACCCTTCTGGTCCCATCACTCTATAAAAACTTACTGATCACCTCCACATGCCAAATACAGTGCCAAGATTTGGGGGTGCGATGTTAAAAAAATAAAAAGCTATGGGTCTCATCAATCATCTCCATCCACGAGCTCCTAAAAGAAAGGTATTTACCTTGCCTGAAGCCAGGAATACAGGGAACAGCAGTCTGGCCAAGGAAGGGCTGTTATGGGGTGCTATTACTCCAGTTACTCCTCCAACTGGGAGTTGCTATTTTATTTGGCAGTTAACAGCTGAAGAAAGAACATTCCTCTTAGTGGCAGATGTTCAAAGCAACTTTCAAGAAAGGCTGGGTGAAAAAGGCACTAGGATGAGTGCTACAGGCACTCCGTAGCCAGGGCCCCATTAATCTTTGGCCAGGTAGCTACCAGAACCTATTTATTGCTCCTGGCATCTCCCCCAACCCCTCTCAGCTCTGTCATGACTTCTACACAGTAGAGCTCAGGTGTTGCTGTCATTACCTCCTTTCAGCTCCCCACTTCATTCTACTCTAAAGCCACAGTGCTAAGGCCTGCATCCCCTTTCTGCCCAAAATGGATTTTTCATACCTTATCAAAGAAATTGACATATGGCAGCATAGGAAGCAGAAGCTAAACCTCTCTAGCTGCTGCTGTGTAAAACCCATGCATGGCCAAAGAGCTGTCAGGGGATTATGACATAAATGGTGCTGGGAAGAACCCTCTGCCTAAAACTGTCTCCTCCTCCTGGTGCTACAACTGGAATCCACCATTAGAAAGTACTTGCTTTGGTTCCTTCCTCCTGTCCTTGACAGAGTAACACGCTGATCTGGTTCTTGGTGGTGTTAGGGACTGATTCTCTCAGGAAAGGCACACATGGTATCGTGGCTGTTTCCAGAGTCTATTTGATGCTTCATAACCTCAGTATCTAGCTGAGATATGCTTCCTACATGACTGTTAAAGCACAGGCAATCCAGGCCAAGAAGACTCGGAACAGGCACGTTCTGAAAGATGGAAGCAGCACTGATAGGTCGAAACGACCACTGCATATGTGTTACATTGTTTTTGTTCCCCATTTTCCTAAGTGTGTTATTTAGAATACTGGTGATTACATGGAAAAATAAAGTGGGGAGGCTGGTTAGGCCTTGTGAGTTTGGGAAACTTAGGTTATAAAAGCTAAACAGTTTTTCTACTGTGAGACTAGATGTGCAGGAGTGAAAGGTGTAGAGGGTCTTGTTTTCCACATTTGATCTCAGAATCCTTTTGCCAGAAGTGTCTCGTGGGACTTATCTCTAGTGGAACACATTTGAAGCCCTGCTGCTCTATTAAGTAAGGCAGCCGGGCAACATGGTCTAATACTTCGTATGCTTTGTGACCTAGTTAAAATCTAAACTTAAGTTGCCACGGCCAGTGGTCTTTAGATTAAGCTACCCTTACCCCTGGGAGTATACCAGAGCTTTCCAAGGAATACACAGACTCCAGGACTCTCAGGGGAGCAGTGTTCAGAGCCTCATCTTCCTGTTGTATTCTTCTCTAAGACTCACTTGCCTGAGAAAATGCCCTTTTCTCACCTTACAAAAGAAAATATGGCTTTCTCCACCTCTAGTCTTATTGTAGAGCATGACCCAAGGTATAAAATTCAAAATGTGGATATTTGGAAAGTGAAAGACTTAACAGGGCACAAATCCTTTTGCAAATGGATTTTCCAAATTTTTCTGGTGGTTCCAAATTCTCTGCTTTCAACAAACTGGAAGGAACAGCCTGCAGATTTCTGTGTCTCTTAGCATGTAACTAAAAAAGGGTTTGGAAGAATTCAGTGATTCTGCTATCACTGATGTATCTATGTGAACAAGGATCAACACCTCCATAAATGAAATTGAAAAGGGAAAATAGAATCGATGATGAACTTTGGCTCAATCTTAAGATGTTATCAATCCACATAGATGAAATAATTGTGGAGAAGAGCCCTCTTTATCTCGTTAAGTGATACATTTCCAATGAAGTTTTACTATGTTTAATAATTTGGTGAAATTTGTGCTATGTGTTTATTGATTCAGCTCAATCCAGAAGAACATTTTTAAAGGCTTACAGCATTAGGATTATAGGATACTATATCATACTTTTGGTACAGAGATAGAATTAAACAACATAAAAATAAAAAATGTATTAGGCTAAAATTTTGAGGGAGAAGTGGTATGAAAATACAAATTCAAGGAGTAAAAGGAAAAGTGGGGCATTCCCTGCTACTAAAAATTGCCTTGCTTCAGGTAAGACTGATCATAAAAAAAATGGCCCTGTTCATAAAATTTTTAAAAAGATCATCGTACCTATCAAATAACTTATATTTAGAACCTCCTGGGCTAAATTTAAAAAGGAATACAACCATTTTATTTAAACATGTAGTGTCTATGGTATGCCAGCACTTTGCAACTATTCATGATGAGAAATTTTAGATATCAGTATAGCAATGTGCAAGAAGATACACAGATTTTTAAAATTCACTTAAGAGGTATCTGAGCATAAAATGTTAAGATTGCTGATCTAGGGCCACTAAGTGATGAATTGTATTTGGAAGCAAAAAGGATGGCTAAAAAGGGCCTCAGCCCTTTCAACTTTAAAAGGAAAATAACTTAACCTTCAACCTATGTGACATTTAGCTTTTTGAACCCAACCGTAAAAGCTATCTTCTAACCAACAAAAAGTTAATAATTAGATTTGGAATTACACAGAATTAAAAAATTGGCATTTAAAAATACTCAATAGTTTGTCCCTGGTTTTTAATTTTCAAAATATTTTCTTTCTGAATAGCCAGATTCCACAGTGATCATGCCTCTCGGAAATTTCCACATTTCTTATTTTTCATTAGGCCTTAAGAAGCTGCATTTGTAAATTTTGTTTCATTATTAAAGCATAATTTATTTTTTATATAAACAGTATGTGCTTTGTGTACATAAAGAATTAAGTGAATGAGTCACACAGATGTTGGCTATTATTAATGTCAAAATTAAACAGCTGTATCACATTTTGAAAAATAAAAGTTTCATCTGAATGAATATAGCAATCTGCCCAGAACTTTTTTTAAAAACTGCTATTCACCTTTTATATTCCCAAATAAAATACACACAAAAAATAATTTAGTCATGAGATAGGTAGAGTTACAGTTATTTTTTGAAATGTGTTTTACTGTCCTATTTAGCCCACATTTCTGTAGGTTACAGGTTTATCTTACCTTCAGCAAAAACTCACTCTATGTTGAAACTCAAGTTTGTAAGATTAATACTTGAGTGCTCTTCAATTTATCAGTTTTGAAAGCATGTTTAGTGTTGGAAGGAGCAAGACCTTATAATAAGTCCCTGTGTTTCTCAGCTGAGTGATGGGTTCCCTAGAACTGTCAATCAGTGCATTTCTTGCCAACAATCCCTGGTTCACAGGAAGCCATGTTGTATCTCATACCTCTGACCCCCAGCCCCCAGCCCCCAATGGTTGGATTAGTGACCCTGATCCCAAGACTTAAGAATAGCCTATGACGAACCTCTGCATTAGAAGGGTGAGCAAGGAATATTAAAAAGCCAAGATGAAATTAGAACTTCCAAATGACCACTTTTTAAATGGATACAACCATAACTCTCATAAAGATATAAAATGAACATATATCAGAAATCTTACTAACAAGGGAACCAATAAGATGTTCTAGCTTGTTTAAAGGAGAATTCAAAGAACAATATATATAGAGAGAGTATAGGTTATCAGCTGTCCAGATTATCTGATTTTATATGGTTTCTCCATGTTTTATTGTCTGAATAATGCAAATTATTCTTGTCCATAGAAATGCAAATTGTGTCCTGTGGAGATTCAATTAATCACTGCCTTGTGGATACTGACCACTGGTTTTACCAGTTTTATATCTATTAAATTTATTTCAGTGTCGCTAATGGATGTGAAATCTGATTCCTATCTCCACACGCAAAAATCAAGTCAGTTATAGATCAAAATGTGCAAGATAAAACTATTTCTAGAAGGTCTTCACAACATATGAGTAGGGAAAGGTTACTTAAACAAAACTGCAAAAGCAGTATCCCTGAAGGAAGACTGCTAAATTTGACTCCCCTAAAATTCAAAACTGGTCTTTATCAAAAGATACAATAAGAAGACAAAGAGAAAAGGCCACAGAATAGAGGGAGATATTTGCAATAATTTATCTGACAAAAGACCTCAGCCAAAAAATAACTCCATCCTTCCAAGTCAATAAGAATAAGACAATCCATTTGAGAAAAAGGGGGATATTTCATGAATAAGCACCTCACAAGAGTATATCCAAAGGGCTGATATGTGTATGAAAAAGTTCACTCATTATTCATATGGGAAAAATGAAAATTAGAACTATGAGATACCATTACACTTACCAGAGTGGCAAAAATTAAAAACCTAATGTCCTGGCAAGAACGTAGAGCACCTGGCACACTTGTGTAAAATAGTACAAAACTACATTGTAAAAAATGTATGACACTCTGCTGAAATTAAACATATACATACCCTGCAACCCATCAATTCCACTCCTATATACCTAATACTGAAGCATATATATGCACACCAAAAGACATATATATGAGTGTTCATAGTACTGTTATTCGCAATAGGCAAAAACTGAAAAGAGCCTTAAATGTCCATCTACAGAAGAGTTGATACACACATACAAATGTGCTTTTCTATAGTGGAGCACCATACAGCAATGACAAATGACTGAGCTGTAACTACAGTAACTGCGCAGTTGGATCACACAAATACAAGTTGAGTGAAAGAAGCCAGACACACACACACACAGCAAAGAGAAGAGTGAAATGATATAAATTAGTAGAGAGACATATAGATAAAATGCAGGATATTTGTAAGACGGAATAGTATAAGAAAGTAAAGTGGAGTGGAACACAGCCCATATATTTAACATGGATACATTTACACAATATTGTGTGAGAAAAGGAAAAATACAGAACAGTGCTACCCAGTGATGCCATTTACACACATTTAAAAACTGCACATAAAACTGCTTCCAACATCCACACAGCTAAGTACATAATACAGGTATAAAAATTGACTAAAAGAAACCTCTTAATGTCAAGAGAAGGATTGAGTCACATAGTGGGGAAGGCAAAGGCAATGTGACCGAGGCAGGGAGAGGTGGTTTTAGCTTGATGATGGGTTTTCTTTCTTTTCTAAAGATCGGGAAGTGTTGCTCTGCCTGACACAAATGTAAATGCAGGCTGCTGTACCAAAAAAGGGATACAGGCATACTCAAGCTTTCTGGTCCATAGATGAATAGCTAGACAGAAGAATAAAAAATAATGAAAATGAGGTTGGGTGCGGTGGCTCATGCCTATAATTCCAGCACTTTGGGAGGCCGAGGTGGGTGAATTACTTGAGGTCAGGAGTTCGAGACCAGCCTGGCCCACATGGTGAAACCCCATCTCTACTAAAAATACAAAAATGAGCCAGGCATGTGGTGGCGCGCGCCTGTAATCCCAGCTACTCCCGATGCTAAGGCAGGAGAATCGCTTGGACCCAGGAGGTGTAGGTTGCAGTGAGCCAAGATTGTACCACTGCACAAAAAAAAAAAAAAAGAAAAAAAGAAAAGGAGAGAGAGGGGAGAAGGGAAATGAGAGGGGAAAGGTGGGGCAGTGGGGAGAGGGGTGACAGAGCTGGGGAAGAAGGCGGTGGGAAAGATGGCAGGGGCGAGGGAGTGGGAAGAAAGACTAAAACAGCACAAAATGTTAGCCAATTATTCTGGGTAGTGAAAAGTGGCTGTTATATTCTTCTTTCCTTTATTCATTTTTATTTTTTTAAAAAAAGGAACAAAAAATAAAGTTATATAAAAAACGTATCAGGCAAATTCTAAGAAAAATAAAGCTGCTGCAGCATTGCTAATATCAGACAAGTTACAAAATCAAGGTAGATATCGCTAAGAAGGGCAATGTTTTACGGTTGTAACAATAATACTGCACCAGCCAATTGTGAAGGACCCAAGCTTTTGTGTGTCTCACAACGTAGCTTTGAGAAGCACAGAGCAGATTGGGAGAACAAAAATCAACAAGTTCACAATTATAGACGGGGATCAGAGTGTTTTCTCAGAACAGCACAGATTAAGAAGGCACAAAACAAGGACAAGGAAAATCTGAAAAACACAAATCACCAGCACGATCAAAGGCACGTTAGGCTTCTGCAAACAGAGTAAACTCTGGATCCAGAAAATACAAATTTTCTTCAAGCACAGAACATTTACAAATATTGACTGTACAACAAACCACAGAGGGGGAAACAATTTTAATAGCTCTAATACAAGATTAAATTCGGTGCCACATGAAAATCACAAACAAAAAGATGGCCCCCAAAAGTCCTATGATGGCAAAGTTTAAAAGCTATTTCTAAACTATTTTTAGGGAATATGTTAGGGAAGGGACAAATGTATCTCAGGAAAGGGACAAAACTGCCCAGAAAAAAATACTAGAATTTTAAATGCATTGATTGTAAATTGAGAAAAAGTGAAAATAAATGACCTACGCTTTAACTTAGAAGGTAGGGAAAAATCTCTAAAAATGAAAAAAAAAACAAGAAAACCCAAAAACAAAACTAAAATTGATAAAATCGTTCTTTTAAAAGTCAAAGGGAAAAAAAGCAGCACAGATCAACACTACCAGGAGTAAAAATGGTTTTACAGTAAGACTTTTGGAAGCCTAGACAAAGTAACTAATATTATATTAAAATAAAAATGACCAAATGTTTAAGAATCACTAAAAATATGACTAATCCAATTATCATCCAAGAAATAGAAAAAACAAAGACATGCACCTCCCGCCCCATGGCATCAATTTCAGATGATTTTATGGGCAACTTCTACCAAACATTCCAGAAAAAGTGTTTTTATTATTATTATTATATTGCCAAAAGAAAAACAAACCCAAAACATGACACAAGATTTACCCTGTTTTTTAAGTGTACACTACAGTGTTAACTACAGGTACAAAGTTGTACAGGTCTCTAGAACTTTTTCATCCTGCACGAGTGAAGCACTATAGCCACTGAACAGCAATTTCCCATTTCCCCCAGCTCCTGGTAACCACCATTCTACTTTATGTCTAGATGAGTTTGAAAGCTTTAGATGCTTTATACGTAAGTAGAATCGTGGTATTTGTCCTTCTATGATTGGCGTATTTCACTTAGCACAATGTCCTTCAAGATGCAAGTTGTAGCATCTGACAGGATTTCCTTCTATTTTCTGACTAATATTCCATCGTATGCCTATACCCCATGTTCTTTATCCATTCATCTGTCCATGTACACAACTGACTATTGTGAATGATGCTATGATGAACTGGAGAGTGCAAATCTCTCCTCTAGATCCTGATTTTCATTATCTTAGCTAAATATGCAGAAGTGGGATTCCTAGAACATATAGTACTTCTGTTTTAATTTTTGAGGAACCTCCACACTGCTTTCCATAATGGCTGCATCATTTTACATTTCTGCCAACAACAGTGCAGAAGGTTTCCAATTTCTCCACACCTTCATCAACAGTTATTATACATGTTTTTTCTAATAATGTCCATCCTAAAAGGGTGTGAGGTGATATTTCACTGTGGCTTTTACCTTTTTTTAAAATTAAATTTTATTTTATTGAGACAGAATCTTACTCTTGCTCAGGCTGAAGTACAAGTGCCGAGATCTTGGCTCACTGCAACCTCTGCCTCCTAGATTCAAGAGATTTTCCTGCCTCAGCCTCCCAAGCAGCTGGGATTACAGGTGCATACCACCATGCCCGGCTCATTTGTTTGTATTTTTAGTAGAGATGGAGTTTCACCATGTTTGCCAGGCTGGTCTCAAACTACTGACCTCAAGTGATCTGCCTGCCTTGGCCTCCCAAAGTGTTGGGATTACAGGCGTGAACCACCATGCCTGGCCGGTTTGCATTTTCTTGAAGATTAGTGATGTTGAACATCTTTTCATATACCTATTGACCATTTATATGTCTTCTTTGGAAAAATGTCTGTTTAAGTCATTTGCCCATTTAAAAAACTGTGGGTTTTTTTTTTTGCTATTAAGTTATAGGAATTCCTTGTTTTTGATATTAACTCCTTATCAGATGTAGTTTTCAAATATTTTCTCTCAGTCCAGAGGTTGCCTTTTTACTCTGTTGAATATTTCCTTTGCTGTGTGCAGAAGCTTTTTAGTTTGATATAGTTCTACTTACCTTTGTTTTGTTGCCCAAGCTTTTGAGGTCATATCCAAGAAATCATTGCTAAGACCCATGACATGAAGCTTTTCTTCTGTTTTCTTCTAGCAGTTTTATGGCTTTAAGTCTTACATTTAAGTCTTTAATCCATTCTAAATTGATTTTCACATATAACAGACCAATTTCATTGTTTTACATGTGGATTTTCAGTTTTCCCAACACCATATTTTGAAGAGACTATTCTTTCCCCACTGCATACTCTTGGAAGCTTTGTCAAAGATTGGTTGATCTTAGGTGCATGGGTTTATTTCTGGGCTTTCTATTCTGTTCCATTAATCTATATGTCTGTCTTTTGCCAGTACCATAATGTTTTATTACTGTAGTTTTGAAGTGTGTTTTGAAAGTAGGAAGGATGAAACCTCAAGCTTTGTTCTTTTTCAAGATTGTTTTCGCTATTTGGGATCATTTGTGGTTCCATATGAATTTTAGGATTGTGTTTTCTATTTCTGTAAAAAATGCCATTAGGATTTTGGTAGGAATGACATTGAATCTGTAGATCACTTTGGGTAATATGGACATTTTAATAATATTAAGTTTTCCAGTTCATGAACATGGGATGTCTTTCCATTATTTGTGTTTTAAATTTTTTTCAGCAATGTTTCATAGTTTTCAGTGTACAAGTTTTTCATTTCCTTGGTTAAGTTTATTGCTAATTGTTTTCTTTTTGAAATTTTTGTATGTTGATTTTGAATCCTGGAACATTACTGGATTTATTAGTTCTAACAGTTTTTCCCCCCCTTTGGTGGAATCTTTAGGATTTTCTACACCTAAAATCATGTTATCTGTGAACATAGATAATTTTTCTTCCTCCTTTCAAGATTGCATGCCTTTTCTTTCTTTTTCTTGTCTACTTGCTCTGGCCAGAACTTTCACTAGTATTATGCTGAATAGAGGTGGTGAGAGTGAGCATCCTTGCCTCTTTCCTGATCTTAGACTAAAAGTTTGTTTTTTACCTTTGAATGTTAGCTGTCCTGTTATCATATATGGCCTTTATTATGTTGATGTAATTTCCTTGTATTCCTAGTGATATGATTTGGATATTCATCCCTTCCAGATCTCATATTGAAATGTGATTCCCAATGTTGGAGGTAGGGCCTAGTGGGAGATGTTTGGGTCATGGGGGCAGATCCCTCATGAATGGCTTGGTGCCCTCCCTACAGTAACGAGTGAGTTCTCACTCTTAGTTCATTTAAAGCTGGTTGTTGAGAAGACCCTGGCATTTCTCTTGTTACCTCCCTTCCCACATGACACACTAGCTCCCCTTCTCTTCCACCATGACTAAAAGCTTCCTGAGGCCTTACCAGAAGCATATGCTGGCACCATGCTTCACAGTCTACAGAACTGTGAGCCAAAATAAATTATCCAATTTCAAGTATTTCTTTATAGCAATGCAAAATGGAATAATACACCTAGTTTGCTAAGCTTTTTAATCACAAAAGGGTGTTGAATTTTGCCAAATGCAATTTGTTTCTATTGATATGATCATGTGATTTTTATCCTCTGTTCTGTTCATGTGGTATATCACATTTTTGATTTGCATATTTGTAATCATTCTTATATCCCAGGGATACTCTTTGGTTACTTAGAATACAAAGTGACTAAATACCACTTGGTCATCATGGTGTATGATCCTTTTAACGTGCTATTGATGTGGTTTGCTTGTATTTTGTTAAGAATTTTTCATCTATATCTGGGATATTGGTTTGCATTATTTTTTTCTTGTAATGTCTGTTTATGGCTTTGGCAATGGGGTAATGCTGGCCTCATGAAATGACTTTGGAAGTATTCCTTCCTCTTCTACTTTTTAAAAGTTGAGAAGCATTGGTCTTAATTGTTCTTTAAATGTTTAATAGAATTCATCAGCAAAATCTTCTGATCCTGGGCCTTTTTTTGAGATGTTTTTGATTACTGATTGAATCTCCTTACTAGCTAAAAGTCTGTTCAGATGTTCTATTTCTTTATGATTCAGTCTTAATTTTCTATTTTCTACTTTGATAACTTCTATTTTAATTTTTATTATTTCATTTCTTCTGCCAAATTTGGGCTTAGTCTGTTTCTCATTCCTTGAGGTATAGAAGTTAGGTTATTTGAGCTCCTCTTTTTGAATGCAGGAATTTATCACCATCAATTTCCCTCTTCCTACTGCTTTTTTCTCCATACCATGAGTTATGTTTTTGTTTTGTCTATTTTATAATTTACCTTTTTATATCTTCTTTGACCCATTGGTTGTTCCAGAATAGGTGTTAATTTCCACATATTTATGAGTTTTCTAATTTTCCTTCTCCTACTGATTTTTAGTTTCATTTCATTGTAGCTGGAAATAAATTTGAGAATTCAATCTTCTTAAGTTTGTTAAGACTTGTTTTGTGATCTATCCTGGGGAATATTTCTGTGTGCACTTGAGAAAATGTGTATTCTGCTACTATTGGGTGGAATGTTCTGTATATGTCTATTAGGTACATTTGATTTATAGTATTGTTCAAGTCCTCTGTTTCCTTATTGATCTTGTGTCTACATGTTCTATTCATTAGTGAAATCTCCTACTATTATTGTGATGCTGTTTTTCCCTTCAGTTCTGCCGATGTTTGTTTCATATATTTAAGTGCTCTGATGTTTGGTAGATACATATTTATAAATATTATATCTTCTTGGTGAACTGACCCATTAATCATTATCTGTCCTTGTCTCTTGTAGCAGCTTTTGACTTAAAGTCTATTTTGTTTAAGTATGGTCACCTCTCTTTTAGTTGCTTAGCGTATCTTTCTCCATCCTATCACTTGCAGTGTATGTGTGTCATTAAACTTAAAGTCAGTCTCTTATATACAGTATCTAGTTGAATCTTGTTATCCTTCAGCTACTTTGTGTGTTTTGACTGGGCAGTTTAATACATTTACATTTAATTATTGATAGCAAAGGACTAACTACTGCCATTTTGTTAATAATTTTCTGTCTTATAGCTCTTTTGTCCCTCTTTTTCTTTTGCTGTCTTCCTTTGATTTTTTGTAATTTTTATAGCTAACACAGGGCTTACATGAAACATTTTATAGTTATAACAAACTGTTTTAAGCTGATAACAACTTTAATCATATTGAAAAACTCTACACTTTTACTCTTTCCCCCAATTGTCATTGATGTCATAAATTGTATCTTTTTATATTGTGTATCCATTACATATTTTCAGTTTTTAAATACTTTTGGCTTTCAACATCTGTACCAGAATGAAAAGTGATGTATACATTAACAGTATAGTATTCTGTGTTTTTCTATATACTTACCTATAACAGCAAACTTTATGCTTTCATATGCTTTTGTATGGCTGCTTAGAGTATGCTTAAACTTCAAGGCCTTTAGTATTGTTATTCAGGCCTAGTGGTGATGAACTTCTTCAAATTTTATCTGAAAAAGTCTTTATTTCTCCTTTGCTTTTAAAGGACAGTTTGCCAGATATAGTATTCTTGAACAGCCTTTTTTCCCCCTCCTTTCAGCACTCCCAATATACTGTCCCATTCTTTTCTGGCCTGCAACGTTTCTGCTGAGAAATTCAGATTCTTATGGGGGGTTCCCTTGTATGTAATTAGTCACTTTTGTTGCTCTCAAAATTCTGACTTTTGACAATGTATGTCTCAGTATGGACTTATTTGAGTTTATTCCCTTTGGGTCCGTTTTCTCTCAGAGATTTGGCAAGTTTTTGGCCACTATTTATTTAAAGAAGCTTTCGGCCTCTTTCTCTCTTCTACTTTCGGAACTAACATTAAGGAGCATTTTGGTCTGCTTATGGTGTCCTATAAGTCTGTGAGACATTTTTCTCTTCATTTTCCTTCCTCCTGTTCTTCCTTCCTTCTACTTCCCTCATCTTCCTCTTCCTCTCCTTCCTTCTCCTGTTATCTCTCCCTTCGTCCCCCTTCCCCTACTTCTCTTCTTTTTCCTGTTTTTGCTCCTCTGGCTGGATAATTTCAATGACCTGTGTCTGGGCATTCTATTCCCAAAAGAGAATGCACACACACACACACACACACACACATTTGAAAGCTTGAGTCAGGGTCTTGCTCATGTCACCCTGGCTGGGGTGCAGTGGTAGGGTCACAACTCACTGTAACTTTGAACGCCTAGGCTCGAATGATCCTCCCACCTCAGCCACCTAAATACTTGGGACTAAAGGCATGCACCCACATGCCTGGATAATTTATTTTTTACTTTTTGTAGAGATGGGGTCTTGCTATATTGCCCAGGCTGTTTTCAAACGTGGCCTCAAGATACCGCCTGCCTCGGCCTCCCAAAGTGCTGGGATTACAGACATGAGCCACTGTTCCTGTCCACAGAATATATTTTTATTGGATAAAAATTATCAGGTGACAGACCAAAAAAAGGAACCTCCTAAACTCATTTTAAGAGGGTAGAGGAGAATAAAGGAAGAGAGGGAAAATCAGGAAGAGTGAAAGGAACAGAGAGAAAGGGAGGGAGGACAATGCCAATCTCATTATTGAACAGAGTAGAAATCCTGAAAAAAATTAGTAAACCAATGTTCACTTGTTCATAACGTAGAGTTAATCTCAGGAATCCAGTAATGGTTTAATAATTGGAAAACCTATCAGTGCAGTTCTCTACATTAATAGATTATGCTTTTCCATAAGGAAATTGATAAAATGAAACACATATGCGACATAAAAACTTTTAGTGAATTAGTGAAGTTGTCTTTCCCAAGGTGGTAGATTAGAGGCTTTTAGCATGCCTCAGCCACTTGGAAATATCGAGGTAGTGTATAAACTCTCTGAGCTTTAATTCAAGAAGGAAAATTGGAATCCACTAGAATTGTAAAGAAACCTCAGCTCCTGGGTAGAAGAACACAGGCAAACAACCCCTGTGATGATGTCTAGTTCATAAAAAGATTGTAGTGCCCCAGGACCTTCTCTGCTTGACACCCAGGCAGATCTCCACTGACCTGGATCAGCAGCCGGAGTTGCCCCACTCTTCCTTTGCAGACATTGTGGTGAAGCAGGGCCCTCTCTGCTCCATGCCCAGGCAGATGTCCAGGCATTCAGAGCACCTCCTTGCCTGAATGAGTAGTCTGAGCCAGCCCACCCTTCCTGTGTGGAGACGATGGTAGAGCGAGGACTTCTCTGTCCCATGCCCAGGCATATCTCTAGGCAGCTGAAGCACCCACTCTCCTGAATGAGGAATTTAGGCTGTACCTGATCTGTGCAGATAACCTGGGGCTGAGGAGGTTTTCCAGCTCCATGCCTAGGCCCACCTCTGGGCATCTGGTGGCCGCCCACTGGATTGTCCCTCAGCACTGGTGCTTGTGCCTGCCACTGGGGGACCTGTAGGTAGGCCTACCTGGTCTGGTCCTGCCCATTGTGCCCCCCTCTTTCTTGGGCTAAGCAGGGAACTCAGAGGACTGTGTACTCCATGCATCAGCCCATTTCCTGAGGCAACAGAGAGCTTCTAGTAGTAAACAAAGAGCAAGTATATACCCAGCATGTTGGCTGTAGCTGCCCCTTACCCATAAGAACTGGTTTGTAAGTCGAACCATACAGCCCAATATAAAACCTGCCAAAAGTAGTGCATAGGGTTATAGAAGCAAAGCCAAAAGACCCTACTGACATTCTCTACAGTCCCACCTCCTGGGGGTGGGGGGGGGAAGGGTGGGGGTGGGGAAGCGAAAGGGAAAGAAGAAAAACCCAATAATAATACAGAGAAAGAAAAAGAAAAAACATCCTAACCACATGAAAATAATTACAAGAATTAGAAGAGTCAGCATCTTCAGATGAGAAGGAACTAGCACAAGAATTCTGGCACCATGAAAAATCTGAATGTAGTGACATCACACTAGCTCTCCAGTAATGGTTCCTAACCAAAGTGGAAATGCAGAAATGACAGAGAAAGAATTCAATGCATGAATTACAAGGAAGTTCAACAAGAGCCATGGCAAGACTGAAAATCAACACAAAGAAATTTCTAAATCAATCCAGGAAATGAAGGAAGAGATAAATATCTTAAAAAGAAGTCAGGCCAGGTGCAGTGGCTCATGCCTATAATCCCAGCTTTGGGAGGCCGAGGTGGGTGGATCACGAGGTCAGGAGATCGAGACCATCCTGGCTAACCCTGTCTCTGCTTAAAATACCAAAAAATTAGCTGGGCGTGGTGGTGGGCACCTGTAGTCCCAGCTACTCTAGAGGCCGAGGCAGGAGAATGGCATGAACCCAGGGGGCAGAGCTTGCAGTGAGCCGAGATTGCCACTGCACTCCAGCCTGGGCGACAGAGCGAGACACCGTCTCAAAAACAAAAAACAAACAAAAAAAAAAACAAAAAAAAAACAATCAGAACTCTGGAATTGAAAAACTCACTTAAGAAATTTCAAAATACAATTGAAAAGTTTATCAATAAACTGGACCATATGGAAGAAAGAATTTCAGAACTTGAAGACTGGTCTTTCAAACTAATCCAGTAAGACAAAAATAAAAAACAATTTTAACAAATGAACAAAAAGTCTTTGAGAAATATAGGATTATGTAAAGTGACCAAACCTATGGATTACTGGTATTCCTGAGATAAAAGGAGAAAAAGTAAGCAACTTGGAAGATATATTTAAGGGAATAATTCAAGTAAATTTCCATAAACTTGCTAAAGTAATAGACATCCAGATTTCAAAAATCCAGAGAATACCTGTGAGATACTATACAAGACAAACATCACAAAGCCATACAGTCACCAGATTGTTTAATGGCAATGCTAGAGAAAAAAAATCTTAAAGGCCACTAGAAAAAAATGTCAGATCACATACAAAGGGAACCCCATCAGGCTAACAGCAGATTTCCAGCAGAAACCTTACAAGCCAGGAGAGATTGGGGGCCCATTTTCAGCATTCTTAAAAAATTCCAACCAAGATTTTCATATTGCACCAATCTAAGCTTCATAAATAAAGGAGAAATAAAATCTTTTCCAGACAAGCAAGCAGTAAGGGAATTTGTTACCACTAGATCAGCCTTACAACAGAAACTTAAGGGTGTTTTAAACATAGAACAAAAGAAAGATACCTCCTACCCGAGAAACACACGTAAGTACATAGCCCACAGACCCTATAAAGCAAGCACACAAGTAAAAACTACAAAACAACCAGCTAAAAACCTCATGATAGGATCAAAACCTTTACATTTCAATATTAATCTTGAAGGTAAATGGTCTAAATGCCCCACTTTATAGGCACAGACTTGTAAATTGCATTAAAAAACAAGACCCATACATCCATTGTCTTTAAGAGACCCATCTCACACGTAATGACACCAGAGGCTCAAAGTAAAGAGCTGGAGAAAGATCTGTCATGTAAAAGGAAAACAACAAAGAGCAGGGGGTCATTATTCTTAGATAAAACACACATTATAACAGCAACAACAAAAGGACAAAAAGGGATTACATGATAAAGGGTTCAATGTAACAAGAAGACTTACCTGTCCTAAATATATATGTAACCAACATTGGAGCACCCAGATTTATTAAAAAAACAAACAGATAAACAAAAAACCTACTATAGACCTAAGAAAAGACTTAGCCACATGATAATACTGGGAGGCTTCAATACTCCACTAACAGTCTTAGACATATCATAAAGGCAGAAAATAAATTCTGGACTTAAATTTGACACTGGACCAACTCAATCTCAGACATTTACAGAACTCTCCACCTGTTAACCACAGAATATACATATTTTTCATCTGTACGTGGAGCATGTTCCAAGATCAACCACATGCTCAGCCTTAAAATGAGTCTCAATAAATTTAAAAAAATTGAAATAATACCAGCCATACTTTCAGAACAGGAGTGGAATAAAATTATTAATCAATACCAAGAAGATATCCCCAAACCACACAACCACATGGAAATTAAACAATTTGCTCCCAAATTACTTTGAATAAACAAAATTAAGGCAGAAATCAAAAAATTATTTGAAATAAAAACAGAGACACAACATAAAATTTCTGAGCTGTAGCAAAAGCAGTGTCAAGAGGAAAGTCTATTGCTCTAAATGCCTACCTCAAAAAGTAAGAAAGATCTCAAGGAGATTTTTAATCTAACATCCCGTCTTGAGGAACTAGAAAAACCAGAGCAAACTAACTCCAAATACAGCACAAGAAAACCATAATCAGAGCAGAACTGAGTGAGACCCAAAAATTCACACAAAGAATCAATGAAACCAAAAGTGCGTTCTCTTTTTTTTTTTTGAGATGGAGTCTCACTCTGTCACCCAGGCTGGAGTACAACGGCATGGTCTTGGCTCACTGCAACCTCCACCTCCTGGGTTCCAGCAATTCTCCTGCCTCAGCCTCCTGAGTAGCTGGGACTATAGGCGTGTGCCACCACACCTGGCTAATTTTTGTATTTTTAGTAGAGATGGGGTTTCACTATGTTGACCAGGCTGGTCTTGAACTCCTGACCTCATGATCCACCCGCCTTGACCTCCCAAAGTGTTGGGATTACAGGTGTGAGCTACCGCACCCAGCCTGAAAAGTGGGTTCTTTGAAAGGATAAACATGATTGATAGACCGATACCTAGATTAACATAAAATGAGAGAAGATCAAACTAAACACAAGCAGAAATGACAAAGGTGACATTACAACCAATCCCACAGAAGTACAAAAGATACTCAGAGACTACTATGAACACCTCTATGCACACAAACCAGAAAATCCAGAGGAAATGGATACATTTCTGGAAATACATAAACTCCCAAGATAAAATCAGAAAGACATTGAAACTCTGAACAGACCAATATTGATTTCTGAAATTGAATCAATAATAAAAATCCTATCAGCCAAAAAGAACAATGGACCAAATGGATTCACAGCCGAATTCTACCAGACATATAAAGAAGAACTGGTACTAATTTTACTGAGATTATTCCAAAGAAACTGAGGAGGAGGGACTCCTTCCTAACTCATTGTATGACGCCAGATAGCACCCTGATACTGAAACCTGGCAAAGACACAATGAAAAAAACCTACAGGCCAATATCCCTAATGAATACAGATGCGAAAATCCTCAATGAAATACTAACAAACTGAATCCACCAGCACATCAAAAGTTAATCCACCACAAGCAAGTAGGCTTTATTCCTGGGCTGCAAGGTTAGCTTGACATATGCAAATCAATAAATGTGATTCATCACATAAACCGAACTAAAAACAAAAATCCTATGATCATCCCAATAGATGCAGAAAAAGCCTTTGGTAAAATCCAACATCCCTTCATGTTGAAATTCTCAAGAAACTAGGCATAGAAGGAACATACCTGAAAATAATAAGAGCCATTGGTGGCAAGCCCACAGCTTTAACATCATACTGAATGGGTGGACGCTGGAAGCATTCACCTTGAGAACTAGAACAACATAAGGATGCCAGCTTTCACCACTCCTATTCAACACAGTATTGGAAGTCTGTCAGTGCAATCAGGCACGATTAAAAATAAAAATAAAAAGCAATCCCAATAGGAGAAGAATAAGTCAAACTATCTCTCTTTCTGAATGATATGATTCTATACCTAGAAAACCCTAAAGACTCCACCAAAAAGGCTTCTGGAATGGATAAACAACTTCAGCAAAGTTTCAGGATACAAAATCAATGTACAACAATCAGAAGCATTTCTATACACCAATAATGTTCAAGCTGAGAGCCAAATCAAGAATGCAATCCCATTTACAATAGCCACACACACAAAATAAAATACCTAGGAATACATCTAACCAATAACTTGAAACATCTCTACAAAGAGTACTACAAAACACTGCTGAAAGAAATCACAGATGAAACAAACAAATGGACAAACATTCCATGCTCAAAGGTTGGAAGAATCAGTATCATTACAATTGCCACACTTCCCAAAGCAGTCTGCAGATTTGTTGGTATTCCTATCAAACTATTAACATCCCTTTTCACAGAATTAGAAAAACACTATTCTAAAAGTCATATGGAACCCAAAGAGAGCCTGAATAGCCAAAGCAATCTTAAGCAAAAAGAACAAAGCTAGAGGCAGCCTGACTCAACTTCAAACTGTAAGACTACAGTAACCAAAAGAGCATGGTACTGGTACAAAAAAAGGCACAGAAACCAACTGAACAGAATAAAGAACCCAGAAATAAAGCCTTGCACCTACAGCCATCTGATCTTCAACAATGTTGACAAAAGCAATAAGGAAAGATGCAATAAATGATGCTAGGATACCTGGATAGCCATATGCAGAAGAAGGGAACTGGACCCCCCTACCTTTCACCATATAAAAAAATTAATTCGAGATGGATTAAAGACTTTCTTAAATGTAAGACCTCAAACTACAAGAGTCTTGGAAGAAAACCTAGGAAACACCATTCTGGACATCAACATGGGGAAAGATTTATATCTAAGTCCTCAAATGCAATTACAGACCAATCTACAGAGTGGGAGAAAATATTCACAAACTATGCATCCAACAAAGGTCTAATATTTACAAGAAACTTAAACAGTTCGATGAGCAAAATACAACCCCATTAAAAAGTGGGCAAAGGACATGAACCAAACATTTCTCAAAAGAAAACATATGAGTGGCTAACAAACATGAAAAAATGCTGATCACTCATCAGAGAAATGCAAACCAAAATCATAATGAGATACCATCTCACGCCAGTCAGAATGTCTATTATTAAAAAGTCCCAAAACAACAGATGCTAGCGAGGCTGCAGATAAAAGGGAATGCTTCTAGTTCAGTCACTGTGGAAAGCAGTTTGGAGATTTCTCAAAGAACTTAAGAGTACTACAAGTTGACCGCAATCCCATGACTGCATATGTACCCAAAGGAATATAAGTCATTCTGCCATAAAGACACACACACTTGTACGTTCACTGTAGCACCATTCACAAGAGCAAAGACATGCAATCAACCTAGATGCGCATCGATGGTGGACTGGATAAAAAATGTGGCACATATACAACATGGAATACTACACAGCTATAAAAAGAACAAAGTCACATTCCTTGAAGAAACATGGATGCAACTTAAGCCACAATCATAAGCAAATTAATGCAGCAACGGAAAACCAAATACCACACATTCTCACTTATAGGCGGGAGTTATAAGTGAATACCCATGGACATAAAGATGGCAAGAATAGACCCTGGGGACTAATAGAGGTGGGGAGGGTAAGAGGAGGGCAAGGGTTGGAAAATTAACTCTTGAGTACTGTGCTCACTATCTGTTTTTTGTTGTTGTTGCTGTTTGGTTTTTTGAGAGAGAGTCGCACTCCGTCACCCAGGCTGGAGTGCAGTGGCATGATCTTGGCTCACTGCAACCAACCTCTGCCTCCTAGGCTTAAGTGATTCTCATGCCTCAGCCTCCTGAGTAGCTGGGATTACAGATGTGTGCCACCACACTGGGCTAATTTTTGTATTTTTAGTAGAGATGGGGTTTTGCCATGTTGGCCAGGCTGGTCTCAAACTCCTGAACTCAAGTGATCCACCCGCCTCGGCTTCCTGAAGTGTTGGGATTATAGGCATGAGCCACCACACCTGGCCTGTGCTATCTGGATGACAGGATCATTCATAATCCAAACCTCAATATCATTCAATATGCTCATGTAACAAATCTGTAAATGCACCCCTGAATCTAAAATAAAAGTTGAAATTATTAAAAAAAAGAAACAAATTTATTTTAGCAAACTAAGTAAAGAATACTGCCTCAACCTGATGAAGGGACCTATCAGAAACCTATCTACACAGAACTTAACGCTTGATAAACAGGGAAACAATTCCATCATTCAGAATAAACAAAGGTTGCCCACTATACTGCTATTATTTAATATTCTACAGGATACCCTGGCCAAAGTAATAAGCAAGAAAAGAACTAAGATAAAAACTGGAAAGGAGAAAAATTGTCATTATTTATGAATGTCTATAACCATCTACCTAGAAACCTCAAGAAAAATTAGCTAACTTGCAGAACCAGTAACAATATAGTAAGGCAAGTTAGATATAAAAATCAATGTATAAAATTCAAATATGCTCCCATTTACCATCAGTAACTCATTAGAATAATTCTAATAAAAAGATATTCACAACAGTAGAAATAATAACCTTAAATTACCTAGAATAAACTTAACAAAAGATATTCAAGACCTTAACATAGAAAACTAAGAATCTTGGCTGGGTGTGGTGGCTCCCACCTGTAATCCCAGCACTTTGGGAGGCCAAGGGGGGTGGATCACTTGAGGTCAGGAGTACGAGACCAGCCTGGCCAAAATGGAGAAATGCTGTCTCTACTAAAAATACAAAAATTAGCTGGTCATGGTGGCGTATGCCTGTAGTAGTCCCAGCTACTTGGGAGGCTGAGGCAGGAGAATCGCTTGAACCCAGGAGGCGGAGGTTGCAGTGAGCTAAGATCGCGCCACTGCACTTCAGCCTGGGCGACAGAGTGATACTCTGATACTCTGTCTCAAAAAAAAATAATAAATAAAAAAAGATCATTTGCAGAAGATTCATAAATGGAGATTCATAAATGGACACAAAACTAAATGGAGAGGTATAACATGTTTATGAAGGCAACACCTCAAAACTGTAGTACATGTCAATTGTCTCCAAATTTAACTAATATTAAAGCAAACCCAGTTGAAAAAATATCCTCAAGATTTTCATAAAACTGTAAAACCTGATTCTAAAAGTCACACGGAAAATGTACATAAATAGCCTGCAATTATGAAATGAAATTGAGTGGGGGATATGTCTTAGCAAATATAAAAGATCTTACAAATCCTTAATAACTGAAGTTGTGTTACCTTCACAGTAAAAGATAAACTTGAAGAGGGAATAGGGAGAATTTGAATTTAGTAGAAAGATAATTATTAATAATATTATGTTGAGACAATTGACCGTTCACTTAGAAAATACCAGGTTAGATCTTCACCTCATGCACAAAACTAAATACCAGATAAAGGTAAACAGTAAAAAATAAAACTTTAAAACTATGAAAAGAAAACATACAATATTTCTTCAGAATGGGAAAGACCTTCATAAACATAATTTAGCAACAAAATTAAAAGTACTATGTAATTAAAAAGACATTTGAAACTAAGTTAAAAGGCAACCGTTTGAGAGAGAAACTATCCATGATTTATATGATAAAAGATGTTACATCTTTTACATCCTACAAATCCATGCAAAGATGATGAGCAACCCAATACAGAAGTAGGGGAAAATATGACTATGAAATTCACATAAGAGGAAACTCAAGGTCTAACAAATACCTGGCAAGATGCTCTCTTGAGTAGTAATTACAAAGGGTAGGTTTTAAAAAAATGAGATATTAAAAAGCTCACGAGCTTGGCAAAAATGGAAATGTAAGGTAGTTCTAGAAATGGTATGGAAGAACAAGGAACTCTGGTGGGAGGGTAAATATGTACAGCCACTTTGGAAGCAGATGAACAGTATGGCTGATCCAAGCCCCACCTATAATCCCATCTTCCTCCCTAATTTCCAGTAGAAGAAATTGGAGTGGGCTTTCAAGAAGGCTTTTTAAAAGAAATAGACCCAGCTGGCATTTCCCTTTGGCCTGGTTTATCTTCCCTTTTCTTCTTGCCTGTAATAATGCCTGAGGTTGCAGCCACCTTCTCAGAATCACGAGGTGAGAATCATTGGAATGAAGATCTAACAGAGCCGAAAGATGGGGCCAGTCCCTGATGTTACCACTGAGTTGCATCATTCCACAGATGCCTACTTCTGGACCCCTTGTTACATGAAAACAACAAACCACTGTTCAAGGCACTGTTAGATAATTTTTAAATGAGCAGCTGAATGCATGTCTGATACAGTAGTCCCTATTGCAATTCCAATTCCACTTCTGGATGTCTATCACAGCAGTTCATTTCCATGTGGATGTAAGGAGATATATATAAGAGCATCCATGCCTGTGCTGTCTGATAAAGTGGCAAGCTAGAAACAAATGCAATAAACACCAATAAGGAAATGCCTTAATCTACCATGGTATATTTACACTATGGAACGCTGTTCAGCTGTTAAGACGAACTAGGTATATCTACCTTATTTGATGGCCATAAATAAGACATATTCTATGCCATCGTTGTATCAGAAAGTAGCAATCCTCTAGTGTTCTTACAAAGGCAAGCTCTAGGCCAGGCGCCACCCATCTCACATACTGAGCCTCCTTCTTTGGCACCAAGTTGTGCCCTGAATGTGTGCCCAGGGTGGGGAATGGAAAGGCAGTCCAGGCGTTAGATCTACCAACTCAGATTTCACCTTTGCTGGTAGATGAGTCATGCCCATGCCTGGGAGATAGGTAGGGAAGTGGGGGGAGGTACGTGAAGCATAATCAGAGGTAGGTGAACAGCGGAAGTTAGGAAAGTTCTGATGTGGCACACAGGACTCTTCCAACAGCTGGGGAACAGGTTTCTTGGGCAGCCTGAGGTAGGGGTGGGAGCTGGCAGTGCCACCTCTTCCTAATCTCTGTTCTTAACAGGGCTGGCCCAGACAGAGCCATGTTATTTGTTTCCCAGATTTGAGGCAGTCAAATTACTGAAGTAATAACCACAATATTGTGAAGGACAATTGAAGGACCTTGTTTGAGGCTGTTATTGACTCTACCACTAACACAATGATGGCCAATTATAAGGAGAATTACCTATACTCAGGCATTTTAGATGGCTTTTTAGGTTTGGAGAAAATGAAAAGTAAAACATTTATGATGCATTTTACAAATGCTTTTGGACTGATGTTGCTATATTTACTGGAAAATCAAGTTCCATTTGAATTCACCGAAATGTTTTCCTTTCTGCTTCTTGAATATTGTAGTGTTCTGTGATACAGTTAATTTCGCTGCCTTTGCAAGGTTGATATTGGAATTCTTTCTAGTGTATTATGCTGCATAATTTGTACCAATATTGACTAAATATTTATTCTTTTACATGTTCAATGGCTACTTGCAGAGGAATTTATTCAAATTTATTATAGTTTGCTACTGATATTAGCTTTATTTTGCATGTACTGTAGAGGAATTTCTTCAGATATATATTACTTTGTCTTTACTAGTTACCAGTGTTCAGTGAACTATGGCACTAATGTTTGCTTTTATACGACCGCGCGTCAGATCATCTACTCTTCCACCAGTAAATTTATTTTGCTGAGGGATACACAAAAGCAGCACTGAAAAACTATACATAAGATTTTCTTTGGGTAATTTAGTATTAATATTTCAATGTTGGTAGAATACTGCTACCTACCCAGCATTTAGGATTTTCTACTATATTCTATCGTAGTACAAAATGAGATTTTTTTCCCTCAAAATCAGCTCACAATAACTTCTAACACATGGGTTATGAAAAATGCTTAATTCTTCATATAACTATGTATCTTATACATAGGGTGATCATACAATTTTTTATACAAAATGGGACATATGTGAGAGTGAAAGGAAGCACTATTAAAAATTAAGGCAGGACTACAGGCATGAAACCCGAACTGTCTTAGGCAAACTAGGATATATGGTTATCATCTTTATATATCCAGTGACCTCCTATGTCAGCAAATAAGGAATACATACTAATATTAGCAGATCACCATGCTGTACTATTGAGTGAGAAACCGTAGTAGCAGAAGGAACTGTGAGGTGGGGGACAGTAGTATGGGGAAAGACATGAACACCACAGTCCTGTTTTCTATACAAATATACATATATATATATATATATATATATGTGAAATTTCGGCGACATTAGTAAAAGGGGTCTTTGGCCTCATCTGTAATATTTTAACATTATACAAGAAAAATATATCCATGCATTATTTGTATAGTTACTTTTTAATCTAAGTTAAAAAGAAGTACTCTAAATGTGTGGAAATAAGAGCTTGACCATTTTGGGTTGGCTTTCTAGCCCCACATGATCTAAAACTAATACATACCTCTGTGGGTGTTTATAGACATCAACATTTAGAGCAGAGGGGCATGGATTCCTACTTGTTCTCTAACACGGTGTAATCGACTCGGCAATCTCAAAAAATGAAGAACTCATTTTCAGTTTAGAGCTCAAAACACAATTGAATTGAGGAATTTAAAAGCATGGTATCACGCATGTAATCCCAGCACTTTGGGAGGCCAAGGTGGGCAGATCACCTGAGGTCAGGAGTTCGAGCCCATCCTGGCCGACACGGTGAAACCCCATCTGTACTAAAAATACAAAAATTAGCTGGGCTTGGTGGTGGGCACCTGTAATCCCAGCTACTCGGGAGGCTGAGGCAGGAGAATCGCTTGAACCTGGGAGGCAGAGGGTGCAGTGAGCCAAGATCACACCATTGCACTCCAGCCTGGGCCACAAAAGCAAAACTCCGTCTCAAAAAAAACAAAACACCACCACCACCACCACCAAAAAAACAAACAAACAAACAAACAAAAAACCTAAGAAACAACAAACCAAAAAAGCATGGCAGGCTAGGCACCATGGCTCATTTCTGTAATCCCACCACGTTGGGAGACTGAGGAAAGAGGATCGCTTGAGCCTAGGAGTTTGAGACCAGCCTGGGCAAAATGGCGAGACCCCGTCTCTACAAAAAATATAGAAAAATTAGCTAGGCGTGGTGGTGTACCTGTGGTTCTAGCTACTCAGGAGGATCACCTGAGCCCAGGAGGTGAAGGCTGCAGTGAGTTGTGTCCACTCTGTTGCACTTCAGCTTGGGCAACAGAGTGAGACCATGTCTCAAAAACAAACAAACAAACAAACAAAAAAGCCATAGTAAATAAACTAGCACCTGTTATATGGCAGGAAATCAATGAAACATTTTCACTGAACCATCTCCATCTGCAAATCCAGTTGTTCTTTTCAAACTACAGTCTTATGTTGCTAATTACTTACTGAACATTCCATCTGAATGTCTCAAACTCCACTAGCATGTCTTGCATCTCTTCCTGTAGACACCAGCTTCCCCTCCAAACCCTTCCATCTTTCCCAGCAAAAACACTATTAAGGATCCATGTGTATAGTTCTTGTGTAGGTTACAAAAGGCCTCTGTGCCATTAAATCCATACAAGTTCCCCCAAGAGATAAGCGGGGAATGGCTTATCTCCACTTTATAGATAAGAGGCATTTGCTCAAAGTCACATTGCAAATAAGAGATGGCTCCAGGACAGGCCTAAGGAAGCGCAAGCAAATGCATGAGTCCCTTGAGCACTGAAGGGCTATAATCACACACTACCAAACGTTTCTTTTCCACACGGGCCCAAACTAAAGGTATTTGCTGTGCTCAGAGTAACTTCCACTGTGAAGTGCTTTGAAAAAAGTTCACCCTTCTTTGGGAGAATTTAAACATCTAAGGGCACCTCTACAAGCTGGACTTTGCATTTTCATTACTTCGAAAGATTTTTATTAGGTCTGTGCTCCATGCCCAGAATAGTGTAAGACTGCAGGGGATGCTAAGAGCCATCAGCAGTGAGTAATACTCGGGCTCTGCTCTCAAGATACTGATTTAGAGGAGAGACTAGGACATGTGCAATGTGACCAATATCAGTATTTGATTAGGTATAAAAACAAGTTAAGTCTTTCTAGAGGATGTCCTCCGGGCTATTAAGCATGGCTCTAACATCCATGCTCCTCACAAAATACGTGGAATTCCAGTAGATTAACATCACCCCCCACCACACACACACCCCAGCTCTACATAATACATACTCACTGCGGTAAAATAATGGCTTGCTTGTTTCTGTAACTTAGTTTGTGTAGCAGAAGTCACTATTTACAGTTGCTCATTTTTTTTGTAACAAATAAAATAGTTCACATTAATTGCAAATGCAGTTCGAGTAACACTTAGCCTTGAATGATGTTATGCTAACATGATAAAACCACCTCAAACAAGGTAAGAGTTTGGGCCAGGCATGGTGGCTCACACCTGTAATCCCAGCACTTTGGGAGGCCAAGGCAAGAGGATTGCTTGAGGCAAGGAATTCAAGACCAGCCTAGGTAACATAGTGAAACACCGTCTCTACAAAAAGTAAAAGCTGGATGTGGTGGCATGCACCTGTAGTCCCAGTTACTTGGGAGGCTGAGGTAGGACAATCATTTGAACCCAGGAGTTCAAGGCAACAGTGAGCCATGACTGTGCCAGTGTACTCTAGCCTGGGTGACAGAGGAGACTCTCTCAAAAAGAAAAAAAAAATTGGGTCTTGGATTCAAGAAAACCTGGCTCAAATTTAAGCTGTGCCACTTCCTAGCTGGTGACTCTGGGTACCCTTGGGCAAGGTACTGCATCTCCCTAAGCCTCAGTTTCCTCCCAGGTAAACTAGAGATAATAAATGGATCTGTTTCCTAAAGACATTGAGAAAGCTAAATAAGCCTAAGAAATATAGAAAGTCTCGGGTGGATCACCTGAAGTCAGGAGTTTGAGACCGGCCTGGCCAACATGGCAAAACCCCGTCGTGTTAAACAAAACTTAGCCGGTCCTGGTGGTGGGCGCCTGTAATCCTAGTGACTCAGGAGGTTGAGGCAGGAGAACTGCTGGAACCCAGGAGGCGGAGGTTGCAGTGAGCTGAGATCACGCCACTGCACTCCAGACTGGGCAACAAGATCAAAACTCTGCCTCAAACAAAACAAAACAAAACGTCTTACACAGAGTAAACTCTCAACAAACAGTAGCAAGTAACTATTAAGAATGTTCATCTTTGAGTAATTTAGTTAACTAGGGTGACAGGTTAATATTGATCATTAGCTTCATGTTGAACATTCCCAGAAGCTAAATCCCCTATGAAAGGCACAGGACTATAAATCAGTGGAGTTGGGGTGCTGTAATTGCCCAGCAATGTGCAAATAATTCCCCTTAAAACCTGGGCAACATTTCAGACTCATTATTAGCTATTCAGGACACTAACTCCTACTGACTGTTAGGAGCAAAAGACGACTCATTCTCATAACAAAATCTTAAAAATATATATATGGGTAAGACAATATTTTACTCTTAGATCTGAAACACGGCTCCACTGGGAGCTAGAGAAAAAGATATGTAGAATATTTGCCAGGATTAAAATCCCACATATTAGTAATGAAGAAGTTTTTAATTACTTGCATGCTTTAACCAGCTGTTAAAAATAAACATTGTGAATTACTGCCGATAAATCCCCTGTTGGTTGAAAGACACTTGCCTGGATCACTTTGCTACATGCAATTTCTTTGTAGTGAACTAGATTTGGCCTCGGTCATAATTACTTGAGTTCATTGAACTCAAGCAATTATGAACTCAACTTGAGTTCAATGAGTTCCTGGTGTGCCCAGGCTCTAACGTACAGAAGGGTGACATGGTATGAATTTGCACAGCTTAGAGATACCATGGACTGGTTGACTCTATTTCTGGTTTGATTTTCAATAGCAAAAGGCTGTTTTGTACTAAAAGATCAGGTAACCAGGCACAACAAGATGCGTTGCCAAAGAATCCCTTTGGCTCAAGAAAAAGAGACTCTAGTTTGGCTGGAAAAGTCAGCGCTGGGATGTGGCAGTGCTTGTCAGTGTCAACAACGAACTGGGCCCTGCATAAAGGAGTAGGCGGGGGGTCACTTGAATCCAAGGCCCTTTGGCGAGTCCCATCTCCCCCTTCATTCATTCAGCAATGATGTGCTGAGCACCTGCTATAGCAAAGCACTGCCAAGCGAAGAGCCAAGCAGAGGTCAGGAGCCTCTCAGCATCTTGCAAGGGAGCCAGTGTTTAGTATCTGGCAGCAGTGTTCACCTCCTTGTTGAAAGATAAGAAACATCTAGAGTGCAGATTACCAGCCAACACAGACTTTCTCAATCAGAAGCACCAGCGAAGAGTTTGGAGTCTGTGTACGTGTATCGAGGTAAAATAGACGTAAGGAGTTCCTGAAATCATTGGTTCCGATCATTCTCCTGTCCCCCTGCTTTTCCGGTTGTTACAGTGAAAGGGCCATTTTACATGATGTCACCCTTCTGGAGTCTGCATTTTTAATTTAGGCCTTGAATGTTCTTCTTGGCTCAGGCTGGGAGTCTCAGGTGTAAAGGAAGCAACAACTGGGGAATCAGCTGAATTCTCAGATAAGAGACCACCTGGCTGATAAGTGCATTCAACAAGCATTTGAATGCAGTCAACAAGCATTTACTGGGCAAACGAAGGGTATAGAAGTAGAAAAAACAGACATGGTTCCTCCTCTTATGGGGCGTTTATGTTCTGGGGAGCAAATCACTTCATCAAACAATTTTCATATAAAACAAGAGTTTGAACTACATTACTTAAAGGTATGTTGGGTCCAAATATACGTGATTTGAGTAAACATAATTCAAATAAACATGATTCTAGAAAAGGAAATCAATCTCATTTTGTAAGAAAAACTCCGGCAAATGTTAAATTACCCAGGGACCAGAAGACGACCCCCCTTCTTTGAAAGAAAGAGGGCACAGAGGTGAGTGGAGAGGCTGCCTTGGGAAACCACAGGGTAGGATCACCTGTACCCAGGAGTGGCCTGTGGACATGGCACACCAGGACATGCTGTGATTCCTGGAGAAAAATCGAACTTAAAGGGCCTTAAGCAGAAAAGAAAGTGAACTGAGACTCACGTGAGAGGATGACCTGGAAAGATGAGCGTCCAGCAGGCAGCGTTACAAAACCTGGGGAGTCACCAGGACCTCGTCCCTCTCCATTTCTTTGCTCTTTTTAACACACAGCTGGACCCAGCAGCCCAAATATTATCAGCGCTCGGTCCTCTCCTTCAGGTAGGAGGACCCTGAAGAGGAGCAGCACCAAGCACCTGCCCTCTGAAGCAATTCTAGCGGAAAGGGTTTCTCTTAACCTGCTCTGGGAGAAAGGCTGAAAAGACGACGCTGACTGGCCCATCGTGGCCCAATGACTGCGGCCGGAAGGCTGAAACTCTTGTGAGTGGTCAGGCCTGCATATGGAGGTCAGCCCCATGAAAGGGCTGGGAGGGACTTTTTGTCATCAAAAAGGAGCATGGGGTATCATTCTCTAAAGTGAGAGATGCTGGTGAACAGCACACAACCTGGCGTGCCATCTCTAAAGCAAGAGATGCTGGGGAAAATTTTAATAACATTGCTGGTGCTGGCTTCCAAGGCCAGCCAGCAGGGGCACCAGTGTCCCTATAATGATGTCTAATTGGGTCAGAGCTGGGGCATGGCATTCTGCAGGCAACTTCTACCCTGTCTTTGTAAGGCTGCGTGAACCGGAGATTTGGAGAGCAATACAAGGTAGAAGCAGCCCCAACAATCTACGACAAAGCAACACTTGCCTCTTTTATACACCATGCTAGGTGGTTGAGGAAAATAAAACATTTTCTTGAAAAGAATCCCTAGGCCTATTCCCTAGGCTTGAGAAACACCACAGCATAGGTAACTTGGTGCCAGAATGAGCTGTTTGACCCTCCACTAACTGTTACTGCTCATAATGTGGCACTTTCTGCCCCTGTCACCGGAAACAGCACTGAGGACATCCAACAAGTATTTCCAACAGGCTTTCCAGACCCCTTTTTTCTTTTTGCAGGTGGGAGCAGTTTGGGCATTACCTTTAGGTTCCAATACAGGGCTCCTTGTTGCTCACACATCCTTCCTCCATTGTGACCCTCCATCAACCATATGGATAACCTCCCACACACTCCTCAGAAGCCACGGGTGAGGTAGCAGTGCCGGGTTGCTTCTGCCCAGGCCTCTGCGAGCATCCCCAGGTACGCAAGTATGAGCATACTTTTATTGTGTTAGGCAGGGCAGAGTGATTCAATCTAAGGTTGAGGCAAGGTGAGGGCAGCTGGGAACCCTAGAACTAATGAAATTTCTTAACTGCTGCGTCTCCTGACCATAGAAGGGAAGGGGAGCTCCCTTTCAGGAAACAGACTAAGTCTTTTAAAGTGGTGAGTTTTCAGCTGAGATGTGGAGGGAGCACAAATCACTTGGCCCACATTCCTCCCCCATTCCCTGACCATCTTATAGCATTAATACTCCACCAGATCATATAGGCAATGACTTCCCTTACTTACTAGACCTCATCTAATCTTGACTTAGTTACCACAATTCTAGTGTAGGTTGGCTATTTTCCCCACTCTCCAAAAGATTAGAAACAGTGAGTTATCTGTGTGCTAGAAAAGAGTGTTCATCCATAGCAGATGGGAAAACAGCATTCATTGGACAAATACTCATTGAACTCCTGCACTGTGCCAGGCATTAGTAGAGCAGTAAGCAAGACAAAGTTCTCACCCTCATAGAGCTAACAGGCATTAATCAAATAATTGTACAAATGTTTACAGTTATGAGCAATGCTGTAAAAGAAAGGCAGGAAGCTATCAGAGCTTGTAGCATCATTTGTAGCAGGAGGACCAATCCTAAATTGCTGGGATCAGGGAAGGCCTCTAGAAGACTTAACAAGAGACACGAAATAAACATCATTCAGGCCAAAAGGAGGAGCAGGGATCCTGAGAAGCTTGGAGCCCAGGAACCTACAAAAGGTCAGTGTAATTGGGGCAGAGAATGCAGAATAATATGAGATGAAGGTAGAGAGATAGGCAAGGGGCCAGTTCAGACAAGGCCTCTTGGTCATGTTAAAGATTCTCAACCTAACCAGAGTTTTCAGCAGAGAAGTGACAAAAGATTTGCACCTTTATAGGCTTTCTCGGCTAGACATGTGGAGAATGGACTGAAGGTGGGTGTGGATATGGGTGGAAGAGCAAATGGGCTACTACTGAATCTATGGGAGGGAAGGTACACCTATACCTTGGGCCGTTTTAGGGCATGATTACAAGTAAAAATCAAGTGGTTTAAACATGGGTTAGGTATGTCAAGTTTAGGAGAGGCAGGGGTCAGGGATGATCCCAGATCTCTGGGATGGGAAATTCCGTGAGTAGTGGAGATATTTACTAAGGAAGGGAGCCCTATAAGAATTTGGGGTGGGAGAGGATTATGAATTCTACTTTGGCTACACTGGCTGACAGGTGCATGTGGGACATCCACGTGGAGTTGCAGAAGTACTAGATATGAGTCTGGAGCCCAAGAATGGTCTGAAACTGTGCCTCTAGTAGTACATATTTGGGTTAGAGATGGAAATGGAGGCCATGGGCTTAGGTGAGCTCACCTAGGGAGAAAGTATGGTATTAGAACAGGGCTGAGGAATGAGCACTGAGAAAATCTACCATTTCAAGCTGCAGTGGGAGAGAGTAACAGAATTGGGGAGATACGGAAGCAGGAAAGTGGCAGCCAGATTCCACGTTGGCCTCCAATGACACCACCTCCTGGTATTCATGTCCTTGTGTAGTCTCCTCCCACACTGAATATGGCTAACCTGTGTAAATACATGAGATTGTGGAAATGACAATGCACGGCTGTGGCTTGAGTATAATATCTTTTTAAGATCTCAGGAAGGCCTGATGTGGCACCCCAGAGAGCTGTTCAGACAATAAGGCTTCTAAGAAGCACAGCGTATTGTCCCTTGGCAGTCTGAGCAGAAGCTCACGGTGGAGGACTTACCTCAGAGATTTGTGGGTGTGGCTTTTGTGAGTGAACTGCAATAAAACTCAGGTGACACATTCAAAATAATATTCCTAGCACCACTGCCAGCTTGAATGGAAAGGAATATAGTGCAAAATGTTAACACAGCTGTTTGGCCCCTAAAATCCTTCTGGCAGGAAGCAGGCAGAGAAAGCTATGTAGCTGGAAATGTGGGCAACCTTTCATGGAAAAGGAAGGATGACTCATATGAGGCCAAGAGCCCAGCCTCCAAGATTGCCTTTGACCATCTCCATCTTCTGGTATAATACGGAAATACCTTTGTGTATTTCCTTCCCCTACCGGATAGGATTGACTTGCATAACCAATATACTGTGGAATGACACTGTGACATTTGAGGCCAAGTCATAAAGGACAATGCAGCTTCCACCCTGCTGTCTTGGATGACCTGCTCTGGGGAAACCACTTGTCACTTGATGAGGATATTCAAGCAGTTCTGGAACAATACACGGCAGGTGCTCATATGCGTTAACCTCAGGCTAATGCAAAAGCTTCTTTATGATAGAAAAGACTCCAAACACATTTTCCTAAAAACAACCACTACCATCACCTCATATTGATGTTGCAATTTATATTAAAAGTACTTTCACCACATCTTGCTTTATGCTCCCAATGAACCCTATGAGGTGGGTGGGTTTATAGAAAGGGCAAATGCAGTCAGTCCCAGGTCCCAAGTGAGGAAGCTAAGTTCTAAAGGGCTTCTGTTCCTTGGTTAAGGCCACACATGGTATTCATGGTGTCGGTGTTCTGACATCAAGTTCAGAGCTTTTCTGACAACATCCAGGCAGCATTCAACAGGGATTTCTCATCTATTTGTAGATACTCTCAGAGTAACTCTAGCAGAACTTTCCACAGTAATGTGTCCCCCCTGTAATGTTCTCATGTTATCCTTTCTGTAGCTGGAGCCATGGACAGACATGGACTCTGTCTTCTTTCCACTTGGATTCCTATGCAACAGTGTAACTGGATCATTGGTAACAGTTCGTGGGTGGCCAGACAGTGCTGCCACTGTTCAACATTCCTCACTGGAAGCTGTCTTCAGAGAGCCAAACTTCTTCCCAGTAAGAAAACCAGTCTATGAGTTTAGAGCTATGCTTCATTTTTTAAACTAAAAATGGCATTAGCTTGATTGACTCCCTTAATCATCAGATTTTTAGTTGCTTCCTTTTCACCTTCTTGGAGGCCAAAACTTTAGAGTATATCCAAATACACTTGTTGCAGGCTCTGAGGGCACACCCAGACATTCCAGAAAGTCCAGTAGCAACAGCCCTCTAAAGAGAACACTGAGGAAGAAAGCCCTCATAAGGAATGTACCATGAAAATTCTGATAAAAAGAATGGCTATGTGTGTTAAGGAGCACTTTGTATGCTTTAATTTAATCCTCAAAAGAATCCTATGAGGTAGGATAAAGGCCTAAACATCAAACATTACCATGTGTTCACATAGGCATAGTGCCCCGATATCACAAAGGGTGAAAGTTAACACCTAAAATGGACACTGTGAATAGCTAATGCCTCTCCAGCAATAGCTACCATCCCCTCGAGGATTGCTCTGTTGGGGATCTGGGCCAATTTGGCGTTTTTCACATGCTTTCAAGCCTGATAGTGTTTTGTCATTCCCACATCAATCAGAGGTTTTAGGTAGATGCAGAGTGCATAAAACGGAAATAAGTATATCTTGCCTTCTAAGAAATTCAAGACAGACATCTCCAACCCAACTAAGCCTACTTCTATGGCTCCAAACTGACTTCTATTGTACCCATCTAAAACAGAAGGACATAAGAAATGAAATTTCAAACTAATCTCTGCTTCTTTCTTTTCATTCCCATCTGGCTTAGTGCAAGGAAGTAAGAAATAAAGATTCAATCCAAGAACCTATTCGTAAGCAGCAATTTGAAGAGCCAATGTTTGGCAACAGATACCACTGTACACATTTTAAAACCCATGTTTCTTGAGAACCATCTCAGCCAACTGTGATCACCTTATTTCTGGCCTCTCCTTCACAGTGACAGAATCACAGAAGAAGGCAGCCAGATGAGAACTGCTATAATCAGGAGGAAGACCAATAGCCCATCCCAAATAAAACACTCTGAGTCACGACTTCCAGAACTTCTGCCATGACCATGGGCTTTAAACCATTCCACTGCTTCCTGGAGGTCAAATGGCTGAGCCTTATAACCTAGCTCTTTCTTGGCTTTCTCTAAGCTAAAATAATGTGTGACACCAGTTTTGTAAACTTCAGTGCGAGTGAGGAAGGGCTGGAAGTTGTAGAGTCGACCCAAAATGAAGTGAACCATCTCTGTTAGAAAAGCAAAGCAGTAGACCAAAGTCAATGGCAGGCGGGTAGATGGGAACGTGTAGCCCAGGCCCTCAACCAGAGGCCGGAAGAACTCAAAGTTGTTCACGGGTCTGCCATCTGAGATGAAGTAGGGCTGCCCAGAGGCAATATGGCCCTTGTCAGCTCTCAGGGCTTCTGAGGCCAGAATGTGAGCCTGCACCAAGTTATCCACGTGGACAAACTCAACCAGGCTCCTGGGGTCCCCGTAGACAAACTTGAACAGACCCTTCTCGATGTAGCTGACTATTCTGGGAAGGTGTCTTTGTTCTCCAGGCCCATAGATGCCAGCTGGCCTCAGAGCGCAGGTTCTTAAGACGCCGTCGCCTCTGTCCAGGGGTGTACCATTCGCCTCCAGCACCTTCTTCTCTGCAATAGACTTTGTCCGAGAGTAGTGATCAGGGTGGAGGTGAAGAGGCAGGTAGGGCAGAGATTCATCCCCATTTCTGATAACTTGACCTCCAAAGATGACATTGAAAGTGCTGGTGTAAACTAACCTGGGCACCCTTCTTCTTTGGCAAGCCTGGAGGATGTTGTCTGTGCCCCCGATGTTGACTTCTTCGATCAGGTTTCGATTGAGTTGCTCCCGCCCTGACATACCATAAGAGGCAATATGGAACACACAAGTGATGTCTGCATCCTGGAAGGCTTTCTCTATGTCAGACAGGTGGCAGATGTCTCCTTGTATAAACTTGATTCCTTCTGGAATGGTTTCAGCAGGGCTGCTGATGTCAAACAGAATCACGTGGACTCCCTTTTGGTTCAGAGCACAGCCCAGGCTGAAATGAGAAACGGTAAATGTTGCATCAAGTCGCTCTTAAGCTGTGCGTAGGGGAAGTGTATAAAGTAATTTACCAATCAAGGTGGGGCTGATTCAAGTCTTCCTGGCTCATCCTGAGCCCCTCACTATGCGTGTTCCTTGGTGCAAGGTTCACTTCTTCAAATTTTCAAAAGTGAGAATCCTCTCATCTACTTAAATTACAAAGAGAGAGGCTTTATCTTCAAAGAATGGTGGCATTTTTTCCCTTTGGTTCTAGGGCCCACTATCTATTCTTTGGAATATTTGAGAATAATAACATAACTGTGAAAGAACAGCTATGATTTAAAATTGTTTTTGGTGATGTGAATAGTCATCCCTCCCAATTTCACAGCTTTATAAAGAATTTTTCTTAAAGTGAAATATACCTGTAGTTCTCAACTGCAGTATCTGAGCAGTGGGCAACACAGTTCATTTCTAGTTTGACATTATACAAACAAGTAAAAGTCTACTCTGTTGTCAGAGTTGAAAGCTTCTGGCAACTACTAGTAAAATAATTCCACATGTATATTTTATAGACACACTTACCGAAAACCAAAATAGCCACCTCCTCCTGTAATGAGGACAGTTTCCTTTTGAGATCTTTTGGGGTCCATATGTGGCAGTCAAAAGATAACTGGACCTGTAAGAAGTATGCATCACTGTTACTGATCCAAATGCAAGTATCATTCCCCTTAATTTTGAGCTAACAAAACCAAAAAGTCAATATGCTGTAGTAGAATGAAAAGTTAAGGCCTGGGTCTAGTCATAGCTGTGTCATTTAGCTACTTTCCCTTCAGTTCCTGGGCTTCAAATTTCTCCTGATGTAATATGGGGACAGTATTATCTGCTCTGCCCACCTGAAAAGGTTAATGGGGAGGTTAAATAAGATAATGTAATTGGCAGTGCTTTGAGAAACACAAAAAACGTTTCAAATGTAAGGCATTATTGTTAATTCTTGAAAATGATTAGAGCCTTTTTGAAAAGAATTGATTCAAATTTGGTAGGAAGAGGCATTTCCCCCCCACCCCCCCATGCATCAGAAAATTAGAGAGCACTCTAAAGGACTCTCCCAAAATCTTTTCTGTAAAATTGCACACTGCAGCATGGCTTAATACTGCTTTATTAGCCCTATACTTAAAAAATATATATATGGGGAAAAACTCCTTTATGTAGCAAACGATGCCCTACCTCCCCCACTGCAAATCTTGTAGGTACTTAAAGTACAAGAGCTCAGTGCCTTTGAGGGGTCCCACTTCTCTTTCCCTCTTCTTCTGTGGCCCTCCCCTCCCCATATTTCTTTCAAGGCTCTAATGACCCTTCTCCCAAAAACAAAACAAAATAAGCAAAAACTAAGATACCCAGCTCCTTCCATGTAAGAGGGAGAGAGGCCGGGTACGGTGGCTCATGCCTGTAATCCCAGCACTTTGGGAGGCTGTGACGGGCAGATCACGAGGTCAGGAGATAGAGACCATCCTGGCTAACACGGTGAAACCCCGTGTCTACTAAAAATACAAAAAATAAGCCGGGCGTGGTGGTGGGCACCTGTAGTCCCAGCTACTCGGGAGGCTGAGGCAGGAGAATGGCGTGAACCTGGGAGGCGGAGCTGGCAGTGAGCCAAGAACACGCCACTGCACTCTAGCCTGGGCGACAGAGCGAGACTCCGTCTCAAAAAAAAAAAAAAAAAAAAAAAAAAAGAAAAAATAGGGAGAGAAATGGAACAGGAAGCACACAGGTCCTCAAAGGCACTGGGCGCATGCACACACACACACACCCCAACACGTGCGCTCAAGTCAACACAGACGCTCAGAGCTGTGGTTAGGCATGAAGACTGCAAGCAATCAAGAGCCCTACCATTTCTCTTTCCCAGCCAGGCACCCACAACTGCAGTCACTGCACCATGTAAGTAGACTTCAACATGGAAGAGTGTGGAGATGGGAGGGGAGCGGGAGCAGCAGAGGCTGGGGCTAGGCAGGATGAAGAGCTTGTATGGCAGAGAGGCTATGAGTGTGGAGTCAGTGTACATGCATAAAGAAAGAAAAAAATATGGGGGACAGGAATACACAGTGAAGGCGTCTTGCCTCAGCCCTTAAGTGGTTACGTGATCTTGGTCAAGACACTTCTCTAGACTTCACTTTTCTCTTCTGTCTGGCTGTGTGTTGTGCTATGTTACAGGAATGCTAAGGTTTTTAAAAAGGCAGCACGGTACAGTGGAAATAATAAAGACAAACCCATACCTAGTGCTTACTATTAGGGCCAGGCAGCATGCTAACTGCTTTACGTGTATGTTAGCCAATTAATCCTTTTAATAATCTTACCAGGACAGTACTATTAGATCCTGTTTTTCAGCTGAGAAAAATAAAGCACAGAGACAGGAAATAAACTTGCCCAAACTTACCTGGATTCACACCCGATGGCAGTGTGGCCCCAGGAGCCCGTACTCTTAACCACTAAAACACAGTCTTAAATGGAAAGAGAATGGACTTTGGTGTCCACTTACCAGTTGTGGGATTTTGGACTGTGTGTTTACCACATGTGTTAAAGACTCTGAGCCTGCTGCTTCATCTAACAGTGGAGCTGATAATGAGCCTGCATGAAGACTGCATGGGATAATGTGCAAACAATGTCCAATAAAACACCTGGTACCGTATGGGCACTCCACAGATGTCATTTCTTGAGTAGACTTTTCTTCACACTCCAGAGTTTAGAGATTCAACTAGCGTATCACATTTCCACATACCATGATTAGATCTCTCAAAAAGCACAGGGTTACAAAGAGTTTTGTAAGTTCTTCTGGACACCTGTGTGAGTGCATGAGACTGCCAATGAAACGAATCAGAGCACTCATGCAGAATCGGTCAGTGTGACAAGTGAAGACGAGGTTCAGCAAGTGTCTGTCTCAGTGGCTTGACGGTATGGAGAAGAGTGAGAAATACTAGGGAAACTGAGCAAAATGGGGCAGAGGATGACTGATGAGTTCCCAAGGTTCCATTATGCAACTGCCACGGTTGTGCTTTCAAGAAAATTCATGAAGAATGAACGTGCCAGCACTCCCTCAATGTATCTAACAGTGACCTTATGATTCTATTGTTTTCTGAGTGCAGAACACTCCCATTTGGATTGAAAGTGGTCATAAAACCAAATGCAGTCAATTCTATTCTTTAGTGTACTCACAACCCTTCATGACAAACAGTTTCACAACATGGTAGACATCAGTTACTGATATTTCAGTACAGACTTCCCATGTTCACCTCCATGACCTGGTCACAGTCTCCCACTCTTCTGCCACTGGCATTCTATGCTCCAACTGCACAGACTTTCTTTCCTTTCCTTGAAGACGCTGACCTCATTAGTGCCTCCTGTTCTCACTTCAGTGTGACACGTCGTGCACTAGGTCCTTTTCTAGCAGCATCTTTCTCAATATTTAGGTCTGCTCACAAGTCCTCAGAGAGGCTTCTCTGATCTAACAGAGCTGCTTGTACCCTAAACGTTGCTTTGTTTTCTTCATGGAACATTTTACTGTCTATCTAAAACTATTTACTTTTTATTATTGATCTCCTTCCCAGAGAATGTAAAGTTCTATGAGAACTGAGGCCCTCTGTCTTCTGGGGTGTCCCTACTAGAATCCAGAACATAGTAGATGCTCAATAAATATTCTGTTGAATCTATGGATTATTCTGAACACCCTAAAATATATCCAATTTAGTAAAATTGTGATGGGCACAAATTACTTTACCCAGGGCTCTGCAGTGTTTAAGAGTCACTGTTCTGCATGACATTAATGCTGCCATTTTAACAATAACATATCTCCTAAAAAGTGATGGTTATGGAATGAAAGATACAAACCCAAATGAGACAGAGGTCCTGCTTTCCAGAGCTTACAAATGAGAAAGAGGCTTCCACAGATATCAAAAGGAAAAGGCAAAAAAAAGATGAAAATAAAGTTACTCTTTTAATGTTGGTATAAACAAAGTGCAGTGGGAACACCAAGGTGAGGGGTAGGGAGACTGATTCTGACAGGGCAGATCAGGAAGAGTTCATGGGAGAGTGAGCTTTAGTGCTACAGGGCCCATGGGAGGATCTAGGTAGGCTGAGAGGAGGGTTATCACTGGTGAGGGTGAACCACGAATCAATGGATCAGAGGCAGAGAAGGCTGTGCTGGGCAGCTAACATGGGGAGTCCGCCATGGCTGGTATGCAAAGAGAAGCACAGAGCTGGTGCTTGGGGGTGAAAAGACAGCCTGGGGTGAACCTGGAGAAAGGCTTCTGTCCCCTTCCATAAAGTTTGAATCCCATTTTTTTTTTCGAGACAAGGTCTCACTCTGTTGCCCAGGCTAGAGTGTAGAGGTGTGACCACGGCTCACTGCAACCTTGATTTCCCGACCTCGAGAGATCCTCCTACCTCAGCATCCTGAGTAGCTGGGACTACAGGCATGCACCATGATGCCTGGCTAGTTGAATTCCATTCTGCAGACAACAGAAGCCTTTTTAGGTTTACAGAAAGGAACTGTTGGGGCCACCTCAGTACTTGTGAAAGAGGAGGCTTCCCCTGGAGGAGGAAATGGGCCAGGGTCCAGGGAAGGGAGATGTGGCTCTAGGCTAGAGGGTTACCAGTGAGGACAAAAGGCCAGTGTGCTCAGGTGAAATCAGGGTGAGGGCTAGCGAACAACTGCAGGAGGTGGCAGCATGTTGCACCCAGATGATGTTCTGAGGAAGGCGATGTCATTAACTGAAACAGTAGGCTTTGGAAATGTTCTTGTCTGGCTGAAAGTTTTGACAAACAGGATGCCAGATAACGATTTAAGATCTTCTTAATATCTCTGTAAGAATTCCACCATAAGGAATTCTGAAAATGGACAAGGACTTCAAAAGTCCAATTAAAAAATTCCAACGGAAATACCTATCTTTAATTAGTCTTTAGTTTTAAAATTACACATTCCAGTCCAGTCACAAGACCACAGGTCAATCATGGTTCATGTGCACATTAATCAAGTAAGGAACATATAACTTCGGATTATTAATGCTTCAGAAACTTGCCAGGCCTAGTGATGCTACTCCATTACCTTCCAACTAGTTTCAGAATGATCTGAGGCAAAAACTTGTATAACTGATCTGATCGGGGGGTCAGAAGAGAAAGGTAAGGAAAAATAAATAACTTAACAAAATAAACAGCAAGGAAAAAGCTTATCCACCAGGCCAGTAAAGCCTTCACAGGATGGTAGCCATCTGCTGCACTGCTGGGGGCCGCCTCCTCCCTTCCTGATCCTCAACATTGATAAGCACGGAAAAATCTTAGCAAATGCATTTTGCAGACCTGCCCCCACCCAAAATTCTCATGAATGCTAAGCCAGAAGGGAGAAGAGAATATACAGTTGTTCTTCAGCCAGCTGCCTGATTTTCATCTACTCTGTGGCTCCTGTTTTATTAATTAGTTTCTGTCTGATTCCTTCTAGGGCTGGGCACTCAGACCTGCCTTTATAATGGCAAGTGCTTGAAGGTTCTTCCAAACTGTGGCTTTGTTCAGTAATTGCTCTCCCCTGGTGGGGAGGGCTACATCTGACCTGAGCAGCCATTTTGGTGGATACAGGTTAAAGTTAAGCACATGATCAAGGGGGAAAAAAAAAAAAAAAAAAAAAAGCTTAATTACAAACAGGAAAAAAATAAAATTTAAAATCCACCTGACCTCTTGAGAATACTAAGGTAAAGCGAGGGGAATAATGTTGACATCTCAAGGGAAGTTATGAGAAAAAACTAGTAAAAGATGACTGGGAGTACTTTACATTTTAAAAGACCTAATTAAATGCTAAAGATCAGAAATGAGAACCTTCAACTACCCACGCAGTTCCTTCATCCCTATGAGTTCAAGATGATTGTGTTACTAGCCCTCTGGTATTATTATGCAACATAGAAATATGGGTGTCATTAGCATTTCACCAATAGAAACTATGGAACAGAGAGAATTTAAGACGGTTCCCATAAAAATAAAAACTTACGATATTTACTTTAAGAGATATAAAAAATATCTCCAAGTAGTATAACCCCATGATTAGGTGCTTTAAATCACTGTACAAGTGCTGACCAGAGGTAAAAGGTAACTGTATTGTTATTATATCAAGATCTGGCAAATATATTGATGCCAGAGGGCTTATGAAATGGTGCTGTTCAAATTCCATGCATGATCTGAAAATTATCTACTTGTGTTTAATATAAGGAAGTCAAAACAATAAAAATAAATATGCAGTTAGGGGTGATAAGGAGAAGAATTCTGATATAGATAAAAGAGATGTGACATATAAAATTCAAAAGGGGCTGGGTGCAGTGGCTCATGCTTATAATTCCAGCACTTTGGAAGGCTGAGGCAGGTGGATCACTGGAGGTCAGGAGTTAGAGACCAGCTGGGCCAACATGGTGAAACCCCTGTCTCTACTAAAAACAGAAAAAAGTAGCCGGGCGTGGTGATGCACACCTGTAATCTCAGCTACTTGGAAAGCTGAGACAGGAGAATCGCTTGAACATGGGGGATGGAGGTTGCAGTGAGCGGAGATTGCACCACTACACACCAGTCTGGATGACACAGCGAGATGCCATCCAAAAAAAAAAAAAAAAAATTCCAAAAGGCCAAAACACCTGGGAAGAAAATTAAGGGTATAGGGTTAAGTAAAAACCAGTATACTGGTAATAGATATGGGTATTTATGCAGGGTTTTGAACATAAGTAGGTAGCAGGACAGCTGTCTGTAATTCAGGGTCATCATCTGAGGTGTTTCAAATCTTGTTCGGCTAGCTAAACTTCTACCTAGATATCTATGGCACAAGAGCCTTGCAATTCTCCACAATGCTGATGACAAAAGAAATGAAAAAATTTTATAATTGGTATTTCCCATCTGTTTCCCAAGCTATCGTATAAATGCCATGTGAGCACAGACCGGCAATATCTGTAGGGACAAGGAATATCTAGCAGATTGTAGACCCAGTAAATCTAAATGGGGTGAACATTTTGCAAGCTCTTCAAATGCCTCTTTCTGTCCTATCTGCAAGGAGTACTACACTTGTATTTTCCTCTTCACTAAGTTAGCAGTTTGCCACATCTATACATTGAAGTAATATCAAGTAATTGAAGTAATATCAACTGCCACTTTTTTTTTTTTTTTTGAGATGGAGTCTCGCTCTGCCGCCCAGGCTGGAGTGCAGTGACTGGATCTCAGCTCACTGCAAGCTCCGCCTCCCGGGTTCACGCCATTCTCCTGCCTCAGCCTCCCGAGTAGCTGGGACTACAGGCGCCCGCCACCTTGCCCGGCTAGTTTTTCGTATTTTTCAGTAGAGACGGGGTTTCACCGTGTTAGCCAGGATGGTCTCGATCTCCTGACCTCGCGATCCGCCCGTCTCAGCCTCCCAAAGTGCTGGGCAACTGCCACTTATTAAGCACTTACTCTGTGCCAGGCATTCTACAATACTCTGTCCAGGAATTATTTCACATACCTCTGAGATGAGTACTAATTTGTTAATTCCATTTTACAGATGAGAAAACTGAAGCTCAGAGACACAAAGTGCCTAACTCCAAGTGCTACAGCTAGCAAATGGTAGAGCAGGGAGCCGTACCAATAACCCAGGTGCATCTGACTCTACAGTTCACCTTAACGCAGCAGCACTTGAGGCTGTGCAGAGCCCCTGCCTGAAGTGCTGGGTACTGACCTGAGTCCTGTGAGGGCTTTCACTGTTAACACATTCTGCAACCTCATCGCGGCCCCTGCAGTTCCCAGAGACTCTCAGTTTGGAAATCTGAGAATCAGACTTGGCTGTTCCACCAATTCCCTGTGTGACCCTGGGCAATTCACTGAACCTCTCTGATCATGTTTCCTCCTCCCCAAAATAAAAACAGCAACAACCATGGCTACACTTATTATTTATGATGGGTTAGGGAGTGATACAGTTTGGCTGTGTCTCTACCCAAGTCTCCTCTTGAATTGTATCTCCCGTAAGTCCCACATGTCCTGGGAGGGACCCAGTAGTAGGTAATTGAATCATGGGGGTGGGTCTTTCCCATGCTATTCTCGTGATAGTAAGTCCCACAACATCTGATGGTTTTATAAAGGAAAATTCCCCTACACAAGCTCTCTGGCCAGCCGCCATGTAAGACGTGACTTTGCTCTTCCTTTACCTTCTGCCATGATTATGAGGCCTCCCCAGCCATGTGGAACTGTGAGTCCATTAAACCTCTTTCCATTATAAATTACCCAGTCTTGGGAATGTCTTTATTAGCAGCATGAGAATGGACTAACACAGTAAATTGGTACCGGGTATGGGGTGCTACTGTAAGGGTATCCAAAAATGTGGAAGTGACTTTGGAACTGGTTTACAGGCAAAGGTTGCAACAGTTTTGAGGGCCCAGAAGAAGACAGGAAGATGTGGGGAAGTTGGGAACTTCCTAGAGACTTGAATGGCTGTGACCAAAATGCTGACAGCGATATAGACAATAAAGTCCAGGCTGAGGTGGTCTCAGATGGAGATGAGGAACTTTTTGGGAACTGGAGCAAAAGTGACTCTTGTTATGTTTCAGCAAAGAGACTGATGGCATTTTGTCCTTGCCATAGAGAACTGTGTAACTTAGAACTTCAGAGGGATGATTTAGGGTATCTGGGGTAAGAAATTTCTAAGCTGCAAAGCATTCAAGAGGAAGCAGAGTATAAGTTTGGAAAATTTGCTGCCTAATGATGCAATGGAAAAGAAAAACCCATTTTCTGGGGAGAAATTCACGCTGGCTGCAGAAATTTGCATAAGTAACAAGGAGCCAAATGCTAATCATCAAGACAATGGGGAAAATGTCTCCAGGTCATGTCAGAGACCTTCATGGCAGCCCCTCCCATCACAGGCCCAGAAGCCTAGGAGGCAAAAATGGTTTCCTGGGCTGGGTCCAGGGCCCCCCTGCTCTGTGCAGCAGAGGAACTTGGTGTTCTGTATCCCAGCAGCTCCAGCTGTGGCTAAAATGGGCCAAGGTACAGCTCAGGTTGTGGCATCAGAGGGTGCAAGCCCCAAGCCTTGGCAACTTCCATGTGGTGTTAAGCCTGTGGATGTACAGAAGTCAAGAATTGAGGTTTGGAAACCTCTGTCTAGATTTCAGAGGATGTATGGAAACTCCTGAATGTTCACGCAGAAGTTGGCTACAGGGGTGGGGCCCTCATGGAAAACCACTACTAGGGCAGCGTGGAAGGGAAATGTGGGGTTGGAACCACCCCACAGAGTCCCCACTGGGACACTGCCTAGTGGAGCTGTGAGAAGACAGCTACCATCCTCCAGACCCCAGAATGGTAGATCCACCAACAGCTTGCACCGTGCACCTAGAAAAGCAGCAGACACTCAATGCCAGCCCTGAGAGTAGCCAAAAGTGGGGCTGTACCCTGCAAAACCACAGGGATGGAGCTGCCCAAGACTAGGGGAACCCACCTCTTGCATCAGTGTGACCTGGATATGGGACATGGAGTCAAAGGGGATCATTTTAGAGCTTCAAGATTTGACTGCCCTGCTGAATTTTAGACTTGCATGGGGCCTGTAGCTCCTTCGTTTTGGCCAATTTCTCCCTTTTGGAATGAGTGTATTTACCCAATACCTGTACCCCCATTGTATCTAGGAAGTAATTAACTTGCTTTTGGTTTTACGGGCTCATAGGTGGAAGGTGCCTGCCTTGTCTCAGATGAGACTTTGGAGTGTGGACTTTTAAGTTAATGCCAAAATGAGTTAAGACTTTGGGGGACTGTTGGGAAGGCATGATTGGTTTTGAAACGTGAGGACATGAGATTTGGGAGGGGCCAGGGGCAGAAGGATATGGTTTGGCTATGTCTCCACCCAAATCTCACCTTGAATTTTAGATCCCATAATTCCCACATGTCCTGGGAGGGACCCAGTGGGAAGTAATTGAATCACGGGGGTGGGTTTTTCCCATGCTGTTCTCACAACAGTGAATAAGTTTCACAAGAGCTGATGGTTTTATAAAGGGGAGTTCCCCTGCACAAGCTCTCTTGCCTGCCACCATGCAAGACATAAGACGTGACTTTACTCCTCCTTTGCCTTCTGCCATGATTATGAGGCTTCCCCAGCCATGGGGAACTGTGAGTCCATTAAACCTCTTTCCTTTATAAATTACCTAGTCTTAGGTATGTCTTTATTAGCAACACGAGAATGGATTAATACAGGTAGTTTAAAGGTTTAGCATTTAAGCCTCAGGACAATCTTCTGAGGTAGTTACTAGTCTTATCAGCTTTCAGAAATGAGGAAAACAGATCAGAGGTTAGGAACCTTGCCCACAAATTATGCAGGTCATAAGTGGCTGGGCAGGATTTAGGGCTTGAAGCCGGGTCTGTATAACTCTTAACTACCACGTGTAATGCCGCACACTAACGCTGGGACAATGCAGATTCACTTAGGTCATTATCCTACCACTGTGAAAGGAAAATAAATCTTGGGGCTCCAAGATCACTAAGGTAAAGGGAAAAGTCAAGCTGTGAACTGCTTAGGGCAAACCTGCCTCCCATTCTATTCATATATTTCTGCTCACCGAAATAAAGGCATATCTGATTGCTTCCTTTGGAGAGGCCAATCAAACTCAAAAGAATGTCACTATTTGTCTCTTACCTACCTACGACCTAGAAGCCCCCTCCCTGCTTCCAGTTGTCCCGCCTTTCCAGACTGAAAAAATGTTCATCTTACATCTGTTGTTGTCTCATGTCTCCCTAAAATGTATGAAACGAAAATGTGCTCTGACCACCTTGAGTATATGTGGTCAAGACCGCCTGAGGCTGTGTCATGGGTACATGTCTTCAATGTTGGCAAAATAAACTTTCTAAATTAACTGAGACCTGTCTCAGATTTTCAGGGTTCACTCCACCTCCACAATTTCTGTCATGTCTGGTTCATCTGGTACTATGACTAGCCTATAAGGTTTTGTTTAAACCTACTTACCTTTTCCCAACAAACACATGCAGTTTAAATGGGAACCTGTCACTGCCATTTTAAGTGGGAAACCAGAACCACGTCATAATGAGGAGGAAATCGTTCCCCCAAAGTGTGCAGAAAATCAATAGGAATCAAGCATAGCCAAACACCGGTGGAAAGTTCGGAGATTGGGGCCTGCTGTCCTTAAAAAATGAAGAGAGCCAGTGTTTGAGACCTTGGCGACATTCTAGAAAGCCAAGCTGCGCCCGGCCCCCTGGGATCAGGAAGACACCTGAAAGGGGATGCTCCTTCCCGCCACCCTGCTCAGTCATTCATCACCGTCCCCCACCCCCGGGAACGCCACCTGTTGCGTTCCAGGCCAAGGCGGCCCAAGGTCCCCGCAGAAGGGCGGCGGCCCCCAACCCCAGCCCAGGCCCACTCACAGCTGCAGGAACAAGGGCGCGGCAGGCAGACTATGGCAGGCGGGGAGGCCCAGCCCTCCCTAGCTGCCCACCGTCCCCGCTCGGGAGCCGGAGTCGTCGGACCGGCCTCCTGGAGCCACTTCCGGGCCTCTCTAGGAAGCCTGGAGGTCTCGGCGTCTCTATGATGCGCAGGTGTCTCGTTCACCTTTACCAACGTTGGGGCGCCAGGAAGTTCGCTCCTTGAATTCCCCCACGTTCCCTGGCTGTGCGTTCCGCCGTAGCGGGAACCCTTTTAGGGCCACATCTTCCCCCACCTGCCCTGTCTGTGCGTTCCGCCGTGGTGGGAACCTGTTAGGGCCACGTCAACTGCTCGTCCCACCTCCAATGTCTGCTTTTAGACTTTTACCTCCATCTTTATTTATTACCAAGGCCTAGCACAGTGCCTGATAAATAGGCGCTCAGGTCAGCATTGCTTGGGTGGATGGATGATGGATATGGCTCTAAAAGGCGACAGAATATTCACTCTCCATGTATCTCTTTAAGTCTCTTTTATCTCTGAGTTTCCACATCTATGTGTGCCCATATGTTTTCCTGTGTCCCTAATTTTCCTTATTTCTCTTTGTTCTGGTCGCCAAGCAGGCAGTAATGCCAAGACTAATCTTTGTTGCTGAATGAACCAAGGAACGCAGAAAGTTGGTATCCTCACTCAAAAGTCTCCTTTTGAGGCCCATCTTTTGTCTCCTTATCATGAATGTGGTTCTGTGGATAGTTGCAGACTGTACACGTGTATGGAAATGCGTCCTGGAATGGACCCCTGGCTGGGGAGGATTTCATTTTGGTGTCTTGGAGGATGGAGGTTTTGACTTCATATGCTGCTTTTACCGATAGAACTTGTCCCAAATGCAGACTCAAAGAGGTTCATATCAATTGAATGATTTACCACTCAGTTTTCACTAAGCACACACAGTTATAAGAACAAACTCAGGTCCTAGGATAGAAAAATTAATGAAGGCCCCGTGAAGAAAGCAAGAAGTGCCAGTCCCTGGCACTGGCCTCTCTCATAGGATGTTCTGACTCTTCCTGCCTGTCTTGTCCTCACCTGTTACCCAGGCATAAGTCATAAGAGACTTCTTGTACTAAGCAGTCTTAAGGAACAGCTTTGCAGTGGCTGCTTAGGATACATAAAAATTAGAGGAGAAGAGGAAGAATATTCAGGGGGCTGAGAGACCAGCTATGTGCTCTTGAGACCAGCAGCCAAGGAAGAAAAGACCCACTGAGGATGCAGTAAAGAAGACAGATTTCCTTTGGGGGATTACAGGATCCTCTGAAGGATACCCAGATTTAGAGTGTGTGGATAAACATGAGAAATGGTGAATTTAAATGTTAATATTCTTGTGCCACCCAGGACTCTTCTAAAATATAAGCAGGTGTGTTTTAAAGGAAAATTACAAACTCTGTAATTGCTTCCTTAGCTTCCATCATAATTTAGTGAGTCGATTTTATAAAGGTCTGACCAAGAGATCTAAGATAGAAACGACTGGAGAAAGAAATTAACTTCAACGTGAGTTTGTATATGAGTGTTTGTTTAGTATTGTCTTCCCCCAGTAATATATCCAGGCAGTGGATGCATCTCAGAAAGATCAGTTTGCCGTCACAATTCCTCACAGGTGTGAAGTATTTTATTTCTCACTCTGATCACCGTCCAATGCAGTCTGCAGGGACGGGAAGAATGCTGTGCTCCACATAACCACTCAGGGATCCAGGCTTCCCCCATTTGCTAAGCCATCATGTTCAACTCTTACCTGCCAAGGTCACTACAGAAGGGAAAGTAAGAGCTTGGCTTTCCCCAACACTTTTCACTTCAAGGCTCCTGCATCCCTTTGAAATTCTTCAATCTCTTCACAGCCCTTAGCTTATCTGTAATTATCTTGCATATTACTATAATGAAAGCTCCGTGAATGCAGAGACCTACTTGATTGATTGGTGTCTCTCCACTGCCTACTATAGTGTTTGGCATAGAGACAGAAGTTTTTTTTATTTGTGAATGAATGAGCAAGTGACTATATGTCCCATTTCTGGTTGTCCCTGTTCAAATCTCAGGCTAGCAAACGAGACCTTCTTTTGGCCCAGCTTGGATCAGAAATCATCTCTAAGGCAGTCACATGAGAACCTTGCTATCCAAAAGTATGGACCAGTAACATCAACATCACATGAGAGCTTATTAGAAATGTTGGGTTTTGGATCCCATTCTAAGCTTAATAAATACAAATCTGCATTTAGCAAAATCCCTAAGTAATTCTTATGTATAGTAAAGGCTGATAAGCACTGCCCTAAAAGTGCTATGACTTAGTGGTAGTACCACTACAATTCTCTGAGGTGGGTAAGAGAGCCCTTGTAATAGTTCCACACTGCACCTGGAAATCAGGTGAGTTTAAGTTACTTACCCAAGGTTACAGAACTAGTAAATGACGGAGCTGTGATTAAAAGCCAAGGCTTCTGACTTCCATATCCTTCACATTCCATCTCTTTCACTATGCAGCTCTCTCTCCTAGATAAACCTATTTTCTTTCACCAATAAAAAATATGTAAAGGGGAATAAACAGAAAAAAATTAAGCTATATTTAAACAGTGGTTAATGGTTTCAATAATTGATTTTAGAAAAGAAAACAAGCATTTATCACATGCAGTACATTTCATAAAATGGTTTTCCCCATTACATATTAAAGAACTCTCCAAGTAGCATAATGTTTATATTTTCATTTATTCAGCAATTAAGCAACTTAATATTCTTTTAGAAGCATTTATAGCACTTATTAAGAATTATCAAGCATACTATTTGGGTCAATGGTTTTTCTTTTTTCCTGTTAAAAACTTCTGAAATAACTCATTATTATTACCCTTGCTTCACTAAGTACTGATTAAACTAAGTGTTTAAATAGTGCTGACTAAACCTACATGTTATTGTGAGTGTCCTGGCCAAGGGCTCTGTGTTCAGTGCTCAAGCATTTGGGGCTCTCCTAGAAGGACACAAAGGACCCTTTGAGACAGTAAAGCTTATATTTGCCACTTTCATGTCTCAGTGTTTTCGGAAATTGAGGAGTCAGGATACCAACTATGTTCATCAGGTCTCTTTGGGTTGCAAATCATAGAAATCCATCCCAATGTAGATAAATCAAAAGTAGGGATGCTTGGCTCCTGTAACTGGAAGCTCAAAAGGTGGATCTAGCTGTCGAGCCTCAGACATCATAGAGTCCTCTCTCCTTATCTCTAGGCTCTGGATAGAGAAAGGTTAGTATAGAACATGTCAGATGTGGTTTTCCCCAAAGAAGGGATTTTTGGCACACACCAAATAATATCTCACTATGCCAATTAACAAAATCAGTTTGTGCTTTGTGGAAGATTGCCAGTTCTTACTCAAAATGTCTTTCCCTTCTTCCATAATAGTAGTGTTGTACTTGCACATGACCATCCAGAATAAAAGCTCCACTTACCAGCTTCCCTTGCAGCTAGACGTGCCCATGTGGCTAAGTTTTTGCCAATATAATGTGAGTGGAAGTGATAGGTGCCATTTCTGCATCACATGCCTAAAAGGAAATTCATTTCTCTCTTTTCTCCCCTCCTATGGACTGACACTGAGCTTTGCCTCAGCTCCAGCCCTGTAGGTGAAGATAGTACCCCTATGAGATATTGGAACAACAAGATACAAGGAACCTGGGACTTTGAATGACCTTGTGGAGTACAACTGTCTCACTAGGCTCACCATTCTAGATTACCTATACTGTTATTTATGACACTATACATTTTTAATAAAAAGTTTTGTTGAGATCATTGTAGATTCACATGCCATTGTAAGAGATCTCCTGCATACTCTTTGCTCAGTTTCCCCCAATGATAACATTTTGTGAAACTGTAGTATAATATCACAACCAAGATATCAACATTGATACAGTTGATAGATCTTACTCAGATTTCGTTTTACTTGTACTCACTTGTATGTGTATGTGTCTGTGTTTAGTTCTTCACAATTTTATTACGGGTGTTGGTTTCTGTATTAAGCCACTGTGTTTTGAGGGTTTTTATTTTTTATAGCAGTCTAGCTTTTATCCTCATAAAAGACAGTAGAACAACATGTGCCAGGAAAGAATGATGTATTCAAAGATGGAAGACTCAGATGTATTCTTCTCACTGGTCTGTAAAGAATAACTTTATTAAATGATAGTCAGCATGTATTGGGCACCTGCTTTGTATCAAGCATCATGTTAAGTGCTGGGACAATGCAGTGAGAGTTAAGACAGTCCTAGGTACTACAACTGCAGTGGTTATGTTTATCATCCACCGTATTGCCTATAGCCTATTGGTCTTCAGCAAACTGAATATAAAAGATACTTATTCCATAATGACCGGATCCTCCAAGAGACATCTGCTCCCAACCTGCTTCTTTTAAACCCCCTTCAGAAAATGATGTGCAAACCCATTAATACTTCCTTCTTGGATGTGGGACCTCCTCCTAGGAGGGAGTGATGTGTCTCAGAATAGTCTCTGCAAGGAATTCTGGTGTGATTCAACTGCGAGAAATAACCACCATGTCTTAGTTTCAGTTCTCCCAGAAACAGACCTTTAGATAAGGATTCAAGGGCAAGTAGTTTATTTTGGAGGTCATCCCAGAAACTACCAGTAGGGGGGTGGAGATGTGAGACAGGGAAGGGAAGGAAATCAGGTATCACTGAGGACAACCAAGCTTAATACTGCTGGGGGCTTAATCCTTCCATAAACTGGCCCGGCGCAGTGGCTCACGCCTGTAATCCTAGCACTTTGGGAGGCCGAGGCGGGTGGATCAGGAGGTCAAGAGTTCAAGACCAGCCTGGCCAAGATGGTGAAATCCCATCTCTACTAAAAATACGAAAATTAGCTGGGCGTGGCAGCAGGCACCTGTAATCCCAGCTACTCGGGAGTCTGACGCAGATAATTGCTTGAACCCAGGAGGTGGAGGTTGCAGTGAGCTGAGATTACACCACTGCACTGCACCCCAGCCTGCGTGACACAGCGAGACCCTCCTTCCAAAAAAAAAAAAAAAAAAAAAAAAAAAAATCCTTTCATAAACTGAATCCTTCTGGAGAAACTCTGAAATGCAGTAAACACCTTTCTCAGTGTTATTCTACCTGCTGGCTGAGGTTGTTCACTATTTATTCACTAACATTCATTGCTTATTGGTTGAAAGTATGCATGGGGTGGATTTCTTCCCCATCACTTCCAGTTTCTCCATAACAAAGCAACGTAAAACCATGCAGGTTCTAACATTTGGAAGTCCAGCAGGCATGCACAGATAAGTGTAGGGGAAAGGAAGTGGGGCACCACGGGAATAACTAATGTCATAACTAATGTCTTACTTATAGGATAATAATTCACTTGAAATAATGAATAACTTCCCTTTTCTGATCTTTAGATTTAGAGGAAATAAAACAAGGAGATTAGAAGCAAAGACTTTAGAGTCAGAGTGATGGAGATTTGAATCCTGGCTCTGCATGTTGTAGTGCTGAGCTGATGAAATGAGACGGTGCCTATATTCCCTACAGACACTTATTGGACAATGTTAGGTGCTCTTGTTATAGCTCACATTCAAGATTACATGTGCAAAACTTGTACAGGAATGTTCAAAGCAACATTATTCATAATAGCCCCAAAATGGAAACAACCCAAATATCCATTAACTGTTGAATGGATAAATAAAATGTGACATGTTCATGCAATAGAATATGATTCAGCCAGAAAAGGCAAGAAATCCTGATGCATGCTACAACATGGATGAACCATGAAAACATTTCGCTCATGTTTTCCTTAGCCAGTTGCAGAAACAACTCATAAAAGGCCACATATTGTGTGATTTTACTTGTAGGCAATGTCCAGAATAGGCTAACCCACAGAGATAGAAAGCTGGTGGCTGCTGAAAACTAGGGGTTTTGGGGTGAAATGGCGAGTGACTGCTAATGGGTTACTTTTTAAGGTGAAACAATGATGGTTGCACAAGGCCAAAAAACCACCGATTTGTACACTCTTTCTTTTTTTTTTTTTTTTTTTTTGAGATATAGTCTCGCTCTTGTCACCCAGGCTGGAGTGCAGTGGCACCATCTCAGCTCACTGCAACCTTCGCTTCCAGGCTCAAGCGATTCTCCTGCTTCAGCCTCCCAAGTAGCTGGGATTACAGGCACCCCCCACCATGCCTGGCTAATTTTTGTATTTTTAGTAGAGACAAGGTTTCACCATGTTGGTCAGGCTTGTTGCGACCTCCTAACCTTAGGTGACCCGCCTGACTTGGCCTCCCAAAGTGCTGGGATTACAGGCGTGAACCACTGCACCTGGCCTGATTTGTACACTTTAAATTGGTAAATTGTATGATATGTGAATTAGATATTAATAAAGCTATCACAAAAAAGATTACACCTACAATAACGTCAGTCTCATTCTAATTTCAATGCTGTTTGAATGGGAGAGGATGGCCTATCCCCTTGGACATGGCCATGGATGTGTGTCATAGGGGGCAACATCAATGTGACTAAAAGATGAGGAGCCACTGCATTAGAAAAATAAACATTAGACTCTTGTTTCATTATCTCAATATGACAGCTTTGCCCCTGGGACCCTCCTCTTGCCTTCATTTCTCTCAGGGCAATGCAAAAAAGAGTACAAACCAGGAGGGAAAATGAGGTTTGAATAATAAGTGGTTTTCAGTTAGCTGCATTGAAAACTGAGAGTCGACTTGTATTAATTTTCACGATCAAATTACTTCATTTTGTCTCTCCCCTGACTGCTAGGGTAATTTTATGCCAGAATTATTTTAGTCCTTCTAATTTTGTGTGCATCAATATTTAGTGGGTGTTTACCTAACTCACAGCACACCCAAATGTTTTTGCTCCCCCAGAGACCATGGTAGTGCAACATAATATTAATAGGCGGTGCGTGGTATGGAGATGAGGTTCCCTTTATTTCTTGTCCTTGTTTGTAAGGAACATTCAGGTGGTGTTTCTTGGAAAGCAACTTATATGTTATTCAGATGCACCTACAAAACTAAAAGCAGTACTGTGGATGCTATGGGTTCATTATCTGATACTAAATGCAATTCTAGCACCAGTGTTTCATTAGGGATTCAGTTATGTAAGATGAATTAAAATTTACCATTTCTTTAGAATTTCCTTTTTGCAAAACACCTTTGCTGTCTGTCATGTGTTTGAATTTTTCTGTCGCTGACAGTATTTCTTCTACCCTTTTCCTGTAGACTCTTTCCCCTTTAGTTATTTTATTTTGTTCTTGAGATGGAGTCTCACTCTATCACCCAGGCTGGAGTGCAGAGGCACGATCTCAGCTCACTGCAGCCTCCACCTCCCAGGTTCAAGCAATTCTCCTTCCTCAGCTTCCAGAGTAGCTGGGACTACAGGTGCACACCACTACCTCTGGCTAATTGTTTGCATTTTTAGTAGAGACAGGGTTTCACCATGTTGGCCAGGGTGGTCTCAAACTCCTGACCTCAAGTGATCTGCCCGCCTTGGCCTCCCCAAGTGCTGGGATTCTTTCTCCTTTAACTAACACTCTCTCACTTACTCTCGGCTGGCCGTCTCCTCCTCTCACTCCTACTTCATTCTCCTCTCCCTCCTTCTCTGTTTACTTTTTATTGACCCCTTTGTGTTTTCTTCCTAGCTCACAACTGGGTAAAACCCAAGATTCAGCCTTCAGCCTTTCTTTTAACAGCTACATCATTTCACTTCAATTCTCTTGGTTTCAACTCTGAATCTTGGGCTGACGACTCTGCAATAAATGTGAACTTGACACTGGAATGTTTTTAATTTATCTTGTCCTAATGTCCAAAAGTGAATTCCTTATCTCTGGGAACACTTGGCAATTGTGGTACCATTTTGACATGCCCTCTCTTTCCCTTCATTCCCAGGTGAGTTTAATTTCCCTTTGCAAAATCTCTTGGACCCGCTCCCTCTTTCCATTCCTTCTGCCCCTTCCATTTTCCTGATGGCCTCCTGACTAGAGTGACACCCCAGAGGGTCAGCATGTTAATCTGGACAGTCTACACGGTTTGAGAATCTCTCAGGGAATCATGCTGAGGACAGACCTCAGTGCTGCCTTCTCACTCCCTCTATCTTTTCCCAGGGTCCAGAACCACCTCTTCCCTGCACTACTCCCCAAAGGCCTGTGGGATGAGATGATGCTAAGAGCAAGCCTTGGGTAAGAGAGCAGGACAAGAAATGGGGCAATGCAGGGGAGGACATGGGGACCAAGCACAGCGTGGACCACAGGGCCTTGGGGATGTGGAAGGAGAGAGAGAGAAAAAAAAAATACCAGCAGAAAGGTTTCCTGCCTATCACTGTGGAATGGTTGACGACAACCAGGATGCCGCAGCCAGGGGAGATACAGGGGAGGAATGAGCTGAGGAGGGGAGGGAAGTTGTTCCAGAATGGCTTCTGTGGATGCTAAGGCTTAGTGCATGGCACCCGACATAGACTCGTTAAATATTCTTTTGATTCCATACAAATGTCGGTCAGTTTATTGTATAACTGAGATTATAGACTGTGCCTCCCCGTGCCACAATAAGGTAAAAGGGGTTGCATTGCTCTTATTCTTGGACTGAGGGAGGTGGCCACATAAACTATGGCAGATAAGTGGAGTTTATAAGCTGCAGCAGGCTATTTAGGGCAAGACCTCTAAACTCTTTATGGCACACCAAGACTCTGAACCTTGAAAGTGTGTGCCAACTAAAAATAATTGCTGATGAAGTTAGAATTATTAATATTTTATATTATCAGAGATAAATGTAACTTCTGATTAATATGAGAAAACCCAAGTAACCTCACCGAATGGGTATAAAGATCAACTCCAACCAAGGAATGTGATGACTTAGCTGACACAGGTTAACGCAAGACTTGATATAGGAGATAGTGAAAATGGGAGTATTGCCTAATGAATTAATGCACCTGTTCCTGCATTCAACAAATATTTATGGAGTGCCGTTTACATGCCAGGCAGTGTTCTAGCTACTATAGGCAGAGATGATGGTGAATAAAACATTCTCTGCCTTGAGAAAGTTCAGAGGCTAGTGTGGGTCAGTCAAGTAAGTGAGCAATTGCACGATAACAGAATTTCTCAAAATGTGTTCATTACACCATTTGCAACAGATCACCTGGGATGTGTGTTAAATGTGCAGCTTCCTGGACTCCACTCCCCAAATGTTCAAATAGACTTTCCTGCAGTGAGGCCAGGAATGAGCATTCCTAACAGACACCCCGGGTGAGCTGCTTTCCCATTACATTTTTGGAATTGCAGTCCCATAAGTTTAGTGTGCCATGATGGAGAGAACCAGGGGACTATGGGAACTAAAACAGGACCCCTATCCCAACCTGGAGACTGTGGAGGGATCATAGAAGGCTTGCTTTTGGAGGTGGTACCTGAGTTGAGTCTTGGAGGACAAGGGGCAGTAGTAGAAGACAGGAAAGGTAGAGGGAGCAGTGGGCCATGAAGCACGATGGAGCTGGGGTGTCGGGGACCCATGAGTGTTTCTATGAAGTTGGGGCACAGAGGAGTGTGACTTGGAGCAACAGAAGAGATGCGGCAGGTAAATAGGGACCTAATCCAGAAGGAAATTGGGAGAACCCAGCTGACATGGCCATTACCACATTTAGTTGGCACATGGGGTAAGTTTGATATTCCCTGTAATCTCCCTGGAAGGGAACTTGAATGCTGGGCCAGCCCACTGTTGGCCAGGAAAACTCTAGCTGCTTACTTAAAAAAGAATTGTATTGAATTTCTCACTAATAAAGGGGATGTCTTGCCATAAGGTATTTGAAATCAGAGGTCTTCAGACATTTTTGCTTATTGCCCCTAAAGGATTTTTTTAAAAAAATTATTCTATTCCTAGCACATTTTAAAGTGGATACCTAAAATTTTTGTCTTATGTCTAAATGGTTGTAAATAGTAGATACCTAACATTTATTATATTGACATTTTGAGTTAAACTATGATATCATTCTTTTAAATATATCCAGAGCAATCAAAATATCTTGGCAGTTCAATACTTCCAACATGTTACAACATTTTCAAAACACATAAACATGTTCTCTTGTTAGCAGTTGGAAATTTTACGTATTTTTTTCTTCTTGTATCTGCAGTTCTATTTTACTTCCTTCACAGAATTTTATTCACTATAATATATTTTATACTTAAATGTTTCTTATTGATTTCTCCTCCCATTTCTCTGTAATGAATGTACATTCATATATATAAATATAAACATATATGGAATAAATATATATGAATATGCATATGAAGATAAAAGCTAAACATATATATATATATAACATATATATGGTAACATAGTTACCATAGACTTCTGTATCAGCCACCTTCTGGATTGAGTTAACATTTTAATTATTAGTCATAGATAACAAAATATTACTATAAAATTTTTAAATTATTAAATATAAAAAATAAAGTATTAATTCGATGGATGTGGCTTTTTTCCAATTTTTCAGGTATCTTAATATGAATGCTACTTATTAATAGAAAAATACAGGTTTCAGCATGAATTATATTGCTATTTAAAAAATTTTTATATGTGTATCACTGAGAATTTTCATTCACAGAAGTGAGTAGATGGGGATGGAACTAGATTTGAAGAGCAAGTTTACTCAATTTAAAAATCCATCAATATAATTCTCAATATTAGCATATTAAATAAGCTTAATCATATGATCATATCCATAGATGAAGAACAAACTTTTGACAAAATTCAACATCCTGTTATGATAAAATTCTCAGCAAGTTAGGAATAGATGGGACACTCAATTTTTAAACCTCCTTTTGAATTATATACCCCAAATTACATTTTAAGATCAACTGACAACTAGGTTAGGTTCTTCTTCACTTTTGCTGGAAGCTGAGAATTGAAAACAAGATTACTGGCAAAATAATTTATTATTCAATCTTTAGTGTCCAGAAATTAAACCAAAATGGGTTTAAACCCTTATCAAATGAGTACTAATTATACTAGTTGTTTTTTTTTCTCCGAGGCATTACATTACCTAAGTATACTCAGAGTTGGGTAAATCACAACAGCGTTAATGTTAATCTCAATATAATACAATATTGTGAATGAAATATTTTTGATAAAATGCTTTTATCTTTTGTTTGTTAAATATATTTTAGGACAACTTTATAACTGAAGATTTAACTCATTCAACTTCTGGAATATGCTCATCATGTAATTGGCAAAGCCATTTCACGCTGTCAAGTCAAACAGCTAAATCAAAGTATTTAAATTATTTTTGAGTTTTATGGCCACATTATATTTAATGATCAGCTGTTAGAAAAAATAATTGACTTCATATTTCAGTTCAAATAAACACGTTAACAGTGTACTCACGACAATCATTTTGTTTTATTTTGTTTTTGACAGATAGACAGTGTTTTGTTCAGTTTGGGCTGCTATTCCAAAGTACCAGAGGTGGCTTATCACCAACAGGAGGCTTATCAACAACATAATTTTTTTTCACAGTTCTGGAGGAGGCAAGTCTGAGATCAGGGTGCCAGCATGATTGGGTTCTGGTGAGGCTGCAGAACTGCTGGCTCTGCGGGTTGCTGGCTTCCTTTATCCTCCCACGGCCAAAAGAGGGCAAGAGAACTCTCCAGGTTGTAAGGGCACTAATCCCATTCCTGAGGGCTCTACTGCCATAGTCTAATTACCTCCCAAAGGCTCTACCTCCAAATACCATCACATTGGGGGTTAGGATTTCAGCATATGAACTTGGGGGTTGAGGTGACACAAACATTCAGTCCATTGTCAGCAGACAGATAGAGCAGGAAGTTTGTTGTTTGTTGTCATTGCCATGGTTTTATTATTTAGATCATTTCCACGGGAAAATTCAGAGCATGTTGAGGTGGCCAGTTGCATTGAGCCAGAGACATATGAGAAAGGAATCACAGGAGTCGAGGGAATTAGGCAACTGGACAAGAACATTCTAGGCAGAGGAAACTGCTAGATCAAGGAGGGTGTCCCATGTGTTTGATAAGAAGTAAGTAGGTCCTTGGGACTAGAATGGAGTGAATGAGGGGGTAGAAGTCAGCTGTGGTCTAAGAACTACAAGGGCCAGATCATCCTTGTAGCCATTTAAGGATTTTGGCTTTTCTCTAGGTGAGAAGGGAGACTGCCAGGTTTTCAGTAGATGAGTGATAAGATCGGACTAAAGTTATGAAAGGAATTTTTTTCTGGTGCTGGGTTGAAAACAGACTGTTGGGAGACAAGCGTGGAACCAGAGGGATCTACTGGAAGCAGCTGCAATGCTGGCAGCGGGTGATGACGCCTAGGACTAGGTTAGCAGCAGTGGAGGGAGTCAGAAGTGGTCAGGTAGTGGATACATTGTGAAGGTAGAGCCAGCAAGGTTTCTTGGTGCATTGGATGTGGATTGATTCCAAGAACAGAGTCAAGGGGAGTCCAGTGCTTGCATGCTGTGCTGCTGAAAGGACGAAGTTGCCCTCACTGAGACAGGGAAGGCTATGAATAAAGTAAATTTAGCACATGTAACTTTGGAAGTAGGAGTTAGAGTGGGCTGTGAGATCACAAGTAAGATGACAACCCCGTAGGAAACAGGGAGAAGTTGAGTCTGTGGAACAATATGGGTGGGAGGAAGAGGAGGAGGTTAAAGAGAGAGTGAGAAAATTAAGAGAAGCTCAAGAAAGTGTCTAGGAGGTGAGTGAAACTCCCTGGTGGTGGTGAGAGGAGACAAAGCATCCTTTAGTAAGTAGAGTTATCATCACTGTTGTATTTCCTTTGGTGATTGTGGTACCTAGGTCTGCCTTAATGGATGACCATGACCTTGGTGGCTTGAATCAGCAGCCCACAACTTTTATTGGTACCAGCAACTGGTTTCATGGAAGACAATTTTCCACAGGTCTTTGTGGGGGTAGCGGGGGATGGTTTTAGGATGATTCAAGTACATTACATTTATTGTGCACTTTATTTGTATTACTATTACATTGTCACATATAATGAAATAATTATACAACTCACCGTAATGTAGAGTCAGTGGGAGCCCTGAGCTTGTTTTCCTACAACTAGACAGTCCCATCTGGGGGTGATGGGAGACAGTGACAGATCACCAGGTGTTAGATTCTCATAAGGAGCACACAACCTAGATCCCTCACATGTGCAGCTCACAGTAGGGTTTGTGCTTCTATAAGAATCTAATGCCACTACTGATCTGACAGGACGCAGAGCTCAAGAGGTAATGTGAACAATGGAGAGAGGCTGTGTATACAGATGTAGCTTCACTAGCTTGCCCACTGCTCACCTCCTGCTGCGCAGATTGGTTCGTAACAGGCCACGGACTGGTACCAGTCTATGGCCCAGAGGTTGGGGAACCCTGGCTTAAATAAAAGAAATCTAAATCTATTTGCTCACAGTTCTGGAGGACAGACTTCTAAAACCTATGTGTTGGTAGGGCCATAGTTCCTCTAGAGGCTCCAAGGGAGGCTACTCACTGTCTCTTTCAGCTTCTGGTGGCTCCAGGCATCACCTGGCTGTGGCACTGTGGCTGTAATCTCTGCCCTGTCTTCACGTGGCCTTTGTCCTGTGTCTACCTCTGTCGTCTTCTCTTCTCTTATAAAGATATGTGTCACTGGATTTAGAGCCTATGCTAATCCAAGACGATCTCATCTCCACATCCTTTACTTTGTTACATCTATAAAGACCCTCTTTCTCCAAGGATCATATTCACAGGTTCCTGGAGTTAGAACATGGACATATCTTTTGAGGGACTACTACTCATACCACCACAGAGTATGAATACCTCTATCCCATCCATCTTTATTACCCCAACATCAATGCCACCAAAAATAGCTTTACTGCTATAAATTTTGTTTTGCAAGCAGATAAGAGAGGTTGAGTTTCACCCTGAAGTCAGAATGACATAGCGAAGCAGTGGCTGACAAGAGGCAGAAGGACCTGTAAGAAAGTAGTTCCCTGAGAAACTGAAGAACTCTTGGCAAGGCTTCCCAAGACCATAGAATTGGGCATTTGAGCCAATCTTATCTGGATCCTGAAGTTTAGAAGCGTTCAGCTGATATCAGTGTTATAATGGCATAAAATATGATCATACTATACATTCTACTTTGTAATCTGCTCTCCTTGCTTAGAAAATATTGCAATCATTTTCTCAAATCATTAAATATTTCTCAACAACACAATTTTTAATGGCTGCATAGCAGTCCATCAAACTAAAGTACCGTAATTTATATAACAAATACTTTATGGTAAGCCATTTAGGATGTTTCTACATTTTGCATATGATAAATAACACTGAAATGAACAACTCTCTTTATAAATCATTGTGAACATCTTTGATTATTTTCAAATGGGCTCATTTTAAATAACCATGAACCATGAATTACTATTTTGTGATAGCAGTTTCTGCTCATCGTTTCCTTTATGAATTAAAACTTTTCCTTCAGGCAAAAAAAAAAAAAAAAAAGAAAGAAATGAAGTTCCTGGAACATCTGGCTTATGATGTAATTTACTTTTGTTATTCAGCTCTGCTCCCAAATATTTAAGTATCTTCTTTCTAATAGTCTCAACCTAGGTTTAATGTCCCTTCTGGAGACTGGAGATACAGATACAAGTGTGTTTCCTTCTGTGAAACTTGGCCATGACTATTCATGCCAAAGTTGTATATTAGTTGCCTTCAGCTTCTATTTATCAGGTTGTAGGACCCAAGAAGAAAGGACAGAAGCCAGAAAGAATTAGACTGCAGGAATTTTTGTTGGGACCAAGAAGACTCTTGTGATAATGGCTGCCATGGAAAACTGTGACATGCCAGACCATCTACATAGACTGTCCTTATAACCAATAGAAGTTAGGTATTATTATCTGCAGTACTGGTGAGCAGGTGAGCAGGCTCAGAGCAGAGAGAGCAGGTCTCATTGTCAATTAAGTAGCAGAGTTGGAATTCTAACCCAGGTCAGTCTAACTCAAAGCCACCATGTGTACATCAGTGGGGCTCCCATATCTTTGAACTTTGAATGCTGGTTAAGATTTCTCACCAAAATTGTGGAAGTCATGTAGGCTTGCCAACTTTTGCTTTTGCCAAGTAAGGATATCAAACAGCAACAACCACTAAGTGTGATCACCTACCACAGTGGTCTCATATACAAAAAGCTATTTTAATGCTTGAAAGAGGAGGAAAGCTATCATCTCTGAAGACAGTCCCTTCAATGAGGTGAATCAGATCTTATGGAAATTCAATATGTTGTCCTTGCTGGTGGTCAGCATCTCGCCATGGACCAGGGAAAGTGGGCACTCTCTCCAGACGCCATCTAAGAAGCACTTCAGGAAGTCACGCTGGAATCACTGCCCTGACAGAGGGTTGCTCTGGCTTGGCTGACCAACGTGGAAGGGGATGCAAGGCCTCCTCTCTGCTGTTGGAAGGGGCTGAAAAAACATTCAGCCTAGTGATAGAGGGGCATCCATTCTATCACTTCCCCCTGTTCAGGGTAGAATTCTCACACTCTGTTCCTTTCCAAGAGTGAGGAAAGGAAGGGGAGATGGTGGATGTAAAATTCAAGAAATTTAAGAGGGAGAATAAGAAGAGGGGGGAGAGAGAGAGAGAAAGAGTGAGCGAGAGAGAAAAAAACAGAGAGAGAGAGAGAGAGAAATACTGGGACACATGGGGAGAAACATTTTTATACATGTTGATCTCTTGATGTATTTAGGAGAATTACAGTTGTATAGACAGAGAATCCTTGTAATTATCCAAGAGAAAAAATCGAAACAGAGCTCAGGGATCTTTCAATCTGTCTTTTCCTAACAGAATTCGCTGATTCACTGTGTATGGAACGCAAGGCATGCAGGAGCGTGCCTTACTCCTCACGCACACCCAAGCCTCAAGGGCAAGGAGGGGTCTGTATCTCTAATTATTGGTCTGGAATAAACATTTAGCAAATAATTGATGAATCAGGGAGTGGACTAAAGCTAATCATCAGGTAATCTATTATTGTTTAATTTCAGTGGATTGCCTCTCCCTACCCTTATTGCTTCATTCTTGGATTTATAGTCATAAGTGGCAGACAAAGGCAAAGTTGGCTTGGGAGTGGTCTCCACAAATAGAAAGTCACAGGATAAGTAAAGAACACGCAAGTCAGGGTAATTTCTGACCCATCGGTCAGGAGGAGGTTCCTGAAGTCAAGTGTTATTGAATGAGAAATCTGGACCAGACATTGTACTTGACATTTAACCAGCATTTATCTCACATAACTTTCCTAAGAACACAATGAGGGAGAGACTATTAATGTTATCCCCAGTTTACAGACTGCAGAGCCCAAGGAAATGCTTAGCAGCTGGGCTTGAGAGCTGTAATGGAGCAAGGAAGGAACCCACACCCACCTTCAACAGCCTTCCTCTGGTCCAGCAGCTGTGAGCAGGCCTCCTTGTTGCAAGTGGACTGACTGGTTGACTCACTGGCAGTGCATGTGCAGAAACACATCCAAACACATACACACGTACACACACAGACACCTACACACAGATACAGAGAGATACACATATACGTCTAAATATATACACATATGCAAACACACACATGTACCTACACAGATACAGAGACACATGTATACCTCTACATATATACACACAAGCACATACATACCTACCTACACACAGATAGAGATACACATACACATCGACGTATATACACACATGCACATACACACATATACCTACCCACAGATACAAAGAGATACATGTACACAGCTAAATATATACACACATGCACACACATACCTACAGACAGATACAGAGAGATACACGTTTATGTATATACACACATGCATGCACACATATATACCTACACATAGATACCGATATATATATATACATTCACATCTATGTATATACACATGCACATACACACATATACCTACACACAGATACAGAGATGTACACATCTATATATATACACACATGCACATACACACATTACCTACAAACAGATACAGAGATGTACCCATCTCTCTCTCTATATATATACACACACACATGCACATACACACATATACCTACACACAGATACAGAGAGATACATGTACACATCTACATGTATATACACATACACACATACACCTACACACAGAGATATACACATCTGCATATGTATACATATGCACATATATACATATACTGATGCAGATACAGAGATAGACACATCTACATATACATACACACATGCACATACATACACAAATATTCACTCAAAGACACACACGAATATATAGATATGCCTGTGTACATGCACATCCACACACCTATGCATGTGTGCACATGTACAATACCCTTATACATATCTACACATGCATGTGCACACACACATATACACACATATGAATGGAGACACCCCCACACACTCCCTACATCCTCCCCATATGCCGCACATACACCCACAGACACAGACACACACCTCTACACACATGAGTACATAAACATACATGTACGCATGTACACACACACACGAATATCCACATACCTACATATGTATACACATACATACACTTACACACACGCAGACACATTCAGGTACACCTACACACCTATACACCTGTACACAAGCACACACATGCAGGTATACACACATATACATGCCCCCAGACAGATACACACACACACACACACACACACACACACACCACTCTGCAAAAGCCCTGGTTACATACCAAGTTCTGATGCTAATTTCCATCTGACCTCACATTTGTCACAATTCATGAACCAATGCTGATATATTATTATTAACTAAAGTCTATACTGTATTCAGATTTCCTTGGTTTTCACCTGATGCCTCTTTTCTGTCTCAGGTTTCCACATTACATTTAGTCGTCACGTCTCCTTGGGCTCCTTTTGGCTGAGACTGTTTCTCAGAATGTCCTTGTTTTTTGATGACCTTGACCCAATACTTGTTGGGTATTTTGTAGAATGTTCTGCAATGATAAAGTTGCTTTTTTTTTTTTTTTTTTAATCACATCATACTATCAACATGACTTGCCATTGTTGGTGCTGACCTTCACTACCTGGCTGAGGTAGTGTTTGTCGGGTTTCTTCATGGTAAAGTTGCTCTGTTTCTCTGTTTTCATACTGCACTCTGGAAGAAAGTTACCCTGTGTAGCTCACACTTAATGGAGACTTACACTCCAAGTCCTTGAGGCAAGGAGTATTTATGTCCATTATCTATAATTCTTCAGCATGTGAGATTTGTCTCTTCTCATTCACTTAACTGATAACTTATATCACTATGGATGAATGGATGTTTATTTATATTTTGGATAATTTCTCCACATGAGTACGATATTTTACCAAAAAAGTTAAAAGTGACACAGAAACTATAAAAACTGGAATTTTGCTTGATAACAAACACCGTGATAGTCAAGAATAGGGCACTTTTGTTAAAAGAGCAAATAAGTCTTTGGACACATAAGCAAAAATATAGCTTCAAGGATAGGGGAGGTGATAATCTTATTCTAGTCTATGTTCTTTGCACTGTACTGAAATTGTTGTGCCCAGTCCCGGGCCTAATCTTTCAGGGGAGATGTAAGAAATTGGATGCTATTCTGAGAAGTGGCTGCAGATCCCTGAAACCCTATAAAAAATGGGATCTGACTTACTTGGAATTTATAATTGAGGAGTTTAGACATCTTTACCACGTATTATTTCAAAGACAGAAAAAAGGCATGGTCCAGCCCCAACTACTGGCCATCTTCTCCTAGTCTCCTCACCCCTCCCCACTGTATGAAATAGACAAATATGTAATACATGATATTTGTACAATCACAAACACTTAAAACATTAGTTATTACCCTAATGCTCAAAAAGCAAGAAACAAACAACCAAACAAAAACCCCGTATTACCAACAAGATCTCTGTGATGTCCCTGAGACGATCTGTTATGGCTTGTACCACCCTGTCCATATCCTGAACTTTGGGTCACTATGACGTCAACACACAGTCATTCTTTGCTTGGCAAATCATGCCATCATTATGTTACCCTCATCATAGCAACATGTTCTTCAGTTATTGTAACAACGTGATTTTAAAAATGTTTGAGTTCTGAAATATCTTTCAAATATTTGAAAGAAATAGAACAAGACATCCTCCGACTCCATGTGGAGAGGGAAGACAAATGTCAAGATGAATTTGGCCTAGAGGAGAAGGTTCTACTGTCCTGAGCCGTCGTCTTGAATGGGAAAATCAGCTTTCAGAGGCAGTGAAGCGCCTGTTCTCAGAGATGTTTTGGCAATAGACAAGATGACCACTTGGTGGGGATGTTACAGAGAGAATCCCCATTCAGATGGGCAGTTCCTTCCTCAAGTTCTCTTCTAAACTCATGATCCACCAATTCTAAGAAAGTATACATTGGAGGATTCTCAGCATTTTTTTCCCAGCATTGCTTTGCCCAGCATTTTTTTTTTTCTTTTTGGTGGGAAGGCAATCCTTTCTTTTGGGTAAGATGTTTTGTTTTCAGAAGGCATTTTCCAAAAGGCCCCTCTGCTGGCAGGAGGAAATGGCACATTGACCCACCGGCATCATTAGCAAGAATGAGTTGGTCCAATTGGCTCCTTCTCCCTGGAAGGCTGAGAGCAAGCTTGCCAGAAAAGGGACACTGGCCAAGCCATGATGGCCTCGAGAATAGCTTCAGGACAAAATGGTGGGGACAAACAAGAAACACGATTTAGCTCAATAGATTGGGGGAAATCTTCATTCAGTGGTAGCTCTCAGATGGACCGACCCTGACGTCAGGATGAGGACGTTCAGGGCTCAGAAAGGGTTGGGCTAGTTCTCACCTGGGGATTCTACAATTCCATATATTCCCCAACTGGTAAATAGCCTTCCTTTCCACCACCATGCACACCCCCCCTCCACTAGTCCCTGCTCCTGCAGCAGGCCTCCTGGAAGCACTGGGTCCTCAACTCTGCAAGGCCAGGAACCGGGTCTATATTATTCACTGCTGAATTCCTTCATGGCTAGTGCAGAACTGGCCACGTAGAAGGCTCTCAATAGAAATGTGCTCCTTCCTATATTCATCCAACAAACATTAATTATGTATACATGATGTGTCAGACACTGGACTGGGCATTTGGTGAACAGTAAAGGTAAAACAATAAACAGATAAGGTTCCTGCCCTCATGAAGTTTATGGTCTAGTATGGGAGACAGAAAATGGTGTTAAAATAATCAAAGTAAATATATAATTGTGTCTTGAGCTAAGTGCAACAAAGGCAATGAATAAGGCGTGCTGATAGGAGATACTCAGATTGGGTGACAGGAGGTGACGTTTAAACAGATATCTGAAGGATGACAAGGGAAACACCTGGGTGCTGAACTGAAAGAAGAAATAAATGAATGAGGAGGTAGCTGGCAAGAACCTCTTTCTCTCTGCCCAGAGGAAAAAGACTAAGACGCAGTTGGTACCCCCAAAAATGAGAAAAGTGCCTACCATTCATGAGTACATGTCAGTGCCAGGGACAATGCAAGAATGATGTCATTCACTTTTCAAAACAGCCCTTGGAAGCAGGACTCCTCCTACCCTCATTTTACAGAAGAGGAAACTGAGGCTTAGGAAGGGCAGGTAACTTGCCCAGTGACTCACAGCTAAGTCAGGATTCGAACTCAATTTAAAAGTCTGTGAGACCTGAAAGCTCATGTTCTTAATACTGTTCATCCCCTTCACCATCAGGGCTCATGGTGTATCCTTCCTGGGACTTCTGTGTGGCCTGAGGGTGGCTTTTGCTCACAGATTTTGCCCTCTCCTTGGAAGCCCCAGGACAGAGCAGGTCTGGGAAGTCACAGGGGCTGCCTCCAGGAGAAAAGTCACCTCCTCTCACGTGGACATGCACTTGGCAGGAAACCCAGCCCAAATGTGGGGAGCCACTGACCAAATGCCAAGACTCTCAGCAAAGAGCCATAACTAGTCCTGTCTCCTCACCTGGAAACTGTTTTTCGACCGGAGCTAACTGCCAGGATGCTCTGGGCTGGTAAGGCCACAAGGATTGTGAGAGGTGCCCCGTGGCTCAGAGGACACCCAGGAAGGAATTGGGGTCTGTGGAGTGAGGGAGAGTTCAGGGCTAGCCAAAGACAACTCCAGATCCCTGCCCCTAAGCTTCCCAGCCTGCAGCTGGTAACATCTCCTTGACTCAAATGTCCATGTGGCTGGGAGGGCAGACAAGAGTTGCCATCACTGCACGTAGACCCTCATAATTGCCTTGTTGTCCAACCCCACAGTCCCACAGCACAGTAATGGTTCACAAGACACTGCTTCCCACCCCTTCTCCCTTGGGTCTTGAGTTGGCTCTGAGCCCGGGTGGGCTCTGCTTGCCTCCCTTTACAGGGGGTGTACTGCTGGGTCCCTTCCTTCCCAAGTCCTGCCTCCCCAGCATCATCCACAAAAGGCATCCTCTCCCCTCCTCCTCCTGCCCCTCATTTAACTCCAGCACGTGTTTTGGGACAAGTCTATGTTCCATTGGACGCTTTGTTTTACACGACTTCCTCTTATTCTTCATTCTCCTCCTTTTTAAAAAACACGAATCACTAGCATTTATGAGGTTCCTTCTACTGTTCCAGGCAGGATATGATATGATTTTATAGCTGAAGGGATGAAGGTCTAGAGAGGTAAAGTGACCCACCCAAGACTATGTAATTAATCAGTGGTGGAGCTCAGATTAGATTTGAATACAGGGAAACCGACCTCAAATAGAGAAAGGTTCTCTCTAGCTTCGCCAAAGCCCAGCCTTGATCAGAACCTCGCCTCCCTACAGCCAGGCATGTGGCCCACGTGGGGCACACCGTGAGCCCAGGTGCAGTGGCCCCTCTCTGGCTCAGCACTGTTAGGTGGTGCTGTAGCGGCACAGTGCTGGCTTTCAAGCCAATTGTGAGTAAGGGATTTATTTTTTTCCCAGCCTCAGTTTTTCTTTCTGTAAATTGGCCATAATAATAATATCCACCTCTAAGTGTTTTATAAGGTTGAAATGGGGTGAAAATAGGAAAGATCTAGCACATAATGTATTAATTTTTATTTTTTTATTATTATTATTTTTTGCCTAAAACAGGCAGTGGAATAGAATGCTTAGGAGCAAAAAGCTCTGAGATCAGGCTGCAAGACTGCACTGCTGTGAGATCTTGACTAAGTCTCTTATCCTCTCTGTGCCCTGGTTTCCTCACCTGTAAAATTACTATAATACTAGAACCAGCTTCATAAGGATATTGTATTCAAGGAGAATGAGCCGAGTGCCAGTGAATGGAAGCTGGCATAGAATAGGCTTGCAATAAAGCGAATGAACAAATAAGCAGCTATGCACAGCCTCTGTCACAAAAAAGTACCAATAGATGTTAGCCGCTATTATTTAATTGTCATTATTATCTCTCCCTGGCATGTTTCCCCTCAGGAAAGACCAAAGCACTTTCCTCTGCCAAGGAATATCTTCCTCTACTTTCATATCCCTCTCCATCCAACCCTTCAGCCTGCCTCAGTTGGGATTTGTAGGAGTCCTGAAGCTATGGACCAGATCAGAGGTGCCTTCCCTTCCAGAATCTATTTTCCAAACTTCATTGATTGCCTGAATTTATATGCATGCACACACACACACACACACACACACACACACACACACACTCTCCCTCTCTCTCTCTCTCTCTCTCTCACTCACTCCTGAGTCAGAAAAAGGACTCAGCACCCAGACACACTGCAGGCTCTTGAAGAAGACAGTATTTTCCCGGGAGCTAGAGGATTTTCCTGTTATTCTCTGTGCAGTTCGAATTCTGTCAATTATTATCCAATTAGTCATCTCTCCAGAGGTGGACTGTCATTAAAAAAATAGAAGGTGTGTGTTTGTGGGTGAGTATGTGCATGTGTTGTGTATGCAGGGGGCAGGGAGGGGGAGAGTGGTCAAATAGGAAGTGCCTTGGTATTTATGTTGAAGTGCACACTGGTTTAAATTACCCACTGGGAATATGATTATGCTTAATCTCTGCTCAGTCGAAAGGGGCTGGGGCTGCTTTCTCCCCTCCCTTCTTGACTCTCTGTTCACATAACTCAGGCTGCCTCCGGTCAGCCTTTGCCCACTAGACTCACTGGCCCTGAGCACTTGAAGGTGCAGCGAGTCACTGAGAATGAGCACTTTCTTCTCAGACACGACATGGATCTGTCTGGCTGTCCCCACAGTACTGTGCGGGACAGTATTTTGCAAATACAAGAAGAGCTCGGGGCAGCTGTGGAACTGGATGGTCTGCCTGGCAGGCCTCTGTGCAGTCTGCCTACTCATCCTGTCCCCGTTTTGGGGCTTGATCCTCTTCTGTCTGTCATGTTTCCTCATGTATACTTACTTATCTGGCCAAGAGTTGTTACCTGTGGATCAGAAGGCAGTCCTGGTGACAGGTAAGCAGAACGGCGCTGCAATTTTCACGGAGGGCACGATCTGAAACTTGCTTTGCCTTAGCAGGACTTTGTCAAATCTGGCTTAAAATACTTGGCATGGAGTAAATGAAAGCCCTCGCCCAAGTATTTTTCATGACATTGCTTTGGTTCAGTTTTTTCCAGGAGGTGCATTTGAAGGGGCTGGTAGCAGGAGGGAAGGAGAGGATGAAATGCACCCAGACAATGAGTTTGTTAATTTCCCAGGAATAAATATTAATAGGCAAAATGGCAATATTTCATGTGTTCTGTTGTACCCAGGAATGTCCCATAGATTGTTTTTTAGGCTTAAATGGACTTTTGTTCTGAGATCATTGTTTGGCCAGGTTCTCCACCTGGACCCTTCTTCCCTAGGTATGCAAGAAAGCTTACAAGCCAAGTTCTACTGGCCCCTTGCTGTTTTGAAAGGTTGAAGGGATTCACTCACCTGGGCTGGAGACTTTGCAGTTTGCTTGGCTGCTGTCAAGAACCTTGCGTCCTGTCTGAACTGTTCCTCATTAGACCTCTAATGTTTCTTAATTGGACCAAGCTGGCAGTGTGTCCAAATTCGGTTGCTTGTTAGCTGAGCTGCCAGTTTTTCCCTTCTTTGTGTGTGTGTGAGTGTGTGTGTGTGAGTTTCCCCACCGCAAGTGTGAGGCCAAATTAAATTTCTTTGAGTTGTAAAACTGGTTTGTTTGGTTACGGAGTTTAAGCTTGGATATGGCTGTAATTAGGATTATCCAACGTTATCCTAACCCAGAAAGCCCTGCCAAATTAAAAAAAAAATCAGCTGTGGAATCGTTTGTGGGAGATCATCACCCCTCTGACCATGGGCCTCAGGGTGAAGGCAAGAATGGGATGGGTATGTGGTTGAGAGAAAATCTGGGGCTTGGCAATTTACAGAGAAACAGATTTTGTTATTGTGTTAAAGAAAAACGCTTTCTTGAAACAAAATTCAAGTGGTGCTTGTTGGGGGTTTGATGTGTCACAGAAAACAAGCTTATTTAAATTAATTTTTGAAAGTTTAAGGGGAGAAAATTCAGTCAATGGGATATTTATCTGCAAGAACGTCTGACCTCACCTGGAATCAGGTATCTGGGAGTCTGGCTGGGTTTTCCACATTTTCACTAGAATTCTCAAATGGCTTATCGGTGACATTTGTAAGAGAGTCTCAATCTTCCTATTCCGTGTCCTGTTCTATTAGGAAAGCTTAGGATGAACTCAGGCAAACCACAGGGTAGCTGAGAAAAATGGGAATTCCTTCTTGCTTGTTTATTTTGTCAACATTCTTTATCTTCTGCATTTCAAGATGCAGGCATGAATTAACACTCACAAAACAGGCACCCAACTCAGTGAGCCCACATCAGCCACTGAAGGTGCCGTGTTTAGTGTTGAGTAAGGATGATTGAATTAATTAGGCAACTCAAGCTTAAGGACTAATCCCTACATGAAATGCTTACAGCAATTATGAAAGTTTAGGATTAAGATGAGTACTACATATATTTAAGGATGACTGAAATGTGACTTTCACGTTCTTTGTTATTTTCAAATTCTCTGTCATTTTAATGAGGAATGCTATATGCTCATATAATTCTAGACAAGGTTTCAAAACCTTTGTATGAAATCGAGAAATTTAAAATGAATTCATTTTGTTAGACCAGAACTCTTTAAAGAATGAGAAGCCATGCTGAGTTTGGAATGACCTTTGTTTCACATTGGCTTATGATAACATAGATTAGTATGCGTTTTGGTGGGGCAGGACTGGCAAAAAATGTGGCAGTGTACATCAAAAGCCATACATATTGTTCCTTTATCTGATAATCCAAGTCTTGGACATTTATTTTAAAGACATAATCTGAAATATGAAAACAAAAGAGTAGAAGCAAAACCAAAATGGCACATTCAACACAATCTTATTGTTTAATAAGATTAATATTCAATATCAAAAGCAACCAAAGGGTGATAATATATGGTACATCCTCTGGGTATGACAATGTGCGACCATTTAATATGACAGCCCCAAGAACTGTGTTAAATGGAAAACTGCCTGGGCCAAAGGAAAACTCACAGGAAACCCCAGCTTTGGAACAAGTCTGAGACCACGTCAAATGCATAGATCCCTGGGCTGGGAGAAAAGCTGTGATAACAGCTGGAAGAAAATAGTTTGTATATGGTTGGATTAGTGTACTGGAAAGAGTGTGTAAATGAAAGGAAATAGTTTATAAAGGAAATAGTTGGTTAATGGTTGGATTAGAGTATTTGCATGTTTTTTTTTTCTCCCCTGGATTTCAAATTTCTCTAATGTGATTACATTACTCATATAATAAAAATACTTAAAAGAGAGCACTAAACAGCTAAAGCTCCTTTTAGTTTGTATTTAATTATGGATCCAGGCGAGAGGCAATTACAAAGACAAGTCAAAAAAGTAACTTTTTTTCTCCCCTTTAAGCCCTTGATTTCATTTTGCTAATATGTTCAAAAGTTTGTTGCCTTAGAGACAATATAAATATAGTAAGAAAAAGTAAGCAAGCATAGGGTGTTTGAATACATATTTGTCTTCAAGCTGCCTGAAGCCACAGCGGCCATTCAAATTTTTAAAATGTATGTGTGATGCATTTTATTTTATTTTATTTTATTTTATTTTTTGAGACGGGTCTCACTCTGTTGCCTAGGCTGGAGTGCAGTGGCATGGTCTCAGCTCACTGCAACCTCTGCCTCCCGGGTTCAAGTGATTCTTCTGCCTCAGCCTCCCAAGTAGCTGGGATTACAGGCATGTGCTATCACACTGGCTAATTTTTGTATTTTCAGTAGAGACGGGGTTGTATGATGCATTTTCAATGTATAACTGTAAAATGAGCAAAGAATAGACTGGCATGATTGTAACAACATCTCAACCACAACATAGTGGGAGAAAACTCTGAAGACAGACAGGCTTGGTTTGAATCTTGCATCTACCTTGCCTTAGGCTAGGTCCCCAGAAGCAGTGCTTTCTGTGAGGATTTGTGCGAAAGATTTATTGGGAGGGTTTCCAGAGAAGATGGGCAGGGAAAAGGAAGAAGCCAGGCAAGGGTGTGACATTGAGAAGTCCTCTGAAGATCACCCTGGGCGGACGTGCGGTAGTGTGGATCACACATCAGAGCTGTGCCAACTGGGGACTGGAGAGCTGTCGTCTTTATGCCTTCACAGCTGTCAATCATTAGTTAAGGGCAGTCACCCCTCTTCCCCCTTGGATGTGGGGAGGAGGGGAGATTTAATTCCGTGCACTTCTGGCATCATGTGGACACTGGCTGGCAAGGTGGGTTCTGGCCCTTTGGGGAAAGAGTCACAGGTGCTGGTTGCTGGGAGTCAAAGTGCACCCTGGATTGATGCACATAAAAGTGGGAGGGTTCTGGGGGAATAGGACTTTATTTGCTGCATCTTTATTACTAGCTGTGTGGACAGCTGTGTAAACTTTGGTGCTCAGTTTTGGACTTTGGGACTTCTGTTTTCTCTTCTGTAAATGGAAAATAATACACACACACACACACACACACACACACACACACCCCTACATAACTTATACTACTATAGATGGAGTTAGCAAACGAGAGAGAGAGAGAGAGAGAAAGAGAGAGAGAGAGAGAAGGAGAGGAAGAATGACTGTATTGGGGTGGTGAGGGGGAAAGCTTGAGTAGTTAGGAAGAACACGAAGGAACAAAAAGAACAAAAGAAAAGGTTGACAAACAGAAGCATTCACATATTCATTCAATAAATATTCACTGAGAGCCCAGTATGTGCCATGCATTTTCCAGAAGCAAAGGGGGAAGGAAATTTTAAGACCATGCAATTACTCTCAAGTGATGGTATCAAAATTCCTACTTTTCTTTCATCTTGGACACACATTCACTGGAGTTCCTTCCCCCTCCTCTGAGGTTATGCACTGTCCTTCTCAGCCTACCCACTAAGCTTGGCAGGAGATGCACAGGTAACTTTAATTTTCTATCCTCTGGTTTTTAATCCTGCCCCCTCCAGTCTTTCTCAAACATCTCAAATATTGAGTATTGATTCACCATCTACTGGGTACAGGGCAGACACCTCAGGGCTTCATGGACCACTGGGAAAGACATGGCCACACCCAACTGTGGCTGTGTGATAGGGCATATAAGAAACCTCCAAGTTCATTCCCAAAGTGGATCCCAGGCAGACACAGGTCTTGTGTGTGGGGCTGGTGAAAGCTTGACAAAGAAAGAGGGACCTTGTTAAGAATCTAAAAGTAGTTTTCCCCAGGGAAAGTGGGAAGGTATTCCAGCCTAACTGGTTAAGTAGCTACAACGAATATAGCTAGCACTCAATAAAGCTTGCTTCATTAGATAGATAATTTTTTAAAATTTTATTTATTTTATTTTTTTGAGACGGAGTCTCGCTCTGTCGCCCAGGCTGGAGTGCGGTGGCGCAATCTCGGCTCACTGCAAGCTCCGCCTCCCGGGTTCACGCCATTCTCCTGCCTCAGCCTCCCGAGTAGCTGGGACTACAGGCACCCGCCACCTCGTCCGGCGAGTTTTTTTGAACTTTTTTTTAGTAGAGACGGGGTTTCACCGTGTTAGCCAGGATGGTCTCGATCTCCTGACCTCGTGATCCGCCCATCTCGGCCTCCCAAAGTGCTGGGATTACAGGCTTGAGCCACCGCGCCCGGCCTGCATTAGATAATTTTTGATTGAAAATTTCAAAACTGGATATATTGGAGAATGGATCCAGGAGGAGAAGTAAGATCTGTTTTCAGTGAAAATATTTTATGCTCATAAGAAAGGGTCTCAGGTCAGTGAAGACCCCTTCTTGCAATTATTGAATAATCCAACTAAGGTTCTCAAGTTGAATACCATTGGTATCATCTTGGGGTTTGGACTCCTTTGGATTGCACGTTAGATTATTTAGATGGATAAACATTGACATTGTACTAAGAGACTAAGAGAAATAACATCTCTGTGCTCTGAGCTTTACATGTATTTTATATTTGATTCTCACAACCCTAATAATTTACATTTGTAAACAAGGGAATATGTCCAAAGTCACTGAGCTACTAAGTAGCAGAGATTGGACTAAACCCAGATCAGATCCAACGCTTACCAAAAGCCATCCTCTTAACCACTGTCATTAGAAGTGTTCGATCCATAGTTGGTATTAGCCTACAAAGGTTACCCAGAATATAAAATGTGTCCACTTAACCAAAAAGTAAATATTGAACGTCTATTATGTGCCCATGACACTGCCTAACACAGAGCTTGGCAATTGATTGGGTGTAGAAGATACTTATGAAAGATGATGAAATAAGGTTACCACAGACAGGGCTAGGGATGTTTGCAGAGGGTGATGACTTGAGAAATGCCGTGTGCTAAGCTTGACTTCAGAACTGAGTCTGAGAGCAGTGAAGCGTAGTTCAAGTGAAATATCACTGGAAGTTGGAAATAATGAAATAGAACTTGGTTAGATTTGTAGATAGATGCTGGCGAAGCATGAGCAATAAAGTGATGGTGGATGTTGAAAGGATGGTCGTCAGTGAGTCTGTAATCCAGTCTACCAGATGCTTTTTACATGAACAAATGTCCCCACTTATCATGAGGTTTAAGTTTTACCTTTTCCTACTACAGGGAAGCATAAAAAGGTGTGGTTAACCCAGGTGATTTTGTGAAAGTTTGAACAATGATTGTATCAGGCATTATAGATGGAGTGTTTTGATTGGGGAGTATTCGGATGGCATGGAAATCCATCCCAACTATACTGCAAGCTGCTTGAAGCAGGAACCAGGTCTCTTTTCATGACCATGTGCCTCTTCTCAGTCTCTGAGCACATTAGGCCTAACACAGCGTTAATGAGCGAATGCACCGTGAGTGAACCAGCCATGTGGGTGAAATGTCCTCTCCTTTTCATGGTCGTTAGTTGGACACAATAAGATTGTCCCAATCTGCCCACTTACTGAAGTACTTACCTTTGCTCTTCTTTTTGCTGGGGTCATTTGCATAAAAAGGGCAGAGTGACAAGGCTGAGCCGTTGGAAGCTCCATTGTTCCATGGTGACTTAATTGTTGGCTTGCCCTGGACAAGGCTTTGTGCTGATTTGGTTCTAAGCGTGCTCCTGCTTACCCAGGAAGTGGTACAAATACAACATGCACTGGCTCCCCCCAGACTGCTGAAACTGCTCTCTGAGGGTCACTGGTGTCCTCTAATCACCAGAGCTTGACGTCTGCTCCAGCACCGCTGACCATATTTTCCTTCTTTTCTTGGCCTCGCTAGCCTTGCAAGAACTGCATTTCCATGCTTCTCCCGCATTTCTTTGTCCTTTGACTCTTCCAGGTTCTTCTTCCTACCCTTCCTCCAAGGTAACCTCTGACTCTGTCTTTACTTCACCTTCTTATTTGGCTGCATTCCCTACCCAGTAGCAAAGTCATACCTGCTCCTGTGGTATCAATTGTCTCCTCTGTGAGAGGATTGGTAAATCGTGGTTTTGTATACCTGACATTCTGATGAGCTCCTGACTCATATTTCCAGAAATTTAGCCTGAAACTTTAAATTTGGCATGTTTTAAAACAAATGTATTATCTCCTGTCCTGAACCTTTCCCCTTTCTTTTCTTTTTTAAAAATTTTTTTTTGCACAGAGTCTCGCTCTGTTGCCCAGGCTGGAGTGCAGTAGTGCAATCTTGGTTCACTGCAATCTCTGCCTCTCAGGTTCAAGCAATTCTCCTTGCCTCAGCCTCCCGAGTAGCTGGGATTACAGGGGCCCGCCACCATACCCAGCTAATTTTTGTATTTTTTAGTAGAGATGGAGTTTCACCATGTTGACCTGGCTGGGCTTGAACCCCTGACGTCAGGTGATCTTCCTGCCTCGGCCTCCCAAAGTGCTGGAATTACAGGTGTGAGCCGGAACTATTGCACTTGGCCTCAGTGTCTAGAACTTGGTGGAGGGTGGTAAGTCCCATACAAACTGGAGCACATACCCCCTGACTAGAGAAGGCAGCTGCTTCCTACTTCCAGTCAATTATTGCCACTTTGCCACTTTTGTGGTATTTCAGGGCAAAATGAAAATTGTGGATCTTTGTGTGTGAAATCTCCCATTTAAAACAAGTTGGCAATGACTTCTTTCTTATATTTTATTTTATTTTATTTATTATTTTTTGAGAAGGAGTTTTGGTCTTGTTACCCAGGCTGGAGTGCAATGGCACGATCTCGGCTCACTGCAACCTCCTCCTCCTGGGTTCCAGCAATTCTCCTGCCTCAGCCCCCCAGGTAGCTGGGTTTACAGACACCCGCCACGATGCCTAGCTAACTTTGTATTTTTAGTAGAGACAGGCTTTCACCATGTTGGTCAGGCTGGTATCGAACTCCTGACCTCAGCTAGTCCACCTGCTTCGTGCTGGGATTACGGGTGTAAGCTACTGCATCTGGCCTCTTTCTTATATTTTAAACAATCCCATAGATCAAACAACATATTCTTGTGGCCACATGTTAGCTTTCAACTTCTGCTTTGGTTCCTGCAGAGAGAAGCAGGCAGAGAAGAAACTTTTCTCTTGCTTATGGAGTTGCATCTCTTGACACAATTTTTGCAGGTTAGTTGCTATCAGGGCCTCTGTCTTCTTACTTGGGCTATCACAGACTCCTTCAAGGAAGGATGAAGGGAAAAAGAAGTTCCTCTTGGGCCAAGCTTTTCCCTAGTGGAGCATATAGAGCTCTGAGCCTTCCATGTTCCCTCCCATTAGCAAGTGCTGTGTGGGGACTGGGGCTTCCCAGCCAGGATCTGGTCACATGCAAGGGATCTCCCCTGGCCTGCCCTCCTTGTTTTAGGTCACTTGTGATATTGGGGCAAAAGGGGTGAGGAGCCAAGACAGTTCATTCAGCCACTTTAGGGTTTATAAAAATCATATAGATAAACTTTATTTCAGACCCAACCATTTCCCAACACCGGAACACCCTGTTCAGGATCATCCCATTTCATCCATTGGGGTTTTGAATAATCCCAGTGACAGGGGTTTGATCCTCTATTGGTGGAAATTATTTCATTTTTATACAATGCTAATAGTTGTAAATATCTTCCCTATAATGAGCAAAATATTCTTCCCTTGAAGTTAACTCTGCTCTTGGAAGTCACATAACCTAATTAAAGTATTATTTTGCATGATTGCCCTTGAAACATGTGGACTGCATCATATCAGAGCCAAGTCTTCTTTGAACTAAATCTTCTCATTCTTTTTACCATTCTTCCCATGGCCTAGTTTCCAGAATGTTCATCATTCTCTTTAGCCTCCTCTGAACCATTTCCAGTTTCTTTATTGACATTCCTCCGAGCTGTTGACTCAGAGTTAATATCACATAGCATCTTGGTATGAGCAATGCAAACCCAACTGGAGCTAAATGAGGTGAAGTTAAATCAGAACAAATGTAGGGTTCTTCACCAGATGCTGTTGCTTTGTTTGGTGGGGTCAGTCCCTAAACCCCATTTCCCCCCGAATTCTGAACCAATGGAGAAACAATACAGGGAGCTTAAGACATCAGCTTTATTCCTGATAGATGCATATTGGAGCACAGGTCTGGCATGTGGTAATAACGGTGCTCAGCCAAGGCAAGGTGGAAAAGTCTCAGGCCTCACCCACAGATGGGGCCTGGACTGGGCAGCTGGGCTTAGCACAGGTGTTTTATAGGCTGGGAGGTTGGAAGGAAGAGATGACAGTGTCCACAGGATGGTCTGGCCTCTTGCGTTTTCTCCTCTCCTTCTCAGTCCTGATCATTTTCTCTGAATTGTCATTTGGTTCCCCTGCTAGAGAGAGAAAAGACCTTTGCACCAGGTAAAATGTTCATGTCCAGTTCTTTCCGCCAAACTCACCAATCAGATACTTTGCTCTACCTCCCTTGGGGGAAGGAGGGTAGGGGAGCCAGAGTGGCCAGGAATGTCACACTGAAAGATATCCCTCCATATTTCAAAGAGCATAGGAAGTGGGGAAGAAGTGTTCCCCTGTCACACTAGGTTCAGAAAACCAACTCTTCTGGCCGGGCATGGTTGCTCACACCTGTAGTCTCAGCAGTTTGGGAGGCCAAGGCAGGCAGATCACCTGAGGTCAGGAGTTCGAGACCAGCTTGTCCAACAGGGCGAAACCCCATCTCTACTAAAAATACAAAAATTAGCAGGGTGTGGTGGTGTGCACCTGTAATCCCAGCTACTCTACTCAGGAGGCTGAGGCACGAGAGTCGCTTGAACATGGGAGGCAGAGGTTGCAGTGAGGTGAGATCATACCACCGCACTCCAGCCTCGGTGACAGAGTGAGACTCTGTAAAAAAAAAAAAAAAAAAAAAAAGAAAAGAAAGAAAAGAGAAAAAAACAAAAGAAAACCAGCTCTCTAAATAGCAGATGCTGTGTCTAAACTGCAGCTGGTATGAAAATGGTTCAGGGAGGTTTGACTGTGAACTTAAATGGGGTCAGCACTGGGCTGTTTACCCCCAGGGAGCCCCCCATCCATCTTAAGCTTCCCTCTTAAGATATACAGTATCTAAATGAAGGTATTAGGCTACTCACTAGCTCTGCACTCATGAGCAAGCTGCTTCACCTCTCTGAGGTTAATTTTTCTCACATATAAAGTGGAATCAAGATTGATATCTCTTCTAAGCATTAAGCAAGATTGTGAATATATGTTGCTGCCTGATACATAGTAGCTGCCTCATAAAATATAATGATTTTTACCTATTTCCTATCTTTTCTAGTCCAGTAATCCCCTTGGCAAAGGAGATGAAAGGAAAATAGGCGATGAGAGTTCTGTCTTCTGGGCCATTCATTAATGTGCCTCATCTGCCTCATACAATGGTGCCCTGCTCCTTTGTTCTTTGCATTCTGACTGTTCCTTGGCTGGCAAGCCCTCTTTTTGTAGCAGACTCGTTTTGCAGGTCTCAGCTTAATCCAGTTTTTTCATTGACAAATGCTTCTCTAGTGTGGAGACTTTCGGCTCTGTGCTGTCTACCTTTGGTTCTTGCCCTTTTAAGCTCTGACCTTGCTGAAAGCTTCTGCTGGGACCACTCTAGCCTCTTGAGTTTTTTCTCCTAATAATTTACCCTGAACTGTCTTTTTGGTTCTTCTGTTACAGAGAGTCTTTGGGAGGTGCTGGATTGTGAAGACCTTTGCTCTAGGCAAACTGTTCACCTGTTGCATTTCCTCCTGAGTCCTCATCTCTATGAGACAGGGCATTACCTCTTAGGTGGGGAGCGAAGGGTGCTGACTGGAAGCAGGATGAGTGAGTGATGTGAGCTATGTCTGGGGCTGAAACTGCTTGTTTTAACGGCTAATGTTTTCAGTACCAATTGCCTACTATGCACACTCGAGATACAGTGTGAAACAAAAACAGAATAAGGCCTTGCCCTTATGAAGCTTAATTCTAGTGGAGAAAGACATAATGCAAACAAACCAATGAATGTATAAGATGATCTCAGTGCCGCAAGACCCTCATGGCTAGGATAGTGGTGTGACTGTGCTATTGAGAGCCACCTTGTGTCAGAGGCTTCCTATGTGTCAGGCATTGTAAGGAGCACTTTCTATGCCTAATTTCATTTAATTCTCACAAACACCTTATAGGATATCTGGTTTTTTTTAAATTTTTTTATTTTTATTTTTTATTTTTTGAGACGGAGTCTCGCTCTGTTGCCCAGGCTGGAGTTCAGTGGCCGAATCTCAGCTCACTGCAAGCTCGGCCTCCTGGGTTTACGCCATTCTCCTGCCTCAGCCTCCCGAGTAGCTGGGACTACAGGCACCCGCCACCTCGCCTGGCTAGTTTTTTGTATTTTTTAGTAGAGACGGGGTTTCACTGTGTTAATCAGGATGGTCTCGATCTCCTGACCTCGTGATCCGCCCGTCTCGGCCTCCCAAAGTGCTGGGATTACAGGCGTGAGCCACCGTGCCCAGCCAGGATATATCTTATATAAGAAATTTAAAAATTATTATGGGCCAGGCATGGTGGCTCACACCTGCAATCCAAGCACTTTGGGAGGCCAACGCGGGCGGATCACTTAAGTCCAGGAGTTCAACACCAGCCTGAGCAACATGGTGAAACCCCATATCTACCAAAAATACAAAAATTAGCCAGGTATGGTGGTGGGCATCTGTAATCCCAGCTACTTGGGAGGCTGAGACAGAAGGATCGCTTGAACATGGGAGTCAGATGTTGCGGTGAGCCAAGATGGCAAAAAAAAAAAAAAAAAAAAAAAAAGTATGTAAATCTTTAAGTGTACACAAGAGGAGCAAATATATAAAATATACCCAATACCCATATTCTAGAGTGATCATGGTCCAGATATTGATGAAATGGTTTTCATTATTAACCCAACTCAACGATGACAAAATTGGGGTTTTCAAGTTTATATAATTAAGGCCACGTGACAAATAAGTAATTGGCAGTGCTGGAATTCAAATGCAGGTCTTTTAGCTCAAGGAGATAATACACGCAGTGCAGACAGGCAGATGGCGAATGTGCCCCGTTAAGGGAAAGGGGCGATGGCCGCCAACTTTTTCAGACCTGCTTGGTTGACCGAAGCACCTTCCACGTTCAGGCACAGAATCTTACGGCAAAGCTCACTTTCCTTCCTTAAGAAAGAGAGCTCCTTACCCCATAGCACCAGAGAACACTGAAGACTGAACAGCCAGGAACTTCCAGATCTCCCTCCATTAGCAGGGGTGGTACTTTTCCAGTGAGCAATCATGAGTGCCTTCTGCTCATGAAGCTCGTCACTGTTTTCCAAATATTCCCAGTCGTGCCGGGGGGTTGTTATCTGGCCACCTCTAGATTACTACTTCAGAACCTACCTGGTATGCTGTTAAAGCATGAAGTTTAGGGAAGAGCTAGAGAAGAAGACAATGGCGTAGGAGGGTTTTAAAAAAGAACTCTGATTGGTAGTGTGGAAAGGGGATTAGAATCCATTCATTCATTATTTCACCAACATTTATTGAGCACCTCTGTGCCTGGTACTGGGAATACAGTGGCAAATAACATGCATTCATGACAATGAATCAACTTGTAGTATAGAGGAGTAGGTAGGCAAAAAGCCAGGACATTAAAAGACAGTGTAAGGTGTGAGAGTTCAGAGAAGTGGGCAGAAGTGAGAAGAAGCAAGAGCATGTAGCAGGCTGGGGTAGAGGCCACGAGTTGGAAGAGCAAGCAGCCAACTGGAGGGACTTTATGAAGAAAGCCCTATAGAACTTGCTGTCTCATTGGACCTAGGCAGAGAAGAAAAGGAGAGACCCATTACACATTGGACTCTCCCTATCATGGCTGTCTTCTGATTGCTCTTTTGACTGCCTGTATTTCCAGATGGACTATGAGCTCCATGCAGGGAGGCATGATGGCCCCAGTGAAAAACACGGCACCCACAACAGGCTCAAGGAATGAACGCATAGACAAAGAAACATAGAGTATGATTCTGAGGGTCTGAGGGTGATTTTACAATGAAGAGAAACTGTAGGTCTTGCAAGACTGAGGAAAAGGAGCTGACTTTGTGAAAAACGTAGTATCTTTCGTTTGAGACATGTTGAATTTGAAATGGCAAGGTTGTATTCAGGTGGTGGTGTCCAAATTAAATTGGAGAAATGAGGCTAAAATCCAAGAAACAGCCCAAGATGGAAGATAAAATTAGGTTAATCTTCCACATATGTAGGACAAATGAAGCTCTGAAAGCTAAAAAGATATCTGAGAGAAGTGCATAGACAGAGATTAGGACAGGGCACTGGGCGGTTGGGTCCACTCATATCTATAGGATAGGAGGTGGGAGGGAGACCTAGGTGGTGTAGGGTTCCAAGGAAAATACGAACAACATCCGATATGGAGGAGCGAGTGAATGAGATGAGATGATAGCTCTGCATTTCACTGCCTTGGGGATACCGATTAGAGAGATTCTTTCAGGAAAGGGTACAGGAAGGAGTCCCAGTGCAAAGGCAGCAAGGAGATGATGTTAGTGGGCAACTCTGAAAATTTGAGAATTTTGGTGGAAAAGGGAAAGAGCAGATGGGGAATTAGCTCCAGGGAACATGAAGATCAAAAGAAAAAATTTGGTGGAAGAGAGAAATTTGGGGAGTGATTTGGAGATCCAGAAGGAAGGACTTGAAAAAGAGACATTAATAGTACAAAAAGGATTGTGATAACTGATGAACTAGGAGGCTGTTGTTTAAGAGATAAGGAAAAGTGGACACTATAGATGTCTGAGCTTTTGTTCTAGTTTGCAAGACTAATATGCCATGCTATTGGTTAGAAAGGCAATTTGCTTATATAGGAAATCTTCAATTGTTTGTGGTGCCAATATTGGTTATACGGTAGTTGTATAAGACATGACAATGAACTGCTTGTAGTCAGTAAAATAGCTACGAGAATAAAATGAAATGAGCATGCCAAATGCTTACTGCTGTGCCTGGCTGCATAGTACACAACAGTGAATGCTGTTGTAGGAAATCAAAGAAGACAAAGGACAATAAAGTAATAAGAGAATGCATTATGATGAAAATAATCCTGGCTACTTTCTGGGCTAGAACAGGTAGTCCCAGGTTGAGCTTATATCTCTCTGTTAAATTACATCTCTCCCGTTTATGACCCTTTCATATTCTTTATCAGCATTCTCTGTGACTATTTATTTAATATACTCTTCCCTCTCAAGCAGTTGTTCTTGACTGGGAGCAATTTGGCTACCTAGGGGAATATTTGGCAATTCTGGAGATATTTTTGGTTGTCAAAATCTATAGGGTAGGGGGGAATGACAACATGCTACAGGTATTGAGTGTTGAAGCCAGGATGCCACTAAACATTCTATAATGCAAAGCACAGCCCCTACTACAAAGAAATTACCTGACCTCAAATGTCAATAGCTCTCAGGTTGAGACACTTTGTCCTAGATCAGGGGTCATGCCATTCATGTGGATCATGGTGTCCCCAAATGCCAGGTACAAAGCAAGTCACATGATGGGTGCCCCATAATATTAAAGGGAAATGGAGATGTAACTGGACCTTGAAGAACAGGCTAGGTCTGAATATATCTCCTGCTTTGAGTACACAGTGTCAGAAGATGCTGTGAGCATTTTGGAAAGAAAGTTCACCAAAGAGATTGCAAACATTCTGTCCCCCAAAGAATGAAAGAGAGGAAACAGCCCTGGGGCCTTACCAGGAGATTGACATTGCCATAAACAAGAGAGTCTTCGAACAAAAGGTCTGGAACTGCAGGTAACACAAGGATGCCGGAGACTACAAGCAGTTCATTGTTTTGACAGATAGACTTCAGCCAACCGCTGATGCAGCAGAGATGGAATTTTTCAATAGACACAAACTAGAGACAGTTCCTTTGGTAAGGCACAAAGGTGAGGCTTCTCAGTCCTGCAGTGGGGCTGCATGCGTACAGAGAAGGTCTCCACCTTGGGACAGCTTCTCGAATCTAGTGGATGTCAACCATCACTGTGTGTTAGAATCACCTTGGGGCTTTTAAAAAATAATGATGTTTGGGCACCCACTCCCAGAGCTCAAGTTCATCTGATCTAAGGCATGTGCCTGGGCATTGGTGTTTCTTTAGAGAGCCTCCATCCCAGGTGAAGTTAGTGGACAGCCAGCCCTACTTTACGAATGGACCACAGCTCAAAATCTCGTATAAACAGTTTCCCTCTCCAACCCTTATATACCCAGTTCCATTGGGTGTCTCAGGCTTTACATGCTTGAAACTGAGTTCTTGATTTGGGACCCTTCTCTTCTGGCCCTTGCTCGGTGTTCCCCATCTTGGTGAGCTGCACTACCCAGCACTCTGTAGAGACCAGAATCCCACGAGCTCCCCTCCATTCTCATTTGTCTGCCCATCTCCTCCACCGCCCACCCATATACAATTTGTTCTCTGTGCTGAGGCTATTACTTTCAAAGTGCACCTAGATATGTCCATGGCTCGTCACCTCCTCTGCTTCTGATGCAGTCAAAGCTACCGTCATTTCTTTTAGGGCTGCTTGCTCACTTCTGGGATTCCTCTTTTGTCTCTTTAACCTGTTCTCTGCAGAGTAGCCTGAAGGTCTTTTTCTGGCTTAACACCCATCAAAGGCGTTCTGCTATAGAGAATTCTAACCCGAGCTTTTGCCCAAGACTAGAGGGCCCTGTGGAATTTGAGCCCCCAGATCCCACACCTCTCTCCCCTGCAGGTTAGCTGGAAGCACCAAGCTCTTAAGCCTTTCCATGTACTCTTCTTTTCACCTGGAATGTTTTTTCCTCCTTGCTTTACAGGCTGGCTTACTTCTTCACCTTCATGTCTTAGTCGAAGACATGACAATTAACTGCCGGTAGTCATGGTTTCTGTTTTTATTGTTTTTAAGTCTTGGCACTATTGACGTTTGGGGCTGGAAAATTTCTTTGTTGTTGGGGCTTTTCTGTACATTATAGGATGTTTAGTCTCTACTCACTGGATGACACAGTAATCTGCTCCCCAGTTGTGATAAGAAGAAACGTCTCTAGACAATGCCAAATGCCCCATGAGGACAAAATCCCTGCCAGTTGATAACTACTAGCTTAAATATTAACTTCTTGAACAGGTATTCTCTGTTCTCCAGGCTTTAAGTCTCCAGGTGTATTTCTCAATCTTCATAACCTATTTGTTACCTTCATAGTACTTTTCTCACCTTGAAATTGAGTATTTATCAAGTAAATATCTGTGTCATAGTCCCACTAGACTATCTTGATTATTTCATTCAGTTCTGTAATAACAGCATTTCATACAGCTCCTAGTATGCAGTGGATGCTTAAGAAACATGTACTGAAGAAATGTGTGCATGCATGAATGAATGCATAAGCCAACGAAGACTGTGACTGCTAGGCAGGCAAGTGCCTTCCCCCCAGGGTGAGAGAGATTATCTAGCAGCGCAAAAAGAGCATGGACTAAAAAGGAATGAGATAATGTCCTTTGCAGGGACATGGATGAAGCCGGAAGCCATCATCCTCAGCAAACTAACACAGGAACCGAAAACCAAACACCGCATGTTCTCACACATAAGTGAGAACTTAACTATGAGAACATATGGACACAGAGAGGGGAATGACACACGTTGGGGCCTGTTGGAGTGGGAGTGAGGGGAGGGAAAGCCTCAGGACAAATAGCTAATGCAGGCAGGGTTTAACACCAGGGTGACATGTTGATAGGTGCAGCAAACTACCATGGCACATGTATACCTATGTAACAAACCTGTATGTTCGGCACATGTATCCCGGAACTTAAAAAAAAAAAAAAAAAAGAGCATGGACTTTGGAATCAGTTAGTTGCAGCTTCTCAGCTCTTCCAGCTGCTTGGTGTGTCACCTGGGACAGATAATTAACATCTCAGAGCCTCAGATTACTAATCTGTAAAATGGGGATACTAGTTTTGAGAGTTTGCTTAGCTGTGTAATCTTCCCTGCTCTCTCCCAGGCCCCATGGACTTTGGATGCTTCTTCATGTGCCCTTGGCACCTGGTGCAGGTCTCTATCAAGGGCTCACCATCACCAAGGATAGGATCACACTGTGCCCTTGGTGCCTTATGCAGAGCCAACCACATCATAGGTGCTCAAGAAATAACGTCTGCGTGGTATATAACCAGGGATCAAGTTGTATCCGAGATTTGATGACAGTCTTGTAGGTAGCTTGCGGAGACTATTATAGGGGGTTGGTTCCTGGAAAAATGAGCAATCCCAGGTCCCTCCTTGGTGGGCTGTGGGACTGGGAAGGCTGTGCCCCTCTCTGTTATTTGGGTGGGCATTCTGGTTTGCCAAAAATTGAGAAGTTACGCCTGGATCCTCTTACCTCTTTTTCTGTTTTGGTGTTCTGCCCCAGGCCTTTGCAAATAATGAATTTAACAAAGATATTGTCTGACTGTCTCTTAGACCCAGGGAACTGAGTGTGGGCAGCTGTTCCTCCTTGGTCAGAGCAAGGGAACTGTCCTGTATCCAAACGGTTCTAGTGAGAGGTTCTTGTGAATGGAATTGTCAGTGAGTTCTAGTTTGCTCATAGCGGAGGAGCATCCGTTGAGGTCTTCTACCTGCTCAGAAACTATCTACAGAAGGCTAGACCCTGGGCATGCATTTCCCTTGGACTAGCTTTTCCTAGTCCCACTAGGAGAGTAACTGACAAAGCTAGGCCTTGAATCTAGCTCTTGCCCATCTCTCTAATTTTTTATGCTCAAAACTCACAATCCAGGGAAAAAGCATCCTTTCTCTTAGCTTGGGCAGGGTTAGGAAGTCTACTGAAGATCACATGTGGTAGGAGACGGGTAGTTCACTTTGTTGGTCTCCTGGAGCTGCTGTAAAAAAGTATAACAAACTAGTTGCCTTAAAACAACAGGCATTTATTCACTCACAGTTCTGGAGGCTGAAAAACCCAAGAGCAAGGCACTGGCATTGGGTGAGGACCTCCTTTTCTCATCATAACATGGTAGAGGGCATCATATGGCAAGAAAGCAAGAGCATGCCAGCTTAGGTCTCTCTTCCTCTTCTTATAAAGCCACCAGTCCCCTCTCGGGGGCCCCATTGATGACCTTGTCTAGTCCTAACTACCTCCCAAAGGCTCCACCTCTCAATGCTATCAACATATGAATTTGAGGATTAAGTTTACTACATACGAAATTTGGGGAACACATTCCAACTATAGCACTTATTAGCTAAAAGTTGCTAAGAAGAAGTCTTTTTTTCTGCTAGCACAGGCTTCGGCTTCTTGGCAAATGCAGAGGTCAACAGAAGGAGCCCATGTACATCAGGGAATTAGTGATCAGAGTCAGCTGGACTGCAGGAGAAAAAGTCAAACCAAAAGTCTTACAGGTAGAGAAGATTTGGAAGAGGCGCACATCCCAAGTAAACTACACTTGATACACCCCTGCAGTCTACAGAGATGAAAAGACAAAATTGAAATATCTCCATTTTTCATTCTCCCAAGTTTTTATATTTATTTATTATTTATTTAAGTAGCGGGGATTGAAAACTAAGATAAAAAACACCAACATAACCAATGATAAGTTTAGCAGGACTGGGGAAAGTTCACAGCACTAGCCATGGACTCTGAGCTCTCCACTAGTCTGTAAGACCTTAAGGCCAAGAACTCTGTCCATCTTGGTCACCATTGTACCTGTAGCACCCAGTCCAGTATGGGGGGCAGAGGGAAGCTGAGTGAACTGATTAGACTCTTTGGTTGTGGTTGACCTCTAAAGATGTTCTATCAACTCTGAGACTGTGCACAGAGAAGACTTTGTGGGCTGCTGCCCGTGGAAACAAAGTTTCATCTTGCATTGCTACTGGGGAGCTCACACAACACTGAACATGGATGGTACTGGGCTAGTAGAGCATCTTCCCCTTGTATTATGTAAAGAAGTTCTAACATAGAATGCATGACCATAGATAGAAGTTCATTATCATTTTTATTTAATAAGCAGTTGTTCCTGATAATCAAAGTGATTCAGATATCAGTTAAGGTCACCATGCTCATGAAGTCAAGAGATCATGTGCTTCAGTGAAACCCAGTCTCTGCTAAAAACACAAAAAATTAGCCAGGCATTGTGGTGGGCGCCTGTAGTCCCAGCTACTTGGGAGGCTGAGGCAGGAGAATAGCGTGAACCCAGGAGGCGGAGCTTGCAGTGAGCTGAGATCTGGCCACTGCACTCCAGCCTGGGTGACAGAGTTAGACTCCGTGTGAAAACAAAACAAAACAAAACAAACAAAAAAGAGATCATATGCGTGAGTCCTTACATGATGACCTAAGGGAGGTCTATCCATGCCTTCCCCTGCATGTTTACAAGTTCCCAAGCTTGTCTTTCTCCAAGTCACCTCTAGCTGTGATTTCTAGTGAAGATGAACTCTCATCTCTCATTCTTTACTCTGCTATCAGCCCAAACATTTCATGAGCCCTTTCTCCTTAATCACTTACCTTAACCCACCTATTGAAAAAAAAAAAAAAAAAGAAAGGAAAGCCACGCACATAGATCAGATGAAAGTAATATGCCTTCCAGAAAATTCAGGGCTCCTCTGTCATCACAGACATTGTAAATATTAGACTGCTCCATTCTTTTTTAAATCTAACTTTTTTTTTTTTTTTTTTTGAGACAGAGTCTCGCTCTGTCAGCCAGGCTGGAGTGTATTGGTGTGATCTTGGCTCACTGCAACCTCCGACTCCTGGGTTCAAGTGATTTTCATGTCTCAGCCTCCTGAGTAGCTGGGATTACAGATGTGCACCAGCATGCCCAGCTAATTTTTGTGTTTTAAGTAGACACGGGGTTTCACCGTATTGCCCAGGCTGGACTCAAACTCCTGGCCTCAAATGATCCTCCAGCCTCGGCCCCTCAAAGTGCTGGGATTACAGACATGAGCCACTGTGCCTGGCCTAATATAACTTTTTATTGAGATATAATTGACATACCATAAAATTTACTCTTTAAGGTATACATTTCAGTGGTTTTCACTGTATTTACAAGGTTATGCAACCATCACCACTTATTCCACACTTTTATCACCCTCCCAAAATCCTCATAGCCATTAACAGACTGCCCTATTCTTTTATTTATTTATTTATTTATTTATTTTTTGAGACAGAGTCTCACTCCGTCGCCCGGGCTGGAGTACAGTGGTGCGATCTTGGCTCACTGCAACCTCCGCCTCCCAAGTGATTCTCCTGCTTCAGCCTCCAAAGTAGCTGGGACTACGGGCGTGTGCCACCACAGCTGGCTAATTTTTGCATTTTTAGCAGAAATGGGGTTTCACCATGTTGCCCAGACTGGCCTCGAACTCCTGACCTCAAGTTATCCGCCTGCCTCAGTCTCCCAAAATGCTGAGATTACAGGCATGAGCCACCGTGCCCAGCCCTGCCCTATTCTTAACATACCACTTAGCCATTTCTACCAACTTAATTTTCCAACCTCCAGAAATGTTACTTTCTGTCCCCACTCCCACTTCATCTCTTTGGGGTGTCATTTTTTTCCTCTTTCCCCACTAGTGTCTTTAGCAGAAAAGGAAGGGTGCTGTCCAATAGAAATATTTCTTTTTTTTTTTTTTTAAACCTAAGTCAACTCAAGTCACACCTTGGTTCAAAACTTTCTGATGATATCTCTCATCACACTTTACAATGAAACTCACGGTCTTCTCCATGGCTGAAAGCAGAGTCTCTCAACCTCGGCTCTCTCCGCATTTGCGGCCAGATGGTTCTTTGTGGTGGGGTCTGTTCTATGCATTTTGGGGTATTTAGCAGCTCCCTGGCCTCACCAGATATCAGTAGCCCATCCCCGTTTTTACAACCAAAAACGTCTCCAGACATTGTCAAATGTTCCCTGGTGGGGGGTTGAGGGGGACTGAAAATCACTGACTTGAAGGCCACATGGACTGGCCTTGAACTACTGCTATAATTTAGCTCCTTTTATTCTCTTCTTTGCTTATTTTCCTCTGGTTAGAATGGCCTCTCTGCTCTTCGACTGAGAATTATGTTCCTGTCTGAGAGCCTTTGCACCTGCTCTGCACTGTACCTGGTGCACCCTTCCCTGGGATAGCTATTCAGCTGCTACCCACTCAGAGTTGCTGTCCCTGAACATGGCATCCTGGCACCCAGTCACTATTCTGTTGCAAACATCCATTCCCACCTGACATCAATACGTTTGCTCATTGAATGTCTCCCATCACCCCCTACAAGCTAAGCTCCGTGGGATGGGGACTTGGATGGTTTTACATGTTGCCGTGTCCCCATGATGTAGAAGAGTACATGACACATGCTTAACAAAGAGCTATTGAAAGAATGAGATAATGAATAGGCGGGAACACAGGATGGAGTAAGCAGGACATATGTGAGATGATGAAGAAATCAGCCCAACTAGAATAGAAGGTAGGTCCTAAGGTTGGGAAATGTACAAAACTTCCCTGGAGTGGGCAAATGGCAGGAGTTATTAATATCCAGACAGTATACTGTATCCATTACCTATCAGGCAAGTGGGTGTCAGAGCAAGTTCGTGAGTTGGGGAGAGATGTGGTAAGAATGGAGCAGAAATGAGAAGCCTGGATTCAACTGGAAAACCATGCAATGAAAACGTGGATCCAACTAGAAAATAACACAGTGCTCTGGTGTGAGTGAGGGTGGCAAATTGGTTTCCTCTGTGGTTGGTGAGGAGTATTGGGGTGAGTAGATTCCAAGGGAGAGGTGATTTGATTGAACAGTGTCCACGGTGGCATGAGAAGGGTAAGCTTGCCCGGGGACATCTCTGTTGTAAAGAACTAGGTCAATGGTGGTAATTAGTAATGAAACAGAAGATAGAAAACTGTAAATCACAGACATCTTGGATTTTATTCAAGTTTGGCAAGTTGCATCTTGTACCATTACATTTTAGAAGCAGCTGAGTGAGTTTTTGGTCATGTGTTGGCAAGAATGACATCCTGTCAGTCAGGAAGCATCTTTCCCATGAAAAAAAGGAACATTAGTAAGGCTGCCCTACTTAGATAAAACCTTAGACAATTATAAAAAGGACCCTGCGATAGTGGGGCAATTTAGTTGTATCTCTGCTTCGTTTTCTCTTTTTTGTGTCATGCTAATCTTAAGTAAACTTACTCTTTATGTAGTTGCTTAACGTGTTTTTACAAGTGTTACTTTACTTGTAGCCATTCTTGTGAAATATATGGTTGGAACATTTACAAAAAAACTTCTATTAACCAAACCACAGGAAAACATAGGAGAATGAACAAAAGAAGCCAGCCACAAAGAGGACTGACACCTAATTCCATTTATTTAAAACAAAAATCAGGTGAAACAGATCTATGCTGTTATAAGTCAGGATTGTGGTAACCTATGAAGGGTGGGGACAACTGAAAGGAGATATAAGGGAGATTGCTGGTGAACTGGTGATGTTCCATTTCTTAACCTGGGTGCTGATTAAGTTTCTCTATAATGTATAATACATAGCAGATTGGTAACCTCAAAAATGCTATTGCTTATTCACAATGATAGGTGAAATATACACCAGTCATTGATTCATGGAAGTTGACTATATTCAGAGAGAATGTGTTAGACAGGAAATATAAACAAACAAAAACAACCAACCAACCAAACAGGTGCCTTAGAATTTTATGGACGTAGGGTTCAAATTGCACCTCTGCTTTTTCACTTGGGTGAGGCTGGAAACTTTTTATATTCTTTCTGAGGCTTGGTTTCCTCCTCTGTAAAATGGGAAAAAATGTACACTTTTTTTTTAGGGAGCCAACTGGAAGCTCTAAATAGCCAAAGCTGGAAGAATTAGAGCAACACAATAAATAAAGTAGTAAGCTATAACCCAAAGTATAAAATCAATGTTCATGAGTCCAAACTGATATAAATAAGTAATTGAACAAATTAATAAGTGAGGGAGAAGAGATAAATCTTCTCTGCAGAATTCCAATTAATTTATGGAGCTATTCCACCCTAAAGAAGGAGCATGACTCCCCACTTTTTCTTTTTCTTTTCTTTTCTCTCTTTCTTTCTTTTTTTTTTTTGAGATGGTGTCTCGCTCTGTCACCAGGCTGGAGTGCAGTGGTGTGATCTCAGCTCACTGCAAGCTCCACCTCTCTGGTTCAAGTGATTCTCCTGCCTCAGCCTCCTGAGTAGCTGGGACTATAGGCACCTGCCACCATGCCCGGCTAATTTTTGTATTTTTAGTAGAGATGGGGTTTCACCACGTTGGCCAGGATGGTCTCGATCTCCTGACGTCATGATCCACCCGCCTTGGCCTTGCAAAATGTTGGGATTACAGGCGTGAGCCACCGCGCTCAGACTAACTCGCCAGTTTTTAAGTGTGGTCTGTGCACAACAGCTTCGTTTCAAAGTGTACAGCTTGGGAAGGGGAAAAAGCAACTGTGCAGTGGAGAAAACTGATGAACACTACTTCATCCAGGTCAACATCTTCCAGGTCAACATCAGCAGCGGTCTTACGTCACATGGGTGCTATGTACCCTTGATGTGATGTGATGTGATGTGAAATGGCATTTTACCTCTGTGATCTTCTTCCCCCAAACCTATACTCCCAGTCTAATCAGGAGAAAAGCATCAGACAAATTCAGATAGAGAGTCATTCTACAAAATATCTGATGAGCACTCCTTCAAACCATCAACTATGTCAACTATGTCAGGTCTGAGAACCTGTCATAGCCCAGAGGAGTCTAAGCAAACAGGATGACTAAATGTAACAATGTCCTGAACAGGATCCTACAGCAGAAAAAGGACATTAGGTAAAAGTAATGCAATCTGAATAAAGCACAGAATTTAGTTAATAATAATGTATCAATATTGGGTCATTAATTGTAGAAGGTGTAACTACATCATATTAATGTAAGATTTTTGCTATTGTTGTTCACTTTTTTTTTTTTTTTTGAGACAGGGTCTTGCTCTGTCACTCAGGCTGGAGTGCAGCAGTGTGATCATGCTCACTGCAGCCTCAACCTCCTGGGCTCAGGTGATTCTCCCACCTCAGCCTCCTGAGTAGCTGGGGCCAGGGGCGTGTGCCAGCACACTTGGCTAATTTTTAAATTATTTGTAGAGGCAGGGCCTCCGTTTGTTACCCAGGTTGGTCTCAAACTCTTGGGCTCAAGCGATTCTCCTGCCTCAGCCTCCCAAAGTTCTGGAATTACAGGTGTGAGCTACCACATCCAGCCATAAGATGTTAATAACAGGGAAACTGTACGCGAAGTATTTGGGAACTCTCAGTACTAGCTTTCTGATTTTTTTGTAAATCTAAATTGGCTCTAAAAAATAAAATCTGTTTTTTTAAAAAATGAGCACCTTACCTTAGGTTGCAAGCATAAAGCAAGATAGCATATATAAACATAAGGCTCTCAAACTTTTGTAGTCCCCTTTCATGGGCAAAAGTCATTAGGGCCCGCCTACCCCACCCATTCCCACATCAGCTTTGTGTTGGTTCACCTGTGCCCTAAGGGTAATGCGAATTTTCATGGTGACCAGGTCTTAGCTGAATGCTGAATTAGTCATCTGTATAGTTCAGTTTCCTTTGTGAATACAGAATTTGAGAAACTTTTCACAAGTTATATTCCTATTAAAAAATGAAGGTAATTTAAAAGAAAGAATCTGATTTTTAGGCACTGTGGACAGATGGCAGAGCTCAGGGAGGGTGATGAGTGGGTCCAGGGAGTGAGTACAGGGCAAGCACATGAAACTGTGAGAAGGTGATGGGTGGTGCCCAGACTGTGATACTTCTTCATTTACTCAGTTGCTCATTCTGTCTTTCAGTAAATATTTACTACAGTCGCTCAGTAGGTGTGGGGTCTAGAACAGTGAACCAGACAGCCCAAGAGAGTCCATACCCTGAGGGTGATCACCTAGTTTCTTCTCTTTCCTGCCCATATTTTTTTTCTGATGAGGGTTCCCTTAAGGAGGAACCTGGAGTTCTCTGTCAAAGTAGACTATGACTTATATTCCTAAGTCTTTCCTATTAATAACGTTCACCAATATTGTAATTATTTATCCAATGTGCATTTTCTCTCTAGACCAGGATTTCTCAGCCTTGGCACTGTTGACATTTGAGGCTGGATGTTGGCTGGCAGATGTTGAGAAGCATCTCTGGCCTCAATAGTACTCTGTGTTGTGACAACCAAAAATGTTTCCAGACATTGCCAGATATTCCCCAAGGGACAAAATTGTCCGTGGTTGAAAATCACTGCCCTGCATTGGTGGCTCTCAATCCTGGCTGAACTTTGGAATCTCCTGGAGAGATCTCAGAAACTGTTGCCAGTGGGTACTGATCCCATCCAGGCCAATTAAATGAGACTCTGTGGGGATGGGACCTGGGCGTTGACTTTTTTTTAGACTGTATTGGGACTCAGGCGTGAAAACCTCTTTCCTAAGCAGTACGCTTCGTGAAGCCAGGGAGTATTTGTCTTTTATGGGTGGGGGTTGTTAGGACCTAACACGGTGATCTCCCTGAATGAATAAGTGAGCAAAAGAATGGAGGTGAAGACAGGTAGGAAGAAGTGTCAGAAGTTAAAAGTGGTACCGGGACAGTAAAGGAATGTGCTTTGCAAAGAGCAAACCTGGGTTTAAGGGCCGACTCTACCACATTCCGGTTGTGTAACTTTGGGCGAGTATTTAATTTCCCGGGCATTTCAGTTGCTCATCTTAACACAGGAATGACAAGAATATGGGAGAATTCTTCATCAAGGTTGTGTTCCAAGAAAAAAGCATTTGTTTCCATTAAAAAAATTGACATGAAAAATCTAGCTATTTCCCAAGGCCTCCTCACCCGACAACTGTTATCGTTTAAGAATGCTGAGGGCAAAGGAGGTGGGATGTCAAGCAGTTGCTCTTCCTGGATTAAGAGTTGAGCTTTATTTTGACCTCAGGGCAATCCTAAGTATGCTGGAGTTTTGTTGTATTTATCTAACATTTTATTATACCTTAATCTATTTTATGGGGAACAGGCAATGTCAACATGAGGGTGGCAATCTGATGGATTGCCTAAGTCTTAAACGAAAGGGTGGGGAAAGTCCATTTCCCACTAGTTTCCCACAGGCTTTCAACCAGATAAACAGCTTTGATTCAGATGACCTTCGTAAGTGGGAAACTGTATGTCAGGGGTCTCCAGCTCAAAAGGCTATGGGCTCAGGGCAGGCTGCATTACTGAGGGAAGCTGGTGATGGTAGGCTCAGGGCAGGCCACATTACTGAGGGAAGCTGGTGATGGGAATGTGTGTGTGAGCTCTTGATGAGTGAACCTTGTTCCTTGGAGTGCATACCCCATCAGAGGGGGAGCCCTGGAGGTCCTCAGTCTCAGCTGATGGGTCCCTTGTGGGAATGCTGGCTCATCTGGTTAATCAAGGGAAATCATTGCTCTGGGTTTTCAGGTACAATCTCTCGATTTTGAGTCTTTGTTCAAATTTTTACAAAATTAATTGTATGGGACAAATGAAATGCCTGTTCAGATCACATCCTTTTACTGATACCTAGTAGATCTTCAATTTGTGTTTGTCCATTCTACTATTAGAAGTGGGCTTCCACTATGAGAAAGGGTCTTGGTGCCTCTGAAGATACCAACCCCGTTAGCATCTCCGCCTTAAGCTGCTGGTGGTTGAAGATATCACTGGCAAAGGGGGTGCTCGGAGGAGCTTTAGGGGTAAGGACTCAGAAAGCAGAGCTGTGATCTTTGGCTGATTCTTCACTGTGGCTAGAATAGCGGTGATGACCTTCTGAGAGGAGAACTGAACTGAAAACCCTTTTGGTTCCAGAAACTAGAAGAAGCCAGTGAAAGGAGTAGTGTAGTGTGGGTTTTTTAAAAAGTTACCATTTATGGGCCAGGCACGGTGGCTCATGCCTGTAATCCCAGCACTTTGGGAGACCAAGGCGGGTGGATCACGAGGTCAGGGGTTCAAGACCAGCCTGGCCAAGATGGTGAAACCCCGTCTCTACTAAAAATACAAAAATTACCTGGGCGTGGTGGTGGGCTCCTGTAATCCCAGCTACTCGGGAGGCTGAAGAAGATAACTGCTTGAACACGGGAGGTGGAGGTTGCAGTGAGCCAAGATTGTGCCACTGCACTCAAGCCTGGGCGACAGAGTGAGACTCTGTTTCAAAAAAAAAAAAAAAGTTACCATTTATTTAATAAACACTTGGAGAGTAGTGGCTTTGTGCCAGACCTTGTTCCAATTCCTTTAATATATAAAATTATTTAATTCTCCTGACAGCTCTATGAGCCAGGTCCTAGTGTCACTGCATTTTAAAGATGGGGAAACTGGGGCACAGAGAGGTTAAGTGACAACCAAAGTCACACAGCTGTTAAGTGACAGAGCTGGGATTTGAACCCAGGTCTCCCAGCTCCAGAATCCAGGTTCTCATCATTTTTCTTGGCTGCATTTTAATAAGGACAATTTTATCTACAGTAATGAAAAATTATGGTTTTGAAGACTATGTAGAAATATGTAAAACTGGTCTATATAATAGTAATTTAAAAATCAGCTGTCGAATTGTATGTGTGCTATAACTGTTAAAGAATGATATGTAGGAAAGGAGACTAGAAGAAAAAGAATATGAACATTATGAGAGTTATGCAGTATTGGTGAGATTATGGAGAAGGTCTTCTTTTATTGATCTCAGTATTGACTGTGAGGTTTTATTTCTTGTATGATGTTTCATTAATGACTAAAAACCATTTACAGGTTTGTAAATTCTTCCCCCTCTTCCTTCTCTCTAACTGTAGCTTCCAAAGGACAGTGCTTGTGTTCCAGAGCACATGCATCCCATCACTCAGTCCTGTATTTACAGGGTGGATGCATTTCATTCAAGGGGCCTGGCCTGAGGAACTCCCAAACACGCGTTATTCACAATTTGCCAATTTAAGACTTGAACCAACAAATGATGGGGTGTTTCCGTTCACCAGCTAATATAGTGCCCCCATGTGGCAGTAGCATAAATACACTTTGCAACTACAAAATACAATTCCTAACGCTCTAAAATTCAAGGTGATTCACATTATTTCCAATTTGCACATAAACTGAGACTTTATTACTATTTTTAGAATTAACTGCTATTTCAAATTCACTCCAATCTTGTACAAATGGGTCTCTAGTACTCATTGCCTGTTCCAGGTTGATGGGTTTCCAGGCTCCTAGAGATGGAATGATCCCAAATGACATAGTTTAACACCAACCTCAGCATTTTCTCTACCCCGTTGAGCACTTACTATGAGTCAGGTGTCCTCAGCTCTAGCGACAAAGGACCCTCTCTTGGTTTGTAAGGCACTCATATTCTAGTGCCCTCTTCAATGCTTATTCATCCAACATGTGCTTTTTTATTGAACATCCACTATGGGCTAGGCCTTGTGCTTTGGAGGATTTGAATATTTTATACCCGAATTGTTTATATCCCAGTCTGTGCCTGGCTCCAAACTACCTTTGCTATGTCTTAGCTGAATGACTTAATCCTTCCATGTCTCAGTTTCCTCCTCTGTAAATGGGTGATGGTAACATTACTTACTTCCCACGATGATTGAAAGGATTCAATGAGTAAATGCATGTGAACTAGCTGGAACTTGGTAAACAGGCAATCCATACTCGGTGTGCGTATTGTCAAACACCACTGTTGGGTAACTCTTATGAAACCCTTCCACCTTCTCACGAAAGCCCTGGCTTTGTCGCCGGGTTTCCGGAGTACACAATTGTTTTTCCCTCTCCTCAAGGAGCGATTCCTCAGCCACAGATTTTTTCAAGGCCCTCTGACCCCTGAACTGCCTCAAGACTTCATAGACACCAGGGGCTAGCACAGCCTGATCTCTAACATCATAAGTCAGAAATGACGCCAGGATTAGAGCCATGATACTAATGACAGCCATTCACAACACGCTGGGCCAGTGCGAAATCCTGTCTTGCTGACTTCCCATGCCAGCCTAGGAGGGGGTATTATGATGACTCTACATTCCACGTGAGGAAGTGGAGGTTCTACATGATTATGTGTGACTTTCCCGAGGCCCATATCGGGAAAGTCACATAGGAAAGTGGAAGAGGAGAATCAGGCAGTCTGAGTCTTAACCAAGATGTTCACCTGACAGTCAGTAGAGGCAAACTCTACGCTTACCAATAATGTGAGTGGAAACACCTGAAAATTAAAATAAAGACACAGTATTGTTTTTTAAAAAGACTGATGTAGTAATTATTTGGAATAGGCTCTATTAGGCACTTCACAAATATTAACTGACATGGGTACCATTATTAAGCCCATTTTACAGATAAGGAAGTGGAGGCACAGAGCAATTAGAAAGGTTCTCTAGGGTTAGACAGGCAGGAATAGCAGGACTAGATTCGTACCCATGCCCCTATGCCACACTGCCTCATAGGTAAACACAAGCAGATGGTCTCCTGTGATCTCTGGCTTCATTAATTCACTGCCAAATAAAAGCAAACTCAGATTTAGTTAGGAAAGATTTTACTCAAAAGGATTATTGCAGTAGAGGGAATGTTCTAACCACATAATCTCCAAGTGTCTCAAGATGAGGCAGTAAATGTTTTGTGTTGCTAAAGAGGCATAAACAAGGCTAGAAAGAAGTGGGTGTTGGGGGCTGGGATGATCAGAGTGACACAATCAGACAGACGTTGAGGGCTGATCAGGAAGGTCTGTAAAGAGGACTTGTCTGCTGGCTCAGGCTGAGGGTGGCCCAGGACCTGGGGAAAGGAGAGAAACTACACCAAAGTTAGGTTAACAAACACTTTGTTCTGACCGACCAGTGGAAACAGGCAGTTCAACTAACCACAAAAACAAAGAAAGGGAGTTTGGAGGCTCTGGATCTGGCCTTGTCATAGGTAAAGAAGTGGGAGCATCTGTGAGTCTCATCTAAGTCATATGGGGAAGTGAGTTATTTGCAGTGAGCTGCTTCCCAGAACACAAAAGGGTGGGGACATTTGTTAACCTTTGCAGTTTTCCAGGATTACAGGGCTTGTCTAAAGTTCAACAATGTCATCACCTGTAGGCTCTTCCAAGGAACTTTCCTAAGAGAGTCAGATCCTAGGCTCATGAAGCTGCTCAAAGGCACTGCCTTCCAAAATGTGACAAATTATCCTCTGCTCAGAGGAAAAGGAGTCAGATCACAATGTCTCCTCCTTGCTCTCATCCCTTTACCTACCGCACTGGCTTGTTACACTCAGTATAATGTTTTCAATGTTTGTACTGTAGCAAGCCTAGAAACTTCATTCCTTTCTATGGCTTAATAATATCCCACTGTTGGATATACCATATTTTTTATCCATTCATTAGTTGATGGATGTTTGCTTAGTTTCCTTTTTTCTGTTATTATGAATAATGCTTCTATGAACATTCGTGTACAGGTTTTTGCAGAAACATATATTTTCATTTCTCTTGGGTACACACCTAAGAGCAGAATTGCTAGGTCATCTGGTAACATTACATTTAACCTTTTGAGGACTGTTTTCCAAAGCAGAGATAACTAGTTTTAGTGTCTGCAGTAAGTGAAAAAGATGGAGTTTAGGAAAGATACTGAAACTAACTTGAGAAAGAAGAGGGATTATTATGAGGATGTGGAATTTCTTAAGGCACACATGGGGAAGAGGTCACTTGAGGTTTACCAGAGACTGAAAAGTTATCATGAGCCAAGAAGATGCTCATCTATGTCTGTGGACAACATCCGACCTCAGACTCTGCTCTTATTTGTAGCTTTGCCTCTTGTTACTCTTCAAGAGGACTTAGCCCATATCTCCATGTGCATGAAGGAAGATAGACCCCCAGACCCCCATTTGCTATTGAGTTTAATGTCCTTCTGGGTCAGACAGTATTGGACACTGCTTTGGATCTTGCAGCCACAACCCCACATTTCTGAAAGAGAAAAGCTGGTTGACTCTGGTCCAGTCAGCCTCAGACAAGTGGTGGAGTTACACAGGACAATTACAACCTTATGGACGGACCCCAAGTGGGGAAGGGGAAGCTCTCGGCATCATGTGTGGAGGCATACAGTGTTGAACACATCAAAGTGTTTGTGGGATGCAAGGTCAAAGGAAGGACTGGAAAGTGCAAAGTTCATGATTCTCATGTGGATTTGGGGAGCAGATGATGGACTTCAGGTTTGGATACAGGTGACAGTTTGCATGCCTTCATGGTCAGCAGCTCTAATTGGGTGGATGACCCTTTTCCTCCTGTCTTAGGTCTCTAGACAGCAGCAGACACCCTGGTGGGGTGTTTATATGCCCTGTAGAGTCAAGGTCATGGTCTTCATCTCTGCACTGCAGAGCAGTTTTCTTCTCTGTGCAGAAGGAATATGCTGGGCATCCTGATATCACACAAGCCTCTAAGGGGAACTGGGTGCTTTAAAATCCATGCCTCCCATATATCTAGCTGTGCCAATAATAAGGCAGAAGCATAAGGTATGGTACATCACAAAATGGGAGAGGCTGTCCATGAAACTCTTGGCCTCACCCAGCAGGGTGTGTATAACCAGGCTCTAGGTACTTTTCACTTCAACCTGGTTCAAAGTTAGTTATTTTCAGGTTAATTCATATCCTTTCTTACAGACCACAAGAGGATCATCCTGGGATTAGCTTGCCCAAACCTCCCTTCTCTGCTCACACAGATGAAGGAGAAGGTGGCTGGTCCAGTATGACAGTGACTGGTGAACTTGGATTTAGGATCCAATAAAGAGTCCAGGTTGATCCCTACCATCTGTGTGATCTTGGCATCTCTTGTTTTCAGTTCCCTCATCTGTAAGATAGGAAGGATAATTTCTACTGTAGACATTTCGGGAATAATTTTATAGGATAGACTTGACCACCAGTGGTATTTAGGGGATTCCAGGGAGACCCACACAGCATTGGTCTGCTGACTGGTGAACTTGCCAGTGCTCAGCTTCTGGCCTCAGCGCTGTGGATCCAGAAGTTGGATTTGTCCAGCAACAGGTCCATTTCTTCAGGAACTGGGCTCACAAAATGGTTATACACACATATTATTATGTATTCGTACCAGAATTCTAATACATTAATTTACATTAAGGCAGGTGTCTATCACATGGTCCAGACACTTGCATCTGTCTCAGTTGGTGCCATCTCCTCTTCTGGCCAGCCCCAGGGAGGAAACCACTTACACTCAAGGGCTATTTACTGAGCACCGACACACATGGAGACATAAGGAAGGAGATGGAGCAAACGTTAAACGCAATCAGTGATGGCAACCAGAGGCATTCATCTCTTAATGGTGTCAGAAGGACAGGAGCACACACACCTTTTGTCATGACTATCATTCTCTCTCTGGCAGTGTTTGCAGATGCCAACCATGCCAGACTTTCTCTCTCTTTTCCACCCTTTTCTACACTTAGAGGGCTGGCCAATCTCCATTCTAATTAGCATAGCCTTTAAAAAAAGAAAAAAGTACTTTCTTGTAGCAAAAATGGTAAACATTACAAGATAAGGTCCCCCACCATTCTGCCTCTCTTCCTAAGGGGAACTTAGGGATCTCTCCTTCCAAATTCTTTTTTGTTTGTTTGCTTTTACATTTCCACACCTTGGTATGTATAGAATCAACTCTCCTCCTTTTTTGCATTAAATTGGATTTTATTAATTATTATTATACCACAAGTTATTTTATTTCACTTAACAAAGCATCTTGGAGCAATATCCATGTCATTTTGGATAGTTCTATTCCATCTTTAAAACTGCTTTGTCGTATTCCATTTTATGTACCATAATTTATGTAACCATTCTCCTATTCATGGACATTTAATTCCTTCTTTTGCTCTTACACTGTGCTATAAAGAACATCATTTATGTACCTGCAAGTATTTCTCTAGGATGAATACTGAGACTTTTGGGGTCAAAAGATAGGCGAATTCACATTGGCTGATTTTAGTCCTGCACATGTTTATCAACAGTGTATGTGAACACCTGTCCTCTCTTTGCGGACAGTAGATTTCAGGCCCCTGTTGTTAGCTTGGAAGCAAGATCTCTTTTCTGCCCACTCACATACTGATCTTTGAGTTGATTCTCTGCATGTACTCTAATTTTCCTTATTTCCCAATTCTTGGCGGGGATGTCTGGCTACTGACAAAAGAGATCCCTGCAGGAGTCCAAGGAAGATCACATGACACAGGCAATGTGAAATACTTTCTCATTAAAAGGAGAAAGACATTAACTGTTATTTGTTTATCATGGTGTATGTAGCTCAAAGGGTGATTTAATGTTCACGTTATCTTCAACTTGGGAATTTCAGACATCTACATTTTGCACTTGTGGGTATAAAACACTCTTTCCGGGGTCCCTAATACCCTCTTGGCTGGGTGGGTACACTCCTATCTCAAATTCTGAGAAGCTTAAGTCATACTTTGTGTATTACATTACTCTCCATTTTCACAGAGCAATGCAATTAGGGCTTTCTATTTGGTTTCTGTTGTAACTTTCTTTCTAGGCTTGATGTCTATTCCATAGCTCAGGGTCAGTCATAGACAGGAAAAAAGGCCCAGGAGGGTGAGAAACACAGGTGGCCATGAACTTTTAACTTTTATAATCCAGAATGAACTTGCCCCTGTGGGCAGCCTCTGTTATTGGCCTGTGTCTCCATAAGGCAAAACCAAGTCCAAAGTATGAGTTTGTAATGAATGTTTGACTGAAAGTTTTAGAGTGAGTGAGGTTACATCAAACACTACACATCGTAGATTACTAAAACTACTTCCATTACATGTCTTGGTTTTCCTTCCCAATTTCTTTGGCCAGCAGCCACTCCTGGACTACTCTTCCCCCAAAACCTTTCTCTTTCCACCTATGCCCACCCACCACCCCTCAGTTCTACATTATGTCCCTTTCTTTATATGGAGAAATGTATCTGTGTGGCTTGGCTTCTCCTCCCACCTCCCCACTTAGCACATAAAGAAACTTCCTCAGGAATCCCTCTCTTCAGAGAGCATGGAGAATCCTAAACAACGTAATATGTTTTCCTTGTTAAATATTTTCTCTTGTCACTGTGGTTTGAACTCACTCCCTACTCCCCTGACCCTATGCAGGTGGTGATTGCGGGCTTGGTCACGCTTTGTGCAAGTATCTGGATGAGCTGGGCTTCACGGTATTCGCCGGAGTTTTGAATGAAAATGGCCCAGGAGCTGAGGAATTGCGAAGAACCTGCTCCCCGCGCCTCTCGGTGCTCCAAATGGACGTCACGAAGCCAGTGCAGATAAAAGATGCTTACAGCAAGGTTGCAGCAATGCTGCAGGACAGAGGTACTGCCGCCAGCACCCTCCGTGCCTTTACCCTCCTCCTGAACACCCAGTTCTTGTTCCAGCTTGGGTTGATCATGCCCCCTACTCCACTCTGGCCACTGCTTGCACTGGAACACACCTGTGCTGAACCCCTACCATGCGTGGGGGCCTCTATCAACATGAAGACCTTCGGAGTAACTCAGACATGGGCCCATCCACACAGAACTTACAGAAACCTCTATCTCATTCTCATCAACTTCTCAGTCACTCTTCCATGAACAACTCCACCAGCCCCAGCTCATTGCTTTCCTGTCCACAATAGCAACATGCATTAGAGTCCCCAGCTTAGAAGGAAAATCCCTTCATGGTCACTGTCCTCCTTTACCCATTACCCCTCCTCTTCTCTTTCCTTCATGGCCAAGCTCCATGGAACCCTGTAGCTCTCTGATTCTCTTCCTCACCTTCAATTTGATGTTGGTTCTCACTCTGCCTCCCTAACTAATCTGGCAAAGCTAATCAGTATTAGCCTGAAGACCTAGTTGGTTTTTTTTTTTTTTTTCAACTTTTATTTTAAATTCTGGGTTACACGTGCAGGATGTGCTGGTTTGTTACATAGGTAAACATGTGCCATGGTGGTTTGCTGCACAGATCCACCCACCCTGTAGGTATTGAGCCCAGGATTCATTAGCTATTATTCCTGAAGCTCTACCTCCCCTCCCTACAACAGGCCCCAGTGTGGGTTGTTCCCCACCATGCGTCCATGTGTTCTCATTGTTCAGCCCCCACTTACAAGTGAGAACATGCGGTGTTTGATTTTCTGTTCCTGCTTTAGTTTGCTGAGGATAATGGCTTTCAGCTCCATCTATGTCCCTGCAAAGGATATGATCTCATTCTTTTTAATGGCTGCATAGTATTCCATGGTGTATATGTACCACATCTTCTTTATCCAGTCTATCATTGATGGGCGTTTGGGTTGATTCCATGTCTTCGCTATTGTGAATAGGGCTGCAACGAACCTACGTGTGAATCATCTTTATAATAGAATGGTTTATATTCCTTTGGATGTATACCCAGTAATGGGATTCCTGGAAGACCCAGGTTTTAACTTCCCTGCAGTATTTAAGCATGTTGTTTATACTGTCCTCCATGGTTTTGGGGTCCCCAGCCCCCATTGCTCTCCTAGTTCTCCAATCTTTCTTTCCACTTCTCCTGGATGAAACTTTGCCTCTGTCTCCCCACAAATACAAATGCTACTGAGGGTTGCATCCCCAGACTTCCCAATCCATGTGTCTGGGGCCATACCATTTGCTCCCTATACCGAGAGTTCTCAATCCAGCTGCACATTAGAATCATTTGAAAATTACCCATGCTGGGGTTCAGGATGGGCTATGTAACTTGGCAGACCCAAAGCAATATGAAAATATAGGGCCCCTAGTTTGAGTTTGGAAAATTATTAGGAATGTAAGATGGTGACAGCAGAGACTGAAACCACATACAGGACCCTTCTGAAGCACCAGGCCCTGTGTGACTGAACAGATCCCCCAAACCCAATTAAATCTGTCCCTAGGATGGAATCCCAGGTATCATTAGTTTTTAAAGCTCCCAATGTGATGCTTATGTTAGGGCAGGGCCAAAAAACACTGGTTTATACCAATAACTCCCAAATATACTAATATATTACCAACCTAACCCTTCTTCTCCACGTATACAAAGTTATCTACCAGACATCTTCCCTTATACTCCAGAGGCTTCAACTTCAACATGTCAAAAACTGCTCATTGTTTTTTTATTCCCTGCTGCCATTCTGCAAATTGTTTTGCTCTCCTGCATCCCACAGCTCCGACACTGGCACTACCACCTAACCAGTCATTCAAGCCGGAAACCTGTGGGTCACTGAGACCCTCAGCTTATCCTCAATGCCTGTATCCTACTGACCCTAGTCCTGTCAAGTCTACCTCCTGGGTAGTTACCTTCCAGCTCCTTCCTACCATTGCATAGCGCTATGACTTAGCACTGCATGCACTGGACCCTCACCTTCTTCCACCTGGGCTATCCCAATGGCCTCCTTGGATATCCCAATTGGCTATCCCAATGGCAACCCATCTTTCCTTCCCCATTACTTTCCAGAGACTAATCTTCACAGCATTCACATTTTACAATGCCATCCATCTCCTAAAATCCTTTAGACATACAGAGCCTCCATGCACAGGGGTCTTCCCACGTGGCATGCCTGTGGTGGGGAATTTGTTTTATCAGTGGTTTGTTGGTTCCCTATCAGTGGTTCCCTATCTAAACACCTTAACAAGGATTAGAGGTCCTTTCAGGATAATGGCTCCTGCCAAACCCTTAATCTGCAATACCTGCTGGTTCGCTTAGTAAATTCTGAAGAGTTTCTGGAACAGAATGTTCTACTTTACACCTCTGCACATCTGGCTTCCTGGTACAGGAATTCCCCTCCCACTCCCACTCCTTTTCCCTAAGACTCTTGCCTTTGTCCAGTGGCAGACTCTAATCCCATGGGAAACCTGGCTCACACGTAACACCTCTTGCATGGTCTTCCAGGTGTCACAGGTTGTGTTATTCACTTACTCTTCCAGACACTCACTCATTATGGTTTTCTGTCTCCAGGACTGTGGGCTGTGGTCAACAATGCTGGGGTGCTTGGCTTTCCATCTGATGGGGAGCTTCTTCCTATGACTGACTACAAACAATGCATGGCCGTGAACTTCTTTGGAACTGTGGAGGTCACAAAGACATTTTTGCCTCTTCTTAGGAAATCCAAAGGAAGGCTGGTGAATGTCAGCAGCATGGGAGGTGAGTCAGCATTTTCACACGTGGTCATGGGGTGCCCATCACAAGACATGGCTCATGGCATTCTTTGTGGGCTGAATAAAAAAGCAGGGCATGCAAAGGCAGGGCTGGGTCAGGATTAGTCAAATTGTTTATCCCCTGTTGACTTTCACACAATAAAACCTTTCTCCTCTTCCAAATTCTTTCAGGTACAAACTCTCATCTGCCTTCTAACTCATCCATTTATTACTGGGGATTTAGGGTTCATATATATCTTCATAATGTGACTGCCAACACACAAGGTTGCTAGATTTGCACAGGAAATCTCACATTACAAATAATGTCAGCATTTCAAGCAATCTGTTTTCAACACTTCGTCAATTTAACACACTGTGTTCAGTTCCCTGTAAGCTGAGTAGGCCATACTTTCCCTCTGTTCATGCCGTCAAACACAAGCTGCCTGCTATTGTTAACCTGAAGATTATCCCCAGTGTTGAGCAGCCTCAACCCAGCTGGGTCAGGATGTGATGACACTGGATGGTTTGTCTCTCTGTTTCCAAGAACAAATAGTACACAACTTGAGTCAAGGACTGAACAGTCTTGCCTTTTCGTAAACAATGCCCATGTGTGTCATAGTGTACCCTCTTTGCTGGAACGGACATTTTCAAACTGGGGTTCCTCGGGTTTTTATTCAGTCTGGGGAAGATCCTTTGACCTGACTTTTGGGTCACTGGGTCACTGCAGAGGTGAGAGGGAAGCCAAAGGGATGGGCTCTGGACTCTAGGACCCTGCCTTCAAGTAGAGGAGTAACACTCTTCACTGTTGGATCAATTAATTCTCAGTAAAATTTCTTAAAATAAAGGATACGACTAGGCTGTTTTTGTTTGTTTGCTTGATTTTTGTGTTTTGCGCTTTTTTTTTTTGGTAATGTGAATATCAGTTCTAGAATGATTTGGTGGCGGAGGGGGTTCTTCGTATTTCCTAGACAAATATTGTTGTCCATCACATTCTATTTCCTGGCTTTAACTCAGTAATTTTCTTAAAACTAACTGCTATTGTCTTTGACTACAGTGTTGGTTGGCCTGAGGCATAAGCAAAGAAGAAGGTAGGGAGAGAGAGAGGGGGAGAGAGAGAGAGAGAGAGAGAGAGAAAGAGAGAGTTGGAGGAGACAAAGGTTTCTCCAGGATGGTTAGGAGCCATGAGTATTATATTTTAGCTGTGTGAGAACCCTAAAGTATTTCCAATTTCCTGCTACCTTGCCGAAGCAAATGAATCCTGAGAAAACACACAGCAATATTTTCCTAATCTTTGTTCTGAAAGCCTTTACAATTTTGGCCTGTGTGGAAGCCTCACCTTTCTCGTTTCCCTGGAACAGTCTAGTACTTCTGGGAAAGTCTCACAGACTCTATGCCTCACTTATATAATAAATATTTACTGAAATAACAGAGTACTGCCTCCTCCTTGGCACGTTGACAAGGAGGTTTCTCTTTTTTTCTCTGTTCTCAACTTTGAGCAACACCTTCATGCATATGAGATCACTTTAGTTATTGCCAAAATGTGGAGTATGTGCTGTAGGCCCCGTGTCTGGCATGCAGCAGCAACTCAGTTAATCAATGAAGAAAGGCAAGTGTGTGAACAAGTGAAAAATGGAAAATGGATTAATGAATGGGTGAGCAAAGAGCTTAAAATACAAGGCTAGGTGTGGTGGCTCAAGGATATAACTCCAGCACTTTGGAAGGCCAAGGCAGGAGGATTAGTTGAGCCCAGGAGTTTGATACCAGCCTGGGCAACATAGTGAGATCTCGTCTGTACAAAAACAAACAAACAAACAAAAAAAGCCAGGCATGGTGGCATGTGCCTGTAGTCTCAGCTACTCAGAAGGCTGAGATGAATCAGTTGAGCCTGGGAGGTTGAGGCTACAGTGAGCTGTGTTCATGCCACTGTTCATGCCTGGGTGACAGAGTGAGACCCTCTCTCAAAAAATAACTTATAATACAGAGCATACACTTCTGCATATCTTTGACTTGGCCTCTAAAGGTCTTTCCAAGCCAGAACTCCTTACTCTGTTGTCATGTATTTTTATTGAAGGGAAACCCTGAATGCCAAAATAAATAATGTATCTCACTCTTATTCTCACCCTCTGGTTGTGCAAATTCATTACACCCAGCTATGTCCATCTATTTTCTTAAGATCATCACCAAGTTAACCTATCTGAAACAAAACTTGCTGTCAGCCCTCCAGAATGCCTAGAAATACAGCTAACTAGGGAGGTGAAAGATCTCTACAAGGAAAACTACAAAACGCTGCTCAAAGAAGTTGGAGATGACACAAACAAATGGAAAAACATCTCATGTTCATGGATAAGAATCAATATAGTTAAAATGGCCACTCTGCCCAAAGCAATTTATAGATTCAATGCTATTCCTATTAAACTACCATTGAGGTTCTTCACAGAACGAGAAAAAAAGATTTAAAAATTCATATGGAACCAAAAAAGAGCATGAATAGCCAAGGCACCACTAATTAAAAAGAACAAAGCTGCAGGCATCACACTACCTGACTTCAAACTATACTACAGGGCTACCTGTAAGCAAAACAGCATGGTCCCGGTACAAAAGCAGATACAAAGATCAATGGAACAGAATAGAGTACCCAGAAATAAAGCAATACACCTACGACTATCTGACCTTCAACAAACCTGACAAAAACAAGCAATGGGGGTAAGGATTCCCTATTCAATAAATGATGCTGGGGTAACTGGCTAGCCATAGGCAGAACATTGAAACTGGACCCTGACTTCTTTCTGTCCTAGTCTTTTGAGTTTCAGAGCTTTGAGTCATCTTGGATTTGTTTTTCCCCGTGCCTCTCTCTTCTTTCTCCCACCCACTCACCAAGATGTATGAAGTTTTCCTTCACCACAACCAGCTTTGAAACTTCATGTCCCAGAGACACTCTAGAAATGAGTTTATTTGTAGGACTCAGAAACCACCCAATGTACTTTATAAAGCTGTTAAAACAGTAGCAAGAAATCAGAAGAGATGGGAGGCGTATGTACTCAACAGGGCCGGGAGTTTGTGTAAAGACAGAAACAAAGCACTGTCCAGAGAGGAAAAAGATATCATGCAAATGGAAACCAAAAAGATCAGGAGTAGCCATACTTATATCAGGAAAAATAGATTTCAAGACCAAAACCATAAAAAGAGACAAAGAAGGTCATTATATAGTCATAAAGGTGTTCATTCAGCATGGGGATATAACCATTGTAAATATACATGCACCCAACACCAGAGCACCCAGATGTATAAAGGAAATATTATTAGAGCTAAACAGAGAGATAGACCTCAATACATTAATAGCTGGAGACTTCAATACTCCACTTTCAGCTTTGGATAGATCACCCAGGCAGAAAATTAACAAAGAAACATCAAACTTAATCTGCACTATAGACCAAATAGACCTAATTGTTATTTACAGAACATTTTATCCAAAGGCTGCAGAATACGCATTCTTCTCCTGAGCTCATGGATCGTTCTCAAGGATAGACCATATGTTAGGCCACAAAATAAGTCTTAAAACATTTTAAAAAATGAAATAATATCAAGCATCTTCTCTGACCACAATGGACCAAAACTAGAAATAAAAAATAAGAGGAATTTTGGAAACTATACAAGCACACGGAAATTAAACAATATGTTTCTGAGTGACCAGTAGGTCAATGAAAAAATTAAGAAGAAAATTTAAAAATTTCTCAAAATAAATGATAATGGAAATCAAACATCCCAAAACCCATGGGATGTGATGAAAGTAGTACTAAGAGGGAAGCTGGTAGCTATAAGTGCCTACATTAAAAAAGTAGAAACGCTTCAAGTAAACAACCTAGTGATGCATCTCAAAAAACTAGAAAAGCAAGAGCAAACCAACCTCAAAATTAGTAGAAGAAAAGAAATCATAAATATCAGAGAACAAATACATAAAATTGAAATGAAAACAATACAAAAGATCAACAAAATGAAAAGTTGGTTTCTGGAAAAGATAAACAAAATTGACAAACGTTTAATGAGAGTAAGAACAAAAGAGACAAGACCCAATAAAATCAGAGATGACAAAGGAGACATTACAACCAATACCACAGAAACTTGAAGGATCATTAGAGGCTACTATGAGTAACTAACTATATGCCAATAAATTGGAGAACCTAGAAGAGATGGATAAATTCTTACAGAGAGCCTACCAAGATTGAACCATGAAGGAATCCAAAACCTGAACGGACAAATAACAAGTAATGAGTTCAAAGCTGTAGTAAAAAGTCTGCAAGCAAAGAAAAGGCTGGGACCTCATGGCTTCACTGCTGAATTTTACAAAACTTTTAAAGAAGAACTAATATCAATTCTACTCAAGTATTCTGAAAAATAGTGGTGGAGGGAATACTTCCAAACTCATCCTACGAGACCTATATTGTTCTGATAGCAAAACCAGAAAATACATGTTAAGAAAAACAACAACAACAACAACAACAAAAAACTACAGGCCAAGATACCTCATGAACATTGATGTAAAAATCCTTAACAAAATACTAGCAAACTGAATTCAACAGCACATTAAAAAGATCATTCATTGTGACTAAGTGGGATTTATCCTAGGGATGCAGAGATGGTTCAACATTTACACAAATCAATCAGAGTGATACATAATCTCAACAGAATGAAGGACAAAACCATATGATAATTTCAGTTGATGCTAAGAAAAGCATCTGATAAAATTCAACATTCCTGCATGATAAAAACCCTCAATTTAAAAAAAACTGTGTATAGAAGGAACACACCTCAACCTAACAAAAGCCATATACAATAGACCTATAGCTAGTGTCATACTGAATGGGAACAAACTGAAATCCTTTCCTCTAAGATCCAGAACATGACAAGGATGCCCACTTTCACCACTGTTATTCTACATAATACTGGAAGTCCTGGCTAGTGCAAGCAGACAAAAGAAAGAAATAAAAAGCATCCAAGTTGGAAAGGAATAAGTTGAATTATCCTTGTTTGCAGATGATATGATCTTATATTTGGAAAAAACTAAAGACTCCACCAAAAACAATTAAAACTGATAAACAAATTCAGTAAAGTTGCAGCATACAAAATCAACTACAAAAATCAGTGGCATACTTTTTTTTTTTTTTTAAGGCAGAGTCTCGCTCTGTTGCCAAGCTGGAGTACAGTGAAGTGATCTCGGCTCACTGCAGCCTCCACCTCCTGGGTTCAGGTGATTCTCCTGCCTCAGCCTCCTGAGTAGCTGGGACTACAGGTGTGCGCCACCATGCCTAGCTATTTTTTTTTTTTGTATTTTTAGTAGAGACAGGGTTTCATAATGTTGGCCAGGATGGTCTCAATCTCTTGACTTTGTGATCTGCCTGCCTCTGCCTCCCAAAGTGCTGGGATTACAGGCGTGAGTATGCCAATAGCAAACAATCAGAAAGAAAAGTCAAGAAAGTAGTTCCATTTACAATAGCTACAAATAAAATGAAATACCCGGGAATTAACCTAACCAGAGAAGTGAAAGATCTCTACAATGAAAATTATCTAATACTGATGAGAGAAATTGAAGAGGACACAAAAAATTGAAAGATATTCCATGTCCATAAGTTGGAAAAATCAATATTTTTAAAATGTCCATACTATTCAAAGAAATCTATAGATTCAATGCAATCCTTATCCAAATACCAATGACAATCTTCACAGAAATAGAAAAAGCAATCCCAAAATTTTTATGGAACCACAAAAGACTCAGAAGAGCCAAAGATATCCTGAGCAGAAAGAACAAAACTGCAGGAATCACATTAGCTGACTTCAAATTATACTACAGAGCTGCAGTAACCAAAACAGCATGGTACTGGCATAAAAACAGACATACAGACCAACAGAACAGTATAGAGAACCCAGAAGTAAATCTACACATCTATGGTGAACTCATTTTCAACAAATGCAATAACATACACTGGGGAAACGACAGTCTATTCAATAAATGGCGCTGAGAAAACTTGACCAGGTGCTGTGGCTCATGCCTGTATTCCCAGCACATAGGGAGGCCAGGTGGATTGCTTGAGCCCAGAAGTTCAAAACCAGCCTGGGCAACATGGCAAAACCCTGTCTCTACAAAAAATTAGCCAGGCATGGTGGCATGTGCCTATAGTCCCAGCTACTTGGGAGGCTGAGGTAGGTGGATCACTTGAGCTCAGGGAGGTAGAGGCTGCAGTGAGCTGTGATCACTCCATTGCACTCCAGCCTGGGTGACAGAGTGAGACCCTGTCAAAAAAAATAAATAAATAAAAGAAAGAGAAAAAAGAAAGAAAGAAAGAAAGAAAGAAAGAAAAAGAAAGAAAGGAAGGAACGAAGGAAACTGGATATCCATATGCAAAAGAATGAAACTAGATCCCTGTCTCTCACCATATAAAAAATTAAATCAAAATGGATTCGATACTTAAATCTAAGACCTCAAACTATGAAACTACTGTACTATAAGAAAACATTAGGGAAACTCTCCAGGACATTGGAATTGGCAAAGTTTCTTGAGTAACACCCAACAAGCACAGGCAAATGAGATCACATCAAGTTAAAAAGCTTCTGCACAGCAAAAGATACAATCAACAAAGTGAAGAGACAACCCACAGAATTGGAGAAAATATTGCAAACTACCCATTTGACAAGGACTTAATAACCAGAAAATATAAGGAGCTCAAACAACTCTACAGGAAAAAATCAAATAATCTCACTTAAAATGTACAAAAGATCTGAACAGGCATTTCTCAAAAGAAGACAAGACATACAAATAGCAAACGAGCATATGAAAAGGTGCTCAATATCATTGATCATCAGAGAAATGCAAGTCAAAACTACAATGAGATATGATCTCACCCCAGGAAAAATGGCTTTCATCCAAAAGTGAGGCAATAGCAAATGCTGGTAAGGATGTGGAGAAAGAGAACCCTTGTACACTGTTGGTAGGGGTGTAAATTAGTACAACTGCTATGGAGAACAGCTCTAAAAATAGAGCTGCCATGTTATCCAGCAATTCCACTGCTAGGTATGTACCCACAAGAAAGGAAATCAATATATCAAAAAGATATCTGCACTCCTATGTGTGTTGCAGCACTGTTCACTGTAGCCAACATTTGAAAGTAACCTAAGTGTCTATCAACAGATGAGTGGATAAAGAAAATGTGGTACATATACACACAATGGAGTCCTATTCAGCCATATAAAAGAATGAGATATTGTCATTTGCAATAACGTGGATGGAACTGGAAGTCATTATATTAAGTGAAATAACATAATGAGCATAAAGACAAACTTCACATGTTCTCACTTATTTGTGGGAGCTAAATTGAACTCATGGAGATAGAGTAGAATGATGGTTACCAGAGGCTGGGAAGAGTAGTGGAGAGAACTAAGGAGGGAGCAGTAGGAATGGTTAATGGGTACAAAAAATAGTTAGAAAGAATGAGTAAGATCTAGTATTTGATAGCACAACAGAGTGACAATAGTCAATAATAATTTAATGTACATTTAAAAATAACTAAAAGAGTATAACTAGATTGTGTGTAACACAAAGGATAAATGCTTAAGGTGATGGAGACCCCATTTGCCCTGATGTGATTGTTATGCATTGCATGCTTGCATCAAAACATCTCATGTAGCCCATAAATATATACACTGACTATGTACCCACAAAATATTAAAAATTAAGGAAACAAAGCTCAGAAACTATCAGTTTTCCTCTGTGTTAGTTTGCTAGGGCTACCATAAGAAAATACGACAGACAGGGTGTCTTAAAAAAACAGAAATTTTTTTTTTCTCACAGTTCTGGAGGCTGGAAGTCCAAGACCAAGTTGTCGGCAGGGTTGGTTTCTCCTGAGCTCTCTCTTCTCGGCTTTCAGATGACCACCTTTTTGCTGTGTCCTCACATGGTCATCTCTCTGTCTGATGCATCCCTGGTGTCTCTTCCTCTTCTTATAAGAATGGCAGTCATACTGAATTAGGGCCCACTCCTATGATCCCATTTAACTATAATCATCTTTTTAAAGGTTCTATCTTCTAATACAGTCATGTTCCAAGACACTGGAGGTTAGGACTGCAACATATAAACTCTTCTGTGTGGTGGGGCAAACAATTCAGTCCATAACACCGTAATTGATAAGGAACAGGGGAATTCAGCAGAGAACACAGTAAGGGACTGTCTAGCACTTACTGGAGAGTTTTGTGAAACAATAGAAAAGATTTTGAACTGGAAAAGAAAAAACCAGAATGTAACGCAAGGATTAGAAAAGTCAAAGTATGTGTAAAAGGCAATATATAACCAACAAATCCACAGAAATTAACATCTAATGTGATGCTGACTTGTTGATATATCTTTGGCAAAATTAATGTAATAGCAGTTTTGGAAAACGTGCTTATTTGGGAGTTCATTGCTGTTATTTTCACTTTGAAGCAAGGTGCATGGAGGCAGAGAGGCAGTCAGTCACTAATAAGGGTTCCAGAAGAAGCACGTGGTTGCCCTGACCCACCAGATTGTCTTGAGTCTGGCACCTCTGTCACCTTCTGAATGACAAGAATTTTGGTGGCATAGACTTATCATGGAACTTTGCACCAGCCAGGAAAAACTGAGCTGGAATTGATGACTCTGTTCCAGTTATTCATTGCTGCAGAATAAATAACTGTGAAGAAACTATCTCAGGCTGCTGTGAGTAGGCAGCTGGTCTGGGAGGCAGAATAATGGGTCCTCAGAGACATACACATCTCAGTGTCTGCAACCTGTGAGCCTGTTACCTCACATGGCAAATGGGACTGTGCATGCGTGATTGAGTGAAGGATCTTGAGATGAGGAGGTTATCCTGGATATTCTGGATGGATCTGATGCAATCACAAGGGTCCTTATAAGAAAGAGGCATGAGGGTCAGAGTCAGAGAGAAACTGGAAGATGGTACCCAGCTGGCTTTGAAGATGGAGGAAGGGGCCAGAAACCAAGGAATGCAGGTGGCTTCTAGAAGCTGGAAAAGTTAAGGGAACTAGTTCTCCCCTAGAGCCTCCAGAAGGAGCATGACCCTGCTGACTCCTTGATTTTATCATAAGATAATAAATCTGTAATGTTTAAACTGCTAGGTTTGTAGTAATTTGTTATAGCAGCTGTGGGAAAATAATGTGTCTGGTTTGACTTTCAACGAGCTCTGATTTACAACAAATCACATGCACCTAATTACTGATTCCAAACATTTTTCTTTTTTTTCCTCAAATTTAAACTTCATTCCTCCCAATCTTATGTAATTCAGGTCTCCATGAACACTTTCTCCTCATTCTTTACACCATGTTGAAGGAACGCTTAACACTTTATCACGTTCCAAAAAGGCAGAGCCAACTCCAGAAAATGCAGATTTTACTGGAGATTCCATATACCGCAAAGCATCATTTAATGCAAATTCCCTTTAGATTTTTTTTTTCCTCCTTCCGAAGGTGTTCAGTTGCTAGCCACCTCACCCTGGTTACTTCCCCCTCCCAGTCCTTCCTGGCTCCCAAATCTCCCCAGTTTCTTTCCTTATCTTTCCCTCTCCTTCCTTCCCCCATAACCATACGTTCATATCACATCCACCTACTCTTAGCTGCTCAATAAACTAAACACTTCCATTGGATCTGCCCTCCTTGGAAGGCAAGAGGTGTGCAGAATAGAAGAAAAAATTATTGCAAATCGTGTTTGCTGTTTATTTCTCTGCTCTATTCCCCTCCTCTCTGGAACTCTCACAAACAAACTGAAGCTGTCCCGCATGAACTTCCCTAACTTCTCCTCGCTCCTTCTGTTGTCACTCATTCTCCTCTTCAGCCTTTCCTCCTTCCTCCTCCTGACTAACTCCTTCTCTCTCCCTGGGCCTTTCATTCTACCCCAGGCTACGCTGTAAGAATGATTCCTCCCCAGACTCTCAGTCCTTTTCTCCTTGAGCTGGGCTGGGAGCCAGGAGGGCGGGGCTCTCCTCTTCACTTCCTGGTTGGGTGACACTCCTGGAAAACCCGAGGTCCTATAGCCTCTCTAAGCTCCACTTTTGTCCCCATAAAGGCAATAAGAGCGGATGAATAAGCGGAGGAAATAAGACCACATAGGGGCGTTCTGAGGCTTAAATAAAATAATCCTTATAAAGTTCTTAGCATAGATGCTCATGTGTAGTATGTCTTCCCTGAAGCCTATGAGTTATTATTATTTTTATTAATGGACACTGCCCCACACGTGTTTATTTTTTAATTTTAAGTTTAATTTTAAATTCTGAGGTACATGTATTTTCCATTGCAGCCCTATTCACAATAGCAAAGACATGGAATCAACCCAAATGCCCATCGATGATAGATTAAAGAAAATGTGGTACATATACAGCATGGAATATTATGCAGGCATAAAAAGGAATGAGATCATGTCCTTTGCAGGGACATGGATGGAGCTGGAATCCATTATCCTTAGCAACCTAACGCAGGAACAGAAAACCAAATACCGCATGTCCTCACTTGTAAGTGGGAGCTGAACAGTGAGAGCTTCTTTTACCCTTTTCCCCTGAGCTCCTTCAAAAGCTAGGTGACTTGCAGCCTCTACTTCTCGATAACCTCATTAACCCATTAAAGTTTGGCTCCTTTGTTTTCTGTTAAATACTGCTCAGTTCCCTGTGCCCACTGGCCACTTCTTACCCTCCTTGCTGTCTCTATCAGGCAGAATTTCCACGCCCTCTCCTGACCTTCTACCTGGTTGTCCAACCTCAGTGAGAAGTTCCATGTGCCTCTCATTTGGGCAGAGGCAGCCAGAGTTGGAACATACACATTGCTTAAAAGGATGTTTGTCTGAAAGTTGAAACTCCCAAAACGTTCTCCTCAATAGGGTTCTTTGCAGCTTTTTGAATATGCATATGAGTATAACCACATTTTAAAAATCCATTCATCAGTTGATGGACATTTAAGTTCTTTCCAATTTTGGGCTATTATGAATAATGCTTCTCTGAATATTTTTTGTGCAAGTTTTTGTGTGGACACTGTGAATTTTATGTAAGGGCTAGCTATTATTTCTATCACTTTCTGTGTCCTTGGGAAAGTCACTTAAACTCTCTACACTTTAGTGTTTTCATTTTTTAAAATGAGGTTCCTGAGGATAATACTAGAATCTACCTCCTGTGACAGTTGTGACCATTAAATACATTTAGAGCTGATGTTAAAACACTCAGAACAGTGCTTGGCATATAGTAGATATCTAATAAATATTAAGAGTTATTATGAAGGATCCACTACATTTCAGGCATTTGTTGAATGCTCTCAGGTATATGACCCCAATAACCTCTGTAATGTTGCTATCCTCATTTTGCAGTTATAAAAACCAAAGTCAGAAGGATTCAGTGACTGGTCTGTAAGCTAGAACTTGAACTTGAACTTGAGTTTCATATTCTGACTCACTAAGCCACCTCCTTCCCTGGTGACTCAGTGTAACCATATGTTACCACCGCATCAAACACAAGGCCAAAGGGTCTCAGATGCTCTTCCCAGTGGTACCTTATTGACCATTTTTGCTTTCTACTAGCTCCACTGTTAGATGCTTGTTCCAGTCTAACTCCCATTCTTGTGTGGAAATAAAGTCAACATAACCCATGTCTTCTCAATACACTCCTACAGGTGGGAAGTTCCAGGAGTGGGATGGGGAAAAACATTACTTCTTTAAGTTCTTCTCTAAGAAATGCAATCTAGAGTCAACCACGTCCTTCCCTCCGATGTCCTTCCCTCCTACATATTCCATCCCTAAAGAAAGGAACACGAAAGGGAAAGAGTAAGATACATCATGTAGGAATACAGGTAAGAATCTTCTAGGATGCCAGGCAAGCAGAATGAAGACAGACTGCCCGGGTTTTAATCCTGTCTTTACCAATGACAACTGCATGACCTTGGGAACAGTTCTGAACCTCTGAGTTGCAGCCTCCTCATTTTAAGATGAGGATAATAGTAATTGCTTCTTCTGGGGACCATGGAGAGATGAGATGAAATACGCATGTTTAAGCATCAGCCTTGAGCTTGGCATGCAGTGAATGGCCCAGTAGCATTGGCAACCCCAAAACCATCAACCACGAGGATCTGGGGCAGCAGCTGACAGTCTGTGTGCTTGTAGCTTCTTAATCTGCCAGCTGCTGGTATAACTGCCTCTGACTGTGACACCGAATGACCCTTCATCCTCTGCCCCATCACTTACTAGCTCCTGAGGAGGTGACCCCAACAGGTCACTCCTTCCAGATTTGACCATGTCTACTACAGGAGACTTGTCCCCATTGTAATAACATGTTGATTATCCCTCCCACACAAATAGCATAGCTCTTTAACACAGATCCCAGCAAGGCAGTTGGATAAATATTTAACCAAGGATCAGAGGCATGGGAGGCAACTCTGACGGTACAAAGGGCAGTTGGAAAAACTTTTGTTTGAGAGGCCTAAAAGCGCCAGTTTTCCTCTTCAGAAATGTTCACGTAAACACTCGTGTGCAATTGCATGCTATGCTTGAAAACAAGCCCTTCTAAAATGACCCAGGCCTCAGAGGTTTTGTGTCATTTTGGCTTAAATCTTGCTCTTCGGTTACTAGCTGGGTGACCTGGGTCAGGTCACCTTACTTGTCTGTCTCTATCTTCAAATGATGGTCATGTAGCACCTGAGTCCAGGGCAATATTTCTCAACCTTGGCACTACTGGCATTTTGGTGGAGAGAATTCTTTCTGTAGGGGGACTGTCCTGTGCATTATGGAGTGTTAACAGCATATGTGTCCCTGACCCATTAGACAGTAGTAGCACCCACCCCTAGTTGTGACACATCTTCAGATATTTCCCATGATCACTGGGGTGCAAAATCACCCCCAGTTGAAAACCTCTGATCTTGGCTGCAGATTTAAATGCACCGCGGGTTCTGAGTGCTTAGCACAGTCACTGGTATATAGGAAGTCCCCGAGTCAAAGGGACCTCTCTACTGAGAGATAGTAATCACAGTTGTCTGCCACATCAAGCTGTTTTTTTGTTGTTGTTGTTTTTAGTTTTCGTATTTTTATTTTTTTAACCTAGGATTAGAGGAAGTGGGAAACAACTCTAATGGTACAAAGGACAGTTGGAAAATTGTTCTGTTTGAGGCCCAAAACCTTTTTCAGGCCCTGATGCTATGCTTGAATAAGAAGACTTGAAAATAAAGCCCCCTAAAACAGATCTCCCTCTGTTGCCCAGGTTGGAGTGCAGTGGCACGATTGTAGCTTATATAACCTTGAACTCTTGGGCTCAAGCAATAATCCCACTTCACTTTCCTGAGTAGCTGGGAATACAGGCATATGCCATCACATCTGCTTATTTATTTTGCCATGGGGTCTCACTGTGTTGCCTAGGATGGTTTTGAACTCCTGGCTTCAAACAGTCCTCTTGTCTTGGCCTCCCAATGTGTTGGGATCATAGGCATGAGCTACTGAGCCCAGCCCAAGCTGTTTAAAATACATCAAAATTACTTTACACCAAAGCAAGCAATCTTAGAGATTCTTACAAGTCTACAAATTAAAGGATCTAGTAGAGTTCACAGTTTCAGCCTTGAGTTCTGTCTCAGTCCAGACTGTGGGATCATTCCTGGACTTTTCCTTGCTGAGCCAGCTGCCTTAAAAGAATCATTTGGCAAGTCATTCAGCCAGTCCCTCAGTTGCTCAGTGGCAAAACAGGAAGCCAAGGCTGAGATTTTCTTCCCTGATACTCTGCAGGGCGCTTGTTGGACAAGGGGGAAGGTGGGTAGAGCAAGACTGAGTGAACTTTCTCGTGCTGGGTTGTGTGAGAGATTTACATGCCTACATGTAAATTGAACACTGCAAGAACTGCCAATATTAGACCATGTCTTACCTATGAAATGGCAGTATTGTATGGTTCAACCTCAAAGATCCAATCTTGCCATTAATGTTTAAGATGACATAAGATGAGATAAATATAGGTGTCCAAGATGTCCATTCTAACATCCACAGAATGCAGATATTAATTAATTTTCTAGATCAAGCACTCTGTAACCCAAGTTTGTAGAGCTGGTAAGTGATAAACTCAGGATTTGAACCAGGGTCTGTTTTACTCCAAGTACTATGTGCTTTCTACTTTTCCAGGCTGTTAAGCAAGAACATGTAAGATAAGCAGGGGCATAAAATACAAACCCTAACTCTGGTCTGTTTAAATGGTAATTAGGAAGTGTTGGCAATTTAGGGCTATCTCTTACTCCATTGCTTCTCAACACTGACATATGTGGGCATCACTTGGAGATCTTGCTAAAAGGCAGAATCTGACTGGATTGGTCTGGGTGGGGCCTAACATTCTGCAAATCTATGACTAGTTCCTGAGTGATGTTGGTGGTACTAATCCCCGGACCACATTTTCAAGCTTTAGCTGCATCAGAATCACCAGAGGCCTTCTAAATACACAATGGCTGGAAATCAAACCTCAATAAGATAACATACCTCCTAAGATGGCCGTAATGAAAAACCACCATAATACAACATACACCCTAAGATGGCTATAATAATAATAAAACACAGAAAAAAACACATGTTGGTGAGAATGTGGAGAAATTGGAACCCTCTTATACTACTGGTAGAAATATAAAATGGTTCAGCAGATGTGGAAAACATTTGGCAGTTCCTCAATAAGTTAAATTTAGAATTACCGTGTGACCTAGCAATTCTACTCCTAGGTGTATATGTAAGAGATAGAAAACAGGTGTTCAAACAAAAACTTGTACTTAGATGATGGGCATAGCAACATTATTCATAATAGCCAAAGGTATAAACAACTCAAATATACATAAATGGGTCACTTTATAAATAAAATGTGGCATATCCATAAAAGGAATAGTTTTCAGCTTTACAAAGAGTGAAGTACCGATACATGCTACAACATGAATGAACCTTGAAAACATGATGCTAAGTACACATATGGCGGGGAGAGACAGGGTCTCCACAATTCTTTTGTAAGCTTCAGAACGGTAACTTCAAATCCCTTATTTTTAGCCCGCTGTCAACAATATACCACAATGTAAAGGAAAGAAAATGACCACCAGAATAATCAACAAAATGAATGCTGAATTTATTCCCTTGCCAGATAAGGGAACACAGCCCAGGGAAGAAATTGACTGAATAGTTCACAGAGGCATGTGGGGGAATATGACTTAGAAGAGGGGGGATGATTTTCGTGCCTATGCTAAGTAAGGATAGAAAGTTTGCAGTCTAGGTCTAGGAAGAGTGGAAAGAGTCCATAGTTCTGTACCTTATTGGTTAAGACAGGTCCTGTTGTTGACTACGTATGTTGGTCTGCTCAGACTGCCACAATAAAATACCATGAATCGTGTGGCCTAAACAACATAAATTTATTTTCTCACAGTTATGCAGTTTAGAAGTCCCAGATCAAAATGCCAGCATGGTTGGTTTTCTGGTGAGGGCTGTCTTCCTGGTTTACAGACAGCTACCTTCTTGCTGCGTCCTCACATAGTCCTTCCTTGGTGCATGTTCAAGGAGAGAGTGTGAAGTGTCTGGTGTCTCTTCTTATAAGGATACTAATTCTGTTGGATCAGAGGCCTCATCTTTCTGATCTCATTTAACTTTATTTTTTTAGAGTCCTCATTTCCAAATACAGCTATCCTGAGGATTAGGGCTTTGAGATAGGAATTTTTTGGAAACACAAACATTAAGTCCATAACAAGGGGTGTTCTCTTAAGTTACCCAATATTAGGTTATTTAAAGTGTCTGAGTAATGCAAGAGGAATAAGTTACATAGATCTGCTATACAACATTGTGCCAATAGTTAACAATGCTGTATTGCACACTTAAAAAAATTGTTACGAAGGTAGAACTCATATGAAGTGTTTTTATCTTGATAAAATTAAAAGCTAAATTAAAAAATTAAAGTCTCTAACTGGACAGACAATGAAGGTGTATGTAAGGTCAGAAAGCCTTGAGACACAGTGGCTCTTAATCAGCAATCTTGGACACCTATATTTATCTCATCTTACGTCATCTTAAGCATTAACAGCAAGATTGGATCTATGAGGTTGAACCATATAATACTGCCATTTCATAGGTAAGACGTGGTCTAACATTGGCAGTTTTTGCACGTTCAAAATAATGCAAAAGATAAATGAGTCTTAAATGTTTGATTCAAAGCGCGCTTTTTGTTTAGATTGTTAATGTGGTATATGATGTACTCTCAACAAACATCGTATGTCATACTCGTTGTCTTAGTCTGTTTTGTGTTGCTATAACAGGATACCGCAGACTGGGTAATTTATAATGAACAGAAATTGATTGGCTCTTGGTTCTAGAGGCTGGGAAGTCCAAGATCAAAGGGATGGCATCTCGTGAGGGTCTTTTGCTATGTTGTTCCACAGCAGAAGGTGAAAGGGCAAGAGAGAATGAGAAAGCGAAAGAGAGTGCAAGGGGGCCAAACTCCCCTTTTTGTGATGAACCCACTCTCAAGATAATGGCATTAATCCATTCACCCCATCCTCAAGGCCTAATCACCTTTTGGTACACCCCACCTCCTAACACTGGGGAGGTGTTGCATTGGGGATTAAGTTTCAATGTACGCTTTTGGAGGGACACATTCAAACCACAGCACTTATCCATAAGGCAGTGCATTATCACGAAAGCTCATGTGCACAAATATGTGACAAAACCCTAAGGTAATAGTTCACGATTTAATATTCAAAAGATTACTTGACTAGATATTAAGTGCAGATTCTGATTCAGTGGGTCCAGGGTGGCTCTTAGTAATCTACATAATAAACAACAGCTGCTGGAGATTCTGAAGCAGGTGCACTTATTACTCTAAGAAACCACGAACATATGGAGCCTTTTGGGCTATTAAGATATTATTTTGAAAAGCCTGAGTAGCACTAATACTAGGAAGCCCTTATATGGAGCTTACTTTGTGCCAGGCACTATTCTAATATATTATTAATTTAACTTTCACAACGATCCTATGATGCTTGTACTATCACTATTCTTAATTTGCAAATAAAAAGGCAGAGGCCAAATATAAAGCGACTCTCCTGATAACAGGTGGCTAATCAATGGTCGAGCTAGGATTTGAATGCAGTCAGTTTTGGCTCCTCTGCTCACCTGTTTGCCTTCTATCTGACCAACCTTCATCATCTGTAAAGGTCATGGAGAAGTGAGAACTCTGGCTAACCCCATAAACTGGGGTTGCCACACAGCCCACACTGTGACTTTGAACAAGTTGCTTTACCTTCTTTGGCCTCTCTTACTAGTAATAGAAAGGAGTTGGATTTCAAACACTAAGATTTCATGAAGCTATAAATCGCTTACATAAAAATCCGCTGGCCATCTGCGGCAAGATTAACCAGTTTAATGAGACCCTGCTTGATGCCAGACATTGTGTTAAAATTATATCAGTTAAGCCTTGGGACCTTTTGTTTTAAGTGACAGGGCCAAACTCCAACTTAGCTTAAACCAAAAATGGAAGAGGAATTTACTAGCTCGCCAATTGTCTGAGAGACAACAAATTACTAGCTCACCAACTGTCTGAGAGAGAGAATAAATAAGCTCAATGGTGTCTCTTCTTAAAAGGGCACTAATCCCTCTCATCACGAGGGCTCCACCCTCAGGACTTAATTACCTTCCAAAGGCCCCATCTCCAAATACCATCACACTAGGAGTTTGGGCTTCAAACTATGAGTTTTGATGGGGGTGGCACAACGTTCATAGCACCCCCAGCTTTCAGGTCACCACTTTTTTTACTAGATCTGTTTTACTAGAGGTTAATTTGCATTTCCTAGAACTTTACATGAAGGGGATTATATCAAAGAGTACACACCCTTTTTGTTTGGCTCTCTGACTGCCCATAATTGTTTTGAGACATCCATGTTGTTACATGTATCAAGCTCATTCCCTTTGATGGCTAAGTGGTCTTCCATTATATGGCTGGACCACAGTTTGCTTGTCCATTCACCCAGTGGATGCTTCTTTGACTTGGGAAATCTTTGCCAAGACTGGGAGCCCTGTTGTTATGGGTCTAGTCTTCCTATGAGACTTCATGAGGCACTGTGAGCTCTCACTGTCTTTGCTCCTTCATAACCTCAGTGTCTTCCTGCTGAAGACCACCAGGAATGCACCTCAATTCATAGTCTAGGGCTGCTGTCACAAATCATCACAAATGGAGTGGCTTAAAACATCAGAAGTTTATCCTTTCGTAGTTCTGGAGGCCAGATGTCTAAACCAAGTGTTAGCAGGGCTGTGCTCCTTCTTGAGAGTCTGGGAAAGAATCTACCCTTGCCTATTTCAGCTACTGGTGGCCCTAGGTGTGCCTTGGCTTGTGCGACATAAGCCCAATCTCTGCTTCCATCTTCACATGGCCTTATCCTTTGTGTCTTCTCTTTTTCTGTCTCTGATAAGGACATGCATCATTAATGAGATTTAGGGCTCATCGTAATCCAGGATGGTCTTTTGTAGAGATCCTTGCCTCCATGACATCTGCAGAGACTCTTATTCCAAGTAGATCACTCCCTTTACTGGCTTCCTTTGATCTTGCCTTCCATTACTTCCTTACAGCTGGTCCAGTGACAAACTCAGTTTAAGGCTCAATTTCACCAGCTTCTGAGCTAAATATGATTTAGGTGGGATACAGAGCATCTGCTCTAGCCCTAGAATAAGTCCTTTCCCACACCCTCTTACAGAGATGCCCCACCATTCCCCATGATGTACATTATTCCTCATTGCAACAAGTATTGAGCCCAATCGGTTAAATTATAGGTGTTGTAGTGGGTTGAATAGCGGACCCTCCTCCCCTGAAAAAGATATGTTTACCAGGAACCTCAGGGTCAGGCTAGAAGATCAGGGCCTGGTCAGTAGATGCTCTTCATCTTACCTAAATTCCTTTTTTTTTTTTTTGAGACGGAGTTTCACTCTGTCACCAGACTGGAGTGCAGTAGCGTGATCCCAGCTCACTGTAACCTCTGCCCCCTGGGATCCAAGTGATTCTTATGTCTCAGTCTCGTGAGTAGCTGGGATTACAGGTATGCATCACCACGCCCGGCAAATTTTTGTGTTTTTAGTAGAGACGGAGCTCCACCATGTTGGCCGGGTTGATCTCGAACTCCTGACCTCAGGGAATCCACCCACCTCGGCTTCCCACACTGCTGGGATTACAGGCATGAGCCACTGCAGCCAGCCCTAAATTACATTTTGCTTAGGAGTTGGGCAAGATTGAGACTTCAACTTGATTTGTCATCGTACCAGCTGCAATAGGGGAGCCAAGGAGGGCAGAAGCAAATGAAGCTACTCTGCGGGAATGATCAAGAACACTGCTCACCTGAGCTTAGGGCCCTTGTCTGCCTTTGTCTGCCCAAGTCACTGATACCAGTTCCTGGCATACAGTAGATGCCGATTAAATATTTATTGGATGAACAAATGAACATATCTAACTTTACTTCTTTTTCTCCCATTGTTCCCATAGGAGGGGCCCCAATGGCAAAGCTGGCATCTTACGGCTCATCAAAGGCGGCTGTGACCATGTTCTCATCAGTTATGAGAATCGAGCTTTCCAAGTGGGGAATTAAAGTTGTTTCCATCCAACCTGGAGGCTTCCGAACAAGTAGGTTTCTGAGCCCAAGAACCTGTGATGTTCATCCATCCTGGAAGGAACCCTGAAGGTCCTCTTGGTCTGACAGAGCACACATTGAACCCCTCAGTGTTGTCAAAGATGAGCACAGCCAGACATCAGTTAAAGTGGTGAAAACAGGTTTGATTCAGTAACTGCTGACTGTAGGGGAAAGAGCTAAGCTCCATTTTGATTTGTGCGAAGGTGTTTTAAACATTTTAAAAGGAGAATGAGGGAGAGGGGAAAGTGGGGCTCAGTAAGTCAGATTAGTGAAAAAGTACAAGGGTCCCTCAGTGTCCATGCAGAGGGGCCAGCTTGGCAATAAAAGAAGTCCAGATTCTGTCTTCCCACAGAGACTGAGAAACAGAGGTCTGATCCTTCTGCATGATTCAATTCCAAAGGAATGGCTCTCAGATCCTGGAGAGAAATGCTTCTGCATTGCAAGAGCTATATATTTACAATTTAAAGTTCTTTTTTTAGTAAGTATTTCAGGAAAGGGAAGTCAGGGACCTCTCAGGGATGTGTTGGCTAGAACAAATAGTAAAATTTTCTGGCAAGACTGAGCCTTCTTAGGCAGGCATTTTAGTGAGGGGCTGCTGTCATCCAAGGGACAGGGCCTTACACTGTTAGAAACCATGCTGGAGTTTGGTTAAGTCTCTTAGTGCAAGGGGTTGGGATGGGGTTGTCATGCATACAGAGTTCTCCAGCTCTCAGGGTCCAGCAGGACTTGGGATGGGTGGGCCTCTTCTAAGTGTCAGGCTCTCCATGTATGGCTTCACCCCTGCTTCCTTTCACAAAGTAAATGCTTTGGCTCATAAGTCATCAGCAAGCAGAGGCCGCACTGGGTTAGAACCCTGGTCCCCTGGTGCCTGCTCTGATCAGGTCCTTTCTAGGACACACACTCCCTCCCTCGATGGTAGAGTTGTATTTGGTCTTTGGGAATGCAGCTCAAAAATGGTCCCTAACTGACTCTCACCAATTTTGATTATTTTCATTGCCCCATCTAAACCTGTTTAACAATATATAATCCATCAATTTCATACCAGATTTCTTTATTTAGCTTGAGCGCTTATTTTCATCTAAAAGTTTGAGCAGATACCCGGAGTAACATTTATTAGTCTTTTGTTTCCATTGGCCAAGAAGGTTTCCTTCCCCAGCTTCTTTATATTTCAGAAACAATATTTTTCTCCTTCCCTCTAAAGAATATGATCCACCTCCCCTCCACTCCAAGCAGAGATGGTCATTCTCTCCACTCCCCTCCCTGCATATCTGAACTCTGGGCAGAGGCAGCTTACCCCAAGGCTCAGTCTTTAGTTACGGGCCATCAAACATTTCATTGATGATTCAAGTGAAGATATAAAAAGTATGTCTAATAAAAGACCACAGACTAGAAGGTATTGCTAAATGCACTAAAGAACAAACACTAAAGGTTTGAATGTTATCTCAAATCCAAAAGATAAAATCTACACAGAAACATTGAAATTTTGGCTTGAAACACTTGGTAGCTGAGAACCTCCTAAGGTTGTAGAGGGGCTACAAGACTCAAGAGACAGGGACAGAGACCCAGAGAAAGGGAAATGGGTCACCAGGATGAGAGGCAGGGCTGGAGCGATAAAAATGCAGAGAAGATGAAGTCTTGAGAGGCGTTTCCCACTTGGGGACTCCCTGGGTGGGGAGGAGAATTGAGGAGAGGTGATAGAGAAGAGATATGGGTCAGAGGTGAAGCCAAATGTGCTGGTTGAACTGAGAGACTGGGTTACAGAGAGAGGAAAGCCGGTTGACAGCTGGTGGAAGAGGGAAATGGTGAATTTGATTTTGAATCTGGCAGGAGGATTGAGGGTTTGGTGACCTAGCCCAAAGAGAATTCCAACACACAGATGTAAAATTCCATTTAGACGAGAGAGCAATCCTGCAGTTAAGTTATGATTTTGGAGATTTAATATAATTGCTATGTATAATAGTTCTGGAGAGCTGTTCTTACCAGGCACTGGGATACCCACTTACCATACATTCTTTACTGATGTTGATCTTATTTTTTAAAATTGAGAAATACATAAACAGAAAAAAGCATTATACACACATGGTTCAACAAATTATTATAAACACTCTTGTACTTAACACCCAGATAAAAAAAAATAAAACATTACCAACACCCAGAAGCCCCTACATGATCCTCTACCATCACAGCCCTCTCCAACTACCCAATAGGTAATCGCCTCTTACTTTTTGTAATGATCATTGATTGCTTTTCTTTGTAGAGTTATATCCATCCCAATCAATAGCATTTGACTTTAACTGCTTTTGCGCTTTGAATGGAATCAATATGTATGTATCCTTTTGTGTCTGGCTTCCTTCACTAAACATTCTCATTTGACAATTTATCTCCACTGTGTGTAGCTGTAGTCCACTCATTTCATTGCTGTGTAGTATTCTGTGAATATGCCACGATTTTCTACTGTTGATGGCATGTTTGTGTCCCTTCTAGTTTGAACAAGTATGAACCAATGCAGCTATGAACTTTCTGGTACATGTACTTTGTTTTTTTGTGTGCTTGAATTTTCCTATGACACATGCTCCAGAGTGAAGTTGTTACCGGAAAGGGTTCCTGATCCAGATCCCAAGAGAGGGTTTTTGGATCTTGCATGAGAAAGAATTTGGGGTGAGTTCATAGAGTAAAGTGAAAGCAGTTTATCAAGAAAGTAAAGGAATAAAAGAATGCCTATTTCTTAGGTATAGCAGCAGCATTGACTGCTTAACTGAGTATACTTATAGTTATTTCTTGATTATATTCTAGACAAGGGGTGAATTATTCATGTGTTTTCTGGGAAAGTGGGAGGGATGACCAGGAACTGTGGGTTCCTCCCCCTTTTAGACCATGCAGAGCAACTTCTGGACATTGCCATGGCATTTATAAACTGTCATGGTGCTGGTGGGCGTGTCTTTTAGCATGGTAATGCATTATAAGTAGCATATAATGAGCAGTGAGGATGACCAGAGGTCACTTTTGTCACCATCTTGATTTTGGTGGGTTTTGGTTGGCTGCTTTACCACATCCTGTTTTATCAGCAGGGTTATTATGACTTGTATCTTGTGATACCAATCCTGCCAACCTCCTATCGAATCCTGTGATTAAGAATGCCTAACCTCCAGGGAATGCAGCCCAGCGGGTCTCATTCTCATCTTACCCAGCCCCTATTCCAGATGGAGTTACTCTGGTTCAAATGCCTCTGAAAGAATGACTAGATCATAGTTTTCCTGGCTTCAGCTTTACTGAATCATACCAACCTGCTTTCTAAAATATTGCTCCAATTTATACCTCCACCCTTTCTATGTATACTCCAATCATCACAACTTTGAGGAGCAGGTTTCGTTGACATTATTCTCCTGGTGATGGTGCTGAGCTGGGGTGGATAACATGCCCTAGGGTGGGGATCTGGTACCCCACGTACATCGTGATGGTGGGAAATTTGAGATCAGATCCCGAGATGCAGTGCCTGGGTTCTTCCTTTTATATCAGGCTGCCCCCAGTTTAAAGCTATTTGATGAGCTCTCTGAAGGCAAGAAGCCCAAGAGCAGAAGGCAGAGAACTCATGTTTGGAGAATGACACTTCATACTTATACTTATTTGAAGGTGGGGGCAAGAAAAGGAATCTTTAGGGACACAGACAAGGAGCTTCTGAAGACATTCTAAGAGACATTCCAGATTTTTTTTGTGCCCTGAAATAAGATAGCTAAATCATACTGCATGCTAGATTAGCAGATTTTAAGTGCTTTATGTGCATTATCTCCCTTAATCCTCACCTATGAAGTAGGCGTCATAATATCCCCATCCTGCAGTGAGAAAATGGAGACTCAGAGAAGTTAAGGAAGTTCCAAAGCCATAGAGCTGATGGGAGGCAGAGATGGGATTTTGATACAGGTCATATCAGTAACTTCATTGTGTGTAGCACCAAAGTAGCATGGGATGGATGGGTAGGGCGAGTGTGTCAAAAGTGGGAGATGATGATGGACTGATGGCAAAAGACTGATGGCTTTGTCACTCACAAAGAGAGCTTTGGGGACTCTGGATAGGGTACCCACAAGAGTGGCCAGAAAGTCCATGAGGTGTTTAAAGAAGGAGGAGGCGGAAAGCAAAAGGAATCCCCAGCCTATGAAGACAGGGACAGGGAGAGGTAGCAGGAGGAATACTAGCTCACGAAAACATATTTTTCAGGACCTAAAAGCCTCCAGAGTAATTGTCAGGATAATCATTTCTTTAAGCACAGTGTGTGCCTTCCTGAAAAGAAAGGAGCAATTGAAACTTCGTTTGCATTTCCATGAGTATAATTGGATTTTACTGGCCCACATTTCCAAGTAAGCACCCCTCCTTCTCCGCAGTCCTGACATCCAGGAGTCACCCAAGCTAGCAAGGGCTCATCCCTACAGCTATCTGAGCAACCAAGCACTTTGCAGGAGCGAGTGAGGGAGACTGCAACCTTTTTGGAAAGTAATCTGGCAGTAGCTATTAAAATTCAAAATGAATGTGCCTTTGACCAGGCTGTACTTTGAGGATTCTTGCCTATAGAAGTAAAGCCAACGTACAAACGAATAGGTTGTGAAAGTCTATTTACTGCGGCAGCGCTTGCAATGCTGAAACCTATAGCAACAACTGGAAGGTCGTTGGATAGGGATGTGGTTGGCTAAAAGCTGTTCAATGGGAAATTCTCTTGCTCTGGTTTAATCTATAGACATTGATGAGAAGGGAGGTCTGTGATTTATTACTAAGTCAAAACAAATTCATGGAAAATATAAATACTATAGTATGACCCTTTTTGTTATTGTTATTTCTTGGTTTAAAAAAATAAATCAAATTCTTCTATGTGTATGTGTGTTTGTATGGACAAGGAAGGAATGTAGAAGGGCACACAAAAGTGTTAGTTATCATAGAGGAGATTAATTTTTAAAATACGCACATCTCCTTATTATTCACTTTATATAATGAGGAGGCAGAGCTGCTACATTTTAAAGTAAATAAATTATTTAATTTTATATAATAAGCAGGTATTGCCTTTATTTAAAATATATATTTATACTTAATTGTATGTAATTTGTATATTAAAATTAAAATATATGTGTAAATTATATTAAAATTACATTTCATATATTTTTAAAAACATCAATGAAAAGCATATCTATTAAATAGATTAAATTTTTAAAATCCCATATTTTATTTATTTATTTATTTAGAGACGGAGTCTCATTCTGTCACCCAGGCTGGAGTGCAGTGGTGTGATCTTAGCTCACTGTAACCTCTGCCTCCTGGATTCAAGCAATTCTCCCTGCTTCAGCCTCCCAAGTAGCTGGGATTCCAGGTACCCACCACCATACCCAGCTAATTTTTGTATTTTTTAGTAGAGACAGGGTTTCACCGTGTTGGCTAGGCTGGTCTTGAACTCCTGACCTCAGGTGATCCACCTACCTGCGCCTCCCAAAATGCTGGGATTGCAGGCATGAGCCACCGTGCCCAGCCTAAAATCCTGCATTTAATTTTAAATATGAAGGTAGACATTACTTCTATATTAAAAAAATTATATGTGTATATGTTTATATGAGTGTATATATACTATATTATATACAGTATATATTATATTGTAGACATTACATGATATATTATACATGTAATAGTCACCAAAAGACATGAGTGTTTGTGGCAGCAGCATTTGTAAAGGCCCAGTTGAAAACAAGCACAGCGTCCATCACAGTATAGCGGCTAAATAATTCATGGCATTTTGATGCAATGGAATACTATGCTGAAAGGAGAATCAACACACATAACATAATGTTGAATAAAGAAGCTGATGCTAAACAATGAGTACTATTCATATGATTCAATTTATATAATGTTCAAAACCAGCCAAAATGAATCTATCCTGTTTATCAGGAAAATGGTTACTGAGAAGTGGGCTGAGAGGAGAGACTTTCAAGGCTGGTCCTGTTCTGTTTTTTTTTTTCCCCCTTTTTCTTTTCTTAAAATTGGAGTGTAGCTCTGTTGCCCAGGCTGGAGTGCAGTGGTGCAGTCATATAATGGCTCACTGCATCCTCCAACTTGTAGGCTCAAGGGTCCTCCTGCCTCAGTCTCTCGAATAGCTGGGACTACAGGTGAGCACCATTGTGCCCAGCTAAATTTCTGTGTATGTGTCCATGTCTATGTATACGTGTGTGTGTGTGTGTGTGTGTATGTGTATATATATATGTATTAGAGATGGGATCTCGCTGTTGCCCAGGCTGATCTTGAACTACTAGGCTCAAGTGATTCCCCTTCCTGGGCCTCCCAAAGTGCTGAGATTACAGATATGAGTCACTGTGCCCAGCCCTGTTCTGTTCTTGATCTGTTTGCTGGTCACATGGGCTACCAGTTTGGAAAAATCCAAACATGTGTGCACTTTTCTGTATGTAGGTTTAGAAGTGATAATAAATGCCATTATAAAGCACACATTTTAAAAGGCATTTGCAGGCCAGGCATGGTGGCTCACACTTGAAATTCCGGCACTTTGAGAGACCGAGGTGGGCAGATCACTTGAGGTCAGGAGTTCAAGACTAGCCTGGCCAACATGGCGAAACCCCATCTCTACTAAAAATGCAAAAATTAGCTGGGCATGGTGGTGGATGCCTGTAATCCCAGCTACTCGGGAGGCTGAGGCAGAAGAATAGCTTCAACTCTGGAGGCAGAGGTTGCAGTGGGTTGAGATCACACCACTGCACTCCAGCCTAAGTGATACAGCAAGACTCTGTCTCACAAAAATAAATAAATAAATAAATGGCATTTGCAAAGGCCCATCCTTCCCAACAGAGACGAGCGCCTGCTCCCTGACTTCTTTGGCTTTCCCAGGATCTGACTCTTCCTTTCCTTTCGCCCCAGGTATCGCAGGCACGAGTGACAAGTGGGAAAAGCTGGAGAAGGACATTCTGGACCACCTACCCGCTGAGGTTCAGGAAGACTACGGCCAGGACTACATCTTATCGCAGAAGAATTTCCTCCTATTCATCAACTCGGGGGCCAGCACAGACTTCTCTCCGGTGCTGCGGGACATCCAGCATGCTATCTCGGCGAAGAGCCCCTTTGCCTATTACACGCCAGGGAAAGCCGCTTACTTGTGGCTCTGTCTTGCTTTCTATTTGCCTATTGGCATATATAATTACTTTGCTGAAAGAAATTTTGGCAAAGACGAGCCCATGCCCAGAGCTCTAAGCATGCCTAACTATAAGAGGAAGGCCACCTAGGCAATGGAAGACTTCAAAGAAGTGGGAATGTCATAGTCTTGAAATGAAAAGGAAACTGGGTTTCTCATTAAAGTTGTTTCCTACTCTTCATTCTCTGTGAAATTCATTGATTGAATAGTACTTTGTAATGAGAAGGCTGCAGAGTAGCAACAGCCTCATGGAGAATGTTAATAGAGCTCCTACTATGCACCAGATACATTGCAGATATTCTTTCATCTAGTTCACATCAGAGAATTGAGGTGGGTATCTTTGCCCCTACTTAATATAATCGGAGAGATTTCTTGTCACATGCTAGCAAAAGGCAGGGCCAGAATTCAAATCCTGGGTTGAACTCCACTGCCTGCCAAGAGAAGAAGAAGAGAAAGAGAGAGATGAGGAGAAAGAGAGAGGGAAGGGAAGGAGGAGGCAGAAATGGCAAGGGCAACAGTCTAATGGATCCTCCAAGTCTTCCTCACTGTGCATTGATATTCTGTAACTACTACACCCAAGGTATTGGATTCACGGTAAATCATCAGGGCTTCGTTCTCTTCCTTCCTCTTTTTTTCCTCTACGAGGAGCTCTGGAGACAATAGGATAAGGTCTCCCATCTCAAACAGAACCCAGGAGACCTCTTGGCAGATCTAGGGAATGTGGCTGACTGGTTTAGGGCCCATAGTAACCATCACTGTTACTCTGTTACCCCCATCTGAGCATACTGGGATGGACAAGTCAATACCATTACCTGGAAGAGCTTAGTGGAAGGGAGCAATGTCAGATAATTATAGAGGTATGGCCAAAGTCAATTGGGTGTGGCAAAAGGGGAGGAGCTGGTGGGCAGAGGGTGCACAAAGGGAACCAGAATACCTTGCTCATTGCAAACCTCTCTGTTCCATTTCCTTTCTAGAATGTGGAGACTCTTTTTCTGTTTTCCTTGGCGATTTCATGAGAGTATATACCATGACACTGCTCTGCAATTTTCTCTCAGAGAAAATAATAAATAGCCATATAGCAAGATAAATACTTATAAAATACTTACACGATATGTTTTTAATGGCTAGTCATAGTGACAGCCTAGTGGCTCTCCACCATTCTTTCAGAGCAGAATGGAAAGAAAAAAAAATCCGTCTAAATGTTGATTTCCCTAATAGGCACTTTCTGGGGATAAGTGTTGTTGAAGCCAACACTTCTATTTGCATGCTTCTAGCACTGTTGAGAGAACAAGTGATTTGTTTAGCTTATAGTCCAAAGTTTGGAAGAGCACTGGGGATGGCGTGCTTCCCTGAAAGCCAACAGTCCTCAAAGAGTGATCCCTGGACCTGAATCATTAGCATCACCTGAGACTATTAGAAATGCAGATTCTCAGGAGCCACCCCAATTCTATATTATATTCCTATGGCTGCTATAACAAATTACCACGTATGTAGCAGCTTAATACAGCATAAAGGCATGACCTTACAGTTTTGGAGCTCAGAATTCTGAAATGGGTCTTACATCTTTTACTATTTCTGATGGTGTCTACGGTTCAACATTTTTTATTGCCACAGGCTTCCACGGACTCCACGTCATTATCAGATCAACATTCCTCATTATCTGCCTTATCCGCCAATTATTACATCACTTTACATCCAACCACCATTTCGGCTTTGAAGCCGCTGCCTGATATTGACACTTTGTAGATGTAGTCTGATTGTTTCTATATATTTCTATCTACTGATGAGGATCCTATTCTTTTAGTATAATCAGTACAGTTGACTTCCAATCAACTAGTTTCGATAACATTCGAAAAATAATAATTAACCTGTTACTAGCCTTAGCAACTAACACCCTACTAGCCCTATTCCCTCCATGAAGTAGGTGCTATTCTCATCACAATTTTTAGATAACACAACAGACTTAGAAAGTTAACTTGTCCAAAGTCACACACCTAGGACATAGTGGAGTTGAGCAAAATTTTTCATCTGAACTTGTTCATCTTCAATTTTTTAAAAGTAGCAATATGCAGTGGTTAAAATCAAGTGTTCAGCAGACCTGTGTTCATTCTGGAGACTCCAGGGAAGACTCCATCTGTTGCCTTTTCCAGCATCCAAAGGCCTGCATTCCTTTGCTTATGGCAGCACCACTCCAATGTCCTCTTCCATTGTCACATCTTTTCTGATAGACTCTCCTGCCTTCTGCTCATAAGGCCCTCCTGATTATATTGGGCCTACCCAGATAGTCCAGCGGAATCTCCCAAAGTCAAGATCTTCAATTTAATCACAACTGCAAAGTCCTTTTTGCCACGTAAGATAACGTATTCACAGGCTTTGAGGATTCGTGCAACATTATCATTGTTAAGAACTGTATTAGTCCATTTTTGCACTGCTATAAAGAAATACCTGAGACCAGGTAACTTATAAAGAAAAGAGGTTTCATTGGCTCACAGTTCCACAGGCTGTACAGGAAGCATGGATAGGAAGGCCTCAGGAAACATACAATTATGGCAGAAGGTGAAGGAGAAGCAGGCACATCTTCACATGGCCAGAGCAGGAGGAAGAGAGAGTGGCGGGGAGGTACTACACACTTTTAAACAACCAGATTTCACAATAACTCTCTCACTATCACTAGAACAGCACCAAAGGGGACATCCACCCCCATAATCCAATCACCTTCCCCCAGGCCGCACCTCCAACATTGGAGATTACAATTTGACATAAAATTTGGGTGGGGACACAGGCCCCAATCATATCAAAGACCATTGTCCTACTGACCACAGCTACTGAATCAGAAACAGGGTTGGAGCCAGCAACCTGTGTTGCAAGGAGCTCTCCAGGTGATGCATACCCCCATTTGAGAACCACTCCTCCAAGTCGTGGAGTGAGCAGGCTGCGGGGTATGTGCTCAGGCTACAGAAGAAGTGGGGAAGACTCTTTGAAGACAGTGAGAGACATCAAGAGAGCTGAGATGACAGCGTGGGATTTATTCTCTTCTGCAGCTTCCCAAGGGTTGAAAACTCTGTGAGCCATCAGGAGAAGGTGCTGAATAGACACCCCCATGGGTCTGAGAATCCCAGATCAGAGAAGCTCATATTGGGTTCCCTGAAGAAGGGCTTCCACATGATTTTGGGGTTACCTGGGAGCAAAATAAACCACAAGATGTTCTATTTAGCCAGAGAAAGATTGACAACCTCTCATGCCACCCCCACTGTCAGAGTCCATTTGGGCTGCTGTAAAAAAATACCACAGACAGGACAGCTTCTACACAACAGAGAGTTATTTCTCACCGTTCTCAGGGAGTCCAAGATCAAGATGCTGGCAGATTTGGTGTCTGGTAAGGGCCTGCTTCCTGGTTCATAGACTTTCATCTTCTTGTATCCTCAGATGGTGAAACAGGTGAAGGATCTCTCTGGGATCTCTTTGATAAGGGCACTAATCCCATTCATGAAGGCAGAACCTCCCAAAGGGCCCACCTCTTAAGGGGATTAGTATTTATTTATTTATTTATTACACTTTAACTTCTAGGGTACATGTGCACAACGTGCAGGTTTGTTACATACGTCTACATGTGCCATGTTGGTGTGCTGCACCCATTAACTCGTCATTTACATTAGGTATATCTCCTAATGCTATCCCTTCCCCCTCCCCCGACCCCATGACAGGCCCTGGTGTGTGATGTTCCCCTTCCTGTATCCAAGTGTTCTCGTTGTTAAATTCCCACCTGTGAGTGAGAACATGCGGTGTTTGGTTTTCTGTTCTTGTGATAGTTTGCTGAGAATGATGGTTTCCAGCTTTATCCACGTCCCTACAAAGGACATGAACTCATCCTTTTTAATGGCTGCATAGTATTCCATGGTGTATATGTGCCACATTTTCTTAATCCAGTCTATCATTGATGGACATTTGGGTTGGTTCCAAGTCTTTGCTATTGTGAATAGTGCCGGTTGTTGGGACACAAACATTCAGACCTTAGCCTCCATCATGACTCCTTTGGCTTTGAGTGGGAGTGAGGAGATCCGGGAAAAGCCAACTGGAGCTCCTCAGGAGAGTAGGGAGCAGAGCTTGGAAGAATCAGGGTGCTGGCATGTGGGTCGGGAAACACTGTAGCGGAGGCCACTGGGTGTGGGCAGCCTTGAGCCTGGGCCAAAGTGACGATGAGAAATCCCAACTGGAAGATAATACAAATGCTCTTTCCCCAATGCCAGAAGAATACACCAGTCCCTACAGATCTAGATCCTGAGGAAAAGAGCAAGGAAAACAGAAGGAGGAGGGAAGAGAATCTTGAATTTAGCTTCAAATGTATCTGTTTTAAAGCAGAAGAGACAAGGTTGCCTGAATGCACTAATAAAGGTTCAAATATATTTCACTTTAGAGCAATACATACAGTTTCTCAGAAAACAAAAGAGACAAGTGTTACATACAAAATACCTTGATGCGTTGACCATGTCTACACAGTAATTGATGTCCCTGATTTACTGTAAGAAACCAGTAAGAGCCAAGGGCAGAGTGAAGCCCTCCACACATCCACAATTCACTGTATTCCTGGGGGAAGGCATGATGAAACAGTGGTTCAACAACAGGACTCCTGGCTGAAAGAATTTCCCCTTTCCTAGTCCTGCTGTCTTGCTCAAGGGTAGGATACAAAGTGCCTTTACTACCTGGCTATACAGCATCACCCGCAAAACCCACCCACCCTCTTTTTCTCTTCCCTTTCTCTGTTTTCCCAGTGCTGCCAGCAGGAAAATGGACCATCCTCACAGCAGACCCAGGATAAGTCAGGAAAAGCATCCAGTGAAAATATGATTTCTTTTATTACACAGGGAGTCGATAAAAGGCCTACAAACAAATTCTATTATATTATTGGAATAGAACATTAAATTTCATCAGTTTCATTATACTAGTGATAAAGACCATGTTCTGGAATGCCATTCTGGATGTCTGGATGGTGTAATTCAGAGAAAGAGAAATTCCATGCAAAAGGCTCTGATGGGGTGGTTGTAACTTCTGCCCAGTAAAAGTCTCTAGTCCAACCTACATACAATGCTCCATGCAGGGGTTTAGGACTCCTGAACACACCCGCTGTAGTGGGGCTCAAAATAAACTGTTTCTCTACTGATTGGTCTTGTAGGCCCATATCTCCCTCTGAGGCCTCCAAGATCATTGGTGGACATGGCAGAACTAGATGGGTGTTTCTGAGTCCCAGTACAATACCCAGCTCAGAATTCCACATCAAGAAATAGAAACAAAAGGAAGAGAGAAACTGGGGACAGATGTGAAGGCTCAAGATAGGGAGACCTCAATAGGTTTGTAGGGTAAATTTGCTTACTCTCTTGCCTGCCCTGCCTTCTTTCTTTTTGGGATCTCGGTGACACTGTCATTCAAGGGATCCCCACCCCCACTACCACAGGGTGTAACCCGGGTTGACCTACCAACCTCTATCCTTGGCTCCAGTGATTAGTTCATGGTGGGCACATGACCTGGGAAGGGCCAATCAAAGATTTTTGGTGGGAAGATTATTAATGGGCACTGGGAGAAATGAACAGCTGCTGAACTGTACTTTCTATGGTAACAACAGAAGCTTCTAGAGCCCACCGAGGAGAGAGTCTGTTAGAGAATGAAGACAGGATAGAGGAAAATGGAGCAGAACCATGAAGAAAAACTCAGGTCTAATGACATAGTTTGAGCGCCTTGATGTAGTCATACCTGCAGACCTACCCTTTGGATTGATTTGCAAATTGTGTGAACCAATACATTTTCTTTGAACTATTTCAAGATGAACTTCTATTTTTTGGCAACAAAATTAATTTCTGACAAATATACACTCTCGAAATAGATTTAGTGAAGAATGGGGAATAAAAGAATGCTTAACAGAGAAAATGGGCAATATTTCAATGTCCTAGGGGAGAAAGAAAGTGATGAGAGTAAACATGAAAAGAGAGAAAGTGCTTAGGGTGGGTGATATTACCATTTAGTGGCCCTCTCCCACAGAAAAGCAACTTTTCTGTTAAAATTTATTTTGGAATCTCATCCTTAAAGTCTATGAGCACAGTCCCTCTGGAACAAGATAAAACAAAATCCTTACTGAGCCTCGACGTGGAAATCAAAGATTTTAGCTGACCACTGGCAACCCTAGATTACTGGAGTTATGCTTAACTAGGATAACAGTATAATGTACATTGTGTCTAGCACAGTAAGACAGTAAAACTTATTTACCATATTGCAAACTATAGAGATGACTAAAGTGAGACTCCCAACCTACCATGGGAATCAGGAAGATCAACAAGTAAACTCAAAGCATTTGTTGTAAATTATTTGTTCCTCTCAGGTAATTCCATCTGTGTGAAGATGTTCTCCCACCAGGTAATTTCCCAGAGAATTTTATTATAGAGAGATTTTTGTTTAGCTGTATTTTCTGTTCTTTCTCCTATTTTGATTACAGGTAATGACTCATTGCTGGACACATCACGCCTCTCTTTGGCATTGCCCTGCGCTCTCTCTCCTGACAGTCAGAGGCGAACTAATTCCACATAGAGAAGGTTCTAAATAGAAACATGTTGTTCTTTGGTCTGGGTAGGGTTTTTTGGTAAGGCTTAAACGCTCAGGCAAGAAATATTCATTGACGAACAAAAAGCACACACTTCCATGTTGAATATCGAAGATGAGTTGCAAAATAGGTCTGAAAATTATATGACAGCTAGGCCAGTACCTGCCACTGCTATTGTAATGCTGGATATTTTGGAGGGGGTGTGGCTGTGCAGCATCCACTTAGTTTCCTACTTGGGGGTCACTGCCCAGATGTGAGATCTTGATGGGAGGCAGCGATTTTCTTCCAACCATAGAAGGCACAAGGCCTACATCATGCCTCTGCCAGCATTTTAGCTCCAGGACTTGGATGTAAGAACAAACATATGACCCTCTTAGGGAATGGAATGTCAACATGAAGGGTGAGGCTGACAGTCTCCCACAAATGGAAGGTGTGTCTCACATTTCTTGGTCCTTTATAGACATTTGTCTGCCCCCAATCCAACATTTTAAGCCGAGTCCTCCAAGCTTGCCTTGATTGTGTGAATCATATTTTGATTGTGTGAATTCAAAAATACTCTCCTTTTGGTAAAAGACGGTCAGAATTCAGTTTACGTTACTTGCAAGCACAACATTCTAATTCATACCAGCATCATCATTATCATCATCGTCATCACCACAGTGTTTTCAAAGGCTTATGGCTAACACTCAGGCCCACATCTTCATGTGTCCTCAGGATGAATGACTCCAAGAAGAACTCACTCTCTAAAAGGCCTTACATGTGAGAACGATGGGATGTGCACTTCCCCTTGTGCATCGTTCTAGGTTCCTGTCCCTCCCCTCTCTCTGGCTAGGACTCTGCCCTACCTGCTGGGATGAAGTGGGATAGGGCGATGTGCAAACAACTTGTGGGAACACAAGGTGGCTCTCCTTATTTTCAGGTCAAAGAACTGCTCACTCTTCCCCAAGCCGCCAGCATAGCAGATGCATTTTGGTTTTGTTTTTGTGGTTTGAATCCTGGTTAATATTGCTCCAAATGTCACATACTTGGTGGCAGATCAACAAGGCAGTTTGTCATGGGCATTTTGGAGTCACCTGGTGTTATGGTCTGAATGTGCACCCCCTAAATCCATGTGTCAAAATCTCAGCCTCAGTGGGATGATATTTGGAGGTGGGGCCTTTGGGAGGTGATTTGGGGCCTTTGGGAGGTGATTAGGTTGTGAGGATGCAGTCCTTGTGATGAGGTTAGTGCTGTCACAAGAGGAGACAAGGGAGAGCTTGCTTTTCTCCCTTCACCGTGTGAGGACACGACAAGAAGACGGCCGTCTGCAAACCAAGAAGTGGGCGCTCAACACACTCCGGGTCTGCCAGCACCTTGATCTCAGACTTCCAAGCTCCAGAACTGTAAGAAATAAATGTTTGTCATTCAAACCACTCGGTCTATGGTAATTTATTACAGAAGCGCAAACTGAATAAGACACAAAGACTTGGGTTCAAATCTTAGGCTTGCTGTTCAACAGCTGGGTGACCTTAAGAAAGCTGCTCAACTTCTCTGCATCTTAAGGTTTCTTTTTTGCTTTTTACTCTGAACACAGGGGCAGTGGTAATGATTGTCTCACAAAATGCTTGTGAGGATTAACTATGATGATAATGCAAAGGGTTCAGCTAGTGCCTGGCATTTAATAAGGGCTCCATGAATGTGGTAGTAATAGTCACACTTTTCTTCCTTGTATCTGAATGAAGACGAGGCCAAGAGGTCACTTTGGAGTGTCCTTTCTAGCTTGAGTCCAGATAGTGAGAAGGTCAACATGACTCTGAATCTGTACCCAGGACTTCAGGAACAGCCTACTCCAAATGGGGCCTCTCACTGTTGATTGGCTAATGCTTCTCCCTCCCACTAGGTCACAGGAGAATCTTTTATTAGGTTGGTGCAAAAGTGATTGTGGTTTTAGCCATGACATTTTTTTTTTTAAATGGCCAAAACCACAATTACTTTTTCAAAAACCTAATATGAACAAATTATGGGCTTACACCTCCTATTCCTCCTGATAAAAATTCCTACTGCCTGTTTTTTTTGTTTGTTTGTTTTTTTGTTTTTTTTTTTAAGGTAACAATCATCATGATGACTTTCTACATGCCAGGGACTCTGTTGAGCAATTTCACAGTCATACCCCCTTATCCACAGGGGATATGTTCCAAGACCCCCAGTGAATGCCTGAAACAGGGGTAGTACAGACCTATATATACTTTTTCAAGTTTGAGGTGCAACAGCAAAACTAGCATGAGTTTCTTTTGCCTTCTTCACCATTTCACAAACAGAAGATTTGTTCTTACTGTAGCTTTTAGCAACCTCGGTGTACCATTTTTTTCTTTCCTTATTAAGTTGAGAACTTTCACTTTTTTTTTTTTTTTTTACATGAAGGAAGCACTTTACAGCTTCTCTGTGGCATGTCCGAATTGCCAGCAGCACTACTCTTGCATGTTGGGGCCATTATTAATAAAATAAGGGTTGTTTGAACACAAGCTCTGCAATACAGCAAGTGTTGATCTGATCACTGAGATGCCTCCTAAGTGACTAATGGGTGGGGAGGGTCAGCAGGGTGAAAGCACTAGACAGAGGGATGAATCCCCCCTATGCAGGGCAGGGTGGAAGGGAGCAGGATGGAGTGAGATTTTATTACGCTCCTCAGAACAGAGTGAAATTTAAAACTTATAAATTGTTTACTTCTGGAATGTTCCATCAATATTTTCAGACCCTGGTAGTCCTCAGGTACCTGAAACCACAGAAAGTGAAACTGTGAATAATGGGGGCAACTTGTACTTGGATATACCAATCCAATCCTTACAACGAGTCCATGAAGTAGGTGCTATTCTCATCACAATTTTTAGATAACACAACAGACTTAGAACGTTAACTTGTCCAAAGTCAGACACCTAGGATATAGTGGAGTTGAGCAAAATTTTTAATCTGAACTTGTTCAATTCCAATTTTTAAAAAGTAGCAATTATGCAGTGGTTAATTTCTTTTTGAAGTCAGCTTCCTGGGTTCAAGTCACAGTTCTGCCACTGATGAGCTATGAGATCTTGGGGATCTTACTTGATTTTTTCCTAGTGCCTTAGAACTGTCATTTGTAAAGTGGAGAGGAAAATGATGATGATGACAATTTTTTTCTTTTTTTTTGAGATGGAGTCTTGCTCTGTCACCCAGGCTGCAGTGCAGTGGCATGATCTCGGCTCACTGCAGTCTTCTCCTCCCAGGTTCAAGCGATTCTCCCACCTCAGCCTCCTGAGTAGCTGGGATTACAGGTGCCTGCCACCACTCCTGGCTAATTTTGGTATTTTTAATAGAGATGGAGTTTCACCGTGTTGGCCAGGGTGGTCTCGAACTCCTGACCTCAAGGGATCTGCCCACCTTGGCCTCCCAAAGTGCTGGGTTTACAGGTATGAGCCACCTCACCCGGCCAAGAGGATGATGATTAATAGTAGCTGTCTAATGGAGCCGTTACAATATTAAATAAGTTAACCTGTATTAAGTACTTAGAACTTACTTGGCTCTAGAAGGCACACAATAAGTTGTTATTCACATAGCTAATTATAGGGTGCTATAGTAATGATAGGAGAAAAACTAAAACATGAGCGCAAAGCATTAGGAAAGATGCTGCAACGCGGAGAAGGCTTTGGACTATGTAAAGTTTTATTTAAGCTTACTTCTTTGAGCTGGCTTGAAGCAATACATCATTTCCTTATACAATGGTGGTAGGGTTTCATCAGGTCACTAAATGATTTTGAAAGGCAACATGATCTTTCTGATTGGTACACAACTGGGTGGTCCAAGCAGGCACTGATCATGCATGTGCATTTCATTCTACAGGGTTGGCTCCCTGGCATGGAGGGCCTGGGATGGGGTACACAGTGCAAGCCTGTGTTGGCCACATCCTCAGACCCCTCTCCTCCACCAGACCCCAGGCCAGGAAGGGAAAACTCATGATTTTCATGCTACCTCCCTCCTCTTTCCACAGGGTCAAGAAATAATTTTCAGAAAACGTTAAAATCTCATACAAATATACAATGAGCATACATCAAAGTTTTATTTAACTCACTAATGAGATAAATAATCTCAGAGAGGATATGAGGGGAGATAAGAAGCTGGTATACAACATAGAGTGTCCTTTAAAAAATGGTGGTAGAATTAGATTGCTAAATTACATATAAAACTACATAACAGATTAAGGTTCCATGGAGCAATGTACTCATCATCTGGGGTTAGGCTCTATGCCGCTCAGAAATTATTTGCATCTCTATGGTATAAAAGTAACAGGCACTCCATTACCCTCAGCAAACTAAAAGGAACAGATAACCAAACACTACATGTTTTCACTTATGAGTGGGAGCTGAACAATGAGAACACATGGACACAGGGAGGTAACAACACACATTGGGGCCTGTCGGGAGGCAGGGTTGGGGGAGGGAGAGGAATAGGAAAAAGAGTTAATGCATGCTGGGCTTAATACCTAGGTGATGGGTTGATAGGTGCAGCAAACCACCATGGCACATGTTTACCTATGTAACAAACCTGCACATCCTGCACATGTATCCTGGAACTTAAAAATAAAAATTAAAAAACATTGAAAAGTAATTGGCACTCTATTCGTTTTCTCCAATTTAATATCTACCTTTACTGAACTGGGACAATATACAAGTTGTACAGCAAACAAAGTCACATTTCCTCAAAAAGTCAGGTTGTCCTTACGTGGGCTTTTAGACAATGTTCTGGCATTGTTTACATGATACTAAAAACACGTATTTTTTGTCTTGGTTCCAAATTTTGGTTGATTTTTTTGTAACAATTACCAGGGCAGAGATTGCTAAGCGACCAGGAAACTCTTTTCCACTAAGGCTAGATATGGCCTCAGACTCTCAGCATTGTGCAGCACAGAGCCACCCCCAGTTGATGACAATTTGTGTGAGAAAGGAAACTGATTTGCCATCCAACTCTTGATGACAACAGGGCGTTGGTTTAGATGTTCCAGACAGCTTCTTCCATGGCTGGCTGAGGCTATTTCCGATGACTCGGTCAGAGCTCCAACTTAGCCATCAGGAAAGACCAAGAGAAGCATCAGTTCTCATTGAAGAGCGGCGAAAGGTCAAAGGAAGCTCTCTCTTTCCTATCCTAGATGGAAGTTCACCTTCTCTTTCTAAGTCAGGATTTCATATATAAACTGCATGATTTCAGAGCCTTTTATCTCATATGCTGATGGGTTATTTTAATTAAGGTGTAAGCGTTGATGTTAAATGGGTGAGGAGCTTGGAGGCTGTATCAGTCATGGTGTTAATAAAAACATACCCGAGACTGAGTAATTTATAAAGTAAAAAGGGTTAATGAACTCACAGTTCCACATGGCTGGAGAGGCCTCACAGTCATGGCAGAAGATGAAGGAAGAGCAAAGGGACGTCTTACATGGCGACAGGCAAGAAGAGAGAATGAAATCCAAGCAAAAAGGGAAACCCCTGATAAAACCATCAGATCTCATAAAGCTTATTCACTACCATGAGAACAGTATGAGGGAAACTACCACTATGACTCAATTATGCCCCACTGGGTCCTTCCCACAACATGTGGGAATTATGGGAGCTAAAATTCAAGATGAGATTTGGGTGGGGACACAGACAAACCATATCAGGAGATGCCAGATTTATTCTTAGTTACATTGGGTGCTGCTAGTGACCTTGTAGAGATGTATGGTCCGTTCACCCAGTAAATGGGACTGTTATTCAAGAAAAATGGGGAGATTAGGACTCAGGAGGCGAGGAAATAATCCTCCATTCATTCCAAGGCATCCCTTGGCAACTACTATGTGCCAAGTTTTACTGAAATCTATTGGGAAGTGTCAGAAAGTCTTTCCTCCTGAGAAGGATCATGACACCTCCTGGTGCTACGTGTAACAAATTTCCTAAGTCAGGAAATTTCTTAAATTTCCAAAGTCTGTGTGCCCCTTCCAATAAAGGCATGTTCATCTGCAGGAAGGTAGAAGACATAAGTGGTGTGTAAATGCCTTTTGTTGAGGTGTTATTTCTTATAATAATGCAATGCTGAAATTGTCAAATTTTCCTGTTTGAAAATTACTGTCAGCATTTATATGTTTTTGAAAAATTGGAGAAAAGATGCCTCATTAGTGTTTCAAATAAAGTAAAAGCACACTAATTCAGTGTCATCATGAATCTTTTCTTCCTAACCTGAATGAAATGATAAAAGGGACAGAACATTCTCCCTCTCAGGACAGCTGTGAATGGGTGGTTGAAGAAACGCACAAGAAAAGTGCAAGGAGGCAGAGCCAGTAACACCTGGCACCATAATTGCTGTGAAGTAAAAGGAGAGTGCAACATCCTGACCTATCTCTATATCATTGTGTCCTGTGACTTCTGCTTCATTGTAATTGAGAGTGAGATTCCTGGCTTGGTGAGAGATGGGAGACAGCCCCACTTTGGTAAATCATAAAGCAGCAGCACTGGGTGAGAAGCTGAAGAAGGTCAGAGTGGGTTCAGAACAGAGACAACACCACTTTCCTTCCCCAAACTCACTTTGTAGTGAACAGTAATACACTTTCCTCAAACTCCTGAGGGTTAATGTCCACCACGACAGTGAAAACAAGTGAGTGTTCACAAGAGAAACATCCCAAGACTGAAGGTAAAAAGATTTTTAAAAAGATATACCATGCTAAAACTAATTTTTTAAAAAGTTGGTGTAGCTAGACTCATACCAGCCAAAATAGACGCTAAGGGATGAAGCATTTCATAACTTCACTATTTCATATGTGATACATCCCACCTACTGGAGCAGGAGCTCCACTGTTTCTGCCCTGTGACTCCTGGCTGCTCGGCCTTCTCTGATCTGATCTGGGACACAAAGGCCAAACCAAATCCTAGTGGTCCCCTCTGCTCACTTGGCCCACACTGTTATATAAAAGAAGGGATTCTGCTTCAACCCCAAGCATTTATATACATTTCAAAAAAAGAAAAACCTAATTCAAGTTCATATCTGTAATCCCACCACTTTGGGAGGCCGAGGTGGGTGGATCACTTGAGGCCAGGAGTTTGAGGCCAGTCTGACGAACATGGCGAAACCCCGTCTCTACTAAAAATACTAAAATTAGCTGGGTGTGGTGGCAGGCGCCTGTAATCCCAGCTACATGGGAGGCTGAGGCAGGAGAATTGCTTGAACTCAGGAGGTGGATGTTGCAGTGAGCCGAGACTGTGCCACTGAACTCCAGCCTGGGCGACAGAGCAAGACTCCATCTCAAATAAATAAATAAATAAATAAATAAATAAATAAATAAATACATGTCAGGATGGTAGTTACTTTGGGTGGAGGGGACTCTTCACTAGAAGCAGACATGAGGGGGCCTCAGGAAGGCTGGCTACGTTCTGTTTTTGTTTTAAGTACAGACATTGGTTACACAAGCGCCCTCGCTTTGTGAAAATTCATTGAGGCTTACACTATGATTTGTGCTTCAATAAAAAGTTTATGAAGGAGGGAATCATTGAGCATAGAATTTCATGGAATTTAAAACTTCCAGGTCTCTGTGCTGACATGATAGTAATATTATAAGGTCTCTGTCTCCAATGGAGATTTTGACTTAGTTCTCTATTATAAACAAGTGCTGAGTTCAGATAACACCAACGCCCTCGGGTATGGCCAGCCAGTAACGTGGGTACTCCTAAATTATAAAGACTTCTCAGACACTGGGGTTGGGAATGGGGAAGGGAAGAGAGAAGGGTGTACATGGTTGTGTGAATACAGAAAAGGAACGCCTCAAACTACAACTGTGTTTCCATCTTTGGAAGATTGCCTTAACTACTTCTAATACCATTTACAGGGCGCAGCCATGTGCTGCCTGCAAAGCTCTGTGCTCAGTAGTCCCATGGGCTGCTCTGGGAGGTAGGCAGTGTCTTCCAAAAAGTTATTGACCATTTTACATTCTTCTTTATTTTTGTACTAAGTCAACCAAATCTAGGGTATATTTTATACACTTTACAGCATATGTCATTCAGCACCAGCCACATTTGAAGTGCCTCATGGCTACATGCAGCTGATGGTTACTTTATAATCCCTGAGAGTACTCTATAATCCCTGATTATAATGCCATAATCCCTGAGAGTAAAGGACTGCATCTCACACCAAGAGAACCAAGTGTGCTCAGACCCATGCTGACATGCCCCGGACTGGTTGCTGAAAGCATCCACGCACGGCTGCTGGATCCCTCACTATGTGAAAGCGCCTTCTTTCCAGAGTTGCATGGATGAAGTGATACTGGAAAGGCTCTGTGCACTGTAGACAATTGTCATAACGTCTGACTCACCTGTATGAATGGCCATCTACTCAGATTGCCTCATGGCAATGAGAAAGTAGAGACTGAGCCCAGGTGTCACATGCACAGGTACCTTTCAAGATGCGAGACTGAAAACGGTTCTGAAACAGGATGTAGTACTGAGCAATAACTGATCATGATAAAGACTCATGAGCACTTCTGCTGGGCCCTGTCCAACCTGTTTTTCATGTATTCACTCATTCATTCATCGGGATACAAACTAACACAAATTATAAAGTGGATACTCTTATTAGCTCCATTTCTAAAAGTTAAAGTATTTATTTTGAAATCAGTGCGGATCGCATGCAGTTATGAAATGTAATACAGAGAGATCCCTTGAGCCCATGATGCAGTTTCCCCTGATGTGTCTTGCAAAACTCTAGCACAGTCTCACATCCAGGAAATTGCCACTGATATTCAAGGTGCAGAACCTTTCCATCACCACAGGGATCCCTCACCGTGCCCTTTTACAGTCACATCAACCACATTTCTGTGTCCCTAGCCCTGGCAACCACCAATCTGTCCTCCAGTTTTCGAATTGTGTCAATTCTGGAACATGATTTTAACGGAATCGATTGAGCATGTGAGCTTATGGGACTGGCATTTTTCACTCAGCATGATTCCTTGGAGATGCATCCAATTTGTTGCATCAGTCCTGTTTTATGGAGAGGTAAATCGAGGCACAAAGAGATTGTGTATCTTGCCTTAGATCACATAATTAGCGGAAGTTGAAATTTGAGCCTAAGAGATCTCTGGAGCCTGAATTATGCTCTTAGCAACTCTGTTATTCTGCTTCTTTGCAACGGTTTATATGTCTTCCTATTGGTAACTGTCAAAAAAAGAAACGCAAAAACAAAAGAAGTGTTAAAGCTACCAGTTTTGAAAACACTCTGTTAATGTCCTGGGGCTGCTGTAATAAAGCACCACAAACTTGGTGGTTTAAAACAACAGAAATTTATTTCTGGAGGTTAGAAATCTGAAACCAAGGTGTCTGCAGAGCCATGTCATCTAAAGTCTCTACGGCGGGATCCTTCCTTGCCATCCAGCTGCAGTGGACGCCAGCCATCCTTGACGTTCCCGGACTTGTGGTGGCTTCACTCCAATCTCCACCTGCCCTTCCTTCCTTCCTTCCTTCCTTCTTTCCTTCCTTTCTTCCTTCCTTCCTTCCTTCCTTCCTTCCTTCCTTCCTTCCTTCCTTCCTTCCTTCCTTCCTTCCTCCCTCCCTCCCTCCCTCCCTCCCTCCCCTCTTCCTTCCTTTCTTCCTTCCTTCCTCTCTCTCTTTCTTTTTTCTCTCTTCTTTCTTTCTGATGGAGTCTCACTCTGTCTCCCAGGCTGGAGTGCAGTGGCACAATCTCAGCCCACTGCAGCCTCCGCCTCCCGGGTTCAAGCGATTCTCTGCCTCAGACTCCCGAGTAGCTGGGGTTACAAGCATGTGCCACGACGCCCAGCTAATTTTTGTACTTTTAGTAGAGATGGAGTTTTGTCATGTTGGCCAGGCTGGTCTTCAACTCCTGGCCTCAAGTGATCCACTGGCGTCAGCCTCCCAAAGTCCCGGGATCACAGGAGTGAGCCTCTGCACCAGGCCTCTACCTCTGCTTTCACATCCTATCCTTCCCTCTGTGTCTGTGTGTCTTCATGTCCAGATTTCCCCTTTCTGAGTCCAGTCACTGGATCACTACCCACCCTACTCCAGTATGCACTCGTTTTAACTTAATTATATTGGCAAAAACCCTGTTTCCAAATAAGGTCACACCCACAGGATCTGGGTCCATGTGCATTTGTATGGGGACACTTCCTCAAACACCAAACAACTTCATCTTAAGAGAGCACTTCTGATCAGTGCTCAGCAGATCTTCCTAAATAGAGAAACAAGTCTGGACTTTGATGATAGATTTAGATTCAGATCACTATGTATTAGGCTACTTATTAACTAACTGTGGGTTGGGGGCAAATAATGTTTGCAAAACCTCTTCATCTACAAAAGACAGAGGACTGAGTGAGAAAATATATTGAAAGCACCCATTCAGAGTGCCTAGTACATAACAGGCACTTAATTAATGTTATTTTCTTCTGCTGCTGACTAGGTTGTCAACTGACACACTATTACTTCCTAACAAACACACGACAATAAGCCTTGTCTCCTCACAGGTCTGTGGGGTTAGGTGGCCAGGGGGCTCTGTTGATCTTGACTGGGCTCACTTGCATATCTGGGATAGACAGGTTGTTGGCTGAGGCAGCTTGGCCCCAGCAGGAACAACTGGGATGACTCAGTTCTGCTTCTCATAGCTCTTATTCTCCAGAGGTCCAGCCTGGCCATTATGTCATAGCAATGGCAGAGGCATGAGGGAGAACAAGTGGGATGCATGCAAAGCCCCTTGGGGTCTAGGCATAGAGCTGGCACCCCGCTATGATCATATTCTATTGTCCAAATCAAGTCAAGAGACACTCTGCCTCTTCAGTGACAGGAGCTGCAAAGTCACATGGCAAAGAGCATGTATGCAGGGAAAGATGAATAACTGGGGCCACTAATGCAATCAGTCTACCACGCCTGCAGATTCTTTAGTGGGTTGACATTCCTATGGCTTAGAGAATGAAATTTCTGAATGGACAGTTTGCCAAGTGAGTGACCACATCATCCCATAGCTTCTTGACATTATGACAGTAACCTCCTTGGAGATAGTACCTAGGTTTAGGGAATCAAGGGCTATTTCTGTAAGCCCTCCCATGTTTCCCAAGACCCAGTTAGTTTGGGAGGTCATCCTACATGTGGCCCCAGGCTAAGTTTACTGGGCCTGAATGAGAATGAAATAAAGGAAAGTGAAGACTTGATGGTATTGTAGAGTTGAAGGTGTGGAAATTAGTTAGTAGTCCAAGCATCTGCCAATGGGGAGGCCCACGTGACCAATAAGTTGATTTGAAATTTTATTTTATTTTTCATTTTAATAGTTTTTGGGGAACAGGTGGTGTTTGGTTATACGGATAAGTTCTCCAGTGGTGATTTCTGAGATTGTGGTGCACCCATTACCCAACGTGTAATATTCTCTTTGTAACCCCTCTCCCACCTTCCCCCTTGAGTCCCCGAAGTCGGGGGAAAGATGGGAGGAGGGGGTGAGGAATAAAATATTACACATTGGGTAATGGGTGTATCATTCTTATGCCTTTGTGTCCTCAAAGCTTAGCTCCCACTTGTAAGTGAGAACATAATGATGTTTGGTTTTCCATTCCTGAGTTACTTCACTTAGAATAATGGTCTCCAGCTCCATCCAGGTTGCTGTGAATGCCATTGCTTTGTTTCTTTTTATGGCTGAGTAGTATTCTATGGTGTGGGTGTATATATATGTGTGTGTGTGTGTGTGTGTATATAGTGTGTATATATCACATAATGTGCATATATATACACATATGTACATATATACACACTATATATATATATACACACACACACACATACATCACATTTTCTTTTGGGCTGGTTCCATATTTTTGTAATTGTGAATTTGTGCTACTATAAACATGCGTGTGCAAGTGTCTTTTTCATACAACGACTTATTTGTTTTGAAATTTTAAAGAACCCACTATGTGCTGGTTACTATGCTGGGAAGGTGGGGGGGATGGTTACAACAATTAGCTAGATGCAGCCCTTACTTTCAGGGATTGTAGCATTATAATCAGGGATTATAGAGTACTCTCAGGGATTATAAAGTAACACTCAGCTGCGTGTAGCTGTGAGGCACTTCAAATGTGGCTGGTGCCGAATGAGATATGCTGTAAAGTGTAAAACATACCCTAGATTTGGTTGCCTTAGTACAAAAATAAAGAAGAATGTAAAATGCTCAATAACTTTTTTACTGAAAATTCAGTATAACGATAGTCACGCCAATTATCGTCACATGCACATTGAAATGCTAGCATTTTGGATATGTTGGGCTAAACAAAATATATTATCAAAATTAATTCCACTTGTTCCTTTTTACTTTTTAAATCTGTGGCTACTAGAAAATTTAAAATGACATACGTGGCTCACAGTATATGTCTAGTGAACAGTAATGTACTAGACCATCTACAACGTAGTATGGCAGTTAAGTGTAGCAGTGAAAAGCCCACGCTCTGAATCCAGACTGCCTCAGAGACAAGCTTTAAGTCTCGGTTGTACCGCTTGCTGGCTGTGGGATCTCAGACAAGTTACTCTTTCCCTCTGTGCTTCATTGTTCTTATCTGAAGAATTGAACAATAATATACCTGCCTTATAGTGAGAGCTGTTATAAATCTGAAATGAGTGCGTGCATATAAAATTGTTAGAGCCTGCCTCGTGTACATGGCAGTTGTTATTAAGAATGCAATCAGTGCCAAGGTGTGGCGAGTGATAGGCCATCTAATCCAACCAGTGAGTCAGAGATGGCTTCCTGCAGGTGATGTATAGAGGGACACTTGAAGCAAGAACAGGTGCCAGCTGCAAGAAAGCTACTGGGCAAGTGAAGAGGGAAGCAGAGGGGACAGCATTTGTGCAAAGCCTCAGATACAAACTTTGGTGTGTTGTAAGCCACACATTGCTCGGCGGAACTTGGAATGTAGCTGTGAGATTGGCAAGGGTCATACCATGAAAGGCTTGAAACCCATGTTAGGGAGTTAGGCTTAACCCTGACAGCTTTGAATATTGAAGCTGTAGGAAGGAACACAGTGCCATGGAACACCCAGAAAAAGGAGAGGAAATTCCTGACACCGAGATAATATTCAGCCAGCTATTGACATACAGTCTTGTGTCCCTTAATGACAGGGATATGTTCTGAAAAATGCATCGTTAGGGAATTTTGCTGTGCAAACATTACAGAGTGCACTTACCAAAGCCTCGGTGAGACAGCCAACTACATCCCTAGGCTGTGTGTTATAGTTGATTGCCGCTAGGCTACAAACCTGTACAGCATGTTACTATACTGAATACTGTGGGCGATTGTAATACAATGGTCAGTATTTGTGCATCTAAACATAGAAAAGGTAATATGCTATGACTTTATGACAGCTATGACATCATTAGGCAGTAGGAATTTTTCAGCTCCATTATGATCTTATGGGACCACTCTCCTATATGTGGTTCATTATTCACCAAAAATATTATTATGCTGTACATGACTGTATCTCTCTCCCTATCTATGTCTATCTCTTTCTAGCTCTGTATCTCTGTTTTCATCTCTATCTCCATCTCTATCTCTATCTTTAGCTCTCACTAACTTTTCAGTCTTTCCCTTATCATAGGATTCTGTCTCTCAACCTCGAAACAGGATCAGGTCTCCCCCTCTAAAACAAACTTCCTTTGATGCCATTCCCTCCACCAGCCTAGAAAGAGCAGTGTTCAATTCAGCTTAATAAATGTTCACTGAGAAACTACTATATGCCAGGACCTAGGCTCTACATGAATGATAAAACAATGAATAAAAATGATTAGGTCTCTGCCCTTTTTGAGTCCACAAGCTAGTGGGGAAATAATCAATGAAACAGCAAACAAATACACTAATAAGTATATACCCATTTCAATAATTGCTGGCAAAGAAATAAACCAGGAAACATGAGAGAGAATCAAAGAAGGCTTACTTGTGTAGAGTAGAGTGTTGAGTAGCTATGACCTTCAAAATGCTGTGTAACAAACCATTCCAAAATTTAATAGCTTCAACAACAACCATTTATTCTCACATCAACCGGGGGTCTGTTGTTGAGGATGCGTGTAGCCTGGCAGTTCTGCTTTAAGCTGTGGATTGGGCTCAGTTGGTTTAGGATGGCTTCCCTCAACTTGGATTCCTTCCAGGGAGTAGGCAGAAGGCATAGTGGCTACCCAGCAGAGGCTCTTCTCATGGGAAGAGCGTAAGCACAAAAGGAAGTCAAAACACGTGATGCCTCCTAAGACTTAAAGTCAGAACTTACATACTGTCACTTCCACCTAGATTCCATTAGCCAAAGCATGTCACATGGCCAATCCCCAATCCAGAGATGGGAAAGTAAGTTCCACCCATAGAAAGGGTGTGGAGGCAGGGGAGCAGGTAAAGAACTGAGGATTAAATTTAACCTACAATGAATGGTTATGGAGGATCTCTTTGAGGAAGTGACATCTAGGCTGAGAACAAAGGTTGATAAGGAATCAGATGTAATCATTTCTAATAAAGATTTTTAAAATTAAGTAATATTTTAGATACAATACACACACACACACATCTTAAGCATATGGCTCCATGAGTTTTGAGAAATTCTTACACCTGCGTGGCCCACACAAGAGAGAATAGGGGGATCAAGGTTCACTTTTTTTTTTTTTTTTTTTTTTTGAGACGGAGTCTGGCTCTGTCACCCAGGCTGGAGTGCAGTGGCGCGATCTCGGCTCACTGCAAGCTCCGCCTCCCGGGTTCACGCCATTCTCCTGCCTCAGCCTCCCAAGTAGCTGGGACTACAGGCGCCCGCCACCTCGCCCGGCTAGTTTTTTGTATTTTTTAGTAGAGACGGGGTTTCACCGTGTTAGCCAGGATGGTCTCGATCTCCTGATCTCGTGATCCGCCCGTCTCGGCCTCCCAAAGTGCTGGGATTACAGGCTTGAGCCACCGCGCCCGGCCAAGGTTCACTTTTTTTAAAAAATAAGGATATTCAGTTGTTCCTGCCCCATTTGTTAAAAAGACTTAGCCACCAAATTGCTGTGATGCCTTTAAAAAATATATTACTGACCATATAGATGTGGGTTATTTCTGTACTTCTTATATTCCATTCATTTATTTGTCTATTCTATGCCATGCTATATGCTGTTGTTTATTTTTCCTCTTTTTTTGTCTTGTATTGGATGAATTAAGTTTTCTTTGACCTTCTATTTTTAACTTAACCATAATCTATTTCAGTTCCTTTAGTGCTTACTCAGAACTTTAACATGTACACTTAAATGTTATATTTTTAAAAATCGTATCTACATAAACTTGTATTTTAGGTCTCCTTTTAAATAAATCGAGGACGTAAGCACAGTTTAACTCCTTAAAATGCTCCCCTCCTGTCTTCCATGTTATTTTTGTCTGGTATTATTTTTAAAACCAAATAATTATACAACTTACAATAGTTGTATATTTAGATTTTCCAACTAATATTTGCTGATTTCTGTCCTCACTAATGCTTCTTGCACGACACAACTGTCTTTGTTTTCCTAAGCTCATTCTTTAATACTGCTTACAGAAAAGGTCTGTGAGGAGTCATAGGTCTTGGTCTATGTGTTTGTGAAAACAAATTTCAACCCAGAATTCTATATCCAAATGAACGATCACCAAGGGTCATTCCATTTCAAAGCATGGGTTCAAGGTCCAGTTCCTAAAGAATTTGCTTGTCTAGATACCCACATGGGCCACAAGATTTTTATTTCTGCTTACTACTATGGCTAAAATCCCCCATGGCCGCTTGTCTGTTGCTTTCAGATTTGGCTATACGTTTTTAAACTTGAGAAGTACTCAGCACTTTCTTAGTTCTCCATTGTGAGCAGGCATTTTTAGAATTAGAAACAATGCTATCCAGACTGAGAATACAACAAGTGCATAATGTGACCAAAGGTTTAGAGAGAAGGCCATGTGATTGTAGTGTAGTGAGGGAGAGGGAGAGCTTGTAGTTGGGGAGACAGGCCAGGATCACACAGGGTCGGGATAAGGAGTTTGGAGTGTCTTCTCTGTGTAATGGAAATGCATAGAAATATTTTAAGCAGGGAAATGGCATGATCAATTTCCAGATTTATAAAGCACAGTAATTTGGCGTTTACTGCTGGCTTTCTCATTCTCTTTAATTATCCAGCTTCTGAGAATTCCTAATTTTACTTTCATATACATATGTCTGTTTCCACAGCCTCCAAGTACTTACGTTTCAAGAATGCTTTTCACAATATAAATAACAGTTTCCACTATTAGTCTTCAGACAGTAAGAAATAAAGTCAAAGCACTGGCTTCACCCTGAGTTATAAATTGCATGACTCATAGGAAGCAAAAATGTAATTTGCATTCGATTTGGCCAAGTTTTTGTTAAATTAAAATGTATCAAGTAATTATTCAAGAAATGCATGAGAAGAAAAAAAAGAGAGATGGAGCAGAGATACACAGATTAAAAGAGAATTAAAAGAAACATCAACCAGCCACAATGTAGAGACCTTGTTTGGATCATGACTTTTAAAAACTGTAAAAAAAATTAGATAAATAAATTAGACAATTTGAAAATTGAATCCTTATTGGATATTTTATGATATTAAGAAATTGTTAATTACTTTAGATGTGATAATAATACTGTGATTATTATTTAAGGGTCCTTATCTTTTATACATATATAGTAAAATATTTTCAGATAAAACTGTATGACATCTGGGATTTTATTTAAAATAATATAGAGTGGGATATGTGGGTGGAGGTAGAAATGTAACAAGATGACTATGAGTAGATAATTTTTGAAACCTAGAAGATGGATATATGGAAATTTATGATACTAGTAGTTTTTCTACTATTGTATAGGGTTAAAATTTTCAATGATAATTTAAAAAAAATGCAAAGCAATTTTAATGCATTCAGTAAGAAAACTTGAATTTAATTAATATGAACTTCCAGATAAAAATGTCTGTAATATTTCTCCTTTCCAATGATTCTCTTCATGATTTCATATATTAATCATCCATCCCCATCTATACACACACCCCATCACAATGGATGTGTGTATCTATCCATCCATTTATTTCATCCATCTGTCCAAGCTTTTACCTATCTATTAATCTGTCTGTCATTCGTACATTACCAATAGCTATTATTCAAACGTCTGGTTCAGAGTTGCTGTCTTGATTTGAGATCCCCCAGAAGCAGACCTTGAGATGAGGATTCATGTGCCAGCAGTTCATTTGGAGGTGAAGGAAAAGTTTGGAGGGGAGTAAAGAGAAGAGAAAGCAGTCTTATAAGCTGCCTTATCAAGCAGGCTGGCATTGAGGGCAACTGCAGCTTAATCGCTAGGAAAATCCTACGAAATGGTGTCAAACACACATCTCTGAATTTCTCCATCTGATGGGATGTTTTGATATCAGTTGGGTTGGTAATTGCTTGAGGGTTATTCCCAGAAAAAGTTAAGTCTCTGGCCACCTATGAGGTATTTAGAGAGGGTATGATAGGGATGAGAACCTCTTTGTTCCTTCTGATGGCTCTTTCCTTCTTTCTTTCTTTCTGTTTATTTCTGTTATTACCTCTCTCCCCCTCCCTTTCTTCTTTTCTTTCTTCTTGTATTCTTCCCTTTCCATTCATTTCTTTATTTTTCTGTTTGGTCTTCAGCAAGAAAAGAAAGAGTGCAACAATGGATTCTTTAAGAGTAATTGAAGATAGATAAATTAGAATTTTACAATAAAGATAGTACTGTTAAAGTTGTCAATATAAAAATAAAGTCACGTGGCCAGGTGCTGACGCTAACGCCTGGAATCCTAGCACTTTGGGAGGGTGAGGTGGGAGGATCGCTTGAGCTCAGGAGTTCCAGAGCAGCCTGGTCAATATGGCAAAACCCTATCTCTACTAAAAATACAAAACTTATCTGGGCGTGGTGGCACGTGCCTATAATCCTAGCTACTCTGGAGGCTAAGGCAGGAGAATCACTTGAACTGGGGAGGTGGAGGTTGCAGTGAGCCAAGATGGCAACACTGAACTCAAGCCTGGGCAACAGAGCAAGACTCTGTCTCGAAAAATAAAACAAAACAAAATAAATTGATAAACATAAAGTCATTTGTTTTAAAAAACAAAAAAACTGACAAATGGAGTCTTAAAAGGCCATGAAGGGAGGTTCCCATGGATAAATGCCTAATAAAAACAATCACAAAACATTGCAAAAGCCACAATCTTGCACAAAGGCCATTGCAACCTTACAACAACAACAACAAACAAAAAAACAAAACAAACAAACAAAACCTGCTGTGAGGACATCTGCCCAGCAACTGCCTGTCCAGTCCTGAACTGGCACTACCCTCATTATTGATCCTTTTAGCCAAAGATAATTATCTCAAAAGAATTACGTAATCCTCTTGATTTTTCCTTTAAAAACGTCTGTCTTCCTTTTCCTCCCTGAATATGCACATATTAGTGCACATTGGTGCAAAAGTATTCGTGGTTTTTGCCACTACTTTTAATTAGTTTTGCACCAACTTCATAGTTTACTATGGCATACATATTCCCATTGCAATGCCCTGTTTCCAAATAAATATAATTTTATTTTAGAGAGGCTCTCTCTGTTAGTGATTTAGTTTGACATAAATGGTGTTGGAAGGCGGACCTGAAGAAATATCACTATCAGGAGGAACTGGCAATTCGTGCAGTTAGTGTTCAGTAGTCACTTAAGTCCTTGGAGCTCCACTTCCATGGTTTGCCTTTTCTGCCCTGGTGAGTTTTCTTTCATGCCAAGCCACCCTCTTTTTGGTAGGGGTATTTGGCTTCATTTTGGATTTGCTTTGGTTATAAGGTTGCCTTAATAAAGGACCTCACAACACTCCTGGGAAAATAAAAGACTTTTTGTCTTTTCTGGCATAAAGATAAGTGTCTTTCTGGTTTGAGTACTCTGGTTTCTATAGAATTTATGTCTGTCTGCAAGGCATGTCTTCTCTGGCAAATTTACTTTTGATTCTTTTATGTTCCTGAAGAGTGCTTGGGCCTTGAGTGAACATCAGCCATAGCCAGTAAGTACTTGCTGCAGGCCTGGGGTAGTGGTGGCAATGGGGAGGCACTCCCTCTGCTTAAGGAAAGGGGAGGGAAGAGTGGGAAGGGCTTTGTCTTGAAGCTTGGGTGACAGCTCAGTTACACTAGAATAGAGCACCAGGTAGATTGCTAAGGTTCTTGACTCCAGGCCCTGACTCTTGCACAGAATTTCTGGACCTACCCAGGACTAGGGGAACAGCTTCTACAATGATTTGGCAGGAATCAAATCCAAGTTCGTCTACAGTGGATTTGGAGGGGACCAGGCCTTCCACGATGGTGAGTGATAGCATCCCCCAAAGTTAAAAATACCAAATACATGACAGTGCTCCTGTGACTGGTTAAGAGGGTGGTAGTCACTAGTCCATCAAGCTGTCTTATTTAAGGGGAACATGTGGGCAATCTTAATGTTATGGCTCTGAAGTAAGAACCAGATACCAGGTATAGTTTCAGGATAGTCACCCCCAAGTGTTACGGGCCTGGAGCGAGGAGGGTAGTACTCCTGAGCCGGATGATGATTTCTCAGAGGTTGGTAGATTAAGAGACCAAAATTTGGTAAGGGATATCCATGTTGGTGTGGGATTTCTTGACTGAGTTGTGCTATGTCCGATGAACGAATGTATGTACTATGTAATATTAAGGATTTTTAGTATGGGTCAGTATTCATATGGGTGAGGTTTTGTTGTATGGTTCAAAACAGTAGATGTGCAATAATTGGCTAAGGGATTGTTAATATGTGCTTGTATGTATGTGCACTAGATTATAATATACTCTCATATATGAATGTACTATGTATGAATAAGCCATTACAGTACTATATATTATCCATGGGGACTAACAGTAATGCACGAAGTACGTAAAAGCACTAATGTATTAGTGCTAGTTAATTAGCACTGGTATGGTAGTTGAAGTGTGTGCTGAGAAAATTCAGGGAATAGTTTAATTAGAATTTCAGCTTTGGGTGTGGACAGTGAAGCGGGAATGCTTTTTCCCTGAGTTGTCCTGGGGAGGGAATGCTCCACTTCTGGTTTACAAGACCAGAGTATTGAATTATACTACAAGGGCATTTTCATTTAAGTAGTTTATTTTCAATTAGTGGTGTGAAGGTGAGGATGGTTGAGAAGTACATAACAGATGCTGTGTTTCCAATGGCAATAAAAGGGTATTTGACTGGCTGCCCTCCGATTCATGTGAGTGTAAACAGGTCACCCAGTAACATTCAGAATTGGCATTGACTTACTGGCCGGAATATTATGCTTGGTTGTTTAGACATGTGAAGTATGGGAATAACTGCTAGAATGAGAATGGAGAATACAAGGGCCAGTGCATCTCCTAGTTTGCTAGGGATGGATCATAAGATTGCATATGCAAACACAAAGTATCACTCTGGCTTAATGTGGGGTGGGGTGTTGAGGGGGTTGGCTAAAGTGTAAATATTTGGTCGCTCAGAAGGTCAGGCAAAAATAGTACTAGAGTTATTAGAAGGAGGAGGAGAAAAATGAAACCTAGAATATTTTTGGTTGTATAGTAGGGATGGAAAGTGATTTTGTCAGGGTCTGATGATACCCCTGAAGGATTATTAGATCCTGTTTTACATAAAAATAAAAGGCGAATAGTTGCTAGAGCTGTAATGATGAAGGGTAAGATGAAATGGAAGGCAAAAAATCGTGTAAGCGTGGCTTCATCAACTGAGAATCCACCTCAGATTCATTGTATAAGGTCAGTTCCAATATATGGGACGGCTGATGGTAGATTTGTAATTACTGCAGTGCCTCAGAATAATATTTGGCCTCATGGGAGCACATAACCCATATATGCTGTTTCTCTAGTTGTGAATAGGAGGATAATGCCAATATTTCAGGTTTCTAGGAATATAAACGATCCGTAGTTTAAGCTTCGGCCAATGTGTTAAGAAGAGGCAGATAAAAATATCGAAGCGCCGTTAGCATGAAAATAGCGGACCATTCAGCCGTAGTTTACATCTCGCCTGATATGGGCAACTGAAGAGAAGGCAGTTGAGGTGTCTGATGTATAATGCATGGCCAAAAATAATCCTGTGATGATCTGGAGAATTAGGCAGGCACCAAGAAGTGAGCCAAAGTTTCATCATGTAGAAATATTAGATGGTGTGGGAAGATCAATAAATGAGTAATTAATAATTTTTGTTAGCGGGTGTGTTTTGCTGGTATTGGTCATTAGTGTTCTTGTAGTTGAAGTACAATGATGATTATTCATATCATTAGTCATGGTTATAGTCCATGTGGGAATAATGGCATATGCATGATTTTATTGAGTGTTGTTTTGGTTACAGGGTTTGTAGGTGTTTCTTTAAAACCTTCTCCTATTTATGGAGGTCTAGGGTTAATTATTAGTGGTGCTGTGGGTTGTGGTAGTGTGTTGAATTTTGGCAGAGCTTTCGTGGGGTTAATAGTTTTTTTTTATTATTATTTATTTGGGCAGTATGATGGTTGTTTTTGGTTATACTGTGATGATGGCTATTGAGGAATAACCTGAAACATGAGAGTTAAATATTGACATTTGAGGGATTTTATTATTAGTGTTATTAATAGAGTTGGTATTGGTTTGGTGAATAGTTGAGTACGATGGGGTGGTAATTATGATAGATTTCAATAGTATAGAGAGTTGAATGATTTTTGAGGGTGAGGGAGCGGGGTTGTTGCATGAGGATTCTGTGGGTGTGGCTGCCTTGTACAGTTATGGATGTTGATTGGTGGAAGTTGCTGGTTGATCAATATTTGTTAGTGTTTATGTTGCAATTGAAATTACTTGGGGTAATAGATTAATTAAGAGTAGGTTAAAAGGGATGGGATAAAAAAGAGAGAAAGAGTTTAATTAGGCCTTTTTGAGTAGATACAGTAATGGAGGCTAAAACTTGGGTTTGTGAAAGGGTCTTTGGTATAGACTTTTCTAGTCAAATTAGGTCTAGAAGTGAGGTCATATTTTGGCTTGTGAATAGGCTTGAGTAGGTGAATTGTATGGTGAATTGAATTGTGATTGAATAAAAACCTAGTATATTGGAGAAGTTGAATGTCTGTAATGGGTACTTTAGTTTAAGGTTATCGGTTTTAAGGTTGAGTGTCATTGCTAGTAAGAGGCCTAAGGTGAAACAAATTAAAACAGAAACACAACATGCCAAAACCTATCAGATACAGTGAAAGCAGTACTAAGTGGGAAGGTGATAGCTTCTTTTGATAAATGCCTACATCAAAAAAGTAGAAAAACTTCAAATAAACCACCTCTTAAAGAATTAGAAAAGCAAGAGCAAATTAAACCCAAAATTGGTAGAAGAATAAGATCAGAGTAGAAATAAACAAAATTGAAACAGGAAAAAAAAAAACTACAAAAGATCAATGAAACAAAAAGTTGGTTTTTGGAAAAGATAAACAAAATAGATGAAACTTTATCCAGATTACCTAAGGAAAAAGAGAGAAGACCCAAATAAATAAAATCAGAGATGAAAATGGAGATGTTATAACTGATACCACAGAAATTCAAAGCAACATTAAAGGCTACTGTGAGCAACTGTATGTCAATAAATTAGAAAACCTAGAAGAGATGGAAAAATTCCTAGACACACACGACCTACTGAGATTGAACCACGAAGAAATCCTTAATCTGAACAAACCAATAACAAGTAATGGGATTGAAGATGTAATACAAAGCCTCTCAGCAAAAAAAGCCCAGAAACTGATGGCTTCACTGCTGAATTTTACCAAATATGTAAAGAAGAACGATTACCAATCCTACGCAAATTATTGTGAAAAATAGAGGAGCAGGGAATGCTTCCAAACTCGTTCTGTGAGTCCAGTATTACTGTAATACCAAAACCAGACAAAGACATATCAGGAAAAAAGGAAAGAAGGAAAGAAAGGAAAGAAAGAAAGAAGGAAAGAAAGAAAGAAGGAAAGAAAGAAAGAAAGAAAGAAAGCAAGAAAGAAAGCAAGCAAGAAAGAAAGAAACTACAGGCTAATATATTCCTGATGAATATTGATGCAAAAATTCTAAACTAACTATTAGCAAACCAAATTGGACAACACATTAAAAAGATCATTCATCATGACCAAGTGGGATTTATCCTAGGGAAGCAAGGATTGTTCAACATATGCAAATCAATCAATATGATACATTATATCAACAGAACGAAGGACAAAATCCATATGACTATTACAATTCATACTGAAAAAGTACTTGATAAAATTCAACATCCTTTCTGATAAAAACCCTAAAAAAAACTGGGTACAGAAGAAACATACCTCAGCTCAATAAAAACCATATACCACAGACCCACAACTAGTATCTTACTGCATGGGGAAAAACTGAAAGCTTTTCCTCTAGGATCTGGAACAAGGCAAGGATGCCCACTTTCATCACTGTTGTTCAACATAATACTGGAAGTTTCAGCTGCAGCAAGCAGACAGGAGAAAGAAATAAAGGGGATCCAAATTGGAAAAAAATATTCTGGTTTACAGATGATATGATCTTGTGTTTGGAAAAACCTAAATATTTCACAAAAAATCTATTGGATGTGATAAATTCAGTAGAAGTACAGGTTGCAAAATTCACATAAAAAATTAGTAGTATTTCTATATGTGAAGAGCAAATAATCTGAAAAGCAAATCAAGAAAGTAATCTAATTTACAATAGCTACAAATAAAACTAAATAGGAAAAAACTTAAAGAAGTGAAAAATATCTACAATTAAAATTATAAAACATTGATGAAAGAAATTGAAGAGGATAAAAAAAGAAAGTTATTCCATGTTAATGGAGTGCAAGAATAAATATTGTTAAAAAGTCAATACTACTCAGAGCAATCCACAGATTCAATGCAATCTCTATCAAAATACCAGTGACATTCTTCACAGAAACAGAAAAAAATCCTAAAATGTATATGGAACCACAAAAGACTCAGAATAGCCAAAGTTATCATGAGCAAAAAGAACCAAACTGGAGTAATCATATTATCTCACTTCAAATTATACTACAGAGCTACAGTAACCAAAACAACATGGTACTGGCACAAAAACAGACACACAGACCAGTGGAACAGGTTAGAGAAACCAGAAATAAATCTGTACATTTACAGTGAGCTCATTTTTGACAAAGATGCCAAGAATATACACTGGGGAGAAAACAATCTCTTCAATAAATGGTGCCAGGAAAGCTGGATATCTATATGCAGAAGAATGAAGCTAGACTCCTGTCTCCCACATATACAAAAATAAAATAAAAATGGATTAAAGACTTAAAACCATGACTTCAAACTATAAAACTACTACAAGAAAACTTTACAAAAACCCTTCAAGACATTGGACTGTGCAAAGATTTCTTGAGCAATATGCCATAAGCACAGGAAATCAAAGAAAAATGGACAAATCACATTAATTGAAAAAGCTTCTGCATAGCAAAGAATACAATCAACAAGTGAAAAGACAACCCACAGAATGAAAAAAAATTTGCAAACTATGCATTTGACAAGGAATTAATAACCAGAATTTATAAGGAGCTCAAACAAATCAATAGAAAAAAATCTGATAATTTGATTAAAAATGGGGAAAATATCTGAATAGAAATTTCTCAAAAGAAGTTATAGAAATGGCAACCAGGCATATAAAAGGCACTCAACCTCATTGATCATCAGAGAAATGCAAATAAAAACTACATTGAGGTATCATTTCATCCCAGTTAAAATTATTTTTATCCAAAAGACAGGCAATAACAAATGTTGGTGAGGATACGGAGAAAAGGGAACCATCATACACTGTTGGTGGGAATGTAAATTAATACAACTGCTATGGAGAACAGTTTGGAGATTCCTCAAAAAAAACCTAAAAATAGAGCTACTATATGATTCACCAATCCCACTTCCAGGTATATATGCAAAAGAAATGAAATCAGTATATCAAAGAGATATCTGCACTCCCATATCTATTAAAGCACTAGTCAGAATAGCTAAGATTCGGAAGCAACCTAAGTGTCCATCAACAGGAAAATGGGTAAAGAAAATACGATACATGTACACAATGCAGTAATATTCAGCCATAGAAAAGAATCAGATTCTGTCATTTGCAACAACATGGATGGAATTGGAAGGTCATTATGTTAGGTGAAATAAGCCAGGCACAGAAAGGCAGACTTCACATGTTCTCACTTATTTGTGGCTGCTAAGCAAATTAAAACAATCGAACTCATGGAGATAGAGAGTACAATGATGGTTATCAGAGTCTGGTAAGTGTAATGTGGTGGTGGGAGGGGGATAGTCAATGCCTGCAAGAATTCGGTTTGAATGAATGAGATCTAGTATTTGATGGTACAACAGGGCAATGACATTCTTCACAGAAACAGAAAAAAAAAATCCTAAAATGTATATGGAACCACAAAAGACTCAGGGCAATGAACAGGGCAATCTGTAGTCAAGAATATCTATAGTCAAGAAAAGAACAGGACAATCTATAGTCAAGAATAATTTATTGTACATTTAAAAATAACTAAAAGAATATAATTGGATTGTTTGTAACACAAAGAAAGGATAAATATTTGAGGTGTTGGATACTCTATCTACCCTGTGTGATTACCATGCATTGTATGTCTGTATCAAAATATCTTATGTAGCCTATAAATATATATGCCTGTTATGTAACCCCCCTCACACACAAATCAAAAACTCTGAGGAAAAAGAAACTGACTACACATGTAACATGTAGAACCTTCTAAGTTTTTGTTTGTTTGTTTTTGTTTTTTTGAGACAAGGTCTCACTTTGTCACCCAGATTGGAGTACAGTGGTGTGATGAACATACATCACTGCAGCCTTGACCTCCCAGGCTCAGGCAATCCTCCCACCTCAGTCTCCTCAGTAGATGGGACTGCAGGTGTGTGCAGCCATGCCTGGCTAATTTTCGTATTTTTTTGTGGAGATGGGATTTCACCATATTCCCTGTCTTGTCTCGAACTCCTGAGCTCAAACCATCGACTTGCCTCAGCCTCCCAAGTTCTTTCTTTTTTTCCCCATTCCTACTTTGAAACTGTTGACTTTTCTGCTGGTGTTGAGATAAAACTCAGTGCTTATTTCACTTCAGCCACGATTTTTGTTAAAAAGTCTTAAAGGGATTCCAAATTAATGTCTTCGCAAATTCTAACAGCTCCATGGCAACCAACAATCTAGATACCTTTTGGAAATGTAAATGTGGGTTTGCCTCACTAACAATTGCTTAGGGTGATGGAACTGTTAATTGAAGGATTGATAGTCTAAGAGAAAAAGAACCGGATAAATGCTCATAAAAGGCTCTCAGATCAGACTGGTCAAAATCTTGAGCTCAGAGTAATAATACATGGTACTGCTGTTTGATATAAAAGTGACTTTGTGTGCTGTACAGGAGCCAGAAAAAGCAAAAAATCCTGCTGCTTAATTGCATCCCCACCTGCACTGACTGATCAAAAAAACCAGAGGAGCTAACAAGATAGATTTGTTACTAAAAATTCAAGGCCACAGGGAAATTTTATTTTTTATAGAATTCAGGCAGTCCTAGTTAAAATATTAATACAAACATTAATAATTTAACTATAAACTCATTTGAAACTGAGAAGGAATAAAAGGGTAAAAAAATGTCTTTTTAAGAGGTCAAACTGCTATGGAAGCTGCTTTAATCAAAAATTTGGTTCACAGCCTTCATTAGATTACCTATCAGGGCAATTAAAATTTGGCCATATGAGCTTGTCCCATTTTGTCAGAAATAAATTTTGATTCAATTATCTTTTACAAACTAGAGAGTTTATATTACTATTTCATGACTAAAATTCTAAAATTAAAGAGCTCTAAGATCCTTGTGTGTGTGTGTACCTACATACACTTAGGTGTGTTTATGCATATGTACATTTATTATGCTGTATGTGTGTGTACATCGTAAAATTTGGTGTAGTTGGCCAGAAATCCCTTAAGGAATTCTATTCAGATAGGTTCAAATAAATGAGCCTTCCTAAAAATTTTAAAAATATATAGTAATTAACCCAAATAGCTTTCAGTTCATGTGGCTGAAGTAAATCTTTAACGAATAAGCTGGTTTTTAAATTATTGATTAAAAAAATAGAAATGTCTTTAAAATTGTCCACATACATTTTTGCCTGGATTTACTGGTCAGATAGTTTTATATTTGTCTCTGCTAGCTGTCTTAAGGTTATAAAACTATAAGCCCCTGGCTGGATGCAGTGGCTTATGCCTGTAATCCCAGCACTTTGGGAGGCCAAGGTGGGCAGATCACCTGAGGTCAGGAGTTTGAAACCAGCCTGGCCAACATGGTGAAACACCGTCCCTCCTAAAAATACAAAAATTAGCCGGGTGTGGTAGTATATGCCTGTAATCCCAGTTATTCAGGAGGCTGAGGCAGGAGAATCACTTAAACCCAGGAGGCAGAGGCTGCAGTGAGCCAAGGTCAAGTCACTGCATTCCAGCCTGGGTGACAGAGAGAGACTCCATCTCGAAAAATAAAATAAAATAATAAAAATAAAATAAAATAAAACTATAAGCCCCTCTGAAAGATGGAATGGTATTTATTTGTGTAACTTATACATATGGCTAATTTAATATTGTTGGTTGAATAAGTCTTCTGAGTTATTGATAAAATACCCATATATTTAATTTTAAAGTATTTACTTAGGTGAATATCTGATATTGTCATTAATTTGGGGGATAGTTTGTTATGCAGCAATACATAACTAAAATATCAATTTCTAAATGTTTGCCAATTTTATGTGTACAAGGTATAGGATCTCAATGTTCCTTCATTCCTTTTATCTGACTACTAATGAATTTGAGAAGCTTTACATGAATCCCTGTGAATTCCCCCACCTCCCATAATTGAATGACAAAGTTTGGAGGGGAATGTTTCTCTGAATTAGCCAGGATAATTCAGGGAAATAATAGGAAATCAGCAACAGGGGATAAACTATAGTGCAGATACTGCTGGAAAGAAATTTCAAGGGAAGAAAATAATCCCAGAATGTTAGGTTGCCTGCTGGCACTGGTGCACCTTATAGAAGATAGTGGCAACATTGTACTTGCTTTCACGAGAAGACTTGTTTAACAGATTATGGCCTCTATCCTCTTAATTCTAGAAAACTTGGCCTCTGGATTTTTTGAAAGTACAGCTCAGAATGGCCAAACGCACAAGTCTGAGATTACTTCTGTCACCACCAGCAAAAGTGGCAGCAGTACCTGAGAGCATCCAGCAGGAATCTAACAGGAAACCACTGGATCTTAAGTCTTACTGGTGAAAGAAAGTGAGGTTGAAATCTTCTAGCCTCATGATGAGGCAGAGAAAGCTGGGGTATTAAGGCTGGGGATGGCAGAGCGCTTAAAGACACCCTTCTCTAGCCTGAACAACATGGTGAAACCCTGTCTCTACAAAAAATACAAAAAAGTTAACTGAGTGTGGTGGTGTTCACCTGTAGTCCCAACTACTTGGGAGGATGAGGTGAGCCCGGAAAGGTGGAGGCTGCAGTGAGCTGTGATCGTGCCACTGCACTCTAACATGTTCATGTTACTATTAATTTTGCATTTTCTCTTTTTAAACTTTGCATTTGTCATGTGTTAAACTTTTGCAGAAGTACACCTCCTTAAAAAAATACTGCCGGCCCAGCACTTTGAGGTGATAGCAAAAGACTATGGTACAGAGAAAATTAAACTTAATAGTGGGCTCCAGATAGACTTAGTCTGAGAATCACTTCCTTCAAACCTTTCCTGTTGCTCAAATGTGGCTAAAGGGTTTTGACACTGACCCCTAACTGCCAATCACTCCTTCCAATGTGGAACCATACCAACAACCCAGGAGAGGTCCATCCCAGCACCAAGAGACAATCAAAATCTAACTACACATGATTGATCAGTGATGCTTTTAAAGAAGTATCTTGATAAAAAGGGGGGAATGTGAAAGTTGTCAGAATCATTGGAGTCACTTAAGAAAATTCTGCCAGGCGTGGTGGCTCACGCTGTATTCCCAGCACTTTGGGAGGCCAAGGCAGGCAGATCAGGAGGTCAGGAGTTCGAGCCCAGCCTGACCAATATGGTGAAACCCCCTCTCTACTAAAAATACAAAAATTAGCCGGGCCTGGTGGCGTGCACCTGTAATCCCAGCTGCTCCGGAGGCTGAGGCAGGAGAATTGCTTGAACCCAGGAGACGGAGGTTGCAGTGAGCCGAGATCGTGCCACTACACTCCAGTCTGGGCAACAGGGCAAGACTCTGTCTCAAAAAATAAAAAAAAGAAAATCCTGACAGAACTAGGAAAGGTCAAGAAGGGAGGGTTTTTATTGACTAAATGCCCTGAAAAAACTGTCACAAACACTCTTGCCTGATTAAAACAAAACAAAACAAAACAAAACTATTCACAAACACTCTGCAAAAACCACGACCTTGCACAGAGGCCATCACAACCTTACACAAAAATACTTCTGTGAGGACATCTGCCCAGCAATTGCCTATCCAATCCCAGACTGGTACCATTCTTGTTATTGATCCCTGTGGCCTCCACCACCATAGCAGAAGATTTCACCCTCACTTCTAACCAACAATACTTCTGATTTCAGTGCCAAAGATTCTCAGGTGCCAGTGTCACATTAGATAGAAGCAACCTTGTAAATTTGGTAATTTCTAAAAATCTAGGTGTCAATTTCCCTGAATCAAGGGGAAAAACCATACTCCATTGATTAACGCTTTTCTAGATCCCAGCGACTGACACAGTTTGGAGGTTTGTCCCTCCAAATCTCATGTTGACATGTAATTTCCAATGTTTGAGATTGGGCCTGGTGGGGGGTGTTTGGGTCATGGAGGTGGATTCTGTCAAGAATAGCTTGGTGCTATCCTTGTGATAATGAGAAGTTATCACTCTGTGTATATATGTATACACGTATATATATGTATACATATATGTATACACACACATATATGAAATTGTAAATTACCTAGAGCACTCAAAACAAATTTGAAAGGAAAGGACAAAGTTGGATAAATACACTACTGTAGTTCAAGACTTAATATAAAGGTGCAGTCATCAAGATAGATAAATATTAGTGTAAGAATGGACATATGGATAAATGGAGCAGAATAGAGTGTCCAGAAAGAAATCCACAGCAGTATAATCAGTACCAAGGATAATCAGTAGGGAAAAGTATGGTGTTTTAACCAGTAGCACTAGAGCAACGGAACATTTGTATGAAAACCAAACCAAACCAAACCAGGAATCTCAGCCCTTTACTTATACCATAAACATAAATAAACTCTACATAAATTACAGACATAAACGTAAAAGTTAAACCTATACACTTTTTAGAAGAAAACTGTCATAACCTTGAGGTGGGCAAAGTTAAGAAACAAAATATACATCATAAAAAATCCTGACAAATCAGGCTTCATCAAATTAAAACTTTCTGCCTTTGGAGAGATAACATTGAGATTATGAAAAGGCAAGCTATGATCTAGGGAAAAAATTTTTGGAAATACATGTCTGACAAAACTTAACTATCCAAAATATTTAAATAATACTTGAAAATTAACAAGAAGGCACACAATTGGATTTTTTTAAATTGGCAAATATTTGAACGGACCCTTTACAATAGAAGATACAGAATAGCCAACAAGTGTAGGATAAGATGTTCATTCAACAGTACTGTTCAAAAGGGAAATGCAAATTAAACCACTATGAAGTAAAACCGCAATAGCTAGTATCAAATATAACTGACAACACCAAATGCTGACGAGGATGAGGAGCAAGCAGAACTCTCATATGTTGAGGATGGGAGTCTAGGAGGGCATACTCGCTTTGGAAAAGTTTGTTTCTTATACAAATAAGTACACATTGTAAGATCCAACAATTGCACTTCTAGATACTAATCCAAGATAAATGAAAATAGGTTTTCATAAGCACTTATATACAGATGTCTATACCATTTTATTTTTAATAGAGGGAAACTGGAAACAACCAAGTGACCATCAACTGATAAATGGACAAAATACATTTTGTACAGTGGTGGTACAGAATACTAATCAGCAATAAAAGCAGTAAAACTCCGGAAACATGCAACAACATGGATAAATAGGAAAACATCAGGCTGAGTAAAAGAAGCCAGTTAGAAAAACAACATACTGTAAGATTTCATTTATGTGAAATTTTAGAATAGGCAAAGCTAATATAATATGATAGAAACAGATCAGTGGGTGCCTAGGATAGAGGGTCTGGAATTGGCAACAGAGAGGCAAGAGAGAAATCCAGGGATTATGGGAACATTCTATAACTTGATTATGGGAATAGCTACACAGGTGAATGCATTTGTCAACACTCATTAAACCTTGGACTTAAAATGGGTGCATCTTATTGCTTGCAAATAAATACTTAAACGCTGACAAAAACAACATTAATTTGTTTTGCCAGTTGACAGAGCTTTAACATAAAAGAGACCTATAAGGTAAAGATTTGGTCCTGATATTTTTATTTTATTATTTATTATTTATTTTTATTTCTTTTTTGAGATGGAGTTTCGCTCTTGTTGCCCAGGCTATAGTGCAATGGTGCAATCTCAGTTCCCCACAACCTCTGCCTCCCAGGTTCAAGCGATTCTCCTGCCTCAGCCTCCCAAGTAGCTGGGATTACAGGCATGCACCACCACGCCTGGCTAATTTTGTATTTTTAGTAGAGATGGGGTTTCTCCATGTTGGTCAGGCTGGTCTCAAACTCCCAACCTCAGGCAATCCACCTGCCTCGGCCTCCCAAAGTGCTGGGATTACAGGCGTGAGCCACTGCGCCCGGCTTCCGATATTTTAAAAGTGTTACTGTTAAAATCTTCAACTTGAAGCCCATCTCTTCCTTGGCTCCTTTTCAATGAAGAAAAAACTTTCCATCCTTCCTTGTCTCTTCCTTTTCCTTCTCTTCTTCTCTTTTTTCTTTTTAAGAATAAAAATACTCTTCATCAAGGAAATGGAAAATGAGTTAGTTTGTATTTGAATTTTTATTCTAAGAATTAATTTTACATGAATTAGAATTTTTGGAATAAGACTACTAATTCTAGCACTTTATGTATTAAAACCAACGAGTTTCCAATATGCATAATTCATATTTGAGAGAGAGCTCTTACTAGTTTCATAATTATTACTTCCTCCCACATTTGAAATTATTGGTATATATGTAGTGGCTTTCTGTTTTTTCTTTGTAATCTCTTTATCTGTGAAGCGAAGTAAGCACAGGCATTTCTTAGTGTAGCTCTACTGCTCCAAGGCATAAATATTGGAAATATCCAATTTCAGATTTAAAAATGATTAGCTGTTAATCCATGAGTGCTGGAGGATGTTTTTTATTTGTTTGTTTGTTATGTTATGTTTTGTTTGGTTTGGTTTGTCTTTTTTGTTTTGAGACAGGGTCTTACTCTTGCCCAGGTTGGAGTGCAGTGGCTCAATCACGGCTCACTGTAGCCTCGACCTCCCCAGGCTCACCTCAGCCTCCTGGGTAGCTGGGACTACAGGTGCGCACCACCATGCCTAGCTAACTTTTTGGTATTTTTTGTAGAGATGGGGTTTCACCATGTTGCCCAGATGTTTTAAGCCCTCTGCCATCCCCAGCCTTAATACCCCTCTCTCATCATGAGGCTAGATTTCAACCTCACTTCCTTTCACCAGTGAAACTTAAGATCCTGTGGTTTCCTGTTAGATTTCTGTTGGAGCCTCTCAGGTACTGCTGCCACTTTTGCTGGTGGTGAGAGAAGCAACCTCAGACTTGTGCATTTGGCCATTTTGAGCTGTACTTTCAAACAATCCAGAGACCAATTTTCCTAGAATCAAGGGCATAGAGGCCATAATCCGTTGAACAAGTGTTCTCTTGAAAGCAGGTACAATGTTGCCACTATCTTCTATAAGGTGCACCAGTGCCAGGCGGGCAACCTAACATTCTGGAATTATTTTCTTCCCTTGAAATTTCTCTCCAGCAGTATCTGCACTATAGTTTATCTCCTGTTGTTGATTTATTATTATTTCTCTGAATTATCCTGGCTAATTCAGAGAGACTTTTTTTCCCCTTCAAACTTTGTCATTCAATGCTGGGTGTGGGGCCGGGCGCGGTGGCTCAAGCCTGTAATCCCAGCACTTTGGGAGGCCGAGGCGGGCGGATCACGAGGTCAGGAGAACGAGACCATCCTGGCTAACACGGTGAAACCCCGTCTCTACTAAAAATACAAAAAACTAGCCGGGCGCGGTGGCGGGCGCCTGTAGTCCCAGCTACTCGGGAGGCTGAGGCAGGAGAATGGCATAAACCCGGGAGGCGGAGCTTGCAGTGAGCTCAGATGCGGCCACTGCACTCCAGCCTGGGTGACAGAGCAAGACTCCGTCTCAAAAAAAAAAAAAAAATGCTGGGTGTGGGGGGAATTCACAGGGATTAATGTAAAGCGTCTCAAGCGTATTAGTGTCAGATAAATGCAAATGAAGTAACACTGAGATGCTACACGTTGTACACATAAGATTGGCAAACATTGAGAAGTTGGTGTTTTAGTTGTGTATCGCTGCATAACAAACTATCCCCCAAATTAATGACAATGCCCTTAGGATTCATGAAATCTATTTTACATAGCAAGAAGGGTCTAGGAAGCACATTCTTAAATCTCTCTGACATCTCAAAAAATGATTTAACAGTTGCATCTTCATTTGAGGATTTACTTCAATATTTATCCTTAGACCAAATTTTGCTGACAATATGCTGGATTCGATCTTTGAATTTTCTGACTTTGAAAACTTTCTGATTGCTAGTATAGAAAGACTACCTTGGGGCCTCAACATTTCTTGAAATTCTGCTGAAAAATGAAATAGTTCCTTTCTATCTTGTATTTTACCATAGGAAGCCAGAGAAAGCTATCTGTCATGTTTAACATTCTGCCTGGAAATCTCCCTAGCTAGACCTTACCAGATAAAACGAACTCTAGAGTTAATTTCTGGGAAGAAACTACCTCAACTGCCTCACACCTTCTGCGTGACAGAAGAGAATCGAGTCTGGTGCCAGGATTCAACCAGAGGGGAGCAGTACGTACCAAACTACGAATTTCATAAAGCTGGTCTCTGGGGGAAATACTGAAATTCTACTGCATTACTCCTGAGCCTTGAACAACTGAAGAGGTTGAGTTTGTGAATATATGCTGTCAGACAGGATTACCTTGGAAAACAGTGAAACACGAAAAACCTCTGAGGAGTCCAATATTTGTTAAATGAATTCACAGAAGAGACTCACTGAAAACATTTATGTGAGGTTGGGTAAATAGAAAGATATTTTCATTCAATTCACTATTATCTATCAAACACATACTTTTTGTGTGTGTGTGTGTGTGATGGAATCTTGCTCTGGCTAACTTTTGTATTTTTAGTAGAGACAGGGTTTCGCCATGTTGGCCAGGCTGATCTTGAACTCCTGACCTCAAGTGATCTGCCCACCTTGGCCTCCCAAAGTGTTGGGATTACAGGCGCCGCGCCCAGCCAACACCTCCTTTTTACAAAGTACTGCATGAGTAACTTGGGGTTGGAACCAAAGGGTGTCCTTGCTTTCAAATAGGATATTTCATAGAATATGACTTAAATAAATACATGATGACATACAGTTATATTCCAAGTGAGCTCTCACTAAATAATTGCTTTTCAAATTATTTTTGGTTACCGTTGGTTCATGTGTACAATCATCCTTAATATGGGATCACTAATATTGAGGAGATCCTATTTATAAAAACAATCTCTTGTGTCTAAGATTGATTGTTCATGTCAATTTAATGCATATCATCTATAAAAAGGAAATTTATAAGAAGGAAATATTAAAAAACACCTGCCAGAACAATAGGATTCTGAAAGATTCTGTTTGGAGAAAAACAAACAACAAACAAACAAACAAACAAAAAAACAGTTTTATGGGCCCAGGTTTTATACCTGTTTTCCAGTTATTTTCTTTTGCTTTCTTCACCACATTGTGGCAGGCCAGGTCTTACTAACGCAGGCCTCCATAACAACGGTTTCAGCACTGACCGAGTGGTTCCATTAAATATTAAAAGCTGAGAGAGCCCGTGCCCTTCTGCAAAGGCTAGACTGTCACAAAAGCCCATCAAGAGGTTTGCCTGGGCCTTTCCTGGGCCTGGAAGCATGACAGGATAATGAAGGAATTCTTAACGGGACCCGTTTAGGTGTAAGTAAGTTTTATTGGGGGGTCCAAAGAAACTCTCCAGGCCTCCACAAACAAGCTTTATTGGGGACTAAAGAAACTCCCCAAACCTCCATGATTTAGCAGGAGACAAGACAAGGGTATTCATCCCAGCACCTGGACCCATGTGGATTAAGTAAATTTACTGAGGTTCCAGAGGAAAAGCTTTAGGACTCAGATCTTTGTTATAGATTAAAAGAAGTTACTTACATCTTCAGATGAATGAACACTTACATGTAGACATATAGCTTAGAAGGTATATAAGCTCTGGAAAACTTCGTAGTTTTGAGTTGGTCTGGGGATAATTTCTAGGCCTTCTCCCTGTAACTGGTTACAGAAATAAAAACTCGATTCTCTCCCAGTTCATCTGCATGTCGTTACAGGGCTGCGAGAATAAGTAGCCCGACCCTTGGTTTGGTCCGGGAACAGCATGACAGAGAGAGCACAAGCTTTGTAGTCAGCCGATCTGGGTTCAAATCCTGATTCTATCACTTAAAAGCTGTGTGACATTGGATGTACCAAATGTCTCTGTGCCTCTGTTTCTTCACGGGTAAAATGAAGGTAATATTTTACATCCCTCACCCATAATTCAGTGCCTGGCCCGGTGTCAAAACTCAATATGTATTACTGAGTTGTTGTTATTATCATCATTACAGTGAATGATGTCCCAAATGTTCTTGGCATTTAAAGACAGGTCTCTACCGCATGGCCGTCACAATGGTTACTCTTTTGGGGAGCATCCATCGGAGCAGCTGCTTCCACCTTGCTTTATTTTCCTGCAGGTAATGTCCTGTTCCCGTCATTATCTGCTAACTTGTTGACTGAATGCCTGATAGGAGCTCAGATAGTCAAGTGTGGCTTTGTGCCTCACCCTCCTGACATAACTCGTTTTCTGTTCTCATGGACTCTACAAACTGCTCTAGGGTTTGAACTGCAGACCTGTTCCTGCGTCATTCTCTATGTTTGACTTGTGGCCATCCCCGTGAGGTTAAATGAGACTCTGAGGTGAAAGCAGGAAGGATTCAGTTCAGGGAGAGTGTTTGTTTGACACAGGTGTTATACATGATGAACTATCCATCAGGTACAGGGATCAGAGCAGCGGTCACAGAAGAGTGGTGGAGGTGAGAACCTGCCATGATCAGGAGAGGAGGGAGGGATGTCACAATAACATGCAGTCTGCTAATATTTGGCAGATTGTCATCTCCATGACCTCAATGGTCCTGTTAGATCCTGCCACAATTTTGCAATTATGTAGGGTCACCCCTGCTCTCATGTGCAGGCAGTTTTCTTCCATCCAGACAATGCTGATGAAAGAGATATTAGCAAGAGATACCATCCAGATCAAACATATCTTAGAGAGATCAGTGCAACTTTCATGAATGAGTCCAGGAACTCTTACATCATGAGTATCCTGAAACCCAGCGCATCTTTTCCCTGGGGAAAATGAAAACACACAGCCACCCCAAAAAACAAGCAAAATATATTGGAAGGAAACTCTGGTATATAATATTGAGCTGTTGGTTTGAAAAGCAGTGACCTCTCTGTGCAAATGATTTTTTTTTTTTCCAAACAGAACTGAACAAGGTAAGATTCTGGCTTTCATAACGATTAAAATTAAAATGTAAACCTGGTGTAGTAGAGCTTATAGCTCTACAGGAACTTACAGAATCATCAAATAATTTTAATAAACTGCTTATGCAAGAATATTTCTATAGGGAGGTCAGACTCCCGTCTCTCTTTAAGAGGCTGCCAAGACACCCTGGACTCAGATGATAAGGCATCTGTGTATTTTCTGAGGCCAAGACTGGGAAAATGTGTCTCAGCAGGCAAGGGGAGGAAACTGATACCTTTATAAAAGACATATTAAAAAGCGAGAGTTCTCTAGGGATTTTCTTGAAACTACCATTATAGCTACATCATCTCTCTTTCCCCCAAAAGCCCACTTAGATTAAGTTCATCAACCAATGGGAATGTCAGTGACTGCATAAGTATATCGGCGTGAAACAATGGTTATCTGTTAAACTGGATTTTATATCCATGTGGTATTCAGTTTTTTCCCCCAAGATCTGGGATAGTGAAAGTTCCCTTGATTTGTGGGCTTTGTCTCTGTGGTGCTAACTGCTGCAGTGCTTGCCTCCAGAATAGGCACTTCTGCTCATGGCTAGAGCCACAAACATTCCTGATCCCATTGGTGGCGTTTTCCTATTAAGTTGGGTGCATATTTTCATAGACATGATCAAACATTGCATATTATGATTAGAAATAAACCTGAGGACTGAGAAACTGAATATACAATGACCGGACCATATATAAAAATAGAATGTTGACCCATAACCTGTAGCAACCTACCCAAGAAACCAACTCCTATTTACAGTAAGCAACCCAGGAATCCAGCCTGCTACATAAACCACACTTGCAGGAAGCCAGATTGCTATACAAACCACACTTGCGGGAAGCCGGATTGCTACCCTGGAAGGTAAATAATTTCTGTAACAATTGGCCCCACATGGCCAGGACTTAATTAACTGACAGCTTCCCTAATTTTGCCCTTGCTTTCAACTTAGGACTAACTAGAGAAAGTCAAACATGTACCTCTTACCTATCACACAGGGTGCCCTGCACGTAGATACCTTATCTCTAGCGTCTTCATGCCAACCGTGCAATCAGAGCACACCTGAGCCTTCTCTTCCGCGGCTCTTAAATCTTTTGCATTCCTCTGCCTGCCTTTGAGTCTGCGCAAATGCTAGTGATGGTGGCTGACTCCTTTGCTATAGCAAGCTTAGAATCGATAGCCTTTGCTTTTCTCCTTTGGTCTTTGTTCAGTACTATGGTTTAAATAGTCTTTGTGAGCCAGTTGGTTTCTAAATCATTCTGCCATTCATTCACTTACAGGAGAAATGTTTACTGAAAGCTTCAACATAGGCCATATTCCTTGCTAGGCACAGGACAAATGAAATAAGATATGGGCCCTACCCTAGAGGACAGTAACTTGGCAACTAAGGGGATGAACGGGATGACTTGCCAACCGAGTCAAAGGGCATTAAAATATCGAGGCAGTGTTTTTTAAAAAGTGCATACTAATTCCTGGATTCATGAGATAACTTCCAGGAAGTTGTAGACAGATAAACATTTCAACTTTAATCATTATATACTTGAATGCAGATTAGAAAAATAAGCATTTTAAGCTTAGCAAACCCATGATTTCAGATATTATTGCTTTAGGATGTCGGCAACAGTTAAAATCTAGTCAGGAGATTAAAAGTCACCCTTATTTTAACAAAGAAAATTGAATATTATGAATTGTTAAGTGGGTATGGAAGAACTAAATGAGGCAAAAGGAAAACACTGTGATATCATGCAGGAAGCTGCCACTCCTAGAGAAGAGAGGGAAACTGTTCAATTTTTGAAACTTTGGAGGGGCCCCAAAGAGCCAAAACTCGGGCCTCTGACAGTAAGTTGTTATCCTGTTAATATCAGTGTCTCTGGGTTGGGTGGGGGAGCCCTGTGGCCAAGGCGCTGGACAGATGTCTGAATGAGTACAGGGTGGTTGGTGCTGGTGATGTCTCCGAGGAGTTGCTAGAAGCAGGAAACAAATCACCCATGAGTGGGACCACTCCATCTACCTCTGCTTGATTCCAGACTGTGCATTCTGACCAAGAACAGTCCCATGGAGTGGTCACTCAAAGCATATGTTACATTTGTCAGATGGGGTTGTATTCTACCCAGTGCCATAACTGAGTCTTCAGCAGCCCATTCCATCGTCCTATTATGCCCCCTGTTCCTGGGTGATGGGGGATATGCTAAGACCAGTGCATTCGAGGCATAAGCCCCCATTACCCGACTTCTTTTATGGTGAAATGAGTTTGTCAGTTAGAAGTTGTACTGTGCAGACAGGTACATAAGACATGTAGTAAGTCCATGGATTGTGGTGGTAGTAAGGCACGGAGAAGAACTTCTTGTTACCTCCCAGAGTTGGGAGGTGCATCATTCTCATATTCACAATGAAAAAAAAAATAACTTCAAATTCCTATCTTTTCTCGTAACTCACCAGAGAACCGAGGTCACAGAGCAATAAAACCTTACAGAGATTTGAGGAGAGAGGAGACATGTACCTCATTCACTTCCTGGGAGCAAAATTAAACCAGTAGTTCTCAGAAGTCCTAGGTACTTATCTCCAGACAGACAGACACACATACACACACTTAATTCTATGTGCTTCTTTCTATACTTAGCATTTAGAATAGAGTTCAGACTAGGAGATGGTGCCATTGGTCAGTGGTAAATTCTATTGGGCTTTACCGTAAGAAACTAATGGTTGTTTTTGACCTGTAAAAGGCAATTTCTTATGGTTCAACCGCATACATCACTATATTCTGACCAATGGCTGTTTTTTAAAGTTACTATTTGGAAAACAGTTATATTACTGAATTAGACTAAAATTGTTATTTGAAAGTACAAGAAAATATAAAAAGTATGTGAAAGCAGGTTTTTATTACAGAGCAATTTTTTTCTATTAATTCAATGCTTTAAATAACACAATACCATAAACTGACAATGACCTGGGAGCACGTAAACACTTAAGCCTGGAGAGGCATATTTATTCTTGATAAATTTATTTAATAAATTCTTAGAATATTTGATTCCAAACTGTATGTATGAATTGGCTTGACATAATAATTTAAATATAAACATAAGGGCAATTTAAACATTGGCAGTAATTTATATGAGTCAATTCAAGGTCAGTGACTGGAGAACTATATTACGATAAACCCGAGGTCAAAAAAACTTTAGGAAGCAGCCCTGTAAAAACATATACATTTGTAGATCAGGGGCTAAAAATTTATGAATGAATACCATGAAGCAAAGGATGTACAACATCCATCACACATCTGTTTTTTTAAACAGCATGGTTCCAAAATGATACATCTCTTTACAAAGTAAACGTTACAGTATTAATAACTATAGAGACGCTATCGGGATGAGCTCCAGATGCGCTGCTGACTTCCATCAAGCACCCATGGTCCATTGCTTAAGGCATCCATCTTAATCCTGGGGCTTTAAGAACATCTTCTTTGCTTTAATCGGTTTTATGTCTCCATTTTCATCTTCTTCGTAATTGGCATGGTCTCTCTTTCTGGCAAACTTTTTCCCAATTGTCCCCACCAAGGTCTCATATCTGTCAAGAGGATAGACAGCACGTTTAATTTCAAATAAAAAGGTAGGAATCAAACCTTGTCAAGAATATCAGACCAAATATGCAATAAAAAAGATTAAGAAAAAGAAAACTATGATTAAAAGAAACCATCTGATTTAACAATTTATGAACTTCTCCAAGAGTGATTAAATTCCTTGCCATTTTGGTGTTTGCATTACCCTAAATAAATTGAGATGTACATTTAAAAATACACATTTCCAGCAGCTCTGGAAATGGGCTCTCAACTGGCAGCCTGAGACAGGTCTGCGGCCCCTGCAGGCCATTAAGAGAAGGCTGATCACAGTCATCTTCCTACTAGGGGGACTCCCTTGAAAGCTGCCGTGGACTGTGGGGTAAGAGAAGCATTCCTGGGAGAGCCAATGAATGCTTGGTCCAGATTAGAAAGCTGCTGCGCAGGACGGTTACCTTCTAGCCATCTCTTCATCTGACACATCAAGCTCCACTGTTTCATCTTCGACTTCTTCTGCTTTGTGCTTAGCATTCATCTGAAGCATCAATTTCTGAAAAATACACCAGTGCTGACCTTCAGGCTAGAAAACGCTTGTGAAAGGAACTGATGTCAAACTTCTTTGAAGGCAGAGAAACCGAAGTCAAATAATCTAGAGAACTAGTTAAAATTGATAAGGGACTCTCTGTAATACTTGATATCACAATGGTCTAACAGAAGTCAGCTCTGAGTCAAAAAAATAGGCAAAGCCCCACTGGATTATATTTAGTGTGAATTAAAAGTGTATTTAAGATCATAAATCTTAGTACTAGTTACTGATATTTAAAGCAGGCATACTGCTGACACATTCCAGTGAGTGGGGGAAGAAATAATAAACTTTCAGATTTTCTCTGAACTTCCCCCACTCCATCTTTAAGCCAAATGGAAGAAGCACTAGTAGTCAATAATTTTAAATGCATCTCTTGGTGGTGGTGGTGGTGGTGCGTGGAGGCGGCAGCAGAAGTGGAAGGCTGGCCCTGTATGATGGAGGGAATCTGCACCTCAGCCCCACCCTCCTAAACTTTAGGGTGGATAATGCATCCCATGTAATATCCATGCACCACAGGTCTCTCCTTCAACTCTTTCACATAAACCTTTGTGATAATTATCCTCTGACCTTTCCTTTTTTTTTTTTTTTTTAAATGTGTAATCTCTTCTTTATAGCAAGAGGAGAAGGAATACAAGATGAGAAATCAGTCTCAACTAGTTTTTCTAAGGCTTAAAAGAGTGACAATAGTTCAAAACCTTTTCCTAGGGGGAGTGTATTCGGTGTTACAGAATCCAGTAATTACGGCCATTTGCTAACACCCATCCCTGCCCCCCATCAATTTCTGCGGGCAGTGGCACCTCTCCTGTCCCAGCGCAGCAGACGTACTGTGGAATGCTCGCCTATCCAAACCGTGCTCTTTGAACACCACATCTTCATAATCCCTGCCTTTTTCTTCCCTTTTTACCCCACTCTGCAGCCCCTCTCCTTCTCAATCTGAAGCTTAATTAAAGCAGGTCAAAGTGAGACCAGTAGATATGAAAAACAAACACTTCTAATATAACACCTTAATTATCACACATGCCTCCTTCCACTCTGCCAAAAAAGCAGAAAAGGAAAACTAATCTAGAGTCTTTCAATAAACTGTGGCAACTGGCTTAGTTAACTGTGGCTCCTGCAGAAGTGGTTCTTAACTGGGGACGATTCTTCCCACCAGGGAACCTGTGGCAATGCCTGGAAACATTTTTGGTTGTCACAACTGGGTTGGAGGGTGGGGTGTGTGTGTGCTGATATTTAGTTGGTAGAGAACAGAGGACAGGGATGTGGTTCATCATCCTCTTAAGAAAGCCACCACCACAAAGAATTATCTGGCCCCAAATGTCAACACTGCCAAGGGCGAGAAACCCTGACTTCGTGTAATATTTACAAAACTAAAGATTTATATCTCAAGTGTCCATTTGGTTCATCAAGTACCTGACAGGATGGCTTTTAACATATGAGCCAGAGTTCTAATGAATATTTGTTAAATAAAGGTCTGCTTCTCTATCCTGGAGCAGAAATTCAAATGAATAGCTCAGTTATAAGGCAAATATTCGTTTTTCAAACAAACTGTCCAAAGGATTCATTTAAAAATCTACTTACAAGCTTGGATTAAAACTGTCCATTAAAAAGTCAAATTATACAATTCTAAAGTAACATTTTTCCATTAGAAAAAATACATTTATAGGTGCCAGAAAATAACTTTTCATAATAGCATCATATGAATAAAATCTTGACGTTCCTGTAAACGACTCAACTTGAAATTCTAATATTTACAGTGGCACTGTCAAGGGCTGTATACCCCTATATGAAATTATCTACTCACCTCTACCACAAAACTAGACTACAATGCCTGCAATTCTTTAAATAGCTATGGTGATATTTCAAGACTTGTTATTTTCTATATAATGAGTAGAAATGGTACTTGGTAGAGAAATATCTAAGCCCAATTATTAGCAGAAAAAAAATCAATTGGAAAAATTTTAAATTTGAAGCAATTATATTTAATACCTCAACCTCAGGATTAAATCCTCTGAATGACATTCTTCCATAGAGAAGATCTTCACATAGTAAGAAACTCTGCTCTTCTATTATGAAACTCCTAAATGGGAACATAGAAATAGCATTTCTCCGTATATAAAGCACAACAAACAAAAGCCAAAACTGTGAATGAAAAAAATCAACCTATGGTTCTCAGTAGAATGAAGTAAAAATACAGTAAGATTTCTAACTTAGGGTTAAAAATAAAATCTGATTAATTTGGTCAGCAAAGGCATTAGGAGACAAGGGCAGCAGGCTGGAGGCACAACCTCTCTTAAACACCACATTTAATTTGCATAAATACCTACATAATATAAAGATCTAAAGTATCTACAATAAACTTGAATTTGCCAAAGTTGAAGCAAAGTTTCTTTTGTGTTTACATCCCCTCACCAAAAATTTTTTTCAATTCTTTTTCAGAAAGGAAATAATATGTATGTAAAAATACACATACAGTATACAGTGACACACTACTCCAAATCATTTTACTAAAGTTTCTGGCATACTTTGTATTTTCTTCTCAGGGATTTCAAAAATTCCATTTTCTAATTATCAAAGCAGCACATTTTAAGGAACATAATTTGGAAAGCAGAATAAAGTATGAGTTTATAAACTGCCTGGAAATTCCTTACCAAGAGGTTAAAAAGGACTGTTAGTATATTTGAGTATTTCCTTCCAGTCTTTTTTATACTTGCATTTACGTTGATTCTTGAACACAGGTCTGAGCTGTGTGGTACACTTATACACAGATTTTTTTCAAAAAATTTCAATAGTTTTTGGGGAACAGGTGGTTTTTTGATTACACGGGTAAGTTCTTTAGTGGTGACTTCTGAGATTTTGGCCCCCACCAAATTCTTATTACAAATCCAGGATAAGTAGTGGGAAATCAGAGGCTTGGGCAGCTTTAACAGTGTTATCAGTCAGAGCTCTTAGCTATAAACACCAAAGGCTGACCCTGGATGACTTCAGCAGAGGAGGAATTTACTGTAAGAACACACACTGTAGGCTCTTTGTTTCCAAGGGGGACTGGTTCCAGTCCCCCTTGTGGATACCAAAATCTGCGATACAAAGGGCCAGCTGTACTGGGCATCTCAGAATCACCGGGAAGGCTGGAGGGGCAGAACTGGAAGATGGACAGAAATAATGGTCGCTAGGTGGTTGCACCGAAACCAAAATCATGCTAGAGAATGACCCTAGGAAAACTGTTGCTGCTGCTGACAGGGCTGAGCACGACACCACTGACGGCATTGGGGCAGGCTGCGTTTCCCTGGACCAGGACATTACTGTCTCCTGCAGAATTTCTCTGCTGAGTCAGCACTTCATGACCCTAAATCCAAGGTGACATATCTATCTCTAGCCTGGCCATAAACCCTAAAGCGTGGCAGGAAAGCAAACATGCGGCTTTTAAGGCTTGTTTGCTGGAGTAGGCTCTGATTCTCATGAAGATTCCCTCATCCAACAAACACTTATTAAACCAAACTGTGTGTATTAAATCAAACTGCAGAAACAGCCACCAATAAAAGAGCCTCAGCTGCGCATAGTGGCGGATGGCTGGAGTCCCAGTTACTCAGGTGACTGAGGCAGGAGAACTGCTTGCATCCCGGAAGTGGAGGTTGCAGTGAGCCGAGACTGTGCCACTGCACCCCAGCCTGGGGGACAGTGTGAGACACATGTCTCCAAAAAAAAAAAAAAAAAAAAGCCTCTGCTCTCATGGAGGTTACAGTCTATAGAAAGAGGGGCCAAATAATGAATGAAACATTTATATCACAAAATGGATGAAAATAAAGCAGGTTATTCCATCCCGAGCTGTAGGGGAGTAATTGGTATGGAACTACCTTTCCCGCATCATAACTATATAAAACAGGACAAAATATAAAATGACTATGTTTAGATAATCAACAAGTCCAAGCATACAACTGTGATGCCTGGGTGAAGAAAATCAAATGAAGTGAGCCCCATGAATGCGGAGCTTTCTGCCTGGAGGCAATTTCCAGATTGTGGAGCAGGGAGTGGGAACTCACACAAAGCCCTGTCTTGCTGAGCTTAAGAGACAAACTGTTTCACTGGGGCTTTAGTTGAAAAAAATAAAGACACAAACTGAAGTTTGGGGTTATGGCGGTTGCTGGAATATGTGGGTGAGGATACCACAGAAAGGGAGCTACAGCATGGAATTCAGGACCTGCATATTGGGTTCCCTTGAATCTCTGGCTGACCATTAAGCTGCACATGTGCAGGATGAGTCTTCAGACTTGGGGGAAAAATAACTGCTGGAGAGATGATTTCTGGGAGAATACCTGCTGCATTAGCTTCCTGTGGCTGCTGTAACAAACTTAAGCTAACAAAATTGGTGGCTTAGAGCAACAGAAATTTATGCTCCTACAGTTCTATACAAAATTCAGGTGTTGGTAGGCCTGGGATCCCTCCAGAAGCTTCCACGGTTACAAGGCCTTTCTGTGTGTCAAATCTCCCTCACCTCCTCCTTATAAGGAAAGGTGATTATATTTATGGCCCACCCAGATAATCCAGGATAATCTCTCATCTAAAGATTCATAATTTACTCATATACCAGCAAGGTAAATTTTGCCATATAAGGTAACATTCACAGGTTCCAGAGATGAAAACCTAGATATTATTCGGGGGACCATTTTCCAGCCTACCATACCTGGGGCAAAAACAGTTACCCTGCAATTGTATGTTGAAGAAATAACAGAGCTTGCACACAGCAAGGAAATGTCTGAGTTCTGCCTGGCCAGAGAGGAGAGAACAAGCTAAACACTCTGTGATATTTAGTAGAAAGGCCACAGCTTAGGAGTAGAGACAATTTAGCTCTAGGGTAAAAGCTACAAAACACATCCTAACAAAAACAAGCTGACTGGCATGTAAGTTAACTGCCTAATGAAACAAAATTCAACACTCTATTAAGAAAAATAACAGAATCCAGGTAGTCAGCAATGTAATGCATATAAATGTACAGCACACAATAAAAAATTCCTAGACATGCAAGGAAGCAAGAAAATGTAACCCTCTCATAGAAAGAAGAAAAACAATTGAAGAAATATGAAATCAGTAGAAACGGACTTTAAAATAGTTATTGTAAATTTATTCAAGGATTTAAATGAAAACATGAATGCAATGAAGAAACAAACAGAAAGCCTGAATTAAGAAATAGAGACTGCAAAAAAATCAGTTAGAATTTATGTAAATAAGGGAAAATTTTTTAAAAATATATTACTGAAAAAAAATCTGAAGTGAAAAATTGGATTAGTCCTGTATCTATTAAATAAATGGAATTCATTACTAAAAATCTTTTCATAGAGAAAGCTTCAGATCCGGATGGCTTCACTGGTGAATTTCACCAAGCATTTAAGGAAGAAATAATTTCAATTTTACACAAACCAAGAACTGAGAAGAGGAGGTAGGAACACTTTCCAACTCATTTTATGGCCAAAACCAAAGACATTACAAGAACTCTACAGTCTAATATCTTATATAAATATAGATGTGAAAATCATCAATAAAATGTCAGCAAATTGAATTTAAAAATTTTAAATGTTACATATGAAGACCAAGTAGACTGTATGTCAGAAATATAAGGCTGTTCTGATATTCAAAAGTTGATATAGTTTTCAACACATTAACAAAATAAAAATCATGATCCTCTCATAAAAAATTATTTGACAAAATTCAACATCATTTATGATGAAAACCCTCAGCAAACTAGGAAAATAAAGGAGTATCTCTGAGCACTGATAAGGGGCATTCACGAAAACAGCACTTCATGTGTAATAGAGAAAAAGTAAAGGCCTTCCCAACTACGATCAGAAACAATTCAAGGACTACTCTTGCCGTTTCTATTCAATACTGTACTGGGTCCTTAGCCATGAAATAAATCAACAAGAGGAGATAAAACGTATACTCTCTTTTTTTGCAGATGACATAATTATGCATGGGAATCCACAAAAAACTACTTGTCAATGAGTCAATTTAGCATTACAGAATACGTCAACGTACAAACTTCAATTTCTACACACCCCTCCACCCCATACATACACACAACAAAGTTTGAAAAACTCTATTTATGATAAATAAATATATGAAGTACTTAGAGATAAAAATGCAATAAGTAAAGAAAATTTTTTCAATAAATGTTAATAGGCACGGTGGCTCATGCCCGTAATCCCAGCACTTTGGGAGGCCAAGGCGGGCAGATCACTTGAGGTCAGGAGTTCAAGACCAGCCTGGCCAACGCAGAGAAACCCTGTCTTTAATAAAAATACAAAAATTAGCCAGGTGTGGTGGGAGGCGCCTGTAATCCCAGCTACTCAGGAGGCTGGGGCAGGAGAATCGCCTGAACCCAGGAGGCGGAGGTTGTGGTGAGCCAAGATTGCGCCACTGCACTCCAGCCTGGGTGACAGAGTGAGACTCTGTCTCAAAAAAAAAAAAAAAAAAAAAAAAAGACCACAGGTTATCTATGAAAAACATGTCCTTTGATTTCTACCTCATGCTGTACAAAAAAAGTTAGAGGCAAACCATGGATAAAAATGTCAGCACTAAAACTACAAAATTTCTAGAAGAAAACAGAAAATATCTTATCACCTTGGCATAGCCAAGGATTCATTAGACAAGACTCATAAGGAATAAACCATAAAAGAAAAACATTAATAAAACAAAATTAATAAAAACTCATCAAAAGACAACATTAACAGGCTAGAAGAAAATATTCACTATATATATATAGGTGGCAAAGAACTTGTATTCAGAACATAAATAACTCCTACATGCACAGATGTATGTACGTTTTGTCTCAAAAAAAACCCTAGAAACACTGAGCTTGAGTTAATGATGTGCATGCTGTAATATTTCGGAAACAAATGTACTGATGTCTGCAACTTACTCTTACTGCATCAAAAATACAATAAACTGATGGATGGATAGTGGGATGAACAAATATGTGATATAAAATATTTTAAAAACCAAAACAACAACAAAACTTTCTCAATTTTTAAAATGGCCAAAATATTTGAAAAGGCACTTCACATGTGGAAATGGCCCAAAAAGAAGTTCTTTAACATTGTCAGTCATCAGGAAAATGCAAATTAAAAACCATAATAAGATGCCACTAAAATAGTTAAAAGTAAAAAGATACATAACTCCAAACTCTCATACTTCCTTAGTGAAAGTGTAAAATCATAGAACACTTTGGAAACTGGTCGGAAAATTTCTGTTGAAGTACAATTCGACAGTTACAAAAGAAATGAAAACATAACAAAAAAAACCTAGAATATGAGTGTTCATACCCGCTTTATACATAAGCGTAAAAAATCAGCCTGGGTGTGGTGGCTCATACCTGTAATTCCGGCACTTTGGGCGGCCTGAACCTGAAATCAGGAGTTCAAGACCAGCCTGGCCAACATGGTCTCTGTTAAAAACAAAATTAGCTGGGCATGGTGGTGCGTGCCTGTAATCCCAGCTACTCGGGAGGCTGAGGCAGGAGAACCGCTTGAACCCAGGAGGCAGGTTGCAGTGAGCTGAGGTTGTGCCAGTGCACTGTAGCAAGACTCTATCTCAAAAAAAAAAAAAAAGAAAAAGAAAAAACCCCCAGAAAACTGCAAACAATCCAACCATGAGTTCTTTAACATTATTAGTCATCAGGAAAATGCTAACTAAAAACCACAATGAGATGCCACTAGAATAAAATTAAAAAGATATCTAACTCCAAATGTTGAACTGTCATACTTCCTTAGTGAAAGTGTTGTAACACTTCTCTATTAATGACAGTCAATAAAACAATGAATAGATATACCGTGGTGTATCTGTAAAATGAAATACCACTTAGCAACAGAAACAAATTACTGATGTTCCAAAACAAGGATGAACATCCAAAACACTTCACTGACACAGTTAAGCACATACTGCATGATTCCTTTTTTATGAAGCTCAAGAACAGACAAAATTAATCTATGGTTTAAGAAATCAGAACAGTGCTTGCGTCAGAGCAGGGGTGAGAGTGATTACAAAGAGGGATGAAGATCTTCATGTGGTGATGGCAATGTTTCCTTGATAGTAGTATGGTTTACAAAGACGCATGTACTATCAAAACACAAACAGCTGTAGACTTAAGTACATTCCACTGAATGCAACAACTACCCCCACCCCCACACCCGCACACAGCGGTTTAAGGGGAGATAGTGAGGGCAGACAAGAGGAGAGGCGGCGTCTTTGAAAAGAGTGGTCTGGGTAGGCCTCTTGGGTGGGGTGACATCTGAGCAAGGACCAGGAGGCAGTGAGGAAGCAAGATATGAGGATGCCCAGGTGAAGAACATCTGAGGGCCCCATCATAAGTGGAGGCCCTGAGAAGGGAATCTAACCGGCCTGAGAAACATAAAGCCCCTGCAGCCGGAATGGAGAGAATGCAGAGTAGCAGGACGTCAGAATTACTTGCATGATAACACTAAGATGTCGTCTTTTACTGTGTTGACATTTGCAGACTGTGCAAAAGCAACTCTGGGTGAAATGAAATCTTAGCATGAGTGAAAGCAGCAGTGATACCAGACTATCCTGGTAGTTACATTCTTCACAGGTAGGTCCTCACAGTTCAAAGAAAAATGCCAGTTTCACATTAGGATGTTCTTGATGATACAGCACAAATTTATTTTTATTAATCTTAGCCCTCAATTACTTTAAAAAATATTTGGCATACAAAATTGAAACTATATATATAAGATACTTCTTCATAGTCAAATAATCTAACAGCACTTGTGTGACTGAACTGAGAGATGAATTAGACACCTTTTTTCACTGTGACACTGTAACTATGGTTTTGTGGGTTTGGGTTCTTTGGCAGACATTTTCTTGAAAATAAAGTGAACCTGACACTTCAAGGGGAACAACTGACACTATTTATTGCCAATAACAAAATTCAAGCTTTCAAGCAAAAGTTAGAATTCCGAATAGCTTTTATCTGTCATCTTGGGCTTGATAGCTTCCCAACACTTAAAAGACTTTTCTGATGAAATCGACAGTGATACTAATGAATGTGATTTTTGATATTGTATAACAAGATGAGTTAACATTGGGAAAATCTATACAACGCATTTTCCAAATGACAGATGCATGATGTTAAGAAATCATATATGGGTAAAAGATTAGAATACAAGACAGACCAAGACATGAAAAGTTCACTGGTGTTTTCAGATTCCACATTGCAATTTACTCTGAAGAAACTACTACTGATTGAGTTTTGGAGTTGTACCAAAAAATCATATGAAAAGGCCATTGAACTACTCCTCTCTCTTCAACCGTATCACCTGTGTGAGGGTGGCTTTTCTTTATATACTTCAACCAAAACAACATGCTTTAACAGGCTGACTGCAGGCGTTCAGAGTCCAGCTGTCTTCTAATATGCCAGAATGTTAAAGAGATTTGCAAAAACAGAAAACAGTGCCACTCTTCTCGTTAAATATTTTGTCTTAAAAAAGTTATTTTTCATTAAAAATGTTAGGTAATGAGTTTGTTTTCTAAATGAATATTTAAATAATTTAAAAAATTTCTTATATAGTAAATATTGACAAATATAAACCACACAAAACACTCTCTAGGAGTTCTAAGTAACTTTTTTTGAGATGGAATCTCGTTCTGTTGCCCAGGCTGGAGTGCAGTGGCGCGATCTCGGCTCACTGCAACCTCTGCCTCCCGGATGCAAGGGATTCTCCTGCCTCAGCCTCCTGAGAAGCTGGGACTACAGGCACGTGCCATCAAGCCTGGCTAATTTTTTTTTTGTATTTTTAGTAGAGACGGGGTTTCACCATGTTAGCCAGGTCTCAATCTTCTGACTTCGTGTTCTGCCTGCCTCGGCCTCCCAAAGTGCTGGGATTGAGCCACCGTGCCCGGCCTAGGAGTTCTAAATAATTTTTATAAATGCAAATAGCTTCTGAGTTCCAAAACTTTGAGAACCACTGTGATTTTGGTTCCTCTCTCACTGGCCCTCTAGTCTAGCCAGCACCTCACTTACTTCAGAAATGCCTCTCCCAGAGGGAATCTAAATTTGGGCACAGAACTTGCTGTTCAGCTTTTTCTACGAACTTGGGATACCTTCTCAATTGCCCAATCTTATTCCTTATAGAGTGAGCAGCTGATGAGACCTCCTCAATTCCAAAGTAAATCACCTCTCTAGGGAAAACACCACACATCAAAGCTTTCACTTAAGATAAATGAGGGACCCAGAGAAAGGCAACCTCCAGAGGCCAGGACTGGATTCAGAGCAGGACTGCTGGCCCCTCAGAGGTCTTTCCCACGGCTCTGCACTGACACCGTAACTTTAATATACAAAGGAGCACAGGTGTTTTGTATCTACATGCATGGTTTTAAGAATTAGAAAAATTAATTATAGAGTTGGCAAGCAAGTGAAATACTTCAAAACGTAACCGTTTTTATATTTTAATTATCCAATTTTCATTAATGAGGTTCTATAATTTTAGGGCTAAAACACACAAAATGATCTATTTCATAAATTTCGCAGATGAGAAACTACTGCTGAGAAAAAGCTGCACTTGCCTAAAGCCACAAATAGCATGGCAAAACTCCAGTTAGAAAACCCTCCCTCTCAGTGGGTCTCACATTCCTGCACATTTTTTGAGTGAGGCACTAACTGCCTGTTTGTTCTGGGCTATCTTTGCAAGGATATCTGCATAGCAAGCAGCCTTGAAAAACAGTCTTCCTCTAAAGCAAAGGGCAGATTTGCTCACTGTCCAGCATAATGCCGATGCCTCTTTTGGGGCTGAAGGCAAGTCTGCTTGTGGTCCATTACCAAGAGTTCCAGTTTTCTAGGATCAGGAGATCTCAGCTATGATGCAAATCCACTGGGTTCACAGCATCCACCTGGGCCACTTAATGCCATCCCTCATAGGACTTGGGGACAAAAGAGAAATGATGCAAACTTGATGCTTGGGCTGCTTGCTGTGCAGTAAGTCCTTTGTCTCTGATGGTGTTCAGGATACACTACCCCCAAAATATGGCATCTTGGCATACTGAAAATTTTATGTTGAAGGAATCTGAAAAATGACGTGCAGGTAGGATTTTCTGACTGTCCCCTGAAGCAGGTCATAAAACTCACATGAGAGGTGCCCTCCCTACACTCAGAGGAAAGCAACATCCTTATCTCAGAAGAAGAGACACAGAGGGGAATGTGAACAAAAGACTTGCTAAGTTTCTCCTGGTTTATTACTCTTCGCTCATACCCCTTGGTCTTATCATATTTCTTCACAACTTTCTACTCTTCATCAAACCTAACATAAAAACACTCAGGTTCAATCAATTCTTCAGTCTTCATTTTCTTATGAGGGCTCCTGTGTCACCTAAAACTTTTGTGAAATAAAAGTGTACACCTTTCTCTTGTTAATCTGTCTTTTGTTACAGGGACCCCAACTAATGAATTTCAAATGGTTGGAAGGAAAGGATATTGTCCCTCCCCTACATCTCAGACCTAGAAGGCTCCTATCTTCCACCAGCATCAGTGGAAGTGTGGCAGGCTAACTTGTTAGTTTCAGGTCCCTATAGCTTCTGAATTCAAATACACCACAAAATACAAGCATAAGACGCACAATAGTCAAAAATACTTCTTAAACAACTTGCTACGGCAAAGGGGTAATAAAACTGCCTATACCTGCACACTCTTACTGGACCATATCCTTGGGGGAAAAACAATATGGCAATACATAGCAAAATCTTTGATCTGGTAAATTTCACTCCTAGGAATTCACACTATATCGGGTTCCCTGGAAACAGACTCTGAGACAGAGTTATATGCAGAAAACTTAGCAGGTAGTGTTGTTCAGCAGATGCCCTTCTAGGAAAACAGACAGGAGGACTGGGCAGAGGGAGAAGATGATGTGCAATGTGGCTACACTAAGGCCTCAGCCACATAGGAGAGCTCTGGAGTCAGGAAAGTCCTTCAGTTGTTCCAAGTTGAGGCACGGCAGCTAGATCATCATTCCCCTACACAGTCTAGCCACCGGTTAAAGGTGTCCTCTGTGAGGCAGTGTTAACACTGAATAGTCCTAATTATCTTCACTGAATTACAAACTGATACGGCTGACATTAAAAACGGGAAACTTGAGACTTTCAGAGCATAGACACATGCAATCTCCAACTTCACAGAATAGTTCAGATTAACACTAGCAAAAAAGGATGCACAAACATAAGACAGTAGAAAGGAATGGGCGTACTTCATATACTGAGGTATAAGGAAAAGCACACAACGGCGACAATCACTGTGCTTTACGCCTGGCGCTATAGTGACTGTTTTACATATATTACCTCATCTACTTCTCGGAATGCACTGGACAGGTACTATCTATCATCATACCCAATATACAAATGACACAAAACAGGTTAAGTAACTCACCCAAGGTGATAAGTAAACAAGTGGCGGAGCTGGGCATCAAACCCAGGTCTGCCTGACTTCAGAGCCCATGTGCTTAATCAACCAATCCCTTCCATGATCTCCCTATTTAGAGTGTTAAAAACAACAACAACTACAATACAACACATATACCAAGGATATGTCATCCATTTACCCCTCCAGACTTACTTCCCATCTTCAGCCCTGTTCTCTGGCCTGGGAGGCTGACTTGAATGTAATGCACGGAAGGGCTCCTTTGCTGCCAGGTACCTGGCTCCCTTGCTAGGATGACCTTGGGCTGGCTGTACCCTTGAATAGAGGTAGCAGCTCCTGTAAGGTGCTCTCTCTACACAGCTTATCTCCAGATTCAGTAGCAGCCATTCCCCACCCACCCCTTGACTCTGCAAGCTCAGGTGGTAATCATTCCCACTACACATGCTAGGAGGTACTGCACTGTCCCGAGGGGCTCCCCTCTGCCCCACCCACACCTTGATAGTCTCTCCTCAGTCTGAGAGTGTCATCTTTTTCTGCCAACATCCTGAGCTGATATACACACCTATACATAAACAGGATGCTGAGTAATGGCAAACAATTATTATTTACCGTCCCAGGAAGAAATGTAAAAGTCATTTTCTGGGAACAATATGCTGTATTTGGGGGAAAAATCTGGAAACAAGACAGAAACAGTCCTGCTCTTTCAATAAACAACTGGAAGGAACACTTTGGCAAGTTGAGTTAACACATAAAATTAAATGATAGCTCCTCAGCAGCAAAGGTCCCTTCCTCCCCGTGACCCTGCGTCTGGCATTATCTTCTCCCTCCTTACTAACATCATGCTTCCTCCAAGAAGTAGAGAAAAAAAGTACCTTCCCCCCATCCCTCCTGGTGGGACATACTTTCTACCTTTAGAGAAGGGTATCTAACCTTCAAACAAGGTCCAGAGCTCAGCCATATGAACAAGGGAATATAACACTCCAAATCAAAGCCCAAACATCAGGTACAGGATGGAAAGACATAAATGTGCCTCAAGATAGTGAGCAGCATCTTCAGTCATTTGAACAAAGTTTAAGTAAAACTACCACAACACAGAGCTTACTAATGGTAAGGAAAGTATCCGGGAAAAATGAAAAATAGCTTCCAGAAGGATTCAGCTAAATTAATGGATGAAATAAATCCATCACTCCTTCACTCAAAATTGTTGATCAGGCACCAGCCAAGCTTGGGGCCAGAAACCGTCTACCCCAGCTTCAGCAGTGACTAGCTGGGTGAACCTGGGCAAGTTACCCTCCCTTAAGCTCAGTTCCTCAACTCCAAAGGGGACAGAATGATAGGAGGCAGCTCCTAAGTTTGCTATGAAGATTCAATAACTAAGGATGTAAAGTGTTTAGCCCAGTTCCTGGTACACACTATAGATTCAGTAAATGTTAGTTAAAATGGATGGTATTACAAGTAATAACAATTTTAAAAAAAGAAACAAAAACTCCTGACCTGCCTTAAAATGCTCAACCTAATGAACTCTGTAATTGAAACAAAACTGGAGAGGTCTGAAGTACACACCTAATCTTTAGAACTTAAGGTGATAGAGAGAACATTATAGCTTCCCTAAAAGGTCTGCTGTTACTATCAGAGACGTGGGCTAGGTTCCTTTATTCAACGTAAAAAAGGACAATGTGATAAACAGTGGCTGGGAGGGGGAGTAGTAAAAATGTATAAATCCATGTACAACTTTTATAGGTTTAATATTTTTTAGTTGTGCTGCTAACTCAATAAACTGAACAGAAACTATTTCATGGGCTTTATGTCACGGGAATGATGAGTTAAATTTACCAGGAGTTTCCTTCTGAACGCCCCAACCATTGTCAGTATAAATTTGAATAAACCTACTCTTTTTCTTTAAGCTCTGGCAAATCCAAGTACCAGTGTTCTTCACTAATGATTTTCTTTTCTTCTTCTTCTAGTTGTTTCTTGGTTTCCGAGTCCAGTCCCCTTTGCATAAACTGTGAAAACAAACAAAATCAATGTCAGAAACTTTTCCCATTTTAGAAATGAGGAAACCCCAAATAATTTTCTTCTATGTGCTCTCCCTCATTTATCTATGGAACCCATCTCAAGATTGAGGGTTGGGGCAAGTGATCAAATGGTTTAGCTCTACCCTTCTAACTTTACACTAAATGATGAGGGATTGTGTCAGGGCATGAGAAAATGCACAATGTATGTTTCCTCCAAAAAACTTAAGGGCTAAGACATCACATTCGAAGGTCTTGCGCTCACCCACAGAGCCCACTGGCTTTGGCACCTGCTGATCTGGGGTTGAAATGCTCTTCTTATCCTCTTTCACCTGGCCAACTCCTCGCCCGTCTGACATAGGTAAAGCTACCACACTTCTGTGAGTGCCAGTAAAATTAGTGTCTCTCTCCTAAATGCTTCCAAGGCTCCTCCAATAGACTCACCACATCTTAACTTTTGGGCATCTATCTCTTCTGGAGACCTTAAGGACTGGGTGTCAGGGTCATCTCCTTCATCTATCCCAATATGATGACTGAAGCACAGTAAGAGCCCGATAAATGTAGACAGAAGCAAAGGTACGTCTATAAGTCTGCTCTTCATTTTTATTTTTCCTCTGAAATGCTGCTAAACTCTTCAGCTGTTCTTATTATCAAATCTGCAGAAACTTGACTCAAAATATGGCAGTAAATAACAGTGCTGCTGCCAGTCTCTCATTAGCATGAATACCTGTATTTCTTCAGGGAATAAGTGAACAAACTTAAGAGGCTAAACACAGCAAAATGATAAAATATCAACACTGAAGAAAATAAAATATGAAAATACCCAGGAGCCTCCTAGCAGTTAGGTTTCAGGTTCCACTGGTTTCTATGTATCCCCATTTCTTTCCCTTATTCAGTTCCCATATTTCTTTTTTTTCGAGACAGAGTCTTGCTCTGTCGCCCAGGCTGGAGTGTAGTGGCATGATCTCGGCTCACTGCAACCTCCACCTCCTAGGTTCAAGTGATTCTCCTGCCTCAGCTCCCGAGTAGCGGGGATTACGTGCCTGCCACAATGCCCAGCTAATTTTTATATTTTTAGTAGAGACGGGGGTTTCACCATATTGGCCGGGCTGGTCTCGAACTCCTGACCTTGTGATCCACCTGCCTCGGCCTCCCAAAGTGCTGGGATTACAGGCGTGAGCCACTGCGCCCGGCCCAGGTCCCATATTTCTTCTCCTTCTATTCCAGCTCTTCCAAACATAAGCCTCTTTAGGCATAAGGGCTTTAACAATCACTACTAAGTTAAATGAAAAAAACCTTAAGAATGTTCATGAATAAAATAGTCATGTGCTGCAAAATGATGTTTGGTCAATGATGGAACCCATATATGATGGTGGTCCCATAAGATTACAATACTGCACTTTTACTGTAACTTTTGTATATCTAGATATGTTTAGATACACAGATACCACTGTTACAACTGCCTACAGTATTTAGTACAGTAGCATGCCGTACAGGTTTGTAGCCTACGAACATCAGGCTGTACCATACAGCCTAGGTGTGTGGTAGGCTACCCCATCCAGGTTTGTGTAGGTGAACTCTATGATGCTCTCACAATGATGTAATCACCTAACAATGCATGTTTCAGAATGTATCCCTGTTGTTAAGTACCACATGACTGTGATAACATCAAGCACTGATGATAGTGTGAAGAAACTGCACTCAAACATTGTTGGTAGGAAAGTAAATGGTACAGCCACTGTGGAAAACAGCGTGGCAGTTTCTTAGCAAACTAAACATACACTTACCATATGACCCAGCAACTGTCCACGCAAAGTGAGCGCATGTAAAATGGTGAAATCTGAGTAAGCTCGCTGTCAATGTCCTGGCTCTTTATTGTATTCTAGTGTTATAAAATGTTGCCGCTGGGGGAGGTGGCATGAAGGATGCACGGGATATCCCTGTATACTTTTTGCAACTTCCTGTGAATCTATCACTATTTTAAATAAAAAGTAAAAGAAAACAAGTTTGCAGACTAGTGTTTTGCAGTCCTCATCCATTTTACCTGTGCCTATATCCTCATCCCAGGAAAGAACTGTAGTTTCTGGAACGTGCACACTATATTTCCCGGTCCTTTTGCCTTTGCGACTTAACAACATGTTTCCATTTTCTGTCTGGCAAAATATTTACTCTTTTAGGCCCACAGCATGTGTCCTTTGGTAAGACTTCCCTGGCTGGCATTTGGCTTGGCTCTTCCCAGGCCTGCTCCTATAAAGAAGCACCTTCCCAAGACAGCCTGATAAACACTGGATTATCGTTCACCATCATGCTGCTTTGGTGTCTCCCAAGACTATGATTCTGAATAGACCATGACTCTTGTTCATCTTGTATCATTGGTACTTAGGCAGCACCCTTGGTACACAAGAGCTCACTCAATGAAGGTTCTCTGAATGTAAATGAACCTAGACTTGTCTTATTTTTCCAGACTCTCTTTCTGGGATGGTTTTTTTTAAGTGCATATACCTCATTTCATCACTAATATGCCTCGTGGTAAAACTCATCAATACCACCCAACTGCCCTTATTTCTCCTATTTAGTCATGTACCTATTCCTTTGGTATACAAAATAGCCATATACATATGTTCTGTACACACAGAAAGGATAGAACTCCCTGTGAATATGAATCAAGCACCTCCAGACTTAGGTAGAAGTTCGATTCTCCTACTCTAGGGCATTTCAGAACACACTCCAAAACCAGTGGGGACTCACAGCAGGCAACAGCACAATATGGTCCTCAGGCTAGATGTCCGTTGTTGTTGATACAGCCATGGTCATCCTGTCCCAAACAACACTGGCAGAGCTGAGTAGTTGTAACAGAGACTGTCTGGCTCATAAGCCCAAAATATTTATTATATGGTCTTTTACAGAAAGCTTGCCAAGCCCTGTTCTAAAAGTCTAACAGTACTAAAATCACAAATAAGCACCCTTTCTACAACCATTCCATACTGGAAGACCTTCCATCCACATCTTTCTTTTTCTGCTTCCCATCGGGATCATCCTGCAATGGCTGACCAAGTCAAAGGCCTTCAAGTGAGTCAGGATTAAATCCTCAACCCTCTCATACTTGCCCTAAAAAGTGGTCCCCAGGGATGGGTTTCCTGGAAGACAATTTTTCCATGGGTGGTGGAGAGGGGAGGGGTAGATGGTTTAGGGATGATTCAAGTGCATTACATTTATTGCGCACTTTGTTTCTATTATTATAATATGTAACGAAATAATTATACAACTCACCATAATGTAGAATCAGTGGAAGCCCTGAGCTTGTTTTCCTGAAACTAGACAGTCTCATCTGTGTGTGATGGGAGACAACGACAGATCATCAGGTATTAGATTCTCATAAGTAGAGCTCAAGGTAGATCCTTCATAGGTGCAGTTCACGGTAGGGTTTTTGATCCTAGGAGAATCTAGGATTCTGCCACTGATCTGGCAGGAGGCGGAGCTCAGGTGGTAATGCAAGCTATGGGGAGCAGCTGTAAATATAGATGAAGCTTCACTCGCTTGCTGCCTGCTGCTCGCCTCCTGTTGAGCAGCCCGTTCCTAACAGGTCATGGACTGGTGCTGCTCCGTGGCCTAGTGGTTGGGGACCCATGTTATATAGGACTTAGCTCTGGTTAAGGCACCCTAAGTGCAGCTGTTCCATGCCTTCTCACAGTATACTCTTTTCTATCAGTATAGATAGTGTCTCCTGCTATCTTGCCAGTAAGTTTTTTCTCATCAATGACCAAAACTGCTAAACCAAATACAGAATCTGGGTGATCTTTTTCCTTCTCCTTTGCTTCCAATGTCCAGTTGCGTCTCCCCATTTGGTGGGAGTGGACACTTGTTTTAAGTTAATTTCTTCCTTCTTAGTTGCAACTCAGATATTTAGTTTGAGCCTGAGTCACCCAGTACATCATCTGGCTTATTCCAAGAGCTAAAACAACTGCTAAAATCTTTTCAATATCTGCTTGGCCAGTTCACTCCACTTCTCTGAAATTAATGTTATTACAAATCATAAAATCAAAAGCAAACTCTGTTCAGTAAAGATTCAAATTTTCCTAATATGCATGAAAGTGCTTGACAAACTCTAAGTTAGATGTAATTTGTCCTGCATCCTCATTCACCCATTCATTCCTAATTCCATCCTAGCTCAACTCCATTCAAATCTTGCCCATGTAATGTTTACTCTCTTTTTTTTTTGAGACAGGGTCTCCCTCTGTCACCCAGGCTGGAGTGCAGTGGCACCATCTCAGCTCTCTGCAGCCTCGATCTCCCAGGCTCAAGTGATCCTCCCACTTCAGCCTCCCAAATAGCTGGGACTACAGGTGCGTGCCACAAGGCCCAACGAATATTTTGTATCTTTTGTAGAGATGAGGTTTCACCATGTTGCCCAGGCTGGTCTTAAAACACCTGGGCTTAAGCGATTTGTCTACCTCAGCCTCTCAAAGTGCTGAGATTACAGGCATGAACCACTGCGAATGGCCTCTCTCTCCAATCTTTCAAAACATTATGAACGCTTCCTTCCTTCTTTTGGAAATTCGACCTCTTTAAACATGACATGTAACAGTTTGCTACCCTCTATAAGTAGTGCTCAGTGACAGGCATCACAGAGTAAGTAACACAGAGCCAGGGTTCTGGAGCAAGACTGCCTGAGTTCCCGTCCTGTCTACACTACTTATTAGCTGTGCGACTTTGAGTAAGTTACTTATTTCTGTTTCAGTTGCCTTAACTGTAAAAAGAGAGTTATTGCCTGTAGTCACCTCAAAGTGTCATTATGTGAATTGCACAGGTTAATATACGCAAACCCCTTAAAACATTGTCTAGTACTATAAATAGTTGCTATTTTTTTATACTGTTCCCCGTGTCAATAGCTTTCCATTGCTCACAAAATAAAGGAAAATATCCTTAATCTGGCCTCAAATTTCCTGCACGTTGTGACCACTGCCTACTCTGCAACCCCATTTCTTAGTACTTGCCTTCCAGACATACTGAATTACCTCTCATTCTTGGAAATCTCCATGGTTTTCTTTTTCTTTCTTGCCTCGTGGACTTCTGAACTCAGGTTTCTCCTAGTTTAGGACGCTGTGCCTCCCACCCTCCCAGGAACCTAAAGGGACCACTACCCCGCGAGAAGCTGGGTGAGTTCCCAGGGCTCCGGCGCTTCTACCCTCACTGCACTTGGTAAGCTGTACCCTGACTGCTTGCTCCTGTGTATGCGAGCTCCCATCCACCCGTGGGCCTCCTGAGAGTCGGCCTAATTCGTAACCCGGTTCCCAGTAAACAGTGCAGAGCAGGCGCTAAGTGAATGAATGAGCACGAGAGCTGGAAGCCCTCTGAGGCCCCTCTGGTGTCCCTCGTTCGCCCGCCGCCTCGGCCCTGGCCAGGTCGGAACGATCGGGTGCCCCTATCGCCCGGCATGGCTCTCTCAGTGTCCCCGCACCTTCATGCGCAGCAGATTCTTGGACAACTTTGTCTTCCGCTCGGCCGCCATGGTGGCTTCCGCCCAGCGCCGCACTCCGGCCGCGAGCCTCACTGCACATGCGCGGAGCCGCGTGCGCAGCTGCGTCGCTCTCGTAAAGCGCACCGCCCCGCTCCGCCCCGCGGCCCCGCCGCTGCGTGTCGCGCGCCGGCGCGGCCACTCAGCGGGCGCTCTGGTGACTGAGAGGCTGGGGTAAGCGCGCGGCGCGGTGGCGCGGGGATGAGCGCGGCAGATCCCAAAAAGGCCAAAGTCAGAGGAGGACCCAGAGCCTGGCTTCCCCGAGCCGGGGGCCGCCTTCCCGGGACGTCGGCCTGGCCCCCTCGGGGACCCATCCTCGCTCAGGGACTCCCTTCCTCAGAGACTCCCTTCAGACTCAGTAGTCCTCGCCAGCCTCACAGGTTTGCGTCACGCGTGCCACCCGCCTGGGTCTGGTTACCCACGTGTATTGTTTTCCTAACGTGGATGGCGGGCTTCCTGTGTTCTGGGTCCCTGTGCAGGGGCCAGGTCGTTTGCTCTTCACCAGGACCCTACGAGTTGCTGCTTTCCTTACAGCAGCCCTGAGTCCCGGGGAGCGTGGCGGGGGCCACCCCAGGCGGGCTGGCTTCATCCCCGGGCTGCTGCCGGTGCGTGTCTGGCCGAGTGATCCCTGCTAAACAGAAGAATCTGAAGAAACTGCAAGGGATGGAGGCAGGGATGGGTGCCAAAGACACCTGAATGAGAAGAAGGCTTGGTTTTGATCTAAAGAATTGAAAAGACCAGCCTGGGCAACATAGTGAGACCCTATCTCTACCAAAAAAAAAAAAAAATAGGTGGGTGTGGTGGCACGGACCTGTGGTCTCCATTACTTGGGAGGCTGAGGCTGGAGAATCACTGGAACCCGGGAGGTCGAGGCTGCAGTGAGCTGAGATCCCACCACTGGACACCACCTTGGGCTATAGAGCAAGCCTTTGTTTCAAAAACAAAACAAAAAAGAATTTTAAAAACCACTGAAAATAGAGTGGCATTCATACCCTGGTGTTTAATGCTCTGGGTACCAACTAAACACGTTTTCAAAAATCATTCCCAGGTCCGACGCTTTGGAACACCCTCAAGCTAATAGCATTTCAGCTGATAGCATAGATTTTATGTCAGATTCTTGACCTGGTCACCTTATGGGTAATTAGTTCGCTTAATCTCCCTAAGAACCGGAAAGAAGGTATTGTCATCGTGTTGTTAGGAATTCTGAGACACAGAGCGGGTAAGGGACTTGGTGGAATTCACACAGCTAATCCATGTTAGAGCTGAAATTCAAACACCGATTTGGATGTTAAAAGCCCTTGAGGTTTTCCCAGGAGTAAATAAAATCATTGTAATGTACTAAGTGGCTACGGAATCTTATTCACTTGTGACTGTGTGTGAGATGCCGGGGTATAATAGCGTGTAAAAACACCTATCCTCATCTTTCCTGAAGCTGATATTCTGGACATAAGTAAGTGGTGACTGCCGTGAAATAGAGGAAACAGTGTTGTGACCCCTAGAGTAACGTTTAGGGTTACTTTAGACAAGGTGGTCTGGAATGGCCCTTGTCAGATGGTGGTGCTAAGGCTTGAAAGTTGAGAAAAACCTGTTGTATGAAGAGTTGGAGGTAGTGTGCTCCGAAGACAGCAGCAACGGTAAAGGTCCTGAAATATGAACAAGACAAAGTCCCTGGTGTTATAAAGTTTAACAAGTGGAAACAGTAGAGGTTAATCACAAGCCTCATTGCATCCCCCAAAATTCATATGTTGAAGTTCCAACTCCCAGTGCCTCAGAATGTGAGTGTATTTGGAGACAGAACCTTTAAAGAGGTGATTAAAACAAGACCCTGGCTGGGCGCAGTGGCTCACGCCTGTAATCCCAGCACTTTGGGAGGCCGAGGCGGACGGATCACGAGGTCAGGAGATCGAGACCATCCTGGCGAACACGGTGAAACCCCGTCTCTACTGAAAATACAAAAAAATTAGCCAGGCGTGATGGCGGGCGCCTGTAGTCCCAGCTTCTAGGGTGGCTGAGGCAGGAGAATGGCGATAACCCGGGAGGCGGCGGAGCTTGCAGTGAGCGGAGATCCCGCCACTGCACTCCAGCCTGGGCGACAGAGCGAGACTCCGTCTCAAAAACAAAACAAAACAAAAACCAAAAACAAGACCCTTAGGGTGAGCCCTAATCCAGTCTGACTGATGTCTTCATAAGAAGAGGAAATTTGGACACAGACACCAAGATTGTGTTTGCATAAAGGAAAGACTATCTGAAAGCCAATAAATAAATAAATTTAAAAAAAAATGCCTCAGGAGAAACCAAACCTGCCAACACCTTGATCTTAGACTTCTAGTCTCCAGCACTGTGAGAAAATCACACCCAGTCTGTATAAGGCACCCAATCCGTAGTGTTTTCTTACAGTAACCCTGGCAGACTAATATACCACAGAATTAGCTGTCGATGACAGTTGTGATGAGAGCCGGGTAAGGAAAGTATGAGGGTCATGAAAGGGTACAGCAAGGGTACCTAAACCATTCTGGCCTGGAAAAGAGGACGCTCCTAAACGTGGAGAGGAGCTAATCAGGGGAAAGGCCCACCAATCATTCACACTGTTGTGCTGCTTTTACGACCATCCATCCATAGGACTCTTCATATTGCAAAACGAAAACTCTGTTCCCATTAAACAATAATTCCTCAGCCCCTCGTGACTACTTTTTGTCTCTATAAATTTGACTTTTGTGCAGGATTTTCAAAGAACTGCTGTGAGAGTAGAGGTGAAGGGAGAAGTGACTCAGTCTGCCATCTGCACTTGGAAAACTAAGGGGCAACCGAACTAGGATGAACACATGTCTTATCAGCTTCAGAAGAGGAAAACAGCATTCCCGGCAGAAATAAGAGCATATATCTATCATCTAAGGATGCTAGAAGCGCCACACCTTCTCTATGGACTCCTGTTGTACCAGTCTGGATTCTGATTTGTTTTCCTGAAACATTGACATTATTATGTTATTCTTTCACTCTAAAATTTACAATATCTGTTATTGTCTGAGAGATAAAGTTCAACATCTTCAACCTGCCACTCAAAATTCTATTTTCTATTTGATAGTGAAAATCCTTATAATTAAAATGAGTCCTCCAAGTCTCTTCCCACCCCTCAACATGTTATAAATGATAAGTGATTTAAGAGTAATTATGTATTTTTAATTTTGAAAACTACCTGACAAGATAATTCCTTGATCTTTCTATGTACCTGAATTGCAGAGCACAGAGGATAGATCTCACAATCAATAGTGTGTTAACCTGTTGTAGTTACCCAGGCAAAGAAACATCATTTTTGGGGAAGAAATATTTCAAATAGGTCTTCACACAGTTTTGAGTCCTGTCATAATGGAATTTTTTGGAAGGGTGAAAGCCTCCAATTCCTGCCAACTACTGGATCCATCAAGAAAAGGTTCCCTGTGACTGTTCACTCCTGTAGCAGATCTAAGGGTGTGGTGCCTAGTACATAGATGCTTGTCGTATGTGACTAGTGAGCACTTGAAATGTGGCTAGTGCAACTGAGGAACTGAATATTTTAGTTAAATTAAATTTTTATTTAATATTATTATTTTTTTGAGACAGAGTCTTGCTCTGTTGCTCAGGCTGGAGTGTAGTGGTACGATCTTGGCTCACTGCAACCTCTGCCTCCTGGGTTCAAGCAATTCTCATGCCTCAGCCTACTGAGTAGCTGGGATTACAGGCGCCCACAACCACACCTGGCTAATTTTTGAATTTTTAGCAGAGACGGAGTTTCGCTGTGTTGGCCAGGCTGGTCTTGAACACCTGGCCTCAAGCAATCTGCCTGCCTTGGGCTCCCAACATGCTGAGATTATAGGCATGAGCCACCATGCCCAGCAATTTAAATGTTAAAAGTAACAGTGTGAGTTATTTTTCTGTCTATGTGGCTATATTGTTTCGGAAGGAACATATGTCACTTGAACCTTTCAAAATTTAGCATCTGCAGTGAGATGTGCTGTAAGTGTAAAATACATACCACACTTCAAAAGACTTACCCTAAAAAAAAAAAAACTCAATATTTTTTCATATTATATGTTAAATAATAATAAAGATATATTTGTTTAAATAAAATATAGCCTTAAAACTAATTTCATCCGTTTCTGTGTACTTTTTAAAATGTGGCTGCTAGAAAATATAAAATTACATGTGTGGCTTGCATTTTTTTCTTTTTGTTTCTTTTTTTTTTTTTTTTTAAATACTGCAATGGCTATGCATACTTTCCTAGTGCAGAAACTAGAGAAGAATCTGGGGTGAGCACAGGAAGGAACTGTTTTATACAATGAGACAATGAAAGTGGTATATTAAGTATTAGTTTTTGTTCATTTGTTTGTTTGTAGGTACCAGATATTGAAATGACTTGTTAAACAAAATGGTGATTTGGAAGGATACTGGGTAGTTCATAGATGATAAGAAGGCTTGATAACAAGGCTAAGTTAAAAGAACAGAAACCAGGGCATTCCAAGGAACTTAATGACACAGCAAGAATGGTGAGCACCAATTGATTTCTCTGCTCTTTGGACACTTGACTCAAGTTTTTAAAATCAAGGAGAGAGTTTTTGTTATATCTCAGCTAAGGGAGGGCAGGACCTTCTTTCTTGAAGCTGGGAGGCAGAGGTTGCAGTGAGCCAGGATTGCACCACGACACTCCAGCCTATGCTATAGAGCAAGACTCTGTCTCAAAAAAATTATAATAATTATTAAATAAAATTTAATTTAACTAAAATACTCAGTTCTTCAGTTGCACTCGCCAGATTTCAAGTGCTCACTAGTCACATATGACAATTTACAATTTCAAGAAGACTATACACAATGGGGGAGGCTAATTCTTTAAAGAGAAATTGGGTGCTGTTCCTCAGAGATAGTCACTATAGTAGCCAAAACAGCAATGCCAAGGACTTAAAGCAGGATGAGAGCTCTGTTGAGACAGCTGGAAGGACACAAAAATGGTAGAGTGTCAGTTGGGAAACTCTTGTCCAACATCAAATCCATCTCAGAAAATGTGCTCCCTCTTTCTCCTTCCCTGATTTATTTATCAATTATATATATATATATATATATATATATATTTTTTTTTTTTCTTTTTTCTTTTGGCTGCCTGTTACATGCAAATTGTGACTCCAGGTTAACCAGCCTAAAAATGTAGTAGTGTAAGGCATTCCTTCTGCTCTTACATTCAGTTGCTTATTACCTTTTCAGAGATGTCTTGGTTCAATGAGAACATGAGTGCTAGAAATGGCCTTATATGACATCTAGGTAACTCCTAAACATCAGTAAGTTGTTATGAGAATGATCATGAAAAATCAAAACACATCAAAACCAAAAAACATTCCTGATTCTCTGGATGATTCTGATGATCAGCCAGAGTTTGGAAACTATAGGGTTGGATGGACCTTTTAATTATGTATACCAAATTATGTCAGCTCAGTCAGAATTGAGGTTTGTTAGCATTCCACCTAGCTTTCTTTTTTTTACTGTGCCTCAATCCATCCCTTCTTTTCCATTGCTGCAAGCCTATCCCAGAATTTATGCCTAAATCTTAATATTTTATGACTGTCTGATTGCCATAGACTCCTATTTTTTCTGCCTTCTTCATTTTCTATTATTTAATTTAACAGAAATTTTAAGGCATCTCTTATGTTTCTGGTGCTTTGTTAGGTACTGGGGAAACCACCCCACCTCTATGGATATGCCCAAGGCAATCACAGGGATCCTAAGTACTGTCATAGAGATGGAATATGTGGCAGGCAGCATAATCTAGATTTAAAGTGCTCTGAGATCCATCCTTGGGAAAGTGACATCTAAGCCAAAACCTCAAGATGAGTTACACGTTTGTCAGACAAAAAAATGGAAAGGGGCATGGAGGAGTGAAGGGTATTTCAGTCCAACAGAAAAGGGTTAAAGTGATGCCTGTTGTATAGGTGACAAGTCTGGAGAGGCAAGTTAGGGCCAGATCTTAAAGGCCATGTGTTAAATTGGTAGGATTTTATCTGAAAGTCTCTGCAAGGCTATTGAACTGTTTTAAGCAGGAGAATGACACCCTTTAAAAATTGCACAATAGAATTGTGTGATTCTCAAGATCACTGGTTGAAAGTGGAGTAGGGAAATGGAGGAAGGAGAAACAAAACAGAAGACAGGGAGAAAGCCTGACCCTCAAGCCATTTTAAAGATTCTTTTAGATTATACTTCATAATTTCCTGTAGATTAATCTTCCGTTTTATCTAGTTAATCCTATCACCTTTGAGATAAAATCCAAACCCAGGTCGAGACTTGATGGGTAAGACCTTCTACACCTGCCTTCTAGCCTTATCTTCTAGCTTTTTATCCGTCTTATATGTCTCAATGTACTCTCCTCTAGCCAAGCTGATCTACTCACTGTCCCTCCAAACATTCCATATTTATCTTTCATATAAATTTCACACTGCCTTCTCTTCTGGAATGATGCCTAGAATAATGTTTTTGGTGTTCTTTCAGCTTTTCAAATCCTACTCCTCAGGGCCCAATTCAAATTTCACCTTCTTCTTACATCAACTGAAAATGATGATAGGGCTGTTTTATAGTTTCAGTGTTTAATTACACACTACGTTTTATTGTTATCTAAAAACGATTTCAGGTGCAGGAGGACAATTCTGGGTTTTATACTCACCTTAAATGTTTCACAGCTTTAAACACAGTTCTTAAGATACTAAAAAAACACTTATTGAATGAATAAGTGAAAAGCTGCCTGCTCTGTAAAATGGGTGAGACAGCATTTAAAAATTTATATACATCCTTTAATAACTTATAAGCCCCACAATACCCAACAAATTCCATCCAGCTGAGTTGACAGGTTTTTTTTTTAAATTTTTAATTTTACAAAAGAAAATTAAAGAAATAAAAATTCAAGGACAGGGTAATAAAACAGCTTATTTTCCTCTACTAATTCTAGTCAAAATGTTATTTTCAGTTAAAAGATATGATATCTTTGGACCGTGAGGAAATTTCTAAAGAAGCCAGTTGCCATGGGGATTATGAAGAGAAACAATTTAAAAAACATAATCAATTCATGCAAATGAAGCCACAAGGTCTAAACCTGGAAGACATTTGGGAGGGATGGAGGAGGTTCTCAGAAAGAGGAAACACGTGAAAATGAAGTGTAAGGGGAACATGTTAGAAACTGGAAACCAGGCCACAGGAGACGTAGAGTTGTTACTTTCCCAAGGAAAGGGGTAATTGTTGCGTTTACTAGTGAGAGGGAACAAAAGAAAGGTCTTAAATCACAGGACTGGAGAGGCCAAACAGTCTTCTCTTTACCTGCAAGGGATCCTTACTCCTAGAAAAGGAGAGAGCAGGTTATGAAGCCGATGCCAGCCAAAAAGAAGGCTGCTGAGCCTGTGGACCGAGTCAAGGGCTCTGGCTCTCACCTTCCTATATCCCTCTACTACTCTAAGAATATGCCTCCCACCATTAAAAAACAGAAAGCCAGTATTTTTCTATAAGGACAGTTACATGTCTTTAAGTTTCGTTATTTTATTATTTGTAGTAAGTTTTTTTTTTTTTTTTTAATTCTTCTTATATTAGTTGTGCTGGGAAGGTGTGTTTGTTCTGTGGCTGCTGGAAAGCTCCACATAAGCTGAATTCAAGCTATGCAGGTGCTCACAGCTTTTGGAGATGGATGCCATCACATATACCTAGACACAAATCATCCCGGCATATTTCCGGTGGTACCCAGGCACTGCTGACCATAACAGTGAGATATCTTCTCTGTTTCACACAGCAGCAGGGGCTGAAAGAAACTCTGCAAATCCAATTTCCTGTTTTAAAGAAAACTAAGTTTATGAAAATATGATCTCTACGGGAAGTTGCACAGTGGAGTGGAAAGAACATGATCTTTAGAAATAGAAAGACTTGAATTTGATTCTTGGTTCTAGGATTTCTAGCCATGAAAGCCTGTAGTAAGTTTTGCAGACATAAAAATGCATTTTGTCTTTCGGAGAATTTTTTTCCTGTTAAAACTTTAAAATAAAAACAAAAAACTGCTCTCCTAGATTACTACTTGTATGCTGAGACTATGCCTGAAAAATCAAAGGCAGGTGCCTTAAACCTTGTGTACTCACCAGATGGCGTAGGCTGATGGAAAGTGAATTCTTAATCCTGATGCTGATTTTGAAGACTCCTTTATCCCACTGGTGTTCTTACCATAGTTAGAAATTCCTGGCCTAAAGAGCATGGACAAACAAGGGCAGGGGTTTTAGTGACAGAAGTGAATAGTTGGGAATCAAAGTTCTCTTTTTAAAGCCCTGTAAGTTATTAAAGAATGCTTATGTTTGCAGATATTTTGTTAGCAATGATGTGATAAAGAGGAGAAGATCCAATTAGATATTAGATTCATTTGATTAAAAAAGATTAGTTTCCAAACTATGATATATATATACAAAAAGAAACGTACAAATTAGAAAAATGAAAGTCTCACCTACTTCATTTCCCCAACTCCCATTCCTTAGAGGCAACTTCCATTAAATCTTCTGGCTTCAAAAATTTGCACTAAAAGAATGCTCTTTAAATGAACTTTTTTTTTTTTCTCTGTTGAATTGTTTTAAGAAAGATACCTGTTTCTTATAGTAAGAAGGCATTGCAAAGTGCTATAATTGTTTTTCCTTTGTAAATACACCTGCAAACAATTGTTTTGTTATATTAATATTTCTCTGCTGAGTAACATTTGGCCAAGACTTAACTACCACCATTGGATGGCAGCCTAAATTGCGACCCCTGAGGAAGTGAATTCATCCTTGACAATAGCCTCCATAAAATCCATCTTACAAGTGATAATTTTGCACAGATGTTTTAAAATGAAATGTTGAATAAATGGTTCCTCTTGTTTCTAGCAAGAATGTGAGTGAGAGAGCGAGCAAGCAAGAGAAATGACTAGTGACCAGTTGAGAAAGTCCTGTCTTCCACTGAGCCATTTCACTCCTGCCCATCTACTCTCAACAGCTCAAGAGCCGCTGAACCCTCGGAACTCTGTGAGGATCAGAGGAGACAACATGTGTGAAAACACCTTACCAATACAAAGCTGTGCAGATGTAAAGGATGGTTATTCCAGAATGGAGGTAGGTTGCTTCTATAGTCTCTTTTATTGGCATGGTGGATTTTTAATGGAGTAGCCTGTATGAAGTAACTACCACAAACTAAGAGCTGTGCTATTGGACATTTTTATTTTCTTTAAATCCACTTAAACTTAAATCTAACATCTCATTATACTTATGGGCTGGCAGAAATTAAGTTGAAATATTTATTAGTGATGTCCTGCCCCAAACAATAGTCCAAGAGTTCAGGATCTTAAATGATGCCGAATCATAGGTGATGATCTCCTTGTCATTGATCATGCATTATCATGTCATTATCTCACTGATAATGCAGAGATATCCGTTTTCCATTCATCTTGATCTTTTTAGATTCTGCTTCTCCCTTGCTTCCAGTCCACGTTCAGTGTCAGAAATCTTTGAGAGGACTGGAAGTCTAGCATCCAAAATCGCTGGGTGCACAATACAGACACTCTTTGCCTTGTAAGATTCTTTGTCTCACAGGATCTTCTGAACTCTGACCTCTTCCCAATATTGAAAAAACTAATTCTTCCCTTTTGCTGCCCTAGAAAGTACTGTCTCTCCTGTGTGCCTCTGGGCTTCAGGGACATACCTCTTTAGTGTGTGTAGACTTTTACAAAAGCCAAGAGGAACTATAGGATTCAGGCAGTTCCCCCTCTATGTCCTATAAACCTCCTCTCCTGCCCCAGAGACAAGACATACTAAGGGCCTGGCCACCTTCCTGGAAGTGTTGAGGTGTGCATAGAGTAAAACACGAAACTCAAAATATTATTCCGCTCCAGCGGCATAATAAAGAACTTCTTTTAGCTTCAGCATGGCAACATTTTGGTGAGCACACTCCAGGTTGTATGTGTCCTCCTAGCTGGGTGAATAGAACACTCCGCATGATCTTTTTGATTTCTTGAGTGTAGCTAGTTTAAACAACTGTTTCTGTTTTTTCATCCAGCTGCAATAATTTCAATGTAAGAGCAAAAGGAAAACACTTCATTAACTCTAAAAAAATAATAATTATAATAGTTTATAATTTGCACTTGTCGATAAATAGCTCCCTTAACATTGGTGACATACAATAACCAGCTTCTGTGGTTTCGTTACTGCATTTGAATTTTTATAGCATCATTCAAAATATAAGAAAGCTAAGTTGTATTTGGTTTGTGCTGCTTAGGGGATGTGTGTTAGGAATGATTAGTCTTGTTGATTAAGTTATTATCTAACCAGTCAGGAGGAATTAATTGCTGTGATTTAAAGATATGGCTATTTGGCATTTATTCGATCAGTTTTAAGGAGGGAAAATGTTAAAATTTTTTGCTATAAAAAATTTCAAAAATATTCAAAAGTACAAAGAGGAGAATACTTTCATCCCTACATGGTCATCAGCTAGCTTAATTATCAATTTATGACCAATCTTGTTTTATTTATGTTTCCCAGTTTTCCTCTTTCCATCCCTCTTTCAGTTTGAAGCTAATCCTAGGCATTATGTAATTTTTCTGTAAATATTCCAGTAGATATCTCTAAAAGGTAAGGACTTGAAACAAAACTTAATCCCAATGCCATCATCACACTTAAAAGCTAAGCAACAATGAAAGAACACTTTTTAATGATCTTTTTATTTTCATGATTTATCTTATCATTTATCTCCTTATCATTTACAATTTAATATTAGATTTATGTTAACAGCACAAATCTGCACCTACTAACATATTATGAAAGATATGCAGGGTACATAAGTGAAAGAGGAAGTAACAATAACTTCTATAACATGGTTTAATTTCTATTTAAAAAATTATAAAAATGAGGCCAGGTGTGGTGGCTCACGCCTGTAAACATAGCACTTTGGGAGGCAGAGGCGGGCAGATCACAAGGTCAGGAGATTGAGACCATCCTGGCTAACATGGTGAAACCCCGTCTCTACTAAAAATACAAAAAATTAGCCAGGCGTGGCGGTGGGTGCCTGTAGTCCCAGCTACTCGGGAGGCTGAGGCAGGAGAATGGCGTGAACCCGGGAGGTGGAGTTTGCAGTGAGTGGAGATGGCGCCACTGCACTCCAGCCTGGGCGACAGAGTGAGACTCCATCTCAAAAAAAAAAAAAAAAAAAAAAAAAAAAAAAAAAAAATTATAAAAATGATATCTATGTTTGTTTAAACATGTGAAAGTTTGGAAGCATATATCCCACATCCAGAACAGTGGTATTTAAAGTCATGATTACAATTGATATTGTGAGTGGGGAAGAGACTCTCACTATAAAACCTACATTAACAAAATCTTTTTTGAAATATGTATTACTTTTTTTTTTTTTTTTTTTTTGAGACAGAGTCTCACTCTGTTGCCCAGGCTGGAGTGCAATGGCGCAATCTTGGCTCACAGCTATAAAAATTCAAATGCAATAATGAAACCACAAAAGTTGGTTATTGTATTTCACTCACTGCAACCTCTGCCTCCCAGGTTCAAGCAATTCTTGTGCCTCAGCCTCTAAGTAGCTGGGATTATAGGCCCGCACCATCATACCTGGCGTATTTTTAGTAGAGATGGGGTTTTGCCATGTTGGCCAGGCTGGTCTCGAAGTCCTGGCCTCAAGTGATCCGCTGACCTCAGCCTCCGGGATTACAGGCAGGAGCCACTGTGCCTGGCTGAAAATGTATATTACTTTGCGGATTAAATTTTCAAAGGAGAGTTTATGAAAGGAAGAACTTGCATATATTTTGTTAAAATATGAAATGAGAGACATTCTCAGGGCAGGGTGTGCTATCCAAATACTGTCCCTCAGTTGGATGATCTTACTCCTGGGTTAATAGGAGTAGCAGCTGGCATGTATAGATTACTGGCCATGTGCCAGGCACTGGGATAAGTGCTTTCAAGCTGATGATTTATTTCTCACCACAATCCTTTGAAGTAGGTATTGGTATTATTCCCATTTCACAGATTAAGAAACATGATCTACTGAAATCCTAGTGCTTGGCTTGGAAGGCTAAGATGGGAGGATTGCTTGAGGCCGGGAATTCAAGGCCAGCCCTGGAAACACAGTGAGAACTCATCACTACAAAAGATAAATATATAAAAAATAGCTGGTGTGGTGGTGCATGCCTGTAGTCCCAGCTGCTTGGAGGTTGAAGTGGCAGGATTATTTGAGCCCAGGAGTTTGAGGCTGCAGTGAGCTATGATTGAGTCACTGCACTACATCCTGAGGTGACAGAATAAGACCCTGTATCTAAAACAAAAAAAGAAAAGAAAAGAAACATGATCTAGAGCAGTGAAATTACTTGCCAGAGGTTTGGAAGAGTCTGACGCAGGCTTGGTCCTGAGCTGGTGGGACTCTGTTGCCATTGCTCCACTCACTTCATTGATCATTCTACTTCCCTTGGTTCTGAAGTCTCAATATTACCAAATGAATTTTGTTATTTCGGTTCCTACTTGTTTGCCTCTTTTGTTGCTGAATTGACATATTATCCTTATTTTATTACAAAGTCAATGGCTCAGACAAGACAGAGTAGTAATTCCTCTCATTTTATCCCTTGTCCATGGAATCTGATTGGCCTCAAAGGTGAAAGGGAGAAACAAAACAAAAGGAACTTCATGCCTTTTCTGATTTAGGAAACATTTACATGACAAGCAGATGGTTCTTGTCATCAATGGCTTTTTGTATTGTTCTTCAGCTGCCTGAAGTTTTTCCTTGGTGGAAAATGTCATAAAGTTCTTTTTAATTTATGTATTCCATAAACCTAGGACAAAGATATAGCAAGGATGTGGGAATAGAAGTGCACAGCACTTTTATTTGGAATACATTTCACATTACAGATGTAAACAAGCTGCTACTATCTTTTTAAGCAAGTTGTTATGGATTAGTTCTTGCATACTGTAGCACAAGTTGCCCTTAGCATTCACAATGCTTTGGAACCTTTTGGTCATCTTTTGTTCAGGAATAACAAATTAACTTTATTATGTAATAAAAGAAGAATGGGATTGCAAAACAAAATCCATAAAATGATATGCCCACATACACACACATACTGTGAGACATGACTTATTTGTACAGTCACACTACTATTTCCCTTATCTATTGGAGATAATTGAGATATTACTGTACACCCAAAAGAAAGTTGATCCTTAACAAAAAGTTTGCTGATTTTTATATTCCAGTGATTGTTTCAGAAGAAAATGTTTCTATCCTTTGCACTTCTGTGCCATGGCCATTCCAGCAGGGGCCACAGGGACTGGGTTGAGAAAACACCTCTGACTAGGACAATTTCCAGAACTTAGACCACTCAATGACCTTCTTTACACATAGTGAGAAAGTACACCAAGGATGAACTTCTTCACAGACTGCAGGAAGATGCTGCGCAATCCTGCTTGTATCCTTAACATATGATTAGAGACTAGTCATTTAGATTACAACTTTAACTCTTCAGATAAGCTGAATGGTAGTCCCTTCTAGTGAGTAGTTAGTTCACAGTGTTGGGAGAAAAAAAATTAATATTCTTCTGCAAATGTATCAATCTCTATGCCTCTGTTTGGGTATATCCAAAGAGGATATTTTGAGAAATCCTATGAATACTTATAATTATGTTTGGTGAGATTTTTAAAAATACCTTAATTCTAACTCTTTAGGAGACTCAGAGAGATGAAAGAATTTTTGCTCTGAGGCCGGGCGCGGTGGCTCAAGCCTGTAATCCCAGCACTTTGGGAGGCCGAGACGGGCGGATCATGAGGTCAGGAGATCGAAACCATCCTGGCTAACGCGGTGAAACCCTGTCTCTACTAAAAAAATACAAAAAACTAGCTGGGCGGGGTGGCGGGCGCCTGTAGTCCCAGCTACTCAGGAGGCTGAGGCAGGAGAATGGCATGAACCCGGGAGGCGGAGCTTGCAGTGAGCTGAGATCCGGCCACTGCACTCCAGCCTGGGTGACAGAGCGAGACTCTGTCTCAAAAAAAAAAAAAAAAAAAAAAAGAATTTTTGCTCTGAGAGGCAAGAATTTTCCATTGTTAATTGTCATGAAACATTGTAGTGTACTTTGAAAAATATTTGGTTAATTCAGGAGCCGTAGTGTAGGAAATTCAGTTCTGTAGCCTACTTTCTAGGTAGGTCTCACGCGAGTGTCTGGGATACCTTATGAATTTAGGTCTCATAAACTGTAACATTATTCCTCCAAGGGGATGTAATTTTTCTGTGACTTATATGTCATGGTTGGCTTTTTAGTTCTTCCTTCTTCCGAATTACCTTGCAGTTGTTGTTACTTAGAAAGTCCAGAGATGGGTGTTCAGTTGTGTGATAAATATAATCTTAATATAAACCATATGGCTGAAGAGAATGTCTGTAAGGTCATGGCTTTCATGACATTTTTAGTATTAGGGCTGGAAATGTTCTTCAATATATCAAATTCTTAATTCATTAGAAAACTGTAACCAGCCCCCCACCCCCCACCAGTTTAAGCAGCTAGTGCCAATTCCAGAACTAGAGAGGTGGTATTGCACCACGATTAAGTGCTTTGGCTCTGAAGTCATGTGGTTGGGTTTGAAGCTTGCCCCTACCACTTACTAACTGTGTAAGCCTGCACAAGTGACTCTGTGCACCAGTTTTGTGCTTCAGTGTGAAAATGGGATAATCATAGTACCTGGTTGACAGAGTTATCAGGAGAATTAAAGAAACAAGTCCAGGTTAGACACTTGGCACAGCACCTGGTACACAGTGAGTGCTCAATAAATGCTATCAGACTTAGAATTCTCTTTCCTGCCTCTCAGTTGATTGCTTTATTGCACCACATTGTGTTTCCCGACGTCCCTTAAACAGAGTAAAATATTTCAATAGTATTATTTCTCATGAGAATTGAGTAAATATTTTAGAACAGTGCACACAGTTAACAAGTATCATTGTAGCCATTTTTTCTATGTGGGAGATGGTGATGTGATAAATGAAAATTTAGAATGAAATGAAAAATGAAACAATGTATATCTGAATATATTCAGGTAATATGTTATACAATACATTACTTTTTAATACAGCCATGTTCCCTAATTTGCATAACAATTGACCACTTTAGTAGCTCATTAGATAAATTGAGCCCAATTAACCAATTTAAACTTATTACAAATGCACGTCTGTAATGTGAAACTGTTACTGGAAACTCACTGGAACTCAAATTTCCAGTAAAAGGAACCCTTGATTTTTCAATAAAAGAGGAAACATCTATTGTGGGTCCATGTAGATGATATGGATTTAGCAATGATTTGTGCTTCAATTATAATCACTTACTGCCTTTTACAGAGAGATTCATGTCTTTCCAGCTCTCTGTGAAGATATATTGCTATAACAACAATGGCTAATCTTAGATATATGATACTGTTCACCTGTTAAACTGTGTCAACTCTATGAATTGAGCCATAGCATAGTAAGTTAAGCTCTATTCTATTTCTGTTAGTTATATGTGGTTGATACTTCAGGCTGCCTACCCCATTGTCATTCTCACCAGCCTTATTTGTTACTGGTAGAACTCTAAATTTTCTCAAATATTGGGCAGTCATGTGTTTTAGGGGATTTCCATCAGCCTTGAGAGGAGGTGAATCTTGAATAGTCTAAATCAGACATTCTAATTCTAATTATTACCCTTCTAGTGATTGATTTAGACTTGGGTTTGTGATATAAATTTGTCCAATAAGTATTGAGGGAGAGTCTTTGGCTTAGGTGTAGGGTGCTTCTGTGTAAAATTTACACTTAGAAGCAAACGTTTCTGCCTCTGATGATTGCCACCCTTATATAATACCTGGAACTGCAGAAGCCACCTTAAGGATCTTGAAGAGAACCAGGCTCAGAGGGCAAGCCAACATGCTTAGGTTGGAAGAGTAGAAAGTTGTAAAGAAGTTTCCTTTTGACATCGGTGAGTTACCAAGTGAACTCACCATGGAGTCACTCTAGCTCTGGACTTCCTGCTTTGTGATATGATAAAAGTCATTATTTAAGCCAATTCTGGTTTGCCTTCTTTTATTTCCAACAGAAAACACACTAACCAAAACCATGTAAAATCACTTCATTATAATTCTGGTTTCTTTGTGTTCTTTGATCATAGTTGTCAGAATGAGCTAATGTCTGAAAATTGCTCATAGGATCAGGCATAGCATCGCCCTTGTCTCTTGTGTTTGCACTTGACAATTCCCACTATTTCAATATTTGTAAGTATTTAAACTTATGTTAACTGGTGACATTTCTTTATTCTTGAGTTAGCATTTTAGGTATAATCTTATAACTATTAAATAATAAAGTTAATCTCATAAGATTCCCTTTGTGTTGCAGTTTCCTTTGCCCCTACTAAGCTCCTTGGATACAATCATTTTTTAGCACAGCTCACTTAAGGATATCAACTTGAATGGGGGTTACCTCAGTGAGCAGAAGGAATGAGGTAAACCTTTTGTTACATTAGCACAACCATCTCCTTTAAGCTGACATACTGGTTTTCTAACATAAATGCTTAATTTAGATTTCTTAAAATTAAATTGTTTCTTTTTTTTAAGTTGATGAGCACAGAATCATGCAATAGCAACTGTGGATTAAGAAGAGTGAACAGGGCTGGATTCGGCGGCTCATGCCTGTAATCCCAGCACTTTGGGAGGCCGAGGCGGGCGGATCACGAGGTCAGGAGATTGAGACCATCCTGGCTAACATGATGAAACCCCGTCTCTACTAAAAATTTAAAAAATTAGCCAGGCGTGGTGGCGGGCACCTGTAGTCCCAGCTACTCGGGAGGCTGAGGCAGGAGAATGGCGTGAACCTGGGAGGCGGAGCTTGCAGTGAGTGGAGTTTGCGCCACTGCACTCTAGCCTGGGCGACAGAGGGGACTCCATCTCAGGTAAAAACAAAAAAAAAAAAAACAAAAAAAAAAAAGAAGAGTTAACATATGTGAATTGAGATTGGTGTTGTGTTAAATGAAACAAACAAAAAAAATAATTGACATATACCTAACGTATTTTTCTGCTGGATGATTACTACACATAGATGTTAATTGATTCATGTAAATCACCAGAGTTACAGTTTATGGGAGCCTTTTAAAAATAAGGGCAATTTGATAATGATGAAGTCTGTAGGAAGGTCTTACCACCTTTAGAAAATCATCCTCCCTTTCATTCCTGAATAAGTCACTGCATTTTGGCTATCATTCTTTTACATGTCCGTTCTATGTGTAGTTACTGATATGGTTTGGGTCTGTGTCCCTGCCCAAATCTTATGTCAAATTGTAATTCCCAGTGTTGGAAGTGGGGCCTGGTGGGAGGTGATTGGATTGTGGGGCAGATTTCCCCTTTGGTGTTGTTCTCATGATAGTGAGTGAGTTATCATGAGATTTGATCATTTAAAAGTGTGTAGCACCTCGCTCCTCTCTTTCTTCCTTCTGCTCCAGCCACGTAAGATGTATTTGCTTCCCCTTCATCTTTGCCATGATTGTAAGTTTCCTGAGGCCTCCCCAGCCGTGCTTCTTGTATAGCCTGTTTAAGTGTGAGCCAATGAAACTTCTTTTCTTTGTAAATTATTTAGTTTCAGGTATTTCATAACAGCAATATGAGAAAGGACTAATACAGTTACTGACAGAATAGTATCTCCTTTTACTATGTGAGTAACTCTTCTTTAAATGTGATTTCATCAAGAGATTTATCTTCCAACCGACTAAGGACCAAACCATGAATGTAGGGAATGGGGTTTCATTTAAAGGTGGCACTGTGAAGTCAGGTACTTCTGTCAGTCATTCTATCAGCACTTTAGGCCAAGCAAATTGGAAGTGAACTGAACAGATGGGGCTTGTTAAGAGAAACCCTTAGGAAGGTCTCCAGTTGGGGCCTCAATCCTTGACTTTGCTACATAGCAAATTCTTCTTCTCTTGGTAATAAATAGACTAATACACCATGATTATTTTTCTTAATCAAAGAACCAAACTCCTAAGCCTTTTTCTGATAGACAGCCTGCTGTATATCTACACTGATGAAGAAAATAGGAAATGTCTAATAAAGCTTAAGATGTATCTGCTTATGCTTAAAGCCTGTTTAGAATGCCTCTGCCTGCTAGCACTTTTTAGTAGGTATGTCTGGAGTGAGATTGGTGAGAAACTCATTCCTTCTTGTCCAATATAAGGCAGAACAAAGGTGTGACTAGGTGTCAGTGTCACTGTGGGTTTTCAATTTCTGCTGATAGAAATGTAAAACTTTCTCGGGACTCTTGGCTTACATGTTGGGAAAATCCTCCTAACTCAGTCCTCATAGAAACTAACAGTAGGAATGAAACTTTTTTCCAATCTCCGCTTCACTCCCTAACTGAGCAATATCGGGTTTACATGATTAGAAATTCCCATCTTTAGGCAAAAATACTGGAAGCAGTAGAATAATACTGAGAGTTTGTTTTGCATTGCATTTGACAGGAAATAAGAAACATGTGAGGTCCTTTTGTGAGTCTCTATCTTCTGACAACCTGAAATTTCTTCCCCATCATGATATTAAGAATTGAAGTACAGTTTCTGTTGAAGATGAGAGGTGTATTCCTAATTCTGGAATATCGTAGAACAGGCCCTAGTGCCAGCAGTCTCAGATTAGTCTTAAATCACTAACTCCTTTGGGGGAATAAGAATGGGAATATTCTTATTGTATAAGAATCTTGGGAGTCAGGGGGTTTATGTAGCTATTGTGCTGGACTCTATAAGCTCGACTGCTTTTACGCATCTGGCACAAAGCGAAATAATAAAATAATTTTGAAAATTTTACTCTATCTCATTTATATTAAGGAGTGGCAAGAAAAGTGTGTGTGTGTGTGTGTGTGTGTGTGTGTGTGTGTCTAAGAGTGAAAGAGAGAGAAAGAGAGAGAGAGAAATTCCAGAGTGGAGCTGTGCTAAAGTGGCCAGCCCCTGTATCCTCTTGGAGAAACTCCTTCAAGTGCTGAAAATTCTGCATTTCATTTTAATAAAGGAGGTGAAATTCCCAATGTAGTGGCACATACAACCCCATCTAATTATATAATAGATCACATTATTTTTCAGGCTTGAGTATTTTTACATGTTTTGCAAGCATTTTTCCAAATCCAGTTTCTACTACAGATTGTAGCCCCTTTTGAGGAAACAGATTTGTATTCTAATTCTTTTTGTATTCTTGCACTCAACACATGCCGCAAACTGCGGGGATTCAGTAAATCCTGGTAACTAGCTGGTTTTAACTAGTAGATAAGACAGTTCTTTAAAGGTTATGAAAAACTTTAGCAAGTAGCAGCAGGAGCAGTCGTAAGCTTTTTTTCTTAAGGAATACATTTAGGGAAGGATGTGAAAACATTTCAGTTGTCTTGGTAGCATTATTCCTACGATTTCCACTTCTTGAAGAAGGTAACAATAGAAGTAATTGAAGCACTTTAGCTGCTGTCGTCATCTAATCTATTAAGCACATAATTGTCCAGTATACACTTTCTTTTTTCACATCCCTTATGAATCATACCTGCTTCTTGTTTTGTTCTGCAGCATATTTTCGTTGTTAGTTCAAATGCCAGTTTTCCTGCCCAGTCAAGTAAGGTGTAAAGCATAGAGGGGACTGCGTCTTTTGGGTGTCAAGACTTCTCTTTCTCTTTGTTTCATTTGATCCATTCTTTTTGGCCTCCATTTCTAGAGTGCACACCTGCCCTACAATTAGCATTTAATGGCAACTGTGAGGCTCATAGCCTCAGACATTTGCAAGGACTCAAGACTGCAGCTGAAAGAAGCGGCAAGCACGCCAAAATTGATAGATTTCCCTTGGTTAATGAAGATTACAGATGGAAATACTTTTTTGCTTGTGTGTGAACATGCTGGGATTTTAGAACTGATGCTATTAATCAATCTGTACTAAAACAGAAACAGTTGCGAATATGTAATATAGAGTACCAATGGAATAGAAAACAAACCTTTAACTAAGCCTGATTTTTTTTTGAAGTTGGAAAATGTTGCCAGCCTGTTTTGATGTAATTGAAAATGTTTAGAAGCTTTCCTGAAGAGTTGATTAATATATCAAAATCAGAAAAGGCAATTTTGAGTCTAATTTTGTTTGTTTACATTGTAATACAGGATTCTTGGCTTTGAAATTCTGCAGGGTGAAAAATGACTGTCAGTGTGAAACAAAGTAGTTTATTGAAAAGAACATTGTGTCTAGTAGGGAACAGCTGATACCAGTCCAATGCATGATATCCAGAATTACAATATCTTCATCAGTCTGAATAGTTCCTTACTGGTAGAGTCCAGATTTGGCCAAGGGGGAATCTTTGGCCCCTCACCTCTTAGTACAAGAACCTAAAATGAGGAGTTGGTCGGGAGTCACTCTGGTCCAGGGTGGAGGAACAAGGATAGTTTGGCATCTTGATGAGCTGCAGACTAGAACATCTGCCATGTGCACAAAGGTGGAAGCAATGTCATGAAGGAAGGTCTGGCATGGCTCTTGTGGTAGGGCCTGGAAATCTTGATGATGCTCCAAGAAGCTTTTCCAATGACTTCTTGACTTTCTTAATGCAAATGAACTAGATTATAATTATATTTGTAATTATATTTTGGCACTCAGCCTTTGGAGGAAGAGGTCTTAGTTCCAGAAAACTTGCTGTGCAAGGAAAAAAAAAAAAAAAAAGAACTTTTACCCAGAGTTTCTGCCTTCTTGGTTGAAACATGAGTATTCAAAGAGAAGTAGATGCCTGCCGTAGAGTGATTTAACTTCTTCCTTTTTCCAGGAAAGTTCCAATTTCATATATTTTTCCCATTATTTCATCACTGATATCTCCTAGAAATGACAATATTTTGGTGGTTGTACCTGCTAGACTGTCTTTCAAATCTGGAAGCAACACAAAAGTCTTTTATGGTATCATAGGTCTTGGATTGGGGTTCAGAAAATAAGGTCACCACATGTAGAAGGAGATAGAACTGAAAAAAAACAAACAAACCCTAAAATCAACCTAATCTTCTACCCCTTTGGGTAGATACTAGAGTTTCCAGGCCAGGTGGTGACACAGCCTCTGCTTGAATATCTCCCCTAATAGATTGGAAACTCGCTCATAGCAGGGAAGGCATCTAGTTGTTAGTAAGCTTTGTATTTTTAATCAAACCTCTTTCCTATAGTCTCACTCATCAGGAACAACAGAGAAGGTTTCCTTTTTTTTTTTTTTTTTTGACAGTTTTTCAGATAGGAAGATAGATATCTTCATATCTCTGAGTCTTCTCTCTCCCAGGCCAAGGTTTACCAAGCCCTTTAATCATTTCATTCATAATGAGATTTTCACCATTCCAGGGGTCTTAACACTCTACTTTAACTTTCATTTTCCTGGTCTAGCTTTTGCAGAATAAAACTGGAACCCCTTTCCCTTAAAAAAATTCCTGATAATACAGTTTAAGATTGTTTTAATTCATTTTACAGCCACTTATTACTTCTGGTTTAGACTAAGCCTGTGGTCAGTTGATGCCTCTTGGTCTATTTCAAGTAAATGACTATCCTCACCCTCTTCTTCCCCCTTCCTCCCAATTCGCGCATATGATGCTTAGAATTGGTATATGGAACTTCATCTTCATACCTAATATATATATATTTGAATTCTGACCTGCCATTCAAATCTCAAACTCTCATTAAATCTTGATTTTTTTCATCTAACGTACCAGTTTTTCCAGTCAGCTGCAAATTAAAGTAGGTTTCCCATGCTTTTATAAGTGTTATCATCATCTTGTGAAAAGGGACACACTTTTTAGTGAGACAGATCTCGGATTTTAATCCCAGTTTCATCATGTAACTGCTGTCTGATGTTAGCCAGTTATTTAAACTCCCTGAGCCCAGTTTTGCTCATCTCAAAGAGAAGATGATAATTTCTACCTCTTAGTTTTGTTATGAGCATCTCTAATAGTGTAAGAGCAGAATACAGTGCCTATCACATAGTAGGTAATGGTGATGACAGTAATAAATAATAAAGATAAATGTTTTCTTGACTGGGAATCAGAATCAATTTTCTTGTTATCTTTCTTCTTTTCTGTCAGAGTTAATATTTTGGGTAAGGCCAAGGACTGAACACTATAGCCACTAGAGACCATTCTCCAGATTGACATTCACTAATTGACAAATGTTATTGGGCAATAAATGTGTATTGAACACATCTATGTTTTAGTACTCTTCTAGTGACTAGGAACTCAGTGGTAAAAAAGACAGCAAAGTCCCTGGCCTCATGGAGTTGACATTCAAAAGGCCAGAGCTACTGCATAACGTAGGGACATAATTCACATAGAATTTGTTGGCTCTACAAGAGGAGGAGAGAGACCAATTTTGTGTATGTGTACATACATACATAATGTATATAATATTGTATATAATACAATGTCAAATAGTGACAAGAGCTAGAATATATAATATGATGTCAGATAATGACATGAACTATACATAAAAAGAAAACAAGGTATTCAGTGTATTTAGAGGGCAAATGCTATCTTATATCATATGGTTAAAGACCTCTTTATGGAGGTGAAACTCGGGTGGACTCCTAATGGAAAGAGGCCATGAGCTGTGCAACTCTGAAGGAAAAGTGTTCTAAGAAGAAGGACATTGATTCATAAATGTAAGCTTTTTTGGTATGAATGGTCAATCAGGTATTTGTTCTCTTAAAAGCACTGTCTTATCCATCAGATCTCCAAGAATAATAAGAGACTTTGTAAATATGCTTACCCTAACTAGTCTAAACCACACATGGATCTGAGCTTGTCTGGGGATTCTGGGGAGGCACAGGATTTGTATTCCCTTGCCCATATGAAGGCCTTTCTCTCTCTGGTATTTCTCCTTGAGCAAGTGTGCAACTTTATGGAACATAAAGCAAAGAAGGGGATCCATCACCCAGCCAGATCAAATGAATCAACCCTTGTGGCCTACGGGGTGATAGGACCCACATCGAGGTTGCTCTCCCACCCCTTATTGTACACATGACATCCTCACTCTCACCTTTGGTGAATCCATCCTGGTTTCTAGTGATCACCACTTCCTTTTTAAGGGCTGACACACCATCTAGTCATACCCTGTTTCAAAATCAAGCTTGCAGATCTGTAGGACACAGAATACACTTTCCTCCGCCTCATTTTGAAAAATTAGAATACTAATTTCCTAGCTCTACATGTCTCTAGTACATGTCTCTAGTACCTTGCCCCAGGACCTTTTCAATTCTCTATGATCCTGTAAAGATTACTGACAGTGACTCTTAGATTTCATCTGCAAAATCTCTTCATACTCCAGGATGTAATTTGTTTAGGCCTGGAGACATAAACTCATTTAAAACAACAAGATGGTCTCCTGCTATCACCTTACCTATCTCATACTTCAGTTCCTTCTAAACTACATTTATTCAACTGTCCTGAGTTTAAAGATTATTATCCCTGATAAAGGAGATGGAACTACAACAGGAGTGGAGATATATGACTTTCGCTTTGTTATTTGTTAATGTTATATCATCTGCCGCAAGCAGTGAGTCTGTTTTTTAGGTTTATCTTTTTACTTTGATTGTAGCTGATAAGAGGGATGTGTGTGTGTGCATGCGTATGTTTGTGGATGAAGGCTTAAGCATATTTCACTTCAGCTTATTGAGGGATGAATTCTCTCATCTTGTTCATTCAGTTCAGTACTCCTATGCATTCCCTTGCTTCAGTGTGTGGTTTTACGTGAAGGCTCTAGAATCACACCACCCAGGGTCAAATCCTGGTGGTTTCACTTCCTATAGCAGTGAGACCATGGGCAACTTAGTTCACTTCTATGAACCTGAGTTGGCCTTATCTATAAAATGGAGGTAATAAGACCTTAAGGACTTAAGGCCAGGTGCAATTGCTCACACCTATAATCCCAGCACTCTGGGAGGCTGAGGCAGGTGGATCACCTGAGGTCAGTAGTTGGAGGCCAGCCTGGCCAACATGGTGAAATGCAGTGTCTAGTAAAAATACAAAAATTAGCCAGGTTTAGTGGTGCATGCCTGTAGTCCCAGCTACTCGGGAGGCTGAGACATGAGAATCGCTTGAACCTGGGAGGCAGAGGTTGCAGTGAGCTGTGATCGTGCCACTGCACTCCAGCCTGGGTGACAGAAGGAGACTCTGACTCCCAAAAAAAAAAAAAAGATTTAAGAGTAAATGATTGAATGTACATAAAGGGCTTAGAAGAGTGTCTGGCACATAGTAAGTGCTACTCACCACCACCATCATCATTTTTAAATGTATTTCCATCATCTTTCATATTTGTGTTTCAGAGATCTTCCTGGTCAGCCACAGTTTGTCTTACCGTTAGGACACACTTAATCCAATTCTTTGTATATTCTATCTCTGTGTATTTAGGCCCAAACAGTGAGCATTGAAATAAATGATGATGATATGAGGCTCTCAAAGAGCATAAATCATCAAATAAATATGAAATTACATTTAATGTACTCATGGCAGGAGCAAAGTGAATGGATGCATTTTACAAAGGCTCTCAGCCAAGTCTGGTTTGAAACGGAGCAGAGACTTTATAATATTCTTGCTCTAACTAGTAGAAGCCATAGATAGTTCTGAGCTTGTCTGAAGGGGCTCTGGAAGGCATAGATGAAAGAATTGTCTTCTTAATCAAAGAACCCAAATAAGCAATGTACCCACTTTCAAGCGTTCTGGCTTAGTTCAAATGCTGAAGGAAAAACTTATCTTTATCCCACACAAGACCAAACAAATCTATAAAACCTCATGGGAATCCTAAAATATTGTTTCATATGTGTGTTAAAAGGTAAACTTGGAATCACTAAGGGAATTCTCAGCTTATCGATCTTTGGACCATATGAAAGCTGTTGGTGGGACATTTGATAGAATTTAATTGGTTACTGTATGGAGTGCCTGTGTACTTATGTTTTCATAATGAATTGCGTTTGTTTTAACAGCCATTGTCACATTCCTGGCCTTCTTTGTTTTTTTTTTGTTTGTTTGTTGTTTTTTTTTTTGGTGTTGTTTGTTTGTTTGTTTGAGACAGAGTTTTGCTCTGTCGCCCAGGCTGGAGTGCAGTGGCGCAATCTCAGCTCAATGCAACCTCTGCCTCCTGGGTTCAAGCCATTCTGCTGCCTCTGCTTCTCCAGTAGCTGGGTCTACAGGCACACACCAGCTGGGACTACAGGCACGGGCCACCATGCCTGGCTAATTTTGTATTTTTAGTAGAGACAGGGTTTCGCCATGTTGGCCAGGCTTGTCTTGAACTGCTGACCTCAGGTGATCTGCCCACCTTGGCTTCCCAAAGTGTTGGGATTACAGGCGTGAGTCACCGTGCCCGGCCCTCCTGGCCTTCTTTGATTGAAGAAGGAAGTAAATCTACTTAACTCAGAAATTTCTCTCTTTCTTGGAGCTCTCCTATTTCCAGGACACTGACATATGTTAGAAACTTACAGAAGCAGCTACAGCCTGTGTAGGGAGGATCCTACAGTATTGCAGGGATGCCTTGGACTGGTGGGTAAATCTGACTAATTAATGAGTATTAGCAAGTTCATTTGTTCTCAATTCTCCAGCGAAATTCTCTTAGTCTTATCAGTTATAATAATAAAGCTGACATTTTGATCTCTATGTGTCTGTTTTTTGTGTCTTATTTCTCGATAGGTTCTTAACTTGAGAAGGGAAGAGAGAGCTATTATTTATTGATCTCCTCATACCTCAAATGATGCCAAAAAGAAGAGTGAAGGTAAGCAATAGTCATTAGCTCCTTTCTTTACATGTAACCAAGATGTGAACCAAGACAGTCTGGATCAGTTGAACAATTTATCCCTATGAGTCAATCAAAATCGAATATCACTGAGGCCATGCTCTGGAGTGGAAAATATGGACTTTTAGTATCACAGATACTAACCATCAGTTAGCTACTGGTTATTTGGAAATTGTTGGTGTCTGTTCTTTGTCCAGACTTTGCTGCCTATTTTGCAATGCATAGTTCATGCTTGTTCTAGTTCTACCATTCACTCCAATTTATGGGTCATGTATAATAACATTCAGCTGATCCTTGGTTTCCAGCATGCTCAGGTTAACCATAATGATCCCAACTTCTGTTTCATGTTGGCTCTTGGTGTGTTTACCCAAAACACGTAGAGTTCTATTGGAAAGAATGTAAAGCAAAGTGTAAAATCATGAGAGGAGTTCATTGCAATATGCTGGACTAACTTTTGGCCAAATTTATGTCTTGGTGGTTGATTTGGAAACAGTGCTTTCAATTCCCTTTTACCATATATGTCAGAAGAATTTCCTGTTAAATAATATGATGTTTTGACTTGGTTTTAATATGTTCTAGTACAAATACCCAGGGACAAATTCTTCAGCTGAATACATCTGAGAGATGAATTGTTTAATTGATATGACAGTCTTTAGGCAACCTGTGAGAAAATGATCTGATTGACTTCCCTCTGGGAAAACCTGCCCTTTTTTCCACCTTTCATCATGGTTAAGCAAACAGACAGACAAACAAACAAAACATAAATCTAGGAAGTTGTGATGAAAAAGGAGTTGTTGGCAACATGTAGGCAGAGGCCAAAAATAAACAGAGCTGATTGGAAAGTGACTTTCTTTCTGGGGACGGAGTGTGAGGCTTTTTTTTAGTTGGAAGATGGAGGAATCTCATTGTCTTGGGGAAAAGAGAAAGTTTGAGCAGGATCAAGAGCAGAGGTCATAGAGATGCAAAGAAAGGAAGGTAGGAAATTTGTTAAAGTTTTGTCTGTTCAACAACTATCCAGTAGCTACAGACATCCTTTGTCTCCTCTTAATGAGTGCAAACCAAGCTTAAATCCTTGTTGAGCCAGAGAGAACTAGAGTAGACAGGATGGTGGAAAGATAAAAGGTGGCCTGGATGTACAAGAGATGGGATGGCGATGCAAAGAACCCAAAAAATAGGGCCAGATTTAATAACTAGTTAATGAGCATAATTCAAACAAATTGACCAGAAGAGAAGACCCTGGATGCACTAGGCATGACCTTCCAAGGGTAGAAGGAAATGAGCAGAGAAGACATTAGTTGTCAAGATGAAGCACCAGAGAGAGCTCTGGTGGTGAGCCACCAAGTTAATGCCAGGAAAGCCTGAAGATAGTATTCTTTGGGATGCAGATTAGGGATTGGTTTTTCCAGGGGCCAGATATCAGAGTTGAACCTAAATTAAAAATGAATGAAACATATATTGGTTAATTGCTATGTGCCCATCACTGTGCTGGGTATTGAAGATAGGATGGAGGTGGGGGGGGGGGTGGGCAAGACAACCTAACTCCCGCCCTCCTGGGGCTTACAATTCAGAAGGAGGAAGAGCAAATTACAAAGTTGTAGGCCAGGTGCAGTGGCTCATGCTTGTAATCTCAGTGCCTTAGGAGGTCGAGGCAGGAAGATCACCTGAGGCCAGGAATTTGAGACCAGTCTAGGCAACATAGCAAGACATTGTCTGTACAAAAAATAAATACATAAAATAAAAACTTAACTGGGTATGGTAGCAAGGGCCTGTAGTCCCAGCCACCTGGGAGGCTGAAGCCAGAAGATTGCTTAAGCCCAGGGATTTGAGGCTGCTGTGAGCTATGATTACATCACTGAATTCCAGTCTGGGCAACAGAGTGAGAGACCATCTCTAAGATTAATAATAATAATAATAAATAAATAAATAAAAAGTTGCAAGTGCTAAGTGGTACGGGGTGTCATAGCAACACATAGGCCATACCTGACCCAGTAGATGGGAGTGAGGTTAGGGGAGTCTTTCTGGAGGAAGTTATGTCTAAGTTGAGACCTGAAGGACAAGTTGGAGTTAGGCAATCAAGGAACAAGGAAGAACATTCCAGGCCAAGTGAGTAGGATATGGGAAGGCCTGGGGGATAGGCGAGAAAGAGCTTCAGAGTTAAGGATTCAGAAATCTGAAAGTAGGTTAACACCACACTCCAGGCACTTTTTACAGGTAGTGACTTTGCATGAGTTTGAGTCTGTAGAAAAAAATTTGAGTCTTGACAAGGTCACCAGGTGGAGAACATTTCTTGATATTTGTTCCTTGGGATGCAAGGGGTGGGGCAATACAACGGCACTGAGGGGGTCCCCAGGACTTTGGTGGAGAACCCAGCAAGCCTATTGGCAGGGAGTTCAGCAGGACAGTGGAGCAGGTTTTGTGCGATTCTCTGGATGCTTGGGCCATGGCCAGTAGACCACATGCTGCCAAGTTCAGAAGAAAAGAATCATACTTCATAGGAAAGTGAATCTTGCATGTGGCCAGAAAAAGGAAAGACAATTTAGTTTTATATGTTACATTTTAATAATAGTCATTTGTAACTGCAAAATGAAATCTGTGAAAAAAAAAGTTCATTTCCAGAAGAATAATCTCTAACTGATATGCAATGCCGCAGTAGGATTTGTCCAGGTTTTAATTAATTTGAATAAATAATGTAAGATACTAGCCTGGGTGAGATAAAAGGAAATCTCTCTGCTTTCATCTCTCCATGATGGAAATAATAACTACTTTATTTCAAAACAAGTTTCCAATTAGTTTCTGTGAAATATTATTATCCCCCTTTCCCAGATACTGTAGCTCATTTTGAAACTTAATTTTGATAATATATAAACATTTCTGAAACTTACTCTACAGGAATGACAGTTATATTTGAAGGGAAGAATGCTGCTGGGCTCTAACTGTATTATTTGGAATGGTTCTAAATAATGGTAAAAATAATAAATGGGAATCAGTCAAAGTGCAATCTCATTTCATGGGTATTTATGACCTAGTAAGGACTTGTCTTCACCCAAGAGCACAGATGAAGGAAGGCCACTTTCTCCAAAGTTATTCAGTGGAGTTTTTTCCTTTCAGCACTAGTTATGCTTTACTTAAGAATGTATATCATCTTGTTCTTATTTACAGAGATGGCCTTATTTAAATAATTGGTGAATTAAGCATAATGGAACACCTACTGTGTTCCAGACACAGGGCCTGGGACTTGTGTGCTGGGATTTGCATGGTCAAATAGGTAGATGTGTCCTCTGTCTTTGGGGGATTTATAATCTAGAGGAGAGGGGCAGGAGTTAAACAATTTCTCTGTCTCTGTCTCTCTTTCTCCCTGCCACCCCCCACTGCCCACTGCCCGCACCCCCCACACACAGTGATAGAAATAAGAGGTCTATGGTGACTTGAGAACACATAATAGGAAGAGTCAGACTAACCAGACTGATTACCCTGGGCAGGGAAAGGCTTTGGTATGATTCATTTGAGGTAAGATATAGATTAGTTATGATGCAAGCTAAACTGCTCTCACAAAGATGCTACATTGTCATGGCTTCACTAAGATGTAAGTTTCTTTCTCTTTTGTATGACAGAGGTGAGCAGTTCAAGGTTGGTGGGCAGCTCTGCTATCTTCAACTTCTGGCTTCCAGTCCTATCTCTGTGGATACCATTTTGAGCCAGAAGGAGGGGAGAAAGAAATGGCTTTCAACAGGTGACTTGGCAGCTGTACACATCATTGTTGCTTGGCCAGCATTTAGTCACATGACCACACCTAGCTATAAAGTAGGCCAGAAGATGTTGTTAGTGGTGCTAGCTAGTTGCATAGGAGTTCTATTTAAAAGGAAGTTGAGAGTGGATGCTGGCAGGTGGAGGGGACAGTCTTTGGCACAGAAATGAAGGATGAGTAAGAGTTAATTAGGCTGAAGTGGAGACAGAGGGTAGCACATGGAAAGTCTGCATCACAGGAGAAAGTGTGGTGACCTTCACTGAAAGTAGGTCACAGGCCTGGGTCATAGAGGTGGGCAGATTCAAGGTGAGCTGGGCAGGAGCCAGATCATGCTTAGCTTATGGTTCAGGGCAAAACATTGGTCTTCATTCTAGAGCAAGTGAAGCCATTAGGGTTGAAAATGGAAGGAAGGGGACCCATGAAAATTCTCACTTTGAACAGATCGCCTGTTACAGTGTGGAGAATGGATCAGAGGGCACAGTAGTCATACACCACGTCAGACACCATGCTAGGTGCTGGGAAATGGCAGTTGAGCAGGATAGACCCAGTCCCTGACCCCCCCGAGTTTACATTCTTTGGGAGGGAGGGAGAAAGCTAAGGCAGATTTAGGAGCCACAAGGGATAACTTTCCTACGACAGAGCCAGGCAGGGACTGTCAGTGGCATTTTGGCTATAAGCTGGGAGAGGCCCTGGTTCTGCTTTAACTGTAGTGTCTCTCTCCATAAAGTGGAGGAAGCCTCTAACAATGGGTTAATCCAAGGTGGAGGTATTTTCTACCAGCTTCCTTTTCTTTCTTTAATACAGAGTCTTGTTCCATCACCCAGGCTGGAGTGCAGTGGCATAATCTTGGCTCACTGCGACTTACACTTTCCAAGGTTCAAGCGATTCTCCTGCCTCAGCCTCCCGAGTAGCTGGGATTACAGGCATGCTCCACTACACCTGGCTCATTTTTGTTTATTTTTGGAGAGAGAAGGTTTCACCATGTTGGCCAGGCTGTTCTTGAACTCCTGGCATCAAGTGATTTGATCACCTTGGCCTCCCAAAGTGCTGGGATTGCAGGTGTGAGCCACTGCACCTGGCCCAGCTTATTTTTCTTAATTGAGGTAAAATTCACATACATAAAATTAACTGTTAACCACTTTAAAGTGTACAATTCAGTGGCATTAAGTGCATTCATGATATTGTATAACTACCATCTCTATCTAGTTCCGAGACATTTTCATCACCCAGAAAGGAAAACTCATACCCATTAAGCTCCATCATACTCCTACTCCCTGTCCTTCAAACCCCTGGAAACCCATTGGCCTGCTTTCTGTGTCCATTAACTTACATATTCTGGAGGTTTCATGTAAATGGAATTGTGCAATATATAACCCTTAGTGACTTGATTCTTTCATGCAGCATGATGTTTTTGTAGTTCATCTGTGTTATAGCATGTATCGGTATTTTATCCTTTTTTACGGCTGCACAATATCCCATTGTATAGATAGACCATATTTTGTTTATCCGTTCATTCATTGATGGACATTTGTACTGTTTCTGCCTTTTGGCTGTTGTGAATAGTGCTGTTGTAAACATTTGCGTCCACTAGCTTATTTTTTCCCCAAAGTAGGTTTTTTCACGTTATGTGTAAAAAACCAACAGGAGAGGAAACAAAAGATGAATTGAATTCTTCTGTCCTCAGTTGAGTACCGCCACCCCCATCACCCTGACCCAAGTGCATCTACAGGCTCCGGGGTCCTGCCGTACTCCACTCAGGCTCTCACAGTTCTCTCCTGTTGCCTGCTGCACTTCTATTCTCCATGCCAGTTCTTCTGTTCTCTCAGTGGGATTTCTGTGGTCTCTGCAAGAAACACCACACCTCTGCTTTTGCTTCCTGTCTTCTCACTACTCTTCCCATCACCCACACCTGGAAACGCCACCCCCATTCCTGGCTTTCCAGACGCCCTTGTTCGTCATTATTTCTTTTCTTCAAAGTCAGCACAGTGTCATCATTCGAGGAAGGTGGGAACAGCATGAGGAAGTGAGGAGAGGGCTGTTGATGTGCAAGGAGGTCAGTTGGTTCATTCTTTCCTGTTCATTCATTCATTCATTGTTTTATTTATTCTTCCAGTGAAGATTTATTGAGCACTCACTCTAGATAAGAAACTGATGCTAAAGCTTCAGACATGGACGCATGGCCTGGCTCTTTTGGAGCTCACAAGTGAGTCAGATGTCTAAACAAATAAGCCACAAGACAATACAGACTTTTAATAGGGATACAAACAAGGTATTGTTGGAGCTTGGACAAAGCAGGTGGGCTAGGGGTATTTGAGAAATTCCAAGGGCACTTTGGGGGAAAAGTTTTTCTACCCAAGTTTTCTCCTACAGAAATAAAGTCATACCTTTACCTTGTATTTTAAGCCAGGACATGACCATTATCTGTGAATCATTCCAGATGGATAAACTGAGGCACAGAAGACTCAAGCTCAAACCTTTAGTAACAAAGTGGTGATCTGAGTGAAAAGTTGATTCCCTTACGTGTTCTTTATTTCCCAGCCCCCATAAGCTCACTTTTCTGTAATTGCAGGGTGGAATTCTCTGTTTTTCTTCCCTCAGTGCAGAAAGCCAGACGGGTGATGCTATTTTTCAGATGAAGAAAACAAGACAGGGGGCGTTTACTCAAGGCCACTTATCACTTTTATGGAGGAGCCAGAATCACAGCTCCTACCCTTTGAGTTTCCAGCCTGTTGCCTAGCTACCAAACCTCCCTTCCTCTTCCACCGCACAGCAGCTGAGCAGCCACTTAATAATAATAATTGATGGTGTTGGCTAACAGGGAGAGTTCAGAGTGCTTCTGGGGAGTTTGTTTTCACATATCAATAAATTTTATTCTTCTGTGGTCAATAACCTATATTAATTTGCTTTAGATAGCACCCCTGTCTTAACTCACAATGAAACTTTCTTAGCTGCATTGATGATTTCTCTTTTTTTCTTTATCTCAACTATTCTTTCTTGGGGACTACAGTTGCTGTTTATAGTTATTATACATTTAAAAAGGGGAAATTGATACAGTGTATGTCCTAGGGCTTCCAAGAGAGGAGCTTCATTGTAACAATTTTAAGAAATGGAATGAAATTCAGTGAAAATTAAATACAGTTCTTCAGAAAGTAACATATCTGCTTCTTAAAGTATTAGCTTCACTTATTAATTGATTAATTATGTTAAAAATATTTGCACACCTAGATGTTCCAGACACTAACAGGAGTAAAAAGATAAATCTGTTTATTCTTTAAACTTTGATATACCATGTTAATGCTGGGGATGCTGTGATTTTCCTCATGTTGCACACAGTCCAGTAGAAGTTGGATGCCCTCACCTGATCAACAAGTGGGCAATTGCAGCCTTCATATGCATCTCACAGGAGAAGCACACAGAGCTGTGAGTACCCCTGGTGGGTGGATTTGACACGATTAGGGAAGGCTTCCCAGAGGAAATGTTGCTCAAGCTGAGTTCTGATGAATAAGCAGGGGGAACCAGAAGAAGAGGGAAGGAAAAAGTGTTCCAGACAGAGGAAACACCTTCAAAGACCTGGTGGTGGGTGAGAATGTGTGGAGTCCAGGAGCTATAAGACTAGCATGGTTTGAATGAAGTTAGAGGGTGAGAGGAAGCTGGAGAACTGGGCAGAGGCCAGACCATGCACGACATCAGGCACCTGTGCTACACCACGTCGCTCCCACTCTAATTCCAGCCAAGGCTACAGTGAACAGTGCCTCACCAGCTCCCATCAGCTCTGTGCTGACCTCATCCTAGGTGTGCCTGGAGCTTCTCTGGTTCGAGGCCTAGGCCTTTGCAGACCTGGCAGCCATATGTGGGCAACCCACACATACCAGGGAGTTGGTGCCCATGGAGCAACTCTCAGCCATTGGTGGATGAAAGGCAGGGTAGAAGAAAGAAAATGCTTCTACCCCTTCAGGGTAGAAGCATTCACCCATTGTCTCTGGTGGACGTTTCGGAGACACATTCCCCATGGTCCTTCAGAAATTCCTCACAGAATTGGTCATAGTTCCTCACAGCAGTGATCAACTTATTCATTCATTCCCTCCTTCTCTGTTTTACCGACTTTCCCTGATCCATGAACTCCTGCTCCCTGGAATCATGTCCCAAATTAAACTATGCAGGCACACTTTTGTGACCTGCTGTTTTGGGGGAAGCCAGACAGAGATACAATGTTAAAGAGTTTTGTCTTTGTCTTAAAAGCAATGGAAAATGATTGCATATTTCCACAGGTGAACTTCCTTCCTTCCTTCCTTCCTCCCTTCCTCTCTCTTTCTTTCTCTCTCTCTTCCTTCCTTCCCACCGTCCCTCCCTCCCTCCCTCCTTCCCTCCCTCCTTCCTTCCTTCCTCCTTCTCTCTTTCTTTCTTTCTTTTCTCTTTCTTTCTTTCTTCTTTCTTTTCTTTCTTTCTTTCTTTCTTTCTTTCTTTCTTTCTTTCTTTCTTTCTCTCTCTCTCTCTCTCTCTCTCTCTCTCTTTCTTTCTTTCTTTCTTTCTTGACAGAGTCTCACTCTGTCACTCACGCTGGAGTGCAGTGGCATGATCTCTGCTCCCTGCAACCTCTACCTCCTTGGTTCAAGCCATTCTCATGCCTCAGCCTCCAGAGTAGCTGAGACTACATATGTGTGCCTCCACACCCAGCTAGTTTTTCCTTGGTATTTTTAGTAGAGACAGGGTTTTGCTGTGTTGGCCAGGCTGGTCTCGAACTTTTGACCTTAGGGGATCTGCTCACTTTGGCTTCCCGAAGTACTGGGATTACAGGCATGAGCCACAATGCCCGGCCCGAAGTTAATACTTTAGTGCTTCGAACAGATCATTTTGGTTGTAGTGTGGAGAATTAATTGGAGGAAAACAAGAGTAGGTGAGGGTAGAGTAATTACTGGGCTTTACTAGTCCACGCAAACATTAAGGTAGTTGGGATAGAGTGGGGACAATAAAGGTGGAAAGAAATAGACAGATCTGAGCATATTTAGGGCATCTAATTGACAGGACCTGGTGACTGATTGGATATGGAAGGCAAGGGAGATGGAGGAATTTGAAATGACTCCTAAGTGTCTGCTATCCTTAGGAGGATGGATGATGACATAGTTTACTGAATTGGAGACTCTGGAAGATCAGGTATAGAGCAGAGGGTATCAGTTAAAGTTCTTTATGATCCAAGTGATAGAAAACCTAACATGAATTAGCTTGCACAGAAAGGAAATTAGTTGACTAAACTGGAAAAAAGGTTATATTGGCATTAGGTATGGCGTGAGGTCGAACAATATGACAAGGATCAGTCTCTTGGCTCTGCTTCCCTTGGGTACTTTTGGCCACTTATGGAAACAAGATGATCATATACTCTACTCAGTCCACCAAGTACAGAGAAAGGGCAAAGTCTTCTCTTTCTAGGAGCCCCAGCTAAGGCATCACTGTGACTTGCTTGGTTTGATTGGATTATATACTTACAGTCCAAGAGTCACCCTGGCCAGAGTAGTAGATGAGAGTGGAGGAACCTCATAGGGACCGGCTTGGCCAAGAGTTGGAGGAATAAAGTCCTTAAAGGAAATTAGGATACTGCTGCTGTAAGAAACAGGAAAATTGATGCTGGGAAGGTGTATTAGTCTTTTCTCACATGGCTATGAAGAAATTCCTAAGACTGGGTAATTTCTAAAGAAAATAGGTTTAATTGGCCCATGGTTCTGCAGGCTGTACAGGAAGCGAACACTTTCTGCTTCTGGGGAGGCCTCAGGAAATTTACAATCATGGTGCAAGGTGAAGGGGAAATAGGGACATCTTATACAGCCAGAGCGGGAGCAAGAGGTGAGGGGAGGTTCCACCCCCTTTTAAACAACCAGGTCTTGTGATAACTCATTTACTATCAAGAAAACAGCACCAGTACAGAAATCTGTCCCCATGATCCAATCACCTCCCACCTGGCCCCACCTGCCACATTGGGGATTACAACTTGACATGGGATTTAGGCAGGGACACAGATCTAAACCCTATCGGACGGTAACCCCAAGTTCTCATTACTAGCAAGAAAGTTCCTTAGTTGTGTTTTGAACATGATGTATTTGAGGTACCTTTAAGATATTCAAAAGATCATGGACACTTGGGTTTAATCTCACTGGTGAGTTCCGGGCTGGAAATACACTTTGGGTGTGATTTGCATAAAGGTAGTAGTTGAAACCAATGGAATGAAGGAAATCAACTAGGGAGAGGAATATACACTGAGAAGATGAAAGAACCAAGGAAAAAGTGTTGAGGAATTCCAATATTGAATTGAGATTGAATTCTCCATTACTTGAATTTTCAGGTAGCCAGAGAGGTAGGAAGAAATCCAGGAGGACTCATTTAACAGACACAGTAGCTGCCTTCTTGGAATTTATAGACTAATAACCAGACTTGAAATAAAAAAACAGTAATATAAACAATTATAACATCATAAGTTAAGGTTGTGTTAGAGGTATGAACTCCCAGAGCATCCCACAGGAGCACAGAGAAGAGGCTGACTAATTGTTCCTGGGGGAGAGAAAAGCATCGTGTGGGAAGTCTTGAAAGATGACTGAAATTTTGTCAGTTGGAGAAGAAAAAGCTGCAGACCCAAGCTGAACTTATATAGGAGACTCATGAAGGATTTGAGTCAGATCTATGAGAACTTTAGGAAACAGGGCAGGATGAATGTTGGCTAAGGGGGAAAAGTTGGAATTATCACATAGGTCACCTTTGTGGATGGCTGTTTATCTTAGGGCTTGACTATGTCACTCCATCATTTCAAAAGTCATCTTGAGACCGGGCACGGTGGCTCATGCCTGTAATCCCAGCACTTTGGGAGGCCAAGGTGGGTGGATCACCTGAGGTCAGGAGTTCAAGACCAGCCTGGCCAACATGGCAAAACCACGTCTCTACTAACAGTACAAAAATTAGCCGGGCATGGTGGTGGGCATCTGTAATCCCAGCTACCTGGAGGCTGAGGCAGGGGAATCACTTGAACCTGGGAGGCGGAGGTTGCAGTGAGCTGAGATCATGTCAGACTCTGTCTCAAAACAAAAACAAACAAACAAAAAAAGCCATCTTGAAGTTACTGTTTTATCCTAGATTTGTGTTTATCTTGGATTGGCTGGTTGGCTAAAATATTGATGGGCATTTTTGGCATTAGAAAGATAGAGTAAATTTAAAAGGTTTCTATACGGTGAATATTGACTAGTTATTTTCTGTTACTGCCAAAAGGAAGACAAGAAGAAATATGATTACATTTCAACAAAGATATTTTAAGATAAACATTAAGAGGAGTTTTCTTATCAGCAACATTTATTTTACTTGTCTGTATCAGCCTTCGAATTTATAGGCTTAGACAGACAGTGGTAATAGCAGTCAAAGATAGAAAGGTTATACAGTAAACAAGCAAACAAACAAAAACAGGAATAAATAAAGTCAATAAGCTTATTGGGAATGGGTGAGTTGAGGAAATCACATCTGAGGTAATCTGAGGAAATGAAATAACATTTCCAACCAGCTAGGGACAAGTTTCTGGAATTTATGACTTAGGGACCTGATTTGACAGAGAGCTTGGATAGATGCACACATTCCAGGCATTCCTGGCAAAGGGTAGCTGTGATAGGCAGAATAATGGTTCCCAAAGTTGTCCACATCCTAATCCTGGGAAGCTGTGAGTGTGTTAGGCTATATGACAGAGAAGAATTAGGTTGCAGATGGAATTAAGGTTGCCTGTCAGCTGACCCTAATTAGATGGGGATTTTCCTTGTAGGGCTAAGTTAATCATAAGTGCTTTTTAAAGTAGAATAGGGAGGCAGAAGAGAAAGTCAGAGTCAGAGAAAGATTTGAAGATGCTACACTGCTGGCGTGGAAGATGGAGGAAAGGGCCATGAGCCAAAGAATGCAGGCAGCCCCTAGAAGATGGAAAAGGCAAGGAGGCAGGTTCTCCCCTAGTGCCCCCAGAAAGGGAGGCTCGGCTCTGCTGACACCTGGATTTTAGCCCAGTAAGACCCATTTTGGACTTCTTACCTTCAGAATCACAAGACAATACACTTACGTAGTTTTAAGCCACTAAGTTTGTAGTAACATAGTACAGCAGCAACAGGAAACTAAACAGTGGCCAAGATGGTCTAACAAATGATAGACTCATGGAGTAGGTTAGCTTCTGGGATAGACAGAAGCTAGGTGGTAATAGGGGAGGCCAGGGACTCAAGATGTTATCATTACCTCTATTTTGTTAATTTAAAACAAAACGTTTTATTTTGGAATAAATTTAGACTTTTAGAAAAGTTGTAAAAATAGTACAAAGAATTCATGTGTATCCTTCACATAGGTGGAAATAGGGGAGTTCTCTATTAATACATATAATATAATAATAATCTGTGAGGCTCTTATTTCCTTTTTTTCAGTTTATTACATTGACTGGGATGCATCCAGTATGGTACATCCAGTATGATGTTGAGCTGGACTGATAAGAGAGGACATCCTTGGCTTGAGCTTAATAGGATAGCATTTAGTCTTTCACCATTACATATGATATTTCTTCTTTTTTTTATGTTCACGTTGTGAATTATATTGATTAACTTTCAAATGCTGAATCAGCATCCCTGGGATAAATCCCACTTGATTGTGATTGATATGGTTTGTATGGTTTGGCTGTGTCTCTAACCAAATCTCATCTTGAATTGTATTTCCCATAATCCCCATGCGTCATTTGGAGGGACCCGGTGGGAGGTAATTAAATCATGGGGGTTGTTACCCCCAAACCGCTGTTCTTGTGACAGTGAATGAATTCTCATGAGATCTGATGGTTTTTTGAGGGGCTTTCCCCCTTCTTTCACTCTGCACTTCTCCTTGCTGCCACCATGTGAAGAAGGACATGATTGCTTCCACTTCTGCTATGATTGTAAGTTTCTTGAGGCCTCCTCATCCATGCAGAGCTGTGAGTCAATTAAACTTCTTTCCTTTATAAATTACCCAGGCTTGAGTATGTCTTCATTAGCAGCGTGAGAAGGGACTAATACAGTGATATATGATTCTTTTTATATAGCACCAGATTTGATTTGTTAGTATTATGTTGACTATTCTAGCTGACTGCTTTTCCCCAGTGTCCATCCAGTTCCATCTACCCCAGGTAAGCTAGTAGTTACATCTCCTCTCTCCTTGAAGGTATCTGTCTGTCCTTTTATTATGGACCAACTGATTGCCTTGAGACCTCAGTTCGCCAATGGGTTTGAAAAAAGTAATGAATTTGCAATTGTCTTGCCTTGTTGTTTTGTTGCTGTTCTAAGGGAGAGGGCAAGGCTCTGTCCAAGTATTTATATCCCTAAGTGGAAAATAGAGGCTCCGCAATTGTTTTTTCCACCATTGTTTGTCTGAGATAAGATCCAAATTAGATTTATACAACCTAACGGTTGATATGTCCCTTACGTCTCTTTCGATCGACAGTTTCTTCCTCTTTTTCTCTCTTTTTGTCCCCTACCCTCTTTTTTCTGTATTGTTGTTGGAGTCTATCTTAAATTTTACCACAGTCTGAATTTTACTGACTGTGTCCCTGTGGTATGGTTTAATATGGTTCTCTGTCCCCTGTGTTTCCTGTAAATTGGTAGTTAGGTCTTGAGACTTTATCAGAATCAGGTTCATTTTTTGATAATTCATGATGTAGATATTTCTTTGTGTGTGATGTTATCAGCTATTGATGTTCAATGCCTATTAATTCATTAGGATGTGTTCATTTGCTTTCTTTGATGGATGAAGAAAATGAGGCTCAGAGAGGTTGAATTCCTTTCTTAAAATTCCTTTCTTTCTTTATTTCCTTTTTTTTTTTGGAGACAGAATCTCACTTTGTTGCCCAGGCTGGAGTGCAGTGGCATGATCTTGATCTTGGCTCCCTGCACCCTCTGCCTCCCCGGTTCAAGTGATTCTCCTCCGTCAGCCTTCTGAGTATCTGGGATTACAGGCATGCACCACCACGCCCAGCTAGTTTTTGTTGTTGTTGTTGTTGTATTTTTAATGGAGATGGGGTGTCATTTTGTTGGCCAGGCTGGCCTCGAACTCCTGGCCTCAAGTGACCTGCCCACCTCGGCCTCCCAAAGTGCTAGGATTACAGATGTGAGCTACCACGCCCAGCCTGAATTACTTTCCTAAGACAATACAGAAAGTAAAGTTGTACCCAGGCCTGGAATCTGTGTCTTATAAATGCAAGCTTTATATCCATTTATAAGCCTATTGACTTTCCAGACCTAACATTATTAAGCCACAATAATATCAATGTTTCATCCCTACGGACACGGGACACTCTCACCTCTTTTAGGAAGAGACGAACCTCTCTGAATTCAGTTTTGCTTGGAGTGATTATACCATACCATACCATACCATACCATACCATACCATACCATACCATGCCATGCCATATTGTACCGTACCATAGCAAGTGATTATTCAAAATATTTTCCCCTCAAGTTCTGGATTACATTTCTTCTTATGGATACAATTAAAGAATTATCCATTGCTAATTGTAGTGCCGAGAGTGGTATCCAAAATCAACTCAGAATCCTGAGCACATTTGGATTTCTGCTTGCCTCTTCAGTTCAACGGAAAAAAAGCAACAAAACAAACAGATATAGAAAATAAGTACTACAAAGCAATTTGTTTCTTTTTTATATTGCATTCAAAACTTGCTACTAAAAGTTCTCTTCAGCTCTGAGAGACAGAGAGAGGGAGAGAGAGGAGAGAGAGAGAGAGAGAGAGAGAGAACATTGCAACTGTTTTTTGTCTACTACCTAAATTTTTCATGAGTTTGTATCTAAGGTGACATAGTATCTCCATGGAAGAAATCTTTATGGAAGAAATTCCATAAATTATTGGTTAGAGATAGTGGAAACAATTCAAGAAAAATACATTTTTAACTCTATAAAAAATAAATTTGTCATGTTCAAATAGGCCAAGGATAGACATCTCTCTTGACTTGAGCTTTTATTTTTCAACACAAGTGGATGTACTTAGGTTCCCTTCCTGTATCATCTGACCTAAGAGTGTGACTTTCTTGAGCTTATTTTTGAAAAGAGGTCAAGAACTTCCCACCCTGCAAATATTTTCTTGGAAACTTGGAGTTTATGAAATCAGTAATATAAAGATTATTATTGAAACAACTTATAATCTATTTCAAATACAACTTATACAGTGAGGGATGATGAATGTGGTTTTGCCTTTTAACCACAGAGCTCTGGGATTCCCAAGCAGAGAAAATGCTCTGCTTCTCTACTTCCTCCTATGAAGATTCAGGAACTCTTAGGTGAGACTGGAACTTTTTGACCTGAATGGAACTTTTTTTTTTTTTTTTTTTTTTTGAGACAGAGTCTCGCTCTGTCGCCCAGGCTGGGGTGCAGTGGCCGGATCTCAGCTCACTGCAAGCTCCGCCTCCCGAGTTTAGGCCACTGAATGGAACTTTTTGGTCCTGTTGGACACTAGGAGAAAATCAGGCAGAAACCTATAAAAACTACCAAACTTTGGAAACACTGTCAAAGAGCCAGGACAAGGACCAGGGTTGACAGACATAGATTAGGAATTATATTTGGAGTATTAACGTAGTGTGGAGTCTCGGTGATTATCTGGTCCAACACATTTTGAATGGCGACTTTACAAAGTTGCAAAATTGTCAGTGGTCAAGCAGAGATTGGAGTCTGTTCTGCTAAGCTGTTCCTTGAACTTCTCTCCTGCTGGCATCTGAATTTAGAAGAATTGGGCGTGGGTTCTGGCTCTGAAGCTCACTGTATTGGTGACCTTGGGTAAATCACACTGATTGTCACTGGACCTCATTTCCCCCATCTCAAGAATGCAGACGATTGCGATTCAGGTTGTAGTGAATTAAATGGGGGTAATGAGTGTGGAAGCCTTCGTAAACTAGAACGCACATGGAAAAGTTATTAGAGCTATGCAATAGGACTGAGTCTGGTTAGATCCACTGATATTCCCCGGGAAATTTTACACTAGATCAAGATTTTCTCTCTTCCCAAAAACCTTGGGTGTGAATCCAAAGCCCATTAATATCTTGGGAATAAAGAGTAGCAGGTTGGTCAGTTCAGTAAGATCATCTTGACAGGCTCATGTATAGTCTAGAAGGAGCCTAATACTGGGGAGTCACCAGTAGGACTGTATGGGTGTCCTTTAGTATTTTGTTTCTACTGCTGCTGCGGCTTCAAAAACGTGCAGTTAATAAATTTCACTAATGCCTATAGGAGCGCTTGCTAGGGATCTTTGGAAAGAGTAATCTTCACATTTAGAAGTATTTTCTCATTGTGGAAAATGGGATGATGAGGTGAAAAATGATCGTAGCTACTTATGATTCTAAAAAGCCTTCAGATGGAATAACCTATGGAGAATCAGACATAATGGCAGCAAAGAAATAACTCATTTACTACAAGGTCCACTTGGTTATTTAATCACTGTTACTGTCATACAAATATGTATTCCATACAAAGTGATGAAAAGCTAGTAGTGGCATAAAATGCAATTGTGGAATGACAGCTTAGCAAATGCAGACATAAACACACACATATATTTACATGTGTATATCATTTTTGTTTTGGAATAAGTTTTGATTTACATTAAAGTTGCAAAGATAGTGCAGAGAGTTCTTGTGTACCCTTCTCCCAGGTTCTCCTAATGTTAACATGTTACATAACCAAAAGACAAAGTTATTTTGATGACCTAAAGTAAAAAAAAAAAAATTAAGCACATCGAAGACCAATTAACAAAGTTTGTGCTGAAATTAAGGTCATTCTAAGTGGAGAGACCGGGATAAATATTTTCAACATATGTAACAGAAAACGTATTAATACCCAATATGAAACTTCTATGAATTAGTTGCTATAAATGGCAAACACCTAAATAAAAATGTGCAGAAAAAGAAATATTGGGTAATTTGCAAAGGAAGGAAAAACAATGTCCAAAATATTAAAGGAGATAAGCTCATCTGAAGTTGTAATTAGTAACATAAAAAATAAGATAATCATTCCTTAGAATGTCAAAAATCAAAAAGCTTGATAATACCAGATATTTACAACAGTGCAGTAAAATACACATTCTCATATGTTGTTGGTGGAAGCATGACTTGTTCAAGCCTGTTGGGAAGGCACTTGGTTAATATAAATCAGATTTTAAGGTTCACATACTTTTTGACTTAACAATCCATTTCTAGGAGACTTTTAAACCAAAAACCCTCAAGCACATGTTTTATAAAAATCTACGTACAAGGAAGTTCATGTTAGCATTAGTTATAAAAGCAAAAAACTGGAGGCAGCATGCACATCAATAATTGAGCGTGTAGTGAATACATTATCATATACCTTTTCTGTGCAATGCTATGTAGTCATTATAAAGAATGAGGTAGAGCTGTGTGTTCAGATGTGGGATGACCTCTGAGATGTGTCGCTGTAAAGTGGAGAAAGCAAGTCACAAAACTGATGGATTCCTTTTGTGTTTTTTTAAAAAAAGTGTATTCATATATGTAAAGATCCATGTGTAAATCCATGCAGCAATGGAGGGTACCCACCAAGGAACAGGGAAAGGGCCTACTCATGTTTTATATTGTGTGATTTTGGATGTTTGAATCTTTTACAACATGAATATATCTATATGCTATTTAATCATATTTAAACAAGAAAAGGAATAACAATTTTCTCTGTTACTGTCCTTTTATTGTTAAGAATATAGAACAATATGTATTTACAATGAAAAACGGGGATTTAGAGTGAGGTCGCCTGAATATGTCTCCTGACAAAAGGCATCTCTCGATACTGGCTCACATTTCCAGATGGGTCAAGCTACCTTTTGGAAGCACAGATCTCTGCAGCAATTTCTTCCCTTTTGGGGGGGTACTTTCTAACCAGCTTCCCAACCCTGCGCCAGAGCTGAGGGCCCTTCTGTTTCGCTGCACAGGCTGGCTGTTGGCAGCCTTTGCTCAAAGGCAGACTGACGTCCTAATCAGAGTGCTTTGCCGATAGCACTGGCATTTCAGAAACATTGACAATCGCGGCGGAAGCAGCAGATAAACAGCGTATCACCCGCTAGAGTGGGCCTTGCTGTTTCTCAGATTAAATGGAAACATATGCCCAATTGTGAATTTTAAACAGCGTTATCAGACTGTTTGACAGCTCATCCAGTAATATAATAAGGCTCCACTGAGAGGGTGGAAGCTATAATCCAAATCTCGGAATTTCCTTTTATATATTGGTAGATGAGAGGGTTATGGGTATGGTTTCCATGTACCTGGGACTGGTGTGTGTATGCACACATTCAGATGTGTACAGATGTGCGTATGTGACAGTCCCAATTTAAAATATTTTATGCTGTTTTCTTTGTCAACCACCAACATGTTCCCCAACGATAAAATTCTTATGTCTAAGCCACATTCCCAAGGGGCCAGAGGGTGGTGGTATACAGGAGGGGGGATGGAAAGCAAATTCTAGCTGGGGTTATGCTGTTTAACGATTTATAATTTCTATTCTAACTGTGTACCATCCATTTGTCCATCCATCCACACAATAAGTATATTTTCTTTGTTAAGAAAAACTCAGAAAGAAATACAACAGATTACCAAATATAGAAAGCAACTTAAGTATTCATCTTTCATAAAACTTTTGATGGTAAATGGTTTCATTCTGAGAATCTTTTAAATTTTAATTTTAAAACAATTGAAAATAATTGATGTGTTTATGGCCTTCATTTGTGTTCTTGAAAGGAGTGTCTTGGATCATCAAAATGTTGCCAACTTCTACAACTTGTGCCAGATGTGTGGGGCTGAGACAACTGTAAAGAAGTAGTGTGTGGTGTGTGAGATGTATGAGTGTGGTTTGTGTGTGTGATGTGTGTGTGTGTGGTATGTGTGATGTGGTGAGTGGGGTGTGTGGTGTGGTGTGTGTGCTGTGTGTATGGTGTACTGTGTGTGTGATTTGTGGTGTGTGCTATGGTTCGTAGTGTTTGTGTGTGGGTATGTGATTGTGTGTGGTGTGGTGTGTGAGTGTGTGGTGTGTGTGTATGATGTGTGTTTGTGTGGTGTGTGTGGTATGTGTGGTGTGTGTGGTGTGGTGTGTGCAGTGTGTATATGATGTGTGTGTGGTGTGCGTGGTGTGTGTGTTGTGTGTGTGGTATGTGGCATGCGTGTATGATGTGCGTGTTATGTGGTGTGTGTGTATGGTATGTGTGTGGTGTGTGTGTGGTGTGTGAGTGTGTGGTGTGGCATGTGTGGTGTGTGTGTGTGGTGTGGTGTGGTGTGTGTGTGTGATGTGGTGTGGTGTGTGTATGATGTGTGTGTGGTGTGGTGTGTGTGGTGTGTGAGTGTGCGGTGTAGTGTGTGTGGTGTGTATATGATGTGTGTGTGAGTGTGTGGTGTGAATGTGTGACATGAGCATGGCAAAGGGCAGGATTACACCAAAAGCCAAAGCGAGAACCTTCTTTTTTTCCGTCTTTCCTTTCTTTTCTTTCCTTTTCCCCTTTCTTTTCTCTCATCTGATTACTTCAGTCTTCTCTTCCTCATTCTCCCTTTTATTCTATACCTCCCTTTAAAAATGTTTCATAACTTAAAAAAATTGATATATCATAGTTCACAGTTGGGGGGCGTACACATGATGTTTTGATACCTGTATACAATGTGTAATGATCAAATCATGGCAATTGGGTTACCCATCACCTCAAACATTTATCTTTTCCCTATGTTGGGAACATTACAATTCTTTCTCCTCTAGCTATTTTTAAATCTACAATAAATTATTGTTAACTATAATTTCCCTACTGAACTATCAAATACTAAAACTTATTCTATGTAACTGTATTTTTGTACCCATTAACCAACTTCTCTTTTCCCCTTTTCCTCGTTCTCTCCCCAGCCTCTGGTAAGCACTATTCTACTCTCTACCACCATGAGATCTATTTTTGTTTTTAGCTCCCACATAGGCATGAGAACATGTGATGTTTGTTTTTGTGTGCCTGGCTTATTTCACTTAACATAATGACCTCCAGTTCCATCCATGTTTCTGCAAATGACAAGGTTTCACTCTTTTTACTGCTGAATAATATTCCATTGGGTATACATACTACATATTCTTTATCCATTGATGCACACTTAGGTTGAGTCCATATCTTGACAACTGTGAGTAGTGCTCTAATAAACATGGGAGTGCAGTATATCTTCAATATACTGATTTCCTTTCTTTTGGATGTATACCCAGCAGTGGTATTTTTGGATCACATGGCAGTTCTATTTTTAGTTTTTTGAGGATCTCCATAATATTTTTCGTATGGCTGTATGACTTTGCATTCCTACCAACAGTATACAAGAATTCCCCTTTCTCTGCATTCTTTCCAGGATTTGTTTTATTTTATTTTACTTACTTTATTTTATTTCGTTTTGTTTTATTTTATTTTATTTTATTTTCGAGATTTTATTATTTTATTTTTGAGTCTCATTCTGTTGCCCAGGCTGGAGTGCAATGGCATGGTCTTGGCTCACTACAACCTCTGCCTCCCAGGTTCAAGTGATTCTCATGCCTCAGCCTCCTGAGTATCTGGGATTACAGGTGTGCGCCATCACACCCAGCTAATTTTTGTATTTTTAGTAGAGATAGGGTTTCGCTATATTGGGCAGGCTGGTCTGGAACTCCTGACCTCAAGTGATTGGCCCTCCTTGGCCTCCCAGAGTGCTGGGATTACAGGCATGAGCCACTGTGCCCGCCGGGATTTGTTATTTTGTATCTTCTTGATAATAATCAATCTACCTGGAGCGAGATGATATCTCATTGTGGTTTTGATTTGCATTTCCCTGAAGATTAGTGATGTTGAGTTTTTTTTTTAAATATATAACTCTTGGTCATTTGTATGTTTTCTTTTGAGAACTGGCTCTTCAGGTCTTTTGCCCAATAAACAAAATTAGGAATGGGGTCTTTCTAGGAATGGGGTCAGCTGGGGTGTTGCCCAGGCCAGCCTCAAACTCCTGGGCTCAATCCTCTTGCCTCAGCCACCTGAGTAGCTGGGACTATAGGCATGTGCCTCTGTGCCTGGTTCTGTCCGTTTTAAAATCAGATTATTTGTTGTTTGTTTTTTTGTTCTTGAGTTGTTTGAGTTCTTTATATATTCTGGTTGTTAACTCCTTGTTGGACACTGCTATAGTTAGGATATTTGATGATCCAAACCTTCTATTGATATTTGATCCCCAATGATGGAGGTGGGGCCTAATGGGAGGTGTTTGGGTCATGGGGACAGATCCCTCATGAATGACTTGGTGCCATCCTTGTGGTAATGAGTGAGTTCTCCCTCTATTAGTTCCCAAGAGCTGATTGTTTAAAGAGTCTAGTGGTACCTTTCACCTCTCTCTCTTCCCTGCCCCCACACTATGTGGTCTCTGTACACACCTGCTCCCCTTCACCTTCCACCATGAGTGGAAGCAGCCTGAAGCCCTCACCAGAAGCAGAAGCTGGTGCCAGGCTTCTTGTACAGCCTGCAGAACAGTGAGCTAAATAAACCTCTTTTCTTTGTAAGTTACCTAGTCTCAGGTATTCCTTTAAAGCAACACAAACTAAGACAGATGGATAGTTTGCAAATATTTTCTCCCGTGCTGTTGGTGGTCTTTTCACTTTGTTAATTGTTCTCTTTGCTGTGCAGAAGCTTTTTGGCTTGATACAATCACATTTGTCTGTTTTTGCTTTTGTTACCGATACTTTTGAAGTCTAACCCCCCAAAAATCTTTGCCCAGATCAATGTTTTTTTTTCTTTGGTAGTTTCATAGTATCAGGTCTTACCTTTAAGTCCTTAATCCATTTGGAGTTGTCTTTTGTATATGGTGAAAGATGGGGATTTATCCCACTTTTTCACATCCACTATTCTTATTTTCCCTCCTATCTTTTTTGTATACATGGTTATAGGATTTTTAGCAGTGTTTCATTATGTTTTTAGAAAACATGTTTTGCAGAAGAGAAACTCTTGTGAATTTTCTGTAGTGCTTCAAATCATAATCATTCAAGGAATATATCCCAAGTAGCTCTGATAGGAAACACTATTGAACAATTAGTAAGATATGTCCATAAGAATCATTATGAGGAATAAAAACAATTAAGTTTCTTAAAAAGAAATACAAACTTTGGGAGGCCGAGGCAGGTGGATCACGAGGTCAGGAGATCGAGACTATCCTGGCTAACATGGTGAAACCCCGTCTCTACTAAAAATACAAAAAACTAGCCGGGCGTGGTGGCGGGCGCCTGTAGTCTCAGCTACTTGGGAGGCTGAGGCCGGAGAATGGCGTGAACCCAGGAGGCGGAGCTTGCAGTGAGCCGAGATCACGCCACTGCACTCCAGCCTGGGAGACACAGCGAGACTCCGTCTCAAAAAAAAAAAAAAAAAAAAAAAAAAATCATTTTTTGTTAGAATGATCTTTATTTACTTGAACACAAAGAAATTTAAAGCAGTATTAGAAAATGTAGCATTTGATAGAGTCTTTACACATCCTGTTCTCAATAGACAGTTTTTCCTCAAGGAATACCTGAATTTGGTTGTGACATTAAATTAGCAAATTTTGGTTGTGTATTTTTAGTGCCTTATTTGTGATTTTGTTGTTTTAAAATAAAAACTTCAGTGTGAATAAATTTGAATTGGCAACCAAAATGGCCTACTACCAAACAGTCAGTAACCAGATTCAGTAACCACATGCCAAGCCAGAACATCAGAAGAATCCTCAAGCTAATGAAAACATAGGCTTTAATATATCTTAGCATTTGCTGCTGTTCTATCCAGAGAGGGCAGGCCCCTGTTGAGTTGTGTTAGCCTGGTACTGGTAGTTCAGGAAAAAACAAAAGCAAAGTGTGAGCTCAAGTTTATTAAGTTTTATGATGTTCAGTTTTTTCTGTGAAATAGGCATAATAGTAATAGTACTTACCTTGTAGGTATTCATATTATTATAAAATGAGAAATCGGGCATATGAAAAATTGGATATGGTATATATTAGTTATTATTCAGTGCTCGGGGGACAGAGGTCATTGTTCTCAAAGGTTTTGCTCTAAGTTTCATTTTTGCTTTTCATTTATGGTTTGACTGCAGCAGACATCTGTATCCATTGTCTTGATGAAGTCTTAATATCTTCATTGAAAATTTTATGAGAGAATAATAATAAGCTCATTTAAAAGTTTAAATGTCCATGGTCATTGTATTAGTTAGAGTTCTCCAGAGAAATAAAACCAATAGAATATGTAAAGAGAGATATGAGAAGTGATTTATTATGGGAAGTGGCTCACTTGATGAGGCAGGAGAAGACCCTTGATATGCCATTTGTAGCTGGTGGGGTAATTCAGTTCGAGTCTAAAGGCCTGAGAACCTGGAGGGTGGGGAAGTGGGTGGTTGGAGCTGACATAAGTCCTGGAGTTTGAAGGCCCAAGAACCAGGAGCTCCATTGTCAGATGCCAGGAGAAGATGGATGTTCCAGTTCAAAAAAAGAGAAAGAGAATTCACCCTTCCGCCACCATTTTGTTCATTCATGACCTCAATGGATTGGATAGTATCTTCCCACATTGATGAGGATTGATCTTCTTTGTTGCGTCTACTGATTCAAATGCTAATCTCTCCTAGACACACCCGGGAATAATATTTTACTAACTATCTGGGCATGGATTAGCTCAGTCATGTTGACACATAAATTTAACCATCACAGTCATTATCTTCAAAAAGTCCCTGGGGCTATGAGTTTCTTAAGGAAATGCCATATATTATTATTCATGTCACTGCCTGGTTCTTGGTTGATGATAAGCCAATACTTGTAGCATGACCCAATCTACGACCCTGTTTATAGGAGACGATGGTGATCCAGTCCATTATTAAGCAATTAGCATTTGAGAATCAAGCACACGCAGTTCAAGAGAATACCCTAAATGATCCTTTATTCTCAAGTTGAACTGAGCCCATAGGTAGAATAAGGTTTTGGAGTAGCCCTTTTTTGTCTTTAGCTTCAGACCTGTTTATTCTTCTTGGCCTCTGCAGCAGCTTCTCAACCATCCAGTTTCATTTAGCTCCACTCTAGAATGAGTGGTGGTTGTGGTGGGTTTAGATCCAGACAACTAGACCTTTTATATTGCCGACATTGATCCCATGGCTGAGTTTCTGTTTGTTATGATGCTAATAGAGTCTCAGTCTCTTTTTCTTCCACACTGAGTTTTATTACTAAATTCTCTTTCTGGTCCCAAGCTTTGTATGTGCCATACCCTAGAAGGAGGATAAGGTGGATGGGGCTAGGGAGAAGAAAAAGAAAGTTCATCTCATCACAAATGAGTGAACATACAGCAAAGAGGATATTCAATGAGGATCTAAGGTTTTGTTTCCCCTACACAAACCACCACAGCTTTTTCAGTAGAAAAAATATTTTTAGTGGAAGCTGAAGTTACCAACACCATTGAGGTTGGAAGAGGAATCTTTTCTGGCAGCTGAAAGTAAACAAAAAGAGTCGTAGCCACTGACAGTGAGTTGTGTGTGAAAGCAGCAACCTCAGGCTCACTGGCCAGGAATAAAGATGTCAGAGAGCACTGCCTGATTGAAGAAACCAACGGGAGAGACCAGTCTGAGATGTTGCGGATGGCCAATAGCTGGACTGCTTGATAAATGGGGTCTCGGCTGTACCACTTCATAGCTGGAATCTATGCAAGTCACTTGATCTTTCCGAATCTGAGGTTTTCACCATAAAATGGGGGAACAAATAATTGAAATCTGCTCTACGTCATAGGATTGCTATCATTGTAAAAAAAATGACAAAGATAAATAGTCAAATGCTTCTCTTAGATGAGCAAATGGGTCCCACACAGGAAAGGAATTATGGGCCAAAAGCCAGAATTAATGGCCATTTGTAGGTTCCTGCACCAAAATATTTTATTCTATGTTGAAAATGGAAACAGTGTATTTTAAAATAACATTGATTGTAAAGCCTTTCAGTTCAGAATTGAGCCAATGTTTTGTGATATGTAGGTACACAGCAAAACTGGATCTTCAAAGCCTTCAAATAGGCTTTATTGAATTGATATTGTGTTTGATTCAGGTCTCAGCCCTTGGTTTGTGTTGGGAGCTCCTTTGAGACCCTCACTGTCATCTGTGTCAGTATTTTTAAGGATCTCTTACAAGTGTAGCCGGAGGAAGCCCATCTGCTTTCTTCAATGTGGTCACTGGTCACAAGTGTTCAGGAAGGATGGATGTGATACAGATGAGCCACAGAGAGCTGGCATCTCCCCAGCCACTGCTGCCTTTGCCTGTCAGCATTCTGATAGGAAGTGTTTGTCATTCTACCAGCTGACTCCTTGACTTTGACATTTAGCTACAACATCTTACACAAGACTCCAGACACCTTGAATCTGGCTTAATTAGCAAGGCTATGCCCCATCCTTCCTCCCCAGGTGCTTCTCTCAGTGGCCAACTTTAGAGTGAATTTAGTACTAGATTTGTTGGTTGCAAGCCTGGACTTTGATTCTGGCCCCTTGTTATGCAGGGACGGTTTCTATCTCAGCATTAAAGAGATGAAAACAAATCTGTCTCACAGGGAAGAGGAGATTCAGAGTCTGGTGGGGTCAGAGAGCCAAGTGTGGGCAGGAGGCCCACCAGGGGGAACTACCTAGGAAGGGGAGGAGGTAGAGGTAGTAATGGTTACGACAGGGTTTAGGTAGCAGGAGAAGCAGATAAACACAGTTATCTGTGGACTCAGACATGTGGCTATTCCAAAATCTGCAAATGGAGGGCTGACTGAGGCACTGCACAGTGAACTGGTTTCTTCAGTAATTTCAGGAACATGTGACTTGTTAAGGCTCCTTAGAGGTAAGCTCAAATGGATCGATAGGTGAAGTATAATCTTATTAGCAATACAGGAACCTGGTTGTTACTGAGATGTATTCATAGTGATCAGTTAAACCTTATGATGATGTATTTAATTCTGATGTATGAGAAATGTTACTCTGCAGAGTATGAAAGAATGACTGTATGAATATATCAAACTGTTTACTTTTCCTCTTTCAGTGTTGTGTGTAAGAGGATGTTGCCCTCAATTTAAAGAGAATGCCACTGAGTTCATGTTGTTAAAAAGAAGAGGCTATTTTCTAAACATGGTATTGGATGGAATCTCTATCCTCAAGTAGAAGGCCAACTAGTGAAGTTCACAACCTAAAATATACTGTCAGTAACAGATGTCAACTCTGTGTGAGGCTTACATTTTTGTAAGTTAAATTGTGTCTAATGAACAGTCTCTCACGGCTGTTACATATATGCACAAGATGGAATGCAAAGTTCTTGCAAAATTAGATTAAACCAAATGCAGATGATCCAAAATCTATAATGAAAAGGATTAGCTACTAATTACTTCATTCTTCCGAGCACCTACTATGTATCATGCACTAGAGATACAGGGTGAACAAAACATACAAACTCCCTACTCTCATAGAATGGACACTCCAGTGGAGTGTGGATGATACTACAGAAAAGAGTGATGAGGAAAATATCATCAGGCATTGAGACAGTGCCAATGATTCTCAAAGGGTGATCCCAGATTAACAGCATAAGTATCACCTGGGAACTTGTTAGAAATGCAAATTCTCAGATTCTGCCCTAGACTTGCTGAATCAGAAACTCTGGGGGTGGACGCAGGAATCTGTGTTGTAACCGTTCTCTGGGTGATTCTGATGAATGTTCAAGGCAAACAACCACGCCCTGTGCATGGAAGTCAAATTGCAGAATGTAGGTGAGTGCTCAAGCATTTCATTTGTGTTGGATATGGAGAGAAGGCCTCTGTGCAGAGCTGATCTGAAAATAAAGATTTGAATGTCAAGAAAACCCATCCATTGTTCTGGATAGAGGGAACAGAGAGGACAGAGATCCTAAGTTGGGAATGAGCATGATTTCTTTTTTTTTAAGACAAGGTTTTGCTCTGTTGCCCAGGCTGGAGGGCAGTGGTGCCATCTTGGCTCACTGCAACCTCTGCCTCCTGGGTTCAAGCAATTCTCCTGCCTTAGCCTCCCAAATAGCTGGGACTACAGGTGTGCACCACCATACCTGGCTAATTATTGTATTTTTTTTTAGTAGAGATGGGGTTTCACTGTGTTAGCCATGCTGGTCTTGAACTTCTGGCCTCAAATCATCAACCCGCCTCGGGCTCCCAAAGTGCTGGGATTACAGGAGTGAGCCACTGTGCCTGCCCTGAGTATGGCATATTTGAGGGACAGAAAGAAGGTTGGTATGGCTGGAACATTGTTGTCAGGATGGAAAATGCCCCCCGTTCCAGTCAGAGATGCAGGCAGGGATCAGGTGGTGGTGAATAGTGCTTCTCCAATTTAACGGGCACACACAGCATCTGGAGATTTTGCTAAAATGCAGAATACGTGTGATTCAGTAGGTCTGGGGTGGGGACTGAGATTTTGCATTTCAGCAACCTCCTTGGTAACGATGTTGTTTCTGCTCCACAGACCGTACTGTCAGCAATAAAATCCAGGGCTTTAGAATTATAAAATGCAACCCAATACTAAAGCTCTGTGAGGGTGTGCACGTGTGGGTTTGGGTTTGTTTTTTACCCTGGCTAATTGAACTTTGGCTCGCACTGGGACCTTGCTCATGAGTGGCAGTTGATTGGATTAGGTGGTGGTTGAGACAGTTGAGAGGTGTTTGCAATTAATTGAAAAAGGTAGCCATGTAGTTTAGTGTCAACTGGCAGAATCTGGCCAGATGTGGCTTGTCTGGGCCTCAGGCGGGACAAGGGAGAGGCCTTGTGATTTCCTTTTTTTTTTTTTTTTTGAGACGGAGTCTTGCTCTGTCACCCAGGCTGGAGTCAGTGGCGCAATCTCGGCTCACTGCAAGCTTTGCCTCCCGGGTACACACCATTCTCCTGCCTCAGCCTCCGGAGTACCTGGTACTACAGGCACCCACCACCACGCCTGGCTAATTTTTTGTATTTTTAGTAGAGGTGGGGTTTCATCATTTTAGCCAGGATGGTCTCGATCTCCTGAGCTCGTGATCCGCCCGCCTTGGCCTTCCAAAGTGCTGGGATTACAGACGTGAGCCACTGCGCCCGGCTGGCGTTGCGATTTCAAAACACAACTGTTTCCGGACTCCTTCTCTCAGGTCCTGTGCCCTTGGTATTTCTGATCTGACCAGCAGAACCTTCTCTTTGTCACTGGCTTTTGTTCAGGGGTTGTCTTCCTGGTCAACTCCTGCCTCATAGGCTATCTAGTATTTAGGTCTCTTTAAAATTCTGGCTACCAATTAGTGACCCATTCTGTGTTGATATTTAGGTTTGCTCTCTATTCTTCCTCTTCCTCATGAATACCAAGACGTTGAGATCAGTTGTAGCCCATTCCCTGCTGGGACCAGGACTGTGGACTTTCAGACGAGGCCCTGTTCCACAAAACACAATTCACCCAATTATATTGGACTAACTTTGTTTCTTAGTGTCCTTATACACTCCTTCCAGGTTTGATGTCCTACCTGAGCACCCCGTGACATCTGACAATGAATGATGTGTCCCTGATTTTTAGTGTCACTGGGTTTGTCCTCTCCACCCTAAAGTTCTGTGGGTATGTGCATGTGTGGGTTTGCGTTTGTTTTTTACCCTGCTAATTGAACTTTGGCTCACACTGGGACCTTGTTCATGAGAGGCAGTTTACATCATATTGGATTGGATTAGCCTCTCCCTTGTCCCTCTGAGCCCCCAGACAAGCCACACCTGGCCACATTCTGCCAGTCTAACCAAAGTACATGGCTCCTCTTTTAAATTAATTGCAAACACCTCTCAACTATCTCAATTACCATCTAATCCAATCAGCTGCCTCTCTTGGTGGTACTTGGCCTTTCCCACCCATAGTTCTGGGGAAAAGCCTCTTCCTGGGAGTTTATTATCCTGTAGGGAGTTTCTGCTCCTCAGCTCTCTGCTTCCCTCTGCTGGGAGGCAGAGACCTTTTGCCTTGCTGCACCATGGAGCTCTAATTCTTGGAGAAGGAAACAATCGCCAAGATGCTCCACCCTTCCCACGTTAATTCTTTCCTTTTCCCCTTCAGCAAACACTTATTGAGGATATTCTGTATACCAAGAACTGTACAAGGCCCTGGGATTCAGGGTGAATGAACTTGGCTCCCATCTCTTAGGACCTCACTAAGGCAAAAGACGTAAGGGTTAACAGCAATTAGAATATGGCTTGAGAAAGGCCAGATGAGAGAAAGCAGAAGATAAATGGAGACTAGGAGAAAAGAAACGTTAACACTGCTCACAGGAGAGAGGGAGCCTTCACTAGGGTTTTGGCAACTGAGCTGAGTTTTAAGGGATGGGCAGGAGTAGGCAAATTGCTGGAGTCGTGGATTTATAGACTAGGAGGGATGGAAAGGATACTGGAAATTACATTTTGGTTGACTTAATAATGAACCATCCAGTGTCCTAGAGGACAATGTCATAGATCATTCAAATTTACATCTTTTCCTTGAGGGTTAATCACCAGGGTTTTCTGATAGTCCTGTTGCCTTGTATTTAAGCATACAAATATCCAAGAAGAAAAATAAGCGTCAGGATTTTTCTGTTTAAAATCAGACTAAAAAAAAAAAAAAAAAAAAGAAAAAAATAGGAAAGAAATAGGGTCCCATGATCTTTGTATTTTTTGAAACTTGAGAGATTATATGTTCTACCTCTCCTAAAAACTAAGGAATTGGATATTTTTCACTCTTGTATTATTTGTAATTTATGTGCTATGTACCAAATAATAAGAGTAAATACATTATCCCCAGAAAGATGTTTTGTTACTCTTGCTGGTGAAAAAAATGAGCTCACTAACATTTTACCACCCCCCACCCCAATTATGCTGTTCTTTCACTGCAGCAATGTTCATGAAGATAACTGACAGTTTCAATAGTTATTTGTAAAAAGTTGACATCCAGGCTGGGCATCCTGCCTGCAGAATGGCATAGGCTGAGGATGAATGGTAAGTTAATGGGCTTATCTACCCCCCAACCCCCAGCATGAGGTACAGTAAACAGCATCTGGCTTAGTAATACAGATGGAGAAACCCTAGAATACCAGGGAAGATGAAGTTATTACATTCCTATCTGGATAAAAATGAAAATGGAGAATTCTCAGCCAATCAGTCAAAGGAGCATACGTCTCATCATACAGTGTGATCTCCTTGTGGCTATGACCCTTGTCCCTTTTTATGTCCCTGGCTCCTCTCATACAACCTGGCCCTTAGTAGCTGCTTCCAAAAAGTTAGTTTAATTAAGTTGAAGTTTATTGCCCTTTAAATGGAAGCATGCTCTTTATATCTTCCTGGTTGGTGGAGTTCCTGGAAAAAATTTTGCTTAGCTGCATATTTCACATCACATGTGTAGGCTTGTCACAGGAATATTGGAGAGGCCCTCTTGGAGTTTAGTTCCCTTTCTGAAGTCTTCAGGCTGTCCAGGGCTCTTGACAGTCTTTCTAATTTGGTTCAGAAAAAAAAAAGAAAAGAAAAGAAAAAGAAAAAGAAAAACAAAAGCACTATCAACTTTTGCCATTCCTTCCCTAGGATTTTCCTCTTTCCTGAAATAGTTCATTGATAACTGAGAGGTGACACCAAACATGAGGCAGATAGAAAGCGATATCATGACACACCGTAGATTAAAGTTCATTTTCTCCCGAGGCATGAACCCTCACTGAAAGAAATATGGGGGAAATCAGAGAGAAGATTCCTATGGAAGCTCTATGCTCTGTCTAGCAAAGTAAAGTGAGTAGGTCTGAGGGATCAAGATTTCCACTCTAAGACCCTCTTAGCCTTTTACAATCATAGAATGTGGGACTGGAGTCTTGAGGTATTGGTATTATCTTTTCAAATGATGTGTTTTTATGAGTGATGTATTTGTGTTTGGTTTTAAGAAAACAGATCTACTGACTTATGAAGGCTGACAGAGAACAGGGCTTTGTTTTGCTTACACAGAGAACACAGGAAGTGTTTGTTCAGTGGCTCAAAAATGTCAGGAACACGTTGTTGCTGCCATTATTTCTCTGCTTATTGCTTTTACCTCCAGGCCACCATCCCTTCCATTAAGGCCGGAACCCAGCCATTCTCTGTTGCTTATGGCCTCGTTGTTGCAAGAAGGCTGCCATAGCTTTAATCCTCATGGCCGACTTCAAGGCAGAAAGTCAGGGGCAATAGTTTAGGCCACATCTGTCACTTTTATAGGAAAGCAAAGTTTTTCTGGCAGTTTCCCAGATGGCTTCCTCTTACATCTCTTTAGCCAGAACTGGATTCATAGGGCCACCCCTAGACATTAGGGGAGTAGATAAGGTAGGGACTGGATCTACTACTGTCATAGACAACAGTAAGGGGCTGTGAGTAAGAAAGAGGTGGAGGATGGGCATTGGCAGGCACTGAACGGTATCTACCACAGGTGAGGAAGCATACCAGTACTCAACACTGATGGACAGAATATTTTTAATAACACCTCAATGTTTATATGATGCAAACAAGTGAGTGCTAGATTATTATGCCAATTATTACCCCAATGCCCAGACAGAATGTCAAACAGAGGTGGGTTATCTGGTTTTAACCACTCTTGACACCTGCATTTGGCTCCAGTGGTCAGGCAGGGTCATCCCCAATGAGCTCTATCTGCATTTTTACATATACAATTCTAACAGCTAACTGTATTGAACTATGTAGTATATTTTTCTTGAAACTTTCCAGAATCCCCCAGATTCATCAACAGTGAACAACAAACTAGCATCAAGATGCAGGTATTGGCTCATTGACCACCTAAATGACTAATTCCCCACACACTAGTTCACAGTGGAGGTGATTCAAATTAGTGCCTTAGCAAAATTACAAATTGCTACATGTCATGCTCCTCCAGGATCTCTCACAAATTGTCAAAATCATGCATATTAAATTTGCAAGTGAAAAAATACCTACTGTGTATTCTTTGAAATGCTTTCATGCCATCAGCAAAATTGGTGCACAATGACAATATTTTTGTATTTATTTATGAAAGTATTGAAATGGCTATAATATTTGTAATATTTTATTTAAAAGACATAATAAGAGGCCTCCTCCACCCCTTGTCCTCAGATATTGTTCCACTTCAAAGGCTGAGTTTCCTTCGTCTTAAGGTTTGAATCTATCCTGTAGAGTGGTTGTGAACCAGAGTCCTGTTTAAAATAAATGATCATAAGGTAGCTGGATTCAGGCCTTAATAATAGAAATGATGCCCTGGAAATGAAAGAGGAGTAGAGTAAGGTGATTGATCTAGTTCTGAAGAAAGGGAGGTGGTCAACCTCAGGGGATGGGCTGGGAATTGGGCCTATAAGTCTCACTTCCCCCTTTCTCTCTTCTCTACCCCATTGTCCCTTCCATATTTTCCTCTTAAAAGAAAAAAACAACACTATGGGCCACATTCCAGAAATGGGAGTATGCTAAAATGCCTAGGCATGTACATTGGTATCCACACCCATACCCGTAAGTACACCTATACCTATACCCACATCTATCTATTTGTACTGATTGGTATTAGGCCAACAAAATTGCCAATGCATTTGTACTGACAAAATAGCAAGGTTTATATAAATATGACAGACTAAAAACCAGTATTGCAGTCACAGATTTTATTTTCTACTGGGTGATATACAACTATGTAAGAGTGGAAGGCTGTGCATCAGTCGAGCCATCCCCCTGATTTTGTACACAATGTTCTTTCAAAAACTTGTGCAAAAGTCAGCTATGAAACTTCAACAAGATTACATGTGGGTTCTGTTACTAGAGAGCTGAAAAACATTCTAACGTCCCTAATTACACCTTACCTTTTAGGCATCTTTCTCGATGATTTATACATTCCATACAAGTTCTTTCATTTTATTATTTCCTTTCATAATAGAGCACAATGTTGATCAGCTTGAAGTCAATGAGCATCTGATTGAGGCTAATGACTTATCACTTTCCACAGGCCTATTGATTTCTATCTTTGTCTCTATTGTGTGAGTTAATGAGACCTATGCTTATGCCAGGAATCAACACTTTCATTTTCCTTTCTCCACTCATATTTGTAAACTAATAAGAATAAATGCAAAAAAATAGTCGTATAATTGCACAAACATTGGTTTACCTTCAAATATGGAGATACTACTAAAATGGAAATATTAGTTGGCTAACAATGCTATTGTGAAATAGCCAAAAATCTACAAATATGAAAGAGCTGATGAAATGTTTGTAAGTTGAATGCATGGAAATGAAACAGTCTATATGTATGTAGTTTTATAGTTGACTCTCAATTGTATACTATGTGTACAAAAACTAGGGTCAGGATCCAGAACTTCTAATTCTGAATGTGCTCATTAATGTACTCAGCAAATATTTATTGAATTTGTTCAATAAAATTGAGCTGATACCAGATAAGCCTGGAGCATCTTCTGTGCCAGAATATAGAAGAGTTCTCAAAAAATCCCCACAAAAATTAGCATATACTCTTATATGTGATATACTGTACTAGGTGGTAGCACTCTGTTTCATCTGATCCTGAACTAAAACCCTTAGTGACAATCTTCTGACTGAGTCTGACTTGTGTTTCGTCTTTTTGACCCTTCTGATGAGCTCTTTGGCTTTGTGTCTGGTGGTTTTTGCAGCAGCGCTGCTTTTGGAAGAGGCTTTCTGGTTGTGACCTCTGCCTATTTGAATTTCTTTGTCTAGGGGTAGGAGCCAGGCCATTTCAGAGTCCAAGCATCTCTCCTAATGTGTCTGCATTACTCTGCAATGTGGACAAGGAGCATTAAGAGAATCTGTATTAAGTGACAACGGTAAATGGATACAGACCCTACAGCCAAGCATAAAAATTTAGCAGTCTTAAGTGATAACCAAATGATGAGGGAAATGTTTTTTTCTCCCTCTACTCCTGTGTGTGTGTGTGTGTGTGTGTGTGTGTAGCTGATGGTCTGGTAGGAAAAAAAAAGCCACCCTGTCATTTGTGAGGTGGCATGGAAAATAAGTTTTCTCTATAGGAAGAGCTTGGGTGTTTGGAAGTCAGCACTGAGGTAGAGTTTGGTGCACAGGATGTTTATCAGACATCAGCACCTGTTGAATGGAGGAGAAAGAAGCCTGGTTGGGTAGAGGGAAAAGTTGAACTGTGATGTATGCCTGGCAAAGCTTTGGCTGACTCCAGGGGGAGCTCTGAGCATATGTTCTTCATCGTAGTTGACTCTGATTGTACTAAAATGGTTGGGCTTTTACAACACCCCTCTATCAATCACTGAATGTGAGTTGCCCCAGGAAGAATATGCCCTTGGGAAAGGTAGCTCTGTGGCTGAGGCAACCCTGATAGAACTGATAACTGGGGCAACAAGTCCTTCCTTGATGAGAGATCTGGTGGAGACATATGTCTGTATGACAAAAGTTCTTAGTAAACTGAGAATAGAGGAAAGTGTCTTCAGCTTGATAAAGAACATCTTAAAAACCCACCACTAACATTATATTTAATAATGAGAACTGGGTGTTTTCTCTCTAAGTTTGGGAACAAAGCAAGGATTTTTTTTTTTCTCACCACACGTAATCAACATTGACTGTACTGGAAGTCTTTTGTAGTGCAATAAGAAAAGAATCTATATGTGGAAAACTATAAAACTCTGATATAAGAAATAAAAGATCAAACTAAATGAATAGATATTCCATGTTCATGGATTGAAAGACTCAATATTATTAGGATGTCAATGTTGGTGGAGGAATAGACAAACAGATCAATGAGACAGAATAGAGAGTCCAGAAATAGACCCACACAAATATAGCCGAACAATTTTTGACAAAAGAATAAAGGCAATTTGACAGAAAAAGGATAGTCTTTTTAACAAATGGTGCTGAAACTCCTGGATGTCCATATGCAAACCAAAACCAAACCGAAACAAAGAAACCCAACCTAGACACAGACCTTCCACTTTTCACAAAAATTAACTCAAAGTGAATCATAGACCTAAATATAAACCACAAACTTGTAAAGCTTCTAGAAGATAAAATAGGAGAAAATCTAGGTGACCTTTTATTTAGCAATGGGTTTTTAGATACAATACCAAAAACATGATTTATGAAAGAAAAAATTGACAAGTTAGACCTTATTAAATGAACAAAGTCTGAAAAAGCGACTTTTAAGAGCCACTGTTAAGAGAATGAAAAGACAAACCACAGATTGGGAGAAAATATGTATAAAACATATGTCTGTAAAAGGGCTTGTATCCCAAAAGTACAGAGAATTCTTAGAACTTAGCAATAAGAGAACAAAAAAACTCAATTTAAAAATGGACAAAAGACCTGAACGATCACCTCATCAAATAAGATACATAGATGGTAAATAGGCCTATGAATGAATGCAAGCCATCATTTGTCATTAGGGAACTGAAAATTAAAATAATGAGATATCGCTATACCTCCTAGAATGACTAAAATTAAACAAAGAAAACCACCCGATAGTACCAATTGCTGTCAAGGATGTAGAGCAAAAAGAATGCTCATTCATTTCTGGTGGAAATGTAAAATGGTACCGTGGCTTTGGAAGACAATTTGGCAGTTTCTTATAAAGCTAAACACAGTCTTACCACACAATCTAGCAGTACACTCCTAGTTATTTCTCCAACTGATCTGAAAACTTACATTTACACGAAAGGCTGCCTAGAAATGTTTATAGCAGCTTTATTTATAACCACCAATAACTGGAAGCAACCAAGATATGCTTCAGTAGATAAATGGGTTAACTGTAGTCCTCTCATTCTATGGCATATGATGCAGAGAGATGAAACTTAAATGCATACTGCTAAGTGGAGAAAGCCAGCCTAAAAAGGCTACATATTGTTTGATTTCAATGATATAACATTTTGGAAAAGGCAAAACTATAAAGATGATGCAAAAATAAATGATTGCCAGGGACTTGGATGAGGGGAAGGGAGGGTTGAATAGGTGAAGCATAGGGTTTTTTTTAGGGGAGTGATATTATTCTGTATAATACTATAATTGTGACAAATAAGATTATGTATCTATCAAAACCCATTGACCTTTAACACACAAACAGGGAACTTTACACAATTTAAAAAAGCATTTAGGAAGTCAAGGAAATTCAGATTGGAATGTAGACTGTGACAAAACAGTCTAACTGTATCACAGTGTGTGAAACAATTTCCCTGAAAGGGGTTGGGGAACAGGTACTGACCTAAGTAACTTTGGAAATGAGTGGAATTTGTAAAACTAAAGGCAAACGAATTATTGTATTTTAGTTGATAAAATTGTATCTCATGGGTACCCAAATTATGGGTGCCAGGAAACTAGGTCTTCCTGGATTTAAAGACTTGGGGCAGGAAATATAAGCCTGGAGCATCTTGTGTGCCAGAAAGTTCCTTAAAAAAAGCAAAAACAAAAACAAAAAACCCACATTTAGTTTTTTAAGGAATTTCCATAATGATTGTACTAGTTTACATTCTCACTAGCATTATAAAAGTGTTCCCTTTCATCACATCCGCACCAATATCTATTAGTTTTTGATTTTAAAGTTATGACCATTCTTGCAGGAGTAAAGTGGTATTGCATTGTGGTTTTGATTTGCATTTCCATGATAATTAGTGATGTTGGGCATTTTTTTATATGTGTATTGGTCATTTGTGTATCTTGTTTTGAGAATTATCTATTCATGTCCTTAGCCCACTTTTTGATAGGATTATTTATAATTTTCTTGCTGATTTGTTTGAGTTCCTTGTAGATTCTGGATATTAGTCCTTTTTCAGATACATAGTTTGAGAATATATTCTCCCAGTCTGTGGGTTTTCTGTTTAGTCTGCTTTTTATTTCTTTTACTGTACAGAAGTTTTGGGTGGGAGTAGGTGATGGATAAAAGACTGCACATTGGGTACAGCATACACTGCTCCGGTGATGGGTGCACCAAAATCTTGGAAATATCTTCTTTAGTGAGGTGATCATTCAGATCTTTTGCCCATTTTTAAATTGGGTTTTTTGTTCTCTTACTGCTGAGTTCTAAGAATTCTCTGTATATTTTGGATACAAGCCCCTTTTCAGAAAATTGGAAATCATCACTAAATAACTTATCCATGTAACCAAACATCACTTGTTCCCCAAAAACCGATTGAAATAAATAAAAATCCCATAAAAACAATCCCTGCCCCAAAACTCTCCCCTTCAAAACAAAGCAAAACAAAACAAAAAACTCCACAGCAACTGGATATGTCAAAGAGACAAAGAAGGCAACTGCAAGAGCTCCCAGTGGCCAACTGGGAACAATATGATCTATAAAACAGAGTAGTATTGGATTATAACCGAAGGTATAAAATCAATATCCATGTGTTCATACTGATGTAAATAAATGATTAAATAAATTAATAGGGGGATACATAAATATCCTATGCAGAAGAAATGCAAATAATTTATGTGGATACTCTTTGCTCCAAGGAGTTGGGGCATGGCTCCCATTTCTTTAGTGTGGGCTGTGCATTGTGACTTCTTCAAAAGAGTGAAGTCTGGAAAGGAGAGGAAGGGGAGTGTACCATTGCATTGACAAACCTGGCAAACACATCCTCTGTTGGAAGATTAAGGTCAAAATGAACAGCGATAAGTCATGTTGATGGCATGCACCTTTGATATGATGTGATGAGAATGTCACTTTACCTGTATGGTCTTCCTCTCTGCAGCCTTGCTTTAATCATGAGAAAAAGATCAGACAAGTTCCAATTGTTTCACATTGTACAAAATACTTGACCACAACTTAAAAACTGTCTGAGTATTAAAAAACAAGAAAATTCTGTGAAACTGTCATAGCGAAGAGGAGCATGGAGAGACATGTCTGGGTGGGATCCTGAAATAGTGAAAGAACATTGAATGAAAACTAAGGTAGTCTGAATAAAGTGTGGACTTTAGTTCATAATAATGCTTAAATATTGATTCATTAATTATGTCAAATGTACAATGCTAATGGAAAATGTTTATAATAGGGGATACCTGGTGTGAGGTTTAAGGGAACTTTCTATATTGTCTTTGCAATTTTTTTCTGTAAATCTTTAGTCATTCTAAAATATAAAGTTTCTAATTAATTTTAAAAATGCAGGCCAGACATTGTTCTAGGCACTAGTATGGGTAAGACATGCCCCTGTCCTCAAAGAGCTCAAGTTTGTGAGTCCACAAAGTATGTGAAAATACAGTCTAGTATTCACATCAGAGACATGGGCCAAGGACTTTGGAAACCTAAAGTTTACAATGAATTGTCTTTAAACCTAAAGTTTAAAATGACTTCTAACCCACATTTTGTGAAAAAATCAATGTTCTTCCTAAAATGTGAAAAACTGATTGGGGGTGGTGGTGATCTTATTTCTAGGACCAGGTTTCTCTTGCTGATGAGCCCATTCCCATCTCATCTCCCACCACTGTATTCTTTGCTCACATTCATGCAGACCAGACAGGGTACTCATCCTGTTTCCTTCTTTGTTGCCCATGCACGTGTATTGTCAGACTTTATTGAAGATGGAAGATATAAAAGATGTTTATGAGTCTTAAGTACAAAAATCTTAAAAGTATATATTTGATGCTCTGTTCTTAAAACTTCCTTGACCATTCCACCACAAAGAACTTCTCATCAGCACCCCAATCTGCAGGCTCCTGCTTCCTGCTAAGAGTATGGTCCCATCTCACATCCCTTGCCAACCTCCAATATTCTGAATCACTTCTTTTACAGCTAAGTTTACTGTTCTCTTTATTTCTTTTTTTCCTTACAAGGCAGGTTTGGGATCTCACCTTCTTCACTCAAAGCAATCTAGCAAAGTCGTTTCTTAATAAAAAAAAAAAAAAAACAAAAAAAACCAAAACAAAACAAATAAAATAAATACGTAGGTGCCAACTGTTAAAATAGTAGTTTCTTCGTTCAGCTACACTAGATCAGTAAACAAATGAAGTGTTTCCATAGGGAGAGTTGCTAAGAAGAAGGAAGTGCCTGTTTTTTTCTTCTCTCCTTGTAGTTCTCAGACAACTTTACTTTCATTTGGTCCCTTGCAACACCCCAAGATGGCAGCCTCGTACTTCAGTTCTGTGTGATGTTTTGGATCAGCTCTTTCTATGACTCAATTTAATCAAAGTTTTGTCCACTTCTCATCATCCAGTTTGACCAGGGGGATAGGGGCAAGTTCTCCATGGGCATGGCCAGCAGTGCCTCAAAATATTAGTTGTGCCTGTTGTTGGGTTATTACTTATTTTATTATTCAGGACAGATTCCCTCAGCTAGACATAGCCATACCCTACAGCGATTATGTAAGAGTCTGTAGTTTTATACATTCTTCTTTTTTTTGACTTCTCTTTTACCTTGAAATGATTAAGAGGGGTTGTATTTCTTCAAGGGTCTATCCAAGTTAGAAAGAACATCAGGGAGAATATTAAGTCATGACTCCTTTTGTTCTGAGCTATAAAAACACAATGTCAACCAGTTTAAGCAAAAGAGGAAATGGACAGTGGAGTAGCTTCCAAGATCAAGGGAAGAACTAAAGGATACAGAACCTTAGCAGTGAGATGTATGTATGTCTTCCCATTTCTCATCTCTCTTCTTTTTTCTTTGTTTGGCTTCTCTCTGCAGACAGGTCCTTGCTTTCAGCCCCAGATTCCCATCCTCCTAGCTCAGTGACCCCTTGCGGAAGGAGAGTGCCTGCTTTCATGTGATGTCTGTGCATTAGTTCCAGGGAAGAGCTCTGGGCAGCCCACCTTGAGTAACATGCTCTCTTCTCAGACTAGCCACTGTTGCCAGGGGCATGGTGGATTATGATTGGCCTGATCTGGGACCGTTGCCATCACCAAGGGGAGTGGCTTGGGGGGCTATGACTGACAGCCTCAGAATGACAAGTGGTGGATGTGGGGCAGGCAAATCAGCCGATGTCCATTACTGAAAGGATGCTGTATTTTCCTGCTGCGATAACAAGTATAAATATTAGGTTGGTGCAAAAGTAATTGTGGTTCTTGCCATTACTTTCAATGGCAAGAGAGACACTGGGAGTAGAGAGTGAGGTTGGTGAACCTTGCAGGTTGCAGCTTTCTCTCCTCAGAATCTCTTAGCTTGTGCCTTTTTCTCAGAAAGAGGAGAAAACAATCCCTTAGGCATGAAGGATTATGTGATTTGGGCAGCATGAGGTCTAGATAAACTGTGGGAATACCTTTAAGGACCATTGGAGACTCTCATTGAGATATGGGGCCTCAGCTGGACCTGAAATCTCCATGGAGCTTGGTATCTTTTGTACACTTGGGCTTTTACCTATTAAAGCCCCCTGTGCAATAGGTTTCTCATTCTGAGCTGGCCTGGAATCTCACAGCTGGTTACGATTTGTCATACTCCCACCCTGGGCTTCCACAAGTCTGGACAAGGAGTATGAAAAGGTTATTATTTCTCTCCTGCCTGAGAGGTTGGAGGCCTCACCTCCTGGGGCCATTCCTAGTTCTGAATAAGAAAGTGTCTAAAGTAGTAGCGTATAAGAATCTTTTTTTCTTATTAATGGTTACAGTGGATTCTAAAAGGGAGCCCAGCAGGCATGGAAGGGCTTGCATTCATTTCAAAAGCTCCAGTGCATTCAGAGGCCAAAGAAAGTCCTTTGAGAGTGCACTGTAAAGAGTGTTGCCAGTAGTTTTTGTAACCATAAGCCCTGGCAGGGATTCTGGACAAAACTGATGTCATTTCATTTTCTGTTACGATGACAGTCTAGTAGAGTCAAGTGAAAGTCCAGCTGGGGTCTCATTTTTAGCTTTATGAGAAAGGCATACAGGACTCATTCAAAAAACTTTTGTGGAGGCCTATCCATTGGCAGGACCTGGGCCAGGAATTGGGGGGGGGGCTACATCCCTGTCCTCAGGGAGCTCCCAGTCTAAACCATAGAAATTCCTAAGTCATACATAACTATAGCATAAAACTGCATAGGAACAGAGCTCTGAGAGAGGTAGAAGAAAATGACTCAGTTTGGAGGAGAGATACTTTTTTTTTTTTTTTTAACCAGGCAAGGTCATGGGGTACAGAGTAGAGAAGGGGGATGGATCATAATTTTATCACTGGGGTGTATCCATGACCTCCTTGGAGTCCAAAGAGAAACACTAGAAGGAAACATCAGGAAAGTGTCTCTTTTGCCAAATCTAAGAATATATTAGTGATGTCATGATATTTCCTGAACAGACAATGAGATATCTCAGAATTGCTATAAGGGAGGGTGTTTTGAAAGAGCTATGTACAAATTAAAACACCTTTTTTCTTGCTATAGTATTTCCCAATACTTTCCGAATTTAGACTTCCCTCTCCCTTTTCCATGATAAGCCCCATCCATGTAAGAGATGGGAAGAGTAGTAGAAGGGGTAAATCTGCCAATAACAATTTGTATTCCAATTAGGAGAGAATAATAGGGGGTCTTGTCCTGTGATCTTATCTTCTTGTGACATTGAAATCCAACTCATGAGCATTGAACATATTCCTGATAGAGCCAGGCTAGAGTTGCTAGATAAAATACAGGACACCAACTAAATTTTAATTTCAGATCAACAACAAATAACTTTTTATAATAGTGTAAATATATCCTGGGGACCCTAATCCAGACTCTCTTGGCATGTTGGCACTAGACACATGGCTTCATTGGATCAAATGATTATCCATGTCACATATCTGGCCAAAAAAGTTTCACCACTCCTGTTCCTATTCTTGCTCCCCAGAATATAATAGAAGGAGATCTTTGTTATGCTTAGGGCAGAGCAGGGGAAAAGACATTGGCTGAGGATATATACAAACAAAAGGTTAATCTTGGGTGTGTTAAAAGTCCGATTGCCTTTTTAAACCCCATTCTAGGGCCAGACCTTAGTGAGGGCTTCTTACCCTGCTCCCCTCCACCACCCTTAGGTATTAAAGGATCTCCTTCTATCTCAGATCTATGCAACTGGAGAGAGTGGAATGATTGACATCTCATGCTTGAGGCAGAGCACATGGAAAATGGAATCCAGGAGAGGGTGAGTAAAGAGGTTGAAAGGATGAGAGTTAAAATGAGACAGGGCACAAGTCAATGAGTCTGCTCAGCTGGTCATGAATGGCTGGTCCTATGGGGGCTGTCCTGAAGGTCTACAATTAGGGCTCCACACATATTGAAGGAGCTGAGGCCATGTTGACAAAAGCAGTGCTTCTTAAACTTTAATATCCACAAAAATTGCCTGGGAATCTTGTTAAAGTGGAGATTCTGATTCAGCAGTTCTGGGGTGGGCTCTAAGGTGCTGCATTTCCAATGAGTGTCTAAGTGATGCTGACGCTGCTGGAACATGGCCCATATTTTGAGCAGTGTTAAAGAGAAATTGCACCAAACACTTGTGAAAAATGTCAAGGAAGACTTTATTCAAGACTATTGCAATTGGGGAGACAGAGTGAACTCAACTTCAAATACAAAAGGGACAGCTGGGGACTCATAGCCAACAGGCAGGGTGAGTGAGAGGATAGAAAAGTATTAAGAAGATCTTGGTTAGGTATCCAGGGTGAGGGAAGAGGAACTGGATTAGATGTGAAGGGTGGAGAATTATTGCTAAATGGCTAAGCAGGGTTCTTGCTAAAACTGGGTCCAAAGGCCAAGGACAAGGCTCAGTCAAGAAAAGGGTTCTGTGAGGAGCCTGGCTAAAGTTTGGTCAAGGAGGCAGTACTTGTCAGTAGCAAGGGACCAGAGTAGAGAAGTTCCTACCAAACTTCTCCACTCTGGGGGGTGGTCTTCTCCATGATGTTCCCATGATAGCGAGGGAGTTCTTATGAGATACTATGGTTTTATGAGTGTTTGGAAGTTCCTCCTTTGTTCTTCTCTCTCCTTGCTTCCTCTTTACCTTCCACCATGATTGTAAGTTTCCTGAGGCCTCCCCAGTCACACAGAACTGTGAGTCAATTAAACCTCTTTCCTTTATAAATTACCTGGTCTCAGGCAGTTCTTTATAGCGGTGTGAGAACAGACTAATACAACATGTTGATAATTACTTTTGTTAAAAGATAAACTTAAAGGTCAGGCATGGTGACTTATGCTTGTCATCTAACCACTTTAAGAGGCTGAGGCAGGTAGATTGCTTGAGGCCAGGAGCCCGAGACCAGCCTGGGCAACATGGTAAAAAATCTGTCTCTACAAAAAATTAGCCAGGCATAGTAGCACATGACTATAGTCCCAGCTACCTGGGCGGAGGTGGGAGTATCACTTGGGGTGATCCAGGCTGCAGTGAGCCGTGATTGTGCCACTGCACTCCAGCCTGGGCAACAGAGCGAGATAGAGTGAGATTCTGTCTCAAAGAAAAACAAAAGATAAACTTTAAAATCAATAGTGATTCATGAGTCAGGCAGCTCCAACCTCCAACTGGTTTGGGGATTCACTGGAGGGGCACAAAGGTAAGGCTTTGATAGGAAACAAAAACAAACAAAAAGGTTTGTTAAAGTGGAGCAGTAGCTCTATTTGGATCGTTCCAGAGGAAAGTCCCTAGTTAGGAGATAGCAGTTTTTGATTGGCCTAAAATATGACCATTTATACTGAGTTAGGTTTTGGTTTGCTTGTGTAGAAACCCAATGTACTGGAGCTGCTTCAGTCTTACAGCTTCCCATTTAATCATTTTAACACTGTACAGGTCAACTAGGAGAAGGCTGTCAGCAACATAATCTAGGTGAAAAGAAATCTGGATTACCATCAGGTTACCCTGTTTAATGGAAATGGCAGTCCCAAATGTTAGACACCAGTTAACAGGCCCTAATCCTGGAGAACCAAGGGGGTAGAAATGCTGGTCACGGTAGTTGTAACTCTCGACCCCTGACCTCAAGTATATAGCATTCTCATACCCTAACTGCAATGGAGTTATCTCTTAAACTTCCCTCATTGTATTTATGGTCTTTATTTAAAAAAAATATTATTTTTTCTGGCCGGTCACGGTGGCTCACACCTGTAATCCCAGCACTTTGGGAGACCAAGGCAGAAAGATCACTTGAGGTCAGGAGTTCGAGACAAGCCCAGCCAGCATGGTGAAATCCCATCTCAACGAAAAATACAAAAATTAGCCAGGTGCGGTGGCAGGTTCCTGTAATTCCAGCTACTTGGGAGGCTGAAGCATGAGAATTGCTTGAATCCAGGGGTGAAGGTTGCAGTGAGCCCAGGCTGGGTGACAGAGTAAGACTCTGTCTCAAAAAAATATATGTGTGTGTGTGTGTGTGTTTATGTGTGTGTGTATATATACACACACACGTATATATCTTTTTATAATATATAATATATGAATATCTTTTTATAATACATATTATATATAAATATATATATTTTCTGAATGTAAAAATAATATAGCATATTACAGAAAACTGGAAAATTTGGAAATACTAAAAAAACAAATCATTGTAAAAATCAATTTGAATACTCTGAGAACACCACTGATAACACGTATCCTATATATACATAATGAATATGCATGCATGTGTGTGAATGTGTGTCTTGTTACATACTCTTATAATTTCCTTCTGACTCAACAATAAATTGTTAAATCGTGGACATTCCCCTAAGGATCGTGCATTGTTGATGTGTTACGGATACTGAGACAAGATTCAATATCTCAATCTTTTCAAGGAAAGAAGCTGAATGCACGCAGTGATTTGCCCATTTGACAGCCAGAAGCTGTCAAGCCAAGGTTATCTCATCTTAGGAGCTCAGCCACAGCATTGCTTTAAGGCCCCGCAGGGCAGAGGTCCTTCTGTTTTAACCACTTTGATAACCCTCTCCATTATTTTCCTCCACATTCCATCCCTGGTGGAAAAACAGCACCTGGAATCTCTCTTCTGATTTCCCAGGGAATCCTTACTGGCTCTTTTGGGTAGAGAGAAAGGAATGAGTTCAAAGACTTCAGCAGAGAATGAAGAATGAAGGATTGTCCCCATAGGATCTGGGCTCATTCTTCCATCCCAGGCCACCTTCTCTAGCCTGAAAGTCCTCTGTGACTCTTTCTTTTTCTGCGTTTGCCAAACATTTATTTTGTCCCTTTATTTAAAACTTCAGTGTTGCCTTGTTGCTTTTTTAATTAGAGACAACGATTTTCTTCTTTGTGAGGCAGAGAGAGAAGATGTGGAAAGAAAAGCTCCCAGAATTTAGAGCATGGAAATTAGGATACTTCTTCATCCCTTCTTTCCTTGAAGATGTGGGTATGAGCTATGGCAAAATTAAAGAGTGGTCCCTTCCAGATGACCTCTCCAGTGACCTTGGGCACTTCAAGCACTCTCTTTGGCTCTAGCTTTTTTATTTGAGAAATAGGTAGAAATCATTTCTGTCTGCTCACATCAGAGAAATAGGTGGGAAATGTTGAATGGCATATAAAGTGCTAAATGCGGGTTGGTGGTTGTTATTATTGATGTTGTTTTTACTTCTGCTGCCATGAGCAGTGTTATAGGGAGAAAACATACATTTTTAACAAGTTTTTTATTTTTCAAATAAGGCAAAGAAATGGTAAAAATACAGTATAAAGGTTATACAGTGAAAACTGTCTCCTTCCCACTATCAGTCCCTTCTCAGAACAGTAGCTACTTTCCATCAGTTTTTTTGCTTTCTTCCAAACATATTCTCTGCATATATAAGCATATGCATGTTTTTTTAAGTAGCAACCCATCCTGCATCTTTCTATTTATTGTTGGCTTGTTATTCCATATTAGCACATTCCATTGCATATCATTATTGCATATTCACTGCAATTTATTTAAACTTTCTTCTCACGGTAGACTTTGAGTCTGTTTCCAGTGATTGGCTATTTCAAATTCTGTGGCGATGGTCACCCTGTGCATTTGTGTATCTGTGCAAATTGATCTATAGCATGAAGTCTTAGTAGTGGGATGGCTGGGTCCAAGTGTATAAACACTTTATATTTTAGTAGAAATTGCCAAATTTTCCTCTGGAGAAACGTGCACAATTTACATTTGCATGAATACATTGTTTCTATACACCCTCACCAATATTGCATGTCGATCTCTACTTATTTGAATTTATAATGTTATCTTATTATGAAGTTTAATTTTGTGTTTCTGCCATACTGAGAGAGCTTGAATCTCTCTCTCTTCATATACTTAAAAGCCATATATTTGTGCACTGCTTACATATGCTGTTTTTCCATTCAGAAGAGCACATATTAAGAGAGCAGGCTCAGATTGGCCGGCTCAGCAGGGCCACTCTTCCCAGGCTTATCTGGGGCTCCTTCCTAGTTCCCCAGCTGCTTGTCTGTCTGGTCTCTTGTGTGTATGCTGCTCTGGCATTCACAGAAGCCCCAGGCCGTGTATCTGCACCAGTGCACCCATCCATTTGCCCTGATAAGTGAAAGTTGACTGCACAATTCTGTGTTATTTATGGCTTTTCTTCCAGCTACAAAAAGTATTTTATTCCTCCTTACCCTGGGAGCTGATGTGAGGCAAGTGTCTTCTAAATTTTATAGTACAGCAAATGGAGATGTGAAGACATGTAATTGGCCATCTGAGCACCTAGTGAGACAACTGCTGAGTCTAAGTGTATAAGATGTTTGACTGTGGTGATCACATCAGCCACCAGCCAGCTCACTGGGGTGCAGAGGCAGCAAGCTGTGGGTGGAACACTGTACTTTGGAGCTTGAAGATACGTGTGTTCTGTTTCTAGCTCGAACATGGACTTGTTGAGAAAGATTGGGCAGGTATGCTCTGTCTCTGGGGCTCAGTTTCATCCTCTGAAGGCCTTCAGATCACAGTGAAGATCTGACAGCTGTAGAGAGGGGAAGGGAAGAGGTTTTAAAAAGAGCCTCAGCCTGTAGAGTAAATCTGAGAAGGCCTCACTGTACTAATGTGTAGCTCCAAAGTAGAGATCACCCATTAGAGCAGCATATGTCAGACAGAAAATGTCTGACCCTAGTACCCCTGTCATGTCCAGTCATTGGCTGGGAGCTGCCCAGGGAGACCTTGGCCTTGGCTTGACCACTGGGGTACACCCCTAAGGCTCTGCAGCTAGAGGTGCCAGCTGTCTGCACTCCTCTTGGCAGACTCACTTGAGATCTGGGCAGCGTACCTTGGTGCCTGGCACAACAAATTTGTTTGTATAGTTTAAGGGAATTTTTCTGGGTCCCTCCAAAAGCATTGCAGATCTGAAGATGTAATTACCACATGATCAAACAATATTATAGTATCCCTCTCCTCCCAATATTTTCTCATCTATTAAATTATTAGAATACTTGCTGGAGGTAATCAGCTCTTTCTTATTGTGGAATAGTAAACATATATTTCCTCTATTGTATGTAAAATCTGTATAAATTGATACTCACCTGAACATAGGGGTGAGGCCAAGTATGAAAATAATGAGAAAAATATTCTCAGGTGTTTATGGGAAGAGGGAGGCAATGAGCACAGATTTCACAGAGAAAATAGGCACATGGACTTTTCAGTGCAGCTCATGTTAGTCCAGCTCCTCTGAGAAGCAAATAAGACTGGATTAAATATGCAAGAATTTCATTAGGGGAAAAGTCTGTGAGAGAAAATGGAGTAGGAGTCAGGAAACACTAGGAGAGCTACCAGATGGCCGTGTGTGTCTGCCCTCAAAGTGAAGAAGAGGATGGCAGGCCGGGTAGAGTCTAAGGATGGGGTAGTCTACTGAAGGTTCTGCAAGGCCATAGGGAAGGTCGTGAGTCTCACTCCTCATCAGAGGAGTTCTGCATCTCCCAGGACAGGACCTGCCTTAGAATCCCTGCTGCACCCAGTAATCAACAGGGAGCAACCCACGGAAGTATGGCCTTGGCACAAATGTATCCATGGATTTGAGCTCACAGCCTCTGGAGCTGTTGGTCAAATGTGATTCCTTTAGGTAGAGGGCTAGGAGGGGCATTCTCATGGCTGTCACCTTGTGACATCTGACAACATTCTCCATGACTTTGTCTTACTATGAGGAGTCGTGTTACTTTGCTGGAAGTAGCTGCATTTGAGACAGTTGTGTAATACTGTCCTTGTGGAAGAAGTTTTTTGGGACTTGCAAGTTCTTAGGATCTCAATAATATATATTTTTGAGATAGGCTTACAGTGCCTGTTAAAAAGCCTTGTCCCTTCTCCAGCTTTGTTGCTTTATGGGAATAATAAAATGTCACAAGTCACCATACAGTGGAACTATCTCAGTCTTCCTTAAATTATCCTAAGACAATACAGGTCCACGTAGAGACACTTTTGGTGCCCCATATCTCATGCCTACTTCTGATTTTAGCCATGGCTGTGGGAGACACTTCTATGACAGCTCAGATTCATTTGGTGGCATCCTATAAGAAGCACAGAAGTGTGGAGTTCCTTTCTGCTTTCTGCCCTCAGAGTCTATCTGAGCTGCCAGGGTCTGCTTGGGTCATGCAAAGGCCTCCTGGAAATGTCAGGGAGTGAATACCCCTGAGGTCAATGCCTAACCAACAGAAGATGGGAGTTTGTGGAAGAAGGCTCCAGCCCTTTGTCTTTCAGATGGGTAGTTTGGGAGGCATTCTGTACTCACCTCTGGAGTTCCCAGTTCAGAAATTGAGCCCCTTTGGCCAACAGCTCCAACCCCAGGTGTACATCCTGACTTGGTCTTCCACTCTTCCCTGTCTTACTTTCCCTGGTTCCTCACTTCCTTTCTTTAATAATCTATGATCACCTCCAAGTGAAGCACATGCACTCAAGTCCTTGTCTCAGGTTCTGATTTCACTGAAGCCCAAACAGGCCTTATAGGCCACAAAACTCTGCAGAATGTATCCTAATAACTTAGATAGCTTTTTGGGACCTTTCCATGAATCATGAACGAAGAGAGGGGAACTTTTCTCCTTTCTCCTCGTGCTTTCTCCACACTTCTGTGAAATGATATGGTGCCTTGTTGGGAGTGGCCTGAAATTGCTGATCTTAAAGTCATTGGTACAAAGAGACAAAGGGCGAGTTGAGCAAACCCCCACGATTCCCAGGTGACTACCTTATAAAAGGTGGCCTAGATATTGTTGCTTCCCTGCATCTAAACTGATATCCTCTTCATTTTTTTCAGCAAGGCCTAGCCTGGGACTATTTCTTCCTAAATAGATTCCACATAAAATTCACAACTTGAGCTAAGGAGCTGTCACAGGCATCGAGGTTGCAGTGCTCTCGGTAATCCCCGGCTACCCTCAGATCCTTCCTTCTTGACTGTTTCCTTAGGCTTGTGATCATTCTTAATTCTGACTTTTATTTACGTCTCCTTGATTCTGTGTTTGAAAAGTCCAAAAGTGACTTGATCACTAAAGCTCACTTTTAAAAAAATTGACTAAATTGTGGTAAGATACACATAACATAAAATTTAGCATTTTAACTAGTTTTAAGTGTACAGTTTAGCAGCATTAAGTGCATTTACATTCTTGTGCTACCATCCATCTGTGGAATTCTTTTCGTCTTGCAAAACTGAAACTCTATGCCCAGTGAACATGAACTCCCCATCCCCCTTATCCCCAGCCCCTGGAAACTACCATTCTACTTTCAGTCTCTATGAATTTGACTATTCTAGGTGCCTCATGTAAGTAGAATCACAGTGTTTGTCTTTCTTTTGTGTGTGTGACTGGCTTATTTTAGTTGGTTTAATGTCCTCAGGGTTTAGAAATGTTGTGGTATGTATCAGAAGTTTATTCCTTTTTATGGCTGAATAATATCCCATTGTATGGATATACCACATTTTGTTTATCCATGCATCTGCTGATGGATATTTGGTTTGCTTTCACCTTTTGGCTATTGCAAATAATGCTACCATGCACATGTGTATATAAGATAATATTTTCTCTAGGAAGTCTTCCCTTGTACGTATTCTATCTTTGTTAGATGGTGAGCAGTGGTGTGACAGTGTCTCACTCATCTTTATATCCCATTGACCAGAGGACCTATTGCATATTGGACACTTAAATCAGTGGCTGTTGAATTCTTTGATTCCCCATCTATTATTTCCCCCAGAGCTGAAGGGAGATTGAATTCCCAAAGCAGTTTGCCTATAGCATTCCATTGTACTTTATGTAGTGGAGAGCTGTAATATTCTCTGTCTAACCCTAAACTCCTTGAGTTGGGAGATGTTCTGTAAATCTTTGCTGTGAAAAGGAACGCTTTTCCTTGTCCATGCTCTTTGGCCATGTGATAGTAACTCCAGCTTGCTCCCCAGCTCTCACCCTTCTCTGACATCTGTACATGTTCTGAGCATCTGGTGAATTGACAAGTCCTCCTAGACTTAGTGTCTCTTGCTGGAGTCTGCAACCAATTTCTGCCCAAAGTCCTGGCTTGACCTTAGAAATTCTGACTCAGACCTGCAATTAGGCCCTCATAATGAATCATCCTCATCTACTGACAATAAGAAACAGGTTTGTGAAAGAATTAGCTGAGGTATGTGAAATATCTAGTAGAGAGGCTGGCTCATGCAAGTGTACAGTAAATGGTTACTTTGTATTAACTATAATATTGTTTATTACATACCATTATATATTGTATACACAAATATTCTTTTGTGTATACACATATAATCTTTTTATTCCTTATGCGCTTGTTACCTCAAAAAATCATTTAAGGTGTATGACACTGAAAGTTACATATTAAAAGAGTTATTGAAGTAAGAACAAAACATTGAGAGTAGTATTTTGGAGTTAGGAATATTGTAGTGTCCCAGAATTAGGACATGATTAGGATATCACTCTAGGACATTACAATCCTAATTCTAGGACATTACAATCCTAATTCCAGGACGTTACAATCTAGGCTAAGGATAGTTGTGGTACTTAAGCATTAAATTTAGCTCTGAGCCAAAAAAAAAAAAAAAAAAAAAAAAAAAAAAAAAAGAAAAAGAAGAAACAACAACAAAAAAACCCCACTTCTATTATCTCTCATATTTCAAGGAACTGAAGGAAGAAGACAGCCGCCTTCACATCTGAGTAATGAGTCATAGTGGGGGCCCTGATCACTTCTCTTGATATTTGCTGATGAGAATGGAGTGACAGCCAGGGTGAAAAGGATGGCAGAGGGATGCTTGCTTCTGTGTTTTATCCTTGTTGGAAAGAAGTTAAGGTAGAATGAGGAAAATCATATCTTTTTTTGGGTCAGAGTATAACTGTTCTCTTTGCAGTGGTCATGGGCTTAGAAGACCAATAGCACTTCCTAGATGAAAGAGTTATGAGGCTGATAAAAATGATGTGTGCATAAGCAGATGATACCATGTTGGTGAGACCTCAGAACTGTTGCATGTTAATTGGCCTAATTGACTCGATCACTCTCCTTGGTTACTAATATTAATACTTCATTCAGGCGTCTTCCCAGTATGATTTCCTTTGAAGTGTTGCTTAGGTTTGAGGTTGTGTCTGGTATGATCAGATTAAGTAGTTCTTATTATCGAGGATGTCAGAATACCTCCCTTAGACCTACCCAATCAATATTACTAGAAGCACTCCATGGGGCCCTTCTTTACTATGTCACCAACCCAGGGACTGGGAGAATTACACCATCAACTCCCAGATTACCGTGTGATGTCAGTCTTACATATTCTGTTTCCATCATGATCAATGCCTGAGATTTCACTGTCAGAACATAACACCCTTAGCATAATTCAGGGGTCTGCAAACATTTTCTATCAAGGTCTTGATAATAAATATTTTAGGCTTCGCAGGTCACACAATCTCTTTTGAAATTACTCAACTCTGCTTTGTGGGACAGAAGCAGCTGTAGACATGTAAATGAATGGGCATGACCATGTCCCAGTACAGCTTTATGTATGGACACGTACAGCTTTATGTATGGACACTGAAATTTGAATTTTATATAATTTTCACATGTCACAAAATATTATTTTTTCTTTAATGTTTCCAACCTTTAAAAAATGTAAAAAAGCAGTCTTAGTTTGTGGGTCATGCAAAAACAGGTGGTGGGCGAGATTTGACCCATAAGCCATGGCTTGCCTACTCCTTGCTTAGTTGAAATATGAATCTCTTTGAGTGGAATCAGGCTTTAAACTATTATCTGTCATTGGATTCTTCTTGTGAAAGAAAGGACTGTATGTTTGAGAGAGGGCAAGAGTAAGGAGACATTTTTAAGTGTGAGGAATCTTTGAGGCCAGTGGAGCCCTGAGTTACAAAAATCCCAGGAGAGAATTGAAGTTAAGGTACAACAGAAGGAATGTTGGTCTTTGAGTAAAAGACCTTTATTTAAATCCCAACCCAGTCACTTTCTTGCTGTATATCTGGGACTACTTATTTGATCTCTCTGAATTTGTTTCCTCACCTGAGGGTGACATTCTTATAAGACGGCAGTGGGGATTGGAAAAAATCAAGTGTCTAGTCGGGGCTTAACCTGTTGTTGGTGTCCCCCATAACTTAGGGCTGATCATCACCTTGACTTAATTTTGCTTTTAAAGGTAAAGGAATGTGCTCCATGGATGGGGAAGGAAGCTCTAAAACCTCCTAGGGCACCTTTAAGGATCAAAGGGGTTTACTGAGGTAGGGTCTGTCCCAGGAGGGTCAGGGGAGCAGAGCTAAAGGACTGGGGGCTTGGAAGGAGCAAAGCAGGAGCTAGGTCAGCCACAGGAGAGGCAGAAGGAGGTTCAAGGCAGATCAGGAGGCAAGAGGCTTCAAATGGATGTGGGGGGCTTAGAAGCAGGATTCCAGGATCACCAGCATTCATAGCTGAAAGCCCAATTAGCAGCAAGAAGTGTGCAAACCCCATCATTTTCTCAGCTTCCCAAGGCTCCAACCAGGGCCACCCTGCCCAATTTCATTCAGTGGTAGGAGCTCACTAATGCATCCCTAGCACTCAGAAGATCACATGTTACTAGCACTTTGTACATCAATACAACTTTTATGTTAAATGAATGATGGGCTACATCGTGCAATGGTGTTCTGGTTGGATTCCTTTGGAGACTTTTTTGGAGTCTCTGTAAGGAGCAGAGACTCTTACACTGTACTTACATTGGTCAAGGTAAATAAGCTGTACTGTAAAGACGCAGGATAGTGTTGTCCAATAGAATTTTTTACAACGATGGAAATGTTCTTCACATGCATTGTTTAATATAGTAGCCATTAGCCTCACATGACTGTTGAACACTTGAAATGTGGCTAGTGTGACTCTGAATTTTTAGTTTTAATTAATTTAAATTTATATTTAAATAGTTAATGATTACTTTATTGAACAGTACAGATATAGATTTCGAAGAACATTTTGAAGAAATGTTCTTTGTGTACTATCCACCATCAACTGGCAACTTCCGTCTGTGTGTCTTATTTTCAACTCCTGAAACAGAGGGAAAAAAATCTGAAGGGTCTAGTTCATCTTTGCACTGCCTCTAGGTCGACCACCTTTGGGTCAGGTTCTGTAGCCCATAGGTGGCTAGGGATGGGGCAACACCTTGTTTTATGAATATAGCCCCACAGGGAGCAGGACTGTGGGTCAGTAGACCCCCTTAGAAATGGACTTGGGGAGTCTGTGGCCAGGACAAGCAGTGATTGGCATTGCTCGTAAAGACAGAGCTCTTGTGGGTCTCCAGAGGGCAAAGGAGTTTATAAGGAGGTAGATTGCAACTCATTCATTCATTTAACCATAACTTTATTGAACAAACACTGTGGGCCAAGCAGAGTCCTAGACCCTGGGGATACCATGATACATGAGGCAGATGTGACCCCTTAATTACCGAGCTCGTGGATTAGCAATAGGAGCAGAAAATCAAATGAGTGGTAATAAATACAATGTGTTGAATGCTATGATGGTAGAGTGGGGAATGTCTAGGGAATGTAAAGCAAGAGATCCTAAGTCCGTTTGTGGAGGTCAGGGAAGACTTCTGGAAGAAATGAGACAAAGCGTTTGGCAGGTAATAAGGAGGGAAGGAAAAAGTAGGCAAAGTCCCAAAAAGGAGAAAATACACATTTGTAGAAAGTAAAACGAGTTCAGTGAGGCCAAATTCTCTGTTATGAGAATGTGGTTTCTGATCCTGTAGGTGAATATTGCCATCTATTGTGGCCTCTTGAAGATTCTCAGTGCATTTTAGTTAAGTAGAGAAATCTTAATCCAGTTTTATCAGGCATTTATAAAGTTTGTTTAAACATGCAACACTTTTCTCTCAACCCAACCTCCTCTTGGCAACAAGCAGAACTAGTATTCCATGGAACACTAGTTGGGAAACTATGATCTAGACATTTCAGTTGTGTCCAGTGTGAAGAGACTATATTTAAGGCAGTTATTGCTGCCCAATCAAATTTGTTCTGGGCCTGAAAATAAATATGGAGCTTTCTGCCTGAATGCTTCTTGGCACACTAGGAGCCAGATTCATCAGCTTGTGCAATTGGCAAAGTACTTGATTTCCACTTGCAGCATCTCCCTTGAGGGTCTACTCGCAGTCTGAATGAACTTCACTTTTCCTGATGCTATTTGTCCAACGCCCAGAGATATAGAAACTCAGTTTCCCTTTCCAATTGTCCAAGTGTATTAGTCTGATCTCACATTGCTAATAAAGACATACTTAAGCCTGGGTAATTTGTAAAGGAAAGAGGTTTAATTGATGCACAGTTCAGCATGACTGGGGAGGCCTCAGGAAACTTACAATCATAGGAGAAGGGGAAGCAAACATGTCCTTCTTCACATTGTGGCAGCAAGGAGAAGTACAGAATTAGGAGTGGGGAAACACCCTTATAAAACCATCAGATCTAATGAGGACTCACTCACTATCACAAGAACAGCAGTGTGGGGGTAACCACTCCCATGATTCAATTACCTCCTACTGGGTCCCTCACACGACATGTGGGGATTATGGGAATTGCAATTCAAGGTAAGATTTGGGTGAGGACACAGTCAAACCATATCACCAAGTGTCTGGAAATTCCCTTTGCACTAAGTTTTTCAAGGCCCTCTCTGCAGAAGCACTTTTCCTTCAGGGAGCTGTGAGGACGTTGACTGTCCCTGCCATTCTCTTGATCCACATATTATACTCCTCGTGTTTTCATATGGGTACATCTTGTCTACCCAGCTGAGCACTGGGCTTTGGAGTTACTCTGCTTGTAGGTAGTGATTGTGGACAAGCAACTTCACTTCTCTGTACTTCAGTTTTCTCATCTATAAACTAGAAATTAAATTACTGCACAGGGTCTTTGAGACTTTAGTGATTTATATGATATTATCTCATTTAAAATGTTCTGAATGTTCTGGATCATTGAGAACAGTACTGTCACCTAATAAGCATTATTACCTTTTCAAGAAAAGGGGAGTCTGTAGTTGTCCTGGATTTGACACAAAGCTTTTCCCTATAATTGCTTTGTGGTGTTGATATTGGCTTTGAATCTTTCACAGGACAGTACTTTCTCTAGGATATATTCATTCCTGATCTTTTTGAGGTTGTAATCCCTTCTTTCATTGTTTCTTTTCATATTCCTTCTTCTTTTTTATTGGTAACAGGGTTTTTATTTATTTATTTATTTATTTTTTACATATAAGTCACCCAATATATAATTCGCTCATTTAAATTGCACAATTCAACGACTTTCAGTATATTCTCAGGGCTATGCATTTATCACTACAATCAATTTCAAAACGTTTTTGACACCACATAAAGAGGCCTCATACCCATGAGCAGTCACTTCATGTTATGGACTGCATGTTAATATCCCCCCCAACAAATGTATATGTTGAAACCCTTGCCCTCAATGGGATAGTATTAGGAGGTGGGGCCTTTGGGTGCTAATTCTGCTTGGATGAGGTCATGAGGGTGGAGCCCCCAGGATGGGATTAATGTTCTTGTAAGAAAAGAAGAGGCCGGGGGAGGTGGCTCATGCCTGTAATCCCAGCACTTTGGGAGGCCGAGGCGGGCAGATGAGGAGGTCAGGAGATTGAGACCATCCTGGCTAACACAGTGAAACCCCGTCTCTACTAAAAATACAAAAAATTAGCCGGGTGTGCTGGTGGGCACCTGTAGAACCAGCTACTCAGGAGGCTGAGGCAGGAGAATCGCTTGAACTGGGAGGCAGAGGTTGCAGTGAGCCAAGATCGAGATTGCACCACTGCACTCCAGCCTGGGAGACACAGCGAGACTCCGTCTCAAAAAAAAAAAAAAAAAAAAAAAAAAAGAAAACAAAAGAAGGACTACACCCTGCTCTTTCTCTGCATGCATGCACCCAGGAGAGCCATGTGAGAATATAACCAAGCAGAGGCCCTCACCAAGAAACCAGGCACTTAGGCACCCTGATCTCTGACTTCCAGCCTCTGTAACTGTGATAAATGAATGTTTGCCATTTCGACCACTCAGTCTATGGTGTTTCTGTGATAGCAGCCTGAGCTGACTGAGAAACTCCATTGCCCCTTAACCTCTCTACCCTCATTTCCCGTAACCCCTGGCAACTGTTAATCAGTCTCTTTGAATTTGCCTAGACTGGACATTTCATCTAAATGGAATCATACAGTACGTGGGCGTTGTGACTGGCTTCTTTTACCCACATGGTGTTTTTGAGTGTCATCCATGCTGCTTCCATGTGTCAGTGCTCTATTCCTTTTCGTGGCTAGGCAGTAGTCCATTGTATGGATGGACCACATTTTGTTTATCCATTTATCGGTGGATGGACAATTGCGTTGTTGGTGGACCTTTTGGATGTAACAAATAATGCTGCTATGAATATTTGAATACCTGTTTCTAATTTCTTTGGTTACATACCTAGGAGTGGAATTGCTGGATCATATGGTAACTTTCTGTTCAACATTCTGAGGAACTGCTGGATGGTTTGCCACAGTGGCTATCCTATTTTGCATTCCCACCAGCAGTGCCGCATTGCTTGACTTATCATTACCTCTACTTTCCAGCTCATTTGTAAACAGGTAATAGACCTTCTGGCTTATTGTTGATATATATATTTATTTTAAAAACAAAGGAAAGGGAAATCTTTAAAAAAAAATTTTTAGTGGTACGTTTGGAAGTAATTGTGCTTTATCAAAAACCAAAACCGAAACAGATTTGGTGGCAAGGCAGCAAATGTTAGCAGTTATTATTATTAGACTAACCTAGATTATAAACCCCTTTGCAGCCAAGGACTAAACCTTATTTAGGGAGCTTGTTTTCTTCAGGGAGCTTGTCAAGAGCCTTGGGATGAATACACATTTATCATTCTTCCATTTTTTCACCTAACACTTTAGGTAGGGTTGTGGTGTATGTCCATTTTTAGTAATGTGCAATTAAAAAAGAGAAAGACAATTTTAATGCCACAGTGAGTCTACCTTTCTACTCAATGAAGTTGGATTCACAGGCAATGGATGCACTCAAGCCTGAAACAGTGAATGGAGGCTTAAAACCCATGGAAATTATTTATGAATAATTTTAAGAGCTTGTCACCCTTTGACAAAAGAGGGAGATACATGATTCATCTGGCTGGCTAAGTGGGCAGTGATAGCATTGTTGGCAAAGAAATGCAGGAATTAACTGAGGACCAAGAGAAGCTTTGAGCAAGGGGACACGAGGGGGAACTTATAGGCTTGTTCTCAGAAGACATTTGTGGCAGATTTGGGGATTTTAAAGATCATGTTAGACTCTTGGTCATTTTTGCTCTTTACCTGCTGACAGCCTTGCGAACCATTCAAGGAAGTGCTGGAACCTGGCAGAAAACACAGAAGATAAAATCTTCACCTTCTGGGCACAGGGTCTGGTGTGGAAGGCAACAAAATCAAATAGCAATCACAAAACCATACAAAAAAGACAGAGACAAGGTTGGGGTAGCACAGAACAGGGAGCTTCTGAAGGTAAGGTCGAGTGTATTAGTCTCCCAGAACTGTAGTAACAAATTCCCACACACTTGGTGGCTTAAACCAACAGAAATTGATTCTCTTACAGTTCTAGAGGCCAGAAGTCTGAAATCAAGCTGTCAGTGGGTCCATGCTTCCTCCAAAGGCTCTGGGGGAAGACCCTTCCTTTTCCCTTCCAGCTTCTGGTGGTTCCTGGCATCATTCCTTGACTTGTGACTGCATCGCTTTAGTCTCATGGCTCCTTTCCTCCTTCTCCCTGTGACCCTCCTCTGTGTGTCTCTTACAAGGGCACTTACCATTGAATTCAGGGCCCACTCTGATTAGGATGATCGTATCTCAAGATCTTTAATTTAACTAAATTTGCAAGCCTCCCTCCCTCCTTTCCTCCTTTCCTTCTTTCCTCCTTTCCTCCTTTCCTCCCTTCCTTCCTTCCTCCCTTCCTTCTTTGGCAGGGTCTCACTCTGTCACCCAGGCTGGAGTGCAGTGGTGTGATCTCAGCTCACCGCAACCTCTGCCACCCAGGCTCAAGCAATCCTCTTACCTTAGCCTCTGGAGTAGCTGAGACTATACACATGTGCCACCATGCCTGGCTAACTTTTTTATATTTTTGTAGAGCTGGAATTTCACCATTGATGTGGTTTGCCTGTGTTCCCACCCAAATCTCATCTTGAATTATACCTCCCATAATTACCACATGTTGTGGGAAGGACTGGTGGGAGACAATTTAATCATGAGGGTCGTTCCCCCATACTGTTCTCGTGGTAGTGAATACATCTCATGAGAATCGGTGGTTTTACATGGGGAAACCCCTTTTGCTTGGTTCTCACTTCTCTCTTGTCTGCCACCATGTGAGACATGCGTTTCACCTTCTACCATGATTGTGAGGCCTCTCCAGCCACATGGAACTGTAAGTCCATTAAACCTCTTTTTCTTGGGGGGGCGGAGCAAGATGGCCGAATAGGAACAGCTCCAGTCTCCAACTCCTAGCGCGAGCCACACAGAAGACCGGTGATTTCTGCATTTTCAACTGAGGTACTGGGTTCATCTCACTGGGGAGTGCCGGACGATCGGTGCTGGTCAGCTACTGCAGCCTGAGCAGCGAGAGCTGAAGCAGGGCGAGGCATTGCCTCACCTGGGAAGCGCAAGGGGGAAGGGAATCCCTTTTCCTAGCCAGGGGAACTGAGACACACAACACCTGGAAAATTGGGTAACTCCCACCCCAATACTGCGCTTTAAGCAAACAGGCACACCAGGAGATCATATCCCACACCTGGCCGGGAGGGTCCCACGCCCACGGAGCCTCCCTCATTGCTAGCACAGCAGTCTGTGATCTACCGGCAAGGCAGCAGCGAGGCTGGGGGAGGGGCGCCCGCCATTGCTGAGGCTTAAGTAGGTAAACAAAGCTGCTGGGAAGCTCGAACTGGGTGGAGCTCACAGCAGCTCAAGGAAACCTGCCTGTCTCTGTAGACTCCACCTCTGGGGACAGGGCACAGTAAACAATAACAAACACAGCAGAAGCCTCTGCAGACGCAAACGACTCTGTCTGACAGCTTTGAAGAGAGCAGTGGATCTCCCAACACGGAGGTTGAGATCTGAGAAGGGACAGACTCCCTGCTCAAGTGGGTCCCTGACCCCTGAGTAGCCTAACTGGGAGACATCCCCCACTAGGGGCAGTCTGACACCCCACACCTCACAGGGTGGAGTACACCCCTGACAGGAAGCTTCCAAAGCAAGAATCAGACAGGTACACTCGCTGTTCAGAAATATTCTATCTTCTGCAGCCTCTGCTGCTGATACCCAGGCAAACAGGGTCTGGAGTAGACCTCAAGCAATCTCCAGCAGACCTACAGCTGAGGGTCCTGACTGTTAGAAGGAAAATTATCAAACAGGAAGGACACCTATACCAAAACCCCATCAGTACATCACCATCATCAAAGACCAGAGGCAGATAAAACCACAAAGATGGGGAAAAAGCAGGGCAGAAAAGCTGGAAATTCAAAAAATAAGAGTGCATCTCCCCCGGCAAAGGAGCGCAGCTCATCGCCAGCAACGGATCAAAGCTGGACGGAGAATGACTTTGACGAGATGAGAGAAGAAGGCTTCAGTCCATCAAATTTCTCAGAGCTAAAAGAGGAATTACGTACCCAGCGTAAAGAAACTAAAAATCTTGAAAAAAAAGTGGAAGAATTGATGGCGAGAGTAATTAATGCAGAGAAGGTCCTAAACGAAATGAAAGAGATGAAAACCATGACACGAGAAATACGTGACAAATGCACAAGCTTCAGTAACCGACTCGATCAACTGGAAGAAAGAGTATCAGCGATTGAGGATCAAATGAATGAAATGAAGCGAGAAGAGAAACCAAAAGAAAAAAGAAGAAAAAGAAATGAACAAAGCCTGCAAGAAGTATGGGATTATGTAAAAAGACCAAATCTACGTCTGATTGGGGTGCCTGAAAGTGAGGGGGAAAATGGAACCAAGTTGGAAAACACTCTTCAGGATATCATCCAGGAGAACTTCCCCAACCTAGTAGGGCAGGCCAACATTCAAATCCAGGAAATACAGAGAACGCCACAAAGATACTCCTCGAGAAGAGCAACTCCAAGACACATAATTGCCAGATTCACCAAAGTTGAAATGAAGGAAAAAATCTTAAGGGCAGCCAGAGAGAAAGGTCGGGTTACCCACAAAGGGAAGCCCATCAGACTAACAGCAGATCTCTCCGCAGAAACTCTACAAGCCAGAAGAGAGTGGGGGCCAATATTCAACATTCTTAAAGAAAAGAATTTTCAACCCAGAATTTCATATCCAGCCAAACTAAGTTTCATAAGTGAAGGAGAAATAAAATCCTTTACAGATAAGCAAATGCTTAGAGATTTTGTCACCACTAGGCCTGCCTTACAAGAGACCCTGAAGGAAGCACTAAACATGGAAAGGAACAACTGGTACCAGCCATTGCAAAAACATGCCAAAATGTAAAGACCATCGAGGCTAGGAAGAAACTGCATCAACTAACGAGCAAAATAACCAGTTAATATAATGGCAGGATCAAGTTCACACATAACAATCTTAACCTTAAATGTAAATGGACTAAATGGTCCAATTAAAAGACACAGACTGGCAAACTGGATAAAGAGTCAAGACCCATCAGTCTGCTGTATTCAGGAGACCCATCTCACACGCAGAGACATACATAGGCTCAAAATAAAGGGATGGAGGAAGATTTACCAAGCAAATGGAGAACAAAAAAAAGCAGGGGTTGCAATACTAGTCTCTGATAAAACAGACTTTAAACCATCAAAGATCAAAAGAGACAAAGAAGGCCATTACATAATGGTAAAGGGATCAATTCAACAGGAAGAGCTAACTATCCTAAATATATATGCACCCAATACAGGAGCACCCAGATTCATAAAGCAAGTCCTTAGAGACTTACAAAGAGACTTAGACTCCCATACAATAATAATGGGAGACTTCAACACTCCACTGTCAACATTAGACAGATCAACGAGACAGAAAGTTAACAAGGATATCCAGGAATTGAACTCATCTCTGCAGCAAGCAGACCTAATAGACATCTATAGAACTCTCCACCCCAAATCAACAGAATATACATTCTTCTCAGCACCACATCGTACTTACTCCAAAATTGACCACGTAATTGGAAGTAAAGCACTCCTCAGCAAATGTACAAGAACAGAAATTATAACAAACTGTCTCTCAGACCACAGTGCAATCAAACTAGAACTCAGGACTAAGAAACTCAATCAAAACCACTCAACTACATGGAAACTGAACAACCTGCTCCTGAATGACTACTGGGTACATAACGAAATAAAGGCAGAAATAAAGATGTTCTTTGAAACCAATGAGAACAAAGATACAACATACCAGAATCTCTGGGACACATTTAAAGCAGTGTGTAGAGGGAAATTTATAGCACTAAATGCCCACAAGAGAAAGCTGGAAAGATCTAAAATTGACACTCTAACATCGCAATTAAAAGAACTAGAGAAGCAAGAGCAAACACATTCGAAAGCTAGCAGAAGGCAAGAAGTAACTAAGATCAGAGCAGAACTGAAGGAGATAGAGACACAAAAAACCCTCCAAAAAATCAATGAATCCAGGAGTTGGTTTTTTGAAAAGATCAACAAAATTGACAGACCACTAGCAAGACTAATAAAGAAGAAAAGAGAGAAGAATCAAATCGACGCAATTAAAAATGATAAAGGGGATATCACCACTGACCCCACAGAAATACAAACTACCATCAGAGAATACTATAAACACCTCTACGCAAATAAACTGGAAAATCTAGAAGAAATGGATAATTTCCTGGACACTTACACTCTTCCAAGACTAAACCAGGAAGAAGTTGAATCCCTGAATAGACCAATAGCAGGCTCTGAAATTGAGGCAATAATTAATAGCCTACCAACCGAAAAAAGTCCAGGACCAGATGGATTCACAGCTGAATTCTACCAGAGGTACAAGGAGGAGTTGGTACCATTCCTTCTGAAACTATTCCAATCAATAGAAAAAGAGGGAATCCTCCCTAACTCATTTTATGAGGCCAACATCATCCTGATACCAAAGCCTGGCAGAGACACAACAAAAAAAGAGAATTTTAGACCAATATCCCTGATGAACATCGATGCAAAAATCCTCAATAAAATACTGGCAAACCGGATTCAGCAACACATCAAAAAGCTTATCCACCATGATCAAGTGGGCTTCATCCCTGGGATGCAAGGCTGGTTCAACATTCGCAAATCAATAAACATAATCCAGCATATAAACAGAACCAAAGACAAGAACCACATGATTATCTCAATAGATGCAGAAAAGGCTTTTGACAAAATTCAACAGCCCTTCATGCTAAAAACGCTCAATAAATTCGGTATTGATGGAACGTACCTCAAAATAATAAGAGCTATTTATGACAAACCCACAGCCAATATCATACTGAATGGGCAAAAACTGGAAAAATTCCCTTTGAAAACTGGCACAAGACAGGGATGCCCTCTCTCACCACTCCTATTCAACATAGTGTTGGAAGTTCTGGCTAGGGCAATCAGGCAAGAGAAAGAAATCAAGGGTATTCAGTTAGGAAAAGAAGAAGTCAAATTGTCCCTGTTTGCAGATGACATGATTGTATATTTAGAAAACCCCATTGTCTCAGCCCAAAATCTCCTTAAGCTGATAAGCAACTTCAGCAAAGTCTCAGGATACAAAATTAATGTGCAAAAATCACAAGCATTCTTATACACCAGTAACAGACAAACAGAGAGCCAAATCAGGAATGAACTTCCATTCACAATTGCTTCAAAGAGAATCAAATACCTAGGAATTCAGCTTACAAGGGATGTAAAGGACCTCTTCAAGGAGAACTACAAACCACTGCTCAGTGAAATAAAAGAGGACACAAACAAATGGAAGAACATACCATGCTCATGGATAGGAAGAATCAATATCGTGAAAATGGCCATACTGCCCAAGGTAATTTATAGATTCAATGCCATCCCCATCAAGCTACCAATGAGTTTCTTCACAGAATTGGAAAAAACTGCTTTAAAGTTCATATGGAACCAAAAAAGAGCCCGCATCTCCAAGACAATCCTAAGTCAAAAGAACAAAGCTGGAGGCATCACGCTACCTGACTTCAAACTATACTACAAGGCTACAGTAACCAAAACAGCATGGTACTGGTACCAAAACAGAGATATAGACCAATGGAACAGAACAGAGTCCTCAGAAATAATACCACACATCCACAGCCATCTGATCTTTGACAAACCTGAGAGAAACAAGAAATGGGGAAAGGATTCCCTATTTAATAAATGGTGCTGGGAAAATTGGCTAGCCATAAGTAGAAAGTTGAAACTGGATCCTTTCCTTACTCCTTATACGAAAATTAATTCAAGCTGGATTAGAGACTTAAATGTTAGACCTAATACCATAAAAATCCTAGAGGAAAACCTAGGTAGTACCATTCAGGACATAGGCATGGGCAAAGATTTCATGTCTAAAACACCAAAAGCAACAGCAGCAAAAGCCAAAATTGACAAATGGGATGTAATTAAACTAAAGAGCTTCTGCACAGCAAAAGAAACTACCATCAGAGTGAACAGGCAACCTACAGAATGGGAGAAAATTTTTGCAATCTACTCATCTGACAAAGGGCTAATATCCAGAACCTACAAAGAACTCAAACAAACTTACAAGAAAAAAACAAACAACCCCATCAAAAAGTGGGCAAAGGATATGAACAGACATTTCTCAAAAGAAGACATTCATACAGCCAACAGACACATGAAAAAATGCTCATCATCACTGGCCATCAGAGAAATGCAAATCAAAACCACAATGAGATACCATCTCACACCAGTTAGAATGGCGATCATTAAAAAGTCAGGAAACAACAGGTGCTGGAGAGGATGTGGAGAAATAGGAACACTTTTACACTGTTGGTGGGATTGTAAACTAGTTCAACCATTATGGAAAACAGTATGGCGATTCCTCAAGGATCTAGAACTAGATGTACCATATGACCCAGCCATCCCATTACTGGGTATATACCCAAAGGATTATAAATTATGCTGCTATAAAGACACATGCACACGTATGTTTATTGCAGCACTATTCACAATAGCAAAGACTTGGAATCAACCCAAATGTCCATCAGTGACAGATTGGATTAAGAAAACGTGGCACATATACACCATGGAATACTATGCAGCCATCAAAAAGGATGAGTTTGTGTCCTTTGTAGGGACATGGATGCAGCTGGAAACCATCATTCTTAGCAAACTATCGCAAGAACAGAAAACCAAACACCGCATGTTCTCACTCATAGGTGGGAACTGAACAATGAGATCACTTGGACTCAGGAAGGGGAACATCACACACCGGGGCCTATCATGGGGAGGGAGGAGGGGGGAGGGATTGCATTGGGAGTTATACCTGATGTAAATGATGAGTTGATGGGTGCAGCACACCAACATGGCACAAGTATACATATGTAACAAACCTGCACGTTATGCACATGTACCCTACAACTTAAAGTATAATAATAATAAATAAATTAAAAAAAACAAAAAAAAACAACAAAAAAAACCCGTCTTTTTCTTTATAAATTACCTAGTCTCAGGTATGTCTTTATCAGCAGCATGAAAATGGACTAATACAACCATGTTGCCCAGGCTGGTCTTGAACTCCTGGGTTCAAGTGATCCACCCACCTCAGGCTCCCAAAGTGCTGGCATTACAGGTGTGAGCCATTGCACCTGGCCCTACAGACCCCCCCTTTTTTTTTATCACATTCATAGGTTCTGGGGTGTTAGGATGTAGACATATCTTTTTAGGGACCACCATTTAACCCCATTACATTAGGAAAGTCTCTTGGATACGATAAACAGTTTGTCTAAATCCTGAAGCAATTAGCTAGGTGAAAGGGTAAAGGAAATTATTCCTAAAGGAGGGGTGAGCCTGTGCAAAGGTCCTGTTGAAAGAGACTCTGCAGCCATTCATGCATACCATGAGACTTCTGGAGTACAGGGGGAGTGTGTGTAGCACAACGTGGAGTGAGTAAAGGGAGATGTTTTGAGCTAGGGAGGTACGCAAGGCCTACGTTCCAGAGGGTCTGGGATGACACGATAAAGAGATTGGAAAAACTACTAAAGAATTTTAAACAGGGAGGCAATATGAGCCAATTGGCATTTAGAAAGATCACTTTGGACAATTTGTGGAGGGTGGGGTGCAGCAAGTCCGGTGGTGGCAAAGCTAGTTAGCAAAACTTTTATCAGTAAATGTGCATTGGTTTGAATCCTCCCTCTCCTTACTTCACAGATTCTATTTTCTTACATTAGCTTGTGATTTTTGCTGGGCTGTTGGATGCAATTTAACATGCTAAGCCAATCTATTTACTTGTAATACTCATCACTAATAGGAAACAAGATGCTGGCCTCACAAGGGAAGCTGGCCCGCTCAGTTGACAAAGTCCCTTGCATTGATGATGAAAGATTGTAAATGGATTGAACAGGTTGCTGGTGTCAGTTTCAATTTTTTAAGCTACCAAATCATGTTGTCAACAATTAGCATCTACAAAATATGAACACACATACATCACTCTTTCAGTAAAAGACTGAGGAACTCTAGGTGTTGCTCTGGATATGACACAGATTTTTCCTTACCACTGCTTTGTAGTGGCTGCTGAAATTAAGGCTTGAATGCTTTAAGAATACCTACTGAACCTCCTCTAGGTGTCAAGGATATCCAGGATTTAGCAGAGAACCAAACAGCCTGTGCCTTTGAAGAGCTCACAGTCTAGAAAGGGGCGGTGGTAATTCTGTGCTAGAGAAGAGAGGGGGGTTCTGTGTGTTCCCTAAATGCCCCACCAGAGAGGCTAAAAGGGGAAGGGTTGCAGAGGCCTCTGTTTTGGCTCCATGCTGCAGCGCCTGACTCTGCCTTGAAGGTGTCTTGTTCAGTGGTGGGATCACTCTGGTTGTTGGTGACATCCTGGGTATTAGAGATTCCTTCTGAGTGAATTCCTTAGATGTCCTCCCTGTGCTCCCACCCCCCTATCCACTCTTTGGGGGTTAGCATCATCACTGTCCATGCCCTCCAATGGGATTAGTTCCCTTCCTGCCCCCAGGGATCTCTTACAGTGTGGAAGTGCATTTCTCCAGGTCCATTTATTCATCTGCTCATCCTGCAAACATGTACTGGTCGCTGACTGCTTATAATGTCCTGTGCCAGCATGTGGGATTAATACAGACACAAATTAGATATGAGTCTTGCCTTTAAGATGCTTATGTTCATGTCACCCCCTTAATGCAAGGGTGGACGGTGGGAGGGGGTAGTGATAAGCAGGGTGAGATTTCACTGGCAAGAGGCACTGGTGCCATTGGAAGGGATTGGGTTGGTGAGTGTGACAGTGGTGGGAAATGTAGGGCAGGAGGAGAAAAGGTTGAAGCTGCTGTTTGAAGGGTTTGACTAGATGAGGATGGGTCAGATTCACCCTGACACACCCAGCCAGGCATGATCCTAGTCTGGAATTAGATGTCTGGGTTCAGAACCCATGCTATTTGTGAGACCTTGTGCAAAGGTCCTCACCAGCTAGGCCCCATCGCCTCATCTGTGAAATGGGATACATACAGTTCTGCCTTCCTGGTGATTCCCTGGAGATCTGACCAGCTGCATATGATGTTTTGGGCACAGCCCCCAGCATGGAGTCAATTCTTGATCAGTACCAGCTGGCTGCTCTTGCTGTTAGTCAATCCAGGGAGAGAAGGGACTTTTCTGACACTGTGAGCTTGGAACAGGCACCTGGTACCGTATATTTAGGAGACTAGAAGGGAAAGCTTGACCATTTCTTTGAGTTGTAAACTTGCCTGGTAGCAAGGAGGAGGAAAAGCTGAGCAAGTCCCATGTCTAAAACCCTATTAAAGGTTCTTTATTTTTTCCTGGCTCTAGGGCTGCGTTTTCTACCTGTTGTTATGAAAACATGGCCTAAAATGTCTCTAGCCAAGCAGTCTAGAGCCCATGGGAACTGCCAAAACTGGGATTGGAGCATAAATATGAAATGACAGGAAGCTTCATGTGCTGTTATTGAACTTCACAGCTAGAATTTTTGAAAGCAAATTATCATGTAAAAATATTCTTGTTATGTTAAACTGGAAATGAAAATAACTTATTTATTTGCTTAGATCAAATTGTTGGATGCAACGTTAGGCTGTATTTTTTTCCACTGCCAAATGCTTTGTTGCATTCCTTTAACCAAACAGTTTAAATGTGAATATTAGTTAAGATGCATCAACCACAGTGGGTTGTCAGCCTCCTAAGGATTGCATCCTTTCAAATGGGTCAATGAATAGAGATTTAAAATAGAAGTCAGAGACTTTAATGTTTCTGGCATTCAACCAAGAGAACAATTTGCTCACAGATAGTAGGGATATGTTATATGTGATTGATAAATGGGCTTATTTATGGCAATTTAGGCATCCCCTGTATGTGCTGTAGTCTTCAGAAGCACGAGTAGGTGTTATCAGGGCTTAGAATGCACCTTCATGGCCACCAGATGTCATTGTTGAGTCACCGAAGCACAGCCATAGGGGCTGAGAATCCTTGGTGGGGAGGACGTTTAGGAAAACTACCTGGCCAAACAGCTCATTCTTTATTTTAAATATCTGCCAACCTCAGGATCCCAGGGCAAGCTTAGTTGAGGTCAGGAGAGTACTTTAGAGTATGGAGCAAAATTAGGGAAGTGGGAAAAAAAATGCAGTATTTGCTCTTTCTGTCTTTTGGAGATTCTCCTTGTCACTCAGTCACACTTGCACTCCTGCTCTCTCCCCATTCTGAGCCCAGAGCTAAGCAGTAAATGCACTGAACTGGTTAGACACTTGCAAAATTGCAGAACACCAGAGCTGGCAGGGCTCTCAGGGGTCAGCTAGCACAATGCCTCAACTCAAGTGCAGGGGTGCCAATAGGAGGAGTTGTTCAAAGTCACTGTTAGCTTTAGGCTGAGGATCTCTCGTAAGGTTATTAAATAAAAGTATAAAACACTGGTTCTTAAAAGTATGGTCCCTGGACCAGCAGAACTAGTATCATATGGGAACTTGTCAGAAATGCACATTCTTGGCCTGTACCCCAGATCTACTGAATCAGAAAGGCTGGGTTGGGGTTTAGCAATCTGTCCTTTAACAAGCCCTCCAGAGGATTCTGATTTGAGGTAAAAGATCTACTGACAATGAGGGTAGGAGAGCTTCAGTTCCTAATTCTGGGTGCCACCAGCATCTCTTCAGGCTCTGGGCTCTGAAGATTATGGTTAATTCACAGTTTCTCAAGGGAGCTTGACCTCATCTACACATTCCCTGGGAAAAGTGTCTCCCTTTTAGTCATGACTATATTGGGTTGAGGTATCAAGATACTTCTCTTCTGTGCTCCCCATTTTTTTCCAGGCCCCACCTTCCAGCCATGGAATGCAGTTGACTTAGGACGCTCACTGGTAGTTCCCTTTTAGGCAGGAGCAGCTGGAGCCCTAGTCATCCCTTTCCCCTCCTCTGCTCCCTTATCCCCCTTAAACTTGTTCCCCTGTGTCTGGCACTTTTCTGTTTCAGGAGGGAGAGCTTTGTGCTACTGAGTATCTACCATGTGCCATGTGTTTCCACATGTTCTTGGAGCTCTCACAACAAACCCTGGAAAAGAGAGTTTGACTATCGCCACATTTTTTTTTTTTCAGGCCAGGAAATGGCCAAGGTCTCACTGGCAAGGACACGTGTGCACAGGGAAGATTTCAATGGTCCTACTTCAAATTAATGGTGCTTTACTTTCCTCCCAGGATCTCTTTGCATTTTTAATGAGGCTTCAAGTCCCAAGAGGGAAGCCAAGTAAGCATTTCGGATTCCTCTGCCTGAATCTGAGGGCAGAGACTTCCAGGGGGTTGGGAGGTAGAAGGGAATCCTTGTGATTCCCCACAAGGTGCCTCCCAATAAAGAGTGCCTCTTCTGTGCTTGAAAAACAGTTAGATCCTAAGCATGATCTCCCACAGAAAGAAGTATTCCTTAGCTTTCAGCATCACTTATGTTACCATTTTCCAGCTACTTTTAGGACTGCCTACTCCCTTTACCGTGTGTTCTTCTAAGGTTTAACCTCAAGTTAGTGTAACCAAAGATTTTTTCTGCTATATCAGGTTAGATTGGCTTTGCAAATTCTAGCATCCTTCTATTTCCTTTTGTTTGTATATAGGTAAAACAAACAAACAAACAAACAAAAAACCCTATTTATCTTATTTTGCTTCTCTAGTTTTTAGGAAAGGCCTGATCCATATCATGTTTGGGTGCATACTAGGAAAATACTAAACCTTTTTCTTGCCTTTTAATGTCTGCTGTTTCTTTTCTTGTAGCAAGTGATACAGAGGGATTGCAGTGAAGTTACTATGAAGATAAAGGTAAACACACACAAATGACCTCCAGCATCTTCTGTCTTTAGCTTTTCCTTCCTAGCTGACACATCTTTTGAGTTTTAGAACATTAACATTGTTTTACATTCCATCTCATTTAGAGGCTTTCCTCTTTCTTTCCAGGCTATTTCTTTGTGAGATAACTTAATTCTGCTTTTTTGTTTTTCATTGAGAATTTCATTTCCTTTTATGCTTAGGCATTTGCTCAGCCTAACTTAGCAGTGTGGTTTATTCTGCTGAGAAAAACTGAGAACTCATGAGAATACCGTTCTTTCCTTTTGTTTCTTGGTATTCAAGCATGGGCTTGGGAGTTAGGCATTCCTGGGTTCAGATCTTGGCTTTTCTTCTTACTGGGTTGTGTGAACTTAGATGAATAACTTCATCTCTGTCAGTCTCAGACAAATTGAGCCAGGCTCAGAAATGCAGATTCAGATCACTAGGCCACCAGGTCTAGTGATGCCCCTGAGATGCTGCTGGGCTTTGTTGTGGGTGACCTAAGGAGGTGCGAACCCTGAAGTATCTGAGACAGGTCTCAATCAATTCAGAATGTTTATTTTGCCAAGATTAAGGACACACCTGTGACACAGCCTCAGGAGGTCCTGCTGACATGTGGCCAAGGTGGTCAGGACACAGCTTGGTTTTATACATTTTACAGAGATGTGAGACATCAATCAAACACATTTAAGATATACATTGGTTCAGTCTAGAAGGGTGGGACACGTTGAAGCGGGGTTGGTGGGGAGGGTTCCAGGTGATAGGTAGATTTTAAAATTTCTGGATTGGCAATTGGTTGGAAGAGTTATTATCAATAGAAAAGGAATGTCTGGGTTACATAAGAGGTTGTGGAGACCAAAGTTTTCTCATGCACATGAAGCCTCCAGGTAGCAGGCTTCAGAGAGAACAGATTGTAAATGTTTCTTATCAGACTTAAGGTCTATGTTGATGTTAAATACTGGTTGGCTTTTCCTGAATTCCAAAAGGGAGGAGGGCATCATGAGGCCTGTCCCATCCCCACTACCCCCACTTCCTGTCATTGTCTAGACCAGTTTTTCAGGTTAACTTTGGAGTGCCCTGGCCAAGAAGAGGGAATCAATTCAGATGGTTGAGGGGAGCTTAGAATTTTATTTTTGGTTTACAGAGGGTGGGCTCAGCCCTTCCCCAGGAAGCTGGCATCTGAGAGGTTGAGGGCCACGGCCCTGGGGTGTGTTCGAAGGCATGGTAACCACGTGCAGAAACACTGCCTCTTTAGTGTCGGATTCTTCCTGGACCCAGCCATTTTCTTCCTTTCTATTTCTCCATCATGGATCCCATTAAGTTCCCATCCTACCCAGACCCCTCTCTATTTCTCCCCCCAGCAGTTGCTTGAATGCAGTGCCCTGATGGGCAGGAAAGCAATTGATTAGACTTGAGACACCTTGAGTTGTGTTCAGTAAAAATGCTCACTCTTTTGACTGACTTCAAGTGGAGTCATGACAAAATCAACCTGAAAAGACATAATTAATACCCTTTTGTTCCAAGTTCCTTTCAATTGGAAAGTACTGCCAGCTAAAATCATTGTGGTGAGTCTTGCTGTTCTTCTCACCAGCCTGTGCATTTGAATGGTGTTAGGGACTGTAGTGTGTTTAGCTCTCTATTATTTCCTATTCTGAGTATAGTGATAGATGCTCAATAAATACTGATTGATTGGCTGATTAATGGAAAGACTTGGGTTCTAGACTCAGCTTATATGATCTTGGACAAGTCACTTAACTTCCTCTGAGTCCATTTTTCCATTTGTAAAAGGTTGATAATTAATTACCCCTGAGTCTTAAGTCATACTCTCCAGGAGTAGCTATTACCTGTGGCTTCAGTTTTGGGTGACTTATTAAGAAAGTGGGGGTACTAAGGAGAGGGGAGGAAGCAGAGCAAGGGTGTGATCTCAGGAAAAGTCCTGCAGGAGCCAGCTCCAGCCCTCCAGCCTGATCCCACAGGGGAACTCTGAAGGCAGCTCCAGAGTTGTTTTCTTCTTGTTCTGCTTCTGCTTCTTCTTCCTCTTCCTCTTTTTTTTTTCAGAGAGAACGTCTTGCTCTGTTGTCCAGGCTGGAGTGCAGTGACATGATCACAGTTCACTGCAGCCTCAAACTCCTGGACTCAAAGGATTCTCCTGCCTCAGCCTCTTGAGTAGCTAGGACTACAGGTGTGTGCCATGACACTGGCTATTAAAAAATTTTTTTTTTTTGTAGAGATGGGGTCTTGTTATGTTGCCAAGGCTAGTTTTGAACTCCTATCCTCAAGTGATTCTCTGGCCTCTGCCTACCAAAATGCTGGGATTACAGGCGTAAGCCACCCATATCTGGCCAACCTTTCATGCTCCTGCATTTCAGTCACTGACTAGGACTGAGGGCAGGATGAGGGAATGTAAATTCCCAGAAACTTCTAGTGCTATACCCAGTTGGGCAAAGTGTTCTCTAATAGCCCAAGGGAAGTTCTCCAAAATAGAGCTGCAATTTGGAAATGAAAGCACACCAAAGTCTGAGTGTAAAAGTAAAAAAGGAATTGGGTGGGACACTGACATTATCCTCAACATTTTACTCATCTACATTTCTGAAGAGTTACTGGAATCAGACAAGAAATACATGGAAACACTTGAAAACTGTCATGTTCCATTCCAAAGTAAATGGTGGATTTTGTTGTTGTTGTTGTTGTTATTTGTTTATTTTTTGAGACAGGGTCTCACTCCTGTTACCCAGGCTGGAGTGCAGTGGTGTGATCACAGCTTACTGCAACCACGACTTCCTGGGCTCAGGTGATTCTCCCATTTCAGTCTCTGGAGTAGCTGGGACTACAGGCACATGCCCATCACATCTGGCTATTTTTTTTTACATTTTTACTAAAAATGGGGTCTTGCTATGTTGTCCAGGTTGGTTTCAAACTCCTGGGCTCAAGCAATCCTCCTGCCTCAGCCTCCCAAAGTGATGGAATTACAGGCATGAGCCACCACACCCAGCCAAATGGTGGTTTTTATATTCAATAAATTGTTTTTTAAAAAAGTCTTGTGCATCTTGAAAGACTTTAAAAAAAAAAAAGAAGAATGTTCATGTTAATCATACATTCTGGTTCATACTGGGTCACCCTTAGATAAAATTTCATGTCTTTTGAGTAGTGGTAATCCAATACCAGTTTTCAAAGAATTCTAATTTAAATTAACGCTGTAACTACAGGCAAGACAATTTAATCTCTGTTTGATGCTTCAGAAGGCATTTCTCAATCCTGTAGGGCCTCAGGGTCGTGATTATCATTGCACTGTCAACATGCAAAACTGCAGTTAACAGACTGGGTTACGGAAATGGGGAAAATGGCATCTATCTCTATTTTGTTATGGGAGAGGTGTTGGCTGCTGCTGTATTTGCAAATGGCTAAGCATTGGAGTGCTGACAATTTTTCAGGCTCAAAGCTTTGATTTTCCTTTAATTATCTGGCTGAAGTGGAAGATGGGGACTCTTACCTGATTTAATTAGATAATCTCAAGTATAAAGACATGGGCTCTGTGACACGGTTAAATAGAATTTTGCTTGGCAGTTTTTCACAGCATCCTGAACAAAAGCCTTGAGGTAGCCATACCTCAACATACGCACTACCTCTTGCATCACACAGTGATTATATTTGAATTGCCATTTGAGTTGTCATTTTACATCATATAGGGAGCAATGCATTTTCCTTGGGCTAGGATGGCCAAGTAATTTCTCTCCTAGGAACTTATCCATTGCCAACTCTGGCATGGTCATTCAAAATAGTCTTTCTCTCCTACTTTGAACTCATTATTGATGCATTTTGACATTCTGCCATGTCTCCTGTATTTCAATAGGCATATATGGGGATTCAAGAAAACTATAAGATCCCCAAACCTGGGAAAAGTATGAAGGGGAGAAGAGAAGCCTTATCTGGAACCATTTAATAATGGAAGGCAGAAAAGTGACAAGGAGAGTGAAGACCCAATCTTGGGCTCATTTATGGTTTCATGAAGACCAGGGACACTACAGCAGAATCTTCTTAAGAATTCTTGAGGTTTTGTTATTGCCCCATCTTTGTTGTGTTCATTATTTTCTCTTCTTTTCCTTTCATTATCATGAGGGCTGGCAGCGAAAACAATGCATTCATTCAATTATTCATGTGACATTTGTCACACACTTTCTGTGGGCCAGGACTGTTTTGGGTCTGAGGCCATAAACATAACTCAGACATGGCCCCACCTTCAAGGCTCTGGCAGAGTCCGAGTTGAGAGGAAGAGATGGACACATTCATACCCAAGAACAATAGGCCTTACACATCAGAAGAAAGAGCCAAGGGCCATAAGAAAACAGAGCAGGAGGGCAGAATGAAAGAGAGCGAGGGATTATTTTGTTATAGAGCAACCCTGGTGAGCACAGACCCCAGCATGGAGAAAGGAGGAGCAAATGGGAAGAAGAGGCAGAGCCTGCTGACTCCTAAAGGCATCTGGAAATGTCCCAAAGACAGAAACATAGGTTTGCCCATGAAAGAACAAATGCTCTTGCGGAAAGCCCTGGTGTTATCATGGAATTTAAAAAGGTAGTGCCATTCTAACAAGAGGCCAAATATATAAGCAGACAATGACGATGGCCAGACTTACGGAGAAGTAGAACTCTGACCCAAAACCTCTGCAGCAATTGGCCCCAAACACCCAGGATTTGATCAATTATTGCCAGTTTTCCCAAGTTGGTCCTTGTTTCCAACTTAAGACAAACCAAAGAAAGTCAAACTTGCCCCTCTAGACAACTGCATATGATGCCCCTCTTCTACCTATCTAGCTCACCTATCCTTCCCTGTGTCAACAGCCTCCAAACAGGGCACACTTGAAGGCTTCCCTTTTCCCAACATGAAGCTTTCCCTCTCCTTTGCCTGCCTTGGAGTCTGCCAAATGCAAGTGATGGTGGCTGATTCCGTTGCTATTGCAAGCTCTGAATCAATAGCCTCTGCTTGTTCTCTATATTAGTTCGTGTTCACGCTACTGATAAAGACATACCCGAAACTGAGTAATTTATTAAAAAAAGAGGTTTAGTTGACTCACAGTTCCACATGGCTAGAGAGGCCCTCACAATCATGGTGGAAGGTGAAAGGCACTTCTTATATGGTGGTGGCAAGAGAGAAAATGACAACCAAGTTAAAGGGGTTTCCCCTCATAAAACCATCAGATCTTGTGAGACTTATTCACTACCATGAGAACAGTATGGATGAAACTGCCCCCATGATTCAATTTTCTGCCGACAGCACATGGGAATTATGGGAGCCACAATTCAAGATGAGATTTGGATGGGGACACAGCCAAACATTATCATTATCCTTTCAGTTCTTTTTGCTTATTTCCAGTTTTTGACAAGGGATATTTTGAAGCATGAACTCAAGTGTTAACACCCACCGACCAGTCAGTAAATGCTCTTCTTTTCTGATGGAGCACCCGCTACATTCCCAACAACATGCCTGGGGAGTGCCCTCTTCAATCCCAAGTTACCAGCCACCCTGGCATAAGGTGGACTGGACCTTTAGAAAATCTTACACTCATGCCTGGGAAGGGTACCTGAGTGGTCCAGAGAGTTTGATGGGGTAGCAGAGGCAGGAGGAGGAACACACTCCAGTCCCAAGCCAGTAACTCAAAGATGCCTTTGAAAGCTGTGCAGAGACTGAGTGGAAAAGATGCCTTTTAAAGGAAGAAATCTTGTTCCAAGGCAACAGTGTTTCTATCCCCTCCAAGTGCGCTTCGTAATAAGAAAGTTCCTGATAAGCTGTGTACAAATCGCACTTCTGTAAATTGGGCCCCACTTCCACCATGATTTACACTTTCCTTTAAGTGCTGATTTATCATCATTTCTTCCCTTGGCAACCGTCCTTACGACTTGCCTCTTAGTTCTAGCCTCCCTGGCAGATAATTAATGAGCTCTTAATACAGCTTATGGGCACCGGAGGGAACACACTATTTAAAGATGTCTTTCGGGGATTTTTGTGTATGTGTGTAAAGTGAAGAATCCCTTTGTCATGCAAAAAAATCACATACATTTGGCAAATGTTGCCCTTTTGAACTTGCGGACTATTCAAAGGCAGATGAAGAAGTTTGCTTAAATCAGTATTCATCAATATACATCGGTCTAGGGTTTAGGCACCCACTGGTTCTTGAAAGTACTGGGTGTGGAAAACAGTGTTATTAAAACTTTTGATTAATTAATTGCTTTTCTTGTTTGCTCACTTGTTCAACAAATACTTACTGAATACTTATTATGTACCAGGCCCCATGGAAATATAATATTAAGCAGGATAGACATGGTCATCCTCGTGGCATCACAGCCTGTTGGGGAGACAGATAATGAACATGTAATTATGCAGATAATGAGTTCACTACACATTTGATAAATGCTAACAAGGGACCAATGAGGGGGGCTAATGAGGCCTGAGCTAAGCATGGGGAGGGAAAGTGGTCAGGAAAGGTGAGCTCCGAGGTTGAGTTAGAAGTTACCAGGGAAAGGGCATTTCAGGAAGGGAACAGAATGTGCAAAGTTCCCAAGGAGAGGAAGAGACCAGCTCTTTTGAGAAGTGGGGGAAAGACACCGGGTGGAAGATAAGCCGGGGAGATTAATGGGGGCACCATGGCCGTAGCGCCTATGGGCGAAGTGTTTTGAATTGTATCCTAAGAACAATGAATAAATTATTGATGCATTCTAGGCAGGGAAGTGACGTGCTCAGCTACACCCTGTAGAGAGAGAATATTGTCTGCATTGTGGTAAGGAAGGGATAGGGGGACCTGTTGGAACCCATAGCCTTTGTCCAGGATAAAAAGAGGTGGCATTCGGTAGTCATTTTCATCAGTGATATCCTCCAGGAGAAATGGGTAGAGGTTGTTAGGATTCAACTTAGTCCATTTCACAGAAGAGGAAGAAGAGGTCTAGTAGGGTAAGAAGAGTTATAGAACCATCTCTGAGTGGAAGAGGGGCCCCCTCCTGAAAATGCATCATCTTCATTGTGGCCCTGAGCTTCACACCAGGGAAGGACTGGCTTCCCTAAGAAGGTCACACATGCAGGCAATGGTCTGCTAGCCTGCTCTGAGGTTTCCCCAGCAGGCTTTGGAGAAAGAGCTTTTGTCTTAAGTTCTGACTTGGAAAAAAGGATCAGAAATGACGGTCTCTGCAAGTGGGCTTAATATGGAGAATCTTCTGGACACAGGCCCCAGTCTTCAGTGGAGTGTCTAAGTGTCTTGGGTCCCCAAAACTGGTCTTGATGGCCCCTCCATCAGACACCAGCCAGGAGTTGACAAATGTCAGTGGGCACAAAGGTGTCCCTGGGGGAGAAGCTTCCTCAGAAAGCAGATTCCTGGGCCCTGCTCTCAGGGATTCTGTTTCAGGTTCTTTGGCTCATGGCCTGGGAATCTGAATTGCATAACAGGCCCTATACCCCTCATTCACTTTCTGTCGTTGTTTCTAATGTGGATGGTCTTTAAATCATTTTAAAACTCTGGGAACTGTTACCTTAGTGATTTAGGCCTCCAGGAGACTGGCTTGCCTGAGCTCAGCAAAACATAATACCTAGTTCTGGGCAGTCACTACCACTTAGGAAGCTCAGGAGACTGGGTGGGATCTTGAATTGGGGAACAGCCTTGGGCCAAGACTTAACCCCCCTGCTTCCCCACATTGCCTGAGAATCATCCAGAGGTTTATAAAGATGTCCATTTTTCTCCAGAGATTTGGATTCCGTTGTGGTTTTTAGCAAGCGCCCCAGGTGATTCTTAGGATTAGGTAGGTTGGGGGCCTTTGTCCTAGAGGCTTCAGGCAGCTCTGGCCCGTAAGGGGCCACACAGGGCCTCAGGGGTCCTGGGTGTCCTCAGAGGGCTGCAGGGAGCTCTGAGAGTGTTCTCTAACGTGTTCTCCAACTCTCCATATCTGCTCTGGGTCTTGGATTCTCCATCAGGGCATCTGGGGACAGTCCTTCATGTAGGTGGCAGTAAGCTCTGCTGGGGATCTTGCCTGAGCTTCTTTGGACTGAGAATTCTGTCAGATTCTGGATGGGGCCTGATGTGTCTGCCCAGCTTTGTGGACAGGCGAAGGGAAAAACCTGCGGAGGGAGGATACCCAACTGAAACGCATCACTCACCGCCAAAGATGAACCCGATGCTAGCTTCAGCAAACCTGGGTGGTGAATGGTTTTAAAACTTTGCTAAAACCAGAAGAGCTGTGTCCACTCAGCATCAGGTGAAACTGGCCAAATCAGGGTAGCTGAATGGGCTTCTTGGGGACAAGGGAGAAAACTCCATCTTATTTCTGAGCTCCTGAAAAGCAAGGGCAAGGGAGCTCTTGAGTCAGACTTGCTCTAGAGGTGTGTCTATGAGTTTGTTCCCCACTTCCCAGGCTCACCTTTGGTGGTCAACGAGGGCCCCTGGAACTGTGTGGGAAAGGTTTGCAGAACTAGAAAGCTCCTCAAGTTCAAAGAGTTGGAGTTTGTATGTGAAGTTTAAATTACACTCGAAGGCAGTGGCTGCAGGTAAAAAAAAAAAACCAGAAATGAAAACCCAATAAAAACATAAAAAGAGTTTTTAAAAAATGCCTGCTGGTCCCACTGGCTCAGAATCTTTGTTGTCGGCAGGGAGCGGGGAGCTGGTCTAAATATGTTTAAAAGCTCCCTGTTGAGTGTCATGTGCCGGCTCTAGGGGGTCTGTGAGCCTGGACATTGAGCCCATTGGTTCCAGGGGGGCTGGAGGCCATCTTGGATGCCTGGGTGTTGGGGGTTTCAGTTCAAAGAAGGCAGGTACAGAATTCTGGGACTCAAGGATGGGGAAACAAGCTTAAATAGGATGGGGCTTGGGCCTGTGGGTTTTGATTATGGCCAGAACTGGCGCTGGTTGTCCACTCCATCTGCCATGCGTGGCACACAGCTGTGGAGCCATTGGCACACCTGCTCCTTGGAGAAGAGGATGATGGCCATGTCTTGGCATTGATGTGCTGCAGGCTTCCTGTCAAGAACTTTTTTCAGGGAAGTCCTCTGCCTTTAGCTGGTCTCCTTGACTTCCTGCAGTCTCTGATCTAGCCCTTGGTGGGGAGTTTGGAGTTCACAGGATAATTGGGCCTAGGAGGTTGCAGCTCCCCATGCTGCTGGAGTTTCTTGGCAGCCGTGAGCTGGAGAGAGCATTCTTAGATTCTTGAGAGTCCTGCCAATAGGATAGATGGAGAGCTGCTGTGTGACTCTAGGAGGAAGTAAAGTGACAGATGCCTGCTGGCTCAAGAAATGTCGGCTGGGCATGGTGGCTCACGCCTGCAATCACAGCACTTTGGGAGACCGAGGTGGGTGGATTACCTGAGGTCAGGAGTTCGAGACCAGCCTGGACAACATGGTGAAACCCCATCTCTACTAAAAATACAAAAATTATCCAGGCATGGTGGCACACGCCGGTAGCTGGTGTAGTAATCCCAGCTACTCGGGAGGCTGAGGTAGGAGAATTACTTGAGCCTGGGAGACAGAGGTTGCAGTGAGCTGAGATCATGCGATTGTACTCCAGCCTGGCCACAGAGAGAGACTCTGTCTCAAAAAAAAAAAAAAAAAAAAAAAAGAGGAACATGTGTCCTGAGCTCAATTGTGAGCACCAGTCAGGGGATAATATATGGACCAGGAGAGCAGGGGCATGGCAGGGGTGGGAAGGGCTGGAGGGCAGTAGAGGGGACGAGGACAGATGTAGACAGCATTTGGATGCTGAGAGAAGTGAACCTGTCTGTTTCTGGGATGGACTGACTGTTTTTGTGATTGGTGCAGAAGTGGGAAGGGGATGTTGACTGGTGATTTGGGGGTCCACTTTGCTGCAAAGACAGGTGGAACTTTGGGCTCAGTCCCAGGTTTCACTAGAACAGAGGTTTAGGACTAGATGGGAGATTGAAGAATCTTGAATCCTTTCTCTATCTGGATCTGGTGGCTGTCTTGGGCCCCAGGGTTAGATGAGTTGAACAAAATATCTTTGTTCATTAAACAAACACTTATTAGGTACTTACAAAGTGTCCAGCATTGTTTTTGGTGCTGGAGATTGATCAGTGAACAAGCAGACAAAAATCTGCTCTCATGGCAAACAGATAATACTCATAAACTAATCAGGTAAACAAGTATAAGGGCTGTGAAGAAATACAGGGCAGGGCAGTGGGATAGGGTGTGCTTGGGGAAGGGCTATTTTAGAATTTGTGGTCAGAGGAGGCCTTTCTGAGAAGGGGACGTTGGAGTCCTGAAGGTGAATAGGAGCCAGCCCTGAGAATATCTGGGGGAAACATTTCCAGGCAGAAGGAACAGTTAGTCTGAAGATCCTGAGGCAGGCATGGGTTTGGTGCATTTGGGAACAGAAAGATCACTGGTGTGGCTAGGGTGAACCGATCAGGGGCTTGAGGATGGAGGATGTCACGAGTAAGTGGGCAAGGCAAGACCGGACTCTATAGGGCCTGGAGGCCTGAGTAAAGAGTCTGAATTCTACTTGAGTGTAGTAGGATGTCACTGGAGGGTTTTCCATAGGAAAATGACATGATCTGATTTACATGTTTAAAGCATCACTTTGACCACTGTATTAGTTTCCCGGGTTTGCAGGAACAAAAAGTCCCTTAATCCACACATTGACTAGGTGGCTGAAACAATAGCAATTTTTTTTTACAGTTCTGGAGGTCAGAAGTCTAAAATGAAAAGGTCAGCAGGGTTGGTTCCTTCTGGAGGCTCGGAGGGAGAAGGTGTTTTATGCCTCTCTTCTCATTTCTGGCAGTTGCTGGAAATTCTTGGCATCTCCTGGCTTGTAGTTGCACCACTCCAGTCTCTGCCTTCGTCTTCACATGGCCTTTTCCTCTTTGTGTCTTGCCCCTTCTCTTGTGAGCACGCTTATGACCAGATTTAGGGCCCACTCTAATTAAGGATATTATCTCAAGGTTCTTAATTATGTCTGCCAAGATATTTTTTCAAAACACGCTCACATTCACAAGTTTCAGGTGGACATGTCTCTTAGGAGGTCAACATTCAGCTTCACTATTACTACTATGTAGAACATGGATTTAGGGTAAAACTGGAATCAAGAAAACAGCTTAAACCAGATACCCCAGAAACTGGGACTGGGAAGTCGCTGGAGCAGGTGTGAACACCAGCTCCACCGTTTAGTAGCCAGGAGACCTTAAGTAGCCTCCATGATGGTGCTGAGTCTTGATTCTTTCTTTGGATAAATAGGAATAATAGTAATTCCTACCATATAGGATGGCAGGAAGATTAAATGAAATCATGCATAGTTCTTAGCATCATCTCGGGCCACAGGAGCGGCTCAGGAAAATGTTATTGGCTTTTGATATTGTTAAATGTGAACAGGACAGTCAGTCTGGTAAATTGACCTTGTGACTAGGAGCTGGGTGGTTTTGCTGTGATTTGTAGGAGCAGTGAGATCAGATTTTGGCTAGTTTGGGTTTGGTCTGCTGGCTGTGTGGGCATTGGTAGTGGCAGGGGTTCCTGGGCAGGAGAGGTGCTAACAGAGAAGAGAACCAGTAGTGGATTAACACACACACACACACACACACACACACACACACACACACACACACACACATTCGTGTTGTGGGAGCTGGTAAGTCTAAAATCCATAGGGCAGGCCATCTGGTTGAGTACTCTGGCATAAGATGATTCTGCAGTCCACAGATGGGATTTCTTTTTCCTCTTGGAAACCTCAATTTTGCTCTTAAGGCCTTTCAACCAATTGGATGAAGCCCACCAAGGTTATCAAGAATAATCTCTTTTACTTGAAGTCTACTGGTTGCAGACTTTAACCATGTCTTCATGATACCTTCCCATCAACATCTGGACTAGTGTTCAACTGAATAACTGGGTCCTATAGCCTGACCAAGTTAACACACAAAACTATCACAAGCGGTAACCCTACAATGAAGTCCATATCCTGGAGTGAGAGGCTAGTGCTTTGAGGGAGAGTGGGCCAGAAGGAAAGCAGACAAGTGAGTACAGTGACTGGCAGAGCCTGAGCAGACCCCCTGGGTGTTCCTGAAAGAAGTGGAGGTTCCTGTAAGTCGGTGGCAGCCCCAGGAATAGACCATACGGTGAGTGGAAGGCCACCAGCTGGCCAGCTTAGGTGGCAGAGTAGGCAGTGAGGGTAGTGGGTCTTTGTGGCACTCTTCTCATTCCTAGGAGACCCATCCTGGAGAAACTGGAGTGTTCTGGCAGGAGTTGGACCTGGGACCAAGACTGGAGATGCCTCTTGATGATACCCGGACCTTGGAAGAAGGAAAGAGTCCAGGCTGGGAAGCGGGCAGGCATTGGCAATGGTGATTTCAGAATCCTTCCTCAACATTCATAATTCTAAGGCTAGGTTAATGTTGGTGTAGCTTCCTACTGCCCAGAGTTGCAAAGTCCAGTCTTGATCAATGTCCTATAGAGTGATTCTAATAAAGACCAAAAGGGAGAATGTTGACAGGTCATCTCATATTTGCTTGTAGAGCTCTCTGAAAAGCCATGATAAGCAGCAGAATGAAATGACAAAGGATTAAAAAAAAATCCCACTTATCCTCCAACTCAAAAGAATGGGCCCCAGCTTAAAGAATCATGCTGGCTGCTGGGTATTGGATGCCTACTGTGTGTCAGGATAGTGCTGAACAGTTTGCTTCCATTTTCTCGTTTAATATTCACAACAACCCTGTGACACGGTATGACAATGTCTCCCATTCCTACAAAGAAAAATTAAGTCCTGAGAGGCTAGAAAACTTACTCAAGACCATGCAGTTCCTATGTGGCAGAGCTGGGAACTGTTGGGAGCCAAACACATGTCTGTCTGACTCTAGAGCCTGTGCTCTTCACCATGTGCTCTTCATCCAAAACCCAGAAAAGTCAGCACTTTGAGAAACATACTGAAGACAACTAAAAGGGGCTCTGCACTTGCATTTGGGGAAAAAAGTAGATGAACAAAGAGAGGACTGCTTGCACGAAGTTTTAACACACGAGAGAGAAAGCAGCACTCCTCGATTGTGGGGTTTTTTGTTGTTATTGGTTTTTTTTTGTTGTTGTTGGTTTGTTTTTGTTTTTTGCCAGAGTCTCACTGTCACTCAGGCTGGAGTGCAGTGGTGCAATCTCGGCTCACTGTAGCCTCCACCTCCCAGGCTTGAGCGATTCGGCTGCCTCAGCCTCCCGAGTAGCTGAGCCCACCAACATGCCCAGCTAATTTTTGTATTTTTAGTAGAGATGGGGTTTCACCATGTTGGCCAGGCTGGTCTTGAACTCAGACCTGAAGTGATCCACCCGCCTTAGCCTCCCAAAGTGCTGGGATTACAGGCATGAGCCACCATGCCTGGCCTCGATTGCTGTTTAAATTCTGATTTTTTCTATCAGGATTATCTTCCAGTGGGAAAAATAGAGAAAAGGGAAGGGAATCTGGGTCCAGCATAGGTGTGAAGGCAGGAGGCCATCAGCGATTCATAGAAATGAGCTCGGGTCTCCAGAATTAGATGAAATTTATCTTGTGGGTCTATTGGAACTTTTAAGTGTAAAATCTATAGTGCTGGTTGCTATACAGGATACAGAGAGGCTACTTTTGAACCTTCTTCTTCCCTTCTGTCTCATATCCGTTCCTCCTCAAGAAATTTATGACAATCAGGAAGGCAGATTTCTTTTTTCCTTTTCCAAATCTATTCGTTTGGCATAGGAAGAATATGTCAAATATGAAGAGTAGATATCACATATGTGGCAAATTTATAATAAGCTCAGCCTTGAAATGTCCCCTTTCCTCCCTCTTCTCTTTGTCCTTCTTATATTTGAGAACTGTTAATACCACCAATGGAATGGTCCTTACCAAAAATAATGCTGTGTAACAAACAAGCACAAATAAGCTTCTGTTGTTGTGTGTCCTGGGTCAAGTGTGGGCAGGCCAGTGGCTCTGCTGATCTTGGCTAGACTCACTCACAGGTCAAGGGTCGAGTGGGCATCATTCATTTACAGTCTGGCTTAGGCAAGGGGAAACCGAGACAACAAGGCTGTTCTCATCCTAGAAGAGGATGATTGGTTTCTCATCCTAGCTTGCTAGTCCGGGCATATTCTCATAGCAGAGGCAGAGGTGCAGGAGCATAAGCGAAAAGAACAAGACTGTGAAGCTGGTATTCATATCCAGCACATAGCACTTCCACAGAATTCTATTGGCCAAAGCAAGTCACAAGTTCAGCACAGACTCAAGAGGTAAGGAGGTAGGCTCCTCCTCTGTAATAAGAGGAACTGAAAGTCACATGGAGCCAAAGGCACAAAGGGGTCATGAACGTAGTTGACCTTCCATAAGTACCTGCTATGTTCCAAGCATTGCTTTGGGATTGTGACAATAGTCATGTCTCTGCACTTGAGGCTTTTCTAGTTTGGTGAGGCAATTTGCTGGGCTTGAATTTGAAGTTTTGGCTAATGCCTGAATTTCTGGTATGTTACTGATTTATGCTGGGCACATCCTTCTTCCCATGTACTGCTCAGTTATATCTGTGGCTGGCTGTAGCAAACAGTTTTCTAAAGTAGAGAGCAAAAACCCTGTGAGACTTGTCCCAATAAACATTACAACTCAGCAACTGCCGGCCATTTGTCTCATTATTTTTCTTAGAACTGCCAGAGCAGAGAGGAATTCCTTGGTATATCTGAGTGGAGTTGCAGAGGTGGAGAGAGTCGTAGGAAGAATGCCAGCAAGATGCAGCCAAAGTCACTAACTCAGATCTATTTCCCCCAGAGATAGACCTGGTGAAGCACAGCAGGAGATTCTCCCATGTCGTGTTTGCTTGATTCTCCCATGTTATGGGAGAATCTCATGGGAGATTCTCATGTTATGCTTGCTTGATTGAAATGCAATTGCCGGCAATGGTCATTGGAATTCTCTAAGAATAGCAACCCTGTCTGCTTACTCCTCTCTATTTGCCAAATGCCTAACACAGAGCCACATGGTTAGGCATTCTTTAAATATTTATTTGTTGAATAGAAAAAGGAGAGGTGACTGAAGACTGATAATAGATAGATTTTGAACTTTCCCAAAGAGAAGGAAGGTTGTTTTGGAAGTTATCGGCTAGTGAATTTAACACTAGTGAACTGTGCAGTCCCAGACTCAATTATCAAACAGATGGTTTGTGAGGCAGTGGAAATGGGAGCTGGGATCACTGGGAGCCAGAATGGGTTCACCAAGAACTGGTCATGTCAAACCAAATTTAATTCTTATGTGATCCGATTCTTGTACTGTTGTAACAGCCTGGAGGCAGGATATGCATGACATCCAGCGGGGTATCTGATAGCATCTTTCATAAAACCCCCATAGTTGGCAGGTGGAAACGTGGGTCCAATTAGTTAGCAGGTTGATTTATAACTGGATGTTTAACTATATATGAAAATCTTCTACTAATGTCATTTTCTTTTTCTGGATGGAGGAAGGAAGGGAGTTTTCTCTACCTGTACCTTGTGGAACCCTCTTCTCCTTATCTTGCCTGTATTTACCAATAGTTCCAATACAGATGTATTAGTTAAGCCTGTTAAATTTTTAAATGATTCAAAGGTGAAAGGAAGAAACTTACATGTTGGATGATGGAGTCAGGATTCCGTATCATGTTGACAGACCAAGATGATGGGCTGGGACTAAAAGATGAACTTTAATAGGAATAAACTTATGGCAGAGACTAGACATTGAAGAGTAATTTGCAGGGGTATGGGATAGCAGAACCCCAGTTTAACAGCACACACTCAATTAGTGGATAAGAAGCCATATGCATAAGCTGAATGAATAGAAGTATGCTGTTAAGATCAAGGGAGAATATAGTCCCCCGTCTCCTGAATTTATCAAATCACACTATTCAATAAAACATTTATTAAGTACCTCTCTGTTTCGAAGTCTTCGCCAGGCTCTTTCCTTGTTAAATAAATTAGTGTAAGTTCCAAGGAATTCCTCCCTCTCAGTTGCTACACGAAGCATTTCAGAAAGCGCCTGGTTTAGAGCTGGGCACTCAGCAGGTGCTATATAAATGCCAAGATCACAGTATGACCCACAGCTTTATTTATAGCCTGTGGGGTCAACTTGCCTTTCATTCTTTCACCATTTCTTTTTTTTTTTTTTTTTTTTTTTTTTTTTGAGACGGAGTCTCGCTCTGTCGCCCAGGCTGGAGTGCAGTGGCCGGATCTCAGCTCACTGCAAGCTCCGCCTCCCGGGTTCCCGCCATTCTCCTGCCTCAGCCTCCCGAGTAGCTGGGACTACAGGCGCCCGCCGCCTCGCCAGGCTAGTTTTTTGTATTTTTTTTTAGTAGAGACAGGGTTTCACCGTGTTAGCCAGGATGGTCTCGATCTCCCGACCTCGTGATCCGCCCGTCTCGGCCTCCCAAAGTGCTGGGATTACAGGCTTGAGCCACCGCGCCCGGCCTCTTTCACCATTTCTAACCTCAAACTTCTTATTACACGTGAGTGGGTTTGTTTTGAGTTTCTTCTTTTATTAAACAGCATTCTTTTAATGACTCTTTTGATAGCATCTGTGCTCTGTGTCTATTCCTGTTTATCCTTTTGTATTTCTTTGGATGGTAGTGCCATTCTCTCCTACTGCAGACAGCTTCCCCCATATTTTTGCAGGAAATGACCAGAAGCAACTCAAGATGATATTATCCCTGTGACTCACAGACTTAAAGGAAGAGAGAGACCTTCTGGTGTTTGTCTATCAGAGGAAGCTCTGATGGGACTGACTTAGGTCGTAGGTCATATGGTCACTCTTGGACTGGCCACTTCTGGGTATTGGTGTTCACTACTATGGTGGCAGTGTGTGTGTGTATGTGTGTGTTTGTGTGTGTGTGTACTGGGCTCTCTGTGAATAGCAAGTTTAGCCCCATGTAAACCACATGGAATGAATTTCCCACAGAGAAGAAAAGGGGTTTTATAAGCAAATAATTTGGGAAAGTACACTAGAGAGGCAAATAATAGATATTTATACACTCCCTTTTTCCCGAAGAAATGGCTAGAGTATGGGGAGGAAGAGGGAGAAGAAAGATGGCTGTGGGGCCCCTTCGTCTCCCAGTACATTAACCAGCTCCTGAATTAAGGGAGGAGAGGTGGCTGTGATCCCTTTTGATCAATCATTATTTTAAGACCAAAGCAGAGGACTGCTTTGGTTTCAGGCTGAGATATGCTGCTGCCTTTTCTCCCCATTGGAGTTTGGGGTTATGTGCTTTCTGTTTCTCTTTTCCTATTGCTTGGATGTATGAAGGAATATCCTGGGGAAGCTGGGAGTCCTCAGGTGAAAAGCCTTAATGAGGAACACAGTGACTGTGCCCTGGCAATTTGTGAGGGAGTTTCTGTATCTGTCCTGCAGATGGTCCAGAGAGAGTCAGGAAAAGGCACACTCATTTTCAGCTTACCTCTATTTCTGTCTCTGTTGGTTGAGGCTGCTCATTTCTGAGGCTCCCATGGATCTGGGAAATGGGAACCTCTAGCCTCTCTTCCTCTGTGCTGATCAAGCAACCGGAGGACCTGTCCTGAGGATTACATACTCCCTGTGAACAGAGGGTGAGGATAAATTCCTGGTTCTAGAGAATCTGATGCTCAGACTAATTTGCACACTGGGATCCCCGAGGCCCTTCCAAACTATCACATCTTCTGCCTCTTGATTACCTGGGCTGACAAGGGAATGCTGGCATGGGCGCCCAACTAAGTCGTTAATCTTGATGTCACCTCTTTGGCTGTGGACTTCACTCTGGGGCTCAAGAGTTGTTTTCCAGAAGATTTTCAGCCCTAATTATGTTTATTGTGACTGATATTAGAAGAGGTAAGTTCTGTGAATGCTATCAAGCCAGCTGGACTATGGTCAGAATTTATTTGATATTAGAAAATTGGCCTTCAGCGAAAGGTCACCACAGATTACACACAAAATAAGTGAGCCACAGGCGGTTTGGAGCGGTTATTTGTACTCAAGCTTAGGTCCACAAATACCGTCTTTTTATTTATTTTTTTTCCTACTTCCTTGAAAAGCTTTACATCATTTACCTTTCCATTTGTCTATGAAATGTTAGGAGTGGAAGTAAACAACAATGTACTATAAATCCTAAGAACCCATCACACCCCACTGCCCTCAACCCTGGGGAGAAAACTATAGGGTTTGACATTTTAATTTATTTTACCTAATGTAGATGTTATATGTAGATATATAATATTCATAAATTCATGTAAGTGCATAAAACATATTCAGTCAATATATTACTATGTATGTGCATTTAAAAATATATTTCATATATGCAATATGTATATTTTAAAAACATGGCATATATTTTATCTCCTTGCAAGCCTGTGAAATAGATATTATTATTCTCGTTTTCATAGATGAAGAAACAGAAGAAATTAGGTAACCTTCCCAAGATTACCAGGTCAGTCAGGTTCTCAGAGGCAACTAATAGAAACCAACCCTGACCAAGCAGAAAATCAATTTGTCAAAATGGTGTTGGGAAGTTTGAAGGATCTCCAGGAAGGCTGAAACTATAGGTCTAGAAGCCATACAGCCAAGAATACCACCACCAAAGACCCTACCGCTGATGTCCCAGTTATAGACCCCAAGGTGTGTCCTGCTCACAGCAAACAAGACAGAGCAAACCTGGGTCACAGAAGCCTTGGGAAGATGGTGAAGCTGAGGCTGCCACCTTTGCCAGAATGGCTGCTGCAAGTGCTACTGCTTTGGCTTACCTGCTCCCATTGCTTCATGACAAGTGGGTGATGGGAAGGGTCTCGGCCATGTGCTGGACCCTCACTGCAAGAGAGACTGGAAGGATTTTCACTTCCTGATGTGTTAGGGGGTCCTCCAACACTGAACGGCCAAATAAGAATGATAGATGTCCTGTGTGTCTTGCACCAGGGCAGGTGGGACCAGGCTTTGGTGCCGGGTTCATTTAGCCACAAAGATTTGTATTACTTCCCCTCACAGCAGGTTCTTGGAGGAACCCAGCAGCCAGCTTGGCATTGGAGAGTAATTTCAGGCTTCTAGCTGATCCTGGCTGGGCCCAGCCACCCCAAAACACATGTCTAAGCAGTTTTTGTTTTGAAAGGAAGATAGCTTTATAAATGGAAATAAAAATGGGCCTGAAACACCAGTTTTGAAACTTAGGGACAGTTCAAGGTTATAGTGTAGTCAGTTGTTAGAGAGTCACTATGATATAATCAACAACAACAACAAAAATGGGCAAATAATGCTGGAGTGAGAACTGTGAGATTTTCCGACTTGTGAGAAAGTGTACATCACAGATGTCCTTGATGAAAACAGATCCATGAAATCATCTAAGTGTTTTAAATTTTCTCAACCACACAGGTAAGGCATGAGCATGTTTTTTCAAAGATTCCTAATAAGTCTCCAGTTACCTTGATCATCACCAGCAATCTCTAGAGAATTCTTCCATATAAGAAGCTGCCACTCTTTTGAGTTTGGTCTAGATCCTTTTAAACTGGAAACATCTGTGTGTTTTTAACCCATAGAATTGTATCATACAAAATGAGTAGTCATATTTATTGTGTATGCATTTCCTTCAGCACTGTGTCTTGGAGACTTTCCATATTGGTACAAACCAACCTTACTGGTTTATGTACTGCATAGAATTTCATTATACAACCACATAGGACAGCTTGCTCCAACAGTTCCCTATTGATATAGAATTTTTTTTTTTTTGCCTTTGCAAACAATGTTCCAATGGATATACTTGAGTATGTCTTTTTTGTACTATGAGTGTTTTCTCCAAAGTGGCTACAAAGAAGTGGAATCACTGAGTCACAGGGGATGCACATTTAAACATTAATGGCACCAGCAAATTGCCCTTGAAAGGGCCTGAGCCAAATTATGATCCCACTTGTAGTTCAGAGAGAAGCCATTTTCCCACATCAACATTAGCACACTTCTTAATTTTTGCCCATGTGAAGTGCTTTTTAATTTGTATGTCCCTGAGTGCTGGTGATGATGAACATCTTTGTGTTTATTTGTTGGCTGTTTGTATTTTTTCTTTCATGTATGCCCTATTCTTATTCTTCCTCATCAGTAACTCTTGCATTACATTTTTGGACTCCTGAGCACAGGTACAGTCTGTCTTGTTCCTTATTGCATCTCTTGTGCCCATTCCAATATGTGTCATGAAATTACTGCACAAATAATTGTGAAATGATCCAAGTTATAACTACCTCCAACCTAAGTGCGGTTTTTCAATCTTCAATCAGGACACAATCTGAAATCTCCTTCCTGGGAGGGAGCTTAAAGCAAAGTATTAGGCCTTTTAAAGAAAAACCAGACTCTGGTCACTTTGGCTAACAGGTGGTTGGTTGTCCTAGAATGCTAGGTCAAAGCCCTCCAGGCACCCGAGAATTCACCCATGCTGTATTCTAGTAAATCAGGGCCTGCAGAAGTTATTACTTTGACCGTGCCTTTTGTCTGACCAAGACCAGTCATGCATTCCACAAAATGTGTCCACCTAATGTGTGCTTCTAGGGGGTAGTTACTAGCATTTGAAAACCAAAAGATTTCACATAAATATCCAGAATTCTGACTTTTCATGACAAACTATAGACCCAGAGAAACCAGGCTTTTTAGAAGAGGGAGATTCTCTCCAGTCTATCATAATCCCTGACTACTTGGGTTCTGGAGACATGTGAATTTGCACCCTCCGGTTTATAATACAGTTAGAGATAAAAGTAAACCTATGAAAAAAAGAAGAGAAATCCTGCAATACAAAGCAGTGTGTGGTAATATACCAAGTAGGTGATATCATATGGATTTCTAAAAGAATTCTGAGAAAGGGAAGGACCTTGAAGGCTGGGGTAGTCACAGTAGATATGTTGTGTATTAGCTGGGCCTTAACGGATGGGCAGACATTGCTGGGTGAGGGCAGGGGAAGAATGAAGGAAGGTCAGAGGTAGTATGTTAGTGGAGGTTCAGTCACCGAAGAGATTGTTGTAGAGAGTATGTGCATTTCTGTAACCCTGAATTCACAAAGACTAGGAGCATTCCTACTGCTCATGAGTGGTCTTGAGACCTGAAAAGCCGTGTGGAAATTTTGTTTGCATTTTCCCTCTGAAGACAGGATTCAGTGCTTCCAGCAGATTCTTAAAAGAATTAATGACACCCCCCCACCTCCACAAATGGGGAAAATCACTGGTAGAGGGAGATATTGAGAGGTAAAGTTAGTGATGTGATCTGGGAACTGGCTATAGAGGGGCTTGGTGGCCCAGCTGAAGAGTTTTGGCTACATTTGACCCACCTGAAGCTGTGCTGCGTAAGCCTGTGGCTGACAAGGAGTCTTTGAATGTAACCCAGAGGGAGATTTAAGCTTCAGTGGGGATGTCATAATGGCTACCGTTTACTGCACATTTTGTATGTTCCTCACACTATGCTGAACTTTTTAAAAAATTGAGATGAAATTCATACAACATAAAATTAATCATCGTAAACTGTGAAATTTAGTGGCATGTAGTACCTTCACAACGTTGCACAACAATCACACCTATCTAGCTTCAAGATGTTTTTATTACCCCAAAAGGAAACCCTATGTCCATGGAGCAGTCACCCCCCACTCCTTTTTATGGCTGAGTAATATTCCGGTGTATGATAGGCTACAGTTTATTTATCCATTCATTGGTTGACGGGCATTTGGACTGTTTTCCCCTTTGGATTACTGTGAATAGTGTTGCTGTGAACATTCGTGTACAAGTGCCTGAATCGTTGTTTTCAGTTATTTTGGATACATACTGAGAAGTAGAATTGCTGGCTCATATGGTAATTTTATATTTAGTTATTATGAGGCTATGCTGAGCTTTCTCTGTGTTCTCTTCTCTAATCCTCTTTAAAAATTCAGTGAGAAAGGACTATAATTACCTGTTACAGATAAGAATGTACAGGTAAGAAAACAGACCCAGAAAGTGAAGTGGTCTTCCTAAGGTAGTTAAGTGGCCTTCTTAAGGTTGTGTAGCCAGTAGATGGTAGAGTTGAGATTTAATCCCAGGACTGACTGATTGTAGAACCTCAACTCTTAACCAGTATACTACCCTGGCTTTCTATGACACCCAAGGAGGATGGCACCTACTAATGTGGCAAGAAATGAGTTTCCTTGCTCAAATAACTATTAATGAAAAGAAAAATATTAATTGGAGAAATGTTACACAATGGCAATTATCTGTTAAACTGAGTGGGAGTTTTGCCATGAAAGAAAAGCGAACAAAGTCTGTGTATTAGTCCATTCTCACACTGCTAATAAAGACATATCCAAGACTGGGTAATTTATAAAGAAAAAGAGATTTAATGGGGTCACAGTTCCACGTGGCTGGGGAGGCCTCACAATCATGGCAGAAGATGAAGGAAGAGCAAAGGAATGTCTTACATGGCAGCAGGCAAAAGAGAGCTTGTGCAGGGGAACTCCCATTTATAAAACCATCAAATCTCGTGAAACCTACTACCACGAGAACAGCATGGGAAAGACCCACCCTTATGATTCAATTACCTCCCGTGACACATGGGAGTTATGGGAGCTACAATTCAAGATGAACTTTGGGTGAGCACACTGTCAAACCATATCACTCTCTATGGGTGCTTTTCTGCTCACCTGTGCAGGCAGGAATCACTGCCACCTGGAAGAAATTGGGACACTCACTCTCCCAGCCTCCCCTCCTTTCCCTGCTCTTGCGGCCACCCCTTCAGCCTGTACTGCCTCTAAACTCTTTACCCTGGAGGACTGGTGATTTCAATTTTAGAGAAACTCTAAAGTGGCATATATGCGCAGGAAGCGACAAAAACATCTGCGCCTCCATTTCGTGCAGGAATTTGCTACCACTTGTGAGGGAGAGCCCATAATAAGTGGTGTTCATTAGGATTAATGCCTGTTGACTGTGAAAACATGAAATCGATCAGAAAGCCCTTTTTGAAACAAGACCCCAAGGTGACGGAGGAATAAGGCAGGAAGGAGGGTGTCTGCTGGATTCATCAGAACTGAGTCCTGGTAACTGCATAAAAGTGAAATTGATAATACAAGAGATAAGATTGCTAGAAAGTGCGAACACTGCTGTGGGGGATGACAGGCAGCAAAATCTGTTTTATTTGCTACCCCAGAGAAGTACTGAAGGGCCTAGTTATATCCCCAAACACTCCCATCCTGTTCTAATGTGGCATCTTTTATCTACCTACTAGTGGGAGAGGGCTACTTCAGACACCTGAGCATATTAATTACTGGCTGCCTACCAAGGTATGTGCTATTAAAGTGTAAAGTTGCATCTTAACTTTTAAAATTTTCTTGGCATCTGTTTTCTATTTCATAGAAACAAAAGTGATTGGGATATACTTTGATTTGTATTTCTGTTTATATGTCTTGACTTGTACTTAACTGTTAATCCGGGATCCTTCATGTGCACCCCTAGAACTGTTGGTGAGTTTCCTTGCCTCTGATTTCTCACTGGGTTTGGCCAACGGCAGCAACAGCAGGAGATTGGAGGGAAGGAAGTGGAGGAAAGCCTCTTTGAATTCCTGCTTCACCTCCTGATTGGACACAAGTTGGCACTGTTACAGTTCTCTGCTGTGGGCCCTTGCTGCTGTAAGGTGGCCCGCTCCCAGAGCTATAGGTCTTGTTGAGTTCTGGTAACTCCCTCCTGTCCCTTCAGTCTTGGGGGTGGTCTCAGCTTCCCACCATTGCTAGCCCCAGGGAGCTTCATCCCCTGTTCGTTTTCCTCACTTTGCCCACACTTTTCTAAAGAGTGCTTTTAAACTTTCACCCCTTCAAAATGCCATCTGTTTCCTACCATGACCCTGACTAGTCAGCCACCCAGCTCCTCTGTCCCCATGCAGATATCTATGAGATGGCAGAGTGGGGCAAGAATCCCAGGGCTGGGGCAGAACATGGGTCGACTAAGCATCAGACTGTGGTACCATCATCTTATGCCTAACAAGACTGGACCAGACAACAGGGGAAATGAAGGCTGAGGAGCCTGGTCAGGGAATGGGACCCAAGGCAACTGGAAGAGAAGTTGTCTAGGATGGTGCACTGGGAATAGAGGAGAGAAAAATAACATTCCAACCAGAAAAATAATATAGCAACTTGAGAATCAGTTAGTGAGATGATTCATGGGTGTCACACTGCATGCAGAGCTTGCTTTCATAGATGCCCCTCCCCCTGGAGTAACCTTTCCCTTTTCCTTGTAAACTTTGAGGGAGGGCAGCTTCCCTGTGCACCTGACTAGGCCATCTCCCCACCCCTTCACTCCAGACTTTGAGCTCCTTGCATGTTCTTGGAATGACCTCAGCCATTTTTCACTCCTGTCCCTTTTCATCCAAACGGTCCTCTTTGCCAGGTTTTACACTGTGATAATTCTTAGTCTTTCTTTAAGACCTGGTCAACTATGGTAATGCTTAGCCTTTTTTTTTTTTCTTTTTTTGAGACGGGGTCTCACTCTGTTGCCCAGGCTGCTGTGCAGTGGTGCAATCTCAGTTCAGCTCACTTCAGCCTCAACCTCCCAGGGTCAGGCAATCCTTCTACCTCAGCCTCCCGCGTAGCTGGGACTACAGACATGCACCACCCCTGCTGGCTTATTTTTTTGTCTTTGTAAAGACAAGGTCTCAGTATGTTGCTGTGATGGTTAATATTAGGTGTTAACTTGATTGGATTGAAGGATGCCCAGATAGCTGGCAAATTATTGTTTCTGGGTATGTTTTTGAGGGTGTTGCCAGAGGAGACTGACATTCATATCAGTGGACTGATTTGAGAGGAAAACCCACCCTCAATGTGAGTGGAAACAATCTAATCAGCTGCCAGCAGGGCTGGAATGAATCAGGCAGAGGAAGGTGGGATAAGCTGGCTTGCTGAAGCTTCTGGCTTTCACCTTTCTTCCATGCTGAATGCTTCCTACTGTTCCTTCTGCCCTTGGACACCAGAGTCCAGGTTCTTCAGCCTTTGGACTCTTGGACTTACACCAGTGGTTTGTTGGGGTGCTTGGGCCTTTGATCACAGATCGAAGGTTGTACTGTCAGCTTCCCTGATTTTGAGGCTTTTGGGCTGAGCCCCTACTGGCTTCTTTTTTCCCTAGCTTGCAGATGGCCTATTGTGGGACTTCGCCTTGTGATCATGTGAGCCAATTCTCTCTAATAAACTCCCTTTCATATATACATAGATCCCATTAGTTCTGTCCCTCTGGAGAATCCTGACTAACACAGTTGCCCAGGCTGTTCTTGAACTCCTGAACTCAAGCCATCTGTCTGCCTCAGCCTCCCAAAGTGTGGGGATTACGGGCATGAGCCACCTCACCAGGCCTCTTAGTGTTTCTTTAAGATCAACTGGGATGCTCAGAAAACCTTATCTACTCCTTGTTCTGATAGAAATGCTCTTCTAGGCTCCCAGTCTTTACCTGAGTCTTCTCTCCCATTCCTTCACTGCCAGAACATGAAGTCTGTCCAACAGGGCTTTGGTTTCATTTATCAGTGCAAGGGGTAGTTTAGAAAATGTGGTTGGGGGAATAAACATTAACATTTTGAACATTTTAGAGATCTCTGGGGCAGTGGGATAAAAAATTCTTTATCTATGCTTTTGGAGTCGGAAAGGAGCCTCCCCAAGAAATTCTAAAAAATTATCTTTTGTAAGGCGAGAACACAAACCTCTAAGTATGAAACCAAAGTCCTTATGCATTAAAGAAGATGGAACACATCAACAGTGGGTACAAAGGGAAGCAAAATCCCTTAGGATAGAAGGAAAAGGAACAACTTCACTTTTGAATGCTTAAGGGAAGAGTGTATTTTCTTCATGATCCACTAAGCTTATTGCCCTCAGGAATGTTTATAAAAATACGTATGAAGAGAACTGCGTCTATCGGGTTGTCGTAGTATATGATGGAGGTCCTCAGGACCACTCCCAGGTTTGATGAATTTCCAGAAGAACTCAGGGATTCAGTATATAGTCATATTGAAAGCTGTGATTTATTAGAGTGAAATGATACGCAGCAAAATCAGCAAAGGGACAAGGCCAGGGGTGAAGTCTGAGGAAACCAGGCGCATGTTTCCCACTATCCTTTCCCCGTGGAGTCACGCAGGACAAGTGTAATTCCTCCAGCAACATATTGTGATAACCTGTATGCAATGTTGCCAAGCAGGACAACTCACTAGAGACTCAGGACCCTGGGTTTTTCAATTGGAGGCTGGTCATGTAGGCACCCTTTTCCTGGCATGTACCAAAATTCCCAACCTCCATAAGGACAGCAGGGGTTTAGCATGAACAATATTGTTTGCATCAACCTTGTAGGTGCAGTGAGCCCACTTCCCAGTTCTGAGAATGGAGGGAACCCTCTCCAAAACCAAATATCCAGGTGTCAGCCAATGTCCGACCTTGCAGACAGAGCTTTCTAAGAGCAGCGTTCCTCAGGTCTGCAGGTTGCTTTTTTTTTCTCAGGAGGTGTCACATTGATCACTCCTGGTAAAAGGAGGCAGCAATACAATTTTCCAGCAAGGGGAGTTTTCTTTCCCTCAGATCCCACAAAGAACTGGAGCTTCCTAGAATGTCAGCTCAGATTTCTTTTTCCAGATACCTTTGCAGTGACTTCCAAACCTCAAAGGCACTGTAATAGTTGACTTTAATTAAATTATTACCCACATCCCCCTTCTCCTTTGCCTTCCATCTTGAGGGGCTTAAACCCCAGCTCCCAAGAGCCATCCCTGCTGCATGGAAGATTCATTCCTCAGAGATTTTCCAGGTGTTAAAGCCTATATTTGATGGTTATCCATCAAATAAACTCTTTTTTTAAATCCCAAATGCTTTATATTCTGCATATGTGGGCCCAGCACCCTTGGAGTTACTCCCACACTCTCCTGGTTCTTGCTTATCCATGGTAGCTAGTTGACATGGACAGGCTAACATGTTGGCCCATGTTAGCCATGTGAGCCCATTCATGTTAGCCCCTGTTGGAGCCCCTGTGGTATAGAAACATTCTCTCCCTGGAAGGTTCAACAGTTGCCCAGTCATGTCAGGCTGAGATTCAATTCTTGGTGTTGGTCTGGTACCCAGCGGAGGATGTGGGGGCATTGTTTTGTTGGGTACCTATCTCATTAGAGGCTTTGCTGATTCTTCAAGGGAAGTGACTCTGTCGTTCAATGAGAAGGAGGAGGAGACTTCTGCAGGCCTAGAGGGTTCAGGGGGATCATAGGGTTGAAGGAGCTCAAGTGCATGTTTTCAGGTATCTCCACCCCAGGTCTCAGAGTCCCATTTCTTCCCATAAGGACTTTGATTTTGGTGGAAGAGATGTGCCTAGGCTAAGAATCTAAGTTCAGCTGCTCTTACGATTACGTTCTGTGTCTGTTCTTCAGCTCTGTCTTTATGCTGGAGAAGATCAGCATTTCTTTAAATACTGTCAGGGATGCTCTCTGACACTGTTTGCTCTAAATTACTGAGTGACTGCCCTGAGGCTCTCATTTTTTCTCTTGGAGGCATTCATGGTATTCAGTGACAGCCACCCAATTTCATGGTCCTTAGAATTACTGTATCTCTCACTCCTCTCCAACACCAGAGACACTGCATAAGCCAGTATATCCCCTTCTGCCCCTTTCTGGTCCTGGTTCCCCACAGATGAAAGTCTTAGCAATCATGCTGTGCCCACAGATGATGATGCTCCATCTTCCACTAGTGATGAACTCCACGTTGCCAGGCAGCTAATCAGGGATCCAACTCCAGAGTCCTTCCTTTGAGTCTGGTTCTTAGGACCACTCTCTTACGTAAGTGTGGGGGGCAGAATAATGGTCCCAAAGTCATCCATATCCAAATCCCTGGAACCAGTGAGTGTGCTACCTTACATGGCAAAGGGGACTTTGTGAATGTTATGAATCTTGAGATGGGGAGGTTGTCCTGGATGATCCAGATGAGTCTAATGTAATCACAAACAGGTGATTTTTGACTGGTCCTGGGCAGCCAAGGGAGCAGTTCTGGTCACTGGAGGAAGGTTAGAGTCAGAGAAGGCTGTGTGGTGGTGGAAGCAGAGGTCAGAATGATGCAAGGTCATAAGCCAAGGAATATAGGCAGCTTCTAGAGTTGCAGAAGGCAAGGAATGAATTTCCCTGCAGAGTTTCCAGAAGGAATGCAGAACTTGATTTACCAAGTGAGACCTCAGACTCCTGACCTCTAAAACTATGAGATGCATGGTTTAAGCCACTAAATTTGTGGTCATTTGTTTCAGCAGTGATAGGGAACAAACACAGTTGTGTTTCTTAGAAGCAGAGCCTGAGACAGAGATTTGAGTACAAAAGACTTATTGAGGGAATACTTTCAGGAGAATCCACCGAGAGGGTTTAAGGAAGAGAGGATGAAAGGGAAGAGCTAAGTAAGGCTGTGGTCCCAGTTAAAATATAGCCTTGGCCTGAATCATAGAGGGTGGTATTCTTGACGTAAGTCACACTGCAGAGCGGTTCTTTTTGGAGGCCAGAGACTTCCCATGATTGCAGTTTCAGGCAGGCATTGGCTGTCCCTAGGTTGGTGTGGGGAGAGTTGGGAGTAGCATGTACCCTCTTAGGTTACTGAGCTCTTGTCAGAAGAGGGTAGTTCTCCAGAGAAGAGGCACCTGTGAGCTGTGAGCAGGCGATACTCACAGCAGCTGGAGTATGGATGCACAGTCCCATTAACGGGGAATCTATTTCAGCACCCTTGTACGGGGCAGAACTTGTACACCTCCAATGAGCCCACCGTGATATACCCAGCCAGAGAAATAAGAACTATTTAAGGAATGGTGGCTTTTCTAGCCTAGTTGCTTTGGCCTCCAAAAGCCAACTTAGTCTGACTTGTATAAAATAAACTAGGTGCATTCAGCAGCCTGGTAAACAGTCACTTGGTAGTTTTGCAGAATTTAGCTGCTTTACTGAATTCTCCCAGCTTCTGTTTTAGTTTATTCAAGCAACCTTGGCTGGCCCTAGTTGACTGGTGATCTTGCTGTTAGTGACATACCACTGACATTACTGGATTTGAGTGAGAAGCCCCTTGGACTTGCCACTTTGCCTGGTTTGGGGCCTCGAAGGGGGCAGAGCTTTTCTCTGAATACTAATCGTTGCTCTGGCATCTGACTCAATCAACACAGGAAATGGGACACCAGCAGACAGTCGCCAATGGAGATAGGATTTCAGCCTTAATTATTTTACCCCTTGACGGTACGACAAATGCATCTAAACTGATGGAAAATGGGATTCTTCACTGAACTGCATTGTGCCCCAGATCTGTAATTTGATACAAAAGCTTCACACAAATGGAAATTAAAATGCATTTTAGATGCTTCCTCCCATCAAAGCAGTTTACACCAGCAGACTTCTCTCTTTCAGGAGTTCACTATAGAAACAGGAGAAATTGGGCAGCTTTGCTGTTGGCGGCTGTGGAAGTAACAATCTCCCTGTGTGTCAACTGCAGGCATGAAAACGAAATAAAATGAAAACCAAGTGGAGGCCTAATTATCCTTTTCAAGATGACTTCATCCTGTAGAGTGGCCTATTGAATACATACAAGGCACCTTTCCTTTCCCTTCTTCACCCCTTGAGTGTTTGGGGCCACATTAACAGAGGGGGTCACACTGGGATTCAGAAGATGGGGTGCTTAGTGTTTGAGTCCAATTTATTTGCCTAACAGCACTTGCAGAGGGAGTGACTATCTGCCAAGCTGTTTAAAAGCTCTCCTCAGATAGTAACACATTTGTTCCTCAGAATGACTCTGTGAAGTAAGTACTGATGTTATTGCTATTTTAGGAAAACAAAGAAACAGAGAGGTGAAGTGACCCGTCCTGTGTCATACCTGGTAAGTGGCACCAGAATTGGGATTTGAACCTGGTCTTCTGACTCCAAGTTCAAGGTCTTAATTGATTTGCTATGTTCTTCTTTACTGTGGTGAAGAATCTGGGTGGCATTTGGCTTCACAGAAGAAAGAAATCTTCCCATTGCTCCAGACTCCAGCCCTAACCCTGATGGCTTTGTGGTGAGGCAGGCCTTGGCAGCAGCAGGGCTGGAGGTGCAGACCCAGCTACGCTTATAGCACATATTGTTCTGCTGTAGCTTTTTTTTTCTTAATATGATAGTTTGGCACACACTCTTGCTAGCCAGCTAGTTACTTCATTTACATCTGCCTAATATTTACCATATACATTACCCATAATTTAACCACTGTGCTACTTTTAGACATCAACTTGTTCCCAATTTTCTGTTATTAAGAGCAGTAATGGAATAATGCATATCCTTATATAGCCAAGTTTTAAAAAAATACCTGGCTATATAAGGATATGCATTATTCCTTTATTATATATATATTTTTAATTTATTTTTTATTTCATTAGGTTTTTGTGGAACAGCAGTTGTTTGGTTACATGAATAAGTGCTTTAGTGGTGATTTCTGAGATTTTAATGTACCTATCACCCAACCATCGTATACTGTACCTGATGTGTAGTCTATTACCCCTCCTCCCACCCTTTCCCCTGAGTCCCCAAAGTCCACTGTATTATTCTTATGCCTTTGCATCCTCATAGCTTAGTTCCCACTTATTAGTGAGAACATACAATGTTTGGTTTTCCATTCCTGAGTTACTTCACTTAGAATAATGGTCTCCAATTCCATCCAGGTTGCTGTGAATGCCATTATTTTGTTCCTTTTTAAGGCTGAGTAGTATTCATGTGTGTGTGTGTATATATATATATATATATATACACACAGACACCACATCTTCTTTATCCACTCATTAATTGATGGACATTTGGGCTGGTTCCTTATTTTTGCAATTGCAAATTGTGCTGCTATAAACATGAGTATGCAAGTATCTTTTTCATATAATGACCTTTTTTCCTCTAGGTAGATACCTAGTTGTGGGATTGCTGGGTCAAATGGTAGACTTACTTTTAGTTCTTCTAAGAATCTTTACACTGTTTTCCACATTATTACATTATTTAATAGAGACAGGCTTTCACCATTTTGCCCAGGCTGGTCTCAAACTCCCGGCCTCAAGTGATCTGGCTGCTTTGGCCTTTGAAAGTGCTGGGATTCCAAGCATGAGCCACTGTGCCCAGCCTAGCCAGGTGTGTTTTCTTGTGAGTTTATTCATAGGGTAAAATTTCAACTGTGGGATTGCTGGGTCAAAGGGTATATATATTTTTAATTGTGATAGCTCTTGCCCCTTTGCTCTCCAAAGAGGTTACCCCAATCCACAGTGTCCCCAAAAGTGGGTGAAGAGTGCCTTTTTCTTCACATTCTTCATGCCCTGTCTATTAGAAAACTAAAAAAGTGCCTACATGAAAAATAAAAGATGGCAAATCATTATTATTTGATTAATTATGGGGACTGTTAAATGTCTCGTCATTGCTTATTGGCTCATTGTATTTATTTTTCTGTGAACTGCCTACTTGAATCCTTTGCCCACTTTTTCCCCCAGTTGAGTTCTTTATCATTTTCTTACTGATATGTAGGCATCCACTTAATTTTTTAAGCTTTGGGGAGCGCTAGCTTTTTAGTTTATGGCTGGCCTTGTACTCTGGCCTGGAAAGACTTTGGTTAAATTGACTTGCCTCCTTCTTTTCTTTTGCTTTTCTCCCCTTTAATCTTTATTTCTCAGTATAGTGCTGTGCACCCTGTGGACACAATAAACACGTGCTGATTGACTGTTTTATTTATCTGATTTTTATGGCTTCTTTCCTCTGAAGAGCTCCATAGACTTTATAGTCATTAACTCGATAACCCTCAAAGCCCTCTAGTGTGGCAGCAGTAATCACTGTCAGGGTTTTTGAGATGGTGAAACAGAGGAGCCCAGATTCTCCAGAATTATTCTTTGAGGGCCTCAGGAGGGAGCCTGGTGGGGAAGTTTCGCCTGTTGCAAGCTCTGTACAAAAAGAGTACTTAGAAGGGTTCTGGTCAGAATGACTGCAGGACGATGAGTTGGTGGTTGTTGGGTCTACAAAGATTTCTTCAGACACCCGCCCAAAAGGGAGGCTCCCTCCTGAACTGTTCTCAGATGGAAGTACGACTGAATAGTTGTTGTGTGTGCCTGAGTTCAAATCTTAGTCACTCCGCATAACAGCTGTGTGCTGTTGGGCTCTGACTATGCAGCAGACCACGTGCCTTGCTTAGCCTCAGAGAAATCCTGTGACATGTCAGATGGTTAAGGAACTGGTCTGAGGTGGCATGGAACTAAGTAGTGATGTTTGTAGTGAGCTAGATGGCAGTCCCTGAAAGCTCTTTGTCTTCATCTCTGGAATCTAGAATGTGGCCTTATTTGGAAAAGAGTCTTTGCAGATGTAATTCAGGATCTTGAGATGAGATCATCCTAAAATAGGCGGACCCTAAATCCAATGACAAGTGTCCTTATAAGAGACAAAAGAGGAGAGACAGCGAAGAGAAGGCCATGTGAAGCCAGAGGCAGAGATGGGTACGGCATCCCATCTCTGTAGCCACAAGCCAAGGGATGCCTGGAGCCATCAGAAAGTGGAAGAGGCCAGAAAGAATCCTCCTCTGGAGCCCACTGAGGGAGGCTGGTCCTGCTGACACCTTGATTTCAGACTTCTGGCCTCTAGAATTGTGAAAGAATTAATTTCTGTCATTTTAAGCCTCCCAATTTGTGGCAATTCGTTATGGCAGCCAAAGTGCTGAGATGAGAACCCAGGCAATCTGGATTCCAAGTCCATACCCTTACCTGTGACACTGTCTGGTGAGCACATGGCTGCACCTCTATGTGCTTGTTTTCTCATCTATATACAGGGATAGTGACTGTGCTTACTCCAGATCAATGTTTGAGGCTTAAATGAGATAATGTATATCAAAGGTAGAGAAGAGAGCTCAATAAATGTTAGCTCTTGTGGCTCCTAGGATTGCTGTTTTTACTGAGTGACCTTAGGAATGGCCATTTGTGTGTAGCAGGGACAGACACATTCCCCGTGGCCAGTTCTTGTCCTTTTAGGGAGGGTAATTCCAGAATCTTAGGCTAATAACTCACCATTTTGGGCAGCTGGTAGTTGAATAAGTACCTTGGGGACATCAGTTGGTCTCCAGGTGTTTTCTTTTGTGTTTACCTGTGAATTAGGTATTTTCATTTCTTTTGGTGTGTCCTTCTTTCTTTTACTTTTAATGCTAACAATCTTTTTACTTATTGTTAACTTATAACAAGAGTTGTAAGTATACATTAAAGTATATAATGTATATACTTATATATACTTAATATACTTAATAAAAGTAAGTATATATACTTACTTTAAAGTATACATTGAATTATATGAATAAGTATATTTTGATAAGCATGCATTAAAGTTATTTAATAGGTATACATTGAAATATATCAATATAACTTTAAAGTGTTAAAGTTATAATATAAATATATACTTATAACTTTAATGTTTAATACTTTTAATATATGAAATTGGCATATACTTTATAATTTTAAAATATTAAAGTTATAAATTAATACTAACAATCTTTATACTTACTAACTTATATTAAGTTTAATATATGTACACTATAATATTATATATTTAACTATATATGGTAACTTATATAGATAAGTTAATATATTAAATTTAATATATTATATTATTAGAATATAAATTTATGATAATATATTATACATAATTCATAATATAAATTTAATATATAATATATAATATATTATGTATCATATATAATATAATAATATAATGCAAATTTTATATAATATATTAATATCTAATATATAAATAATATAATACAATAAATTATCATATATAATATATTAATAAAAATAATATTATATATGACAATATATGATATATATTATATTAATATTATATTATATATTATATTATTTATATATAATTATATTATTATAATTAATATATAGCATAATATATTATATGTCATATAATACATTATATATTATATAACATAATATATAATATATAATTTATATATTTATATATTTTAATATATGTTAAACTATATAAAATAGTTAACTCATATTAATAAGTAAATTTAATATATTAATTAATTTAATATACATTAACAATAAGTATAAAGATTGTTAGTGTTAGTGTAATATATTAAATTAGCTTTTTAATGTAACTTATTATTAAATTAATTAACCCCCAGGTCTGGTGATGCCTGCAGAGGACTTTCAGTACTCAGGATATAGTCAGACTCATGTCTAAGGTACAGTCCAGTGACAAGATACAAAATGAAATCAGCAAAGGGCACAGGTGCATAGGTGAAGCCTGGAGGAAGCCAGGCACAGGTTTCCCAGAGGCATCACACAGGCCATGCTTAATTACTGCAGCAATGAGTTGTGAAAACGTGTGAAATGTTGCCAACCAGAGATGCTCACTGGAGACTCCATGCCCTGGGTTTTTTGTTGTGGGCTGATGATGTAGGCACCTTCTGTTAATAACGTACCAGAATTCCAGACTCCCAGGGGGAATGGAAGTGCAGTATAAATGATATTGTTTGCACAAACAGTTTAGTTACAGTAGCCCCCTTAATAAGTTAGGGAATAGTGGGGACTCTCCTGAAATCCAAGTTCCCAGGCACTAGCTAAGGGCCAACCTTGTACGCAGGCCTTTCTAAGAATTGTAACGTCAGGCCTGCTATGTTAACTCTTTTCTGCATAGAGTGCAGTAAAGGTTAAGAATTTCTAAATTTTATTTTATATAATTAATGCAAAACCCTTAAAGAGAGGATAGTATTATTTTTTACAATTTAGAGGTGAAAAAAATGGAGACTTGGAGAATTTAAGAATCTCACCCAAGATCATCACTGGTAGAATAGAACCCAGACTTGCTGGACTGTAACCACTATGCAAGACAGCCTGTGCATGATAGGGCGGAGGATGAGAGGGAGAAGAAATTGCTCACAATGGCTCTAACAGCACATGGGCTGGGTTGTACTGTGGCAATCCCCATCATCTCCATGATTTAAAACAACTAACTGTATTTCCCACATAAGCTCCACATCTGTTGCAGGTCAGTTGGGGTGTTGTGCACGTTGTCCTCGCTCTGTGACCTAGCTACTGCCAGTCATCGGGGCAGGAGGAAAGTGCAAGTGACACATGGTGCATTGGCTCTTAAGGCTTCTGTGCTGAAGTGTGATGTGTATCGCTCCATGGGCCAAAGCAGGTCACATGACCTCACCTAGCTTGTGGGGATGCAGAAGGAGTGCATTCCTACTGGGAATATTCATGAAGAGCACAAACAACTGCACAGCAGCCAGACAGGGTTCGCTTGTGGTTGTAGCATCTTCCCTCTGGATCCTCCAACGGGCACCCTATGTCCTCTTCTGATACAGGTACCAGGAGGATCCTGGCTCAATTGGTCTACATACAGCATGTCACTGGAGCCTAGGGGCAGTGTCATGTGTCTGTTCTCTTTGCCTCACACTTTGACCCCACACTAGAATTTACAAAGATTAGTATCTTTGGGGCCCCTCCTTTACTAAGTCCCTGCCTCGCCTGTTCAGCCTACAATCCAAAGTCATGTGAAAACTAGAGCTGGAGAAAAACCTCCTGGCTCCATCGGGCTTTTTGAATCCCTGGCAAATATTGCCTAGACATCTGAAACGATGGGTTCTTTAAAAAAGAATTCCAGGGGTATATTTATTAGCAAGCATGGATTTCGACAGATTTTTCATGTTCCTCTTTCTTGGCAGGGCGTGCAGGGATCTCCTGCCAGTTTCTGACAGCCTTGTTGCTAGGTGTTAAGTGAAAAACATCATCAGCCTGGTCTATTGATAGGTTCAAGTGACAGTGTATGTTGCCAATCTCAGCCAAGAATCACTTCTGACAATTTTCCTCTCCACCACCGTGCTTGGGCGGGAACATCACTTCTCCCCCTTTCCTTGGGAGTTTAAGATGCTGTAACCATATTAAGGCTGCATATGTCTGCGTGGCTGCAAGCAGTGGGTTTGTGGAGGAATTAAGCAGTGCATATGGCTTCCGGCAGTCTGCCTGTATCACGGCAGCCTCACCCAGCCTCGTGCCAAGTGAGGTTGTCGAAGCCACTGTGCCTGGTCCTCCTGAGGAGAGGGGCTTGGGCCAAACTTGTTGATTAGTGCTCACTGAGGCTGCCAAAATGGTCTGCCTGCTTGGCAAGGCTGGTGCTCTTGCAGAGGCCACTTGATTGACAGACCTCACCCTGTCCTCTCCCCCCACCCGGGGACAGCAGTCACTGCTTGTCCTTCAGTTTGCAGCCTGCAGGTTAAGCAAGTGCCTCCTCCCCTCCCCACTGGCACACACAGGCCAAGTCTAGTCCCTCCTGCTACCTCCAATCTGTTCTTCATCAGGGAGTCAGAATCTTCTCAGAATGCAAAGCTGATTGTGTCCAAGAAATGGTAATAAAAATAAAAATTAAAAAAATCTCCACTTGATTCTCATTGATGTTAAAATGAAAAAAAAAAAAACAACAAAATTTTGAGCGGTGTGTGTGGTCCTTCCTAGCCCCCACCCTCCTCCCTGCCTCATCCCTGATCAGGCTTCCTCTCTGTGTTCAAGCCACACCTGCCTTCTTTAGGCTCCACCAATGGCTATGTCTTTCTTCTTCATGGGACTTTGCACATGCCCTTCCTTATGTCCCCAGTCTCTTCTTCCTAGTTCAGTGGCTCCCAAGCTTGGCTGCACATGATAATCAACTAGAGTACAGGGGAAGGGATCCTGAAAATATGAATGCTTGGTCCTGCCACAGTAGATTTTAATTTCTTTGGTCTGATGAGAGGCCTGGGAATCAGTATTTTAAGAGCTATGCAGGTGATTCTAATTTACCTCCAGGGGTGAGAACCCCTGACCTTGTTAATTCCTATGCATTCTTTGGATCTCAGCTCCATAGTCCCTTCCTGAAGGAAGTCTTCCCTGATAACCCCTACAAGGTCAGAATATTCCTACTTAATACCATTGAAGAATCAGCCTGCCTTCCCTCATGGTATTAGGTTGGTGCAAAAGTAATCATACTTTTTGCCATTACTCTATTATTATTATTACACTTCAAGTTCTGGGATACGTGTGCAGAATGTGCAGGTTTGTTACATAGGTACACACGTGCCGTGGTGGTTTGTTGCACCCATCAACCCATCATCTACATTAGGTATTTCTCCTAATGCTATCCCTCCCCTAGCCCCCCACCCCATGACAGGCCCTGGTGTGTGATGTTCCCCTCCCTGTGTCCATGTGTTCTCACTGTTCAATCCCACTTGTGAGTGAAAACATGTGGTGTTTGGTTTTCTGTTCCTATGTTAGTTTGGTGAGAATTATGGTTTCCAGCTTCATCCATGTCCTTGCAAAGGACATGAACTCATCATTATTTTGTGGCTGAATAGGATTCCATGGTGTACATGTGCCACATATTCTTTATCCAGTCTATCATTGATGGGCATTTGGGTTGGTTCCAAGTCTTTGCTATTGTAAATTGTGCTGCAATAAACATACGTGTGCATGTGTCTTTATAGTAGAATGATTTATAATCATTTGGGTATATACCCAGTAATAGGATTGCTGAGTCAAATGGTATTTCTAGTTCTAGATCCTTAAGGAATTGCCACACTGTCTTCCACAATGGTTGAACTAATTTATGTTCCCACCAGCAGTGTAAAAGCATTCCTATTTCTCCACATCCTCTCCAGCATCTGTTGTTTCCAGACTTTTTAATGATCGCCATTCTAACTGGCGTGAGATGGTATCTCATTGTGGTTTTGATTTACATTTCTCTAATGACCAGTGATGATGAGCCTTTTTTCATATGTTTGTTGGCCATATGAATGTTTTCTTTTGAGAAGTGTCTGTTCATATCCTTCGTCCACCTTTTGATGGGGTGGTTTATTTTTTTCTTGTAAATTTAGCGCTTTGTCAGATGGATAGATTGCAAAAATTTTCTCCCATTCTGTAGGTTGCCTGTTCACTCTGATGATAGTTTCTTTTGCTGTGCAGAAGTCCCTTAGTTTAATTAGATCCCATTTATCAATTTTGGCTTTTGTTGCCATTGCTTTTGGTGTTTTGGTTATGAAGTCTTTGCCCATGCCTTTGTCTTGAATGGTATTGCCTAGGTTTTCTTCTAGGGTTTTTATGGTTTTAGGTCTTATGTTTAAGTCTTTAATCCACTTTGAATTAATTTTTGTATAAGGTGTAAGGAAGGGATCCAGTTTCGGTTTTCTGCATATGGCTGGCCAGTTTTCCCAACCACATTTATTAAGTAGGGAATCCTCTCCCCATTGCTTGTTTTTGTCAGGTTTGTCAAAGATCAGATGGTTGTAGATGTGTGGTGTTATTTCTGAGACCTCTGTTCTATTCCATTTGGTCTATATATCTGTTTTGGTACCAGTACTATGTTGTTTTGGTTACTATAGCCTTGTAGTATAGGTTGAAGTCAGGTAGCATGATGCCTCCAGCTTTGTTCTTTTTGCTTAGAATTGTCTTGGTTTTACAGGCTCTTTTTTAGTTCCATATAAAATTTAAAGTAGTTTTTTTCTAATTCTGTGAAGAAAGTCAATGGTAGCTTGATGGGGATAGCATTAAATCTATCAATTACTTTGGACAGTATGGCCATTTTCATGATACTGATTCTTCCTATCCATGAGCATGGAATGTTTTTCCATTTGTTTGTGTCCTCTTTTATTTCCTTGAGCAGTGGTTTGTAGTTCTCTTTAAAGAGGTCCTTCACATCCCTTGTAAGTTGAATTCCTAGGTATTTTATTCTCTTTGTAGAAATTGTGAATGAGAGTTCACTCATGATTTGGCTCTCTGTCTATTATTGGTGTATAGGAATGCTTGTGATTTTTGCACATTGATTTTGTATCCTGAGACTTTGGTGAAGTTGCTTATCAGCTTAAGGAGATTTTGAGCTGAGATGATGGGGTTTTCTAAATATACAATCAGGGCATCTGCAAACAGAGACAATTTTACTTCCTCTCTTCCTATTTGAATACGCTTTATTTCTTTCTCTTGCCTGATTGCCCTGGCCAGAACTTCCAATACTATGTTGAATAGGAGTGGTGAGAGAGGGCATCCTTGTCTTGTGCTGGTTTTTAAAGGGAGTGCTTCCAGCTTTTGCCCATTCAGTATGATATTGGCTGGTGTTTTGTCATAAATAGCTCTTATTATTTTGAGATATGTTCCATAAATACCTAGTTTATCAAGCGTATTTAGCATGAAGGGGTGTTGAATTTTATTGAAGGCCTTTTCTGCATCTATTGAGATAGTCATGTGGTTTTTGTCATTGGTTCTGTTTATGTGATGGATTACGTTTATTGATTTGTATATGTTGAGCCAGCCTTGCATCCCAGGGATGAAGCTGAGTTGATCGTGGTGGATAAGCTTTTTGATGTTCTACTGGATTTGGTTTGCCAGTATTTTATTGAGGATTTTCACATTGATGTTCATCAAGGATATTGGCCTGAAATTTTCTTTTTTTATTGTGTCTCTCCCAGGCTTTGTTATCAGGATGATACTGGCCTCATAAAATGAGTTAGGGAGGATTCCCTGTTTTTCTATTGTTTGAAATAATTTCAGAAGGAATGTACCAGCTCCTTTTTGTACCTCTGGAAGAATTCAGCTGTGAATCCATCTGGTCCTGGGCTTTTTTTTGGTTGGTAGACTATTAATTACTATCTCAATTTCAGAACTTGTTATTGGTTTATTCATGGATTCAACTTCTTCCTGGTTTAGTCTTGGGAGGGTGTATGTGTCCAGGAATTTTTCCATTTCTTCTAGATTTCTTAGTTTATTTGCATAGAGTTGTTTCTAGTATTCTCTGATGGTAGTTTTTATTTCTGTGGGATCAGCTGTGATCTCTCCTTTGTCATTTTTTATTGTGTATTTGATTCTTCTCTCTTTTCTTCATTAGTTTTGCTCGTGGTCTATGTATTTTGCTAATCTTTTCAAAAAACCAGTTTCTGGATTCATTGACTTTTTGAAGGGTTTTTCATGTCTCTATCTCCTTCAGTTGTGCTCTGATCTTAGTTATCTCTTGTCTTCTGCTAGTTTTTGAATTTGCTCGCTCTTGCTTCTCCAGATCTTTTAATTGTGATGTTAGTGTGTTGATTTTAGATCTTTCCCACTTTCTCCTGTGTACATTTAGTGCTATAAATTTCCCTCTAAACACTGCTTTAGCTGTTTCCCAGAGATTCTGGTACATTGTGTTTTTGTTCTCATTGGTTTGAAAGAACTTCTTTATTTCTGCCTTAATTTCATTTTTACCCAGTAGTCATTCAGGAGCAGGTTGTTCAGTTTCCATGGAGTTGTATGGTTTTGAGTGAGTTTCTTAATCCTGAGGTGTAATTTGATTGCACTGTGGTCTGAGAGACTGTTTGTTATGATTTCCGTTCTTTTGCATTTGCTGAGGAGTGTTTTACTTTCAATTATGTGGTCAATTTTAGAATAAGTGTGATGTGGTGCTGAGAAGAATGTATATTCTGCTGATTTGGGGTGGAGAGTTCTGTAGATGTCTATTAGGTCTACTTGGCCCAGAGCTGAGTTTAAGTCCTGATTATTTTTGTTAATTTTCTGTCTCATTGATCTGTCTAATGTTGACATTGGGGTGCTAAAGTCTCTCACTATGATTGTATGGGAGTCTAAGTCTCTTTGTAGGTCTCTAAGAACTTGCTTTATGAATCTGGATGCTGCTGTATTGGGTACATATATATTTAGGATAGTTAGCTCTTCTTGTTGCATTGATCCCTTTACCATTGTGTAATGCCCTTCTTTGTCTCTTTTGATCTTTGCTGGTTTAAAGTCTGTTTTATCAGAGACTAGGATTGCAATCCCTTCTTTTTTTTTGCTTTCCATTTGCTTCATAAATACTCCTCCATCCCTTTATTTTGAGCCTTTGTGTGTCTTTGCACATGAGATGGGTCTCCTGAATACAACACACTGATGGGTCTTGATTCTTTATCCAATTTGCCAGTCTGTGCCTTTTAATTGGGACATTTATCCCATTAGGGTTAGGGTTAGGTTTAGGTTAATAATCCCAAGGTTAATATTGTTATGTGTGAATTTTTTCCTGTCATTATGATGCTAGCTAGTTATTTTTCCCATTAGTTGATGCAGTTTCTTCATAGTGTCAATGGTCTTTACAATTTGTTGTGTTTTTGCAGTGGCTGGTACCGGTTTTTCCTTTCCATGTTTAGTGCTTCCTTCAGGAGCTCTTGTAAGGCAGGCCTGGTGGTGACACAATCTCTCATTTGCTTGTCTGTAATGGATTTTATTTCTCATTTGCTTATGAAGCTTAGTTTGGCTGGCTATGAAATTCTGGGTTGAAGATTATTTTCTTTAAGAGTGTTGAATACTGGCCCACACTCTCTTCTGGCTTGGAGGGTTTCTGCTGACAGATCTGCTGTTAGTCTGAGGGGCTTCCCTTTATGTGTAACCTGACCTTTCTCTCTGGCTGCCCTTAACATTTTTTCCTTTATTTCAACCTTGTTGAGTCTGACAATTATGTGTCTTGGGGTTGCTCTTCTCAAGGAGTATCTTTTTGGTGTTCTCTGTATATCCTGAATTTGAATGTTGGCCTGTCTTGCTAGATTGGGGAAGTTCTTTTGGATAATATCCTGAAGAGTGTTTTCCAACTTCGTTCCATTCTCCCTGTCACTTTCAGCTACACCAATCAAATGTAGGTTTCGTCTTTTCACATAGTCCTATATTTCTTGGAGGCTTTGTTCATTCCTTTTCATTCATTTTTCTCTAATCTTGTCTTCATGCTTTATTTCATTAAGTTGATCTTCAATCTCTGATATCCTTTCTTCTGCTTGATTGATTCAGCTATTGATATAGCATGTGCTTCATGAAGTTCTCGGGCTGTGTTTTTCAGCTCCATCAGGTCATTTGTGTTCCTCTCTAAACTGGTTATTCTAATTAGCAATTCTTCTAACCTTTTTTCAAGGTTCTTAGCTTCCTTTCATTGGGTTAGAACATACTCCTTTAGCTTGGAGGAGTTTGTTTTACCCATCTTCTGAGGCCAACGTCTGTCAATTCGTCAAACTCATTTTTCATCCAGTTTTGTTCCCCTGCTGGTGAGGAGTTGTGATCCTTTGGAGGAGAAGAAGCATTCTGGTTTTTGGAATTTGCAGCCTTTTTGTGCTGGTTTTTCCTTATCTTCATGGATTAATCTACCTTTGGTCTTTGATGTTGGTGACCTTCAAATGGGGTTTTTGTGTGGACGTCCTTTTTGTTGATGTTGATGCTGTTCCTTTCTGTTTGTTGTTTTCCTTCTAACAGGCCCCTCTGCTGCATGTCTCCCGGAGTTTGGTGGAGGTCCACCCCAGATGCTGTTTGTCTGGGTACTACCAGTGGAGGTTGTAGAACAGCAAAGATTGCTGCCTGTTCCTTCCTCTGGAAGCTTTGTCCCAGAGGGGCACCTGCCAGATGCCAGCTGGAGCTCTCCTGTATGAGGTGTCTGTTGATTCCTGCTGGGAGCTGTCTCCTGGTCAGGAGGCACAGGGGTCAGGGACCCACTTGAGGAGGCATTCTGTCCCTCAGCAGAGCTCGAGCACTGTGCTGGGAGATCTGCTGCTCTCTTCAGAGCTGGCAGGCAGGAATGTTTAAGTCTGCTGAAGCTATGCCCATAGCCACAACTTCTCTCAGGTTCTGTAAGCCCCTGACTGAGACTGCTGCCTTTCTTTCAGAGATGCCCTGCCCAGAGAGGAGGAATCTAGAGAGGCAGTCTGGCTACAGAGGCTTTGTCGTGCTGTGGTGGGCCCCACCCAGTTTGAACTTCCCAGCAGCTTCATTTACACTGTGAGGGGAAAACTGCCTACTCACGCCTCAGTAATGGTGGATGCCCCTCCCTCCACCAAGCTCGAGCATCCCGGGTCGACTTCATACTACTGTGCTGGCAGCGAGAATTTTAAGCCAGTGGATCTTAGCTTGCTGGGCTCCATGGGGCTGGGATCCACTGAGCTAGACCACTTGGCTCCCTGGCTTCAGCCCCCTTTCCATGGGAATGAACAATTCTGTCTTGCTTCTGTTCCAGGTGCCACTGGGCTAAAAAAAAAAAAAAAAAAAAAAAAAAAAAAGACTCCTGCAGCTAACTTGGTGTCTGCCCAAATGGCTGCCCACTTTTGTGCTTGAAACCCAGGGCCCTGGTGGTGTAGGCACCCAAGGGAATCTCCTGGTCTGCGGGTTGCAAAGACCATGGGAAAAGTGTAGTATGTGCGTCTGAATGCACCATTCCTTATGGCAGTCCCTCATGGCTTCCCTTGGGTAGGGGAGGGAGTTCCCCAATCTCTTGCACCTCCTGGGTGAGGTGATGCCCCACCGTGCTTCAGCTCACCCTCAGTAGGCTGCATTTGCTGTCTAACCAGTCCCAATGAGATAAGCCAGGTACCTCAGTTGGAAATGCAAAAATCACCTGCTTCCTGCATTGATCTCACTGGGAGCTGTAGACCAGAGCGGTTCCTATTCAGCCTTCTTTGCCATTACTTTTAATGGCAAAAAAAAGTGATTACTTTTGCACCAACCTAAGAGCCCAACACTTAAAAGCCTGAGTTTTACCCTTAATTGTGTGAGAATTGGATTAGTATCTTTCTTCCTGGTTGGACTTTAAGCTTCATGAGGGCCATGGTTATATATAATTTTACTCAACATTTTAATGCCAGTGGTGACAAGCACCTAATAGGAGGTCAAAAAATAATAAAATAAATGAATCAATTCTAGAGACCTCCCAAGTTCTTCAGGTAGCCCATCTAATCATATTTAGATGTTGGGACTATTAAATAGGTTTTAATACTGCTTTTTGGCCAAACAATTCTCATGAATAACCAGTGAAGAAGAAGAAGGAAGCCAAGGGTGTCTCCTTCTCCAGTCAGTCCTGAGAATCCCAAACCAGTATCTTCAGTGACCAAGAGCAGTCTTGACTGGGGTGGATTTGAGTGTGTGAAGTTGTATGGAGTAGAAGTAGGTGGGCCTGTATGAGTGGTGGTCATATCCTATAGGGCAGATGTGGAGGTGAAGCAGGTGCATGTGGAAGAACTGTTCTAGGTATAAAGATACAGCTTTCCACGAATAAATAGCCAATGAAATGGGTGTCTAGTAAACTCAATATTCTGACCCAGGACAGTATGTTCCCACTATTTCTGGAAAGGAAACTGTTTTTCAAACTGGAAAGATTAGAAAAAATGTGACTTAGGAGGCATCATTCCTTCAAAACAGGCAAGGCTAAAAATATTAAATGGAAATTTTCAGAAATAAACAATTCATAAGTTTAAAATTGCATTTGTTCTGAGTAGTATGATGAAATCTCAAGCCATCCTGCTTAATCCCAACCAGGATGTGAATCATCCCTTTGTATAGTGTATCTGTGCTCTATGCACTATCCACTTATTAGCCATTGACTGACTGCTTCTGATATCCCACCCTCCACATTGTCATGGCTGTGTGATCCAGGATCACCCAAAGCAGGTGACCCTCCTTCTCGCATATTGTTAGAAGGTCAACAATAGCCTAATGCTAAGTCACAATGCCTATCCCATTCATTTCACTTCATCTCATCACATAGGAACTGTGTCATCTTGCATCATCACAAGAAGAAAGATGAGTACAGTACAGTAAGATATTTTGGGAGACAGAAAAAGAGAAAGTACATTCACATAACTTTTATTACAGTATACTGTTAAAAGTTTTCTATTTTATTATTCTTGTTAATTGCTTTCTGTGACTAATTTATAAATTAAACTTTATCATATATATATATACACATACACACACACATATGTGAAAAAACATGGTGTATATAGTGCTCAATACTATCCATGGTTTCAGGCATCCACTGGGGGTTTTGAAATGTATCCCCCACAGACAATTGGGGACTACTGTATTATCTTCTCTCTCTTCTTTGTTCTCTACACATTTTTCCTGGGCTTCCCTTGTGCCTTCTCAGTATGTGTGACTGATTCTTAAATCCTTATTTCCTACTTTCATCTTTCTCCATAGCTACAGAACCACCCTTTCAGCTGGAAATTCTGTTTATTTCAAACGTATTAGCCAAAGTGGAACTCATTGTGTCTTCTCTGCCTCAGCCTAAATCATAGTCTTTTGTGTGATTTGGGGATTGTGAAAAGAATAATTTACTTGGCAGCCAGGCATCAGGATCTCTATTTGCTTGCCTTTGGGTTGCAGTTTCTTTTAGTCTTTTTTCTCAAAGTAGACTAGGAAAAGATTAAACATCACCCACCACCTCATTTTCACTCTGTCTCCATTGCCAGTGCCAGCACCACCACCACAGTATTCAGCACCATCTCCACCACTGCCACCTTCAGCACCATCTCCAACACTGCCACCTTCAACACCATCACCACTACCACCAATACCACCTTCACCACCATGACCTTCAACACCATCTTCACCACCACCACCTCCACCACCACTACCACCACATCTACCACAACCACCTTCAACACCATCACCACTACCCCCACCACGGCCACCACCATTACCAACACCAGCAACAATAACAGAACAACTTTTGAAGTGCCCAGGGTAGAAAAACACATAGATAACACACAGATTAAAACTCTGAGCCATACCTGGCAACCAATTTATTCACTCATTGAATCCTTACAACCTAATTAGGTAGGTACTACCCTTATCACCATTTTATAAATGACAAAGCCAAGTTCCAGAGAAGGTAAGTCCCCTGTGCAAGGGCATACAGTTAGCAAACTCAAAGCTAGGATACCGTTCACCTGCAGAGCCCATGCTCTGAACCATACGTTCCCATGAAGCACCTCACAGATGAAGTTTACCCACATTCCTCAAAGGGTTTATACTTCTAGGTTTGTGGTACTAAATATGTTGTGTCACCACTGATTGTGTAATTCATTGTTACCATGATTAGACTTAGTTTTTGAAGGGCAGTGGTTCTCCTCTTATTTATCTTCCCTCTCTGGTGCTAAGCACTGGGCTTACTGTACTAATACACAGTAGACTCTAAGTCAGTATCTTAATTTAAAGTGAATGCTGGCAAGATGATGCCTTTATTGTTATGTGGTTTGGATTTTACCAGGTTTCCTCAATGTACAATCTGTGTGCTATTTGTGACAGAATTGCTGGAGGGAATTTAAAAATTATTTTAAACGTGTTTTAAGATCTCACGCAGACCACCTGAATCAGAGTCTGGGTGTGTAGCAAAGTCATCTTCATTTAAAGCACCTTCCCATGTAATTTTTAGGTTCTTTAGTTGGTGATATGGTTTGTCTCTGTGTCCCCACCCAAATCTCATCCTGAATTGTAATCCCCACACGTCAGAGGAGGTTCCTGGTGGGACATGATTGAACCACAGGGGTGGCTTCCCTCTTGCTGTCTCGTGATAGTGAGTGAGTTCTTACAAAATCTGATTGTTTGAAAGTGTATGGCACTTCCCCCTTTGCTCCCTCTCTCTCTTCTGCTCCACTACGGTAAGACGTGGTTGCTCCCCGTTCCCCTTCCGCCATGATTGTAAGTTTCCTGAGGCCTCCCAGTCATGCTTCCTGTTAAGCCTGCAGAACTGTGAGTCAATTAAACCTCTTGTCTTCATAAATTACCTAGTCTCAAGTAATTCTTTATAGCAGTGTGAGAACAGACTAACACAACTGGAGACCCACTATAGCCTTTCTCAGGGCTGAGATTCTATGATGATGATTTCTTATTAGGTCCACACAGAACAGTAAAAGATGCCATGGAAAAAGTGGTTCTGGGAATGCATTTCTACCAGCATTTGATTTCCGGGATTGTACAAAACTGTATTGTTTTTATTGTAAGTTTCCTCAAATCCTTTGTGGAATGAGCCAAGCTATATAAATCAATATGAATTAATAAAATTAAGCTCTACCGTTTCCCTAAGTAATCACACAATAGAAGCCTCAATAACACAGCTGCCCTCATGGCTACTAAAACTCTAACCCTGCATTGAACAGAAAGCATTTCCAGCAGAGACAAGAAAGAGGCCTAACGAGGCAGGGGTGAGAGTGTTCTTAAGTATCAGGGGGTCAAACCATGGAAAGTTAATTACTTCTCCACTTTGTGTTCTCTTCCTGGAATGTTCAGATGTGAGTTTGGCATCATGGACAAAGCCCCCACTTGGAAATCAGCAGACCTGAGCTTGCATTCTGCCACCTCTGCTTGGGCAAGTTAGATACCTTTTCATAGCTTATCTCCAATCACGGAAATGATTGAAAAAGACCTATTTGGGATTTGTGAGGATTAGGACCAATGTTTACATAAAGCCTTGTGCCATGGTTGGCATGTAGTTGGTACTGTATGATGAATATTACTTTCCTCTTCTTTTACTATTATTAAAAATTATAATCATAATTCTAGTTATTTTTACTCTCTTCCACCATTAGGAGGAATCAAATAACTGAAGTCCTACTACTGATGTTCTTAGAACCTGATAGCCAGTATGATGACAATTTAAGTCTTACTTTAACTCTGAGAGCTAGAAACCCATCTTCATGAAGTATCTCTCAAGGGACCTCCAGCAATGCCTATGTGCCACATAACTTATATTTTTAGCTACCGATTTAAAAATAAACCTGTGAGGTAGACTGCAAAAATGGCTACAGTACACTTGGCAGTTCCTTGTGTTGTGACTGCAATTCCCCCTCACCAATTAGATACAGAGTCTGTTTTCCCATCCCTGGGAAATCTGGAAATTTGGGCTGGACTGTGATTGCTGTGATGTGATGGAAATGACGGTGTGTCAGTTCTGAGCATAGATCTTGTACTTTTGGAGACTTGCCACTGCCATGTGAACAGAGTCAGGCTGAGTAGATGGATGATAAAAGACCTGGGACTCAGCTACCCCTGAAATCCCAGTGATAAGCTAGCCAACCACCTGCTATGTGAATGAGGCCATGCTAGACCAGTCAGCCACCAGCCAACCTGCCAAACACATGAACCAGCCCTGCTGAGCTCAGTCAAGCCTGGATCAGTTCATTGGACCACTCAGCTGACCTAGAGACCATGAATAATGATAAATGCTTATGGATTTAGGCCACTAGGTTTGAGAGTGTTCTGAGTAGCATGATGAACTACTGATTGGTTACATAGCAATTGCTAGCTGATACTCTTTTGAATTTGCAGCAATTCATCCAGTCATTTTGGCATCACATAGCAGATCATCAACAACTTTATTTATTTATTATTTATTCATCTATTTATTTATTTTTTGAGACAAAGTCTCACTCTGTCACCCAGGCTGGAGTGCAGTGGTATGATCTCGGCTCACTGCAACCTCCACTTCCTGGATTCAAGCGATTCTCCTACCTTAGCCTCCCGAGTAGCTGGAATTACAGGTGTGTGCCATCACGCCCAGCTAATTTTTGTATTTTTTGTAGATATGGGGTTTTGCCATGTTGTCCAGGCTGGTCTCAAACTCCTGGCCTCAGGTGATCCGCCCACCTCAGCCTCCCAAAGTTCTGGGATTACAGGTGTGAGTCACTGCACCTGGCTGACAAATATTTTAGTGCCTACCATAGTCCTCTGGGAATATGGTGGTGAGCATGGAAGATGTCTGACTTCAGGGAGCTTACATTAGAAAACTAGAGTAACAGAAATAGAAACGTAAAGCAATCTGTGACTCCACTTGAGTACCACTGGGAGTAGGAGTTGTGGTTCCAGTCCCTTTGATCATGATTTTGTGCAGTTTTACTTCTAGCACCTTAAAAAGAACTCCATGTAGCCCACAAGTGTATTTAAAGGCACATTTCTCTCTGGCAGGATGACTTCCCAGGGCCCATAGTGACCTGGATGTCCTCCTGTACCCTTGAGTCAGGACATCCCTGAAGGCCACAGGCAGAATGGGCTTACAACATCTTTCTCAGCTCATTCTCCTGGCTAGGACACCAAGTCAAAATAGTTGATGAAGAGCTGTCATCTCTTAAAATGGGAAGCCTATTGACTTGTTTTCTGAGACAGCAGCTGTGTTTGCAGCACTTTGCAGTCATCACAGCCTATTCTGTACAGTCCTGGCCTTCACACTCAAATGTCAAGTCTCCATTTATTCAGAGTAAGTATCTCCAAGGGACTGGGAAGGTTTCCCTAGAGATGGCACTGAGTCACAGGAAGTTGGGCACTTCCCAGATATAGTGATTCTCTTTTTCCTGTGGTCTCCTGAAATTGAGCATTTTTCCAACTAAGTGACAGATTATAAAGTAAACCTTATGAGTTGGTCAGCAGGTGTGCAGTAGGGTTGCTCATAGGTACACCAAACTCATCTACCCCTTTTCAATGTTTCAGAGCACCTACCTGTGCCAGGTAGATGCAGAGATGAACATCATAGCCTTCACCATCAGAGCTTACAGTTTAATGTGGAGACAGATGGGTATGTAATTTCAGTACCAAACGATAAGTACTACAGTGTGTGTTTGCATATATGGTGATTAGAGAGAGTGGGAAGGAGTCAGAACAACCCAAGATCGAACTTTATAGCAGTGTAGCATGGTGGTTGGGAATCTGGTTAGTCTAGGTTTAAACTCTGGCTCTGCCACTTGCTATATGACCCTGAGAAAACTACCTTACCTCTCTGAGCCTTGATTTGCCCATTTGGGAAAGTAGAATAATGACAGCACTTATCTCCTAGGGTAATTGTAAGAATTAACTCAATTAATATATGTATAGTGCTTAAAACAATACTGGCACAGAGTGAGGTCTGGAAAAAAATTATAAATGAAAAATAATAAAACTTCATCTTGAAGCGTAAGCAAGAAGACAAACAGCAGGGCATTCTGGATAGAGGGAAGAGTTAGAAAGGTAGGTTCAAGGGCAGCCTGGAAAGGCTTTGAATCTGACTATGAAGTATTTACAATAATCTTAAGCAGTGGTTCCCAAACTATAGCTTGTGTCAAATCCTCTTCAGGGTGTGTTAAAACAGAGACTGCTGGACCCTATCCCCAGAGCTTCTTATTCAGCTGGTCTGGGCAGGGCCCAAGAATTTACATTTCTAGCAATATTCTAGATAGCACTCATACAGTTGGTTATTCAGGGACCATAGTCTCTTGCCTCTAGCATGCTCTTTTTTTTTTTTTTTTTTTTTTCCCAGACAGAGTCTCAGTCTGTCACTCAAGCTGGAGCTCAGTGGTGCCATCTTGGCTCACTGCAACCTCCGCCTACTGGGTTCAAGCAATCCCTCTGCCTCAGTCTCCCGAGTAGCTGGGATTGCAAGCGTAGTTGGGATTGCAAGCGTGCACCACCACACCAGGCTAATTTTTGTATTTTTAGTAGAAACAGGGTTTCATCATGTTGGCCCGACTGGTCTCGAACTTCTGACCTCAGGTGATCTGCCTACCTTAGCCTCCCTAAGTGCTGGATTACAGGCGTGAGCCACCGCGCCCGACCTCTAGTATGCTCTTAATGGCTCAAATTCTCACCCCCGTTTGGTGAACTTGATACTTGGTACTTGTCTTCAGGTCTCTACTCAGATAGCATTTTCCCCAGGAAGGCATCTTTTCAGGTCTTCCCCTCCTAATTGGGTTAGGTGCTCTTCCTGGACAGTCTCTTTTCAAAAATGTTTACCTTTCCACCCTGTGTCAATCCCTACCTCCCAATACACATATATACTTTTCCTGGGGCAGGAAATAATCTGCTGATTCTTCCCCAGGCGCATTCTCTGATATTAAGGCAGAATAGGCTGGGTAAGGGCCAAAGGAACCACACATGTTCTTGATAGGCCCAACTGCAGACCCCAGGCTGCTGCATGACGGCTCTGTCCACCTTCTTGCCTGTCTATGCCCAACAGTTGCTTAAAACTTGCTTCTTCTACCTTTCCTGCCTAGCCAGGCCCAGCTCAAGCCACTCATTCATCGCGCAACAACTTGTATGGAGTTTTCTTTTGGAGTGATAAAAATGTTTTGGAGCTAGATAGTGGTGGTAGTTGCACAAAATTGTGAATGTACTAATCACCACTGAGTTTTTCACCTTACAATGGTTAATTTTATGTTCTATGACTTTTATCTCAGTTCAAAAAACCCACTCCCTAAAATGTGGAATATTTTTTTGAAAACCCTAGTTTTCACGAATTCATCCTTCCCCATCTCCCTAAAGCCAACCTCTATTTTAAAGACAATTTTTGTCTTCTTGACACTGACCCCCAATAGGCTTCTTTGTTAGTGGCAAGAGCTGACATGAAGACTTGATCATAGTTGTTGAATCCACTCTAGAACCTTCTCGGTGCCCCGAGCCTGCTGTGTTCTCATCAGTGCATAGTCTCATTCTGTCCCAGGCATAGGCTCTTGCTGTTTGTTCTCTCTGATAGGAGGACTCATCTTTTCTGATAATTCAGTCCTCCCAGCTACATTTTACCTTTTCAAAGCATTACTTTTGTACCAGTTTCTCTCACTTGAAGCTATTTTAATGGGTTAATCAGTATTGGCAGTGATCTTGCTTTCTGTTTACTCGGTTTTTGTCTGTTCTGCCAAGTCCCCCTGGAATGCAAGCTAAGCGGCTATGAGGAACTTGCCTGTTGTATTCACTCCTGCATCCCCAGTGCCTGGAGTATAGCCTGGCACATAGTAGGTGCTAGAAAGTTCTTGGTGAATGAATGACTGTAACAGAATAAGGAAGACAGGTCAAAGTGGGAGGTGTTGGGCTATTAGCAGGGCCAGGGTTTTGGTGCTATGCCTTGAACGCTGGAGTCCTGGAGAGTTGCAGGCTTCAGCAAAGTTCTTTTTGCTTGATGTAAGCAGAGATCTGCTTACTGATGACCTTCATGATGCTGTTTTTCCAACCAGAGGATGAGTTGTCTCAGAGCATGTCCACATTTCTTCTCCTCTGGCTTCTTTCTCACTCGGGTTGTGTAGTAAAGGATTAACTTTGCTCAAAGGAAGATTTAGTCCTTGCCCAGTTCCTGGGAAGTAACCAGTAAGCTCTTGGGATATCCTTCCTGATATCATATCTTTGTTTACCTGGGGGCCTTGGGCCATGCCAGTTAGCTTATGATGACAATGTGATTTATGGCAGAGATCTTGGGTTACAAGGTGTCAGCTTGACCTCTGCAGAGGCTGGAGACTGTGGTCAGCTACACAGCATGTCCACCCTATCTACATGACTGACCTCCCATAAAAAACACCAAGACTTGGGTGAGCTTTCCTGCTTGGCAAATACTCAGGTGTGTATTATCATACATCATTTCTGGGAGATGCAGACACTGTCTGCACAACTCCTCTGGAAGAGGACACCTGGAAGTGTCATGCCTCATCTCTCCTGGACCCTTTCCCGTGTGATTCTCTCCTTTGCTGATTTTAATCTGTATCCTTTTGCTGCAATAAACCCTAACCGTGAGTACAATGACTGTTCTGAGTTTTGTGAGTACTTCTAGTGAATCATTAAATCTGAGGATGATCTTTAGGACCCCCTAAGTACAGTGGTTGGTACACAGTTGGTACCCAATAGGTGTTGATTGAGTGCTTATGAAACTGACTTCTTGAAGTCTTTCCTATGAGGCATTGAAGAAAGAACAGTTGCTTAGCTTGTTGCTCCCCCTGTAGTCATGGACAAAGGGAACAGTTTCTACCAAAGGGGAGAAAAAATATATATATTTTTAACCCTGATAAATTCTTTAGTTGAGACACTTTCCTGAAAACAAAAGTCAGATTAATAAGATAAACACCAGCAGAAGTTTATGGATGTATGCTATACCCATCATGTGAGAGAGGCCTCAGTTCAAAAGTATCTTTATCAAGGCAGTAGCTTAGGGTCCTTGCTTAAATAGGATTTTAACAAAGGGCAATAAATCTTAGCATAATGACAAGACAAAGGAGGAGCAGTTCCAGTCTTGTAGAAGGCAGGGAAAATGTGGAAAGGTAGTAAAATCTGTTCCCAGATTCCTCTGGTAATTGCTGGTGCCTCCCAGATTCCTCTGGTAATTGCTGGTGCCTTCTGTAGGCCAGTAAGCAAGTGCTGTCTCCAGTAAGAAAGGATTTCTGTCCTGTCATCAGGCAAATAAAAGCTGAGGCAATGTGTTCCCCTGCATTTTGAGTGTCTTTAACATAATAATCCTCAACCTTTTTTGGAGAAACATTTTGGTTTTCTTTACTATGAAGCAGCCAGCATCTTTGGAGGGCCCACCCATGCTCTCTTCCACCTCTGTAATGTCCTGACTGAGGTGCTTATAGGGCTCAAATTACTCATAGATAAACACAAAGGTCTTTCTGTAATCTTCACTCCAGGGACACCTCTGAAAACTGTTTGTTGCACATAGGTTACAAAGTCAATATGTTGGTCCTTGAGGGGTGGAGGGTGGGTTGGTATGCTAGCTCAGGGAACAAGATATGACCTGAAAGAACTCTTTAACATCATTGAAAGTCTTTTAACTTTCCAGTGTATGGGGATGGATTTATATTGAGCTATTGTGTATATATGCCATATTTTCTTTATCGGTTCATCTGTTAATGGACACTTAGGTTGGCTCTATATTTTGGGTATTGTGAAGAGTGCTGCAATACACATGCGAGTGCAGATATTTCTTCAACATACAGATTTTCTTTCCTTTGATTGTATACCCAGTATTGGAATCACTGGGTCATATGGTAGTTCTATTTTTAAGTTTTTGAGGAAATGCCATACTATTTTCCATAATGACTATAATAAATTACATTTCCACCAACAGTGTATAAGAGTTTCCTTTTCTCTATATCCTTGTCAGAATTTATTTTTTTCCATTTTTGATAACAGAGCCGTTCTAACTGGAGTCAGATGATATTTCATTGTAGCTTTGATTTGCATTTTCCTGTTGATTAATGATGTTAGCATTTTTCAGTATACTATTGGCTATTTGTATGTATTTTTTGAGGAATATCTATCTGCATCAATAGCCCCTTTAAAAATCTGGTTGTTATTATTATTTGCTGTTGAGTTACTTTAGTACCTTGTATAATCTGGATATTAATCCCTTGTTGAATAATCAGCTTGCAAATATTTTTTCCTCTGCTTCCGGTTGTCTCTTTGCTCTGTTGATTGTTTCCTTTGCTGTGCAGAAGCTTTTTAGTTTGATATAATCCCACTTACCTATTTTTGCTTTTGTTGCCTCAGCTTTTGAGGTCTTATCTATAAAATCTTCATCCAGATTAATGTTCTGAGGCATTTATTCTATGTTTTCTTCTAGTAGTTTCATAGTTTCAGGTAGTACATTTGAATCTTTAATCCATTTGTGTTGATTTTTGTATATGGTGAGAGATAGGGGTCTGGTTTTACTCTTCTGTATATGGATATCCGGTTTTCCCAGCACATTCATTAAAGAGGCAGTCTTTTCCTCAACGTGTGTTCTTGATGCTTTTGTCAAAAATCAGTTGGCTGTAAATAAATGGATTTATTTCTGGGCTCTCTATTCTGTTCCACTGGTCTATTTAGATCCATAGTAGTATTATGCCTCCAGCTATGTTCTTTTTGCTCGGGGTCGCTTTGGCTATTTGGGGTCTTTTGTGGTTTCATACAAATTTTAGGATTATTCTATTTCCGTGAAGAGTGACATTGTTTATTTGATGGGGATTGCACTGAATCAGTAGATCACTTTGGATAGCATGGTCATTTTCATATTATTTCTTCCAATCTATGAACATGAGATATCTTTCCATTTTTATATCCTCTTCAATTTCTTTCATCGTTGTTAATTATAGTTTTTATTGTAGAATCTTTCATCTCCTTGGTTATTGTGCATATATGCCATTTTTGGTAGCTATTGTAAATGGATTGTTTTCTTGATTTCTTTATTAACTAATTATTGGTGTATAGAAATGTGACTGATTTTTATATGTTAATTTTGTATCCTGTAACTCTACTGAATTTATTGATCAGTTCTAAGATTTTTTGGTGGAGTCTTTAGGGTTTTCTATATATAAAATAATTTTGTCTGCAAACAGACAATTTGACTTCTTCCTTTTCAATTTGTATGCCCTTTATTTCTTTCTCTTGCCTAATTTCTCAGGCTAAGACTTCCAGTAATATGTTGAATAACAGTGATGAAATAGGCATCTTTGTCTTGTTCTGGTTCTTCGGGGAAAAGTTGAAAACTTTTCCCCATTCATTATGATGTTGGCTCTGGGTTTGTCTTAGATGCTCTTTATTGTGTTGAGGTGCATTCCTTTTAAACCGAATTTGTTGAGATGGGTGATTTTTTTAATTATGAAAGGATGCTGAGTTTTAACAATGCTTTTCTGCATCTATCGAGATGATCATATGGTTTTGTTCTTCGTTCTGTTGGTGTGATGATTTATATTTACTGATTTGTATATGTTAAATCATTCTTGCATCCCTGGGATAAATCCCACTTGATCATGGTGTGTAAGCTTTTTGATGTGCTGTTGGATTTGGTTTGCTAGTATTTGTTGAGGATTTTTGCATTTATATTTATAAGGCTATTGGCCTGTAGTTTTCTTTTTGTTGTATCCTTGTCTGGTTTTGACATCAGGGTAATGACAGCCTCATAGAATGAGTATGGAAGAATTTCCTCCCCTTTAATTTCCTGGAATAGTTTGAGAATTGGTGTCAGTTCTCTAAATGTTTGGTAGAATTCAGCAGTAAAGCTCATTAGTTCTGGGCTTTTCTTCGTTGGGAGACTTTATTACTAATTCAATCTCATTACTTGTTATTGCTGTGTCCAGGTTTTATATTTCTTTCTGGTTTAATATTAGTAGATTTTATGTGTCCAGGAATATATCCAGTTTCTCTAAGTTTTCCAATTTGTTGGCCTTTATAGTTGTTCACAATAGTCTCTAATGATCCTTTGTATTTCTGTGACACTATTTTTAATGGCTTAGTTTTCATTTCTGATTTTCTTTATTTGGGTCATGTCTCTCTTTTTTCTTAGTCTAGCAAATGGCTTGTTGATTTTTGTTTTTTCAGATAAAAGAAGTTTCATTTTGTTGGTCTTTTGCATCTTTTAGTTTCAATTTCACTTACTTCTGCTCTGATCTTTATTATTTATTTCCTCCTACCAATTTGGGTTTGGCTTTTCTTGCTTTTCCAGTTCCTTGAGATGAATCATTTGAAATGATTCATGTTATTTATTTGAAATCTTTCTACTGTATTGATATAGGCATTTATTGCTACAAACTACTCCCTTAGTACCGTTTTTGCTTTATCTCATAGGTTTTGTTATGTTGTGTCTCTATTTTCATTTGTTTCAAGACATTTAAAAATTTTTTATTGACCCATCGGTCATTTAAGAGCATGTTATTTATTTGATGTATGTGTACAGTTTCCAAAGTTCCTCTTGTTACTAATTTCTATTTTTATTCCACTGTGGTCTCTCCCTTTACATCTAATAATATTTGCTTTATATATGCATGTGCTCTGGATTGAGTGCCTGTATGTTTACAATATCCTCTTGCTGAACTGATCCCTATATCAGTATATAACAACTTTCTTTGTCTCTTTGTAGAGTTTTTTTTACTTAAAGTCTATTTTATCTGACATAAGTGTAGTTGCTCCTGCTGGGTTTTGGTTTCCATTTGTGTTAAATCTTTTTCCATCCCTTTGCTTTCATTCTGTGTGTCTTTACAGGTGAAGTGAGTTTCTTGTAGGCAGCATATTGTTGGATTTTTTCCCTCCATTTAGCCAGTATATATATTCTTATAAGGTTGGTCTAGTGGTCATAAATTCCCTCTGTTTTTGCTCATTTGGGAAAGTCATTATTTCTCTTTCATTTCTGATGGCTAGTTTTGCTGGGTATAGTATTCTTATATAATAGTTTTTTTTTTTTTTTCCTTTTAGCATTTTGGATATATCATTCTATTCTCTTCTGGCCTATAAGATTTCTGCTGATAAATCTGCTGTTAGTCGAATGGGGACTTTGCTTATATATGACTTGATGCTTTTCTCTTTCTACTTTTAGAATTATCTCTTCATCTTTGACTTTTGAAAGTTGTCTATAACATGTCCTGGAGAGGATTTTTTGGGATCAGATCTATTTAGGAGTCATTAGGCCTCTTGATTCTGGATTTTACATTTCTCCCAAGATTTGGGGAAATTTCAGCTATTATTTAACTAAATAGGGATTTTATTTTTATTGTTTTTGAGACAGTGTCTTATTCTGTTGCCTGGGCTGGAGTGTGGTGGTGCAGTTGTGGTTCACTGCAGTCTTGACCTTCTGGGCTCAAGCAGTCCTCCCACCTTATTCTCCTGAGTAGCTAAGACTACCAGTTCATACCACCATACCTGGCTAAGTTTTTGTAGAGATGAGGTCTCACTATGTTGCCCAGGCTGGCCTTGAACTCCTGAGCTCAAGTAATCCTCCCATCTTGCCCTCCCAAATTTCTGGGGTTATAGGTGTGAGCCATTGCACCAACCTAAATAGGGTTCTTATACCTTATCTTGTTTCTTCTCCTTCTAGAATTCCCACAATACAAATATTTGTTTGCTTCTTGGTGTCCTATAGGTCCTATAGGCTTTCTTCATTATTTTTTGTTCTTTTGTCCTTCCTAGGTTAATTCAAAAGATTTGTCTTCTAGGAAGTCTTTCCTTTGCTCAGTCTAGTATATTGTTGATGCTTTCAATTGTGTATTTTATTTCATCATTAAGTTATTCAGGTTCAAGGTTTATGTTTGTCTTTTTCTTTTGATACCATCTTTTTTGAAGTTCTCATTCAGATCATGAATTTTTTTCCTAATTTCATTGAATTGTCTATCTATATTCTGTTGTACCTCACTGCATTTCCTGTAGGCAATTATCTTGAATTCTTTTTCAGGAATTCTATAGATTTTCTTTTCTTTGGGATCTGTTATTGGAGAATTATTGTGTTCCTTTGGAGCTGTCATATGTCCTTGATTTTAAATGTTTCTTGTGTCCCTATTTTGATATTTGTATATCTGGTAGAGCAGTTATCTCTTCCAAATTTATGGAGTATTTGTCATAGGTAGATGTGGCCTATAGTGTCAAATGGGTAGGATGCTTCACCTTTTGTTCTGGATGGAAAACAGGAGTGTAGTCTTCATGTGATTTCTTTGACTTTAATCAAATCAGTGACATATTTAAGTTCCTCAGCGATTTAGACTGTGGGCATTTATGGAGTTAGTGGCACAGCTTTGCTAGGCATTGGGTAAACTTGTCCTCTGTCCTTGGAGAAGTGTATGCTCTGCCATTTGTATGGGTGGGGTTCCCATAGGTTGTAGTACCTAGCAGGCTTGTCCTTGGTCCCTTGGGGAGAGCAAGTGCATGCATCCATAAATTTATGTTTATTATAAAGTACCCAGTCTGTGATATTCTGTTACAGATGCATAAAACTGACTAAGACAAAGGGTCAGCAAACTTTTTGTAAAGAGCCAGATAGTAAATATTTTTTACTTCACAGAACAGAAAATCTGTGTTGAAATGATCTAGCTCTGCCATTGTAGCATAAATGCAGAGATCATATGTAAACAAACGGGCATGATGCTGTTCCAGTAACATTTTATTAATATAGGCAGTAGGATAGATCTGGCCCATGGGCTATAGTTTTGCAGTCCTTTCTCTACATTATGTCCACAAGTATCTTCTGCCAACTAATAACAGACTCTGTGCCTCTTTAATGAGATTCCCAGTGGAGGAACACACTGGCTCAATTCAATCTATGAAGGACTATTCTTGGATCAGGTAGAATCTCCAGCCTCTTTAGCTGTGGCTAAAGGTGATGGGATCATACTCTATAAATGGTCAATTGGCCCAGAAGCAGGGAATGCAAATATATTATTATATATGTCTGTAATTTCCACAAACGTTTGTATTCAGATTCATTTGATTTCTTGAGGTTATATGGAAATCTGGGTCATGAATGAACTCAGCTAATTCCATAACCTCATCATTTTTCAATCATCTATTGATAATGCAGGTGCTCAGATGCTGGAAATATAAGCAGTTGAGAGAACCTCAGGTTACACTTTTGGTCTCAGAGGCGGTGAACTAATAGCACTCATTCGTTCATTTATTCAGTAAGTTGTTATTATGTATTAGCCAGGGTGTTGAATCATGTATTACTCTAAAACCTGGATTCCTTCTGTGGGATGTTAAATTGTATCCTGTTGACCTGTTTTTGCAGAATGACCATGTCATTTAGCAAGGTATAAGGGTAAAGTATCACTTAGTCCAAGGTGGGTCCCTAACTTGCCTGAATATTGAGGTATAAACTCTGGGAAAGATTTAGAAAACATTAGAGAGGGAAGCATCACCTCATGGTCTTACCATATCCTTTCAGAAAGAGGCTTGTGTGAGTGTTGTTTTAATCTACTATACAGGAAATTTGTAGGAGTATTAAAGCCTGCCTTCTAAGCTTTATGAATCTCAAGCCCAGTACAACATGTTTATTCAATCATTAAACTCTGAGCCAGTTACAGAGGACACATGTGGCAGGTCACATATCTCATGAGTAACAGTACTGTGAAACCATCACCCTATTCCTGACTATCCCCCAACAGGTGGGATCACAACCAAGAAATGAGTATCTAATATCTTCAGCATATTATATTCAAGGAGCTTTTATGGTACCTGTCCTTTCTGCCATTTGTGGTTGGCAGTATCTGGGCCAAAATAACTTGAATTGGCTACTGGGTGAATAATAGGCCAGATACTCCTAGAAGCAAAAGTGTCCATTTTTTTTTTTTTTTTTCATATGAGATCTCACTATGTTGACCAGACTGGAGTGCAGTAGCTATTCACAGGTGCAGTCACAGCTCACTACAGCCTTGAATTCCTAGGCTCAAATGATCCCCTGCCTTAGCATCCCAAGTAGCTGAGACTACAGGGATGTGTCTCTATTCCCAGTTTGGTGCCATTTTTACCTTATTGTATATCAAGAGACAGATGAAGCCAACATTGAATGATGCTGTGTTTCACCTTTTTGTGGTATTTGATGCAACTGGAAGGATCAGCTTTTGGCAAGTCTTAAGTCAGCCTGACTGTCAATGAGCTGGGCATCGGGATTGTGCTATCCATCTACAAGTATTCACGGAACACCCATCACTAATGTAGCCTTGGTAGGTTAAATTAGCACAACTTAACAAAGTTAAGTTATAAAAAATCTATTTTTATAGAAAATACATGTGTGCAGAGCTTCTCCTTTTAAAATTCATTCAACAAAGACCTTGTCCGTGCTATCATACCCTCTTGACTAGATGGCTATAAAAGCTCAAGAGATCTCTCATTCTATTCTCTCTCCTTACTCCTTCAGTTTGTTCTATATGCAACTGCCAGAGAGACTTAGATCAGATGAAGTCATCCCCTGCTTAAAATCCTTCAATGGCTTTTCTCAGAAAAAAATAAACTCTTAGCGTTGCTATGAAACCTACATGACCTGGTTCCTACTTTTTTTTTACCCCATTTGCTCAGTTTCCCTTCAGGGTCTATGTGTAATTACATAGAATTCTTGTCCATCTTCCAGTTTGCCAAGTTGCAGACCTTTTCACTTGCTGTACTCTCTGTCTGAGGTATTTTCTCCCTCATGTCTACACACACTTCATTCAACTAAAGTGTCATCTCCTTAGAGACCCTTTTCCTGACCACTATCCCAAATAGCTCCTGCCTTCCTACCATTGTGCTTATATCAATGCTTTCAAAAAATCATACAGTAGTCATCACGACTTGAAATCTTACTACAGTCTTCTTTGTTTCTTTGTATATCTGTCTCCATCTCTCGAATATAAACTCTACCAGAGCAGAGGCTTTACCACTCCTGTTTGCCACAGCAGCTGTAGCACCTTGAATAGGGCCAGGATTATAGGAGGCTATTGGATAACTATTGAATAGATGAGTGAACAAATCCCAACAGCCCTATTGATGATCTATATAAATATGTTGAATTATCTCGTAGCATACTGGGAGAATTTGTTGGGTGAAGGTCAAACTTACATTCCATCTTAAAGGAAACATCATTAATTCATTTGCTGACTTGAAAACTACATTTTGAGCCCCTTCAATGTGCTAAGCATTGAGGATGAAGAGAAGTCATGATAGAAAAGGTCCTTGTGCTTTTAGAGCTATATATAAGTTATCATTGACTTAAGAAAAAAAAAATGTGCCATGTACTGTGCTAGATGCTTTCAATACAATAGCATGTTGGATGTGAGGGGGTTATGTGGAATGGGGAAGGAAGCTGTGATAGAAGTGTGTTTGTTTCCAAGGGATGCCAAGACAAATTGCCACAAATTTAGTGGCTTGAAACAACAGAAACTTATTTTTTCACAGTTTTAGAGGGCAAAAGTCTGAAATAAGGGTGTCAGCGGTACCATGCTTCCTCCTAAGAGTTTTAGGAAGAATATCCTTTGCCTATTCTACCTTCTGGTGGATCTTAATGTTCCTTAGCTTGTAGTTGCATCACTGCAATGTCTGCCTCTTCCTTTACGTGGTTTCTTTTCTTGTGTCTCTCCTCTGTGTTTGTGTGCCTCAAATCTCCCTCTCATTTCTTTTATAATGATAAGAGTTATTGTATTTAGGTTCTCCCCAAACACAAGATGATCTCATTTGGAGCTCCTTAATGAATCTGCAAAAATCCTATTTCCAAGTGAGATCACATTCACAGTTGCTGGGAATTAGGACTTGGACATATAGTTTTGGGTGATGCTATTCAACTCACTATAGTGAACAGAGACCCTGAGTCAAGAAAGAAGGCCCTAGAACATGTGAGGCACAGATTCTAGTCACTCGGGAGGACCCCAGCATTTGCTGGATTGATTGGGGCTTCTTGAGGAAGCTCATGAACTTGGAGACAGGCAGTCACATAGGGCTCTGCACCCAGAAGAGCTCCACACTTGTGTTAATGCTCTGTTGTCACTGTTTTGGAATTCTTGAAAAATTTGTCTCTGATTTTATGTGTTGTAAACGAAGTTTGATGAGACCATGGAGTGTCACATGAGCAGAAGACACACAATATGTGTGTTCTCCAATCCTTGCCACCCTGTTTGCATATAGCATTTTTCAATGCCCCCTGAGCACACAATTCCAGTGGGCCCATAATGCATGGGAGTTTAGTGAGACTCAAAGCAAGTACAGAGTAAGTGTGTTATGTCTAGGACTCAGTAACCAAAGGTGCTGACTACCCTAGGATTAATGCTTTCCATTCAAACCGGGACTTGCTTTGAACACCGAAGGAAGACAGTGGCATGCTAAGAAGCACAAATGACCAAGGAACCCTATCAGATTCTTTCTTACTCATGTTACTTCCCTGCATTAGGCGACCACTTATGCTGAAAACGAGGACATAGAAGGAATGGGACAGATTGGGCAACAGAGAGTTTCTTTTCCTTTCAGTCCTTCCCTACTTATAGTAAGGTGAAGGTGGATAGTGTTGGTAGAATGTGTTCTTAGAATATAAGAAGTGAAATAAAGCAGTTGAATCAGTTTGGTGCAGCAATTTCGCTGTTCTGGTAAGAATATAATACATATGCATGCATGAGCTATGGAATACAAATTGTATAATTTCTTTTTTTCCAAATTGTGTCACTTCTGTGATTCTGCACATTAGTTAAATTCTCCTATATTTGCATTTAAAACTGACACTGCACAATTCAAAGATGATGGTAAAATTCATGTTAACAAGTTAAAATGTTAATTTTTAAATTTTTCACTTAGAATGGTGTTAAATAGCAAATAAACAGCATCGTGACAAGTTGAGAGAAAGATTGTGGAAGAAAGGAAAAGCTGTACATTTCAGTATCATTAACGGCATGTTTTTCTGCTTTTCAAATAAGGGGCCCTATGTTTCATTTCGTTTCTACTGGGTCCTGCAAGTTATGTGGGTGGCCCCGCAAAGATAGTTGTTGAGCAGAAGCCACAAGTTCTCAAAGTGTCACCTCCAGAGTCCTGGCACTGTTAGGCTGTGACAGTTTTCCCATTTCCAGCCTCACTTCTGTGGCTAACAGTGCCTCTGCTTCCCTGTTTGCTTTCCCACTTGGGTTACTGTTTTTTTTTTTTAAATGCTTTTAAAGAACATTTTGCTCTTCTCCCACTTCTGTCCTTTTTCCTCCCACCAACACTCCTGGCATTTCAGGGATACAGACAAACCATCAAGAAACTACCAGCGCTGGCCTCTGGCCACCCGCTGTGAGAGTTACCATTGCAGAACTACAGGCTGGGTCTGATGCCCTCAGCAGGACACATTTTCTGCTATGTTTGAGGGAAAGTGGCCAAAACAGTTCTCTCTCTCACAACCTCTTCCTTTGTAGGGCAGCAGTGGGTGCCTCATGGCTGGAAAACTCACTCTTGCTTTCTGAAAAGAGGACTTTTTTTTTTAAATCAACTGAGTCGATTGTTTGATGAGAACACCATGAATGGCCCACCAGAGTTTTTGATGATATATTTCTGTGATGGTTACCCCTAACTCTACTAGACAGGTTATTCACTCCCCACCCCTTTAAGTGCAGAAAATCCAGAGCAGAAATTTCAGTGTGATTGAGAAATCGTGAAGATGAGGTCACTCTTATTTGATGGAAGATGGCAGGTAGAGAGAGCCAGGTAGAGGAACATGTATTGGAGAGAAACTTTCTCAGACCAGGGCACATTTCTCTTCAGCAGAATGAGGGGAGGCTGTTAAGACCCTAGCCTGCGTCCCAAGCCTCCTCCCTAATAGAGATGCATGGAGGCTGGAAACATTGCCCAGGACTTTGTGCAATGGTGGCATTTTCTGGGCTTTTGTTCCTGCTTCCATTGACTGCCAGCTTGAGTCCGAGCCAGAGCCCGTCTGGGAACCAAGCTTTCAGTGCTATTGTAGAGGCAACTGTGGCTTTCACTAACTAAATAGCATGAGGAGAGAGAGGCAAATATTTGCTGAGTGCAACTGGATCTCCACTGCCGGGCTTTCATAGTGTCGCATGACTGAACTTACCCCATGGCCAGACACTGTGCCGGGCTTCCCATCGTTTACCTCATTTATTTCTCACCATGTGGCTATGTGATATGGGGACTGTGACCCCCACTTTAAAGTAGGAAGCTGCAGCTACAGAAAGAAGGCAATTAATTCCAAATCATACAACAATAGGAAGCAGAGTCAAACCCTCCATCCAGGTCTTTCTCCTTCTGAAGCGTGAATTCTTTCCACTGTGCCTGCACTGTCAAATCCCAATTGACCAATCTTTCTTTTTCTCTTGCTGCCTTTCTCTCTCTTCCTTTGATCCCTCCATCTACTTATCCATGTATCTATCCTCCTTCCTTTATTATGCACTTTTCCAAAAGAGTGGTTAAGGTACTGATGTCTTATTCTAGAATTTAGGGACCTGCAGAGTCTAGTCCTGGTAAGAGTGATCTCTTATTTGAAATCTCTGTCACATATCCAGACTGATTTCCTCACTGCTTCATGAACATAACATATGCATTCCTGATCCTACTTACTTCCCTTACCACATCGTCTCTTAGCCTCATCACCACATACCTTCTGCCATTCACTTCCATAGCTAGCTATCTCTCCTGTCAAAATGGTAGCAAACATTTATTGAAAACTTACTTTGGGCCAGTTGCTGCTATGTGCACATCATCTGTATTTACTTAAAGTCTCCCCAACCCAGTGAGGTGGGTGCAATTGTTGTGCTGTGTTGTTCAAGGAAGAAATTAAGTTCTGGGGTGTTGGTGATGGGTAGGGGTGAGTAACTTGCCCAAGGTACATGGGTAATAACGTACAGGTGTTGTATTACTTCCGTTGATCATGTCATTTGTTGCTACATTTCTTCAGATAGTGCTTTGGGATAGTCAAACATTTTACATGGATATGTTTCATTTTCCCAAGGGGATGACCTGTGGTTTGAAGATAGAAATTCTATCTTGCAATCCTTTAAGTATTTCCTAGAGTTACAGGTTGCATTTGCTGAGTACACAGTACCCTATACGATAATATTAATAAAAACAGAAGTGCACATGCCTCGTTGAGCTATTAGAAAGTAACTTCGGCCACTATATAACAAATGAAAAGTTTTTGAATTATAGGAATCTGGACCTGGAAAAGAGATTTTGAAAAAAAAAGTAACCTAGGTGTATTAGTTAGGGTAAAGCTGGCTTCTGTAACACACAAGCTCAAACTGTAGGTTGCCAAATGTGTAGTAGTGTTCAATTCTTATTTTTGTAAATGCAACTTCCTGGATGGCAGATGGCTTTCCTCCAAGCAGTGATTTGGGGCTCCAGGCTTCTTATACCCTGTTGCTCCACTGTCTTCAACATGAAGGCTTTAAGATCATGATGTTTGTCTTCATCAATCCACAAAGGGGAGAAAGGAGCACAGAAGATCCCTCAGAGGAGGGTTGGATGAGCTGCTCATCACTTGCACACACATCCTGTTGGCTCGAACTCTGTTGCATTGGCATAGCCACTGCAAGGAAGGGCGGCAGATGTAGACTGCCAGCCCGTGAAGAAGAGGAAGTGGGTTGGGTGATGCAGCAACCATTGTCATGTCAGAGATGATTGATAAGTTTCCTGTGCCAACTCCTGTGGATTGGGAATAGCTGCTCAACGTGGTACGTAAAGAAGGAGTATGAGGCTGAGTCCATGCTTAGAAAGAAAGGGTTCATTTGCTTTGTCAGAGAGTCTGTGAGCAGGGCCGAGGGAGGAGGAATGGGAATGCACACATCACTACTTGCTATCCCTGATTCTAGTTTGAATTCTTCATTTTACTTGTATTAATGTATTCACCTCAGATTTACAGGGCAACTACCAGGTGATGGAGACTCAGAGAAGGGTAAGTCATGGTCTCTCCCTGCATTGAGCTCAAGTGATTCAGGAGAGAGAATTTATGATAGAGTGTGGTCCCTGTGACAAAGGGACAAGGACCGAGTCCTGTGGGAATGCACAGAAAACGGCTGTAGAGGAGAGGGCAGGGCTCTGAGTCAGTGACCTGCTCAAGGTCACACTGTGACTATGCACCAGATTCAGAATAGGAACAACCAGGAGTCCTTGTTTATAAAGTGGGAGACTGTCACCTGCCTCTCAGGCTTGCTGGGGGTAATGCACACAGGGCTCACCGCAGAGGCTCTCACAGAGTAGGTGCTAAATATACATGTGCTGCTATTTGTGACTTTCTCAGTTTGTCTGTTATCCAGCAAGCATGAAATGACCATTAGGGCTGGTAGGTACATTGTTTATTTACTCAACAGTCAGTTATTGGCAGAGCTACTGTGTGCCTCCTGCTGTTCTGGGCTCTGGGGGTTGATATTGTTTGGATATTTGTTCCTCCAAATCTCATGTTGATATGTCATCCCCAGTGTTGGAGGTGGGGTCTGGTGGGAGGCAATTGGATCATGAGGGTGGATTGATTTGCCACGAATGGTTTAGTGCCATCCTCTTGGTGCTGTCCTAACAATAGTAAGAGAGTTCTTGCAAGATCTGTTTGTTTAAAGGTGTGTGGCACCTCCCTCCCAGACCTTGCCCTTGCTCCCACTGTGTGATGCGCCTGCCCCCAGTTCACCTTCCAGCATGAGTAAAAGCTCCCTGAGGCCTTTCCAGAAAGCTGGGCAGATGCTGGGCAGAAGCTGAGCAGATGCTGGTGCCAAGCTTGTACAGCCTGCAGAACCATGAGCCAATTAATTTCTTTTCCTTATAAATCACCCAGTCTCAGGTGTTCCTTTGTAGCACCGCAAGAATGGCCTAGTGCAGAGGTAAATCAGTGAAAGAAACAGGCACATCCTGCCTTTGTTGAACTTACATTCTGGTGTAGGGAAACAGATAATAAATAAAACATTAAGTGAATCAGAGATTCTGAGCAGGTTGGGAGTGCTATGAAGGATGGAGGATGCTAAGGAGGATAGTCCATGACTAGTACTGGGGGAATGTGGCAAATAAATCTTTACAATGGGATAGCTAGAGAAGGCTTCACAGGAAAGGTCATTCTTGAGCAAAAACTCAGAGATGTGCAAGCCTTGATTGAAGTCCTTGAAAACTTTCAAGGGTAGAATTATCTCTTTTTTGCAGATAAGGACAGCAAGCAAGGGTGCTGGAGGTAAGGCAGCCTGCCCAAGCTCACATGAGGGCTAGTATTTGAGCCACACATCTTGACTCCGGTGGCTCAGAAGGAAGCAGGTGGGAGGGAGCATGAGTTTGTGCTTGACATTCTTGGTCTGTAATGTACGCCTGGATCAGACAGCAGACTTTGATGGTGTTTTACTCCCTCCCCATTCTTAATCACACTCCGTTCCTGCATGGTTTCTTTACTTTTGCACACCACCTATCTAGACGTAATGAATAATATTTGGAGCTACAAACAAGAGAGCATTTAGTGGTCACGAAGCCTTGATAAAATGTGTACATGGTTTTAAATATTCCATCATAATGCATGGTGAGGTGCGGTTAAAAATGAGAGCATGTAAAAGCCTGCCGGATTTGATTGATGACATACTATCAATATTGATGGCCGTGAGCACATTGGGAAGTTGGGAAGCTGTATTTCTGCTGTGTCCTGCTAGCATCCAAGTCTGCAGGGATGATATATTGTGTGAAAGCCCGGGTATCACACTGCTGTTACACTGACATTAAGTAATGATAATGGGACTCAGCTTTAGTTTGAAGTCAAATCAGTTTTGAATGAAACATGGGCTTGTCTGTACTGGATGCTGGGGGTTGGGGGTAGGGGCGGTTCCCAGGATCATTTGATCTGGGACTGTCTATGACCATTCCTGTATACTGGCTACTCCTGAATCTGGGAGAATGAAGAAGTGCTTCCTCTATCCCATGAGATGTCACTCCATGAGATGATGGAGGCAGAAACTGGAATGATGTATTTATAAGCCAGGGAATGCCACGAATTGATGGCAATGCCAGAAGTTGGAAGAAGCAAGGCAGAATCCTCTCCTGGAGCCGTCAGAAGGAGCACAGCCCTGCTAATACCTTGAGTTTTGGATGTTTGGCCTCCAGAACTGTGAGAGAAAACATTTCTATCATTCTAAGACACTTAGTTTGTGGTAATTTGCATACCAGGAAACCAATAGAAACACTTTCTGGCTGTGTGACCTCTGGCAAATTGCTTAACTTTCTTTGTCTGCTTCTTCATCTGCAGATTGGGTTGGCAACAGTACTTATTTCTGTTTGTGAGAACCATGAAGATTAAATGAGAAATCCATGTAGAGAACTTAGAACTGTGTCTGCCATGTAGCGAGTACTCGGTAGATTTTATTGTTTCTGCTATTCTCATTCACATCTTCATCCTTGTTATTCACTGGTTCCAACTATGTGCTAGGCTTATTATGCATAGCAGGATCATTTTTTAAAGTGCCTTCAGAAAGCTAGGTGGTAGGATATTGAAATCACCTTTGCAGAAATTATAACTGAGCAAATTATGACATTGAGAGAAATCTGACATGGCTGATTCCATTTTGCCTCTAGCCACACAGGTTGGCTGTCTTTGCTCATTCCTGAGCGTGTGCCAAGCTAACTTTGGGAGAAACTTAATTTGTAGTTTAAATAATAGCCCTTCTCCAAAACTAGACTCATCTTACAAAACTAATGAAAGTCCACCAAGTTAGGATAAGTGGGGCTTGAATAATTACTGGCCATTATTCCAGAGGTCATATGATTTGCAACTTCCCCAATTACTCTTGAAGATAACATCACTATTGTAGAACTTGAGACTGGCCTTTTGAAATGTCTTTTTGGGTTTTTGCATTTCTGACAACTGGATGGCCTCACCTGGACCTGCCAAGCTAATGAAGGACTGTTAGATTAGGAGCATGTGAGGAACCTGCATTCTGCTAAGATGTAGACATAAACCATTACCAGCCGTTATTCCAGAGGTCACAAGATTTGCAAGTTTCCTGATTATTCTTGCAGATAACATCACTACTGTAGAACCTAAGATCCGCCTTTTGAGATGTCTTCTCAGGGTTGTTTTTTTGCATTTCTGATCACTGATGGTTCCACCAAGACCCACTAACGGTCCTGTGGCTCCACTCAGAAGTGACTCAACATGCATAAGGACCATTTTCCATACCCCTGTGATTGTATCCTCAACCAATCAGCAACACCCTTTCCATAGCCACCCCCTCCCCACAAACTCTCTTTGAAAAACTCTAGCCTGTGAATTTCAGGGGAGGCTGATTTGAGTAATAATAAAACTCCAGTCTCCCATTTAACTGGCTCTATGTGTGCAAAACTCCTCTATTACAGTACCCCCATTATGATAAATCCGTTCTGTATGGACAATGGGCAAGACAAATGCATTGAACCATTACAGGAATGGCAAGGGGACTTAGTAGATGTGATTGAGGACTTTGAGATGGAGAGATAATCCTAAGTTATATGGATAAGGCCCTAAATGTAACCACCAGTGTCTTTAGAAAATGGAGATTGGACTATAAGGGAGAGAAAAGTGATGTGGTGGCAGTGGAAGCAGAAGGGGATTTGAAGCTGCCACTCTGCAGCTTTGAGAATGGAGGAAGAGGCTATCAGCCAAGGGGTGCAAGGAATGCAGCTCTGGAAGCCAAACAGGCAAGGAAATGTATTCTTTTTTAAGAGCTTCCTGAGAGTTTGCAGCCCTGACAACACCTTGGTTTCGGCCCAGTGAAACCTATTTTGGACTCCTGACCTCCAGACTGTAAGAGAATAACTTTGTATTCCTAGAAGTCACTAAGTTTGTGGTAATTTATCAGAGCAGTATGAATCCAAAATATCTGAGACAGGTCTCAGTCAATTTAGAAAGTTTATTTTGCCAAGGTTAAGGACACACCTGTGACGTGGCCTCAGGAGCTCCAGATAACATGTTCCCAAGCTGGTTTGGGCACAGATTGGTTTTACACATTTTAGGGAGACCTGAGACATCAATCAGTATGTGTAAGATGTACATTGGTTCTGTCTGGAAAGCTGGTACAACTCGACGTGGGGTGGGGGCTTCCAGGTTATAGGTAGGTAAGAGACAAATGGTTGCAGTCTTTTGAGCTTCTAATTGGCCTTTCACTGAGTATATAATTTATAGGAATAGTCACTTATGCCTTAGTCTGGCTTAGTGAAACAATAGGTCAAAGGAAGCAATCAGATACACATTTGTCTCATGTGAGTAGAAGGATGACTTTGAGTTCCATCCGTCCTTTGTCCAGAAGGAATTTCCTTGTAGCTGTTTTATCTTTGTAGCTATCTTATTTAGGAATAGAATGGGAGGCAGGTCTTCCTGACACAGTTTCCAGCTTGACTTCTCCCTTTGGCTTAGTGATTTGGGGGCCCCGAGATTTATTTTCCTTTCACAGCAAAAACAGGAAACTAATACGTAACGAATACCCAACTTTCTGACTCCAGACCTATGTGTTAACTTCTCTTCCTCTGTTGAACATTGGTCCTTCTCAGTAAACTCATGGCCATGTGGTGTCTGGGTTGGTGGCTACTCCACATTGAAAACTGACATGCAGATTGTGGGCAGGGGCCATCCCAGGCTGCTCCTTCATGTGTCACTACAAACAGCAGTCTGAGGGGCCAGTGTTTCTTGCTTCTGGTGACAGAGCCCACAAGGGGATCTGGGCCCTACACTCACCATGATGTGATGGGTCTGGCTTCTGGTCCCAAATTCTTCTTCCTCCCCAGGAAGCCAAAGCCCTCACCAGCAGCCTCAGTCCTAAACCAGGCCAATCCTATAGCTGGTTGGGATATTGAAGAAGCTCAAGTTTGGAGTTTTAGAGCCAGGTGAAACTCAATGATGGTTTCATGATATAGTAGAAGGAGCTTAAACTTCCAAGTCAGACCCAGGACAAAACCTCAGTTCTGCTGTTGATCCCCTGGTAACCTCTCTCTGTACTTCCTCTGTACATCTCTAAGATCAGGATGATCAGCCTACCTCATAAGGTTGTAAGAAACATTAAGTGAAAAGAGAACTTGGTGTACACGATTGCTTGTGGGATACTGGTCCCTTTCTCTTCCTCTCCACTTACGGAACCTAGGGACCTGTCTTCAACCTCCTGGGCTATGGTTCTGGCTCTGTTCTTAGTTGGGTTTTTCCTAAATATCTGGCCTGGTTTGATCCAGAATTCAAACTGAGGACGTGAGAGGCCCCTTGCTTGCTGACATCAGAAACACTGTTTGTCGCTGTTTGTCTCCTCTCTGGCATTCTCCTCTGCTCAGCTGCACAGAGCCACTCCTATGTATTAATGGGGAATATTTTCAGTGGTAAGCCCTAATTCAGTTTGTTTAAACATTAGAGAGGATTCCTTATCTCCCATAATTAGAAGCCCTGAAGTAGGTGAAAAACCCAGGTATTTTTTTTTTCTATTCTTTTTCTCTGACAACCTTTGCATAATGGCTTATCTTTCAGCCTTGCTTTTCCCTTGGTAGGAAGATGGTCTGGGTACCACATCCAAATATGGATGTCTATAAGAAGAGTCCCTACTTTCTTCTCATCTTCCCTTCTCCTCCCTCCTTTTGTTTCTCCTCCTTCCTTGGGAAAAGAAAACCTTTCCCAGAGACTTCCCCAAGTCCTCCCTTTGAGTCTCATTGCCCAGCATAGTGTCACAAGCCTAACTTGTCACTGGCAGAGGAAATGGATCACTGTGATTGGCTAGGACCAGACATAACTTACCTCCTGGGAAAAGAACTGGGGGTTTACCTCCTTTGAGGCACATGGTTGAGTAAAGGAGGAAGTAGCTACTTGAGCACAACTGGGGCTTTTAGAGGAAGGGTAAATGGGTGTTGGGTGGGTGGCCAGCAGGGTTCACCTCATAGAACTCTTGGTAAATGCTTGGATTAGAAGTTCTGTCTAATCTCAAATTATTCAGAGATGGAGAGCGTAGTGCTCATCATGCATGCTAACTTGCATTGATTGGTGGTGACTACCTGGAAAGAGATGTTGAGGATTCTGGCCACATCTGGGCTCAGTGGGTATGACAGCCACAATTGATTAACAATGTCTGCCGGCAGGAGGGTGGGGGGCATGTTAGAGTGGAAGGTTAGCAGAAAAAATTTCTTCCTTTAAAACACACCACACACACACACACACACACACACACACACACACACACACACACACACACAGAAACACGCACTTTTTTTTTTCAAAGCTCTAAGGTTTTGTCTTCCTCAATTGTTCCACTTCCCAAGGACTGCTTGTGATCCTAGTTTTCAGAAACCATGTTTACACATTTCACAGGCAAATATGTTACAGAAAATTAAGAAGTCACTTATGAATGGGATCTTTGTCGGTTTGATTTCTGTCAGTGTCTTGTGCAGCTCCTTGAGAAGGGGCCACAGGTCTCTGGCTTCTTCTTAGTTGAGTTCAGGCAGTATTCAGCAGCAAACTGAAAATGCACAGATGAAAATGCCAACTGAAAATGCTGCCTCCAGTGTTGGTGCCATCAGTGTGAGGTTGTTGGTCCAGAGGTGGAAGATACTTTCAGAACAGCTCAGCAATAGTTTTTGCTCAACTTCAAAAGAGGCATCTGGAGCCCATCTTTTCTGCCCAGAGACTTCATTCCCACTAAAGGAAAATTTCCCTGCACTTGTAATTCTGCAATTCTGGGTCAGCCAAATGAGCAGTATTTTAATTTTAAAATCTTAGCCAATTATCAAGAGGGTGGCTTTCTTCCGGGTATCAGCAGCACCATCTCTCTAACAGCCTTTTCTTCCCTCCTCCCGCTTATCTTTGGAGACCAGCCGAGCCCAGCTGCTTCGTAGATGTGATCTCCCCAGGCATACTAATAATGGGCATTTTTGTTTTTTTTTTTCAGAGCAAGTTTTCATTATTTGGAGTTTTTGTCTATTTGTCACATGTCCAGCTAATTTCTCTTTGTTTTCAAAACAAAAGATGGTTCTAAGAAAATGGGGTTGCAATAATTCATTTATGCTGTGTCTGAATTTCTCCTCCTTCCTTCCTTTCTCTCCTTACAGTAAATGAAGAGTAGTTTTTTTTTTTTTTTCAGGTTATGTTTGACAAATCTCTGGACATAGTCAGATAATTTTGCATTTCTAAATTCAGTGAACCACATGAGAAAAGTTAATTAAACTGGCTGGGATAGGCATATCTGGTGATAGATCAGGAAAACTGTCACATTTCTCAGAATAATCACAACCAATATAGATACTTCAAATGCTGCTTGTTATTAGCTAATAAATACAGTATTTGGTACTTAAAGATACCCCTAAGCCGTTGTATTTTTTAAAAAATAGTCATTAAAGGCATTATATGATTGTATAAGTTCAGCAATTCATTGCTGTTTTTTCCTCCCCACAAACCCCAGCCTGAAAAATTGCCAATGTACTTCAATCTATGTATTTATGGAAAGATTATCTCACTAACTAAGAGAGTGGTTATGTCTTAATTGACCTGGGATTGGGTCCAAACACTTATTTTAGAGCTCCCCAGGTGATTCGATTGTGCAGCCAGGGTTGAAAACCACTGTTCTAAGAGTCATGTTGTATATCAGTCAGATAGATTACATTCTGCGCAGTAACAAATAGTTCCGGGATCTCATGGACTTAATGCAATGAAGGGTGATTTCTTGCACTTGCTACATATCCACAGTGGGTGGGAGGAGTGCTGTGTTCTACATTTCCTGTCTCTAACACCCATGCTGATGGGGCTCACTGTCTAGAGCATTATCTATTGCCATTGCAGGGAAGAAACATGTCATCTCTAACATCTTTCTTTTGGAAGTGGCATACTTCACTTCTACACATGTTATTAGCCCAAGTTATTGTCATGTCTGTGGTTAATAGGGATATGGAGATCTTAAGCTGATATACAGCTTGGCTCAGACACATGTCTGAAGGTTTTTATCCTGAAAGACAAGGTCAAGGCCAGATGGCAGGACATTGTTTTGCTGTCCTTCAGTCTAACACATGATCCAAGGAGTTCTATTGTCTTCTCTTGTGACACAAAGCTCAGTCCATGGCCCTCTAGGACAGGGCAGTTCTGATGGTGACAGTTCACTAGGTAAGAAGGTGTTTGTTTGTAGCAAAGCATCCCATCAGAAAATACCCTTACTGAGAGCCAAAAAGGAGCTGAGAGATGCTTCCATTTTCACTTGCAAGATGAAAGCAGTATCCATTGAAGAAGGTGGAATATTCAAGACATACAGGAATGTGTATGGGCAAAATTTCCAAGTTTAGAAACCTGGGCATACCCTCAATTTACTCTTGATTCTTCACAATAAAATCTGGTAGCTGAATGAATAAAAAATATCCAAATTTTACAGAATGTAAAAAGTAATCTGAATCTCAAGTAAGAATAAGAGATTAGTCACCTGTTCTAAACTGAGAGCCCTTGATGTCATGGCTTCCAGTGTTTTTCAAATCACCCAGGATATTGTTGAACATACAGATTCCTGGCACCACCTCTCGGGATCCTGATGCAGTTGGTTGAGAGTGGGTTCTGGACATGTCACTAAGTCCCCCAGGTGATGTTGTAGTGGTCTATGGGACCACCCTTTCTGTTCTCTTGGAGACAGCCAGGGAGGCAGTGATCAGAGAACCAGCCCAGCATGAGAGCTTCACTACCCACTTGCTCTTATGATGGCTGCCTCCAGAGCTGGGAAACTCACTGTTCTGGTTGTCAGCTAGCCCCAAACAATGATGAAGTCACGGTTATTTGAACCCTCCCTGTCACGAATGGTTATCATCCAATTGTCATCAGTTATGCTTTGGTGAGAGTTCTTTTCTTTCTCTGAAAACTCAAGAATAGACCAGTGTTTTAGTCAGGGTTCTCTACACTGACAGAGCTAATAGGATGTATGTATACAATAAAGGGAGTTATTAAGGAGAATTGACTCACATGATCACAAGGTAAAGTTCACAATAGGCCATCTGCAAGTTGAGGAGCAGGGAAGCTAGCGGTGGATCTGCCTGAGTCCAAAAACCTCAAAAATAGGGAAGCCCACAGTGCAGCCTTTAGTCTGTGGCCAAAGGCCTGAGAGCCCCTGACAAACTACTGGTACAAGTCCAAGAGTCCACAAGCTGAAGAACTTAGAGACTGATGTTGAAGTGCAGGAATCATCTGGCATGGGAGAAAGATGAAGGCAGGAAAACTCAGCAAGTCAATTCCTTCCATACTCTTCTGCTTGCTTTGTTATCGCTGTGCTGGCAGTTGATTACATGGTACCCACCCAGATTGAGGGTGGGGCTGCCTCTCCCAATTCGCTGACTCAAATGTTAATCTCCTTTGGCAAACCCTCACAGACACACCCAGGAACAATCCTTTGCATCCTTCAATCCAATCAAGTTGACACTCAATATCAACTGTCACAACTAGGGAAGAATATTAGCAATCACCTCGTCCAACACCTTTATTTTATGGACCAGGAAGCTTAGTCCTAGAAAAGACATGGTCATGTTGCACAGGAATTCAGTGGCAGGATTGGAAGAGAACCTGAACAATCCACATCAATGCTGCCTGCAGGAGAAAGCAGGCAAAGGGGTGAAGAGGTGCTTTGCTGTCATCTTTGGGACAGCAGGCAGGGCAGTTTTAAGTGGTTTTGTTCAGCTGCTCCACAGAATGCTTGAGAAAATGGGCTCAGTTCTAGCAGAAGTCCTAGCAGTAGCAGGGTAATGTCTAGCAGGGTAACCCTGGGCAAGTCACTTAGCCTCTCTGACTCGATTTGTAAATTGAGATAACGATAGTGCCTATTTCATTTTTGTGAAAATTAAATGAGCATGTGGAACATACTTAGAAAAGTATTTGGCAAGTAGCTATCATTTATCACATGTTCATGATTATTAGTATTATTACTGTTATCATTTCAATAAGTTTTCCAATGTTAGCCTGATTAAAAGATACAATAAGGGATAAGGGGATTTCACAATCTTTGTCTGCAGGCAACTTTAAAAATTAGACTGGCATTTGTCTTGGTTGATTATATTATTCATCTTCTTTGGATGGAGGGGCTTTGTCTAATTGAACTTTAGTTTTCATTTTTCCATTAATCATTTTAAAAAAAATCTAAACCCTAAGGCAGCAAGGAAACTGCCTGATGGTGAGGGGAAAAAAAATCAGGCAAGCTTTTCTAGCATGCTACATTGACCCTAGGTGACTTCCCTGATGGGTACATCAATGATAGAAGGACAGAGGTTAAGTCAGATAGATTTGAAAGCTGAAATTGGACCCTTGGAATGAGTTCTCTGAGCATCCACATCTTTGACAGCCCTGAAGGTAGACGTGCATCCAGGAAGCAGTAGTGGCTGCACTGTGTTTGTGTTCAGAGCCTGGTGCTAGATGGTATTAATAGGAGAGGAAACAAACATCTAGGGTCACATCACAGAAAAGATGGACACAGGCAGATTGGTAGCCTGAAGAGGTGGCCATCCTTTCTCAGAGCTACTGTGTTCAGTTCAGGGATGCCTTAGTAATTCTGCCCCTTGCCTTCCACCAGGAGTGTGTGCAACTCTGTGCCTGTGTCCAGCACACCGTGTATGTTAAAGTTTCCTAACATTGCTAGCAGTGTGAACTGTTTGCCCAGGAAAGAATAGAGATGTGATATGAACTGTATTTTGTCCCAAACAAGGAGAGAAATCTCAGCACAAGAGAAACAAATTATCTCACAAATAAGTGAATCTATTCTAATAATTGAGCAGAACTCCAAGAGAAAATCTTCACAATCTTACTAGAAAGCTTTTTACAAAGAATAACTCTCAGGTTGCCAATAAAGAATGCCAATCTGTGGAGATGCCCAGCCTCTAGCTTGGCCTGTCCATCATGGTTAGCTCTGATTGCGACTGTGCTGAAAAGAAGGGTAAGCAGGTACAGATGACGAGAGTCTAAGGCCTGTGACTTGGGGACAAAAAGCATTATGATTGCCTACAATTACTGAGCACTCTGTCCCAGACATATGTTATATACATCAATTCATTTGATGCTCATCTTAGGTAGCTACTGTTACTGGCCGGGAATAGTGGCTCATGCCTGTAATCTCAGCACTTTGGGAGGCCAAGGCGGGAGAACTGCTTGAGGCCAGGAATTCAAAGTAGCTACTCCTATTGTCCTCATTTTTCTGATGAGACAGTAAAGTACAGAAAGGCCAAGCAACTTGCCTACCTTCTTGCAAGCAGGATGTGGCAGAGGATAAGCTCAGGAAGTCTGACTTAAAAATCCACCCTTTTCTACTCTGCAGCTAAGTGATGATATAAGCAAACATGGAAAGATACTGAAACAACTAATAAGGGCCACCCCTGTGGTCAAGGCCTTGTCTAGGAGAAGCAGAAACTCCAACTAGAAAAGGGAAAGGAGATAGATTAATACAAAGAGAAGTGAAGTTTCTTCAGGTCCAGGGCAGGGAGTGTAGCTGAGCCTTGGGGCAACTGGAATGCTCTTTCTCTCTCAGCCCCTCTGAGATCATAGGTTCTAGCTGGTGGAGTTGAATTCTGCTTCCTATCTCTGCTGTATTCTAGCCACAGGCCAGCTCTCTCAATCTCTTCAGTCTGTCCCTTGTACCATTGTCTGGTATGGGACTGTGGTTTGCAGTGGGATCCACTGTGTCTTGATTCTAAAGACCTCTTAGCCCCAGAGCCCCCTACCTACTGACTGCATGCTAGCTCCTACGTCAAGAAGGAGCATCTGATTGGCTCAACCAGACCTATCCATTGGCTTCCCTTGAGTAGGGCAACCATTGTCATTGAAATTCCCCTGGAATCAGCAAGGAGTTAGGGGTAGCAAAGGGGATGTCTGAGAACAGAGGTTCCTAAACATTTCTTTTTTTCAAATGCAGAGAGCCTCTTCAGCAGTCTGGTGAAGGCCAGCGACATCTTCTCAGCATCATGCTTTTAAATAAAAATAATGTTGGATTACAAAGGCAGCCAATTCTATTAAATTACAATTATTAGAATATTAAACAAAATTTGTAATGTGTTTTTAAATTAACATATTGTTGAGATATAACAGCAAGTCTCATAACAACTACAATTTTGAAGAACTGGTGAATGTAAAAGATATTTTGAGATACCTGCAAAACTTGTGTGATAGAAAAGTATGAGTTGCATTGGTGACGAAGTCACAGGCACTGTTAGTACAACTGTGGTTTGTCACCTATATTTATTATTAAGGGAAATGCTAAATTTCAATTAGAAGATATTGAAAATAAGACTGCAAAATTTTTTCCCATCCACGTTTATAGAATCCTAAATTCTATTCATAGACTCCCCTACCCTGTTGCAGTATTTCTCAAAGCACTGAGCCACCTACATAGACAGGGCATGGGAAGTGGAGAGGAGTGGCACCATGAAGGCTTCTCTTTGAGAATGAAGATTCCTCAGTTGTCCCACCCCAGATCTGCTGACATCTGACCTGAGAGAAAGAAACTGGAAACTGACATAGCAAACTTATTTTTGTTGTGTTCCTGATGCAAATCTTACATATGCTAAATTTTGAAAAACATCCATGTAAAGTAGAAACTTTAAAGCCTCTTAGCATTACTCTCTCTAGCGATCAAGTGGGGTTGGAGTCTGAACCAACTCAGTCATATAAAAGGAAAATGTTTCAAATGCAAGCATAGGTTTTGACATGCTTAGAAATAACCTAGTGATGCTGAATGCAGGCAAATTCAAATGTTTTCTTCAAAGATGCCATGTGGTTCATTTAAGAGGAGAGTGTCAGAGTACATCTGCAACAGGTGGAGGCAAATTGGATTAGGTAATGCCCAAGAGCAAATGCTTTTCTGAGTCGATTCTGAAGCCCATTGCCTACTGGAGTGAGGACCCTGGTTCATTTGCATGACCAACTGGAGGCCAAAGCAAAGGATGATGCATTCTACCGGGTTAAAGGGGGACAGGAATGAGCAGTTGCAGCCCCAGTGCATCAGGAAAGAAGAGGCTGAGCATTATTACTTCTCTCTGGGAAGCAGGACCTTCCAGACAGTGACTGGAGGCAAAGTGCAGGCCGAGAGCAGCTGCCTCCTGGTAGGCAGAATGAGCTCATAGCTGTTGATTGAAGACATGTGAAGTCTGCAGAGGTGAACTAATAGCAAAAAGGGCAGAGAGGAGGAGCTGGTTGAAGTAGGAATACCAGCCAAGAACAAGGGCAGCTGATGCACCCAGGGTAGAAAGAACACCCCTCGGCTTCTTGCTAAAGGAGAATACTTGCCTTATTCTTGTGACTTTCCATCTCAGGATACTGTGGAACTTCTTGATTGGAACTCAAGTTGCTTCAGTGATGTCTTGATGTAGGAACTCTCTTCTGGCCACAGGTGATTTCACACCTGCCGTGATGGGTAGGGCGCCTGTGGGGGAAGTAGAGGTTTAATAGGTAGGCAAATTGCCCAGCAGTCAAGTTTTCTCTTCATGCCAGTAGCAGCACATCACAGCAGTTGACGATGTGAGCTCAAGGGCTGGTGCTGGAATCCGAGCTTTGTCAGTTATCAGCTGGGTCATCTTGGACAGGTACTAATCTCTCTTTGCTATAGTTTTCCCACTCGTAAAGCAGATATAATAGAACTTCCGCATGAGAATGTTAAGAAATGTGAGCTAATTAACCCATGTAAAATGTTCAGGATTGGTGCCTGGTAAATAGTGAGTTCATTCTCTTTTTCCTGCTTCTCCCAATTTTCCCTTTCTCTCTCTCTCTCTCCACACACACACACACACACATACACACACACACACACACACACACACACACACACACACGTTTGTTTTGTTAAATAAAGAAATGTTGGCGTGTGTCAATCACATCATTGTGTCAATTATGTCAATCCGTTTGATGAATGATTCCTTTGGTGGTATACTCAGTCATGGACAGAGTTCTGGAGTTAGGTGGACATGGGTTTTGAGTTCTTTGCTATGCCATGTTCTATTAACTGTGTCACCTTGGGTTTGATCCTGGCTTTTTTGCTTATGAGTTCTTTGACCTTGGGCAGACTAGTTGACCTCTCTGAACTGAATTCCCTCAATTATAAATGTGACTAAAATGTCTTACTTCTATAATAATAGTGTCTGGTACACAGTAGGTATACAACAAACGTTAACCTTTCCCTTTACTTCCCAAGTCACCTCCTTAGGTTGGGCCATGTCAGAACTTATTCCAGATTCATCCAGCATTGGAGAGCCAATTTGGTATTGGATACTGCCACTGGCCCTACTATACAGAAATGAAAAGAGCCCATTCCTCCTCCCAGGGGTCTTGTGGTTTAATTCTCTGTAACTTGCAAAATGCTGTACAAATGAAGAACATTGTGTAATAATTCTTAGGAAGCAAACGTGCTGCTCAAGTAGCTTGGAGCAATGTTTCTCAAACTTCACTGTGCACACCAATCACTTGGAGATCTTGGTAAAATGCAGAGTCCAATGCAGAAGTTCTGGGGAGGGGCCTGAGATCACATTTCTAACAAGCTTCCAGGTGATGCCCTGCTGCTGGTCTATGGACCATGTACTGCACTTTGAGTAGTGAGGGCTTGGAGTATAGCTTACGAGAGAAACCAAACCCACAGGAATCTAATCCCTTCCTCTAAACTCTTGTTTCCTGTTTTTGTTTGAAAGGCTATGTTCCCGTGAGCATTCAGGCCTGAGATGCTTGTTTTACAAATCTTTCTGCTTCTGCATGGTCAAGATTCCTTTAGTCCTGTCTTGTAGGCCTGTGCTAACTTTCTTGGACAGTGTAGGTAACTTATGGAGAAATTGATCAAGATGTTCCCTGGAAAATACTTCCCAAGAAGCTGTCCCAAAGATCCATGGTTGTAGGTTGTGCTTCTAGACCACAGACGTCTTTGGAGAGTTGGAAGGGACAATTGTAAGGTCATCTGGCCTAGCAACTACCCCACTGACCTTAGGGGGACTGGATTCCCATCAAGGACTTAGACCTTGGCTCAAGCTCACCTTTGAATTCACTTCTTTGAATCTGAAATCAGACCAACTGTCAATAGAATGGTGTAGGGTTTGGGTTTGCTTCCAGGTGACTTTTAATCTATTTATGTTTGGTAAAACTACATTTGGAAAGGAAATCATTGAGAAACTGATAAATGGAAAGACTGTGAATGAGTAGAAGTGTAAAATGATAAGGGGGTCTCCAATTTGTATTTAAAAGAGAATTTCTAAGCCTCAGGTCTCATGATGATGATGGTAATAATTGTAGCTTCTGTTGCTTGAGTGTTTATTCTGTGCCAGGAGCTTTACATATATTATGTAATTTAATACTAGGGAGGTAGGTGCTTTTATTTTAAAGATGAGGAAATTCAGAAGCTAAACCAAATTAAGTGTTTTGCCCAAGGTCACACAGCTGGCAAGTAGCACAAGTGAAATTTGAACTAAAGCAGTTTAGCTCCAGAATATTTGCTCCTAAACTATACTCCTGCCTCTTGCTAGTCTAACATCCCATATCCTGCCGAGAATCACATCCAGCTTCTCCATCTACCACGCCAGGAACAGGCGTTTACTAACTCTCACCGAAGCTCATTTCATTGTGAACATAGTTTCCTTTGGTGGAAAATTCTTTTCTCTTAACACTGGCTTTGCCTTCAAGAGTGAACTGAAATGACCCAACAGCCCCATTCCTAAGGATATACCCAAGAAATTTAAAAACTTAGGTTTGCACAAAAACTTACATATAAATGTTAATAGCAACATTATTCATGATCGCCAAAATGTAGAAACAACCCAAATGTCTATCAATTGATAAATGGATTAAAAAAAATCTGTCCATACAATGGAATATTTAGTCAGAAAAAGGAATGAAGTACTGATGCGTACTACCACATGAATGAATCTTAAAAACATTATGCTAAACAAAGAAACCTTTTCTTCATCCAGTCCCAAAAGACCCCCTCTTATATGATTCCATTGATATGAAATGTCCAGGATAGGCAAATTTATAGAAACAGAAAGTTGATCAGTGGTTTCCAGGGACACTAGAAAGAGGAAGGAATAGAGAGTTACTGATAATGGGTATGAGATTTCTTTTTGGGGTGATGAAAATATTCTAGAATTAGATAATTGTGATTGTTGTACACCTTTGTGAATATAATAAAAACCACTGAATTGAACACTTTAAATGGTGAATTTTATGACATATGAACTATATCACAATAAGAAATTATTTAGATAAAGTAATCCCTCATTCTGGGTTTGAAAGAAAGGATCAAACCAAACAGATCTACAGATATTTGAAGCTGGCTAGTTTGTCTTTAATGCATTCTCTTTTCTAAGATAAACAGTGCTGATTCCTTCAACCATCTCTCTTATAATGTGAAATGGAGTCCTGGTCTGAACTGATTTCTTTCTTCCCCAAATGTCCCAGGTTGACAATGCTATTGTTATGATTCCCCTCCCCCAGCCAAAACAGTGCTCCAAGTACAGTCCCATTGGGTTAGAGTGGAACAAAATCTACCTTTACCTTCATGACGCCATGATATGATCACCCTATGTTGTTGCCATTCATGGAATGGACATTTTCAGTTTTGGATGATTATAGTCCATGATTCTTTTTTCTCCCCTGATAAACATAAAAAGCATAGATTTTGTTTTCTTTAGGAGAAGATAATTTGAGTACTGCATTGAAAATTTAAAAAAATTTCAAAAAGAACAAACTGTTACACTATTTGGTAGATTGCAAAAATAGCTACAATTCTCAACTCTTCCATAATGCATGCCCGTGCTCATGTGACTTTGAAGCTCCTTCCATCAAGAGGTAAAGCTTTGTACCTATCTCTTGAATCTAGGCTGGGCTTGTGCCTAATAGAATGTGACATATGTGATGATGTGCCAGTTTTGAGCATAAGCTTCAAGAAATCTTCATGCTCTAGGTAGCTGTGCTGCCTAGTTGGTGTGGGAACGAATTCAAGCTTGCCTGCTGGAGGATGAGATACAGGCTACCCAGTTGCCCCATTGTGCCATTTGATAGCCAGCCAACACTCCACAGCAGATCCTCTAAGCTGACTAGTCATTAGCCACAGATGCGTGAGGAACTCCATCTGAGACCAGAAGAACCACCCAGTTTAAACCGGGCCAAATTGTCAACCCACAGAAATATGAGCTAAACAAACAATTGTTGTTTTAGGCCTTAGGTTTTGGGAATGTTAATTATGCAACAAAACCTAAATGAGGTGTTCCACTTCTGGCTAGGATATAGGGAGATATGAAAGACCTTTATCCCCAAAAACACAACCACAAATCACTAGGCGAACAATAACAACAAAATCATACTTTAAAAAAAAGCCCTCAAAGAGCTATGGACATAAAGAAATCTAAAAGGACAACTTCAGAGGGAGGAGCTGCCACTAGATATAGTGTGTAGCATGAAGTACAGGTATACCTTGGAGGCATTGTGAGTTCAGTTCCAGACCACTACGATAAAGCAAATGGCAAAACGAGTCACACAAATATTTTTGGTTTCCCAGTGCAGATAAACATTATGTTTGCATTAAATTGTAGTTTATTAAGTGTACAATAGCATTGTGTCTAAAAATATATATAACTTAATTTAAAATACTTTATTATTAAAAATTCTAATAATCATCTGAACCTTCAGTGCGCTGTAATAGCTTTGCTGATGAAGATTATGCCTCAACATTGATGGTTGCTTACTGATCGGGGTGGGAGTTGCTGAAGGCTAAGGTAGCTGTGGAAATTTCTCAAAGTAACATGATGAAGTTTGACATATGAATTGACTCTTCCATTCACAGCAGCATGCAATGCTGTTTGATAGCATATTACCTACAGTAGAATGTCTTTCAAAATTAGAGTGAATCTCAAACCCTGCCACTGCTTTAACAGCTAAGTTTATATAATATTCTAAATCCTTTGTCATCATCTTGACAGTATTCACAGTATCTTTACCAGGATCAGACTCCATCTCAAGAAACCAGTCTTTGCTCATTCAAAGAAAGCAATTCCTCATCTGTTAAGTTTTATCATGAGATTACAGTAATTCAGTCATGTATTCAGGCTCCACATTTTTTTTTTTTTTGAGACAGAGTTTTGTTCCTGTTCCCCAGGCTGGAGGGCACTGGCACAATCTAGGCTCACTGCAACCTCTGTCTCCCAGGTTCAAGTGATTCCCCCACCTCAGCCTCCCAAGTTACTGGGATTACAGGTGCCTGCCACCATGTCCAGCTAATTTTTTTTTTGTATTTTTAGTGGAGATGGGGTTTCACCACGTTGACCAGGTTGGTCTTGAACTCCCAACCTCAGGTGATCCACCCGCCTCAGCCTCCCAAAGTGCTGGGATTACAGGCATAAGCCACCATGCCTGGCCCAGGCTCCACTTCTAATTCTCTTACTATTTCTACCACATCTGCAGTTCTTTCCTCCACTGAAGTCTTAAACCTTTCAACATCATCTATGAGGGTTGGAATCAACTTCTTCTTTTCTTTTCTTTTCCTTTCTTTTGTTTTCTCTTCCCTTTCTTTCCCTTCCCTTCCCTTTCCTTTCTTTTCTTTCTTTCTTTTTTTTTTTTTTTTGAGACAGGTTCTTGCTCTGTGACCCAGGCTGAAGTGCAGTGGCCTGACCTCCGCTAACTGCAACCTCTGCCTCCCGGATTCAGGTGATCCTCCTGTTTCAGCCTCCTGAGTAGCTGGGACTACAGGCACATGCCACCACACTCAGCTAATTTTTGTATTTTTAGTAGAGATGGGGTTTTACCAGGTTGGCCAGGCTGGTCTTGAACTCCTGACTTCAAGTGATCTGCCTGCCTCGGCCTCCCAAAGTGTTGGGATTATAGGCATGAGCCACCGCACCAGAATCAACTTCTTTCAAACTCTTGTTAATATTGTTATTTTGACCTCCTCCCATGAACAACAGATGTTCTTAATGGCATCTAGAATGGTGAATCCATTCCAGAAGATTTTCAGTTTACTTTGTTCAAATCTGTCAGAGGAATCACTATCTATGACAGCTATAGCCTTCTACAATATATTTCTTAAATAATAAGACTTGAAGTATTACTCCTTGATGGCTGTAGAATAGATGTTATGTTAGAAGACATGAGGACAATATTAATCTCCATGTACATCCTCATCAGAGCTGTTGGGTAACTAGATGCATTGTAAATGAGTGGTAATATTTTGCAGGGAATCCATTTTTCCAAGCAGTAGGCCTTAACAGTGGGCTTAAAATACTCAGTAAACTATGATATAAACCGACGTGCTGTCTTTCAGGCTTTGTTATTCCATTTATAGAGCACAGACAGAATAGAGTTAGCATAATTCTTAAGGGCCCTAGGATTTTCAGAATGATCCATGGTTGACTTCAACTTAAAGTCACCAGCTGCATTAGTCTCTAACAAGAGAGTCAGCCTGTTCTTTGAAGGTTTGCAGCCAGGCATTGACTTCTCCTTAGCTATGAAAGTCCTAGGTGGCAGCTTCTTCTAATAGATAGCTCTTTCATCTGCATGGAAAATCTGTTGTTTAGTGCCACTTTCATCAGTGATCTTAGATCTTCTGGATGACTTGTTGCAGCCTTTACATTAGCACTTGCTGCTTTACCTTGCACTTTTATGTTAGGGAGGCTGAGCGTGTTTCCTTAATCCTCACGAACCAACCTCTGCTAGCTTTAAACGTTTCTTCTGCAGATTCCTCACCTCTCTCAGCCTTCATAGAATTGAAGAGTTAAGGCCTTGCTTTCGATAAGATTTTGGCTTAAGAGAATGTTTTAGCTACCTGGATCTTGTATCCAGACTACTACAACTTTCTGTATATCAGCAATAAATCTGTTTAGCTTTCTTATCATTTGTGTGTTCACTGGAGCAGCACTTTTAATATCCTTCAAGAACTACTCCTTTGCATTGACAGCTTGGCTAACTGTTTGGCCTAAGAGGGCTAGCAGCACTAAAACTCAAAGACAAGTCTATAGAGCTTCAAACTGAAGCAACAGGAGAAAAAAAGAAAAATGACAGTTTAACAGAACTTCAAAGGCAGTGTTAAATAGTGAAACAAACTTTTTTTTGAGTGTCTGTTGGAAAGGAGAGAATGACAGATAAATATGTGAAAAAATATGGACTGAAATTCTCAAAATTGGATCAAAAATAGTAACCCATTGCTATAAGAAAAGCTCAGAGAGCCCCAAGTAGAATAAAAGGAAAAAATGAAACCTAAAACAAAACTACCTTATAGTCAAGCTGACAAAAAGAAAAGCTGAGGAGAAAATGTTCAAATCAGTCAGAGGAGAAATCAATGCATATTGGAATCACAGGAGAACAATGTAAGAATGGAAGCTGACTTCTCTTTGGATACAATGGAGACCAAAGACAATGGAATATCCTTGGTCTCCATTGATTTTTTTTTTTTTTTTTTTTTTTTTTTTTTTTTTTTTTTTTACTTTTTAAAGAATTGAAAGAAAACCAAAAATATCTCAATATAGAATTCTACATCCAGCATTAATGTACTTAATAATGAAGTCAAATTAAAGACATTTTTAAATGAGGAAAAGTTGAAAGAATGTTTTGCCAGCATATTTGCACTACAGGAAGTGCTGAAAGATGTTCTTCAAGCTAAGGGGAAATGATAACAGAAGGGAACCCAGGTCTACAATAAAAACTGAAGACCCTGAGAAAGGGTAACTAGGCAAACCAAAAATCTAATTTTATAAATTATTTTTAATGCATAATCAATATACAGTTAAACTATAAAAGACTACTGGATGTTTAATGCAAAAACAATAATTATGTAGAGTCTCTAATGTAAGTGGAAACAAAGGATATGCGAAAATAGCACAAAGGATGAAAAGGGATAAATGGAATTATGCTATCGTAAGAGTGCCCCATTGTGAAATGCCATAGTATTATTTTAAGTTAGACTGTGATAAGTTACCCTTGCATATTGGAGTTGTACTGCTTCATAGAGTATCTACTGGCCATCTGTGGCAATTGAGCACTTGAAATGTGTCTGGTGAAACTGAGAAACTATATTTATAATTTTAATTAATTTAAATTTACATTAAAAACTGAAACAGTGTAACTATCCTCTTATGAAACACAAGGTTGTTGCTCTGGTAGGACTATCTTTCACTTTAATTGTTGTGATATGCTGTAGGTATAAAATTTATATCTAATTTCAAAGACTTAATATAAATGTACTTTTACAAGATAAAATACCTCATTAATACTTTTATATTTGTTACATATTGAAATGATAATATTTGGGGTATATTGGGTTAAATGAAATACATTGTTAAATTAATATCTGTTTTTAAAATTTTGCTAGGAAGTTTAGGTATTCTGTATATATATATATATATGGCTCACATTGTAATTTTATTAGACAGCACTGCTCTAGAGGATTACTAAACTTATAGCACAAAATGATATAACTAAAAAGTCAAATAAAGGAGGGAAATTGGAATATTAAAAAATACCCATTTTTTTCAAAATAATGGAGGAAAAAAGGAACAAGGGAACAGCTGGAATAAGTGAAGTAAATGAAATTAATGGAAGACAAATACCCAAATGGTGAACTTACACATAATTTGCCAAAAGCTGCATGAAATATAAATAAAATATTTCATTTGTCAGATTGGATAAAAATGTGAGACTAACTGTATGCCATTCATGAGAGAAACAGTTTAAAGATATAGATTGAAGGCAAAAGGATGGAAGAGGATTGTATTTGTCTATTTTCACACTGCTATAAAGAAATACCTGGCCGGGCGCGGTGGCTCACGCCTGTAATGCCAGCATTTTGGGAGGCCAAGGCAGGCGGATCATGAGGTCAGGAGATCGAGACCATCCTGGCTAACACAGTGAAACCCTGTCTCTACTAAAAATACAAAAAAAATTAGCCAGGTTGGTGGTGGGCGCCTGTAGTCCCAGCTACTCAGGAAGCTGAGGCAGGAGAATGGTGTGAACCCGGGAGATGGAGCTTGCAGTGAGCCGAGATTGCGCCACTGCACTTCAGCCTGGATGACAGAGCGAGACTCCATCTCAAAAAAAAAAAAAAAAAAAAGAAATACCTGAGACTGGGTAATTTATAAAGGAAAGAAGTTTAATTAACTCACAGTTCTGTATGACTGAGGAAGCCTCAGGAAACTTACAATCATGGCAGAAGGGGAAGCAAGCATGTCCTTCTTCACAAGGTGGAAGGGGAGAGAAGTGCAGAGCGAAGGGGAAAGAGCCCTTTATAAAACCATCAGATCTGTTAAGAACTCACTCACTATCAGGAGAACAGCATGGGGGAAACCACCTGTATCCAGTCGCCTCCAACAAGGCCCCTCCCCCAACACGTAGGGACTACAATTCAGATTACAATTCAAGATGAAATTTGGGTGGGGACATAGCCAGACCATATCAAAGATATACCAGTTGAGAGCTTCAGAAAGCTGATGTGGTTTTATATAAATAGCAGACAAAATAGACATCAAAACCGAGAAGAATTAACAGAAATAAAGAAGTGTATTTCATATTAGTCAGTTTGTCAGGAAGATACCACAGTTCCCATATTTGTAGGCACCTAGTAAAAGAACTGCAAACTACATAAAGCAAAAATTTATGTAACTAAAGTGATATATAGAAAAATTCAGAATCATACTGGGATCTATTATCATTGTTTTTTCAGTAATTTATAGAAAAGTAGAATAAGTAAACTGCACAAATGCAGTAAGAGAAGTGAGGTAGAATGAAGAGGGATGGAATTTGCAAATTGAGATATTCTCAAAGGTCACCAGCCACTATCATTTAAAAATTCTAAGGACCTATTTTGTTAATATAACTTAAATTGTTTTAGCTTTTGTGATAATTACATATTGAACTTAAGCTTTTATGATCAACAAATATTTCTAATTTCTTTTTCCATGTGCTCTGTTAAACCACATTTGTACCAATTATATTGGGGAAAACAATTTGAAGAGAACAAATGTTGTTATTACTATTAGCAGTTTGAATTATATTTTTCCTGATTATTGTCTGTGTACTTAAATATAAGTATTTAGAAATAATTTATAAATGTAATTCCTCAATACCCTTTTTAAAGCTTATAGAATATCTTAGCGATCTTTTGATGTTACTATATAATGATGTATCGCCGTTTTATTGTTATCTCCTAGTATGGATGTTTTATAATTTGCTTAGCAATTTATCTGTAATTGGATCATTAGGTTATTTCTAGATTTTCACAGTAACAATGTTGCGATGAAAATGTGTTTTGCACTATTTTTCATAGGTATATGTATTTTTCCCTAGGGTTGATCGGAGCAAAGTGGAATGGTATATACAATTTAAAGTTTCTTATGTATGCCCAAATTTTTTCACAAAACTAGCTTAACAATTTCTGCTCCTATAAATAGAATGCAAGAATAACATCAACGTTTTCCTAATCTTATGGTGATTTGGGGCATTTTTTCATGTATTTGCAGGCTGTTTGATTGAATGTTCTTTTCTGTGAATTACTTGTTCTTATCCTTTGCTCACTTTTCTATTGTATTGCTTGCCTTTTATTCATTTGAGGGAGATTTTTAAATGTGCATTTGGATAATCAACCTTTGTTGTATGCATGACAATTGTTTTCTCCATGCCTTTTTCTTGTCCTTAACATATTTATTAGAAATTTCTTGTTGGTAGTGTCATCATTACCCTGTATCTTTTCAGCTTTGTCTCCCAGGACTGCTCACAGGATTTTCTGAGCATTTGTGTGTAGAAAGTGCTCGGAAAGCAAATGGCTTTCTCTGGGCATCCCCTTGCTTCTTTTGGACCATATGTTAAAGGCAAATGTTGCCTGAGTTGAGTCAGTGTTTCTGCAGTCAGTGATGTTTTAATCAGAGCAATTGGCTTGACTCAAGCCTGGTGACATCTGCTGATTGCTGGCTGGTCAGTAACATTTACCATAGAAAGTGATGGCCATGGATCTCCTTCCCTCCTCTGGGAGGGGTGGATGGGCAGTCATCCCCAGCTCTGTGTGGCATCCTCAAGCCCTAACAGTTGTTAGCTCCATGCAGTCCCCACTAACTAGAGACTGGGTTTTATCAGCATGTTCTACCCCACATGGATCCTTTTAAAAGAAAGTGACTGTCAGAACTTGGCACCTTGGGATACCAATTTTGGCTTTTGGCAGAAGTCTCAGAAAGTCTTAGGCTTTAAGACTAAGTGGTCTTCTTGGAAAGATCTCAAGCTCGGCCCTGTTGGACACGGAAAACACATACAAAACAACTGTTTGTTCAAATAGAAAATGGGGGAAACATTACAGAATCTCAAATATGCCACTATTCAACTTCTAAAATATTTTTATATATAAGAAATTCATGAACACAGTCTCATGTTAAAAAGTAACATCAGAATGGAAAAGAAGTCGCATGCCATTCTTGCCTCATCAAGCCTATGCCTCTCTCCAGATGTAATCACAGGTCAAAGTCAGGTCGTATCTTTCTAGACACAAGTGCTCTTTAAACAGTGCTCATATTGTACCTATTGTTCTGTAGCTTCATTCTTCACACTTCTTTCATATCTTTCATAAGTGACGTACATTTCCATGCATTGGACCTGTCTCTTGCCATCTGGGGATGGGTTTAGTCAGAGGGACAGGCCAGTCACAGGTGTTACATACTATACTGTGTGCAATGTGGAGGGAAGCAGGGGATGGCAAGAGATACATAACCTTTGGCTGAGAAGAGAAGTGGGACAGTGAGGACCTCCTGGAGCAAATGACATCTGGGTGATCCCTGACAGATGTATAGGAAGTGGCTGTGGTAGGTTGATGATGGGCTCCACAAAAGATACCCAGGTCCCAACCCCTCAGAACCTGTAAATGTTACTATATATGGCAAGAAGGGCTTACAGTTGTGATTAAATAAGGATCTTGAGATGGGGAGGTTATCCTGGATTATCTTGGTGAATCTACATGCAATCACAAGTGTCCTTATAAGAAGAAGAAGGGATATTTGAGATACAAGAAGGCAATGTGACCACTGAAGCAAAAGGCTTGGCTACTTTGAAGATGGAGGAAGGGACCAGGAGCCAAGGAATGCAAAGGATGCTCCTCTAAAATTTGGAAAAGGCAAAAAAGGAAAAGAAGGAGAGAAAGAGAGAAAGGGAGGAAGGGAGGAAGGAAGAAAGATTCTTTGAGCTTCTGGCGGGAGCAGAGCCCTGCCAACACCTTCGTTTCAGCCTAGTGAAACCAGATCTTCCAGAACTGTAAGAAAATACGTAAACACACGAGCCACCAAATTTGTTGTCATTGGCTAGAGTGGCTTGGAAACTAATAATAGCCAAGTAGAGAAATTCCTTTAAAAGAATAATCCTGTAAGTTTTCTGGTAAGAGAACAGGAACATGTTGGAACAAAGTGGAGGGATAAAGCAAAGAGAGTGTAGACTGGCGATGTAAGCAGGGGCCAGATCACACAGAGCCTGCAGGGCACATCCAGCAGATTTATTTTATATCGACAGCAATAGGGAGCAAGAGATGGCTTTTGAGCAGGGGAACAAGCAGACTGTAGTGTTGGGGAGATCACCAGTGGACTCTCCTTGAGACTGCTACAAAAGAAGAAACAGAATTTGGTCACCTAGATGGCAACTCTTCATTTTCCTAACTTTTTTTTTTTTTTTGAGACAGTCTTATTATGTCACCCTGGCTGGAGTGCAGTGGTGCTATCTTGGCTCACTGCAACTCCTGCCTCCCAGGCTCAAGGAGTTCTTATGCCTCAGCCTCCTGAGTAGCTGAGACTACAGGTGCATGCCACCATGCCTGGTTAGTGTGTGTGTGTGTGTGTGTGTGTGTGTGTGTGTATGTGTGTGTGTGTGTTGTGTGTGTATTTTTAGTAGAAATGGAGTTTTGCCATGTTGCCCAGGCTGGCCTCGAACTCCTCAGCTCAGGGCAATCTGCCTGCCTCGGCCTCCCAAGGTATTAGGATTACAGGTGTGAGCCACCCCACCTGGCCCATTTTTCTACCTTTTTACTCCCATTGCATTAAACATTTTCCCCTGCCATCCAAAACTGAGGTCCCTCTCCCTCCTTAAAAGAACTGAGCTCAGCTGGGCATGGTGGCTCACGCCTGTAATCCCAGCACTTTGGGAGGCTGAGATAGGCAGATCATGAGGTCAGAAGTTTCAGACCAGCCTGGCCAACATGATGAAACCCCATCTCTACTAAAAATACAAAAATTAGCTGGGCGTGGTGGAGGGCACCTGTAATCCCAGCTACTCAGGAGGCTGAGGCAGGAGAATTGCCTGAACCCAGGAGGCGGAGTTTGCAGTGAGCTGAGATTGTGCCATTGCACTCCAGCCTGGGTGACAGGGCAAGACTCCATCTCAAAAACGACAGCAACAAAACAAACAAACAAAAAAAACAAACCTGAGTTCTCCTCAGACAAAACTAAATAACTGTATCTTCAAGTCTGTGGGTAGGTCATTCCTTCTTGGGTTTCCAGGGTGGCTGTTTGAGTAGCAGTAAACAGAGGGAGCGTCCTGAGCTGGCTGTGGCCCAGAGTAGGCTACAAAGAGGAAACAGAGTTGAAACCACTTTGCTTCATCTAATCTAGACCCATGATGTCCCTGAGCCAGCTGCTGACTGAGGACAAGGGGGTAGAGAGACATGTCCCCATTCCCAAGGCCCAGAGAATGACAGTCTATCACTGGTGCTCAGACTCCCTTTCAGGGCTGGAGTCCTGAGTAGAAAAAGCACTGCAGGTATCACTGTTTTGTAAGAATTGTGATGTTTGCCCCTAGCAAATTTCTGAATTTCTGTAATGATTAAAGCAGACAGTCACCAAATCACTCAGTAGGAGAGAAAGATAAAGATAGCCTTCAGGGTTAGGTAAAATAATAAAAATACACTTGAGTAGGAGGCCTGTCAAGGTGATAGGAGATTTTCTGTTCTCACTTTAACAGTAGCGGTTGACCAGAGGAAGCAGGACTGTGGGAGATGGGAGGCTTTCTGTTACTGGGGCTGCTCTCTCAAAAGGAGGTGGGAGTCACCATGAGTAAGCAGGGCTGCTATTGTGGTGAAAGAGTCAATGGGCTTCCTATGCCTTTGAAGTCCTCCATCCCATTTTTTCTTGCACCAACATGTCCTACCTAAGAAGTCATCAAGACCAGTGCTGAACAGAGACCATCATGCTGAGTCTACTCCAGAGAGCAATAACTCAGTTCACATGGGTGTTTATGATTACGGTAGTAGCCATCGATTCATTCTGCCCATATAGAATCATCCTCCCATTCCCTGCCCCCACCCAACAATAGCACATTGTTTTTTCCTGCAGATTCACCTCTTCCCTACTCTCAATGTGTGTGGTTTGGTGGTTGTCCTCCATCTCTAGATTTCATTGTGGAGCTGAGACTGAAGCCAGACCCTTTGGGGTATGCTATCACTCAAACTTAGAGATTTCAACAAGCATTGGCAAGTGACTTGAGGTGATCCAAATGGAACCATCTACAGGTTTTGCTGTAACTTACAGAAAATAAGGACACTGCTCTTTGGGGATTACTGAAAGGATAGGATGTACATTTGGAACAACTGCTGGCCATCTTGCCCCACCAAGGAGAGAGCCTGGCTGAGACTAGAACCAAGATCCAAGAAAGATTAACCAAGAAGTGAAGATCTAGATTCTAGATGAATCCCATCTAAACACCTGGATCTAGCTGTGCCTGAAGCTTGATACTCCCAGTAATATCTATTTTGTTTAAGCCAATTTGAGTTGAATTTCTTTCCCCTGCAATTGTAGGAGACTACTTCACATTTATCATCACACCATTATATTTAGTAGTTTTAATTTAGTGAGTAGTTATTATGTTTGCAGTCTTTACTAAGCAAAAATCCTTTTAAAAATCCTTTTTATCTTTTATAAAAAAAGATAAACTAGGGAATGTCAAGATTTGGAGGGACTGCGAGAACATCTAGTCCAGGGGTTCATGCACAGGACCTATGGACGCCTGAATAATCCCTGCACATTTCAGGGCCTTTTAGCCTCTGGCTTTTTATGCAGACCATGAGCGCTGGATTTTGTCCTGTTTAGAGAGCCCAAAACTCTTATCAGATCCTCAATGGTTTGTGTTCCTAGAACCTCTTCTTTATACCACACAGAATCTTCCCACTGTCATAGGAAGGTCAGATTCCAGTTCTTGCTCCTCCACTGAGGGACCCTGGGGTATTTACTTGCTTCTTCTTAAAATCAGACACAGGGCTATATGGAACTGAGTTGATGATTCCCACGCAGATTTTACAAAAAGAAGGGACTTCACGTCAATTTCTCCTTTGTGGTGGCTGCTTCGGGCTTTGCTCCTGATGCTGACTTCCACCCCAACTTTTCTGAGCCTCAGTTTCCTCCAATAAAAAAAAGAGATTTAAAATGACAGCCCTGCCTGCTTTACAGAGGGTCATGGGGATGAGCTGAGGGCAGGATTGTGAAATGTCCTGGGGCTTTAGCCTCGTGTCCTGGCCCCATCTCTGCCTGCTGTCTACCTTGCAAGGTGCTTGCTGCTTCTAGGCTGGTCTGTGAGTCCGAGATGTCGGCTTACTTTCCATGTTCACCAGCAGCATTGCTGACATCCTGACTGGCTTATGTATACCAGAACCTGTTCATCAAGCTGGCGTATATAATTCTTAACAAACACATTAAGAAAACGTTCTGAATGTCACTTGCGGAGCAAATGAACAGAAATAGATGGGCCATCTGATACAGAGAGATCTTCTCTTAGCTGGCAGATTTTATTTCCACTCACACGAGGTTGAGGCCTCCAGAATGAGTTTGTTCATTAATGCATTTACTCAGTTACGCACTTGAATGAATACTGAGGAGCTACTCTGTGCTCAGCACTGTGATAGGTGCTGGGAGGACAGCGGGGTGTGAATGACAAACAGTGGCATATTCTTATCTTCAAGGTGCTCACCTTCCAGTGATGGGGAGAGACATTCAAACCAAGATTGCAGTCCACTGTGGTGGGTGATGAGACACAGGTCAGAAAAATGTAGCCAGAAGACAGAAGAGGAAACTGACTACATTCTAGGGGGACATCTGGGCAAGCTTCAGAAAGGAAGAGACATTTGATCTAGGTTTTGAAGGATGAGGGAGAGCTTGCCAGGCAGAAGAGTACCACTAGGGAATGTATTTGAGTCACACAGCACCAAAGTATGTTAGCAGTGGCAAATTCCTATGGGTCTGCAGCAACCTCAATTCTAGACTCTTCAGAAAGAAAGAAACAGAGGCAAGGTTTAGAGCAGGAGTAAAAGTTTATCAAAAAGTTTGAAAGCATAGGCCAGGTGCGGTGGCTCATGCCAGTAATCCCAACACTTTGGGAGGCCGAGGCAGGCAAATCACCCGAGTTCACGAGTTGGAGACCACCCTGGTCAACATAAACCTCATCTCTGCTATAAATACAAACAGCCTTGCGTGGTGGCTTGTGCCTATAATCCCAGATTTTCGGGAGTCTGAGGCAGGAGAATTGCTTGAACCCAGGAGGTGGAGGTTGCAGTGAGCTGAGATCGTGCCACTGCACTCCAGCCTGGGCAACAAGAGCAGAACTCCATCTCAAACAATCAATCAATCAATCAATCAATCAATAAAGTTTTAGAGCAGGAACAAAAGGAAGTACACTTAGAAGAGCGTAAAGTGGGCAACTTGAGAGATTCAAGTGCGTGATTTGACCTTTGACTTGGGGTTTTATACATTGGCATGCTTCTGGTGGGGGGTCACATCCCTTCTCCCCTGTGTTTTCCCTCGGTGGGCTCTCTGCATGCACAGTGGCCTGCTAGCGCTTGGGAGGGGCCTCAAGCACAGTGTGTTTCCTGAAGTGCACCTGCTCACTTGCGGCATTTTCCCCTTATTGAGTGTTCCTAGAGGAAGGTCATATGCCAGTTAAACTCTGCCATTTTGCCTCTTAGTGCACATGCTTGAGCATACTCACTCAGTTCCTGAGATCTTATCAGAAAGCTGCTAATCACCAGTTTTAAGGGTTTTCTATCTGTTGGGAGACTGCCTTACCCTGGTGCTGGCGGCAACAAATTTTTGTTTTAGAGACAATTTAACAACCACCTGATCATCACCTAATGGTGGTGTGACATTCCTGGTGGGGGTGGTGGTGGTAGGGAACTTTCCTACCCTGCTCATGTCTGACTAACTACCTACTGTAGCAGTGGGAGAGTCTGTCTGGGAAAGAGGAGGCATGCACATGAGCTGTAGTGCTGTAAAGGTGCAATGAAATCAGAGGCTTCTAGGGCTGGGTACCTGTGGTGCTGCAGGGGAGTGGGCCAAGCTAGAGTTGGGAGGTGACTGGGCACTGGTGACCCAGGACTGTAATATGCCTCCTGGAGTGGTTCCTGCATTCTCTGGGCCCATGGTGTTTTTTATTTGTTTTGTTTTGTTTTCTTTTCCCAAGCAAGCAAGTGATATGCTTAAATGTGTTTTAAGGGAGAGGGAGGGGAAATAAAATATTGGATGTAGAAGCAAAAAAGAATGAAGAAATCCAGAATGTCCCTAAAGCAGTGGCTGTCAACCCTGCATGATAGAATCACCAGGAGACCATTTAAGAAGACCCGTTTCTGACCTCCCTTCACGCCTATGGAATCACAAGGGTTCTGGCGGTGGTGGTAACTTCAAGTGATTGGGATAAGCAGTCAAGGTTGAGAACCACTGCTCTAGGGCTTCTTGGATACAGATTACACAGGGCTGTGTTGAATACATATTACAGGGCACCGTGGACCAGAGAGGCTGAATGAATGGGCCTCTGATTTTTAAAAATAAACTTTAAATTTTAGAACAATTTTAGATTTACAGAAAAATTGTGAAATAGTACAGTTTCCATATGCCTCACATGCAGTTTCCCCAGTTACTAACTTAAGTTGTTACTGTACTGTGGTACATTTGTCACAATGAACAAACAAATATCAATACATGATTATTAACTAAAGTCCATGCTTTATTCAAATTGCCTTAGTTTTTACCTAACATCCTTTTTCTGTACCAGGATCCTGTCCAGGACACCGCATGACATGTAGTTGTGACATCTCCTTGGCTGTGACTCTTTCTCAGACTTGCCTTGATCTTGATGACCTTCCCCATTTTGAGGAGTTTTGAGGAGTTATTTTGAAGAATGTCTCACAATGGAAATGTGTCTGATGTTTTTCTCATGATTAAACTGGGGCTATGGACTTTTGTAGGGAAAACCACAGAAGTAAATGCCGTTCTCATCACATCATATCAAGGGCACATACTGTCAACATGATATGTCACTGTTGATGTTGACTTTGATCACCTGGCTGAGGTAATGTTCATCAAGTTTCTTCACTGCAGTTATTCTTTTGTTCTTCTTTTCTTACTCTTTGAAAGAAATTCACTATCTGTAGCCCACACTGAAAGAATGGGAGTTACGCTCTACTTCCTGAAGGGTGGAGTAGCTATGTAAATTATTTGGAATTCTTCTGTATCAAAAGTTTGTCTATTCTCCTCTGTTTATTTATTTGTTTAATCATTTATTTATATTGATATGGACACATGGCTGTTATATTATTTATTTTTAATTAATTTTTAACTTTTTATTTATGTTTAACCTTTAGGTGATACCAATACTATTTTGTTGCTGAAATTGTTTTGACTTTGGCCATTGGGAGCACTTTCAGTTGACTCTGTATCTCTTTAACATAACTCTGTTACTGTGGGATTGTTGTATTAGTCTGTTCTCATGCTGCTAATAAAAATATACTTGAGACTGGGTAATTTATAAAAGAAGATGTTTAACTGACTCGCAGTTCAGCTTGGCTGGGGAGGACTCAGGAAACTTACAATTTTGGTGGAAGGGGAAGCAAACTCATCCTTCTTCACATGGCAGCAGCAAGGAGAAGTGCTAAGCAAAAGGGGGGAAAGTCTCTTATAAAAACCATCAGATCTCGTGAGAACTCCCTCACTATCATGAGAACAGCATGAGGGTAACTGCCCCATGATTAAATTACCCCCTACCAGGTCCCTACCAGGACACATGGGGATTATGGGAACTACAATTGAAGATGAAACGTGGGTGGGGGCACAGCCAAACCATATCATTCACTTTATTTATTTTTTCTTAGTACTTCCTTACTTTCTGGCACTACAGGGAGCTTAGGCTCATTTTGTATACTTCCTGCTCCCATTCTAGAATCCTTGTACTGGAAATCATCCTGGTATTAGAAATCGTCATCTGGGTGCTAGGTGTGCTCATTGCTACTGGAGTATTGTTGCTTTTAATAGGTCTACAGTTTGTAAGATTTAATGTTTAATCAGCATTGTGGAGGTATACTTCACATCCAGTAAAACACACCCATTTTAAGTGTACGTTTTCATGAGTTTTGGCAAATTTATAAAGCCATGTTGCCACCACTACAGTCAAGTTGGAACACGTTCCCACATTCTTATGCCACTTCCCATTCACTCTCCACACCACTGTCATTGCCCAGGCAAATACTGATGTGTTTTCTGTCACTGTAGATTAAAGTTGTCTTTTCTAGAGTTTCACATGACCGGAAACATACAGTATGTACTTTTACGTCTGGTTTCTTTGGCTCACCATAATGCTTTTGAGATTCACGTGTGTTGTGTGTATCAGTTGGTCATCTTTTTTTTCTAATTGCTGAATGATACTCTTTTGTATGGATACGCCATGTGTTGTTTATCCATTCACCTGTTGATGGACATTTAGGTATTTTCTATTTTTTGACTAATAAGAATAAACAGACTTCATTTCAACCAGCATTCCCAGTGACTCTGATGTTAAGGGTCTGAGGAACTCCTCTTGAGAACAGTTTTAATGTTATTTTGGAGGAGAATCCCTTCTGATATCTCTCATTTTGTCATACTTGTTTTGCTAGCTTAGGTTCTTCCTTAAACCCGGATCACATACTGAGAAGATACAGCTTTTGTCTTCTGTTAACCCATCTGTGATTTAGATGGTTTCATCCGACCTCTCCCTGGGTCTGAGAAACTTTGACAAAGACTGCAGTCAGTCTTTGAAACTTCATATTTCTTCCAAGTTCCTTGAGTGTTCTCTCTGTGCTCGAGACTATGTCTGTAGATTCTCCAACCAGCTTGAGAATTTCCTTTGTACTTTTCTTTCTTTCTTTCCCCCTCCTGTGAAAGAAATCATGTCAAACTAAAGTTATGTTTTTCTTTTTCTGAAACAGTGGGCACAGGCATATACTCCCCTTTTGTGGCACATGTTTTATTACTGAACTCAGAGGGAAAATAAACCACTTTACTTCTTAACAATAGAGAACAGAAAGTTACAAGAGCAACAGAAGATGCCTGGATTCTTGTCTTGTTCATCGTGCATCCCATTTTCTCATTTTCTTCCTGTTTCTTTCCATGGTCCTTTACCACTTCTATACATTTACACCACATAAGCCATCGTAAAACATAACCTCCAAATATAAAAGTTTATTTCTCATTCATGTCAAGCTCCAATGCAAGTTTTCCTGGTTGAACAACTTTCTTCCAAGTGGTGATTCTAGGGCTCCGGCTCCTTCTGTCTGTGGTTCTGCTATCTTTCCTACCTTGGTGATTCTCAAGTTACCATGGGGGCACTCTTCGTTCAAGACTGCCGAAAGGGCAAAAAGCATGGAGCAGCCATGCAGGAAGTTTCTATGTGCCAGGCCTGGAAGCAGCTCATGTCACTTCTGGCCATACTCCATGGGCCAGAACTCAGTCCTGTGCCAACCCTGACTGCTCTGTGCCTAATGGAAGGCTCTCTGCCCAAGAGAAAAAGGAAACATTGGCCACAATTTATGGTGATGATTCTATTTGAGTCTTACCCTTGGGGCTCTCACTAAGCACCTGTGCAACACAGGGTTGGGCGGCTAAGCATTTTCTTGAGTATTTTCTCAGCTCTTGGGATCAACTCTTGCCTCCAGCTCCTTTAGGGAAAAATCATGAAAAAAGAGTCACTGAAATGTAAGCTTTGTAGGATAACATCTTTTCTCCTTTAGTCTCTATCGAATCCCTAATATATAGCACAGTTCGTGGCATTACATGGGTGCTCAATAAATATTTGTTGAATGGATTTTTAGAAAATAAACATGAGTTAAAGTTTTGTCTTGACTTGGTGCCCCTGGAGCATGTGTAGGCTACCAGCAGGTGGCAGTGTGGTTTGAAATGCGCAGGCTGGAGCAGGGCGGAAGAACTGACTGGTGTCTCAGCTCCAGCTGGGCTGTGAGTGCCAGGTCTGGGGTCATAGACTCAAGAGGCAGCATGAGTGTGACAGAGTAGCATCGCTGGACGTTGACCATGTACAGGGTCTCCCAACTCTAAAGTTGGAAGGATTGCTATCCTTACTCTGCACATGAGGATACTGATTCGTGGAGCTGTTAAATAACTTGCCAAAGGTCCCCAAAGTGAGTAGCCAGAAAAGGGCAGAGTCAGGATTTGAATCTGGGTAGTGTGACTCGGAAGCTCGTAGCTCTTAACCATCATGCTACAATGCCAAGTAGGCAGATAGGGAAATTACCCAACCTGGGGAAAAACCTGTCCATGTGCAGGTCAAGGTGGCTTTCCTGGGCATCAAGAGACCAGGCAAGGAGCCTGGGAACACAGGGTTGAGGGCATAGTCACAGAGCAGGCCAGTCCTTCTGATGAGGCACCTGGTGGAGGGTCTGAGGGTAGAGCAGAGGCCTCCAGCTGGCTTGGCATCAGGCACTACAAGGAGGGCAGCAGTGCCAGGCAGGGACAGATTCGTGGGTGTGTGTTGGAGGGACAGCCACAAATGACTGGAGCTGGGAACATGCCAGAAATGCTAAGAAGGAGACTTCAGCCCTGTGAAAGGGTTGGCTCATGGTTTCCAAACCACACCTGGCAGCACTCTGGGTTTTCACAAAGACACTTGGGTAGCCTGTTGGGTTGATGGGGAGAGAAAGAGTGGGGAGGGTCCTGAGCCCTTCTCTCCAACAACAGTCAGTATGATGCTTTATCTGTTTTATATATTGGGATTCTGCATAAGTGTTTATTTAAAAAAAAAAAAAAACAAGTCTCTCCTCTGAAAACCATTCAGCTAAATAGCTTCCAGAGTCCTTCTTTTGATGTCTGAAGTGGAAATGGTAGTTTAAGCTCTCCTGACATAAAGACAGTGCACTCCATGAGCTGACTTGAGTCCACTTAGGGTGACTTAGGATGAAGCATGGTTTTGCACCTGCTCTCTCCACCCTCGCCTGCCCTGTCCCACACTCCTCCTCATCCATCACGTGGAAGGGAAATGGCCATGATTGTCCCAGACAGAGGGAAGTTTGTGCAGCATCTCAGAAACCCTCTGGTTTGAACCATGTAGCCTTGTGTCCATCCCAGCCTGGGCCCTACACCGGCCCTGCAGGAAAGTTTGCCTGGCTCGTTATCTGAAATAAATAGCCTGCCGAGAATGGGAGGAGAAAGGAGAAATAGTAACATTGATTTATCTGGGATGGAAAGATCCACAGACTGGGGAAAAAGGGAGAGAGCAATCATAAAACTGGCTCAGTTCTGCAACCTGCTGCGAGCAGAGACTGTCACAGTGCATGACAGCAAAGGCAGATGAAATGGACACAGGGAGTGAAACCCCTTTCTCCCCATCACAAAACAATAAAGCTAGAAGTCAAGGATGAAATAGGTGGGCTGGCCTCTAGTACACTGGCCAATTGCAGGCCTGGCATCTACCTTCGTAAGGCTGCCTGTGTTGGAATTGATGTGCTCACTGTGGCTGCAGTGCTCTGCAGGAACTGTCTGATAACAAACAGGGTGGCAGACAGGCTTGTCCTTCCATATCAACCTCATCACTCAGCTGTCAACTCAGTCAATGCGCAAAATGCCCAACGCCCACCTCACCTGCTTCTCCTGAGGGGCCACCTGGGCTGCAAGGGGTGGAGCTCACCCACTGGGACTCCTGGGTGGCATCTGTCTCCAGGACCAGGTCGTCTTAGGATGGCTCTGGGACCCCACAGACCGAGTGGGTATGATGTAAGAGGTCACATGAAGGAGACCCCTCACAACCAAGTCCGTTTGGGGACTCGCAGACCTCATAGCTTATTTTATCGAGTACCAGTCCTGCAAATTGCTGCAATTCAGAGCAGGGAGAGACACTTTGTTTTTCCTTTAAGGGTTGGAGAGATTTTTAGCATACAAATTGAAGCATCTCCCCAAGCAGTGCTTTCTCTAAGGCTGAAGGACAAGCAGGAATGGCATGAGTTTTGCCTCCCCAACTGTTCCCAGACGTGGCAGGCCTGCAGGTGGCAGAGAAACAGCACTCACCCAGAAGAGTCTAAAATATTTCCCACCAAAAACCTCACGCCTGATGATTTGTGTTTCAGCCACATTCTGTGACCTGGACAGAGTTGACCTGGGTTGCTTTTATCCTATGGGAAATAGGGCCTGGGTACAACATAACTGAAAAATCCAGAAGTTGTAAGGTGTGGGGAGTACACGGCCATGTGACCTGGTCTTGGTTATGGATGATCACTTTGTGCTGGGACCCAATTGTTTCCTCTAATCTTGGGAACCTGGGGAGTCCTGATCATTTTCCACCCTAATTGGGGTTCAGGGAAAGACTTGTAGCTTAGGGGTTGGTTAAGACCCACTAGAATGTCTGGATTCCTAGTCCAGCTCTGACCTTCTAGAAGTGTGCCCTTGGGCACACCCCTTAACTCTTTCAGACCTTGGTTTCCCTATCTGTCAAGACTGAATGAAACTGACATGACACTGGATGTTTTCTGTTTATTCCTCCAGATTCATTCTCCATCCTTCTCCATGTGTCTTTGTATGTAGGAGGCTGACTTATACAGGCTGTGGCAATGGGCTTCCTTGTCCTGTGGTGTCCAGATGGGTTTGTCAATGGGAGTTGTCAGAAGAAAACTGGAGAAAGGGAAGAGAGTTAGGTCAAGGTATTTGTTTCCTGTTTCCTTTCTTCCGGGTCACCGTGAGTTGGTTTCATCCCTTTTCTTTGGTATGTTTCTCTGTTCAGGTGTTGGTCCCCATCTGTCTACTTGCAAGCTCTTTCAGACCCAAAAGAGTGATAACTTCCTGCTGTTGCTAGCCGTGAAGTACTGCACCAGCACCTGTTAGTTCCTGGGGCACTGCCTATATCTTTGTAAACTGTCCTTTATTAAGCTTTTATCACTGGCCTCATTTGAATGGGCCATCTGTGTTCTGCCAGGACCCTGACTTGTATATTATAGAAACCTCTTGCATTCATACCTATGTCACAGAGTGGCTGTGATGATTAAATGAGTTTATGCATACAAAAAGCTTAAGACAGGGCTTAGCACATAGGATGGATCTGTTAAATGTTAGCTACCTATGACTCTTAATTCTTATGTCATTATACTGTCCCAGATGAGGACTCACTTTGGATGATTTAGGGACTTGATGTTATGGCCATTTGGCTGTTCTGTTTTGTTTCTGATAGTTCCCTGTTCTTTCCTCTGTGAAATGTGGGCTGATGAAGGTGTCAGCATGTGGCCTTCTGTGCCCACCCGCCTCCTTCGCATACCATCCTTAACTTCAGCTTTTTCCTATGGTCATTTTGAGCCCTGTGCCATGGCCTCGTCTACTCCTGAGGCCCAACACAAAGAGATATGGAGCACAACCTATATTTACTGGTAACACATCAATCTAAAGATGTCACCACAATCTACTTCTAGCACTCAAAGAGATTTCTTATGCCTACTTGCAGGCACTTCTCATCTGCCCCAACTCCCCAGCCCTGGGAATTGCTGGTTAACTGTCTGTATCTATAGATTTTCCTCTTCTGTACATTATTTATAAATGGAATCATATAATATGTGGTCTTTTTGTGACTGGCTTTTTTCACTCAGCATAATTTTTTCAAGGTTTATTCATGTTGTGCCGTGTATCAGCACTTGGTTTCTTGTTATGGTGGAATACTATTCCATTGTGTGGATAGACCACAGTTTATCTCTCTTGTGTTGACAGACATTTGGATTGTTTCCATTGTTTAGGTATTATGAACAAAGCTGCTCTGAGCATTTGAATATACCACATAAGTTATTTATTTGTGTGATTCATTTAATTAGAATTTAAGCTTGATGAAAGTAGTTTATTATATGTCATATATTATATTATATATATGTTTGCCATATATGATCGATAAGTGTTTTTTAAATGAAAGAAGACATAAATAGTGGCAATGGAAGGAAATCAAGGTGGTTAGAAATCCTCTAACTGGTTTAGATGGGAAATCCAGGCTGGTAGAAAAGACATCTTAAGGGGGTCCTGACAGGTCTGCATTGGCATCACCCGAGGTGCAGGGTCAGGGAATCTGCATTTTAGCAAGCTTTCCAGGGGATTCTGAGCACCCTGGAGCTGGGGAAGCCAGGAGTATTTTGCCAGTTGGAGAAGCCTGCCTGTGAGTGGTGGAATGAGATAAAGTCGTGGATTTGTCCCTGCCCAAACATTTCACTTTTACAGCTTTGTTTATGAGAGCGATGGAGTTGTGTTCCTTTCGTAGTGATGGTCCCATGTGGGGCATCTCTGTCTAGGTCAGGTTAAGGCTGAATCATTTTCCAAAAGTAACTCCAGTTTTCTTCTTTTGCCCTTGGTGCTGACTCTCTCACAACTCATCTGAGGGGTACCGGTTTTCCTTAGTTAGGGGGGATGCTGGATGATTGAAGAGGCAAATAAAGCAGCTTGCAGCCAACTCAGCAAGAGGGAGATCCAGAGCCACAGACAGGACCACAAAGAGCCACAGCGCCTTGGGGAGGGTAAGCAGCAGGTTAAGTGTACAAAGGTTAGGAGTCTGGATTAGGAGGAAGCAGCTAACAGGTACCCCTGTAGAGGCATTGAAAAGCAACATTTCTGTATTTCATCATCCAGGCAGGCTCATAATTCTCCCTTTCTTATATTGAACCTGATACACTATTAGCTCACTTTTCAGCTGTGCAGAGATGTACATAACTGTCTTTGCTGGAAGAAGTTGCTGCTGGTTTTTTAAGGAAAGGTTTTCTCTTAACTTTGAGCTGACTTCTAAAGAATAAAGCATATTCTTTTTTATAGCAAAGGAGACTTCTAGGAAGTTTGAGTACTGTATTTAAATTTAAAGTCTTCCCCTCAGCATGTGAAGGCAATATTAGTGTCAGTTAGGTGTAACAGATGAATGGCTAACGTAACAATAAATGGAAAACCTGAAAAAGATTAATGTCCAAATGAAAATGCATGTTTGAGCTAAACAACTGCTTTTTGTTGCTACTTACTTTTTATTTGATAATGAGCATTAGTTACATATGAACACTGATAGTCTCTTTGGGATAAATAAGATACATTTCCACCTGATAAAGCATGTAAATTTAGCAAGGTGCTTAGCCCATTTCTTTCCTTCAGGATCCTGAAACTAAATGAGGGAGATAGTGTGTTCTTACATATTCAATATACAAAGTTAAATGATCTGCCTTTCTCCCCTTATTTTACACATTTTGTCTCACATTAGCACCTATAAGAATTTGTTTAATTAAAATGTATATATCATTTATTGGGTACTCTACTCTGTGTCAGGTACTATATAGCTCTTTATGTAGAATATTTTATGTGATCCTCATCACAGTCCTATGAGATAGGTACTATCTTTATTCTTATTTTACAGAGGAAGAGGAAACTGAGGCTCAAAATGGTCAGGCAACTTATCCAAGGTTATTCAGTTAGCATGTGGAAGAATTTTGATTCATGTTACTCTGTGCCTGAAACCAAAGCCAAAATTCTTAACTATTGAATTGATTTCAGAAGTACTATAACTGGTCTGCAGAACCCTGGGGTGGGGGTATGGCGGGGGAGGGGGGCAGTTCCTTAGACCCTTTCAGAATGGGCCTATTAAGTCAAAACTTTTTTCACGATAATATAAATTCATTATTTGTCTCTTCATCTATGTGGATACTTGTATTGGTGGTGTAAAAGCAGTAGTGATTAAATGGCTGTCACTTTTGCACAAATCAAAGCAATGGTACTCAACCGCACTGCAAATCATTGACTCTTTTCCTACAATGTACTCACAAAAAACTGCCTGATGTTAAAATATTTAGTGTTATATAATGGAACATTTGGAACAGCTGCATAACTCATTGAGCCAATAGCTTTTGAATGACCAGTGCATGGTGTAACAAAATCACGCGTGGGTAAAGAGCCACTTACAGTTTATGATTGTTCTTTTAAAATAAATACGTATTTTTACCTTTCTTAGTTCTAGTGGCAGATATTGGTAGGTATAACCTGTATAAACAATAGCTATGTTGGGGTGGGGGGCTCAATATTTTTTCAGATTGCAAAAGAGTGTGGAGACCAAAATGTTTGTGGAGCACTGCAATGGGCAGCTGGGAACCACGGGAGGCTCTTGAGCAGGGAGAGTTACACTGGGCACATTTCTTAGAGTAACTCAATTCTGTGTCCTTTTTCATCATGGGAATTTTCTCTAAAAACCTCTACCAGTGACATACTTTTGTTTTTGAGACAGAAGCTCACTCTGTTGCCCCAGCTGAGTGCAGTGGAGCTACCATGGCTCGCTGCATACTCAGCCTCCTGAGCTCAAGCAATCCTTCTACCTCAGCCTCCTGAATAGCTGGGACTACCATCATGTACTGGCTCATTTTTTATTTTTTGTAGAGACAGGGTCTCACTATGTTGCCCAGGCTGGTCTTGGACTCCCGGATGCAAGCAATCTTCCCATCTCGGTTTCCCAAAGTGCTGGGATTACAGGCATAAGTCACTGAGCTCAGCTACATACTTATTGGCATATGTGAATGGTATCAGAATGAATCCAGAAGACTCTCCCAGACTTAAGCTCTGGGCCTTTGAGAATTGCCCTGTGGCTGGTGCTTGAATTGCCCTATGGCTGGTGCTTTTACAACTTTGTTTATGAGAGTATTCTGTGCATAGCAGTACTCTTCCCCAAAGCATCAGGCTCTGAATATCTGGTTCCCAACAAGGCTGGCTCCAATCAGATAAAGCCATCACTCCTGCACAGACCTCATTCTCTGAGGGTGTGCAATTCACATCTATGCAGCAGATAAAAAAATTAGGCTTACGTGTACAGGATCAGATTGGGGAGGGGTTAATCACGGCCGGGCCAGCCTCATGGAAGAGAGAGGGCATGGGCCAGATACTCTATTGTGAGATGGGAAGAGAAAATTTTCTCGCTGAACTCCTAGATAATATAAGAAAAATTCCAGGGGCTGGACTTGCTAAGATGGACATATTATCTAAGACTAGTTTTTATTACCAAGTGCTTATTCTCTGTCATATATTGTGTTAAGTAAGCTCTTTTCTTTTTTTTTTTTTTTTTTTTTGAGACAAAGCCTTGTTTTGTCACCTAGGCTGGAGTACAGTGGCGTGATCTTGGCTCACTGTAACCTCCCCCTCCTGGGTTCAAGCAACTCTCCTGTCTCAGCCTCACGAGTAGCGGGGATTACAGGTGTGCATCACCACACTCGGCTAATTTTTGTATTTTTAGTAGAGACGAGATTTCACCATGTTGGCCAGGCTGGTCTTGAACTCCTGACCTCAAGTGATCTGCCCACCTCTGCCTCCCGAAGTGATGAGATTACAGGCGTGAACCACCACACCTGGCCTGCTAAGCTCTTTTCAAGCATTATCTCATTTTATCTCCTCAGTTATTCTGTCATGTGGGTAATATTACCTCCATTTTATAGGTGAGAAAACTGGGGCCCAGAGAGGTACAGGGCTGAGCCAGGCTTTGAATTAGTGTTGGTTTCTCCAAAGTTTCCAATTCTAAACTCCTCTGTTACATTTTCCTCTTTAAGTGAATTGGGTGGATGGCAGCTGGAAAACATGTGAAATACATAATAAAAGAGAGTAGGTTAAAGGCATAAAGGCAGAACTGGGGATACTATGAAAGGGACTGAATATGGATTAGGAGGGAAGGGAGTGATCAAGTTTGCTGTTGCTTCTGGTGTGTGTGCAGTGTTGAGTGCTGTACGCTGGACAGGCAGATAGTAACCTGAGGCCAGTCCTGTTACTTGGCTGCTCTTCAAGATGGAAGACCATTCTATGAAAACCAGAGAAAAGCAACACACTAATTATTATTATTATTTTTTTTAACTTGACTTTACATTCTGGGATACATGTGCTGAGCATACAGTTTGTTATGTAAGTATACATGTGCCATGGTGGTTTACTGCACCTATCAACCCATCACCTAGGTTTTAAGCCCTGCATGCATTAGATATTTGTCCTAATGCTCTCCCTCCCCTTTCCCCCCACTCCCTGACAAGTCCCGGTGTGTGACGTTCCCCTCCCTGTGTCCATGTGTTCTTATTGTTCAACTCCCACTTATGAGTGAGAACACACGGTGTTCGGTTTTCTGTTCCTGTGTTAGTTTGCTGAGGATAATAGTTTCCAACTTCATCTATGTCCCTGCAAAGGACGTGAACTCATTCTTCTTTTATGGCTGCATAGTGTTCCATGGTGTAGATGTGCCGCATTTTCTTTATCCAGTCCATCATTGATGGGCATTTGGGTTGGTTCCAAGTCTTTGCTATTGTAAATAGTGCTGCAATAAACATATGTGTGCATGTGTCTTTATAGCAGAATGATTTATAATCCTTTTTGTATATACCCAGTAATGGGATTGCTGGGTCAAATGGTATTTCTGGTTCTAGATCTTGAGGAATCACCACACTGTCTTTCACAATGGTTGAACTAATTTAGCCTCCCACCAACAGTGTAAAAGCGTTCCTATTTCTCCACATCTTCACCTGCATCTATTGTTTCCAGACTTTTTAACGATCATCATTCTAAGTGGCGTAAAATGGTGTCTCATTGTGGTTTTGATTTGCATTTCTCTAATGACCAGTGATGATGAGCTTTTTTACATATATTTGTTGGCTGCATAAATGTCTTCTTTTGAGAAGTGTCATATCCTTTGAGAAGTGTCATATCCTTTGCCCACATTTTGATGAGATTGTTTGTTTTTTTCTTGTAAATTTGTTTAAGTTCCTTGTAGATTCTGGATATTAGCATTTTGTCAGATGGATAGATTGCACACATTTTCTCCCCTTCTGTAGGTTGTCTGTTCACTCTGATGATAGTTTCTTTTGCTGTGCTGAAGCTCTTTAGTTTAATTAGATCCTATTTATCAATTTTGGCTTTTGTTGCAATTGATTTTGGTGTTTTAGCGATAAAGTCTTTGCCCACAGCTATGTCCTGAAAGGTATTGCCTAGGTTTTCTTCTAGGGTTTTTATGTCAATACACTAATTATTATGTAGCTGGAAGTTTGGTAGAAAACATGACTTTGTAGTAGAGACCAGTCAGTCAGCCACAGGACTCAGGCGCGGTGCCGAGAAGGAGGTCAGACAGTGCTATATAGCCTGGGAAACATTAGGGGAAGATCAAGGGCTATGGGCAAAAGTGAATGGGGCTTGAGACCTAGCTCTACCCTGTTGGGTTAGCTTTGCTCTATTCTCAGCTTCCTGATCTCAAGGATGGAGATGAAAATACCACCTTGAAGGGCTGTTGTGAGAATTAAAAGGAATATAGGAATTAAAAGCAATATAGGAAGCCACATCACATGGTGACCAAAACACACCATGAACATTAAAATTTTTTCTTTCCTTTCTCCCCAGTGTCCAATAAGCACATTCTGCTTGAGCTCTTATCTTCGGCACTACCTCTGCCTTTCCCAGATAATATATTTTATTCTTGTCTCTAAAGACATCATGTATTGAATGCTTTGGATATCATTTGGGAACCAGATTGCTTGGGCTTACCTTGTGCTCATTAGCTACATGGTTTTGGGCAGGGCACTTGACTCGTCTTGCATTATTTACTTCAACTGTAAAACAATAGAATGATGGCGTCTATCTGTAGGGTTCCTGTAAAGATTAAATGGGACAAAACATGTAGTGGGTAGAGCAAAAGGCTTGACACATTGCACAAGCTCAACAATTGTTCTTACTCAAAAGCAATGTCCTCAAAGAAGACATTCAACCCTTCCTCCATCCCCTCTCTATTGGCTAAAAATAGGGAGCACAGTGAAGATCTGGCCTATGGCAAACCTTGGCAGGTGCATGGGAGCTAAACTCTGACAAAGGGCAGGTCCTTCCTCTGTTGTGGAAGGGGAAGAGTGGGGACAGATAGACTGAAAGGTTGAGAACATTGTCTGGCTTCTGAAAAAGCTTAAAGGGTTACCTCTGGAGGGTGAATTGGGAGCCCTATGTCCATTAAACACATACACACAGCTGAATGAGACCCAAAGTTTCCAAAAACAAGAGTTGTATGTTTTTGCTCATATTATTACCTACAAGAATCCCATAAGAGAAATAGGGCCTCTTGTCTACTTGGGTAGGCTCACCGAGGGTAAATGGCTTGAGGACCTGCAGCAAGTTAATAGCATCAGCAGAACTCAAACTCAGGCCTTTCCCTATCATGACACTCTCCCCATCACACCGCAAGCCATCGACTGACCACTAGGGTGATCTAACCAGGGCTAGGATGAGGGTGAGAGGAGTGAGACGAGTCATGCATGTGCCAGATGGGGACCTGTCTTTATTTAACATTTTGATATCTTGTTCATCATGGATGTTTTTCCATTCTTATGTTTTAAAATCATTGCATTAAAATATTATTTACCTGGAAAAAACAATTATTACTTATCATTATCGTGGCCATAATTTGACAAGCATTGTGTTACATGCTTTCTAAGTGCCGTGTTGTTGCATCTTGACAACAATTCTGTGGGACAGGATAAGAAACCTGGGCTTAGAATATAGAAAATCATCATGTGCATATAAGGCCTCTGAAGATTGCCTTTTTCTCTTTTCTATCACCCCACACTGTAGGCCTCTCTTTTGTTTCTAACCAGTGATTTTTATGACTTATTTATTGGCTGTGGCCTGATTAAGTGACTTGAGAACTGGCATAAGGCTGCTTTTTATGTGCACATTGATAACCCACCTTACAGTATTGAAGACCCTACATGATCATGAATGTGAAAGGGCTAGGAAAAACCTGGAAGCATTCTACAAAATATTTGTTCTTTATTTATGTAGGTCCCCATCATGTTCTAGAAAGGGATTTGTGGTAGTCTATTAGTTGTCATTACAGTGATGATGATTAATGATTATAATAACAAGACAAGTGTAATTGGTTCAAATTGTGCCTTTTGAAATAGCCTCCTCGGAGGCCAGGCAGCAGGGAGGGAGAAGGCAGCCTCTGCCACAGGGAGCTGAAAAGATGGGCCTAATTGGTTAAAAGCAGGATTGCTAATTGCTTTGGCAAGGGCCTGAGAGAAAGCTCTGGTATGATTATACATGAACTGAGGTCCCTTGAAGCCCTGTGATTCTGGGCTAGATCTGCTCCTCCAAACACAAGCAGAAAAGAGAGCAGATGTTCAGCCACTTGACAAAGATTTAATAAGACACTTAGAAAAATTACCATGTTCACTTGCCCCTCCTGACCCCTGGGTTGGAAGCTGGAGGAAGGCCTGTTTTGGGCGGCTGATGCTCTGAGCTGAAACCATAAGTGGCATGTGCCGAGGATTTTTCCATTTTTCCACGATCCTGCTGTTCTCCTCCACCTGACGAGAAGGGCTTTTTGTGGTGTGAGGAGGAGGAAAGGTAGCAGGAGGAGGAGAGGCTTGATGATGATCGACATCTGTGCTTTAAATTCCAGTTGAGGGTAGACAGGCTGCCAGTGAGTTATTGAAGTCTTCTGTTTGGAGAGCAAAGGAGTAAAGTCAAGCCAGATCACAGCACCACATGGCAAATCTCCACAGCATATGCTGGAAAACCCAGCATGGGAGAAGAGCCCAAAGGTAGGATTTTGCCGAAGAGAAAGTTCTCCCTTGTAAATTGTGTTAGTCACCAGGAAAAAACAGTACAGAGACTGGCAGTGAGACTGAATGGGTGTGGGACTCTGTTATAATCTGGGGAGGCCTGGAAAATCTTGTCGGTGGCCACCTGTAGCCACAGGGGTTTGGAGAGTGACCACCTGGATTCAAAGCCAGCTCAATAATTCATTAGTTAGGGGCTCATGCAAATCACATAACCACACTGAATCTCAATGTCCTCACTTGTAAAATAGGGAAAATGATACCTCCCTCATACAGTTATTGTGACAAGTAAATGACACAGAGCAAATGTATTCATTTTCTAAGGGTGCAAATCACCACAAATTGTGTGGCTTAAAACAACAGAAATTTGGCCAGGTGCAGTGGCTCACACCTGTAATACCAACACTTTGGGAGGCTGAGGCAGGCAGATCACAAGGTCAGGAGTTTGAGATCAGCCTGACCAACATGGTGAAACCCCATCTGTACTGAAAATACAAAAATTAGCCGGGCATGGTGGTGGGCACCTGTAATCCCAGCTACTCATGAGGCTGAGGCAGGAGAATTGCTTGAACCTGGGTGACAGAGGTTGCAGTGAGCTGAGATCACGCCATTGCACTGCAGCCTGGGTGACAGAGCGAGACTCCATCTAAAAAAAAAAAAAAAATCAGAAATTTATTTTCTCACAGTTCTGGAGACCAAAAGTCTGAACGTAAGGTGTGGGCAGGGCAGTGCTCCCTCCAGAGGCTCTAGGGGAGGATCTCTCTTTGCTTCTTCCAGCTTCTGGTGGCTCCCAGCAAGCCTTGGCATTCCTTGGCTTGTGGCAGCCTCACTCCCATCTCTGTCTCCATCTTCACATGGTCTTCTTACCTGGCTGTCTGTATCTTCTCTTCTTCTTATAGCAATGCCAGTCTTTGAATTTAGGGGTCATCCTAAAATCCTGTATGATTTCATCTCAATATCTTTAACTTAACCAAATCCACAAAGACTCTGTTTCCGAATAAGCTCATATTCTGAGTTTCTGGGTGGACATGAATAGTTAGGGGACACTATTCAACCCACCACCATAAGTAAAGAGATTAGAATGCCCTTTGGCTCATAGAAAGCTCTAGATAAATGTTAGCTACTATGCTTGCTATCACTACTACTTCTGTTGTTATGACGACGGAGGTACCAGGTTGTCTTTGCTCAGGCTCACCTGAACCACAATTGTTTGTTAACTATATGTCATAGCATGCACAAAGGTTAATAAGATGGGCTAAGATGAAGGGATGATGATATTAAATATACAAGCATAGCACACCGCAACTATGAAACTTGTAGATCACTGATGTTGGGTTTTTAAGCTCCTTTGATGTCAGAAATTATTTCTTGCTCTTCTTCCCTGACGTTGAGCCCAGAAAACAAGGAATTGGCATTGAACTCACAGAGCCTTAAGTTTAAACACTGAATCTGCCCTACCTCTGGAAACTCGTATTTTCTCATCTGTAAAATGGACAATTCTTCCTTTAGTCATAGGGTTGCTGTGGACGTTGAAGTTGAAGTCTCAGGGCATGGTGCTGGGTTTTAGAGGGGGTGTGTGGGATTCAACATCGCTAGGGAAGGAGGACCTGCATGGTGTCGGGGAGAGTGCGGTGGAGCCATTAACCAGTGTCGGGTCAGGTCTGGATGGAAAAGAGAAGGGAAGTGACTTTACTCAAAGCTTAGGGGTGGAAAGTTAGAGAAGGTCTGGGATCAGGTATGAGAACAACCAAGGAGCAACACCAGATTCAACCAGGCAAGGACATGGGGCAAGAATCCACAAGGGAGTCCAAGGTGAAGGTGGCAGGGGAACTCCTGTGTTTCTGACAAATGCTTCAGATAGTGATCAGTGGTACCTGGTGCTGTGAGTTAATTTATCCAGGCCCATACATACCTGTGTGGTTCCCATGGGCCAGGTGCCATGTTAAGAATTGAGTATTCACAGTGGAAAGCAGAAACTACAGCCTTTGCTCTCTTGGCGCCTACAGAGTAGACTGGAACAGAGTCATTAAAAAAAAAAAATTCTAAAAGATATAAAAACAAAGTGTGTTCATCACTGGGGAAGAAGAGCACAGGGAGTAGCTATGAGAGATCAGCAATAACCACGGTTCTGATCTGGTCCAGAAGAGGGAGAGGTTGAGGAAAGTCTCCCTGAAGAAGAGACATTTACATTGAGAGACAAAAGAGGAGAAGAGATTGAGCAGGTGCAGGGTGGGGTGGTGTGGAGGGAGGGCTGGGCATGAAACAGAGGGTAAGGCAGGTGGAAAGGCGGGAGCCAGGGGAGGCTTGCTTGGTGGTCAGGCAGAGTTCGGTAATTGTGGCGGAGACAGTATGACCCACAGGACCTGAAATACTTACTACCTGGACCTTTACAGGAAAAGTTTGTTGATCTCTTATCGAGTGTGTTTTCCCAGGTGTCAACATCTTTGAATACAACCCTGCTGTTTCTAAATAACAATGGGGAGGGCGAGGGAATATTGTCTTCTCTCCAGCCGCCCCCAAAACTTCCCAGTCTGTCTGTTCCAGTTCCTCAGCTTGGCAGCACAGGGCCACAGCTATGTGTAGTTTGGCCCACAGAGTGTTTTGATTTTTTTTCTTTGGAAGAGTTGTCACGACTTAAACCTTGGAAAAGTCACTTACAATGTTGGAGTTCCAACTTCTCTTGCAAAATCAGAAGCTCTGGCATCACTGGCCCTCCTTTCCTAAAGGCAACCCCCGAGGGGGTTGGAGATGAATGTAAAACGCAATTCTCAGTTCATCAGAGACCTCACAGGCCTCTTCTGTCTGAGCATTTCCTGTCTGGCTCCTGCAGGCACCTGAGTCTATGCTCCTTGATCTCTGTCCTACTGAGGATGGTCAGATGGGAGAGAACAAAACCTCTTGATTCTTAGGAGGAGATTATTTCAAATTAAAGTCTTGCTGCCCAATTAGGAAGCCACTTTACATTTCTCCCGAGGGAGAAGAGGTCTGTCTCCCGGGAAGGAGTTCTTTAAATGGGACAGATCTGAATGGCCTGTAAGTGGGTTTCCTTTATTCTTCCGTTTTCTTCTTTATTATTTTTTGACAGCAACGAAACGCTTTCTGCAGAGAATATCTTATGCAAAAACCCAGTGCAAAATACACATCAAAGTGACTGTGCTCAGATTGAATGTGTTTTGCTCACCTTGGAAAACTGGCTGCTTGACCTTCTTTTCTCCTCTTTCTGAGGTGGCTCTGGGGCATCTCTGGGTAAACTTGGGTTCCTCAGAAAACCCCTGCCAAGAGCATTGTGAGAGAGGCTGCTGCAAGCTGAGGAACAGGGTGTATGTAAAAGGGTTAAAACAAACAAACAACAAACAAAAACAAAGGTACTCTTGGTTCCTCACCTTTGTAATTCTGGGCCAACCTGAAATTGAACAACATGCAAAAGGCAAATCTGGATCTCTACCTGTGGCTCCTTCACTCCCTGGGGGCCCAACATAGACAGAGTGAGATAACCCGTGTAGCAGATGGCAAACATCAGAGTCGAGGCCCTGCAAGCATGCAAGGCCTACTTCATCACTGTGACTGGAGACTTGGACCTGTACCCTTTTTAGGAATGTGTCACTTCCTGTGGCATGCAGTGTGGAAAAGCAGTCACTGTCCTGCTGTAGTTTTGAAGCGGGGGCTGCCTCTGTCTAATATGGTGAGGTGCTGGTTCATGGAACTCTGGGACCAGGGCCTTGACCACAATCTGCAGGAAATGCTCAGACACAGAGGATTCCCGGAAATGAGAGAGAGGTTTCTGAGCTCCTCTGGCTTAGCCTAGCAGCTGTGCTGTCACGTTATTATGGATGCTTGTCATTGAAGCATCACTGTCTGCAACCTTGACATGCACCATTTCAGACTCATTTTTCAAAATTGCTTTGAAAGCCCAGGGACCGTCCCATCCATTAGTGGAACTCCTCTGTGACAGGTGCTGGGGGTGATGGAGGCAGCAGAGAAGTCCCCGTGCAGTGCCGACTCATGGGAGCACGTGCGAAAAGACACAGGCCGGCTCCTGTGAAGCCTCTATAGCAGTTTGGAGGTGTTTTCCTTCTTAGAGGAGGACGTCTTTTTTCTTCAGGGCTCCATGACCCCCACCTGTACAAACAGCTTTCTGGCAACTGAGCCAGCACACCCCACTCTGGGCTGTCTGTAGTTCTGGTGGCTTCACCTGTCCAAACTGTATGCTCTTAGGCAAGATTCTGTGACTTTTTAGGTTTCTGTTTCCTCATCTGTATAAAAATAATATCCACCTCCCAACCTTATCTACGTAATAGAAATAATCTTACCTACCTCATAATCTCATTTGTTTAATATAAATGATAATATTCACCCCTCAACATCATCTGTATAATAGAAATAATTATACCTACTTATAAATATTAGCTGTAGAATGGAAATGATAATACTCACCTTGCAATTTTGTTTGAGAATTAGAAATAATACACCTAAAATGCCGAGCAGTGCATTCAGTGAGTAGTGCATTTAATACGTGATAGGCACAGGAACTCAGCGTTCCAGAGGCCCAAGCTAATTCACATTTTTGAGCCTCCAGGTATGCTTAAAAAATAAAAACATCCTCAAATTGTTGCAAAAATTGTTATATTTTAAGTGTTTATTTTGGACAGATGAATGCTTTTTAAAAAACATACTAGAATATATAAATAACCTCATTCACGGGTGACCTCAAATTCTGACTCCACAGCTCTTGAAGAGATGGTGTCTAGGCCAAATGCACCACCCCCCACACCCATTACAGCTCTAAATAGGCCCTTAATAAATGATAGTCATTATAGCATGATATAATCATATTATATCTATCCCTGGAGGTTATAAACAATGTTTCCTCTCTAGCTTTATCCACTATAAATCAACTGAGTCTTCCCAGCATTAAAACACTTTGTGATGGGCTAGTGAACCATGGTGGGGGAAGCGCAGGAGGAGCTGGCTCCAGCTGTTGGCAGCTGCTGAGAGTTACTGAGGCCCACGTGGGGCCCACATACATGACTGTGGCTTTTCGTATTGAGTAGTACCCACAGACCAGATTCAACTTGCACGAGGGATGATTTCTGGTGAGGCAATCTCTCCTGGCCAGAAAACGCCCCAGGCTGAATGAGGTCAGACTGCGATTCTTTTAGCTAGTGCCTCAGCAGCAAGGCGTCTCCCTCTGGACATCCAGCAAGAGTCCAGGTGATGGTGCTATCAAAACAAACTTCCCCTTACTAGGACCGGTAATCCCATGCTTTGGCCTCCAGTTAATATGTGCATGCCTTACTGGGGAGAAGGGACTTCCTATTCTTGGATTTTGCTGACATGGACTGTGCAGGTCTCTAAGTGCCAATTGCAGGGAAGAGTCAACACCTCATCACTGACCCAGGAAAGCATAAATGCATCTGCTTCTTATGCAGTGACAGGAACCTATTCTGAGCCTGGCTGAAGGAAGACAAGGATTCCAACGATAGCTGGGCCACCCTGAGTTGCCATTTCTCAGACTTGTTAATGTTTGACTGTCAGCCCATATTGCCCAATTTGGTCAGTCATACTTCTGAACCAAAAGTAGGAATTGCGGTTTGGCCAATATTTTAATGACCCCAAGGTCAACGGGGATAGGGTATTCTGAAATGGGAACCTTCCCATTATGTGTGGGATAGAGGAAATCCAGAGCACACACACCTTTCCGTTATGTAGGGGATAGAGGAAATCCAGGGCACACACACCTTCCCGTTATGCATGGGATAGAGGAAATCCAGGGCACACACACCTTCCCGTTATGTATGGGATAGAGGAAATCCAGGGCACACACACCTTCCCGTTATGCATGGGATAGAGGAAATCCAGGGCACACACACCTTCCCGTTATGTATGGGATAGAGGAAATCCAGGGCACACACACCTTCCCGTTATGCATGGGATAGAGGAAATTCAGGGCACACACACCTTCCCGTTATGCATGGGATAGAGGAAATCCAGGGCACACACACCTTCCCGTTATGTATGGGATAGAGGAAATCCAGGGCACACAGATCTTCCCGTTATGCATGGGATAGAGGAAATCCAGGGCACACACACCTTCCCATTATGTATGGGATAGAGGAAATCCAGGGCACACAGATCTTCCCGTTATGTATGGGATAGAGGAAATCCAGGGCACACACACCTTCCTGTTATATGTATGGGATAGAGGAAATCCAGGGCACACAGACCTTCCCGTTATGCATGGGATAGAGGAAATCCAGGGCACACAGATCTTCCCGTTATGTATGGGATAGAGGAAATCCAGGGCACACACACCTTCCCGTTATGTATGGGATAGAGGAAATCCAGGGCACACAATCACAACATGCAGAAGTGAATGCTCAGAGCTGGTCCCTCTGAGCTGGGCCACCAGTAAAGGGCATGCATTGGAGGAGTTAATTCTGGGACCACTCCGTACCTTGTAATCACTCCTTGGCCTGTTATAATCAAATGGAACTTACCACAAAGTTAATTTGAGATTATATTTAGTGATATGCTTTATCATTGTTGTAGTGAGTGGTAATTAGGAATAAAATGGGAAACAATTCCCACAAAAGATTGTGATTAGCATTGATTATGCAGATGACCCAAGGTTTTCCACTCGCACCTTGTTGCTTCTTCTGTCTCTCTAATGAGCATTAAATTTGCCTCCTCCCATGCTCTGAAACACAAACCTGCGTTCTAATTGCATGCTTCGGCTCCCTTGCCCTGTCCCTCTCCCTGCTGGTGGCTCTGGGTTGAGGGTCAGAGTGCTGCTTTTGGTGCCCATTTTGCCAGAAACCCTCTTTTGTTCCCTACTTCTAGAGTCCTTGAATATCTTCTTTCTGCCCCTCACCTGCCTTGGGTGCCAGGTGAAGCAGGGGAGGCTGCCTGCGGGAGGCAGCTGGTGATGTGGGTTTTGGTCGGGGGAGAGGTGTCCTGGGACCAAGGCTAGTGGAGAGGAGACTAGATTAGGGGAGGAAGAGTGGGAACTCATCAGATGGAAGCTCTTGCAGAAGACATCTCTTCGCCAGGTCACTTAACATCCAGACCAGTTGGGGATAAATTATCAGTTTAGAGGCAAAAAGAATGGTCAGGCCTTTCTCTATCTGCAGATTTCTCCATTTCCTATTTCTGATGGCCTGGAATTTCCAACTGGAGACAGACATTTCGTTGCACACTAAAGGAGATGAGGTTTAAACTGCAGAGACTGAGATTGTCCAAACACTGATGTGAAGAGTTTCAGGCTACAGGCAAATTGCCACATCAGATTCGTGTGTTTCTGGGTCAAGTTGAGGGCTAGAGAGCAGAGGACTGCTGAGTGTCTAGAGTGCAGAGTGGAGAAATGACCCAGAAGAAGAGGCTGGAGGCAATGAAAGCAGAACTCTTGAGTCTGCAGAATTTTGCCTGAGAGCATGCTGGTGTGCTGCAGTTCACCTCCAGCTTGACCATTTGGGAACCTTAGCATTGACCAGGCCCTTGGGCTGCCTATGAGACTCTCCAAGGCTGCAGTGCCTTTCTGGCAAGTTTCAAATCAGAGCAGCTCTGGAGTCTTCTATCTGACATGCTTCATAAAAAGTTTTTGGGGAGTGTATATAATTTTTTCACCCCAGGGGTAAAGAGGTATTCCTGCCCTACCCCTTAAGTCTGTCCTCCACTTGAGTTCTGAAAATGCAAACGAGATCACACCATTGCTAGCTAAGAACCACTCATTGCTAATGCTATTAGAATAAAATACTAACTCTTTATTTCGAAGCTTGATTTCATCTGTTCCTTACCTTTCTTCTGATATTATCTCTTACCTCTCTGTTCATTGGTCCCTCCATCTGTATTCCCTTCCTCCCCTTCTTCCTTCCAAAAGCCTCTTCATCCCTCCACTCATCCCTCCATCTTCCTTTCCTTCCATCCTTCCATCCATTTATTTATGCATCCAAGAAAGCCACAGTTGCTTTCTTGCTATTCCTTAACTGCCTTCCATTCACTTCTCCTCTGTACTTGTTGTTCTCTCTGCCTGGAATACTCTGTTTCTCTCAATACCCACATGGCTCACTGTTCTTTTCCTCTTTTTGGGTCTGTGTTCTAATGTTACTTTCTCCATGAGAACTTTCCATGCCTTTGAGGGTTGTGGCTAGAAGGGGGCATGTGTGGCTTCTGAAATGTTATCTTCTATTTCTTGATCCAGGTGCTTGTAACATTTTTTGTGTTCAATGTGTTAACATTCAGAAAGCTTAAATTTTGTCTTGTGCACTTCTGTATGTGTTTGTTATACTTAAGTTGAAAACAAATACTCTCACTCCCATCTCACTCTGTTTCTCACCTTGTGTTATTTTATCTTCATGGCCCTTACACTACCTGACGTTGTCTTACATCCTAATTCTCAATGTCTGTCATCTCCCATGCCACATGGAAATTTCATGAAACAGGGATTTGGTCTTTTCTCCTGCTCTATTCCCAGGATTTAATACAGTGCCCAATACGTAGGGGAAAACATCACTGTTGAATGAATGCATGAGAAGCTACTGGATACCTTAAGCAACTAGAAGGTGTAACAAAAACTGGGGAGGTGGCTCAGCTAATTCATCTGGTGCTTAAGTTGTAAAGGTCTCGGACAGGCCTCTCTGCTCACAGATCTCCTCTCTCCTCAGAATCATCTGTTCCATCTGACCTGCTCTCTCGACTCTCTGCGACAGAGTTTGGTTCCTTTCCCACAGTTGCTCCTCAGCACCCACTGATCTTATACATGAACCTCCTCACCAAGGAACCACCTTTGAGCATCCATGTGGTGTTGGGTCAGGTGCCAAAGAACAAAGTGTCTCAGACTTGGGCCAATGATTCTGTTTCATCCACGGTGAGTGAATGCAGTGGATAAGAACACCAGCTTTGATGTCCGGAGACCTGGGTTCAAACTCTATCTTTGACTTGTTCTAACCATGTGACCCTAGACACTTAACTGAGCCTCAGTTCCTCATCCAGAGAATGAGATTCATGGTCACATCTTCCTCCATGGGATTGTTTTGAGGATTTAAGTAAGATGTTGCTTGTTAAGCCCTTGGCACAGTTCATGACACAAAGTCACTGTTAAGAATGCTGGCATAAAGATGCATGCACACGTATGTTCATCACAGCACTATTCACAATAGCAAAGATACAGAGTCAGCCTAAATCCCCAATGGTAGAATGCATAAAGAAAATTTGATACCCATACACTGTGAAATACTATGTAACCACAAAAAGGCCGAGATCATGCGCTTTGCAGCAACATGGGTGAAGCTGGAGGCCATTTTCCTTAGCAAACTCACACAGGAATGGAAACTCAAATACTGCATGTTCTCACTGACATGTGGGAGCTGAATGATAAGAACACATGGCCACAAAGAGGGGAACGACAAACACTGGGGCCTACTTGAGGATGGAAGGCAGGAGGAGGGAGACATTCAGGAGGAATACCTATCAAATACTATGTTTAGTACCTGGGTGATGAAGTAATCTGTACAACAAACCCCCATGACATGAGTTTACCTGTATAACAAACCTGCATATGTACCCCTGAACCTAAAATAAAAGAAAAACAAGAATGCTGAAATTCTTAAGCATTCAGTCACTGTTGGCTCCAACAATGCGAACATTGATTGTTATTGATATCCGTGCCCTCTCGGGATGTGATGATGCCACATCTCTTTCTACTTTTTACCTTCAGATGTTGCCACTGGGGCCTGTGCCATGCATCTGCCTTCACTGGCTGTGTGTCCAGGAAGGATGATGTTTTGAAAAATGAACTTCTGATTTATATTCTTGTATCTTAAGCAAGAGAGCATGTGAGAAGGTCCTTGAAAAGACACACAGTGCTTTGTAGATGCGCTTGCTGTCACTTACTGACTCCGGTTTGCTTGTTGGTTTCTTTTATTAGTGTGGTAGAGAAGGAGTTGTGTGGCTGTTGATTACAGTAACAATGAGCAGTCACCAAACTTCTCCAAGGCAGTTTCTTAATTTGGGGAATAAAATAACAACAGGGTCCACCTTCAGAGATATTTTCAGTGCCCTAGAAGGTGGTGCCTGTGAAATCAATTGCAAGAAACACAGAAGAAGTTCACATATTCCCTTCTCTGCTCCCTCTTTTTCTCCATCTCATGTGTGGTTTAATTAAATCTCCGGAGAGCTTTTAATCCCTCTATCCAAACTTTTTCCAAATGCTTTTTTACAAGCTGTATCAAAATTTAAAAAATTTCTGCCTGTATCACTGGCTGTCTTATCAGTCTTTATCCTGAGGACCACAGAAGAGGCCCATTGGGATGAGCAATTCTCTGCAAAGATTCAGAGCTGAGATGTAAGCTGCACTGCAGATAAGTTCTCCTGTTACTTGACTGTATCCCAGTTCCTGTCAGCTGTATTTTTTCTGCACGCATCACACTGAGTCATTATGATCATAGCAGCTGATTGATTTTAAACCATGGTCTCCCATTGCTCTAGTAAGCGCTGGTTGACAGATTGCCCAGTTAGAGAAATTCATGTGTCTGGAAAGCAAGAGGAAAAGGGTCTGCTGTGTTTTTGGTTTTGATTTTGTATCCTTAGTTGTCTAAAAAAAAAAAATGATTTTTTTTTTCACCCCTTCAGATTTTCTCGATGGGGCTGACTCTCCTTTATGGTCAGTGAACCTCTGCAGCCTCATAATCAAAGGGTGACCCCCAGATCAGCAGGATCAGCAGTAGCTGGGAACTGGTTGGAAATGCAGAATCTTAGGCACCCCTCCAGGAAGCAGAGTGTGCATCCCCTTTTCCCCATGGTTGCTGCGCACTGGAAAGATGGAGAAGTGCTGTTTTATAGGGCTGTGGTCTTGGAGGAACCCAGCGGGGCCTGGGTTTGGCATCAGTCTTTTAAGGCCACAGACGCCTCTGGGCTCAAGGGCAACATGCAGAGGAGAGATGGCACATCACTATAGAAGAACACCCACTGAGATGTTGGGTAGTCCTCCACTTCTATGGACCCTCCACCTGTTTGTCTGGTGCCAGATGTCTTCAGCTGGACCTAATTTTCCCCTCTCTGCAGGTCTGTGGTCTCACAGGGTACCAATCACTATAGTGGCAATTGTTGTTACCTCTTCTGATGCCCCAAAGCCTCCTTAAGAGTGCGCCAACTGATTCAGCTAGAGAAATTCAAGTGTTGAGAAAGGAAGCAGAAATTGGTTTGTTTTTGCCTTGCCTATCTGTCTAGGGAAAGCCTCCCTGCTATTTCAAATGTCTGATAAACGAACTCGATTATCTTCTTCTTCTTCGAGCAAACACGTGATCCAGTAGCAGAAGTTATTCATTGTCGGCAAATCTGCTGGTTGCCAGCAAGTCCTTCTCTTTGCTGTTCTCCATCCCAGTGACAGAAGATTTTTGGAGAGGAAACCTCTAAGTTTATGTTTGAGAAATGTTAGTGCAGGTTTCTCTTCTCTGCTCCCTCTGAAGAGGTGACCTGTGTATGTAGATGTTGGAGTGTCTGAGATGGTATTTTTCATGACTGGGATTGGGAACCAGTGGAGCTATGCTCTGGTGTCAGAGCATTACTAACAGGGTTTTTGGTTAATCAACTTGATTCTTCCTCTTTATTTGCTTCTTTATTCAGCAGATATAAAACTCGAAACATAGTGGTTCTCAGTATGATGGGCCGTATCTCCTGAATTTGCATTCTGGTTTGCCACTTAGCAGCTATGGGGCCTCCAATAAGTTATTTAACCTTTCCGTGCCTCAGTTTCATTGTTCATAAAAGGAAGATAACAAAAGCATCCATCTCATATGGTTGGTGTGAGGATTATATTGATTAACATTACCATATAGTAGCTGAAAATCATTCTGGCACTTGTAAGTACAGTTTGTGTATTTGCTGTTGTGTTAATACTATATAGGTCAGGCACATTGCTAGGCAATGAAGACAGGTGACAGGCAAGAGCCCTGCCCTGACAGAGTACACATTCCCTGGAGAGATGAGCAGGAAACAACTTTTCACCAGTCCAATATCTACCCCAGTGAGAAGTGCAGGGACAGAGATATGCAGGCTGCAGGGAGAGTGAATTCAGGTGAGTCTGGCCCACCTGGGGCATATCCTAGAAGGTGCCTGGGATTTGTGCCTGGGATTTAGGGGTGCTGAACAATAGCCCTGGGGTGGTGGTGGTGGTTGTAAGCCAATGTAGCTTGAGTGCAGACAGTAAGGGGTGGGGAAGGCTCGGAGATGAGAAGGGTAGATAGGGCCTCAGAGTGAGACAGAAATTCCTCCTCAGGGATCTTCCAACTATAATGAGTATCAGAGTAGCCTGGGGATCCTGCTTGAAAGTGAAGATTCCTGGAACTGCTTCCAGAGGTTCTGATTCAGATGATCTGGGGTAGGAGTCTTCATCTAAAGAATCCTGAGGTAATTGATGTAGTGGAAGACAGTGTTGACAGCACAACTAGGGTATGTTAAAGATGTGTGTTTTTATCTTAATCTTGAGAGAATTGGGGAACCACTCAAGGTTTTTTTTTTTTTTTTTTTTTTTTTTGGTACAATTATGTTACAGTGTACATACAGTCAAATTCACGTTTTTAGATTCTATCAGTTTTGGCAACATATACACATACGTAAGTACCAGCCAAGACATAGAATATTTTTGCTACCCAAAAATGTTCTTTTGTGCCCTTTTTGTAGACCAGCCCTTCTTCTACTCCAAGCCCCTGGCAACTGCTGATCTGTTTTCCTCCATGGAACTTGCTGTTTTCTGAGTGTCACATACATGAAATCATACAGACATAGCCCTTTGTGTCTGGTATCTTTTGCTTGGGATAATGCTTTTGCAGTCAGTCCATGTTATTGCACGTGTCAGAGGTTTATTCCTTTTTATTTATGAGTAATCTTAAAGGGGTGTGCCACAGTTTGTTTATCATTCAACAGTTGATGGACATTTGAGTTATTTCCAGTTTTTGGAGGTTATAATCGAACATAAAACTTTCTCATACAGGTATCTGTACAGACATATGTTTTTATTTCTCTTGTGTAAATACCAAAAGTGGAGTTGTTATGTCATATAGTAAGGGCATGCTTAATTTTTAACAAAATGTCAACTGTCTTCTAAGTTGGCTATACTACTTTGCATTCCCACCAGTAATGTGTGAGAGATCTGGTTGTTTTACGCCCTTCCCGCATTTTGCATTGTCAGTTTTTTAAAAGTAGTCATTTATTGTGGTTTGAATTTGGAATTTCCCAGTTACTAATGATGTTGATCATCTTTCCACGTGTTTATTTGCCTTCATAGCCCCTCTTTGGTAAAGTGTCTGTTTATATGTTTTAATCAGTTTTTTAAAAATTGGGTTGTTTGTTTTATTCTTACTGAGTTTTGAGTATTCTTTATATATTCTGAGTACAGGTTCTTAATCAGTTATATGTTTTGCAAATATTTTCTCAGTCTCTGGCTTGTCTTCTTGTTTTCTTAATAGTGTCTTTCAAAGAGCGTAAGTTTTAAATTTTATAAAGTCCAACTTGTTAATTTGTTTTCTTTTATATTTCATGATTTTTGCATTTTACGTAAGAAATCTTTGCCTAACCCAAGGTTGTAAAGGTTCCCTCTTAGAAGTTTTTATAGTTTTTGATTTAATATTGGGGTCTATAATCCATTTACATTTACATCTATGATATAACTCTGAAATGTGGTATGGGTCAAGTTCTCACTACTTCACCTTTATTTTTTAAAAAAGTCATTGGACCACATATGTTTGGGTTTATTTTTGGGAATCCTAGTATATTTCATTAATCTATGTGTCTGTATTTGTACCAATACCATACTGTACAGATTGGCAAACTGTTGGCTACATCCGTTCTTCCACCTGTTATTTAAAAAAAACCTTTGAGCCAGGCACGGTGGCTCATGCCTGTAATCCCAGCACTTTGGGAGGCCAAGACGGGTGGATCACGAGGTCAGGAGATCGAGACCATCCTGGCTAACACAGTGAAACCCCGTCTCTATTAAAAATGCAAAAAATTAGCTGGGCGTGGCGGTGGGCGCCTGTAGTCCCAGCTACTCGGGAGGCTGGGGCAGGAGAATGGCGTGAACCGGGAGGCGGAGCTTGCAGTGAGCCGAGATCATGCCATTGCACTCCAGCCTGGGCAACTGAGCGAGACTCCATCTCAAAAAAAAAAAAAAAAAAAAAGACCTTTGACTGAAACACAGTCATGCCATTTATTTACCTATCATCTATGGCTACTTTCGTACTGCAGTTGTTGTGACAGAGATCGTATGGCCAACAAAGCCTACAATATCTCTATCTAGTCTCTTATAGATAAAGTTGGTTGATCTCTGTCATAATTTCTTAATTACTCTAATTTTATTGTAAATCTGAAAATCAGGTACTGCAAGTTTTTCAACTTTTTTTTTTTTTTCAAAATTGTTCTATCCATTCTAGGTTCTTTTCTTTTTCATATAACTTTTAGAAACAGCTTGTCGGTTTTAACAAAAAATCTTGTAGAATTTTGATTGGGATGACATTGAATCTATTGATCAATTTGGGGAGAATTAAAATGTTGAATCTTCTGATGCTTAAATGTGGTTTATCTTTCCATTTTCTTGGTCTTTTTTATTTATCTCATTAATGTTTTATAGCGTTCAGGATACAAATCTTATACTTAATGAGTTAGATTTATCCCTAAGTATTTTATGTCTTGGGATGCTATTGTAAATGGTGCATTAACAAAAGTAATTCAATTTATAATGTTCAGTGCTAGTATAATTGACTTTTGCTTATTGGCTTTGTGTCCTGTGACTGTGCTGAATTTATCTATTCATTCTAGTAGGATTTTTGTAGAACCTTTAGGATTTTCTATACAGTCATAACATCTATAAATGACAGTCTTTTTTTTTCCATCTGTATGCCTTTTATTTTTAATTTTTGCCTTATCATACTGGCTAGGACTTCTAGTATGATGTTTAACAGGAATGGTAAGAGTGGACATCTTTGCCTTGTTCCCGATTTAAGGGGAAACTGAAGTATTTTAAACAAGGAGTTGATATTTGTCTAATTTTGATCTTGTATAGCAGCAGCCGGTTCCTACTTGCTTCAAAGGAATAGTACTGTGAATGTATTCCTCTTGTATCAGATAGCCGTCATCACAACAATGCAGCAGGACAAATGACTGCATATCTCAGTGGTATACACAGCAATAGACATTTATTTTTGGCTTATATATTGATGGGTAAGGTTGGGCTCAGTTGCTCTAGTCTGGGTTAGTTAGGTTCCAGGCTGTGGATTAGGTTAAGTTTCTTATAAATGTTTCTCATCCTCCTTGGACAATGACTATGCAGGGCAAGTTCTTCTCTTGTTGAAGGGCAGGAGTACAAGACACAAGTATAGCTGCTCAAGTATGTTTCAAACATCTGATTGCATTATGTCTGTTAACATCCCATTGACCAAAATAAGTCACATGACCCCCACAAAGTCTAGTGAAGGGGAAGTATTCTTGTCCTACCATGAGGTGATGGTAAGATTGTGGTGAATGATATTCCTCCAGGGTAGCAAAGACTTGGGGTCAATAATTCAATCATCATATCTCTTAAATGAAGACACATTCCAGCTGGTCAGGGTAGACATGGGTGTTCTTGGCCATGCTCTGAGTAGTACTTCAAGGGCCAAGGTAGTGTCTGCCTCACCTCTCTATATTCAGTGTAACTAGCCCATGATAAGCATTTAATAGATTTTTGTTGAACAAATGATTGGGACTTATTAGTGGTTCACACGTTAGCCTATTGTTCTGTTGCTAGTCAAGAGATTCCTTGTATAATATTTACTTCTTCTCATCTGTGTTTATAATCATCTCAACAGGCTCCAGAAAATTGCTTTTTAGTGACAGTAAAAAGGGTGGAACAATGAGCACATTTGTATTCGAGGAAAGATTACTTTCCTCATTGGAAATTGCTGTGGGAAGAGCCTAGAGTGAGAAGGCAAAAACCTGGGCTTGTGTTCTGGCTCCAATCACCTGCTGGCTGTGTAAGGGCAGTCAGTTTAGATCATCTCCCTAAGCTTCTGTTGGCCCATCTGCAAAATGTAAATATTCCTCATCTGTATTTTGCCCTGTACACTTAGCAAGATTTTTGTGATGGTGTAGCTGAAATGTATGGGAATGTATATGATGTATATAACATTATGTATGTGTGTGTGTGTGCCTGTGTGTGTGCCTGTGTGTTGAGAGAGCGAGATTGAGAGACAGAGAGAGAAACCATAAAGGGCTGTAAAATAGAGGGAATTGCTATTCTGATGATCACAGGTTCTAGGGTTGGTAAGGAAACTTCCTCAACTTAGAGAAAGGCTGTGCTCTGAGGGCGATGGTCCTAGTGAGAACCTGGTGGCATTTTGAATCCCCTTTCTAAAATCACACTCTTGCTTCCCAGCCCCCTAGGTCATCCCTCTGTAACTTCCCTTGTGCTCAGGGGGACACTTCTGACCTTCTTGTCTGTCCTCATCTCTCTTCTCCTCACTTCCCTTCTCAGCCTCTGAAGACACATGGGCTGCTTTCTTCAAATACGCCAAATGCTGTCTCATCTCTCAGGCTTGGCATATGTTGCTGCTTTTGCCTGAAATGTGTCCCTCCCCAACCCTCAAACCTTGCTAAATCCCACTCATGTCTCAGATTTCAACTCCATTAAGAAATCTTCCTTGTTCCCTCACGTCTAAGTTTCTATACATCCTATGCAAACACGCTGTGTTCAATACCACCCTTGTGGAGTACTGTTAAATGCTATTTTTCTCTGAAATGTATTCTAAAATCATATATAAATTACAAAATATTTGAATATGAAGAATTCATTACACCATTCTCTGTGTATGTGTGTGTGTGTGCGTGTATTTTCCCCTCCTCCTCCACCTTGTCCTCTTTCATCTCCTTTATGTCCTGCATGCTAATGTCTCTTGGCCAGAGTTCAGCGAGAGCTTGAGGCTGGACAGACTGTCCTGCACACCCTTGACCAGTGAACATCAGTGTACACCTTGGGAATGTTCTCCACCGGTGGGCATCTACATCATAATCCTGAAAGAAGTGTGCTTGGCATTATACATTATTTCCTCTGCAAGAGCTTTGCTTCCTGCAAAGTGTACTTTGTGTCCTGTATAGCAGCTTTGAGTTCAGTAACTGAGTAAAAAGGGTGGAATAATGAGCACATTTGTACCTGCTCAGGTGGCAATGCTGGACCTGCATCCAGCGTCATCACCTAAGAATGCAAGGAAGAGAGTCACGCGGGAGGCTCGCATGCTCTTTTGTCCGTGGCTGGGGTTCCTGGTGGAGAAAACAGAGCCAAAGAACAGCAGGTGGCGTGGGAAAGTGGGAAGGGCTCTGACATTATGACGTCGCTGTAACAGCTTGGGAGGATTGTCTTAACAATAGCTTGAGATCAATCACTAGCCCAAATTATGGATGAGTGACATAGCAAATTTGAAGACAGCTTGCACAAATCCAAATGAACTATGGTATAAGGATCCAATATGGTGATGATGTATTTACCATTCCCATTCCAGAAATGTGTTCCCTCATGCGAAGTGGATGCAAGTGTGCTTCGTAATGGCACCGCTGCACTGCAAATAATGGATTATTTGTTTACTCTTTTTTCCTTTTCCCATTGCTGGACTGTAGGGCATGGCTCTTGCCCTCATAGAATGAGCGAATGCTGCAGTACACCATCCATTTCTTCCTCTAGCAAACATTGAAGCATTTATTCCCTGGCTGCCCTGTGTGTTACCTGCTGCTGGCTCACAGCTGAGTTCTTCCCTGGGCATTGTCCTGGTTGTAGGTATTACCTTACCTGAGATTATTCCCCCTCTCTGTGACCAGCCAACATTTAATGGGTTATGGGTTGTAATGTGTGGGTGGTACACCAAAGCCAGCCCCATTGTCTCAATCTGGGACACTCAAAGGCCCCCAACTGTAGAGCTCCCGTGGATTGGCTGAGGTCATTTGGCAACTGCATCACAGTTTAACATAGTTTAAGTTCTTTCTATCCAACCTAGCTTTTCCCACTTCCTTACAGGGGCTTCCTGCATGCAGTTCTCCATCTTGGACTCTGTTTCCCAGGCAACCAAAGATATCCCCTTATATTTGACTGTTTTCCAGCGTTGCAGGATCCGTGGGTAGGTCCTTTATTTGACCAGGTGATAAGATAGAGATTGAGAGCTTTTCAGTGACTTGCCCAAGACCACCCAGATTCTGAGTGCTGAGCAGGGAAAATAGCTATTTCAAAGGGCTGATGGTTTAAGTTAGAATTTTAAAAAGTAACCACAAGGAGTAAGTTCTCATTAAACGCTGGCATGCTTTTTCTAAATAATTAGGGCTAGCACCACAGAGTTGGAGAGAAAGGGAAGACAGTTTACAGAGAAGCATGTGTGGTTTGCATTACCCTTTTTTGAAACAGGATAGGAAGGCAATTACTACACACTTGCCTTGGCTCAAAACTTAAGCCTCTTTGCCCTCACCCAGTTGGTCTGTCTCTGTTTCAGTAGCCTAATTCCACAGAAAGAACCTTTCTTTGCAATCACATATGATGTAAGGAGACATTAGCTATAAATTACCTACTCCCTAGAGACTCTTATTTCCATGTACTGAAATACTTTTTTTTTTTTTTGTTAGGAAACATTTTGACCACACACTGAGCTGATTATCAATGTAATTGTGCTGTAATCACATCTGAGGGAACTATCTAGCAAATCAACTCCAACTGTCCGCCTACTCACAGGGAAGAGACTCAAACCTGTCAAATCAGAATAGAGGAACAGGTGGCCTCATTCACAAACAGGGATACTCCTTCTACCACACAGCCCTTTCTTTCGATAAGTAGAGTGAATGTACGGGTCGAGAGGCATCCACATTACACATACAGAAAATGTTCATAAATTGATGGCAAATGGCTGATCATTTTCCTAGGAAATTTTGGTGTAGGTGGTTTATGAGATACTTATTTTTTGACATTCTGGATATAATAATGATCAAAAGAAATTAGGCTATAAGAAATTAAAGGCAAGTCCTTGTTATTTGTTTAATTTTAAGCTTTTAAAATTCAAGAGGTCTGAGTTTGAATCTAGTGTGCATGCTGTGTAATCCTGGAAATCTTGTGAATTAGTCAGGCCAGACTAAGTTATGCTGTAGTAACAAACAGGCCCCTCAAATCTCCATGGGTTTACAATCAGTCCCACAAAGTCCTCTTCAGTCCAAGGCCTCTTTAAGTCAGTTTGATTCCAAGTTATGAGTCAGGGATACAGTTATTCCACCTTGGAGCTTCATCTTCTCAACAAGTGCCTTCTCCAATCACCAGGGGAAGAAAGAGGAAAGAGCAACCTCATCCACTCTGTTAAGCTTTGACCTTAAAGGGACTAATTTCTTTTGCTCACAGCCCATTGGCCAGAACTCATTACATGGCCTTGGCTAATGCAAGGAGGCTGGGAAAGGTTGGGGAGCACAGAGATATTAAAGGAACGATAAATATGTCTGTAGGAACTAGGTCTCAATTTCTACATCTTTAAACTAATTTACTAATTGAATAGTGCATACATTAAAGAAATAGTACATGCCTTTTAGTTTTAGTAGTTGTGTTAAGCTCTGGGCATATAATGGTGAGTGAGATACACGTACTGTCTGCCTTCACTGCACTTCTGTCTTGCAGGGAGGTTAGATGTGCAAACAATGACAGTGAAGTTTGAATGAATGCTACAGCAGACAAGACAGGGCTTCATGGAGGTTCATGGCTCCAAGTTAACCTCTGGGTTAAGGACAGTTTCTTCTGGATGAGATGTTATCTTAGCTGAAGTCTGAAGGACAATGAAAGGAAGTAGAATATTCAGAGTGGGGAAATTGCCATTGTAAAAGCCTGAGACATGGTAGAATATCTCATCCTTCTCCACAAAAGAGATGGATAGTTTCCTTGATATAATACATAGTTAGAGTGTCTTATAAACTGTTAAGTATTATACATCCTTGATGTATAATACTTCACACCAGAAATACAATTTTTATTACTATTAGGTTGATGCACAAGTAATTGCAGAGTCAGGGGTAGGGACATAGAACAAATGGCAGAGTGGAGTCAAACATAGGCATTTTAACTCCTGAGCCCAAGTTCTTAACCACAGAGCAACATTGCATGTTTAGAAAACAAGTTAGAATGCAAATATAAATGATATTATTACAGGGACCATCAAGAACTTGATCCAACTTATATATGTATATCCAACTTTTATATATATATATATACACATACACATATATATATGTATAGAAAATAATATGCAACTTCTGATTTATTTTTAGTAGTAGAATGTTATGTTTTTATTAGTTATGAATTAGGTAGAAAACTATGCACAGGGGCACTGCGGTTAAATCTATAATATAGGACTGGACATTTGGTCTTTTTTCATAGCCAAGCCAGAGACAAGGGAAATATTTTATTTAGACTTAGTAGATCATGTCTTCTAGGTCTAGAAATCATTCCCATTTCTGTCAGTCCCAGCTATGCACCTGCCAATTACAAGTGAGACAAGATTCCCCCTCTCTCCACTTAAGACTCCAAGGGAAGTAGCAGTGAAGAGGTGAAAGGAATGGGCAAAGGAAAATCTGTTTTGCCAAGAAGAAATTAATTCTATCCATTTTTCACTCATCCCAACTCATTTTGCCTCTATTGTTATGTGAGGACTAAAATATTCATTTCGTGAAAAAAATGTCAAACTTTAGTGCTTTGAGATAATTGATGCTTTTCATCAGCTCACCAAATTGAGAGAATGACTCGACAGAGGTCTGCGTCAGGCAATCTCAGGAGAGAATTGCTTTATAACATTCATGCAAAGGCCCTCCTTGGAGATGCTGGTAAGCAGCCCAGTGATTGTGAGACATCGGGAAAAAGCACACTTGCAGAACCAGACTGTGAACAAAGGGCTTTTGCGGCCAGGAAACGCACTCACGGGGGACTTGTCGGTCCTAGGTTCTGCCTCTGATTGGAAATGCAATCACTTGGCTGTGTTTAGCTGTGTCCAGTAAGGGGCCATTGGCGGCAATGCTCCACTAACTAGAAATCTTTTCTGCAATCAAATTAAACAGAGCCACAGCATCCTCATGACACATGCCGGTTATCATGGAGACATTTTATTGCAGAAATGCTTTTTAAACATTAATTATGCTGCACACAATACGACCCAGATAAAATATGGGCATATTATGACTTGTCTGTGGCTTTGGGGTATGCTGTTTAATCTTTGGCAAGGGCTTAAGAGAAGAAGGTGGGCTGGATGTTTTGTTTTGGATTTTCATTCCTGGGGCATTCTGTGTCTGCCCTTCACAGGTGGCTACAAAAAGGCTTGGGTTCTTATTACTCACCCCAAATTAGCCTTGTCCTCCTCCCACACTTCCATGTCTGCTAGAGGATTCAAAGGCTCCCAGGTTGTTGGGAGGCTGTGAGATTGACATGGGCACCCACAGTTTAATGACCCTCTGCTTATGCCAGGATAGTCATCCTCTGTCTGCTTTAGTGTTGACATCATGTGTTCTCATTGGTGCCTGTAACTTACGAAGTTGTTAAACGGTATTTTCTATTCTTCTGAAACAGAGTCTTGCTCTGTTGCCCAGGCTGGAGTACAGTAATACAATTCCAGCTCACTCCCAGCTTACTTCAACCTCTGCCTCCTGGGCTTAAACAATCCTCCTACCTCAGCCTCCTGAGTAGTTGGGACTACAGGTGCACGCCACCATGCCTGGCTAATTTTTAAATTGTTTGTAGAGACGGGTCTTGCCATGTTGCCCAGGCTGGTCGTCTCAAGCTCCTGGGCTTAAGCAATGAGCCTGCCTCAGCCTCCCAAAGTGCTGGAATTAGAGGAGTGAGCCACCACGCCCAACCTTAATAGTGTTAATACCACCGCTGAAAGTAGGCATCATCATTATGTGTTTAAAATACAGAACCTGAAGCTTAGAGAACATATGTGACTTGGCCCATATCTCACCATTATAAGCAGTAGAATTAGATTTCAGTCCATTTCTTTTTGTCTTCATAACCTTTCCAAGGCAGTCTCTAAACTTTTGTCTAAAACAGTGAAAATATTTCATTACATTAGATGCAATATTATGTGCATGTTCAAAGACATAAAAATGAATGCAAAAGTTGCTGCTCTGGATGAAGAAGCTCTGCACACAGCCACCTTTCATCCCTTGCTCTCATAGCCCCCAGGGTACTTGTCTGGAACCTCAAGGTGTAAAGAGGACCTCCCTGTTCTGCATCTTATCCCAAGGGCCTCAGGGCAAATGAATCCACCTCTCGCTGGTGATTTGCATGTGGAGCTGTCTTCTGTCCATTTCTATCCTAAATGCTGGGAAAATGCCTGTGGCCCAAATTGACAGCAGTCCCTGTCCTCTGGGAACTTGCCTTTCCCTGAGTTAATGGAAGAAAAAAAAAGTAAGAAAGAAAAGTCTACTTCATATTACATGGCATAAGAAATATGAACAAAAGCAGAACAGAACTAGGAGATAGAAGCCTGTGGAAGAGACAGTGGCACAATATTCAACAGGGTGACCAGAGAAGGCCTCACTAGAAAGATATTTGAGTGAAGGCAGCCAGCCCTGCAGATATCTGGGGGAGGATAATTTCTGGCCTTGGGGACAGCAAGTAGAGTGGCCAGAATGACAGCCACCCTCAGGTGAGAGCAGGCCTGGAGGCTTTGAGAAAGAAGGCCAGGGTGCTGAAGCTCTGGGGAGCAGAGTGGGAGAAGAGGCCAGCAAGGTAACAGCGCAGGTCTGAAGGACCTTGTGGGCCATTTTGCCCTGGGGAAGATGGGAAACCATTGGAGGGTTTGGAACCAGAAAGAGCCATGATCTGTGTCTTAGTCCACTTATGCTGCTATAAAGGAATACCTGAGGCTGGGTAATTTATTTTAAAAAGAGGTTTATTTGGTTCATCATTCTGCAGGCTAGACAGGAGGCACGGTGCCAGCATCTGCTTCTGAAGAGGGCCTTGGGGCACTTCCACTGATGGTGGAGGTACAGAGGAGCCAACGTTTGCAGGGATCCTATGGTGAGAAAGGAAGCAAGAGAGAGTGGGGCAGATGCCAGGATCTTTTAAACAACCAGGTCTAGAGAGGACTGATATACCTTCTGCCTCACCTAAGGATGGCATTAATCTATCCATGAGGGATTCTTCCCTATGACCAAAACACCTCCCACTAGGACCCCACCTCCAACATTGGAATCAAATTTCAATGTGAGATTTAGGGAGACAAACATCCAAACTATAGCAGTGTGACTCACGTCTTCACAGAATCCCTCTGATATCTGTGTTGACAATGACAACAGGCTAAAGCTGGCATAGAAAGAGTCCTAGCAAAATTCAGATTTGCTATGAGAAAGATGTCTTGGGAGAAATGAGCCCTTATATTGAACCTCTTTTGTTTCAGTATCCTTATTATCTTTGAGGTCCACTTTAATTTGAAATTAAGTGTGAGGTTAAAAGGAAAAATGAAAACACATGTGTGCACACTCATGAATGTGTATGAGTGTGTGAGTGTAAGCAGGCATGTGAAATGTATGAATGTAACAATGTGTGCATGAGTGTGAGGGCATGTGATTGTGGTTTTGCCTGTGTGTGAAAGTGAGCATGTGAATGTGAGTATGAATGTGTTAGGGCATGTGTGTGAATGTGAGTATGTGAGTGTGTGTGAATATATGAGTGTTTAGTGAATGTGTTTGAATATGAGTCTGTGAATGTATGTGTTAGTGCATGTGTGTGAATGTGTGAATGTTCGCATGTGTGTTTGAATGTATGAGAGTGTGAGAGTGTGTGAATGTGTGTGTGTGTGATGGGTGTTTTGGGGAAGATGGAAGTGTAGGCTTGCTGCCCAGGACTATCTGGAGCAGATCCCAAGGCACAGACCTTGTGCTGGAGGCTGTATTCCAATCATGTGGGGGCCAGTGGAGGGTTTGTAAGACAAAGTCACAGGAGACAGCTCAGCCTAGTGGCTGTGATTGCTGATCTCTGTCCCAGTATCCTCTCCACCTGACACCATCCTCTTCAAGCTCAGTTATCTGACTCCTCCAGGGTGAGGTGTTATTCTCTCCAGGTCTCCTTTGGCACTGTGGACCATAGGTGAGCCTTCTGTTTCTCACCACCCTGAGCCTTGATAGGGTTCTCTACAACATGGTGGATTTTTTGAGGGCTTTGACCACATCTTGTTTGTTGTGGTAATTCCAGGGCTCAGTCAGTGCCTGAGACTGGGGAAGGGCTCAATGTTTACAAAATGAGTGGGGTTTTTCTTCTCTTTATGTATGTTCCCATCAGAAGCATGCCCCAAAGCTGGGCTGTGCCAACCACATCGTTTTTTCTTTAAAGTTTTCTTAATGATCAATTCCTAATCAGTTGATCAATTTGTCTGGTCAGTCTGATTAGATTGTAAATTTAGATGGTGGGAAGAGGCTGCTTTATGGTCCAGTTATTGTGTTCTTTTAATAGCAACTTGGGAGCTGAGCTGAGCTGAGCAGCAATGAACAGCAAAGTGTCATTGCTCAGGCCTGGCCTGAGCCTGGGATGTTAGTGTCTGATTCAGGGGGAAAACAGTCTAATGCTCAGGACAGATGCACCACTGTGGGGCGATGAATAAGTACACCTAAAGAGGAAGTACAAAAGTGCATTTACTTATTTTAGATTTGGGAGAGGAGGCGTAATGACCTCGGGGAGTTGGGGTGACAGAGCAGCCTGGTGGCAAGTGGAGCGTTGGTCATCTCAGGCCCTAACTCTGGGTAAATTCTCACCCACCCTTCCAGAGCAGCGTTGTGGGCTCCCCTGGGGATCATCTGGGCTGTGGACCTCTGCAGTGCCTATTTGCTACCTCGGGGGCTGTTTGAGAGAGGGATGCTCTGTGCAGATGACACAGCTCAGAAGATGGTCCCCATGTGACTCACAATGGAATCCTAAGCACTGGAGGAATTGGTTTAATAAGATTCAAGTCTGGAGGAGAAAATGGGTCACCCATATTCTCAGGATGTGGAAAATTGTGCTGTCTGGTGTAGGGAGACCCCCTGAAACTATTGCTATGGAATAGAAGATGAAATGCTCCTGATTATTGTAAATACAAAATTGCATGCAGGATTGTATAAGGACAATGCCGGGTTGGACTGCCAGAATGAGCCAATAGCGTGTGATGTGCTTCACCCCTTCACAGAGCCTATGAATGGACACGTAGTCAGGGAGGTTTCACATCACCAAGATTCCTATCCCAGAAAAGCAGATATTCATAGCTCTGGGAATGGAATGCGACCCTCATGGGGAGCCTATAAACGGATGAATGGGGAGCGCCTGTCCATATGGATGAGATAGGGCTATAAACGCCCTCATCTTGCCGTGGCTCTTTAGGCCTCTTTAGGGTTAAGGCATACTCCTTTCTGAGAATTTCTGGTCTAACTGGTTGTCTAACTTCACTTCCTGTTTCTATGAATTGTTTGTAACCAGCTTTTGCTGTTACTGCTGATTAATATCTTGCTAACCATAGGTATGGAAAGACTGTGTTCCTGTTTTAAGGCTCTGTTAGAAATTACTGTTGCACACACTATATTGTCAATTTTTATCTCTGTATACTGTATTTCTGCATATAGATGTTATGTTAAAGAATTACTTCATCCCCATGTGACCATCTCACCTCATAATCAAATGACCCTAAATCCCTCACTAATCTACCCCCACCCTCACTAAATGTAATAATAAATGCTGGCATATCCAGTGCATTGTTGGCTCCACAGGACCAGAAGGCAGTGACCGCCCTGGACCCAGCTTTCACTATCTTGTGTGTGTCTATTATTTCTCGACCTGCCGATCCACCTGGAAAGAGAGAGAGAGCCCCGTTGCATTGTGGGCTGCTGGCCAGATCCTGCAATAGTCTGGCTTAGGCACGATGTGTTTATGGAGGAGGGGAAGAGGGCCTCTTCTTCGGAAGGAAACAGGGCAGTGTGGATTGTCCACTTAAGGGGGTGGTTGTCAGGTCTGCAGGTCAGGGCCTATCTTAGGATAACTGGAGCACAGTGGAGCAAGAAGGGTATGGGTGGCAGTGAGGAAACTCACATTCAAATTTTAGCACTATCACCTGCTTGCTACCTGTTATGGGCTGAACTGTATCTCCCCACAATTCATATGATCAAATCGTAACCCTTAGTACCTCAGGATGTGACTGCATTTGGAAATAAGCCTTTTAAAAGGTGATTAAGGTAAAATACGGTCATAGAGTGGGCCCTAACCCCTTGTAAGTGGTGTCTTTATGAGAAGAGATTAGAACACAGACACATACAGAGGGAAGGCTGTGTGAAGACCAAAGAGAAGACAGCCATCTGCAAGCCACAAGAAGAAACCAACCCTGTGACACATTGACCTTGGACTTTCAGACTCCAGAATTGCAAGAAAATAAAGTTTCGTTGTTTAAGCCACTTAGTCTTTGTGATGGCAGCTCGAGCAAATTAATACACTACCTGAATGATCTTGGGAAAGCCATTTCATCTCCCTGCTCCTCAATTTATCCACCTGTAAAGTGAATATAATATTACTCATCTCATAGGGTTCTGGAGAGGAGAGAATGAAATACTCTATGTGAAATGTTCTCTACAAATGGTAAGTGCCGAACAAATGATTACTGTGACTTACTGTTTTCCTTGAGATTGCATCATTCTTTCATTATTCATTCTACAAATATTACAAGTGCCCATAGTGTGCAAGATGGTATTCTAGGGGATGGGATTACAGCCTCAGAAAATAAAGATTAAAATACTTCTGTCCCCCTGAAACTTTGTATTCCAGGAGGTACTGAGTGTTGGGGGAGGCCATGAGAAATATAATAGTAAACAAGATCAGTAAAATATTAATATATGACGTGTACGAAAAGGATAAGTGCAATGAAGGAAATAATTACAGGGAGGGGGATGGGGTCCTGGGGCATGGTCAAAGGTTTTAAATAGTATGGTTGGAGAGGTGAGCCAGGTGGACATATGGGAGGAGAATATTCTGTGAAGTGGGAGCAGTGTGTGCCAATGCCCTGGAGCCTAAGTTGAAAATGTTTCAGTTTCTTATAACCCATAGGGCCCCAGCTTAGGTGACCTGGAGTGTGTTGAGCATTTCTGAAGCTGTGTGATTAGCATCCTTCTTTGTTCCGTATGTTAACCCACATGATTTACAGATGTTTTCAAGGGTGGTACTGAGAGACTATGTACCTGTGATTGGATGGTTGGTTTTGGGGAGACTTCTGTTTTTTGTGTGTGTTGGTAGAGGGGGTGGGGTTGGAAATCAAAGGGAGAGCAGAACTAGCTCAGAAGGTTCTGCAGCCGTTGGTGGGCCTCCACTGTGGGACTCGTCAGGACTGCAGTCAGTTGGTAAATATAAACATCTCTCATCACGGGAAAGCAAAGAGAGCAGGAAGCCTGAGGGAACTGGGGAGCTGACAACAGGGGCGAGGCGTGTATTTTCAAAGGAAGAGGAGAGCCTGTGTTAGTTTGTAAGCTCAGTGGGAGGATCCTATTATAAATGGGTCCTCTGGAGGAAATTGCAGCCTCGTGCATATGTATTCAAAGAAACTATAAATCACAGACAAGTAGAAAGTAAAAGAAAATAAAAATCACCCCTGAGGTGCTGGCCCAAGCAACATTAATACATGTTAGATGGTGGAAAGAGAAAATGATTGTGTTGAATGAAGAATGAATAAAGTGCTACCATGTTGGTATATTTTTTCTAGCTACTTTTTCCCTAAGTGTCTTAGATATTAAAAAACTTTTAGCCTGGGCAATATGGCGAGACCCCATCTCTATTAAATATACATAGAAATAGCTGCGTGTGGTGGTGCATGCCTGTGGTCCTGGCTACTGAGGAGACTGAGGTGGGAGGATTGCTTGAGCACACGGAGGCTGCAGGCAGCCAACATAGTGCCACTGCACTCCAGCCTGGGTGACACAGCGAGACCCTGTCTTAAAACAAAAAACAAAAAACAAAAACTTTTGATCCTATCATTTTAGATCCTGATTTTTTAAATCTTAGTCATAAAACAAGCATTTTTTGTTATATAACTTTTCATAAATATCACAGCCTTATATTTCATGACATTAATGTGTTAGAATTTATTGCAGCCTTCTTCCAATATTTGCATGCCATGATTGCTCCCACTATTCTAAATAAGACTGTATTGAACATCTTTATGCTGCAGTTTTCTTTTTTCTGTTTCCTCCCCCAACATTGTTAAGATTATTTGCCTAGAATCAATTTCCATAGGTAGAATAGAATTACTTTAGTAAAGGGTACCATTTCTTCAGGGCTGTCAAAATCAATGTGAATCATCTTTATTTTATTGTCTATTGGATCGCTTATTTTACTCAGTTTCGTTTCCCTCATAAATTGGAAAAGCATTCTTTCCTTGTCTTTGCTAAGATGCTACTAACATGTTGAGCAGGACGGGTCCAAGGATATGATTTACTCCAGTTTGAAAGTACTTTATGTTTGAAGTTTCTATTTCTATAAATTATAGTACTATCTTAGTTGATATAAGTTTAAAATTTTGTCCAATTATTTTTCTTAAAGAGGGATGCCTGAGAATAACCATTGATGTCTAAGTGTGCAGTGTATGTTTTCCTAGTGGTGAGATTTTTCTAAGCTTGATGTATATAAAGAGAGATTTTAAAAAGCATTTAGCATTGGTATCAGATTTATTTAGTTTTAATTGTTTTATGTGAGTTGAATTGGTATGAGTAGATTTGTGATGTTCTTTGCAAAATTCATGCCTTTTTTAGCAGGGTGCATTTCACAAAATAATCTTGAAATGGCTAGACATCCTTATCTTTTTAAATGGTTTTTAACTCCTATTAGCTATAATGGGATTTCCGCAAATAAATTGCCACATTTTACTGAAAGATAGCAGAACCCTTGCTGACCCTCCCCAAGCATGGGAGGATTTTGATACACACACACACACACACACACACACACACCATTTTCTCTCTCAATGGAGCGCAACGTTTAGCCTCCATGAAAGAACAAGAACATATTTACTGGACAATGATGTGATTCTGATTTTTCAAAGTGGACAATGTGCTTCCATCAGTGCATTAGTCTGTTTGGGAAGAACAATTCTTTAAAAAGCTCCCAATAAATGACATAAATAAAACAGCGAGGGATCAGGGGCCAGGGGCCAAATTTTGTGTCCCTGTGACTTACTGTTGTTCGAGGACAATGATAAACATTTCAGTTCATCTATGGAAGCCACTGGGGGAACTTTTGTTTCTCTCTAATAGCCTCTGAAGCTTTTATGGCTAATAGCATGTATAATGAGTTCAGTTGAAAGCCTCTGAGCAGAGAAGTTGGTTTGTTTTCGTGTGGGGAGGGGAACCCTCTGAAGGTTTGCCCAGCAATGATAGAATCCAGTCTTCTGTAAGGGAGGCACCAACCCCACATTTGGGGAAGCTGGTAAGAAAGAGTGAGAAGATGAAGATCCTAAGCCAGGACGCCAAGAAGAATGTGAAAACTGGAGCCCAAGTCAGAATCAGATGTGAGATTTAATCAGAGCATCACATCCAGAGAACAGAGGGTAAAGTCAGAGCCAGGATAGTGACCCAGCTCACAACGGGAATGTGCTGCAGCCTGGAGGATGCTCATTGGAGGATGCCAAAAGCGCACTCTTGTCAGTAGAAGAGCTCCAGTCACCCTCCCCTTCTTAATCCCCTTGGAGACCTCCGTGTAGCAGGAGTCTGGGGTGAGGCTCCAAATCTCCATTTAACAAGCTCCACAGGTGATTCTGTGGCCCAGCCCTGCTGGATAATGACTACTCTGGTTCAGCTCTGACTAGGAATGGGATAGTGGCATCTATGTCCATCTCCATGTGGATCTCTCAACTAGGGACTGAGAGGCCAGAATCCCAGCACCAGATTTCAGTGAAGTTCCTGCATGTCACTGTTCTCACAGTTGTGGTCTCTGTATTTATGAAATAAGGCCTGGACCAGGGGCTCTCAGCCCTGGCTATGCATTGTAATCAACAGGAAAGCTTTGAGAAAATGTCAAAACCTCAGTCCCCTCTTAGTCCTGTGGAATCAGAATATCTGCAGGGAAAACCTGCATCTACAGGTTATTTCTTTGAGTGTTGAGACTCAGAGGAGTAAAGGCATTTGGCCAAATTCCTTCCAGATAGTCATTTATACAGCTAGGCTTGAATTGAGGCCTTCTCTGTCCTGGAAGAGTAAATAATAATTATCATTGTTAATAATAATAATAAAATACAAGATGAATCAGCAGCACAGGCACTAGAGCCAGGTTGGCAGGCTGAGATCTGGGTTTGAGAATTGGAGAGGGATGCAGAGAGTTGGAACACTATCCTGTCAGCTTGGTTGTGTAGAGTTGGGACCTCAGCATTGGGGCTACAGGGTAGGAAGAACACTGGTGGTGGGTGGGACAGGAACTAAGAGAATTTAGTGCCACCCTAGGATAGGCACTGAGATTGTACAAACAACTCAGATCAAAATGTCCTAGAAAGTATGGAAAATTTTATCTTTTTCAAGGTTGGTGACCATGCTAATGTGGTACCTAAGTAGAGGTCTCAAAGTGAGCCAGCGGGGGTCTTGAAGCTGAGTCAGGCTAATGATCTTGATAATGACTCTGAATCAGGGTCATGATCTTTCTAGGGTTAAGATCAATGTCAAAGCTAAGGAGGAAGAGAGAACCAACCAAGGAGGCTGACATTCAGGAAAAGGCTGTAGGCTCAAGAAGAGCTCAAGAACAGGTTTTCAAAAGGTAGCCCTTGGACCAGCAGCATCAACATCCCCTGGGAGTTCATTAGAAATGCAGATTCTCGGGAGGCTGAGGCAGGAGAATGGCGTAAACCCGGGAGGCGGAGCTTGCAGTGAGCTGAGATCCGGCCACTGCACTCCAGCCTGGGTGACAGAGCAAGACTCCGTCTCAAAAAAAAAAAAAAAAAAAAAAAGAAATGCAGATTCTACTGAATCAGAGGCTCTGAGGAGTAGAGCTGGCAATCTGAGTTGTAAGAGCCCTCAACTGATTCTGACGCATGCTTCAGGTGGAGACCCACTGTTAGAGAGTTTGAGTAAGGTAGTAAAGGCAGAAACCTAACCAGGCAAAGCAGGTGAGGCTGGGGAAGAGCTCGGAGAACACCTGGAGATATTCGGGCGGTGTGTCTTTTTTTCAGAGCCAGGTCCAAGCTCCCAGGCTGAGCTCGGCTTATTATACCAATCTGCCTCCCTTACTGAGTCCTGCTGGACAGAAGTGGAGACTAAAGCTAAACATTTCTGAGAGGTTCTGTGTCCAGCCATATCCACATGATAGTGCTGCCACACTGATGACATCTTCCTCACAGTCAATAAATGCGATGCCCAGCTGACAGGGGATTTACTCAACACACACGTTTCAAATATCTCTTTTAATGCCCACATGTAAAACCAATCAGAGACCCCCTTTTCTGAGAGGACAGCAATGATGCATTCACAGTAATTTGTTAGAAATAATTGAGGGAGAGTCGGATATATGTCAGATACCCTGAGTCCTCCATTCACGTGGATCTGCTTCTTATAAAGACCCGTAACTGAACAGGTCTGAAACAAGCACTTCCTCCTATCTCTGAACACTATCTGGAAGAATCCATGAATTCTTTTTTCTAATATGATTGATGTGAAGTGGTGGATGGCACTGAAAGCCCACATTATGGAGATCTAGTCTAAGTGACTGCTTGAGAAGAAACTGCCTCATTACTAAGGTCCTTGTTGTTACTGAGTGCATTCAAGGGGGCTGAGTATCTGCCTCTGATTAGAAACTGCACCCTCTTCTTTGATTCCAGAAGGTGGAAAACTGGTGTTTTGGCTTGGGCAGTAATGTTACTGAAACTTTGTTTAGTTTCCACATAAATGGACACTTTCTGGATCTCTGCGGTTTGATGGAACATCACTTTCTTTAGCTTGCTTGGCATTGTGTACAGAGCTTGATTTTCTTGTATATTTTTGGTGGAACTAGACATTTTAAAACACTTTCCATCATGCAATTAAGTTTTCTGCAACTGGGAAATGCTAATGTAGATATATCTACTTGCTTGCAATAAGGAGACTCCAGAATTTCAAATGAGATGCCTGAGATGCCTGAAATTATTTTTTAACTTTTTATTATGAAAAATTTCAAGCATATACAGAAATGGACAGAGCAGTGCGCCGAAGCCCTATGTAACTGTCACCCACCTTCAACAACTGTCAGTGGATGTGTTTTGTCTCTATTCCACCCACTTCTCTCCACCTCTTTCACCCATACTGGTTTATTTTGAGGCACATCCCAGCTATCATATCATTTACATATATTTCAGTATGTATCTCTAAAAGAGAAAAACTCTTAAAAATAGTCACAATACCATTATCGTATGTAAAAAATGACAGTATCCACTTGCCATCCTCAAATATCCAGTCACTGTTTAGTTCCTTGACTGAAACATATATTTTTTAAAAATAATGGTTTGTTTGAACCAGGATCCAAAGGAGTTCTACACATTATGATTGGTGGAGATGTTCTGGGAAGGTGATTTTAAATTGTTCCTTACACTTAGTGTGAGCATGGTCTTGTTTGAGCTCAGAAGTCCCTGCATAAATACTGAGGGGTTGAGGTCCCCATGGAATCCCTCCATGGCCCAGTGATTAGCCTAGCAAGTACATCATCTGCCAAATTCTGGCAGCAGAGACCAGAGGGGCAGGTGGTAGAAAATGAGATGTGAACAGATTGCTAGGACCCCAGCTTGGGGGTCTCAAGTGGTCACTTTAGTCTAAATGTTTAGTCTAAAATGTTTAGTCCAAAGTGACCACTTGAAAAGGATTGATGGGACTCTATTCTAAAATTTGGTTGTTCTAAGTACTGGTGGGGAAAGACCACTCTAAAGTCTGTTTGATGAGAGGCTAAGGATCTACTTGGGAAGAGACTTAGATCAAGGGATGAAAGAATTGCTCCAGGGAATGGGTCAGAGGGTGGGCCTGTCCACCACTTTGCCCAACACTAGTGAACCCATTTACCTCTTAGACATATGTAGTGAGGCCCCATTCACATGCTGGAAGTGCAACATGATGGCCCTGGGTTTGAAGGCTGTTGGAACACAGTGCCTATGACTCCAAACCTTTTCTTGCTCAAGGTAGGGAGATCACTAAAATCTCCCTGGGACTTTGAGAGTTAAAGTTGCTAGTATTGGAAAACCAAACCAAAGTAGCTGATGAATCTGATTAAGGCCCATGATCCTAGTGGAATATTAGATTGGGGGGTGACACTTTTATGCTTTGGGATGCAGTTATTGGCACCTCTGTCTTCTTTTTAAATGTGGGGACGACAAGGAAGGGTCCATCTATCCATGCATCCATCCGTCCATGAATCCATCCATCAGTCCACCCATTTGCCCATGTATCCATTCCCTTTCTGTTTTGTCTGCTTGTTTCTAGTTCTTCACAATTATCAGGCGAGTTATTTCCATGTGGCCGAGAACAGTGGCTCTTGCCAGCTCCAGGTTATTCATACCAACATAAAGGAAATTTCTCTCTCCCATCATCTGTATATCAATTCTAGTGAGGAAACTGGACTGGTCCTTCTTGAATCACATACCCACTTCAGCTCAGTCACTGTATTCAGAAAAACAGGGTACTCTAATAGGTAAGCTCAGGTCAGATGTCCACTCCTGTGACTGAAGAAGGGTAAAAGAGTGGAATACTAAGGGCAGGAAAAAACAAACTAACCATAGTAGCTATCACGTTCCATCCCACCCCACTGCCCACTGACATGGGTACAACTCCAAGTTAAAGTCTCTAAGACTGCTGAAAATGTAGTATGGACAGGGATCAGTCCCACTTTCCATATTCAGAATTCTATTATTCTGCGTATTCAATTTTATCCAGTGTGGTTACTGCATATCCTACCACATTGATCTATTTATTGGGTCCATCTTTAGCAGAGAGGAAGCAGGAGGTAAAGAAAATACTGTAGTATTTTCAAAATGCAAAACATAGTTACATCTACATAGTCAGTCAATATCACCCCCCTTTTCTTTCATCCTTCACTCCACGTGCTATTCCCAACTCAAGGTATCATTTTGCCTTCCTCTCCTCTTCACCTCTTCGTGTTTCTCCATGAGGACTTGCCTTAGAGGGACCTCAAAACGGAGAGGAGTGAGGAGGCAGGTGGGTGGGGTATGGTGGGTGCTGGGGAGAAGGCTGGGAAATCAGAAGAGGAGGAAACAGACTTCTGATTCTCCTATGTACATATCCATACACATACACATGTACACACATACATGCATGCATAGTGCACACATGTGCATGGATGCACACATATCTACATGCACACACATGCACATAGACATACACACACATACATGCACAATGTACACATGGGCACCGATGCACACACAGCCATGTGCACACACATGTCACACATGCACATACATATGCACACATGCTCACATGCATACATGGACACATACATGCATTAGCTGATTCAGTGTACTGTTGACAGAATCATTCTGAAGTTAAGGATAGTTTTGAACAATCAATGTGATTCTGAACACTATCTCTTGCTCTAAGAAACTTGCAAATGGGGGGAGGAAATCAGCATTTAGTCAGTAATTCCTGAACTCCTTTCCCAGCCTTCCTTAAAATCTTTTCTATATCTTAAGTAACAAGCCCAATTGTTAAATAATGGTCAATGTATTGGTTTACATTTAATGCCATAATAGCCTGTATATATACTATGCTTATGTTCATTTTATAAACAAGTATATTTTCTCTAAATTTTTAATCATCCAGAAGAGTTTATGATCAATCTTTTCTTTTACAACATATTCATTATAACTATAACTTTTCTAATGCTTATCATTGGTCAAGAACCCTTTACCCCTTTACAAAATTGTTTCCAAAAGGAAAAGGACATTTTTTTGGTAATAATCAGCTTAAGAACAACTTAGAGTGGGAGCATTTGTAGCAAATAATTGGGAACTGCCAGTACATTTCTTTCGATTCTAATACAAACGTGGTCAGAAAGTCTGGGCATGAGTTAGAAACAACTGAATATTGAAAATGCAAATGGCATAGCTGAACTCAAGGGAAATGGTTCACAGGCAGACAAAAGTACCATCAAAAATGCCGTCGTAATGTTATGAAATTTTAATTCATGATCAAAACATCTCCCAAGTCCCAATACTACTTTTCAATATCTCTTTCAAATTATAGTGGGACTTGGTGGATAGCTTTTTAAATATTCCTTAAATTGCAAGTAGATGAACATTTGGCCCTAAATACTTTACAATTCTTACTGTGGCTAAGCTCAGAGATTCAGTAGGAACAGTTACATCAGCATAGAGCACTCTGCCTCTTCTATCTTACATCTTCTAGCAACCAGAATGTGTTTCAGGCACGCATTCCGAAGTTATGTTTAACAATCCCGAGACATCATCTCTATTCAGCCTCACAGCCTCCGGTGGAGATGAAGTGAATATTAAATAATCAAAAGGGATGGCCATGAAATCCTGCTGCACCCGGGTAAAACTCAGCATTAGGGTGACTGCTTTTTTCTTGATATTATATTTGCATCTTGTTTCAGAAATGATTTGCTTTAAGCTTTTAAAATAAGCATTACTGGGTGACTGAGGTCAGGGTCAACCCTGAGTATTAATGCAGTGTTAAAGGAAACTACAGTTTAACTCTGTGAAACGTAAATTCCTTTGGTCTTATGCTGAAAAAAATTATTTAGGTGCAATGAGTTTGCAAAGTCCCAGGTAAATCATTCACACCTATAGTGGTGTGGGAAGAAAGTAGGAATAAGAGGAGACTGAATGTTTTGGGGTTAGCAAAGGGACTGAGTTATTAGCTGCAACTAGAGGCCTGTTTGATAGATGTATTAGTCTTCTATGTCTGTGTAATAAGTGACCACACATCTAGCGTCTTAAACCAACACTCGTTTAGTAGCTCATAGTTTTGTGGCTCAGAGGTCCAGTATAGCATGGCTAGTTCTCTGCTTAGGGATCACAAGGTGAAATCAAGGTGTTGGCTGAACTGAGTTTCTTCCTGGAGACTCTGGGGACAAATCTGCTTCCGGTCTTACCCTTATTCTTGGCAGAACTCACTTCCTCGTGCCTGAGGCTCCCATTTCCTTGCTGGCTGTCATCCAGGAACCTGCTCTTAGCTCCTATAGGCTACTCATATTCCTTGCCACACAGGCCCTTCCATCTTCAAGCCAGCAATCGTGGGTGAGAGCCTTGTGCTTTGAAATGCGGACATCCTCTGTTGCTGACCTCTAGGCCCAGATTTAAAGGGCTCGTGTGATTAGGTCAGGCCCACCCAGAAAATATCTTAAGGTTAACTGATTTGGGACATAATGACATCTGCAAAAATCTCTTTGTCCGTATAACACAATATAGTCATGGGAGCGACAATCATGTTCCCAGTCCCAGGGATTCTATAAAGCATATTCCCCATGGGGCAGGGGACTCAGGGGATATCTTAGAATTCTGCCTACCGCCATGGTGTTGGTAAAGATCCTGACCCTGTAACAGTGAGTGTGAGGTCCTTCTTAGATGACCATGAGCTTCTGATGAGGGTTTTCAGAAGGAGGGGGACAAAGGAGTGATAGTTAGAAGCTAGTTATCTGCAAGCCACATGTCCCATCTCCCAGGTGGTGAAAAAAACCCAGGTCAGCTTCCTAATACAACAGGTGGTTCATTATATCCTTCTTAAAAAGTCTCACAGAATAACACGAATGATCTAGACATTTTAATAGTGAAAATATAATCCTAGCCAGAGATGCAAGAAAGAGCCTGGCTTTCTATTCTGCCACCCCTGGGAATAATGAAAATTGGGGAAATATGTCTTTTCCTTTCTGTCACATACAGTTCCGCAATCACTGCTCACCGCCTGGTCAGTGGGCCACCAGACCTGGGGTCAGTCCCACTTGCCCATCAGTCAGGCACCTTTATGCACAGTTGTGTGCAGCGTCCCTGTATAGACTAGGTGTGTATCCAAGCCAAGTGGGACTGAGCCAGTTAGGGCCTGGATAGCAGACCTACCATTTTGTTACATCTAATGGAGGAGAGAAATGTGTTCACTGCATATTCACAGAGCAAGGGGCAGACCAGGGTTTCTCACCTCAGCACCATCAACAATGGGGGCCACATAATTCTTTGCAGTGGGGGCTATCCTGTGCTTGGTAGGATGTTGACAGCATGCCTGGCCACCACGCACTAGATGCCAGTAGCATGTCCCCTGAGTTGTGACAACCAAAAATGTTTCAGACATTGCCAAATGTCTTATGGGTGCAAAATCACCCCTGCTTGAGAACTTCTGCTATAGATGTATATTTCTATAACATACAAGGAGCGGAACATTTAGGAAAGCCATCCAATGAGGTCATCCATTGAGATTCTTTTAGAACTAGAAAAGGCAGAATGAAAAGAGAGAGAAAAGGAGAAAGAAAGCAAGCCCTTTTTGCTGGGGCCTTGATCAAATGGTACCTGAAGTCATTAGCTTGACTTTCTGTCACTCACAACCTAAAGAGTCCTAACTAACACAAGGGACATCACAGACAAAGAAAAGAGGATTAACATGATACCTGAGCCTTTTCATGGCATTTATGCATGACAGGGATGAGACTGGGTGTTGGAGGTAGATGGTTGCATTGGCGTGGTCAGGGTCCTTGTATGCCAGCCTGAGAGGTTGGGACTTGGTTCTCTGCCCACTACAGAGGGTTAGTATAATAGCCCATTCAGCATACTTGAAACTCTGAGACTGACTTTTATAGCCAGAAGCATATTGGAAAGCACCCCAACTCTCATTGTCTTAGATGACTCACTTCTCTTGTAGTAAAGCAATGGAACAGATATTAGGAATGAAAATCCATAAACATCAAGAAGAATGCAGATCCATGACCCATAAAGCTGATTTATAAAGAAAAATTTGCCAAGAAAACTTGATTGCTTTTATTGATAGAATGGCTAAATTAGAAGATGAAAGGATCACAGTAGAAGTCATAGATCTTATTTCAGTAATGCAGCTGATGTATTATCTCACAAAATTTTGCTTGACAAATTAATTCAAATTGGGTTGGCAGAGGAGCTGTCGGCACAGACTGAGAGCTGGACAAAGGCTCATAAAGCCATGATAATGACAAACAGCCATGGCTGGAGCTGCTGTGAGCTGCCTGATGTGCTACTAGATTCTGGCTTCACAGAATCCCTTAATTCCCTGTTGAGAAAAAGGGACCAATAAAATGCAGGGTGGTTAGCCTTGGCTACTGGGTCACTTCATGGAAGAGCTCAGAAGATCCCTGAGAATGGAGAAAGAACATGGGGGAGAAATTGTACACACTGAGAATCCTTAGGGTTAAGCCTTGGGGGGGAATATCAGCAAACTGGGCTCACAGTGGGGCTGTGGAACAAGATGGGAACCTTGGCAAGAGTGGTCAGAGGACAGAACATGCTTATAATTGTAATGATTTCTCTGCATCAGGGAAGCTAGATGTCCTGATATAAAAGTACAAATCCAAATGTCTATAATAAGGCCAGGTGGAAGGATGACACAGAGTGAGCCTAGAGAGTGCATGACCCATGTAGCAATGAAAATCGATAAAATCCATCAAGCTGGGTGAATCTGTAAACCATGATGTAGAGCAAAAGTAGTTAGACCCAAAAGATGTTAAATGAGATTTCATTTACATACTGCTCTCCAAATAGGCAAAACTATGTAGTTTAGGGGTACATACTTACATCGTAAAAATATAATGAGAAGCAAGAAAATGATTCTCATGTAGGTAAGGACAGTGGCGATCCCCAGAGGCTGATAGAGACTGTGATTTGAGGGACATATGGGTCTTCCAGGGGTGTGAGCCATATTCCATCCCTTGACCTGGAATTTGGTCACATACATGTTGGCTTTATAATTACTCCTAAAACTGTGCATGTATTTAATGCATTCTTCTGAATATATGACATATGTCACAATGAAAAAGGGGAAAAAAGGGCTCAGAAACTATTTAAAGAAAGCAGTTACTAGTCAGCTTCAATGGAGTGTTGGCATGTGGGGATGGGGTCAATGTTGTCGGACCAAGCTTTTAAAAGAAATAAGATATCTTAGTTAAAATCTGAAATAAGCTGGTAACTAATTCCAAAATTATTATTATTTTATTTATTTATGTATTTATGTATGTATTTATTTGAGATGGAGTCTCACTCTGTCACCCAGGCTAGGGTGCAGTGGCATGATTTCGGCTTACTGCAATCTCTGCCTCCCGGGTTCATGCCATTCTCCTGCCTCAGCCTACTGAGTACCTGGGACTACAGGCGCCCACCACCATGCCCAGCTAATTTTTTGTATTTTTAGTACAGGTGGGGTTTCACCGTGTTGGCCAGGATGGTCTCAATCTCCTGAGCTTGTGATCTGCCCGCCTCAGCCTCCCAAAGTGCTGGGATCACAGGCGTGAGCCACCGCGCCCGGCCTAATTGAAAAATTATTTAGACACTCACTGCAAACTTACAACATGGACCACATAGAAAAAGTCTCAAGGTGAGACTGGGCTTATGACTGACAGTTTGTGACTTCTGCCCCAATCCCAAGGGTGGGGAGGAGAAGAAAATAATTTCCACCCTGCTATATGTATCAGTGTTCTTTGCAATGCTTTTAATCTGGGGAACCTTATGATAAATGCTAATGACTTAGTGGGTCTTTATTCTCATGACTCTTCCATTTTAGCTGACAGAAAGTTTAAGAAATTTGCTCAGTGTTATAAAGTTAGTAGGTGAGGGAGGTGAGACTTGAACCTAGGCTGATTTAATTGCAAAGCCTGTGCCATCACTGATTTTGCCGGGATCTGTGAATAGACATTGAGCCTGGCGCCTCTTTTCTAACCCTCTGTCCCTTGCAGATATCATTAATTGATCAGTGGTCTTTCCTGCTGAGTTGAGGCCCATCTTCCAATGCATTTCACTCCAGAACTCCAGGAATCCACTCATAACTGACTAGAGTTAGTGATTCAGATGAAATGCATTTCCTGTCCTGACATCATACTACTCCCCCAGCTGTTGAGGAGTTGAGGTGAATAGCTCCTGAGGTGTTGCTGGAAGCAAGAATTGTCAGCCACAGTTTGCTATTTTCAGTTAGGTTCTTCTTTGGTAAAGAACTGGTCAACATGATTGTCTCTCACTGGACTAGATTCTTTCTGCTATTGGCATTGCACTACCTCATCCAGAAACAGAATGCTGCCTGGGTGCTTTCCAGATCTGGGCATACCCTCCGTGCAGGGAAATCACCTTGAAAGCTGCTTCTCTCACTACACCTCTGGAAAGAAGAACATTATCAAGGGTGACTAAATGGAGGGTTAAATGATCTTTAGAAAAAGAGAAGGACAACAATGTGCATGACATCAGGAGGTTAGCGCAGAAAAGAGAAAGGGCAGTGATAATATGCGCTAACCAGGCACCTCCTATACTGTGGTCAGAGAGGGACTCAGGAAACTGCAGATTGTTAAGAGCCAGACAGAGCATAAGAGAGCATATGGTCTGTATCCCTCAGTGCACAAACAGGAGCCGGGGATTTCATGTGATTCATCCCAAGATCAACGGTGCTTCTGTCATCACACCTGGATTCTCACTGTGATATGAGCAAAACATAGCGTAGTACAGTCATGCGCTGCATAGTGACGTTTCAGTCGACAATGGACCACATGTGTCGTGGTCCCATAAGATTATAATGGGACTGAAGAATTCCTGACACCTAGTGATGTCATAGTCGTTGCAATGTTGTAGCACAAAATCTAACTCATGTGTTTGTGCTGGTGTAAGCAAACTTACTGTGCTGCCAGTCATATAAAAGTGTAGCACATACACTTATGTACAGTGTGTATTATTTGATAATGATAATACATATGTCATTTGGTTTATGTATTTTCTATACTCTAGCCTTATTTTATTCTTTCTACTTATAAAAAAAAGTTAACTGCAAAGCAGCCTCAGGCAGGATCTTCAGGAGGTTTTCTGGAAGAGGGCGTTCCTATCACAGGGGAAGCCAGCTCCACGCCTGTTATTGCCCCTGAACACCTTTCAAGAGATGGAGGTGGAAGACAGTGATATGGATGATCCAGGCTCTGTGCAGGCTTAGGCTAATGTTTGTGCTTTAGCAAAAAAAGTTTAAAAAGTAAAAATAAATAAATAAATAAAAATAGAAAAAAGCGTATAGAATAAGTATATGAAGAAAGGATATGTTGGTATAGTTGTACAATGTGTTTGTTTCAAGCTAAATGTTATGAAGGAGTCAAAAAATTAAAATTAAAAAGCTTATAAAGTAAAAAGGTTACGATAAGGTAAAGTTGATTTATTATTGCAGAAAGATAATTAAAAAAATAAATGTCTAGCCAAAGGGTAGCATGTTTGTAAAGTCTACAGTTGTGTACAGTAATGTCCTAGGCCTTTACCTTCACTCAACACTCACTCACTGACTCACCCAGAGCAACTTCCAGTCCTGCAAGCTCCATGCATGTTAAGGACCTTACACAGGTGTACCACTTTTTTTCTCTTATATTGTATTTTTACTTTACCTTTTCTGTGTTTAGATACACAAATATTTACCACTGTGTTGCAGTTGCCTGTAGCATCCAGTATAGTAACATGCTGTACAGGTTTGTAACCTAGAAGTAATAGGCTGTACCATATATCCCAGGTGTGTAGTGGGCTTCACCATCTAGATTTGTGTAAGTTCACTGTATGATGTTTACACAACAGGGAATTGCCTAGTGATGCATTTCTCAGAATGTATCCCATTGTTAAGTGACATGACTGTAATTGAGAGAATGAACCTTGGGTTTGGACTCCTCGGTTTATATCCCAATTTTGTTATGTTCTAGCTTTGTGACCTTGGACAAATTTTTTAACTTCTCATCCATAGCATGCGGATAATAGCAGGACATATTTTAGTGAGTCGTTAGGATTATAGGAGAAAATGTAGGTAAAAGTGCACATATCTGATGCCTGGCATAAAGTAAGAACTCAACACATATATATTTTAATAAACACATGTATGTATGTTTATATATTTATATAAAATCCTCATACCTATATCATGGCAAGTAATATGCTATAAGACCTTTATTTCCAAGAACATGAATAGTTTAAAATAACTCTATTTTATGAAGTTGGACTTATGTGCCCATTTCAGGTCTGATATATCATTTTAGAATGGCAGCACAGTATCTTTTATAAAGAAATATGGCCCAAGTGTTGCTGTGAGAGATAATATATCCCAATAGACCCCTTGGCCCATTGCTGGCACTGTTCTCTAAGAAATAAAGGTTTTTAGTTACAGAAAGGTGAATATAAGTGATAGTTTCCTGTTCTGGGTATCTTTTAATTATATTTGAAAGAGTTGTTTGAAATCAGATCTTATAAAGAGAAAAGAAAAATCTATTAGAACAGAAGTGATCCCATTCATAGAAGTGAATAAACTATGTCCTGATGATTTGCTAGGGTTCTTTCCAGACAGCCATGGTCTTGGAGCATCGGTAACTGATTCAGGTGAATGAGCCTGAGTTGATTAAGGATGGGGTAGTGGGCACTTACCTCCTGGCTGCAACTGAGCATCCAGTAGTAGAGTCAGGACCCAGTGCCCAGCAGGCTATTAGAGTGAAGGCAGTAGCATAGGGTAGAATTAGATGTGAGGCTATGGGACAACTGTGATGCCAGGGAAACTACAGGTTGCAAATGGTCCCACAACAGAAGGAGTAGCCATCCAGGCTTTCTGGTTACTGTTGGTCTGTCCCAGAAGGAAAGCATGTGTGTTTAGGGGCAAGGCGGAAGGACAGGGAGAAGAGGCTATTAAGTAAACTGAGCCAGTTCAGGCAACAAACATAGATGATAGATAGATAGTATTTAGATAGACAATAGATAGGTTAAATATGTATAGATACTAGATAAATAGGTAATGGATAGTTAGGTAGCAGGTAGACAGATAGGTAATGGATTGATGGATGGTGTGTTAGTTTTCTATTGTTGCCATAACAAGTTACTACAAACTTAGTGACTTAAACCAGTGCAAGTTTTTATCTCATGAAATCCAGTGAGAAATCCAGTCAGCTAGATTGGTTTCTCTGCTCTGGGTTTCATAAGCCAAAATCAAGGAGTCAGCTAGGTTGTGTCCTTTCCTTGAGGCTCTGGGGATAAATCCCCTTCTAAGCTCGTTCAGGCTGTTGGCTAAATTCAGTTCCTTTTGGATGGTAAGACTGAGGTTCCCATTTCCTTGCTGGCTGTCAGCTGAGACCACTCCTTGCTTCTTGGGGGTGTATCCTTCCTCTTGCTTTTGATGAGATGCTGCCCTGAACTTCCATCTTGCCACCTTTGCCTTCTGCTGCGTCTCTCCTGAATCCTCTTTTCTTCTTATCAGGACTCATGCAATTATACTGGGTCCTCCCAGATAATCCAGAATAATCTCCCTATTTTAAGGGCAGCTGATTAGTAACCTTAATTACATCTGCAAATTAGAGATCATCTTTAGAATTTTGCCCACCACATGTGGATTGATGGCTGGAAATACAGGCAGACAATCGATAATAAATTGATGAATGGATGGATAGCTAGTTAGATAACAGATAGGTAAGTAGGCATTTAGGTAGATACTTGGACAGATGGATAATGGATGGATAGCAATGATAAGTTAATACCAGATCAAAGTTGTTATGCAGTTACTAATGCCTCCAGTAACAGTGTTTGAGTAGAGTTCTTATCCAGAAATGAGTGTGATGGTATCATCGTGGTCTGGCCTGTTGGTTTTCCTTTTTCACGGTTCCATATTTCTAACTCAGTTATATGTCCACTGTTTACCATATCACACCCTAGTCTTTCGACTTTCTGCAATTGGAGCTGATATAACAGGTAGCTTTTTTAGCTTTTGTAAGCAATTGTCTTGCATTCCATTACTGTTTATTCTTAATGCACTCAAAACCATTTGTGCAACTATTTAGTGCCAGGTATTGTGAGACATATTAATGATACAATAATGAACAAGACATACAGGTCCCAACTCCTACAGTATAGTTAGATTGAGAAGCAAACTGATCATACTGACAGCAGGTGACAAATGCTGCGAGGAAGGAGAAATGCAAGATGAAATGCATTAGATGGGCATATAGCCTATCTTTGGGAATCTACAGAAACTTTGTGGAAAAAGCAACAGCTAATCTGAGACCCCAAGTATGAGCAGGGATTAGTCATGTATAGGAAGTGGCTGCCTTGAACACTGAAACCTCATCAACTCTAATTCAGTTGCACTGGTTATTTCTGTTCCTAATTGCTACTGCACAGATCTGTACATATGCTGCACATTTAGGATGTGTTGGTACTTTCAAATGCAAATGGGTTCTGCAAAAATGTCTCCTGATTATATAACTCAGCATAAGTTCTCTATGGCTTTGGCAGTGGTATAGGCTGTTTAGATTTTTATTTGAATTTAATGTAAACTTTTGCTTTAGGAAGGAAACGGATTTAGTATTTGTCAGGTTAGGAGTTACCTGGATAACTCCTCTCTTCTTGTGCTCTGTCTGCTACTGCTGTGTCCCCCAAGAACAGAGGCTGCTATTAAAGCTATACCCGTAGAAAAAAATATGAAGCATTTAAACGATTTTTTTGGTTTAGTTCTTCTCTGCTTCCTAAAGGTAGGATCATATTGTAAGGTGCAGAGCTGAAGGAGCTGGGCAAATAAAGTTCTGGGACTCAAGCTCCTGACGCCTTCTCTTTCTTATCCTTCAAGTGTAGTTTCTGATCATTTTCTACTTTACCACAGCTCCCCAGTCGGAGCTCCAGTGGTTTCCAGGTGACAATGGACCCTGACAAAAGAGATAGGATGGCTGAGAAGCATCTTTTCCCTTTAGATGCTGTGTGGCCTGATGGGTGATCCAGTTTCTTACTATTTACAGTGTATGTGAGCTTACATAAACCACTCACCTTTCTGTACCTTTACATCCGGATTCTTAATCCAAGGGAATGAGTTTAAATAACACACAAGGGAGAGGAATGGTGCTGTGGTGAAAAGCATTAGTTTCAGAGTTGGTGTTTGAATCACAACTTTGCTCCTTATTCATTGTGTAACTGTAGGCGTGTTACTCTGTGAATCTTATTTCCTGATTTGTGAAATGGAGGCAACATCACACCTTACAACACTTGAGGAAATAATGTGCATCGAGTGATTAGCCCGGTGCTTAGTAAAAGCCTTATAGCTTCATCATTGTCAAATGTTCTGCATGGTTCCGATTCCTTGATACAACTTCTCATTCTAAAGAAGCACCCATCATGATCTTGTTGTATTGACTGTGAAGAAATGATGAACCTCAAAACAATATAAAACATAAAGAGATGTTAGGAGGAGCTAATTACAAGCAAACCGAACAATGTATTTTAGAAGTTTGATTTCCTTTTTTTTTTTCCCCAGACAGGATCTTGCTCTGTCACCCAGGCTGGAGTCCTGTGGCACAATCTTGGCTCACTGCAAACTCCACTTCCTAGGCTCAAGTAATCCTCCCACCTCAGCCTCAAGTAGCTGGCATGTGCCACCATGCCCGGCTAATTTTTGTATTTTTAGTAGAGATGGGGTTTTGCTATGTTGCCCAGGCTGGTCTTGCTTTCCTGGATTCAAGTGATCCACCTGCCTCGACATCCCAAAGGGCTGGGATTGCAAATGTGAGCCACAGCACCCAGCTTAGAAGTTTGATTTCTGAGGTTATTGATCTAAGCTGAAAATTAAAGTTAGATATGAATCTGGTATTATTTAATTTTGACAGCAAATTTTAAAATAGGAAAAAAATACCTCTAAATTAGTTTACAAAAAGAATTTAGACCGTCAGAAATTCTGCCTGTGTTTTTATAAAAATACATTCATGGAAAATTAAGGGTTTTTTCCAATGTCTGTATAAATATGAGTTTATGTTGAACAACAAATGTTTTTTCAGAGTGTTAACATTTGCTTATTAGAAAACATAATTTGATTCTGCCCTTCCGTGTGTGTCTAAATTCAATTGATTGACACCTCATTATTAGTAGTCCACGCTCACTAATCATTTTCAGCACACACAGAATCTAAAATCTTTGGGTGGTATTTTCCATTTCTTGCCTGTGCTTTCATGTTAGCAATGAAATATTGATAATTTTATAAAGGAGACATAAAATACATCTGTAGAACATGATTGCAGATGTTGGCAGTGATGAAAAGGTAGCAGCTTTTGAGGGTAAGGCAAGATGGAGGGAAAATTTGGTTACGGAAGGCAGCTCAAGCATATTGATAAACTGAAGGAGTGCCTGTGGAGAGATCCAAGACAAACTAGAAGAGATATAACTGAAAAGTAAAAAAGTAAGAAAGAATAGGTGTCAATGCAGAAGAGAGGGGAATTGAGGAATGTGTCTCCCATTCTTTGGTTAATTTGGGTGAGATCATCTCCTAACAGAAGGGTTTGAGTAGGAATGGCCAAAGATTGGAAAAGGGTGGTCAAGTTTATTTGTCACTGGAAATGAAAACAAAAATGTGGAAAACTAGAGATAATGAGAATTTACATTTGTTCTTCTAACTATTATTTATTGAGTATCTATGTTGTGCTAGACACTAGAGACAAAGAGGTGAATAAAAGACAGGACTTCTAGTATCATGGGACTTATAAAAAGAAGTCAATATGCTTAGCCTGCAATTGGGAAGACCAAGAGAGAGTATCAGTTATAGCAACGGTTGTCAAACATGTGTTGGGTGAGAGGACCTGCCTGTCTGATGTGCTACTAAAAGACAGAGCTGAGACCAATAAGTAAATTTGCAGAAAGTAAGGCCTTGATTCAAAATAAGGAAGAAAGCAGTGCTGTTAGAGGAAATGAGTTCCTTGTCATTCTGAGCATCTCTAACAGAGAAGAAGTAGCCATTGGCCATGATTAATAGAGATGATTCAGACATTGGCAGGCAAGTTGCAGTCGATGAGCTTTTAAGACACCTTACAACTCTGTGAGTCTGTGAATCACTGAGTGTCATCACACGATGTCACTTGCAGAAATCATTGCATAGATTGTCACCCTGCCTCAACTGTTGTCGACGTACATTTATTTTAAGAGATGGCAGAAACCCGGAAGAAGGTTAAGGTCTATTTCCTTTAAAGTAACTTCTTTTCTATTTTCCTGTGATTAAGACATTTATTTAAAACCAGCCTTGCTGGTGAAAAGGCATATAATCACTGGTTCTCTTCAGCCCCTGTCATGACAGATTAGCATTAATAATGTAGAGAACAGCAGCATTAAAAGTAATTACAAACTGTCAGAAAGATACAAGAAATACGACATAGTTCATAGCTTCTTTTCAGGCCTCAAATATTATTTGAGGGGAAAAATAATTACATTTTTCTGTTCATTTCCTAATACAAATAACTTCAGATATCTCATAATTCTTAAAATTTGCAATTAATTCTTTGAAAAACTTATGTCAGGCTGAAAAAGGGCCTCTTTGGTCACAAATTTGCACTGTGGAATGATTCTTTAAGGTACGTTCCCAATTGCCTGTCAAGGTTCCTATTAAATGATTTAACATAGAAACATAAATCAACTAGCATTTAAAAATATTAGTTGTCTAAACTTTAATTGTACATGTGCTTAGCTCTTTTACCTTTTGTCTGCTTAAATACTCCAACCTCTTAATTTAGGTATGCCTTCCTACAAACTGACCTAAGATATCAGAATCTAGTAAAATTCTTCTCTGTGAACTTTTCTTTAACTCAAGCCCATTTCGTTCTATCTATCCCATCTAGTATTTATTTTTCTATGAAAAATGAGAAAAGTTTCAGTGTTCACATCTTAATAAAATTTATAAGGCTTCTTCCACCCTTCTCCTTTTTGGTAATCCTTTCTTCTTTATTGCATGTACTCTTTAACCTGAGAAGAAATAAGAACAGAAATGAACACTTGTTACTTCTATACTTATTCTTTTTTCCAGAGTAAAAAAGGGAAAAAAAAATCATTTTTCCCTATATTTAAGCACCATTCACTACAAACTAGTCACTAACTTATTATATTTAAAATTTATGATTCAATTGAATAGATGTATTATACATATAATTTGTGGTCGTCATGTCATCTTACATTGGTTGTTTTGTAAAAGCAAAATTCTTAACAAAATAGGTGTTCAAAATAGGTGTTAGATAAAATAACTTGACCTGAAGAACAGATTGTAAGTGACCAATAGGTTGAAACAGACGGGAATAGGGGTGTTGGACTGATGTCCGTGATCTTTCTGCCCTTACAATGCCTGGCATATTGCAGCACACAGAATTCTCAGAATAGGCCAAGGATAGCAAATAAGAAAATAAGGATAGAAAGAAGAAAAGAAGGAAGAATGTTATTGCATTCTAAATATTTGTTGACCCTGCAAAGTCACTATTATATATGGCATATTCCTTAGGTAGAAGTTTCTATGGGTTAGCCTACATACTGTCATGTGAAGTTCTATTTTATGCTTGTGTCAAATGATTGGAATCTTAAATCAACATTGTTCTGAGAAAGAGCTAATTTCACTCGTCAGTATGTACCATCATATGTACACATATCCTTGTTCTTTTTCTTATTTTCTCTTTAGCTCCTTTATCATGACCTGTCCTATTTGGGAAAGTAGTTCCCCTTAATATAAAGTGGTTTCTAATGACATGAGGCCGGGCACGGTGGCTCATGCCTGTAATCCCAGCACTTTGGGAGGCCGAGGCGGGTGGATCACGAGGTCAGGAGCTCAAGACCATCGTGGCTAACATGGTGAAACCCTGTCTTTACTAAAAATACAAAAAGTTAGCCAGGTGTGATGGCGGGCGCCTGTAGTCCCAGCTACTTGGGAGGCTGAGGCAGGAGAGTGGTGTGAACCTGGCAGGCGGAGCTTGCAGTGAGCCGAGATCACGCCACTGCACTCCAGCCTGGGCGACAGAGCGAGACTCCGACTCAAAAAAAAAAAAAAAAAGGTTTATAATGATATGAATGAACTAGATCCTTTGGGGGGAAGTATTGATACTATATCCTTCTTATTAAAAATTATATATATATATGAAGAGAGAGAGAAAATCATGCTACCCTTTGAACACCAAATACAGCTCCCTGTGAGGAAAGGCTTTAATACTCCTTAATGTTCATTTATCACACAAGTCACTCATACCCACAAAATTAGGATAAATAAAACCGGATGATCACAAAGAACATTTAAAAATCACTATCTGGTGATAGTAACTATTATCAAGATGGTGTTTCCTACATTTAGATCTTAAAACAACCATACTTTACATGCTGTTTGGGATGAGCTTTGTTCTTTCAACAATGTATAATGAATGGATGTCTTTCCTTATCAATGAATATGCAGCCATATTACCATTTCTAATGACTTTACAGTATTCATTGGGTGGCTTCATTTAAGCCCTTTTTATTTAAGCATGTCCTATCATTGAAAATTCAGATAATTTCTACTTTGTTGCTATTAAAGAATTTTATGATGGACATCCTTGTAATTCTCCCCTTGCATTCATCAGAGCCTCCAAGTGTCCTTGGGGGTCTTACAGGAAACAGCTGCCATACCAGTCAGAGACAGGATCAAATTCAGTCCTTAGTGCTGGAGGCAGAATCTGGCTAAATTAAAAAGTGAACCAAAAGGATGAAGCTGTGAGCAAAGTAGAGTCGTTGGGACATTTTACGTTTTTGCTTAGCATCTTTCCCTCCTGTTATTTCTGCATTAGTATTGGTAGCAGTCTATACAACCCTTTCCCAAGGAAAGCCATGGATCTCTTCAGCCACAGTTACAGAGGTGGAAGTTGTACTTACCCTAAAGCCCTAAAGGTGTGTTTATGTGTGTGCATGTGTGTATGCTTGTGTGTTTATATCTGAAGTTTGGAAGTAATGGCAAAGGATCCCTGCATATCCGTTCAATGTCATGCTAAAGTACTCACTAACAAGCCTGCCTAAGATTTGACTCTTTTGGGGCAGGGCTGGAAAACTTTATATGTAAAAGGCAAGGTAATAAATATTTTAGACTTAGCTGGCCATATAGTCCCTGTCACAACTACTCACTCTGCTATTGTAAGGCAAAAGCAGCCACAGACAATACATAAATGAGTGAATGTGGCTATAGTTCAATAAAACTCCATGAAAATATGAGGCAGACCAGATTTGGCCCACATGCCATAGTTTTCTGACTCTTGTATTAGGGAAATGTAATTTTGTTTTACTTACTATTTATTGTTATTAACTGACAAGGTATAAATTAGTTTTGTTTTGAAGAGATGCAAGGGATTTATATGCAATAGGAAAACAACCATAATGGTTCTGCTGCCTGATAGAGACCCACTTACTGGATAAAGACAGGTACAGACTCAAATTAAATGGGTCGAAAAATATATATAATGTGAATGGAAAACAAAAGCAAGCAGGACTAGCCATCGTTATATCAAATAAAGCAGATTTAAACTAATGACAGTAAAAAAGGAGAAAGGAGGGCATTTTATGGTGATGAAACATACAATACAACAAGAAGATTCAACACTGTCCTAAGTATATATGCACCCAACACCAGAGCGCATGGATTTAAAAAGCAAATAGTGGACCTAAGAAAACATTGAAAGCAATACTATAATCGTGGGAGACTTCAGCACCCTACTGACATCACTTGACAGATCATTGAGGCAGAAAATCAACAAAGAAACTCTGGACTTAAACTGGATTAGAGACCAAATGGACCTAATAAACATTTACAGAACATTCTAGTCAACAACTGCAGAATATACATTCTTCTCATCTCTGCATTGAACATTCTCCAAAGTGAACCATATACTTGGCCATAAAGCAAGTCTTAGTAAATTTTTTAAAAATCGAAATTCTGTCAAGTATCTTTTCTGAACACAGTGGAATAAAATTAGAAATCAATACCAGGAGGTATTCTCAAAACTACACAAGTACATGGAAATGAAACAACTTGTTCTAGAATGACATTTGGGTAAGCAATAAGATTAAGACAGAAATTAAAAAAAAAAAGAAATGGATCAAAATAGAGATGCAACAAACCAAAACCTCTGGGATAAAGCAAAAGCAGTGCTAAGAGGAAAGTTTATAGCATTAAGTGCCTACATAAAAAAGAAAGATCTCAAATGAATAACCTAATGTCAAACCTCAAGGAACTAGAAAAAAAAGAACAATCCAACTCAAAGCCAGCAGAAGAAAAGAAATAACAAAGATCAGAGCAGAACTAAATAAGATGAAGAACAACAACAAAAAAAGGTCCAGTGGATCAACAAAACAAAAAGTTGGTTTTTTGAAAGGATAAATAAAATTCACAGACTGCCAGCTAGACTAACCAAGAAAAAAAAGAGAGAAGATTCAAGTAAGTACAATCCAAGATGATAAAGGTGGCATTACAACTGATACCACAGAAATATAAAAGAGCATCAGAGACTGCTATGAATACCTCGGTGCATAGTAACTGGAAAACATAGAGGAAATGGGTAAATTCCTGGAAACATACAACCCCCCAAGATGGAAGAAATTGAAATACTAAGCAGACCAATAATGAGTAATAAAATTACATTAACATTAAAGAAGTCTCCTAATAAAAAAGACCAGGACTAGATGGATTCACAGCCAAATTTTACCTGATATACAAAGAAGTGTTGGTACCAATCTTACTGAAATTATTCAAAAAAATTCAGGAGGATGGATTCCTCCCTAACACCTTCTATGAACCCAGTGTCACCCTGACATCAAAATCAGGCAAGGAAACAACAAAAATAAAACCATAGGTCAATATCCCTGAAGAACATAGATGCAAAAATCCTCAAGAAAATATTAGCAAACTGAATTCAACAGCACATCAAAAAGATAATTCATCATGCTCAAGTGGCTTTTATCCCAGGAATTCAAGGATGGTTCAACATTCACAAATCAATAAATGCAATTCACCATATAAACAGAACTAAAAACAAAACCATATGATCATCTCAGCAGATGCAGAAAAGGCATTTGATAAAATCCAACATCCTTTGATGATGGAAACCTTCAACAAAATAGGCATCAAAAAATGCCTCAAAATAATAAGAGTCATATATGACACACCCACAGCCAACATTATACTTAATGGGAAAATTTGAAAACATTCCCCCTAAGAACTAGAACAAGAAAAAGATGTCCATTATCACCACTCCAATTCAGCATAGTAATAGAAGTCCTAGCCAGAGCAATCAGACAAAAGAAAGAACTAAAGATATTCAAATTGGAAGAGAAGTCAAATTATCACTGTTTAATGATGATGTGATTGTATACCTAGAATACCCTGACTCCTTCAAAAGATTTCTAGACTTGATAAATGACTTCAGTAAAGTCTTAGGATACAAAACTAATGTATAAAAATCAGTAGCATTTCTGTACACCAGTAACATTCAAGCTGAGGACAGAATCAAGAACTCAATCCCATTTACAATAGCCACACACACACACACACAAAATACCCAGGAAGACATTTAACCAAGGAGGTGAAAGATCTCTAAAAGGAGAACTATAAAACACTGATAAAAGAAATTATAGATGACACAAACAAATGGAAAAATGCCCCATGTTCATGGATTAGAAGAATCAATATTGTTAAGGTGACCATACTTTCCAAAACAACCTGTAGATTCAATGCAGTTCATATCAAACTATCAATGTCATTTTTCACAGAATTACAATAAAACAATAGCAAAGTCATGGAACCAACCTAAGTGTCCATCAACAATTGACTGTATAAAGAAAATTGTATATATACACTATGGACTTAGTAAGCAGCCATAAAAAAAAGAAGGAAATCATGTCCTTTGCAACTACATGGATGGATTTGGAGGCCACTATCCTAAGTGAACAACCTTAGAAACAGAAAGGCAAATAATGAATGTTCTCACTTGAGAGTGGCAGCTGAACAATGAGTACACATGGACATAAAGATGGAAATAATAGACACTGGAGACTCCAGAAGTGGGGAGGGTGGAACTGGGATGCAGTTTGAAAAATTACCTATCGGGTACAATGTTCACTATTTGAGTAGTAGATGCCATTAGAAGCCTAATCCCCACCTGTACGCAATATAGGCATGTAACAAACATGCACATGTACCCCTGATTCTAAAATAAAGTAAAAAAAATAAAATAAAATAACCCTGATGATTATTCCATTATTGCTTTATAGAATATTTGCCATTTTAAAATCTAACTTAACAACCATTGTCCAGCTTTGGCATCCTGCTGGCTCTCTCATTAATAAGTTAGTAAAATTTCAGCATGTCCTCACTATTTATATGAGAATTATGTTTTAAGCTTTTCAAAAAAGTATATTTTGCCTGGACTCCACAGGCAGGATGACCTTAAGAAAAAGACTTGGTAAGGAACATAGACTCAGAAGGTCAGCTCAGCCTTCCTTGCCTCTGCTGTTTTCTGCAGAGATGTTTGTCTGGTTTTTCATTTGCCTCTCCTTTGCTTGTGACCAGATAACTTACTGTCCCCATAGCATCTTTGTCCCCAAGAAGCGCCCCTCTACAAGGGCAGGACATCCTCATCCGTTGGAAGGATAGTCTTGTTTCTAAACATTTGTGAAGGTTCTGCTAAGTACATACCGTGGCCAGTCGCATAGTTCCACTAGCAACTCACTTAGGAAGTGTAACACATTTAGCTAGATTTTTTTTTTAAGTCTTCACACTTTTTTTTTTTTTTTCTGTTGTGATTTCATTCTGGAAAGGGAACCAAGCCCGTTAATCATCTCTGAGTTTAGCAGAGAGCCTGGTGCTTGAGGGTTATACTGCAGCATACGCCGCCTCAGTGATTCACGTCTCCACCAGTCACTAAGCATCTGTGCTCAGCAGCCGCTGCTTGCCGGGGCTTTGCTGATTTTTTTTTTTCTCTTTCTTTTGAAAAAGCTGCTGTGTGGTTTCTGTACAGAGAATTTGAGTCTCTACTTTTTCCCGGATCATCTCATTTGATCCTCCCAGCCAGCCTATGAGGCTAGTTTAGTATATTACCACTGTTTATAGAGCAGGAATCTGAGAACTCAAAGAAGTTAAGGCATTTGCCTGAGATCACACTGCTTGTAAACTGCTGGGTTAAAACGAATTTTAACCCAGCTCCACCCACCCTGCAAACTCAATATTGCCCTGTATTGCCTTCCCAGTCCCTTACTCAGATCTACCAGGCCTATCTGCAGATCAGACCTGTCTTCATTCCTGGGCCTGTATGACTGTGGCTGGTAGGATAATATTAATACCAATATTTTAACGCTAACACTAATGCTAATATCCAACACTAATTGAGCATTCATAAATACCAGGCCCTTTTTTAGCAGGAAGGTCATATAATCTATCATCCAAACACGGATACCTTTTTAAAAACAACTTTATTGGGGAAGTTGACAGATAATAAACTATAAATGTTTAAAGCATATATTTTAATAAATTTTGATTTGTATATTCACATGAAGTCCTCACCATGATCAAGATAGTGGATATTTCTATCACCCCTGAAAGTTTCCTTATGCCTGTTTATCATCCTTCCCTATCACCTACTCCTATTTCTGGGTAACCACTGATCTGCCCCTCCCCTCCCCTCCCCTCCCCTCCCCTCCCCTCCCCTCTGCTGACAGAATTTTGCTCCTGCGATCTTGGCTGCTTCCTGGGTTCAAGCGATTCTCCTGCATCAGCCTCCCAAGTAGCCAGGATTACAAGCACATGCCACCATGCCGGCTGATTTTTGTATTTTTAGTAGAGAAGGGGTTTTGCCATGTTGTCCAGGCTGGTGTCGAACTCCTGATCTCAGGTGATCCGCCTGGCTGGGCCTCCCAAAGTGCTGGGATTACCGATGTGAGCCACCATGTTTGACCTGCTTTCTATCACTATGGGTTAGTTTGCATTTTCTGGAATTGTCTTTCTTTCTTTCTTTTTTTGGGGGGTCAGACTTTATTCACTCCATGTTGTGTGTATCAGTAGTTCGATCCTTTATATTGCTGAGTAGTATTCCATAGTATGGATATGCCACCGTTAATTCATCCATTCACCTGTTCATGGGCATTTGAGTTGGTTTCAATTTTTAAATATTACCAACAAAGCTGCTACGAACATTAATGTACAAGTCTTTGTATGAAGTATGCTTTCATTTCTCTTGGTAAATACCTAGGAGTAGAATAACTAGATCATATTGTTGGTGTAGCTTTAATTTTTAAGAAACTGCCTTATTTTTCCAAAGGGATTGTACCATTTAATATTCCCATAAATGGTATATAAAAGCATATTAATTCCTCCACATCTTCATTGGCACTTTGTGTGGTGAGCCTTTATAATTTTAAATATTAATAATTACATGTAGTATGATATCATGGCTTTAATTTTGCATTTCCTTAATGATTAATGATGTTGAATATATTTTCAAGTCTTTATTTGCCATCAATATATCTTCTTTAGTGAAATTTCTGTTCAAAATTTTTGCTCATCTTTTTTTTAAGTGGGCTGTTTCTTACTGAGTTTTCAGAGCTCTTTAGATGTTTTTGATATAAGTCCTTTATCAGATATGTGATGGCAAATATTTTCTCCCAGTCTGTGGCTTGTCTTTTCATGCTGTTCAGTGTCTTTGAAGACTGAAAATTTAAAGTTTTATAAAATTCAGTTGATTAATTTTTAATTTTTACAGTGCATGGTTTTTATGTTTTATCTGAGAAATACTTGCCTACCCTATACTCACAGGTTTTCTTCCTTGTTTTTTCTCTCAAAGTTTTAAGATTTTAGGTTTTTCACAAATGTTCCACTTTGTGTTAATTTTTATGTGTGGAGGTAGATATTGATTTGTCAATTACATTGGGCTTCTTTTTCCACATAGACGATGATGGTAATGGTGAATAATGATAGCTCTACTTCAATCTGGAGAGATTTTATTTTTGCCTTATTTCACTGGCTGGAACCTCTTTGACAGTGTTTAATAGAATTGGTGCGAATGAGCATTCTTGTCTTATTCCTGATGTAGGGGTAAAATAATATTTAGTCTTTTACCATTAGGAATGATGTAAGAGCTTTTGGCTGGAACTGCCATCTTTCAGTAATTTGCCAAAATGACAAATACAAAGGGAAAGAGGAGAGGCACCCGATACATGTTTTCTGGCCTTTTAGAAAACATGGGGTTGTTCCTTTGGCCACGTACATGCAAATCTGTAAGAAAGGTGATATTGTAGACATCAAAGGAATGGAATGCCCCACAAGTGTTACCATGGCTAGACTGGGAGAGTGTACAGTGCTCCCCAGCATGCTGTTGGCATTGTTGTGAACAAACAAGGTAAGGGCAAGATTCTTGCCAAGAGAATTAAGGTGTGCATTGAGCACATTAAGCACTCTATAAGAGCTAAGATAGCTTCCTGAAACGTGTGAAGGAAAATGATCAGAAAAAGAAAGAAGCCAAAAAGAAAGGTACCTGGGTTCAACTGAAGCTTCAGCCTGCTCCACCCAGAAAAGCACACTTTGTGGGAGTCAGTGGGAAGGAGCTTGAGCTGCTGGAACCTATTCCCTGTGAATTCATGGCATATTAGGTGTTAAAAAAAAATAAAAGACCTCTCGACTGTGAAAACATTTCTCTTCATTGAGTACAAGTGTGGTATCCTCTCCCCCAAAGCAATATTTAAAGCAAATTTTAATTGTGTCCTAATTCATTATGTAATGTCTTTACTATTCAAATGTAATGTATTTCTTGCTGAAAGACGTGAAGTAGCTTATTGTGCAACAAATTACTCAATTGGTTAGAAAATGGCTAGGTATTATGTATGAAATATTTGTACTGGTTTGAAGATAGTCCCTCTAAATCATCAAGGAAGAAATAAAATAATTTACAAAAAAAAAAAAAAAAGAATGATGTAAGCTATGTAATTTTATAGGTGTCCTTTATCTGGCTGAAGAGTTCTCTTTTATTCTTAGTTTACTGAGAGGTTTTTATTTTTTGTTTTAAATTAGAAATGAATGTTGGATTTTGTTGAATGCTTTTGTAATTTTTCTTTCAAGATCTATTAATATCATGAATACCTTTAACTAATTTTTGAATATTAAACTAAACTTTTCTTTTTCCTGGCATAAGCCTTATCCAGTCATGAGGTACTTACACATTGTTGGATTCGATTTGCTCACATTTTGTTATGCTTTGGGATATTGCCTATAGGTTTTTGTTTTGGGGTTTTCTTTTTGGTAATCTGTTTTCTCTCTATTTCAATCTCATCAGAGTAATGGGCCTCATAGAATGAGTTGAAAAATATTTTCTTCTCTTCAGTTCTCTGGAAGAGTTTGTCTAGAATTTATACTATTATTGCCTTCAATATTTGGTGGGATCTTTCAGAGAAGTTATCTGAACTCGGAGTTTTCTTTGTGGTAGTTTTAACAAGAAATTTATTTAATTTATTTAGGGTTATTTGGGTAATCTAGCTCTTCTTGTGTAAACTTTGATATTTCGTGTCACTTAAGTCATTTGCTTTTTCAACTGTTAGCAAATTTATTGGCATAGAATTGTTCATAATATTTCTTTACTAGCCTTTGATTATATTTAGATCTTCTGTAATATGACTTATCTTATTCCTAATATTGGAAATTTGTGTTTTCTTTTTCCTTTTTTTGTCCTGATCAATGGCTACAAGCTTATCAATGTTATTAATCATCACAAGAAACTGGTTTTGGTTTTATTGTTTTTCTCTGTTGTTTTCTATTTTATAATTTATTCAATTAGTAATTATAAATGGATTTATTAATAATTAAAATGCTGATGTTTATTATTTCTTCTCTTCTGCTTACTTTACGTTTCATTTGCTCTTCTTTTTCTAATTTCTTATGGCGGAAGCTGAGGTAATTGATTTGAAAACTTTCTATTTTTTATATAAGCATTTTATTACTATACATTTTTAATTTTTCTACAAGCACTGCTTTAGCCGCATTCAACAATTTTTTTTTTTTTTGAGATGGATTCTCCCTCTGTTGCCCAGGCTAGAATGCAGTGGCACAGTCTTGGCTCACTGCAACCTCCACCTCCTGGGTTCAGGTGATTCTCCTGCCTCAGCCTCCTGAGTAACTGGGATTATAGGGGCATGCCACCATGCACGGATAATTTTTGTATTTTTAGTAGAAACAGGGTTTCACTATGTTAGCCAGGCTAGTTTCCATCTCCTGACCTCAAGTGATCCCCCCAACTCAGCCTCCCAAAGTGCTGGGATTACAGGCGTGAACCACCTTGCCCAGCTGCGTTAAACAAATTTCGATGATGTATTGCGTTTTCATTTTTATTCAGTTTAAAAGACTTTTTAATTTCTCATTTGATTCATGAATTCTTTGGAAGTGTGCTATGCACATTTCAAGTATTTGAAGGATTTTCTAGATGGCTTTCTATTATTGATTTGTAATTTAATCCTACTGTGGTCAGAGAACATACTTTGTAAGACTTGAATCCTTATACATTTATTGATGCTTGTTTTATGGCTTATAACATGCTTTATCTTGGTAAATGTTCCATGTGCACTTGAATAGAATGTATTTTCTGTTGTCGACAAGTGTTCTAGAAAGGTCAAATAGGTTAAGTTGGTTGATAGCATTGTATATGTCTTCTGTGTTCTTACTAATTTTCTATCTAGACAGTCTATCAATTATCGAGAGAAGAAAGTTAAAATTTGACAAAAATGCCAATTTTTCTATTTCTCTACAATTCTATAAGTTTCCAATTTATATATTTTGTAACTTTGTGTTTAGGTGCATAAATATTTAGAATTGTTTTGTACTTTTGGTGACTTGACCTCTCTATCATTATGAAATAATTATCTTTAACTTGGGTAATTTTATTTCCTGAAATATAACTTCATCTGATACTAATATAGCATCTTAAACTTTATTTTGGTTAGTGTTAACATGTTATATATCTTTTCACCCTTTTATTTTTAATCTGTGTCTTTGTATTTAAAATGAATTTCTTATAGGCAGCATACAACTAGGTATTACTTTTTTATCTAATCTGATAATTTGGGATTTTTAATTGAGGAATTTGGGCTGTTTACATTTAATGTAATTATTGACATGTTTGGGCTTAAATCTACATCATATTTTTTATTGTCTCATCTGTTCTTTTTTATTCCCTTTCCTCTTTTTCTGCCTTTTTTTTTGGAGTATTTTTTATAATTTCATTTTTTTCTCTTTAGTTGGTTTATTAGCTGTAACTCTTTGTTGAGTTATTTTAGTTGCAACTTTAGGGTTTATAATTAAGTTCATAATTTTACACACACACACACACACACACACACACACACATATATATATAGCAGTTGATATCTTTTATAAATATTTAATAAGAAAATAATGAGAAAAAAATTATTGTATTTACCCAGGCAGTTACAGTTTCTGATGCTTCATTCCTTTGTCTCAATCTAAGTCTATATCTGGAATAATTTTTCTTCTGCTCTAAGAATCTTAATATTTTTTGTATTACAGTTTTGTTGGTGTATTACAGTTCTTTCAGATTTTGTGTTTTGTAAACATCTTAATTTTGCCTTTGTTTTAAAAAGACATTTAAAAATCATTAAATAATTCTAGGTTGGTTGTTTTGGGTATTTCTATAAATATTCTTGACAGCTTTTCTGGAACACAGTTAAATTACTAGGAAACAGTTTAATCCGTGTGGGTCTTGCTTTTATATTTTGTTAGGTGAGACCAAAGCAGCATTTAATCTAGGGTTAATTCTTCGTCGTTACTGAAGCAAGACTCTTTTTAATACTCCCATCAACTGAGAAGTTTTCCATTCTAGCTGTAGGGAAAATCCGCTATTAGAGGACGGTATTCATCTGATCCTTTGGGGTGGCTGCTTCCTTGTGCTTGGGTAAGTTTCTTCACAGGCACGCACTGATCAGTACTTTAGTTGGACCCCCTGCAGGTCTCCTGAGTTCTCTTTCTGTGCATCCGTTTCTCTGGAACTTGGCCCTGAAAATTGTAGCTACCTTGGCTTTCCTAGACTTCCATCTCCTTCTCTCATCTTTTTTTTTTTTTTTTTGATACGGAGTTTTACTCTTGTTGCCCAGGCTGAAGTGCAACGGCACAGTCTCGGCTCACTGCAACCTCTGCTTCCCAGATTCAAGCGATTCTCCTGCCTCAGTCTCCCGAGTAGCTGGGATTACAAGCACCCACCACCACGCCCGGCTAATTTTTGTAATTTTAATAGAGACAATGTTTCACCATGTTGGCCAGGCTGTTCTTGAACTCATGACCTCAGGTGATCCACCTGCCTTGGCCTCCCAAAGTGCTAGGATTACAGGTGTGAGCTGCCATGCCAGACCTCCTTCTCTCTTCTTTCTTTTCTTTACACCATGACTTAGACATCTGCTTTCTCTACATGGTAAGATATGGCAGTTAGTAGAATCACCTCTTTTTGTTTCCCATCTCTCAGGGACTACTGTCTTATCTTTTCTGGTGTCCAATAGCTTGCGAGTCATTATATATATTTTGTTTCTTTAAAAAAATTTGTTTCAGGAGGGAAATGCTAATTCTATTTCATGCTAAACTCCACCTTGGCCAGCACCAGAGGCCAAATGAAGACACTTATGAGAGTAAAAGGAGAAAGCTCCACTAATAATTATACCATGTAACAGGCATAAACCGAACTTTCCTAGACAAACTGGGATGTATCCTTATCCTGTATATGAAGAGCATTACCTGAATTAATCAGTGTTTATAGTAACTTTATGAAGCAGGCAGTATTCGTTTCATTCACAGATGAGATAAGTGAGGTAAGCAGTAGTTAACTCACTTATCTAGTATTTCACAGGCAGGTTGTGGGTGGTAGAGCAGGGATTTGAATTCAAGAACACGGATTCTGAGCCCAGGATTGTTGGCACCACTCACTACCCCTACAACCACCAGCACCACCCTCAGTCTCCAACAATACGCAGCTGGGAAAGGTTAGCATTCAGTGATATTATCCACAACAGGCAGTTTGTAGTAGATCCTGTACCTGCTCTGGGCATTAGGGGGGTCTTCGAGGGCCAGCTCCCTTCCTGTCTGCTTCTCCACCAATTTCATGAACGTTCTGGTCTTTGTTACCTTCTCTCTTCCTTCCCCTGTGGTTTGCCTGTTTCTCCTGCCAGTGAACTTTAGGACTAGACTCAGTGTGGAGTCTCCCCATTCTTCTCTGATCTCCAAACTGGTCCCCTCTGAGGAACACTGATGAAACCACAGTGGGATGTGCTGTGTCCACTGGGTCCTGCGTCTGTGCTTCTAGCGTTTCGACCGAGCCCCCAGTGGCTTCCCTGCCAGGCAGCTCTGCCTCACTCACCCTCCAACCCGGCATGTGCCATGCACATTACGATGCCAAGTATATGTCACACATGATCTTGCCCCCTAGAGACATCCGCAGAGTGATGAGGCCACCGTGGTGTTGAATGGGTTCAGGAATCCACACTCCTCACTTTAATTCAGTCCCGTCTTTTCTATCAGTGTACCAGTGTTAAGGGGAAAAGCCACAGGAAGCAGCCTGGTTTAAAACAGCACACTCATTATTCAGCTGATTATGCAGACTTAAGCTCTTTTCCTCTAAGTTTCCCCCTCCCTCCCCGACTGTCATGCAGCACCCCCTCATCCCCCACTGCCCATCACCCTCTCTGGAGGCCACCCACAGTGGTCTCTTCTTTGTTCTCCTATCTGTAGTCAGCCAAGGATATCCCTTTGTTCCCTTATCTTGCCTTGTTCAGGAATGTTATCTGTGTGGAGGCCTAATTTGTTTCATCACCTCTTTCACCTCCCCAGGACCTTCATTCCCCTGCTTTCTTACCAAGGTCAACTCTCCTCTCCCCTCTCAGGAATTTGCTCTTATCTGTGTAGCAGGGTTGCATTTTATTCTGCAAGACCACAGGGCAAGAAATGCCACATTCTTTTCCTTCTTTAAATCAAGTTTAATATGAAATAGCAGAAAATTCAATATCTGTCTTTACCTGGGCTTCTTCCGCTACCAATCCAGCCCCACAGCATCAGGCAAAGGCTCATGATGTCTTTGCACATAGCATTTTCAGAGAAGGCTTGACTTGGCTCTGGCCTGGACAGGTTACCAATTATAGACTTATTGTCCCAACCTTGCTGTTCCCGTGAAGGCAAAACCTGGAGGATTCCGTGCCAAATTTGAGTGTGGTACTGTGGCTCTCAGGGATAAATCAATGGCTGTTTAACTCCCATCCCAACCGGTGACAACCAGGCATAGACCAGCCTTTGTTTGTGGGAACCCCAGAGGACTTCACCCTTGTTGTCTTGTTGGATAAATATCTCCCTTCCCTGTCTTAGTAAGTTCAGGCTGCTATAACAGAACCCCATTGATACGGTGGCTTAAACAACAGACAGTTATTTGTAATAGTTCTGGAGTCTGGTGTGCACCCTGAATTTCTGAGACAAGTCTCAGTCAATTTAGAAAGTTTATTTTGCCAAGGTTAAGGACATGCCGGTGACACAGCCTCAGGAGGTCCTGATGATATGTGCCCAAGGCGGCTAGTGTACAGTTTGCTTTTATACCTTTTAGAGAGACATAATACATCAATCAATACATGTACGATGTACTGATTATTCCTCCCACCCTGAGTTATCCTGCCCTTCCAGACTGAACCATTGTAATTCTGGTTCAATCTGGAAGGGCAGGATAACTCAGGGTGGGAGGAATGTCTGGATTTTGAGAAGGGGTTGTGGAGATCTAAGTTTTATGCAGAGGAAGCCTCCAAGTAGCAGTCTTCAGAGAGGATAGAGTGCAAATGTTTCTTATCAGGCTTTAGGTTTGTATTGATGTTAATGCTGGTGGAGTATAATGAGGACTGTCCAACCCCCACTTCCCATCATAGCCTGAACGTCTTTCAGGTTAAATTTTAGGAAGCCCTGGCTGAGGAGAGGGTTCGTTCAGATGGTTGTTGGGGGTAGAATGGGGGCCTGGGAGTTTTATTTTTGGTTTACACTGGGAAGTATAAGATCAAGGTCTCGGCAAATTAGGTATCTCGCAAGGACCCTCTGTCTGGTTTGCAGATTGTGGTCTTCTCGTCTTTTCATAGTCCCACATGGTGGAGAGCAGAGAGGGGAAAAGCAAGCTCTCTCATGTCTTTTTTTTTTTTTTTTTTTTTGAGATGGAGCCTCGCTCTGTCACCCAGGCTGGAGTGCAGTGGCGCGATCTCATGTCTTTTAATAAGGGCACTGATTCCATTCATAAGGATTCCATTTCCTGACCTAATTACCTCTGAGGCTCCACTTTCTAATACCATCATGTTGTAGGTTAGGATTTCAATACGTGAATTTTGGGGATACAAAAACATTCAGTCCATAGCATCCTGTTAGTTTAAATTGCTTGTAAAAATCCAAAGAACTTTCACTTCTCCCTGTGCAATATAATCCACTGTAACATCCTTCAGAGAGGCAAGGCTTTTGAGAAACAAATAGCTAGGAAGGACTTTATCTCCTCTGCCTGGCAAGTTTGCTTTTGGCTCTGGGTCACAGAAACACACCTGAGGCAACAACACACAAAGACATGTTTTCTTTTCTGAGCTGGGCAAGGGAAACGTATCTTGAAGTAAGGGGAAAAAAGCACACACATTTATATCTGAATACTGCAGTTTCTACTACTTGTTAACTGTGTGACATTGGACATCTAAAAACTGAGGCTCGTGAAAGCATCCGCAATCTGACTTCTTAGGGTTGTTTTGAAGATTAAGTAAGTTAATAGTGTGAAAACTGCTCAGAACAATGCTATACAAGTGTTAGTTATGGTTAGTGTTAGCTAATAGTTCTGCTTGTAACATTTTGTCTGTGCTGCTTTTTTCGTACATCTTACTTGGAGCTTCCAAAGTTAGCACTTAGAGTGAATATTAGGTTGGTGCAAAAGCAATTGCAGTTTTTGCCATTAAAAGTACAGGCAAAACAGCAATTACTTTTGCACCAATCTAATAGCTTATGTATGCAGAATTGCCTGCAAATTCCTTTGGAGACTAGCCATCATATTTCTTGCTGTGTCAAACCCAGGCAGTTTTCCTCCCAGCATTAAATTCACTTGTGTTGTCTTGGGTTGGTCTCCCAATGAAGGTGTTGCTTGCAGATTTATACCTCTTCTCTCACAGCCAATCTGGAGCAGGCCTTCATTTGGTGAAAAACTGCAGAATCATCCACGCTGCTTATTTTTTTTTCTTTCTCTCTCTGTTGAGTATGTATAGTGGAAATCATATAAGTTAAATGTGAATGAACTCTAACTTGCAGGTTTCCTGAAGTCCATCCCATCCTAAGCCTAGCTGAATATGAAATTGACATCCCTTTCTATTTCAGGGTCCTTCATGATGCCATTGGTCAGATAGGGTAGAGAACGAGAAGTTCAGAGATTCCCCTGGACTGCCACCATTGCTATCCTCATGATGTTCCCAAAGGCAGATCATTTTGCTCTTCTTTTAGGAAATAATAGTAACTGACTGACTTCACTGAAGTCTCCTCTCTCCCTTGTCCTAATCCTTGGTGGATAAAATGAGTCCTTTACATGGGGTAGTAGGGTGTATGTATTAGGATTCTAGGGGATGTTCTTCATCCCTGGTGGCAGCTATGCAAGGAATATTCAGCCGTATGTGGCTGTTGAGCATCACCTGTAGTTTCTGTTTGTATCAAGATATAGTCTTCTAGAATAGGAGCAGTGGCTCATGCCTATAATCCTAAAGCTTTGGGAGACTGAGGCAGGAGGATCACTTGAGCCCAGGAGTTTGAGACCAGCTTGGGCAACATAAGGGAGACTTCATCTCTACAAAATAAAAAATAAAATAATTAGTCAGATGTGGTGGCACATGCCTGTAGTACCAGCTACTCAGGAAGCTGAGCTGGGAGGATTGCTTGTGCCCGGGAGGTCAAGGCTGCAGTGAACCACGATCGTGCCCCTTCACTCCAGCCTGGGCAACCAAACAAGATGTTGCCTTGAAAAGAGAAGAAAAAAAAAGGAATACTCTTCTAAAAGAGATGACACAGGCAAATATTAGCCACATACACTTGAACATGGGAAAAATTAAAACTGAGCCAACAACACCCTGGACCAGGTACCCCACATTTTGTTTTTCTGCCACCTCTGTCACTAATCAACTAGGTGGTCTCAGGTGAGCCCCGTCTCCTCTCTGAGGCTCAGTTTTCTCATCTGTAAAATGAAGAGCTGTGCATAATGACTTCCCAGTTCTGTCATCGTACACTCTGTGATTCCACCTGATCAGCATAAACTCTTCCTTGAAACCTTTCCATGACAGGAATGGCTTTGGGGAATGAACTGGGGAATGGTGTTGTTTCTTAGGAAGTTACCTGGTGGAGATGGTGTAGTAATTTTAGTTTCCTTTGTGGAGACCACTTCTGCTGTAATCTTTATGCATGTTATGGGTAGGGTTGAATCCACCACCTCGGCTCCAAGGACAAGTCCATCCTCTTTGTCACGGTGATAAGTTCATGCATAGGCATGTGACCCAAGTGGTTCAGTGGGAGTCACTCCTGAAAGTGATGGAAACTATTAGAAAAGAGTCATTGTCTTTTCTTCAGTATTGGCACACTGGTGCGGATAGAGTTGGTAATGGCCATCCTTGACATAACATGGAGAGTATGTCCAAGAAATGACGCTGATAGACACACACACAGTTACAGAGAGACAGAAGCATGCAGAAACAGAGAGATAGTATTCTGATGACATTGTTGAGTCCCTTGATCCTGGCCTTTCCTTTTGGGCTTTACAGTAACAAGAGTCACTAAATATCCTTTCTGCTCAAACCATTTTGACTTAGGATTCTGTTATCTGCAACTGAATGATGCCTGCCTAACAGGGGTGATGTTTCCATTGCAATGTTGGGCAAAAGAATTTGCTTGCCTCTAGATGCCATGAATAGAGGCTTAGAAATGAGAGAAGGGAGTATAATCTCAGACAGCAGAGGGTAACATGGGAAAGGGAAAGACCCTACAATGTGTTGAGTACTGTGCTACACGTTTCATTTCTTTTTCTACATTTAACTCCATAATCCTATGAGAACTGTGTTATTTTCATTACGGCCATTTTCAGAGAAGGAAACTGGAGACAAAACAGATTACGGACTTGCCTGAGGTCACACAATCGGTGGCAGAGCAGAGGTTTATAACCAGACTCATGGTCTCTTGAGCTTCAGCTCTTGACCACTGAAGTATAGTTCCATGGTGATTTTCCCCCTTAATTTCCTGCCTAGCTTGCCACATAGCTGGAGTGGGGCTGTAATGTGATTCAAGGCCTCCTGGACTCCAATACATGTGTGAGGGAGATGGAGGAGTACAGACAGGGGAGATCTCTAAGTGGACAAGTGCTGTGGCTAAAACAAAATCCAGGAAGGTAGATTACCCTCCACACCCCACCCCACACCAGCCAGAAAGGAAAAGATTATCCAAAGAAAATTAATTTTTTAAATAGATACTTTTTTGCAACTTTAACAGAATTGTGATCTATCCATGCAGTTTTAAACTGTCAAATGATTTAGCCATAAATTTCTAAATGAGAATATATGACATACAACCACATCAACTTTTTATGAAACATATTGCAATTTATTAGTTATCAATGCAGTGTGTTTCAGCCTATCTTTTTGGGAAATCAAATATATCAATTTAATATTTTCTTTCACATGCAATATACATTAACTCACAGGATGCTGAGGCTGCCTCTGAGAATTTCTATCATTTCCTCCTTGTCCTTTTTTCCTTCTCTGTTTCATCTGCTGTGTGTTTATCTTTATATGCTCCCTTCCATTTGACTGTACAGGAAAGCTCTATGAAGGGAGTCTGGTTATAAGCCTCAGCCCTGCCTCCTATTGTGTGACCTCAGGCAAGTCCTTAATCTGTTTTTTTTTCTCCTCCAGTTTCCTTCTCTGAAAAATGGGCGTAATAAAAATAGTACCTTTCTCATATGGTTATGGAATTAAATGTAAAATATGATATACTGCACATTAGCTCTTTTATTTTTTGTTTTATGGTACCTTTTACATAGTAGGTGCTCAATAAATTCTGTTAAGTGAATATATTATAAAATAATTCAGTTTATCTCATTATAAATAATAACAAAGGATAAGTAATTTTAAAGCTAATGTTATAAATTGAAGTGAATATATATCCTGACAATTGCATAATTTCTAAGTGTACAGCTTGAATAAATTATCACATATTAAATGCACCCATGTAATGACCACTCAGATCAAGAAATAAACCATTAGTAGCTTTCCAGTAGCCCCGACTTTTGTTTCCCCTAGTTCACTACAATTTTGACTTCTACTTCATTAGTCAATTTTACTTGTTTTTGGACCTAATATAAATGGACCCATACAGTATATATTCTTTCGTGTCAAGCTTTTTAAAAAGGCAACATCATTTTTTGAAACTTACTTATGTAATTTATTATAGCAGTAATTCATTCCTTTTTATAGCTGTATAGAATTCTAGTTAATGATACACCACAATTTGCTCATTCATTCTATTATTGATGGACGTTTGGGTTGTTTAAAGGGCTTTTATTCTACTTGAATATGCCACTATGAACATTTTTGTTTCTTGCTAAACAATCCCCTCAAAAAGTGAGCTAATGACCTAAATAGACAACTCTTAAAAGAAGATATACAAATGACCAACAAACATATGAAAAAATGTTCATCATCACTAATGATCAGGGACATGCAGGTTAAAAACCACAATGTGATACCACCTTATTCCTGCAAGAATAGCCATTATCAGAAAATCAAAAAATAATAGATGGTGTGGATGCAGTGAAAAGGGAACACTTCTATACTGCTGGTAGGAATGTAAACTAGTACAACCACTGTGGAAAACAGTGTGGAGATTCCTTAAAAAACTAAAAGTAGGACTACCATTTGATCCTGGAATCCCACTACTGGGTATCTATCCAGAGGAAAAGAAGTCATTATAAGAAAAAGATACTTGCACACACATGTTTATAGCAGCACAATTTACGACTGTAAAAATGTGGATCTAGCCCGAATATCAGTGAGTGTATACAGAAACTGTGGTGTGTGTGTGTCTATATATATTTATATGGTTAATATATATATACACACATATATATACCATATATATATACACACACCACATATATATACCATACACCATATATATATACACACACCACATATATATATATGTATACATATATATATGTGGTGTGTGTATATATATATGGTGTATATATATATAAAACATGGTCTTAAAAAGGAATGAATTAATGGCATTTGCAGCACCTGGATGGGATTGGAGACTATTGTTCTAAGTGGAGTTAACTCAGAAATGGAAAACCAAACATCGTTATGTTCTCACTTCTAAGTAGGGGCTAATCTATGAGGATGCAGAGGCATAAGTATGATACAATGGACTTTGGGGACCCAGAGGGAAAGGGTGGGAAGTGGGTGAGGGATAAAAGACAAAAAGTGGGTTCAGTGTGTCCTACTCAGGTGATGGGTGCACCAAAATCTCACAAATCACCACAGAAGAACTTACTCATATAACCAAATACCACCTGTTCCCCAAAAACCTATGGAAATAAAAAATTTAAAGAAAAAGGAACACTTTTATACATATTTATTGGGACACATAGGCATGCATTTTTTGAGCTTATGCCTAGGAGTAGAATTTTTGGTTCACTGGCCATGCACATTTTCAATGTTGGTAGATATTGCCAAATGGTTTTTGAAGTAGTTATGCCAATTCATGTTGTCAGTGCTGCACAGTGGAAGACCACTAGGAATACACTTGTAGTGGAAAATGAACAAAATTAGGTTCATTAATTCATTTCGACAAGGGAGAGCACACACGAAGGGGATGGTGAGACGTCTCAAGAAAAGGGTGTTGGGAAGAATTAGGAGATTTGGGCTTCTGTTAGGTGGTTTTGGGAGGGTTCAAGGAAACTGGGCTTTGCTCTTAATTGGATACTGTCAGGAAGCCAGGTTAATTCTGTGACTGGATGGCTTAATCATTTTTATCCAGAAAGCAGAAAGAATGGAATGAGGCTAAACTGGAATTTGAAGAGAAGTAGCATTGACTCACATAAGCCAATGTATTAATTTCCTGTGGCTGCTATAGCAAAGTACTGCAAACTGGGTGGCTTAAAACAACAGAAATTTAGTTTATTTTCTCACAATTCTGCAGACTAAAAGTCTGAAATTAAGGTGTTGGCAGGGCTAGTTTCGTTTTGGAAGCACTGAAGGAGAATTTATTCCATGCCTTTCTCCTAGCTTCTGGTGATGGCTGGCAATCCTTGGCTCTCCCTGGCTTGTAGATGCATCGCTCCAATCTCTTCCCCTATTGTCCTATGATGTGCTCTCTTGTCTGTATTTCTAGTCAATTTTTTATAAGGACAATAACCATACTGGATTAGGGCCCACACTAATGACCTCCTCTTGATTGTGTTTACATAAACACCCTATTTTCAAATAAGGGCGTATGAACAGGCACTGGTCATTAAGACATCGACTTATTTCTTGAAGGGGTAGTATTCAACCCATAACCACTGAGATATAGGGTTGGGTTTGGTTGGGTTTGTAGCCTGAACAGTGTTCTTAATTTTGTATTGAGATGTGATTATGGAGGGGTCTTATTATCTGGTGTAACAGGAAGTATGTTCAATGGGAGAATACTATGGCCTAGCTTCCTGTTTTTGGGGTGACTTTTCTATTTCTCGATAGCCTCCACTCTTTGTATTGTCAAACTTGTTAATTTCAGTCATTCTGGTCAGTGTGAATTGATATCTTATTGTAGGTGTAATTTGCGTTTCCTTGATGTCAGTGAGATTGAGCACCTTTCAGGATTGTGGGGGCTGTTTGGATATGCTTTTTTATAAAGTGTTTGTTCAAGTCTATTGCCATTTCTTTATTAGGCTGCCTGCCATTTTCTTATTGAATTTCTAGAGCTTTTAATATATTCTGAATACAAGTTCTTACCAATACTATATATAGGTATATGGTATTGGTAATATCTTCTGCTAAACCATGGCTTACCTTTCTGTTTACATGCACCAGAGGGACAAGAACATTCCATCAATGGTATGTTTTTACTTTCACCCAGGTATCAGGTATTGTATAGATACAGGCATAGGCCATGTTTGATTCAGCTTACCATGAACTCCCTGACCTCAACTCCTGCTTCTCTCCCCAGGTCCACCCTGCTCCAGCTACACTTACTGCTGCCTTTGCCTGAAACGTTCTTTCCTTAGATAACCTCATGACTTGCACACCTCCCTACCTCTTCTTAATGAGGACTTCCTGTGCCACATTTTAATGATTGTATACTCCATGCCATACTTATGCCTAGAAATCTCTGTCTACCTTCCCTGCTTTTTCTCATATAATTCCTTGCCATCTGACATATGACAAGTATTTGAGTGTTGTCTATCTCCTCCTGAGATAATGTGAGCTCCATGAGGACAGGTTTTGTTTGTTTGTTTGGTTTCCTGCTGTATGCCTAGTACTTAGAACAATGCCTGCATGTAGGAGCTGACCAATGAATATATCTATTGAATAAACAAATGAAGGAAGGAATGAATGATTGAAATGAACAGGTAGGAATGGAACCGTGCTGCCCATATGTTGCTGATCTGATGTGGGACTCATGGTCCAATACAGAGTTTATAGAAACTACTGGGTGGCTCTTGTGTGATATTCACCAAGACTCCAGTGATGATAGGATTATACTCTGAGATTTAAGTTTTAAAATTAACATATAATGGATCTTAACAACTGTAAGAGAAGAGATAGCTCCCAGGCTGCAAATCACCTCAGCAATCTGAGGTCAAATGAATAAGCATATCTAATGAAAAACCTGTTGGTCAAAGGAATTTTAATCTGTTCATGAAAGCAAAGTGAAAGGAGAATCTTGGAGGCAATTTTTGGCAATATCCATCCAGACTCTGTCCAGGAGAAAGGGGCATTGCCAACCAACTTGGAGGATTCCAGACCCATTGGCGAGGGCATCCCTCCTGGAGCTGGTTGAAGGCAGTAAGATCAGTTGGCTTTAGTCCCTTGGTGAAGCCATCTTCAGAGTGTGTTGGCTGCCTTAGGTTATCTTATGTGATGCGCCTACAAGTCCAATGCCTTATAATTCCACTAAACTTTCAGGTAAAATAGGTTTGGCCCTCCTTATAAGTCAGGGTCTGGGAAGAGAGTCAACTAATTGGGAGAGCTTCTAAAAGTTTCTATGCCAGTCATTTATCATTTTATGTTAATAGAATTGATATTGAAGTTCTGTAACAAGTCTCATGAGGTTGAGTAATGTGATTCCATGTCTAAGAAAAGGAGTAGATCTTGTGTGCTGGAGGAGTCAGCTTTCAGAGCCTCTAAGGTTGAGAGCTCAGCCCCTGGGGCTAGTAAAACCATCAGAGGAATGAATTCCACTTCATGAGGACTTTTGACACATAGACTACTAGTTTCTTCGTGGTTGACCTGCACTTGCATTGGGGAGCCTATGGCCATGTTTCCAGAAGTTTCCTTTGTATGGAACATCTGATTTTTAGCTGTACTCTCATAAGACTTCCTTGCTGGTGAGCTGACGTTAATTTAAGAATTTTAGCTCTTTCAGTCTTAGGTATCATCAGGCATGTCACACTTTCTGTAGATTTGCCTTTTGTAGCTAGAGAAGCTGTGAAATGTTTAGGCCTTAGGCCTACTGAAGACTAACCAATGACCCAGTGTAATATTTTTAATTTGTCCCTTGACAACTTTATGTTCAGATTTCTAATTTCCTTATCAGATGCAAGGCCACAGTAAAAACATCACCGATTAGGTAAAGTCTAAACTGGAATCTATGTCATCAAGCTGCCGTATTTAATTACCAATGTCCATAGGCATTGTGGTTCCTGATTCTATTCCTCTTACACCCTCTTGGAATCAGCTCCATGCTGGGTTTTTCTCATAATACACAGCTGGGAATTCTAGGATTTTCTTCTTGCCTTCTGTATATTTCTACCTAGCAAGCTATGGTCAAGACATCTTGCTATGTGGCCAAGATGGGGAAAATGGACTGAGATAGACAAGTACTACAATATTTCGGTAGTGAGAACCATCACATACTGTAATTTTTGGGTGATGAGAACCCAGCAATGCACTTCATAGACTGCTGGAGGGGGGTAATGGCCTTGCTCAATCAGCTTAATGGGAGAACTGAACATCCAAAGATTGTAACTACCATGTGGGGACTTCTTAACACTTGACTTCATTAAAGAAGTTGCTCAGTAAGAAGCCTGATGTTGCCACCATGTTTATACACACAGTTTTTAAGGCAGGCATAGAGAGGGTTACATTTTGTTTAATCATCTCTTTAGAAAACAAAGAGGTAGTGTATCATTTAGAATGCATGCAGCTGCCAGTAACAAAATACCCAAGTAATAGTGGGTTAAATAATAAAGGTATTTGTATATATAACATAACAAGAAGTTGGTTTCACAGTTCAAGGAAGTAGGAGGGGAATTCACCATCTCTAAGATTATTTTTTGGCCTTTACTTCACGGGGATAAATGGTTGTCACAGCTTCAAGCATCCAGTCCTGCATTCCAAGCAGAAAGGCAGGGAAACAAGAAGCCTTTCTTTCTGAGGCTCTATTGTTTTGTTATCATGAGGAAGCTTCCCAGCAGGCTTCTCCCCGTGTCTCAGCGGACAGAGTTTGGTTGCGTGCCCACTCCTAGGCCAATTGATGGAAAAGCAGGAAGGAGTTACTGCAGTGGTTTAGGTCATCTGGAAGCTGTGAAGAGGTCTGATGCCTTCCCTGGGATGACACGATACCTGCTCTCTACTTCAGCAATATGGGGTATATATGCTAGCTGGGAGAGTGGAAATAAAAATGTCTTCCACATGTATATTTTAATCAATTGTATGAACAATTTTTTTAAAAATTAGCCTTACATGTGTAGAGATAACTGTTAAATAAATTCCTCACTGGGAGGAGAGGGGGGAGTGGGTGGATTTGATCCTGGGATGGGCAGGTATGCAGGTATCCAGGTAGAAGCTTGGCATTAATTTACCTGTCTCTAGGAAGTTCCTATCCTTTTCCTCCAGTTAGCCTGCATCTGGGATATAAAATCCGCTGAAACATCAGCCTCCGTGAACCACACAGCATGACTTGTTACATGTCACAGATGATTGCCCCTTGCTGGCCACCAAACTTGAACCATTCCGTGCAGCCACTGCCTGTTGTTTCCTGTTACGTTGTTGAGGTAGGACTGCCAAGTTCTAAACACATCCCCTGACTCCATCCAGAGTGGCACCTGCACACAAAAGCAATGCCCAGGGAGTGCCAGGCCAAAATCATTTCTGCAGAGTTCAACTGGAGCATTAAGTGGCAAGTGGAATTTGACAGAGGGGAGGAGCAACCGCACTTTGTATAAGAACATGAAAAGAAAATCACGGGTAATTAGATAAGCTGGGGAAAGAACAAAATTACACAGGGATGAATAAAAGTCTTTGCTTAGAGTGTCTGAAAGATACTGACCTCACAGATGGGGTAGGGTTGCGCTGGAGGTAGAGCGATGTCAGCAATAAAGAGAGAGAATAAAGGAAGGAAGTCATGGCCAACTTGCAAAGATTTGTCTCTGCTGTCTGTTCTATGAAAGCGCTTGGCAACAACACCTTTAAAATGAAGGTGTTGGTGTGAAGATCCAACAAGGTGTGTTCTCTGAGTCTGGAGCCACTTCTAAAGGAGCTAAATAAAAATGAAGCAATTAATTGAGACACATTGTATAAAAGAAATCAGTGTAATACCAGATGGAAGGAGTCATGTCTGCAATCTTAGTGGAAAGAGCATTATTTATCGAGCATTGACCTTCTAGTGTGAGCACAGTGCATTCATTATCTCATTTAATTCTTACAATCACCAGCTGAGGCAGGTGCTTTCGTTATCTCCATTTGATGGATCAGGAGGATTGTAGCTTAAAAGGCTTAACTCATAAGTGGAAAGTTCAGGATGTAGACCGAAGCTTTCTGAATCCAAAATCTGTGTTCCTAACCTCTATTCTGTACTGCTGGCCAAAATTAAAAACACTGAAGTGTGATACAAGGAAATTATAACTGATTGGATGAACTGAATACTAGGGTTTGTCTGTTCTTCAGAGGCAAGATGATGGTGTGGATTTAGGAATACGTATTATGGATTGTATTGTAAGTGACAGATTCCCAGCCTAAAGTGGCTCTAAAAAAAAAAAAAAAAGAGGACATGGACTCCTGTAGTCAGCTGAATAAAGGCACCCCAAAATGTTCACATCCTAATCCCCAGAACCCATGAATATCCACATCCTAATCCCCAGAACCCATGCATATCCACATCCTGATCCCCAGAACCCATGAATATCCACATCCTAATACCTGAAACCCATGAATATGTTGCCTTATATGGCAAAAGGGGCTTTGTAGATGTGATTAAGTCAAAGATCCTGAAATGGCAGAGATGATCCTGGAATATCTGGGTGGTCCCAACATAATCAAAAGGATCCCTATAAAGGAAAGAGAGAGGTTTGGTTACAGAAGTAGGCGACAGGAGGATGGAAGCAAGAGGTTGGAACAATGTTAGGAAGGGCCCTGAGCCGAAGAATGTAGGTGGCCTCTAGAAGCTGGAAAAAGCAAAGCAACAGCTTTTGCCCTAGAGCCTTCAGAAGGAACACAGCCCTGCCAACATCTTGATTTTGGACTTCTGACCTCCAGAACTGTAAGAGAATATGTTTGTGTTGTTTTAAGCTATTCTTATCATTATTGTGGTAATTTATTACAGCAGCAAAAGGGAACTAATACAACTCCTGTACCTGAAAAGCCTAGGACAGCAATGGCTTCAGGCTTGACTGGGTCTAAGGACTCTAATGGGGGCGGGGGGGCTTGATGCTGTCCCTCCTCATAACTTAACTATGCTTTCTTTTGCTGTATTCACTGATGGGCTTTCCTTGGGTTGTGGCCAAGCTGACAACAGTAGCCGCAGGCTTTTGCCTCACCACTGTAGCAATCCCAGTAGAGCAGACCACACCCCTTTCCTAGTAATGTCTGCAAATGTCCCAGGGCTGACCTGCATGGGCCTGGCTTGTACCCTCAATGATCACCATGATTCTGATTGGCCAGGTCTTGTCACTGACTGTGTCTCAAGATAGGAGGGAGATCAGCCGCACCTGAACCTCAGTGACTCTTAAGGTAGAGTGGTGCTTTGCAAAGGAAAGTCCAGCTGGGCAGGCAAAAGCAATGGATACCTGCCACACGTAGGGTGTACCTGCCACAGTGCCACCATATCATCTGCCTCTTTGCTCACTTTTGAAGATGAATGTCAAGGGTGAAGGGTGGTGGCCTAGAAAGTGAGTACTGCTCAGTCTCAGCCTCAGTGAGGGAACTCCAAAGGCTGGGACTCTCCGTCGGGATTTCCAGTGGTACACAGAGACTCACGGAGCAGACTGAGTTCGGCTGGGGTGCAAAGACTGCTCTGCAGAGTCCGTTCTCGGCAAACAGCCAGGCCCACCCAGGGAAGGAGCTCAGGGTCTGGAGGTGTCATCAGGTCACATGTATCCAAAGGAATCATTCTCATGGTCCTCTTGTTTCTCCCATCCAACAACCAAGGGATCCTTCCTTTTTATTTTCCTGTCCCTTTCACACCTGTCTTTCTCCGTCAGATCGCAGCAAGACCTTGAATTCTCCCCATAACCGCTGCCTGTAATTGATTTCCCAGTTTTTGTTTTTCCTTTTCTTTTCATCAGATGGGTAAGGGTAATGTGCCTGCCACATCACAACAAGGCTTGAGGGAGGCACGTTTCACACATGTGTGCACGCATGCATTTCACCATCACTTACCAAGTGTGTGCAAAGCAGCAGCTAATGAACTAGAAGCTGCAGTCAGCAAGACAAGCTCCACATGGTCTCTGCTGTTGAACAGCTCTGCCCTAGAGGAGAGAATGGCAATGCCATGTGATGATTACTAAAAGGCTGGGTAAGCCCAGGATACTCAGGGGACATGGGGAAGACAGGAGCACACCGGGGCCAAGATTCCTTCCTGCTTCTGTACACGTAATTTCATCGGGGAACCTAACACATAATTGTGATTTTGTCATTTATGTCCCCTTGGAACCATCTCTAGGTGTATACGCTCCCTTTCTGAGCAAATGCATTCTAAATCCAATAGGTTTCCCTGCTCCCGTATTGAGTTCTAACTCATGGGTAGTTTAATCCCTGAATACTGATGTTTGCTGGTGGAAAATTGCTGTTTCCTCTCCTTGCTGAGAGGAGGTGGAAGACCAGAGGGCATTAATTTAAGTAAAAGGTGATATTAAGTAAAAAGTGCAGAGGCGGACTAGGTGCTTCTAAGCCCCAGCCCTATAAGTGACTTGTGCTGGGTGGCAGAGAGCGAGTGTGCTCCCCACCCTGGACCTGACACTTACTCTCCTCTGTGCTAGGCTCGTCCCGCAGCTATTTGGATGGCCACTTTCTTCCTATTATTTAAGCCTCAATTTTAACATAAGCTCCTTACAGAGGCAGTCCCTGACCGCCTTGTCTAAAATCATTGCCCTCCACATCATCCTTGTCATTTTCCTCATAACTTGTCATAACTATAATCTGAACACATCCTGCTTCCTGTCTTTCTCCCTTATTTAAAGTTCTATATGGACAGCAGCTATTTCTGTCTTCTTCACTGTTATGTCCCCAATACACGTAGTAGGTGTTCAATAGATACTTCATGAATAAACAGACAGCAATAGAGGGGATACTTGAGCTACAGTATCTAAACTGTTGGAATTTGTAGAACTAGAAGAAACCACTAGTGGCTGTTTCTTTCTCTTTTTTTTTTTTTTGCACCTGAAGAAGGTGAGACCCAGAGAAGGAAGCAGTTTAATTGAAGCCTCCCCGGCAGAAGAATCCACATCACAGTCCCACCTCGGGTGGATGTACCATCTGTTGCTCTTGCTGGGAAGAGCTCCGAACTCCTGGGTCCCGGTTGAGGTGGGTGGTGATAAGGGCATCCCTTGAGAGCCACTTGAGCCACCGCCTCCTGGCAGAGGCAGTGCCCTCTTGTGGCAGCCCTGTGATATACACACAGCCCTTCCAGGCTCCCTGGAGTTCCTGAGGATAATTTATGAGACACACCCTTCTCTTTGTACGGTTCAGCTCCTTCTGGAGGCTTATTACAGATTCCACTGGGACCAGAATTGACAAACACCAAAACCACTATGAATTCCAAGAATGACCTTAAGCAGTGTTTGATAGTTCTGTTAGAGCCAGTAACTCATTTTGAATACTTAATTGCCACTCCAGCCTTGCAGTTCTAGTGCATACCAGAATTTCCAGCTCTTCTTATGTGTGTGGCTTCCAGTTCCAAGAACTGCTCCAAGATTTTAGCCCTGTGTTCTTTTTTAAAGTTTACTTTTATACTGAGCTATAACCTTCACAAAGTAAAATGCATACAGGTTCAGTATACAGACAGAAATGTTATATAATGACATTTTTTTTTCTTATTAGTTTTGCCTGTTCTTGTACTTCATGTAAACATCATCATTCAGAACTTTTCTTGTGTGTCTATCTAAACATTTAAAGTCAATATTTTGTCTATGATATGCAGTGGTTTATTATTTTCCATTGCTGTGCACTTATTAGGTGACAATTTCAGATAATAGTATGAGGACATTGCAATTTATTCATTCTACATTTAAGACATTATTATCTTGTTACCAGTTTTTGTGAATAACTGAACATTTTCATACATGTATTTTTGTGGACTATTCATATAACCAGGAGTGGAATTGCTAACGTATTTTAGCCTTGATAAATACTACCAAACATTTTTCCGAAGCAGTATGTTAATTTATACTCCCACCTGCAGTGAATGAGAGTTTCAGTTCCTTCACATCTTCATCAATCCTTGCTATCATTGGTCCTTTAGCCATTCTAGTATGTCATTGTGCTTTTACTTTGCATTTCCCTGATGACTAATTAACTTGGCACATTTTCTTACATTTACTGAACCTTGCATTTTGAACAGGTACACATTGATTGTCCAGAACATGTACTCCCCTGAAGTTTGTAGACTGCCTTTGGACTTGTCCTTTTTTTTGGATGAACCTTTCTCTATGTTCCCCGTGGGATATAGTCATCACTGTCCATATATGAATATAGACTAGAAACCTTAAATCTGTCTTTCCTTCGCCACTGTGCTCAAGAGGTCGTGAAGTCCTACGGACCCAGAAATACCTCCTGAATGTGTTTGCTTCTCTTTATTCTCATTGTGATCACCCTAGTTCAATTTTGTCATCTCTTGTCCATACTAACAGGAGAATATCACTCTCCACATTCCCTCACCTGAAGAATGGGTTCCATTTTTCTGAGAATGTTTCCTCTTGGAATCCGCATGCAGCACAACTAGAAAGAGAAATAAGAATCGTGACTACTAACATCTTTAGAATGTTTAGTGTCTTTCAGGATTTTTAAAAGTTTATTATGTGTATTATCTATGAAGTAGGTATTCTTATCATCCCCCTCGCCCAGTTTCAGATAAGGAAATTAAACTATAGAAGTTAAGAAACCGCAGCAAGTAAGCTACATGGTTGAGCTGGAGTTCAAAACCAGAGTCTGTCTTCAGAGCCAACTGCTAAACCACTCTGTGATATGTGCCAGTGGGGTTTGATTGAAAGTTACAAGCTCATATTTAATTAACAGATTTCATTTTTCTACATAATTGTGGTTTGGAGATTTATAGTTATGCCGCTGGGAACGAGGCGGATTTGACAGCTGCCATCTTGGCTAGAGAAATCCTCTCCGCATTTGGAAACATGGTGGTATCAAGGCCAGGATTCCAGGTTTGAGCCTCTCCCTAGCCAGTTAGCTTCCACGGAGGAAAATAATTAGTGAGGGCTGTGAACCACAGGAGATAGTGGACAAAGAGGGAGGGCAGATCCCATAAACCATGTTCACCACTACGGGTACTACTGACGATAGGGCTCCTGTGGTTTATAGCCAAGGGGGACAGGTCCTTCTGGAGCCATCAGCCTCAAGAGCAGGTGAAGCAGCAACAAGCACTGTTCCTCTGTTGCAAGTTTCAAGTGGGTCTTGAGGAAGTCAAAACAGTGACAGCCCCCAGGTTTAATCCCACCAGAGATTCATTGCAAAAACTAAGATCCTTTGGGCCATTACAATGTGCCAAGCACAAGGCTGAGTGTTTTATGACCACAAGCTTATTTAAAAATCACAATAACCTTATGAGAGAGCTACTGTTGTTATACAGTAGCCAGCTGTTATCCAGGGGAGGTTCATTCTAAGACCCTTAGTGGATGCCTGAAGCCAAGGATAGAACTGAACCCTATACATACATATTTCTTTCTATATATACATACCTATAATAAAGTTTAATTTACAAATTAGGCACAGTAAGAGATTAACAACAACCCATACTCAAATGGAATAATTATAACAATATACTGTAATGAAAGTTTTGTGAACGTGGTCTCTCTCTCTCAACATCTGTTTTACCGTATTCACGCTTCTACTTGTAATCTGTCCATTTCATAATCAATGTGACTACTAAGTGACTAATGGCCAGCAACATGGACAGTGCGGCTATGCTGGACACAGGGGAGATTCACACACTGGGTGGGATGGAGTGGGATGGCAGGAGATTTCATCATGTTTTTCAGAATGGTGTGTAACTTAAAACTTACAAATTACTTGTTTCTGGGATTTTCTGTTTAATAATTTTGCACTGTGATTGACTTCATGTAACTGAAACTGCAGAAAGTGAAACCACAAATAAAGGGAGACTGCTGTACCCATTTTGCAGATGGGGCCTCAGAGACCTAGCGAGGTTAAATACCAAGCGCTAGGCCAGTGCTTCTCAAATATTAAGGAGTTTGTAAATCCCCTGGGGACCTGGTGGAAATGCAGATTCTGACCTGGCAGGGCTGAATTGAGATTCTGCATTTCTAATAAACTGCCAGGGGATGCCACTGCTGCTGGTTGAGGTACCATGCCAGTAACAAGGCCCCCGTCCTACAGCTGGTAAGGGCAGAGCTGAGGTTCTCTTACAGGCGGTAGGGGTCCCGGGCTTTCTGTCTCCACCACCCTGCTCTATTGTTTCCTGTCGCAGCTCTGACTACTTCATTTAGATCATGTTCAGAGGTCAGGCCCTGGCAAGTGTCCTTGTGACCTTGCATTAAGGCTCCACAATGCTCCCCCTCCCTCTCTTTGCTCCAGCCCCACCAGTCGCCTTGCCATTCCACTCGTCACCTGCCCTTGCCCTTGCTGTTCCCTCCTGCTGCAATGCTCTTCCCCATGCTTGAGAAGGCTTATCCCCCTATGCCTTTCTTGTCTCTCCTCAAATGTCTCCTCCTTGGAGAGGATGCTGTCTGCAATAGCTTCCCCTGCCCCTGCAGACTGGCCCCTTTCCCCTCTTACCCTTCTCCCATTCTAAGTTTTTTTACAGCATTTATCACAGTAAGATTATATATTTCATATACATATAGTTTATTGTTAATTATCTGTTTTCCTCACTAGAATGTGAACTTCATGAAGGCAGAACTTTGTCCATTTTTCTCACTTTTTTATCTTCAGCATCTTGAGTGGTGTCTGCAACATAGTGGGGTTTAATAATTATGTATGAAATGAATAAATGAGATTATAAATGAACAAATGACTGAATAGAATAAATGTTCTAACTTCCCAATATCTAATAACAACAGAAGCACCTAACATTTACTGAACACATATGGTGCCAGAAAATGCAGCAATTACTTTACCTACATGATCCCGTTTATTCTTATAAAAACTCTTAGAGCTGTTATTACTAATTCCAATTTTCAGATGAGGAAACTAAGACTCAGAGAGGTACACTAATGTGCCCGAGGTCACACAGCTAGTAAGTAACAGAATTAGATTTTTCAGCCAGATCTAATTCCCCTAAAGTCAACAGAAAGTCTCCTGTGCTGGGCACCATGAGAGATCTCACCATTGTTTCCATGGCAACAGGTCATGTCAGTAACTCTGATGCAGGATCAAGCGTAGGAAAACACTGAGCTTGGAGAGGGGCCCTCATGCCAGAATCACAA